>NC_058377.1:9117500-10470000 GCF_018350175.1 Felis catus | reverse complement strand
CATAAACTTCTTGTCAGAAGCTATGAAAGCCACAAGAAAATGGAGTGATATCTTTAAAGTAGAAAACTGTCAACCTACATTTCTACACCCAATAAAAATATCAAAAATGAAGGCAAACTATACTTTTTCTGAGAAGAAGCAGCTGAGAGACCTTCCCAAAAAAGTGTTAGTTCTTCAGCTATAAGAACAGCAATACCAGATGGCAATTTGATCTACAAAAATGAAAAAAGGATGCTAGAAATTTTAAATCTGAAAGATTAAAAAATGTTTCCAATGTTCACATCTCCTTAAAGGATAATCGGTTGTTTAAAGAACAATAATTATGTATTATGGTGTTTAAACAACACGTAGAAGTAAAATAACAATTTTAAAAAGGACTAAATATGAAAAGATGCTCAACATCACTAGCCTTTAGAGAAATGCAAATCAAAAGCACAAGGTACTACTTCATGCACATTAAGCTAACAATTATTTTTAAAAATAAAAAATAGTAAGTGTTGGCACAGATGTGGAAAAAGTTGGGGCCCCTTGTACACTGCTAGTGGGAATGTTAACGGTTTGGCTGCTATGAAAAACAGTTTGGCAACTCCTCAAAAAGTTAGACACAGAATTGCCATATGCTCCAGCAATTCCACTCCCTGGTAGATGCCCGAAAGAATTAAAAGCAGGGACTTAGTTGTATACAAGTGTTCATAGTAGCATTTATAATACCAAAAAGTAGAAAAAAATCCAGATGTTCAAGAGAATGGATAAACCAAATGTGGTATATACATAGAATGAAATATTATAGTCTTAAAAATAAAATTCCAAAACATGCTGCAACATAGACCAACCTTGAAAAACTAAGTGAAATTAGCCATAAATAAAAAGGACAAACATTTTATGATTCCACATAGATGAAGTACCTAGAACGGACAAATTTATAGAGGCAGAAGGTAGACTAGAGATTGCCAAATGCTGGAGAAAGGGAGAAACAGGGAGTTATTGTTTAACGGGTACACAGTTTCTGTTAGGGATCATGAAAAAGTTATGGGGACACCTCGGTGTCTCAGTCAGTTAAGGGTCCCAATTCAGCTCAGGTCATGATCTCACAGCTCATTGATTCAAGCCCCACCTTGGGCTCTGTCCTGACAGCTCAAGAGCCTGGAGCCTGCTTCAGATTCTCTGTCTCCCTCTCTCTCTGCCACTCCCCTGCTCATGCTCTGTCTCTCTCCTCTTCAAAAATAAATACACATTAAAAACACTTTTTTAAGTTATGGAATTGGTAGTGGTAAACACTGTGTAACATCGTGAATACCATAGTTCCCCTTATCCATGGGGGATATATTCCAAGACCCCCAGTGGATGCCTGAAACCATGGATAGTACCAAACTTTTTACGTACTATGTTTCTTTTCCTGTATGTACTTACCCATGATAAAGTTTAATTCATAAGTTAGGTATAGTAAAACAATAATAATAAAGTAAAATTTGAACAATACACTAATAAGTTATACGAATGTGGTCTCTCAAAATCTCTTATTGTGCTTTATTCATCCTTCTTGTTATGGTATATGATAAAATGCCTATGTGACAAGATAAATTGAAGTAAGTGACACTGTGACTTAGTGTTAGGCCACTATTGATCTTCTAATCAGGGAAAGGATTATCTGCTTCCAGAACATGGTTGACCACAAGTAATTGAAACTACAAAAAAGTAAACTGTAGATAAGGGGGTACTAGTATATACTTAATTCCACCGATTATACACTTAAAGTAGTTAAAAGGGAACCAGAAAAACATCAATAAGGAAAAAGAAGTCTTGAATATTGGACCAAATAGACATACCCAGAACATCCAAATACAGAAAACACATTTTTCTCAAGAGTATACCTGAAATATTCTCTTGGATAGACCACTAAGTAAATCTTAATAAACTTGAAATATTAAAAAAATTAAAAAGAAACTTGGAATAAACTTTAATTTTTATTAGACCACAAAATTAAGTCTTAATAAAATTGAAAATACTGAGATCAAAGTATCTTCTCTGATCACAATGGAATGAAACTAGAAATAAATAGCAAAAGGAAAATTGGATAACCCACAAACGTGAAAATTATGCAATACTCTTCAACAACTAATGTGTCAAGGAAAGAAACTGCAAAGGAAATTAGAAAATGTCTTGGGATAAATGAAGATGAAAACACAGCATACCAAAACTCGTGAAAGTAGTACTAAGAAAGTAATTTAGTTATAAAAGCTCATACTAAGAATAAAGGTATCAGATCAACAAACTAACTTTACACCTTCAGAAACTAGAACAAGAACAAAATAAACCCGAAGCTAGCAAAAGGAAATAAAGATTAGAGCAGATAAACAAAACAGAGAACAGAAAAGTAGAGGGGGAAAAAAAAAATCAATGAAACCAAGAGTTGGTTCTTTGGGGGAAAAAAAAAATTCTAAAACTGACAAACCTTTAGCTAGATTGAGAAAAGAAGACTCAAACAACTAAAATCAAAATGAGAGAAGGGGCATTATAAACAATTTTACAGAAATAAAAACAATTATAAGAGAATACTATAAACAATTATAAACTGACAAATTGGATAACCTAGATAAAATGGACAAATTTCCAGAAACATACAACCTCCAAGAGTTTATCATGAATTGGGAATGCAAGATGGTGCAGCCACTCTGGAAAACAGTATGGAGGTTCCTCAAAAAACTAAAAATAGAACTACTCTACGACCCAGCAATTGCACTACTAGGTATTTATCCAAGGGATACAGGTGTGCTGTTTTGAAGGGGCACGTGCACCCCCATGTTTAGGGCAGCATTATCAACAAAAGCCAAAGTATGCAAAGAGCCCAAATGCCCATCGATGGATGAATAGATAAGGAAGATGTGGTATATGTATAGAATGGAGTATTACTCGGAAATCAAAAAGAATGAAATCTTGCCATTTGCAACTACGTGGATGGAACTAGAGGGTATTATGCTAAATGAAATTAGTCAGAGAAAGACAATTATCATATGACTTCACTCATGTAAGGACTCTAAGAGACAAAGCAGATAAACATAAGGGAAGGGAAACAAAAATAATATAAAAACAGGGAGGGGGACAAAACATGAGAGACTCATAAATATGGAGAACAGAGGGTTACCGGAGGGGTGGTGGGAGGGGGGATGTGCTAAATGGGTAAGGGGCACTAAGGAACCTACTCCTGAAATCACTGTTGCACTATATGCTAACTAATTTGGATGTAAATTTTAAAAAATAAAAAACAAAATTAAAAAAAAGAGTTTATCATTAATAGAAAATAGTAACAAACCCATTACTAATGAAGAGACTGAATCAGTTATTAACTCCCTCGGCAAAAGAAAAGCCCAGAAAGACATGCCTTCACTGGTAAATTCTATGTAACATTTAAGAAGAATACTAACCCTTGTCAAATTCTTCCAAAAAAATTAAAGAAAAAGTTCCAAATCTCTTCTAGAACAGCATTACATTGATACCAAAGTCAGACAAAACACTTCAACTACAGACCAATATCCCTAATGAATACTGATGCAAAAATCCCAAAGAAAATACTGGCAAACAGAATTCAGCAGCACATTAAAAGGATCATCATGACCATGTAGGATTTATTCCTTAAATGCAAGGGTGATTTAACATTCAAAAAGCTATCAATATACTATATGACATTAACAGAATGAAGAAAACATGGTTATCTCAATTGATACAGAATAAGCATTTGACAAAACTCAACACCCTTTCACAATAAAAACATTCAACAAATTAGAAACAGAAGGAAACAACCTCAACATAATTAAGGCCGTATATGGAAACCTCATAGCTAACATACTCAATGGTGAAAACCTGAAACCATTTCCTCTAAGAACAGAAAACAAGGAGGCCTGCTTTCATTTCTATTAAACATAGTACCAAAAGTTGTATCCAGAGCAACACAACAAGAAAAAGACAACAAAAGACCTTCAAATTGGAAAGGAAGTAGTAAATACCTGTTCAGAGATGATATCATACATAGAAAATCCTAAAGATACTACAAACATGCACTGTTAGAATAAACTAATTTAACAAAGTTGCAGAATTAAAAAAAAAAAAAAAGCAACACTAACAAATGAACAATCTGAAAAGGAAATAATTTCATTTACAATAGTGTCAAAAAGTATAAACTGCTTAGGAATAAACCTAACCAAGGAGGCAAAACACTTGTACACTGAAAACTTTAAGATATTCTTTTTTTTTTTTTTTAACGTTTATTTATTTTTGAGACAGAGAGAGACAGAGCATGAATGGGGGAGGGGCAGAGAGACAGGGAGACACAGAATCGGAAGCAGGCTCCAGGCTCTGAGCCATCAGCCCAGAGACTGACGCGGGGCTCGAACTCACAGACCGCGAGATCTTGACCTGAGCCAAAGTCAGACGATTAACCGACTGAGCCACCAGGCGCCCCTGTAAGATATTCTTCAAAGAAATTAAAAAAGAGATCAATAAATGAAAAGATCCCTCGGGGCGCCTGGGTGGCTCAATCAGTTAAGTGTCCGACTTCGGCTCAGGTCGTGATCTCGCAGTCCGTGAGTTCGAGCTCCGTATCGGGCTCTGTGCTGACAGCTCAGATCCTGAAGCCTATTTCGGATTCTGTGTCTCCCTCTCTCTGACCACCCTCCATTCATGCTCTGTCTCTCTCTGTCTCAAAAATAAATAAAGGTTTAAAAAAAAAAAAAAGATACCTCATGTACATGAAAGACTTAACGTTAAAATATCAGTACTGTCCAAAGTGATCTACAAGTTCTATGCAATCCTTATCAAAATCTCAAAGGCGTATTTTACAGAAATAAAAAAAATCCATCCTAAAATTTATATGGCATCTCAACGGACCCTGACACAGCCAAATCAATCCTGGAGAAGAATGCAGTTAGGTGTCTCACTTCATGATTTCAAACTTCTTGCAAATCTACAGTCATCAAAATAGAGTGGTATTATCATCAAGACAGATATATAGGCCAATGGAATAAGACAGCCCCAGAAATACACACTCACATACATGGTCAGATGATTCCTGTCAAGAGTTCAAAGACCATTCAACAAGGGAAAGGACAGCCTCTCAACATCAAGTGTTGCAAAACTGAACATCTATGAACAAAAGAATGAAACCGAATTCTTGCCTTATACAGTATACAAAAATTAAGTAATAATTGATCACAGACTTAAGTCTAAGAGCTAAAACTATAAAATTCTTAGAAGACAACATAGGGGGAAGTTTAACGGCATTAGATTTGGCAATAATGTCTCAAATAGGACCTCAAAAGCACAGGCAACAAAAGAAAAAAATAGATAAATTGGACTACATCAAAATTTAAAACTTCTGTGCAAAGAAGACAAGCAATAGAAAGGCAACTATACACTGGGAGAAAATATTTATAAATCACATCTGACAAGGAGTTAGCATCCAGAATATATAAATAACTCCTACAACTCAGTCACAACACACACACACACACACACACACACACACACCATGGTTTAAAAATGGCAAAAGGCCCAAATAGACATTTCTCCAAAGAGGATATACAAATAGCCAATAAGCACATGAAAAGATGGTTACTAGTACTAATAATTAAGGAAATGAAAATCAAAACCATAACAAGATACTATCTCACACCATTAAGATGCCTACTATTAAAAAAAAAAAAAAGTGGGACACGTGGGTGGCTCAGTTGGTTAAGCATCTGACTTCAGCTCAGGTCATGATATCACAATTCTTGAGTTCAAGCCCTGCATCAGTCTCTCTCCTGTCAGGGTAGAGCCTGCTTTGGATCCTCTGTCTCCCTCTCCCTCTGTCCCTCCCCCACTCACCCGCACACACATGCTGGCTCTCTCTCTCAAAAATAAACACTTAAAAAAAAAAATGGCAAGATTGTGGACAAATCAGAACCCTATGCATTGTTGGTGGGAACGTAAAATGATGCAGCCAATATAAAAAACAGTATGGCAGTTCCTCCGAAATTAAAAATAGGGGTGCCTGGGTGGCTCAGTCAGTTAAGCATCCAACTCTTGATTTTCGCTCAGGTCATCATCTCACAGTTAATGGGACCAAGCCCCACATCAGGCACTGGGCCTGCTTGGGATTCTCTCTCTCTGCCCCTCCCCCACTCGCTCTAATAAATAAATTAATTTTTAAAAAAGAAGTTAAAAATAGAGCTGCCATATGATCCAATAATTCCACTCCTAGGTATATACCAAAAGGAATTAAAAGTAGCCATCTCAAAGATTATTTGTACACCCATATTCAGTGCAGCATTATTCACAGTAGCTAAGAGGTGAAAACTCAACTATTCATCAATGGATGAATAGTAAGGAAAATGTGGTAGAGACATGCAATGGAGTATTATTTATCTTTTTAAAAGAAGGAAATTTTGACACATGCTATAACATGGATGAATGACTTGAGGACAATGTGCTAAGGAAAATAAGCCAGTCACAAAAAAGACAAATACTATATGATTCCACTTACATAAAGTATCTAAAGTGGTCAAAATCCAAGAGACAAGTAGAATGGTGGTTGCTAAGGGCAGGGGGAAGAAAAAAATGGGGAATTATTTTATAGGTACAGAGTTTCAGTTTTGAAAGATGAAGAGTTTTGGAGATGAGTTGTACATTGCAAATTTATTTACCACTATTGAACGCTACACTTAAATGGTTAAGATGGCAAAATTTATGTGTTTTTCAATTAAAAATTTTAAATCACAAACTTTAAAAGAACAGGAATAAAGAACCCCAAAATATGATCTGAGATGACAGAAGTGGAAGCAAACAATATAAGCATACCATCTCTGTTAAATATAAATACTGTCTCTATGGAGTTTTCTGGGGTTTTTATTAAAGTCAGAATTAAAATTTTGATAGTTTTTTTTTTAAGCCAAAAATATTCAGATGAGAAGAAAGATCTGGGGGAAAAGAAAACAGAGATGTGGAATCTAGGAAGGGTTTGTGGGTTTTGGTTTGGGACCTTGCTTTTCATTAATGTTCCTTTCGCTTCTTTTTTGTTTTTTTGGTTTGGTTTTTTGTTGTTGTTTATAAAAGAGCAGAGGTTTGAACATGTTTATAGGGTGAAAAGTAACCAGTGGAGAGGAAGAGATTGAAAATATAAGAGAGGATACAGAAAGAAAACTTCTGAAAATACCAGGAAATTCAGGAAGAACTTACACAAGTAGTTAGACTCTTACTAAGAAATGTTTAAGATGTATGTGACCCTCCTACCTCGCAGGTCCAACTCATTGTCAGCGAGGACAGTTTTACTAGGGGAGAAAGCTAAGGCCAATTTCAAGTGTCTCTGAACAATAGCTCTCTATGCAGCTTTCCAGCATCCAAAAAGTCTGTTTCTCTCCAAGAACTCCTAGCTCTGTGATTTAATACCCCTTTATCTGGGTAATTGTGATCATAAGCATGTGCTGAGAACCACCAATGACCAATTTACCTCCCCACAGTCCACCCTCTGACCCTTGCAAGTTATCATGCTTCCAACACATGGGTTAGTACATTTATAATGTCTGTAACCTGGCACCAAACAAGTGCCTCACATCAGCACAATTCATATTATTTGTCTTATTTGAGCATCACTGTAGACTTGTGGTCTTGCATAAACTTGCTATAATGTATCATAGTCATTATTTTTTTGAAGCTCACATTATTAATTCAGTACATCTCCAGTTCTCAGGCCCCAAATACAGAACCACCTCTTCTCCAAGGAAACTTGGCTCCTTTTTGTGGAAATACTAGTAAAAACCCAAATGTGGCTTACTAGCCAAGTATACTGTTTCATAGAGGCACATGAGATAGTTTGAAGACATCAGGAAAGAAATTATTTTTCCAAAAATGTGGGAGTTCATGTTGATACAGTATCCTCCCCTTATCCACAAGGGGTACTTTCCACAACCCCCAGCGGATGCCTGAAATCATGGTATCAAACCCCGTAGGTACACTGTTTTGTCCTATACATACATGCCTGTGATAAAGTTTAATTTCTAAATTATGCACAGTAAGGGATTAACAACAGAGCAAGTATAATAAACTATAATAAAAGTTTGTGAACATGGTTTCTCAAAATTTCTTATTGTACTGTATGTACTTACCCATCCTCCTTTTATGAGGATGTCAGAGGATAAAATGCCAGCGTGATGATGTGAGGTTAATGACATGGGCACTATGATGTAGCCTTGGGCTACTATCAGTCTTCTGAAATTATGTCAGAAGGGCGATCATCTGCTTTCAGACCACCACCAACTGCAGGTAAATGAAACCACAAAAAGAGACACCATGGACAAGGAGGGGTGGGTGATGGGGACTACTATATTTTCAATTGGCCTCTTACTAATTATTTGTCTCTTGCTCTAAACCTGACGTCCATGCCATATTTTCATATACCAAATCATGTGTCCAAATTATACCCCTGCCTTCAAATTTTAAAGCTCTCGTTTTATTTCCTTTTTGACCTCTGGCTCCAGTACTGGAATTAGTTCTACAGTGTCCAGATTTATGTGCCACGCCTCTCATCAATACCACTCAAGTACCTACTATCTAAAAGCAAAAAAAGCAATCCCAACCTCCCTCCAGAAAATACGAAGGCTTGAAATACCTGGCATCTCAGAGTGAATCAAACTCCTTGTCATTGAGGATACAGTTCAACTTGTGAGACAAAGCTGAGGCTGTGCCAAGTGTCCCTGAACAATATCTCTGCAGTAAGTAACAGTATCAAAGAAAGGCAGAACACAGCCACTATTAGCTTCATAAGTTTTATTAAAAAATTAAAAAACAAAACACTTCTCTAATTCTTCATTTTCAGTATTACCAGAGTCACTGTTTAATTTTTATCTTAAGGAGCATTAGTTTTGAACTACAATTTCCTTTGGATAAAATGATACTGTTTTCACCCTGTGCCAGCCCAACTTTTCAAAATCCAACTCCTATCAAAAAAAACTAAAATAGTAACCGACTGGGTTACTACGTTGGTTGAGCATTTAACTCTGGATTTTGGCTCAGGTCATGATCCCAGGGTGGTGGCACTGAGCTCCGTGTTGGGCTCTGCACTGAGTGTGAAGACTGCTTCAGATTCTCTCTCTCCCACCCCCTCTGCCCCTCTCCCCTACTCACTCTCCCTCTCTAAAAAAAAATAAAGAACAAAAAATTAAAAAAACCTCAAAATGGGTGAAGGACCTGAATGTGAGACAGGAAACCATCAAAACCCTAGAGGAGAAAGCTGGAAAAAACCTCTCTGACCTCAGCCACAGCAATTTCTTACTTGACACATCTCCAAAGGCAAGAAAATTAAAAGCAGAAATGAACTATTGGGACTTCATGAAGATAAAAAGCTTCTGCACTGCAAAAAAAAACAATCAACAAACCAAAAGGCAACCGATGGAATGGGAAAAGATATTTGTAAATGACATACCGGACAAAGGGCTAGTACCCAAAATCTATAAAGACCTCACCAAACTCCACACCCGAAAAACAAATAATCCAGTGAAGAAATGGGCAGAAAACATGAATAGACACTTCTCTAAAGAAGACATCCGGATGGCCAACAGGCACATGAAAAGATGCTCAACGTCACTCCTCATCAGGGAAGTACAAATCAAAACCACACTCAGGTATCACCTCACGCCAGTCAGAGGGGCTAAAATGAACAAATCAGGAGACTATAGATGCTGGAGAGGAAGTGGAGAAACGGGAACCCTCTTGCACTGTTGGTGGGAATGCAAACTGGTGCAGACGCTCTGGAAAACAGTGTGGAGGTTCCTCAAAAAATTAAAAATCGATCTACCCTATGACCCAGCAATAGCACCTCTAGGAATTTACCCAAGGGATACAGGAGTGCCGATGCACAGGGGCACTTAAACCCCAATGTTTATAGCAGCACTTTCAACAATAGCCAAATTATGGAAAGAGCCTAAATGTCCATCAACTGATGAATGGATAAAGAAATTGTGGTTTATATACATAATGGAATACTACTTGGCAATGAGAAAGAATGAAATATGGCCCTTTGTAGCAACGTGGATGGAACTGGAGAGTGTTATGCTAAGTGAAATAGGTCATACAGAGAAAGACAGATACCATATGTTTTCACTCTCATGTGGATCCTGAGAAACTTAACAGAAGACCATAGGGGAGGGGGAAAGGGGGAAAAAGTTATAGAGAGGGAGGGAGGCAAACCAAAAGAGACTCTTAAAAACTGAGAATAAACTGAAGGTTGATGGGGGGTGGGCGGGAGGGGAGGGTGGGTGACGGGCATTGAGGAGGGCAGCTGTTGGGATGAGCACTGGGTGTTGTATGGAAACCAATTTGACAATAAATTTTACATTAAAAATTTTTTTTATTTTAAAAAAATAACTGATTTCCATAGCTTCCGCCAAAGTTCAAGTGGAACAATTTGCATGAGGCCCCTTAAGATCTGTGCAACACTGCGTGGGCTCCTCCAGAACCACCAACTCAAACAATCAAAGACATTTAAGGTGAACACACTTCCATCTGAACATTAGGTTCATGTTACATTTGCATACCATCCGGTGTTGACTTCACTAACAATCAAGATAGGTCTTAGCCCTTTTGTTTTTATAGCAAGAAACCCACATCCTTACATGGAAAAAAGATTTCCATGACAAGTCCACCTTTGGGGCTAACTGCTCAACTAGAAAAGAGAAGAAATGTAGTCACGTTCTTCAGGGTAACTCCATGGGTAGTACCCAACTAGATATATAAGTGTGACTGTTTTGCCAAATCCAAATCCAATTGATCAGGTATTAAACTACCTTTGAACTGAATGGGGCTGAGTCACTTTGTTTTTTTTAAGTTTATTTATTTATTTTAAGAGAGAGAGTGAGCAAGCATGAACAGGGGGAGGGGCAGAGAGAAAAGAGAGAATCCCAAGTAGGCTATGTGCTGACAGTGGGGAGCCCAATGCAGGGCTCGCTCTCAAGAACTGCAAGATCATGATCTGAGACGAAATGGAGTCAGATGCTTAACCAACTGAGCCACCCAGGTGCCCTGCCCACCATTTTTTTTTGAGGAAACCTCCACTTATGTGGCCCCTAGAAACTTAGTTATTTAAGATAAACTACTTCTTTAGAGGCTAATAGTAGAGTTTCCTTTTTTGCACATCCAAGTTCTCTAAATGAAGAGATTTTCTCGGTTACTGGTTTTATGCACTTAAGCAAAGGACACTATCATTCACTTCCACTAGACGCCATCAAACCTCTCAGAGGAAAAGAGGCATGATGACCTAAGCTGACTTTTACCCTACCTTCAGTCAGCCTTCTGTCATGGAGATCAACTTTCTGAACAGACCCTCTATCTAAGCCAACAATTGTCCTTTTCTCACTTCTTTTTCAAAAGCTGGAGAACATGGTTTCTTCACCATGTTCCATCGGCTTCCTCCACCATCTATCTCTTTGCCTCTTTTTCAGCTAAGCCAGGTGGGTCATGGTATGAATCGGCAGAAACTTTCATCCTAAGTGCAGAAGTTGCAGAAGCCATGGCCTCAGTCAAGATTCTAAAGTGACCCAAATAAAGCGGGAAAGGATGAGATCTCCCAAGACCACTAATCCTGGAGATGAACTGATAATAATTATTATCCAGGCTCGTGGTCACCTGCTCCTGTTTCTCTTAGCTCTATTCCAAAAACAGACAGCTTTTTCTAAACCAAATTATGGCCAAAATTAGTTACCTAACACTTAGCTGAGCTATCTTGAGACTACTTCAATTTGATATTTTTAATATTCTACTTAAAAGTCACCTTTGTGAAGTTGAGAATTATTTCTGAGACTCTATCTTCTGAAAGCCATTTTAAAAAGCTCATTTGGCTTGCACAGAACAGTGAAAGCCAAGGTCGTAGTTCTCAAAAGACTTTTCTATAAAAACAAAGATTAACTCACACATGTTAAAGTAATAACAGAACACCAGTTCTTCAATTTTCTCTTTGAAGTCAGCCTCCCTATCTTAAGGGGTCCCTGTGGCTCACATGCAATAGCCTTGATTAAAACACCTTCAGGACCCCATTTTCTCCTTCACTTTCCTGACACTTCCTCCAAAAATCTAAACATAGGAAGAGGGTGGATTGGTGCCAATCATACTTCTGGCACCAACTACAACTTCTGAGGACTCCAGATCATCAAGAAGAAAACACACAGTCAGATAAAAGTATCCATGTATTTAGCCAAGCATAGAGAATCTTATCAGAAGAGGGCCCACATGGAACCCCCATCTAAGCAAAGGCAGCAAACCTCAGCACGCTTTTCTTTGCCCTCAATGGGCAGTGACATTAAACACACAAGTTAGGGTCGTATCAGATTTGAGAAACTTGTTTCTGGCATGCATGCTGTTAGCCACCATGCTGTCTTGTACACACAGTTGCACTTGTTATTAAGCTGTTGTCTCTCCGTTTCATACCCACTCTCATAGTGTGCTCTATGGAGGGGCTGGGAACCTGCAAACCACATCTCTGCTTTGCCAGCAGGTGCCCTTGTTAGGCTCTACCAGTAGGGGGAGCTAGAGGGACTCTAGGTTAGAGGAGAGAGGAGTGCTCCCTCCCTTTCACTGCCATATCCCACCCGCCTCACCCCAAAGCAGTAATTGCAGGATTTGGTTCATCCCAGCTTCTTTCCACCCTCCCAGAATCAGACTCCTTGCACCATTCAGAGGTACCAGTACTACCCAGGCAGAGCCTCCTCCCCAGAGATCTGATCCCCAGATCCAGAGGAGGGCTAAGGTGCCTGCTCTGAGCTCCTGGGATATTGGCACCATCCAGGCAGAATCCCTTCCTCCGAAAGTCTGAGTCCCAACAATGTGGGATCCTCCCAGAGCTTCTGGATTCTAAGAACAATCTTGTCCCTTAGGTCCCCCAAGCCTAGGATGGCAGCTGCTTCATGCTCCATGTTACCCTGCTGCTTTTTCAGTCCTCTGTGGTTTCACCAATTCCCCACATCCAATTCTTCCTGCAGAAATAACTAATGTAGTTTCCACTTTACCAGCTAGACTGACAAAAGGACCTCCTTTTGTTGATTCGAAAACTTAACACTTTCAAGCACTGTGCCATTCACCACTTCACAGACTGACTTCAACCGGGAATCAGTGAAAAAGAAGGGAAATTATTTCCAGCCATCTCAGGCCAGGAATACTAGACCTTCAGCTAGTAGAGCAATAATTAATTGTGTATCTGAGGAAATACCACTGGCTAGAAAATGTCCAACCACCAAAGAACTGAGCAACCCTACACAACCCTGAAAATATATCCATCTTTGTATCTGTCTTACAGGGACACCTTCTTTGCCCTCTTGCCCCTACACATATACTTATTTCCCCCACTTGCCAATCTCAGAATGAGGTACAGTTGTGAAGGCTGGAGTTATAACCACCCAGCGGGTATGTGCCTTCTGACTGAAATGAAATGAAATGCAGCATTTCTTAAAAAGCCAATTATTTCCAACCTGTTCCATTAGAGTCAAGCGTGCTAAATGAGCATGTAACATATTGACTTTTGTGCCCTGTGGCATCTGGGGCCATAAATGTCCTGCTTATCATAATACTCATCTCCATAGCTCTTACAAATCAGGACCCTCCCCAGGAGAGCACACATCGCCCATTCATAACTTAGAATGGTAAAGGAGACAGGCTGCCTGATGTAACAGAGCAGGGCTCCCCTGCCCTCTGCACTTCTGCTCATATGGCTGGACCTGCTGCACCCAACCACCTGACTGCACATGAGTCAGGAAGCCTCCCCACCTGCCTCTTAACAGATGGCAGACAATACCATGCAGGCAGTGCCATTCCCGGTAAGAAGGCAATCAGGCTGCCAAGGGGACGGCCCCAGGCCAGGAGACAGTGAGGGGAGATGTGAGGAAGCCCAATGAAAACAAGCTTGGGAGTCAGATCTACCTGCATTTGAATTTTGGCACTTGCTTCAAGGCTTTGAACAAGTTCTGTAACCTCCCTGAACCTCAGTTTCCTTCCCCGGAAAGTGGAGCTCATAATGCCTATTATATAGCTAGCATGATGATTAACGATATAATGTGTACAGGGGTGCTTATGTAGTACCCAGCATGCTGTCAATGCTTGAGAACAAGTAAGCACTATGCTGTTTTGTGTTTTATAAATATTAACAGTCTGGTGGATTTCAGATTGCTGAGGGACCATGCTTTCAGTGCATCATGTCACCACCTCTGCTGTAGGTATAAGCAAAAGGCAGAAAATTAATTTTCTGGGATCTTTAAAATGATCAATTGCTGTGCCCCCTCTGGAAGATGTACATCCTCATACCCTTCTCACGACTCTTCTCCACCATCCTCCCATTGCTTCCTGCACAGCACCCATTGTACAGGTGGGAATGAGTTTCCTGAGCTCTTCTTACAGTACCCTCTCCAGTCCTGACAAGTTTTCTCTATTTCCTGCTGTTGGTGGAATCCTAATGGCTCTGGCTCTTGATGATCAGAGAGGAGGAGAGGCTCTGCTTTTCTCAGATCCACCAGGAAAAACCCAACGCACCCAGCAGAGCTGACTACAATACTCTCAGCTTGCCCCCTGAACTTTTACACAGGTGTGGCATTTGGGATTCGCCAGGGAAGCTGCGTAATTACTTAGAAAGAATGCAGTCTGATTGTTCTTTCTCTCCAAGTGCAATCTCTCCTAATAACATCACCCAACTGAATGCCTCCTAATTCTGTCGAAATGCATTTTAATTATCACTGCTTCTTATGTTGGTGAGCTGTCGCTGGAGTTTTTGATTTGTGATGGAAAACAGGGAAGCCATAAAGTATTTTGGTGACAGCTCCGTGATTAGGCAGCATTGCAGCAAAACAAGTTGTCACAATAAAACTGATTAATCAAGTTGTCAGAGTAAAACAAATTAATGCCACAAAAACCTTTGCTAGAAATTACCTCTGTATCTTAGGGTATTCAACTGATGGATTCCTTCAATTAGCAGAAACTTCTTTCTCATGACCATTTCTGAGTCTGAACTTAGGATCTAGGTTGGGCCAGTTGCCCTATAGCAAAAGAGTCAATCTCTGAGAATTCAGGCACATATTTGGAAAGGACAGTCACTAACTTGATTTTCTTTTTTTTTTTTTTTTGATTTTTTTTCTTTTAACGTTTATTTATTTTTGAGACAGAGACAGAGCATGAACGGGGGAGGGTCAGGGAGAGGGAGACACAGAATCCGAAACAGGCTCCAGGCTCTGAGCTGTCAGCACAGAGCCCGACGCAGGGCTCGAACTCACAGACCGCAAGATCATAACCTGAGCCGAAGTTGGCCGCTTAACCGACTGAGCCACCCAGGCGCCCCTGACTTGATTTTCAAGATACTTTATTCCTTACTACTTGGGAGATTATTAGAACCAAAAGTATAATCTAGAGCTGGGATGCCTGAGTGGCTCAGTCGGTTAAGTAGTCGACTCTTGGTTTTGGCTCAAGTCCTGATCTCACAGTTTTTGAGTTCAAGCCCTGCATCAGGCTCTGCATTGACAGCACTGAACTTTCTTGGGGTTCTCTCCCCTCTCCCCTACTAGAGCTCACTCTGTCTCTCTCAAAATAAACTTTAAAAAATTTAGAAGTATAACCTAGAACCAATGTTCCAAAACAAGATAAATACAAAAGCCATTATCTACAGTTCTACCAGTGGGTCTTGATTTAATTTTTTAAGGATGTTTAATCAGTCCTCTGGCTGGAAGGACACTGCAGTTCTTGTACATTCCTGTCTCAAGGAAAGACTGTCTGCGCTGGAGATATCAAACATAGAACCTGTCCACCACAGTTCACTGTAACACAGATGATGATGATTGGTTATAAAAGCCATAGCCCCTCATGACCAGAGGTGATGGGATAGAAGTGAGCATAACCAGTGATCCTGGTATAAACTGATGAACTGGACCAATCACATTCCATCTGTCACAATTTCAACCTAGGAATACTGACAGAATGGGCCAGTTAGCTGTGGGAGCTGAAGGTGGAAAAGTACCATAAGGTAAAACAGAGCCATTAAGTGTCTCAGCAAGCAACAGCTTTGAGGTAAAGATACCAAGTAGGGAAGGGAATCTGTGGGTAGTAAGAAGAGAAAGACAGTAGCCCATGAGTAAGTTGATAATCAACACTAATCACTAGAAAAGCTTCTGTTCTAGAAAGATCTCCAGGTTCTATTCTAGTTTATAGTCTTAGAATAAAATCCCCTTTACTAGAGAAGGCTGGAATGAGTCTCTCTTGCAAACATTGTAAGACACAAGGACAACCATCAGGGGGAACAGAGAGAAGGTATAAGAAAGAGACACGTTTGGGGCGCCTGGGTGGCGCAGTTGGTTAAGCATCCGACTTCAGCCAGGTCACGATCTCGCGGTCTGTGAGTTCGAGCCCCGCGTCAGGCTCCGGGCTGATGGCTCAGAGCCTGGAGCCTGTTTCCAATTCTGTGTCTCCCTCTCTCTCTTCCCCTCCCCTGTTCATGCTCTCTCTCTGTCCCAAAAATAAATAAACGTTGAAAAAAAAATTTTAAAAAAAAAAAAAAAAAAGAAAGAGACACGTTTGAGAATGAGTGGTATTTAAACTATTCATCAGAAGAGATGCTACCTGGACTACCATACCAGAGTGTAATACCTGCATAAACATTTGTAAACTGGTAGCAGTTTGTGGGAGCCCCACAGCAATGTTAAGCTTCACCAATTACCTCTGCATTGAACAGAGGCCTAAAATGGAAAATGCTGCCTCTTGGCCATCCCCAGAAACTTCCCCTAGAAGCCAGTGATTTTAACTGGAGTAAGCAGATAATTGATGCATCAAAACCAGGGTCTAGCAGGAGTCTCCAGGCCTTCAAGTCATTGAGCACACCATTCCTTTCTTTGATATTAGAGTACCACCCTCACGAGACTTTGGCCACACCACCTTTGAGGGCTGAGATCCACATTCTGGAGCAGAGAAGTGATACAAGGTGGAGAGAAGTAAAGGTATTGTGACAAAGTCTAACCCCAAATAATATTCTAGCACCAAACACTGTGGGTTTTTTTCAGCTTTCTAAGGAATAAAGGGTCATCACCTATATACAGATGGAACCCTCATTCCACTGTAAAAGTATATCCACTATGTTCTTCACCTTCTCTTAAAGCACGCCATCACCTAGCCTTAATGACACCTGAATTTCTCTCTCCCAGGAAGATGACCCTCCACAGTTACGCAGCAGAGACCCACTTTTTCCACGGTGGTTTTCTGAACAGGACCTGTTACTTCATACCCTCTTGTCTTTGCTCATGTTGTTCCCCCTGCCTCAAAAGCTCTTTCTGCCACTCTATGCCACCGTCACTCCCTTCTGTCAAGAGTAATTCACACCTCTTCTCAAGGACCTTTTCTGACCACCTCCTTCTGTCCAAAGGCCTGCAGAGGTTCGTTTCACAGACACACTGAACATTTATAGTCATTTGTTTACAAACCTCTCCTCAGTACTACCCTAGGAGCTTCCAGGGGGCACAGGTCATACCTTCTTCATCTCCACACCCTCCAGCAGTACCTGACACACAGTAAAAGCCTGACACATGTTCCCTGAATCAAAGAAAATGAATCAAGTGACTGATCCAGGACACTAAACCCAATTCTTCCAATGCAAAACCCATGGTCTTTCTGCCACAACAATCAGGCACCCCCACTGACAACAGCTGAACCAACAAATGGAATGCCAGAGAAGCAGGATGGTAGCAGGAAACCACCTACTGCTGTTCTGCCCTAATCTTTGCCTGCCTCTATCGAGATGTGCCAAATGCATCAAACCCCAGGCAGCATTGAAGAAGGTGCAGAAGTTAGTGCCTGCTGCCTTGAACCTCTTTAGGTCACTGCCACATTTCTTGTGTATCAGGGATGAAGTACAGAATCACCTAATATTCAAAAAGGGAGAAAACTAAGATCATATGGTTCTTCCTCTTCATTTTAAACATGAAGGACTAGAGGCGGAGAGAAATGAAGGAAGTTGTCCTAGGTCACCCAGCAACTTAGGGGTAGAGCCCAGACTCTAGAGCCCCATCTCCTCCCACCCTGGTCCATTATTCCTTTGTCTGTACCCATGGCCACTCATGATGTTGGAGGCAGGAGATGATATCCTAGACTTTGTTAAATCCACAGGACTAGAATCAGGCACACACATACTCAGATGTCACAGTAACGAACCTCTGCCTCTTTTTCCCCAGCCCTAGCCTTGGACTCAGACAAACCCAGGCTTAAATCCAATTGGTACCATCTATTAGTCTAGTGAAGTGGTACAAGCAAGTTCCTCTAAGCCTCCGATTCTTCACTTATATACTGAGGGTTTGATATCCTCCTCTAAATGTTGATGTGAATATAGGTAACATGGTTATGTCAAAGTTCTTGACAAGAGTTTGGCATGCGTTAAGTGCTTAATAAATAAACATATCAAATTGGTTCTGCGTCCTAAGATTCATTCTGAAAGGTTCTTTGAAAATGTTATAGTCCTCCTTAAAAGCATTCTGCGAATACCCAACCTTGACCTGCGGTCTTTTGTCCTACAGAGTCTTCCATACTTTGCTCAAGTCAAAGATGCTTCTTTAACACAATAGTTCACTTTTATAAGTTCTTTTATAAACTCACTAGCAACCAGTATCATTTTCTCAGTTGAGGCAGTAAAAATCTATTTCATGGAGAATGGAAGAAAAGCATCTCATTACCTTCATAGCTTTTTGGTACTTTCATTTTCCATCCTAAATCTGTGCTCTCATATTTATAAATTGGTCCTATGCTTTTGCTACCACCTGACTACTTTCATTAATTAAATTTATCTTTTTATCAAAGAATTACACACACATAGTTTAAGGAGGAAATAGTTCTATAAGGCTTATTATTAAAAAACAGCATGTCTCTCCACCACAATCTCAATTTCATTTCCCACTCCCTAGAGGCAATCACTTTCAACTCTTACCTGACTTTCTTTTGAATTTATTTCTATGTCCCTAAATAACATGCTTGGAATGCTACTTTATTGACTTTTAGACTATACTGACTCACCTGAAAGATGAGGATTTAACTCCTCACCCTCCTCCAGAACCCACCACATAGGTGCACACGTTTCCACCTCCCCGTCCACACTCTCCTCCTACAGATAGAAGTACACTTTCCTGGGTCAATATTTAGTATCTACATTACTGTCATGAATACAAATGCTCTTCATAGCCTCACCATTTGTACACCATTATTGCTCTTCCATTCCTGCACAACACTGTTTACCCTGTTCTTAATGGTCATGTGGGTTCTCTAGGTACCTATCACTAGTTCACCCCCAAAGTCTTCCCCAGTTGTGTATATCCCCTAGATACATTCAGCCACCTTAGGTGTTCTGTCATTTTCTTCCATCCAAAGATGTAATCTCTCTGGAGCCTTCTGGCCTGCTGCACAGTTGTCATCTTGGACCGTCCCTTTCACCACCAGTATGCTGAGTATTTCCTTCCCCTCAGTCTTGGGTTGGAGCCCATTTCTTAGACCCCAGGTCTTTGTTTTTCTTGGGTTACTTCCCTGTCTTGGTAAGCACACCCTTTAGTGGCTTTATAGGAAAAGAAAGGATGTATATAGGAAACAAATTTTTTGAGGTCTTGAATATCTAAAAATATCCTTAGTCCTACCATTATATTTAATTGATTGAGTATAGAATTCTTGATTGGAAATTATTTTACTCTCAAATTTTGAAACTATTTCTCCACTCTCTTTTAGCTTTCAGTGTGGTTGTCCTTGATGTTCTGAAATTTTACAATAACGGACCTTAGTGAAGCTCTATTTTCATCCACTGTGCTGATTCCGGAAATACAGATCATTCATTCTGAGGAATTTTTATTGAGTTTTTTGAAGGTGATTATTTTTTCCCATCTGATTCATTCCTTCTAGAGTATCCATTATTCAGACATTAGACTCCCAGAAGTCTTCTGCTTTACTTTGCTTTCCTAGCTTCCTGCTCCACTACAGAGAGATTTATCCAACTTCCTCAACCCTCATTAATTCTCTCAAATTTTTGCTAAGTGTCTATGTACAAAGCAATGTTCAAGTCACTGGAAATACTGCTGTGGAAAAAAAAAATCCCTGTCATCATCAATCATACAGTTCTTATACACTACTACTGATTTTTTTGTTTCTGCTACCAAATTTTAAATTTGCAAGAGCTGATTGTGATCTTTTCCTTCTTTGTGGCATCCTATCTTATCTCTGGGCATTTGACAGACTTTACATTTTTTTCCTTCCTCCACGGTGTCCATTTCCTTATATTTGCCTTTGATGGTTTTAGTTTATGTCTTTCATTTTAGATGCTTTCCTCAAATATCTGTGCGTCTGTTCACATTTCAGAATGGCATGCTAACAGATTAAAAGCTCTGTGTGTATGGCTTGGGCCTGTCAACCTTGGTTACACAGCTGGTAAAGAAAGGATAGGTCTATACTCTCCTAGCAGAACTCCTGATGTCAGCCTCTTTAGGTCTTTCTTTCTGGACTAGTCAGATTTCCCAGAAATATCTTAGGACGACAACATTCGGTATATTAACTTTTACCTAATCTCCCTACCAACTTCCTATGTTGTTGGTTATAGAGATTCTGTCTGACCTTAATATGGTTGGAGATGGACATTCTTCCAGCTGCAGATAATAATAGCATTAGTTACCTATCGCTACAAGTTATGTCCCTAAATAACATGCTTGGAATGCTACTTTACTGACTTTTAGACTCTACTGAAGAATCTAAAATAATATGCATTCCTCCTGCATTTTATTATAAGCAACAAGAAGAAACCAGGCAGTAGCACCTTCAACATTTTGCTTGGAAACCTCCTTAGCTTAATCATCCAGTTCATTAGATTCATCTTCCACTTCTGTATCAGATCAGGCAAGAAGGTTAAGTTTCTGCCAGGACATCAAAGATCGATCAATCGATCAATCTCTCTCTCTCTCTCTCTCTCTAGTTCCCACGATAGGTTTCTCACTTCCCTTTGAGACCTCACTAGCAGCATCAAAGTTCAGTTTTCTATTATCTGATCAACTTACCTTAGGTTTTCTCTAGTAAGCACACCAAAAATCTTCCCAGGCTTCACCCACTGGCCAGGTTGGTAGCCACTCCATATTTTTAGGTATTTATTACAGTATCACCCCACTAATGGTACCAAAACCTACATGGGGTATCTGTTGCTCACTAATACATTATCCCAAACTTATAAGCTTGAAACTTTTATTATCTCACCTTCCCTATGGGTCTAGAATCCAGATGTGGCTCAGCTGGGTGCCTCTGTATCAAGGTCTGTCACAGGCTGCAATCAAGGAGCCAGGTGCAACTACAGTCTTAACTGAAAATATAACTGGGGAGGACCCACCTCCAAGCCCTCACACATGCTGTTGGCAGGATTCAGCTCCTCATGGACTGTAGTTCTTTGCTTGCTGTTGCTTAGGGGCTTTCCTTGGTTCTCTGCCTCTCCATAGAGCAGCTCACAACACAGCGCTTGGCTTTCCCCAGAAGACATGAGTAACAGTGAGAGAGGGAAGCCCAGGGTAGAATCAGTCTTTTTAATAACCTAATCTAATGCCATCAATTTTCCCATATTCTATTGGTTAGTTGTGAGACCCTAAGTTTGGTCTACACTCAAGGGGGGGAAGATTACACAAGAACATGAAGACCAAAATATAGTAATCACTGGGAGTCATCTTAGAGGCTATCTACCACAGTAGAATCATCACAAATAAAAGACAACTTGAGCCAAAACAGCAAGAAGTCACAGAATAACAGAACAGAGAGTAAAGGCCTGCTCTTCAAGGCAGTTTTCCAGTTTCACATTTTGGCTTTGCTGTTCTGACACACTGGACTGTTTTGTTAGTTGGTAATGCAAATCTTCCAAGACCTCTACAATCTAATTTAGAGGTCATTCCCGATGGTCATTGGGAAGCCATTTTCAGGATGTTAAATTAGTGTATTGTATAACTGAGGGAACAGTAGTTCCTGGAGGAGAAAAATATATGCTGAGAAATATAAGAAGAACACCCATGAAATCCATGGATAGACAGAAAGAACTTCCATTTCCTAGGGTGACACTGACACCTCCTGCTGTGACTTGTCCAGCTTTCCTGCTGGTCTCTATTCCATCCTGATTTTTATTCCTAAGACTTATCACTGACTAGCATCTAAGCCATTCATCCATTCATTGGTCAGCCACAAAACACTAATTGAGCACCTGCTGTGTGCTAGGCTCTGCACCAAACACTCTACAGAATTAGTCACATCCCTGCCCTTGACAGCACACAGTCTGATGGGGGGGGGGGGGTAAACATATATGTAACCTTACAATTGAGTGGATGGGTTTAAGGACAACACGCCAGGTGGTGGGCATGGCAAGGGTACAGCAGGGCAAAAAAATGTTTAAAAGTTCTGCTCAGATTAAATAAATGGAAAGAGGAAATTCTTGGCTGTCTTAATCTCATGAAGATTTTTGTCTACCAGGGAGCATCCAAAGTCTTTATGTGAAAAGGTTAATGGTCAGGAAGGACTTTATGGTTCAGTGCTGTCAAAAACTGAAGTGCGTTGCCATAGAAACCATTCTTCAATTCATTCTCTTTCTGCGTTTCAGACATATTAATCTCTCACTTTCCACGGTAAGATTTGCTCCTCTTTCATTCTCAGATCCTTAAGTATGCCATTCCCTTTACCTAGGACCCTCCCTCTACCACATCTTCCTTCATCTTGCTGGCTCCCACTCTTTCAGCTCAGCTTGGAGGCTACTTGCTCCAGCAACCCTTCTAGGACCACTGCCACCCACAAACCATGTGGTCTTCATTAGCCTCAGAGCTGTCCCTGCTCTTACACTCTTTGTATTTTTTCCAGGTTTGTCTTTCCAGATTGCCAATAGTAAGTTCCTTGAGGACAAGGGTGTTGTTTGTCTTTATCATCAAATCTCCAGAGTGTAGCAGGTACGTGGTATATGGAAAGACACAGTTGACTGAACAGAGCATTCGTATATATACATTCATTTTCAGAATACAGCAAAAAATAAAGCAATAGCAACTCCATCCTTCTCATAGAATCAAAGTATTCTGCTCTTTCAAGCACATAACAAAGTTCAATAATTTAGTATTTCAGTTGCAAATCAACCCACAAATAAGACTAAATACAAAGGACATGATTGTTTTAAGATAGAAAGGTCAAATTTGGCTATTGGTTTATTTCTTCAATGATAACCTGAGAAGGTTAATAAGGCTCCTGATTGAGAGAACTACTAAGAACCCTTGTTAAGAGCTGAAAAAAGTGACGGGGCTCCCCACCCAGGGGCCTCACTGGTAGGGTGGCTGTTCTTGACATTATCTGGCTCATGATCTTGAGAATACAATTAAAGTTGTGAAAATCTCCCCACCCCAAAGATGCACATGGACACATATTTAGAAACCTGCTTACTATTTCAGAGGTTCCCTGATGCCCCTGAGCTCACGCACAGACTTCCAACTGAGAAGCCCTGGCCTAGCATGAAGTATCTATGAAGATTCACAGACAGCTATGTGAGCTATGTGTTATTGAGGACATAGGTCACAAAAAGCAGTTTCTCTTTCCTTCTCAAATCCTCAGGGTGACAGCGACAAAAGCAGCTATGACAGCCACCAGCTGCACCCAGCCACTGACAGATACTGAACAATATGGAAAGAGCATATTGTAAATTTCTTGAGGTCTGGGTCTGTGTCTGCTCTATTTATTGTAGCATCCCAAGTGAAAACAGAACAAGAGGCAAAAACTTGTGGAGATTTAAAAGAGAAAGAAAGAACAGACATCGATGAAGACAAAGAGACAGCATTACAAAGAATCAGAAAAAGGTAAGAGGACACAGAGAGACAAAGACACAGGAGAGTCACGGGGAACCAGGACCCAAGGCATTAAGTCTCGTCACCTCCCACATGGCCTTCCCCACAATTAGCTTCAGAGCTGCCATGAGAAGGCACTAAGCTGGCCAACTGTAAAACTGTTTAACTTGTTAGGACTTAAATCAATAAGAACCAGTGTAACATTTGTGCTTCGTGTTCCTCTTATTTACGCAAAAGCCAAACTGAAGAAAAACTCTATTTCTCCAGCCTTAAACATTTCCTCCGGGGAGCTGAGTTCCTTCAAAATCAACAATGAAACGTTGAGGGGGAAAAGAATTAAGCACATCGGCAAAGCTATATTTAGATCAAGCTCAAAGACCCTCTTGGTTTTCTCCTTGTCTCCAGCTGCTTCCAATCTCAGCACAACTCCGCAATTCAATTGCCACCGATTTGCAGCTTCCCATTGAGGCCTCTGGCCTGTCTAAATGCAAGAGCCAGGAAGACTGGCATGGAAGACGTGGACAGCAGCTGCGGGGGCACAAGTCTGGTTTAAACCCACCCCTCCAAAGCAGATATGCTTCAGACAAACTTATGCTGACCAATACTGGGGTGTCCTACCCTGCCTTCAAGGCTCTCCTTGGGGGATCCTAAAGCCTTCTCTAAACCCTCGCAGGCCAAGGAGGTGGGAAAGGCAGCATGGTAGTTAAGCGCACAGGGCTGGCTTTCCGTGCCTTTCTGGCTTTCAAGACGTTGAAGCAAGGATGCGGTGGGTGCTCAGGTTTGACCTTCGAGATTTCCCTGGGTCCTCTCATAGCAGCCATGATCAAGTGTGCTGACAACACAGGAGTCGAAAATCTGTCTATCATCTCTGTGAAGGGGACGAAGGGACCACTGAACAGACTTCCTACTGCTGATGTGGGTGACACGGTGATGGCCACGGTGAAGAAAGGCAAACCAGAGCTCAGAAAGAAGGTACATCCAGCAGTGGTAATTTGACAACAAAAGTCATACTGGAAAAAGATGGCATGTTTCTCTATTTTGAAGGTGATGGGGCTCATAGTAAACAATACCGGCAGGAAAAAAAAAAAAAAAAAAAGGTTCTCCTATCACAGGACCAGTTGCGAAGGACTTTGCAGATTGTGGCCCAGGACTGCATCCAATGCTGCCAGCACTGCATGATTCCTTGGTGCCTTTGTTTAAAAAAAATTAAAAATTATTAGCTCGAAAAAGGAGAGAACACAGGGCTGGCTTTGAATCCCAGCTCTGCCTCTTACTACCTCTGTGGCTAAGCCAGTTATTTAGCCTAATTTCCGGCTCTGTTTTCTGAAAAATGGGCAGAATAAAATCTGCCATATAAGGTGGTTGTATCACACGTGACTCTTGGAGGAATGCAGGGAGCAGAATACGTGTTGCATGGTAGAAATTCGGTAAACATCCCCTGATAAGACTAACCCCCCCCCACACACACACACACACAAAATGCTGAGCCATGCCTACATCGGAGCGCATAACCACAAGGACTGAAATGATCCAACAACAGGTCTGTTTCACCACTACCCCAAGGGGGGTGGGGGGGGGGAAGCCTCCTCTCCATCTCCAGTGCCGATCACACTACGGGCACTGCAGGAATGCTTGGCAAACGAACACAGTTAGAAGCTAGCGTGGAAAACCGGTTTCTCTCCTGGACTTTCACACTCTCAGGATTTCTGGCCACCGGAAGTGTGGGGTTCCCCCAGCAATTCTCCACCACCAGCTAGGTGTCCTATAATTTAACCCAGTTCTAAGGCTATCCACCTGGAGAGCGTGGCAGACTCAGCAGATTAAGGGCTCAGTCCCACGAGACAGCCCTCATTCCCCCTTTAAGATGCCAACTCTTGCCACCTGTGGTTTTTAACGTTTATTTTTAAGAGAGTGCAAGCGGGCGTGGAGCAGAGAGGGAGACGCAGGCTCCAGGCTCCGCACGGTCAACACAGAGCCTGACGGCGAGGCTGGAACTCACCAACCCTGAGATCGTGATCTGAGCCAAAGTGCGACTCTCGACCGACTGAGCCACCCAGGCACCCAGCTGTCACCTGTACTTCCGACCAGAGAGCTCCACATCAGAGGCTCCCCCCTCGGCCTCCATTCGCCTCATCTGAAGTGGCTCGCAGAACTCAGGCGAGCAAGTTGCGGACCAGGCTACCAGGGTATTCCCAGTTTATTATCACTATAAGAGGCTATGCATTGCTCCCCCCCCCACCCCCCGCCAATCACGGGGGATACGTTCCAGAACCCGCAAAGGATGCCTGAGGAGAGAACTGAACCCGATATACATGGTTTCTTCCATATATACACTTATGATAAAGTTTCACGTAAATTGGAGCAGATTAACAGCAATGACAAGTAATAAAATACAATTAAACAACACGCTGTAATAAAAGTTAAGTACGTGGTGCTTCTCTCCCAGAATACCTTGCGGTGAAGAACTCCCCATTCTTCCCGTGAGGTAACCGCGCGTAGACCGCCTACGGGCATGATGACGCTAGGTGAATGGCGTGGACACTGTGAGGCGGGGTTAGGCCACCAGGGACCTGCTGACGACTGGTCAGGAGGAGGGAGTCCGGCTTCGGGACCTCCTGGGTAAACCCCAAGTAACTGAAGCTGTGGAAAGCCAAACTGCCAGTAACGGTGGCAAGGGGCAACTACTAAAACGGGAACAGCCAGATGGAAGCGACCTTCCCCACGTGAGAAGAGCAGCTTCCTCACCCTCCGCGGGGACCTCCACATTCGCCAACCGGAAGCGCTCCTAGGCTTTTATAAAGCCCTCAGTATCTGGGGAAGATTGATTTCATCATTGACCAATAGCAATGGAGCCTACCTCTAGCCCCTCCCACTTCTCCCGGGAGGGGGAAGCTGAAAGTTCCAACCTACTAATCGCCTAGCTGGTTCCCCTTATAACTAGTTTGCACTTTGGGTTATCTAGAGGCTTTGCAAAAATCACCTCCTTAACGTAAACTCAGGTGTGGTTGAAAGGGGCTTGTTAGGAATAACAAGACTCCTTTTGCCTCCATTTCTCTTACCACTTAGGAAATTCCAAGGGTTTCAGGAGCTCTCGGCCAGAAACAGAGCGAAGACCAAATAGGTATTTCTTATAAATCACAATATTATAGAAGGATACTACACGGGTAGTATGGGTCGGCTCACATTTCTCCTATCAATATGGACTCAGGAGAGATCCGAGGAACCTACTCGGACTTCTGGAAATTTCTGTCACATGATATCCTTTGTGGTTGGTTCTCTCCCTTGTTTGCCTATTTAACCCCTTGCTATTTGCAACTAAATCGGTCACTTAGGGGAAGAGATCCCCTGCGCCTGCTCAGGGTCCATGAACTTGGTAAAACCTTCAGCAGTCGGTGGAGGGGAATTAACATTTGCAAGGGCAACTAGTCTTAGCCAGCGAGCGGTCTGGGGTCCTCATATGCATGGGCAATAACACGCCCTGTGTTGTCTTCAAGGCAGAAATGGCCCAAAGAACTACTCAACCGGCTCCAGGAAATGGCTAAATGGCAGGTCAAATTGCCCATAACTTTGACGAGGAGGATGGCTAGATGATTCCAGTGCCTCTCTAGGGAGAAATGAAATTCAGAATTCAAGCATCAAGAAAAAGAATCATAAAAAAAAAAAAATCCCCTATGCAGAATTTACATCCTGCCGTAAAATGGGCAAGGACTGAGGATGCAAAGGTATCCTCATGTTAGCAGAGTGCATTTGTCAGGAAACAACCTCCTCCAGCTGGACCAGACTGTTTGCCTTTCAGATGATTCCTGTCAGGGCCAAACAATCCAGACATTTGCAATTATAGCCTATCAATTTGTTTTTAAATTATAAGGCTGCCGGGAAGACTTGACTCCTTGCCGGAAATATGCTGTGCGGGGCTCTGGGGCAGCTGCTATGCAATGTGGTGAGACCACCAATCTGTCCAGACACAGAGGATTTATGCATCTGTGTGTGCAGCCCACGTGGAGACACTGGGCTGGGCCAAGCTCTGATCTGGCCTCTCTCACTCCAATAGCACTGGGTCCGGTGAAAATGAGGAAAAGAAATCTCATTTAAAATGGAGTCTGCAAGCCCTGAAGGGGGAGCACTCACACACCACTGGTTACTTATAGCCTCCAAAACCAACACGGAAGAAGGATGATCACTCCCTGCTCTAGTGACAACTCACAAACCACCACTTGCAGCAAAACACAAACTGCCACACCTGCAAACTCTTGTTCTCCAATGAACTTTTGCTCAAAACAACCCTCCTCAGGGGTGCCCCAGGGCATTCCGTTGGTTAAGATCTAACTCTTGATTTCAGCTCAGGTCATGACCTCATGGTGTGTGGGTTCCAGCCCTGCGACCGCCTCTGCACTGACAGCATGGAGCCTGCTTGGGATTCTCTCTTTCTGTCCCTCTCCGACTTGCACTGTCTCTCTCAAAATAAATAAATAAACTTTTTTTTAAAAATACCCTCAAACTTTTGTTTTTCTCCAATAAATTTTTGTGCAAAATAACCCTCCTCAAACCTAATAAAAGCTGGCCTTCCCTTTGTCTCTTCAGACTTGTCAATGGTTTTTCCATAGTTCGCTTGTCCTGAATTGCAATTTCATGGCTGTTCCTGAATAAGCTTATTTTGCCAATAAAATAACTGACTGTTTTGTTTTTTAGGTTGACATCTGCAAATGTCTAACATGGCCTTATTCTGACACATGCACAAGTTGCTAGAGACATCCTCCTCAAAGAAACTGAGACTTCTCTAAGTGTCCTTTCAGCGACATGGAGAAGGTTCTTTTCTTTGCTTCTTGAGTGTGTTTGCATCCTCTGAAGACATCCCTGTGGGGAGGGTATCCAAGGAGTTGGCCTTGAACACACCCTTCCTCTTCATCCACACAGGAAGGGTGCTGTCTGGTCACCCGATACAGAGAAGTGTTGCCTCTCACCTGGAGGACCCCTATGGCCATCTTCATAGAACCAAAGCATAGCCTCTGTTCCAACAGAATCAAGCTCTCCTTTAATGAAGGCCTCCAGAAAGTTTCCTGGTAGCATCAGAGGATAAGGGGAGGGGACTGTCTGGCTAATTTGCCCCTTAGATCATCTGGGATAAGGGGGGTGTAAGATACAAACCTGGAAGAGGTTTCCTTAACTGTACCCTCACTCCCCCAGCCCTCTCTTCTGGAAGCCCTCACTATCCAGCATCCCTCCTCTCTGGGGACATCCCACCACTTCCACATGTAAGGGGTGCCCCAGTCCTGAATCCATTCTGTGGGAGGCTCTGATATCAGTTGGATATCAGTGAAGTCATTCCCCATCTGGGCTTCTGCTCACTGCCAGGGGTTGAGGGGTGGCAAAAGCAGGTATTGTCTCCTGAGCCACAACTGTGGTTATTCCCAAGGGTGGGTCTGTTCCCGGCATAGAGGGTCAAGCCAGCCCTGAGCCCTGGAGGAACAAGGGCAGGCACACTCCATACCTGCTGGGTCAAATATATGTTGCTGGAAATGCAGAGCCAGAATTAACAAGTCTGATGCAGCCAGATGCCCCAAAGGAATTTTTTTCTTCTTATTTTATTCTCACTTATTAAATTTTAAACAGCCCTCAAAGACACTAGCCTAACACGGAAATCAAAGACAACAAAACAATGTGTTTGTTTCCTATTAATATGGTAGAGCTGTCAGTCCTGCTGCAACAAAGCTGTGAGTTACTGAAGAAAAACCGTCTTCTCTGAGCAAACCCAGAGCTGCACTCCTGGGTGGCCCCAGCTGGGCCGGTGTCCCACGGAGGTCACAACCCCAGCTCCCAAGAGCCCCAGCTGCCTGCACTCACATGCAGTCTGCTGCCAGGACAGGCCCAAGAGCCCTCAGATAGCTTCTGGCTGCCTGGGGAACCTCAGGGCTTTAGGAGACTCCCCCAAATAGCCCACTGCCAACCTACATTCTCTGGCACCAGCTGAGTAACCAGCAGGCTTGACAGTTGGAGAGGGTTCTTTAGTACTTTCCCGTGAAAATGGACAGAAAGCTCCTAGAAAGCCAGGTGTGGTCTCCAGGGCTGTCTTGAGGTCATTTGTACTCCAGCCTCCATCCTCCCTACCTGAGCTGGGCTCTGTGAGGTATTCCGAAGCAACCTTTTAAATAGAGACCTCTTGAGATACTATGAAAACAAGTTATGCAAATCAATGGCAAGTAAAGTGTGCGATCATGTAACTCATCCAAATTAGGATACTTTTGAGAGCAAGAGTGCTGTAAATCATTAAGCCAACAATATATACAAATGTCAGATCATTATGTTGTACACCTGAAATTAATACAATGTTACATGTCAATTATACCTCAATAAAAAAAACAAGCTTAGACAACATGAGTAAACTGTGACTAGTCTTAGTCTTAGACCCTTGCATCCCACTCTTGAGCTTTCAACCCACCCATGACTCTCTCTTCCAGCCTCCCCATGCCCTAAGCCTCACCCCAAAGGCAAGGGGTCAGGATGGAGGGGACATCTGGATGAAGTCCAGGCTCAGGAAGGCATGAGGGTCACACAGAGGTGATAACATATTTGTTGGGGATTTTAAAGGGTATTTTCATTTGAAATCTGGTTTGACAAAACGACTAAGGCATCAGTTTCTATTATGAACATTCCCCTTGGTGACACCCTCCACCCCCACCCCCTGTGACCAGCACAAAACAGACTTTTGTGGGGAGGAAGGTTCTGAAAGGGGAGTCGGCAGCGGCAGACAAGGGGGGTAGAGGGGACCCAAATCAAGCCCCTTCCCATCCCAAGCTTATCCATACCTTGCTCCATGCTCTGTATTCAAGGCTTGGGGCAGCAGCTCTTCCCTGATCACCCTGGGCCAAAAGAGGTTTAGATCCTCATGGGAGTAGAGAGACCAGAGGCCATAGGTCCATCACCTACTGGCAGCTTAAGCAGCTCAAAAGTCATCCTAGGGGGGATGGGTGCCTAGTCCCGGATGCTGAAGCATTGAACTTGTGTGTGTGCTCATGTGCATGTGTGCTTGCTTGTATTTGTGCTGAAAGGACACAGCCTAGTGGGAGCAGAATTTTCTCTCTCTTGCAGCACTTATAGAGCCAGGGAGAGCAAAAACACTGACGAGACAACCCCCTTCTCTCTTTAGCATAGCCTCAGAGGGGATCTTCCAGAAACCTTCCCTTCTGCTACCCTCTGGAAAGAACACTGTGCAAAGGCCCCTAAGGGTGAACAGATGACCTAAACAGCTCCAGGAGCAACATCTGGGCACAACTGGCTGGTCAGGGAATTGCCCCAATGGTGTTGGGCAGAGCAGATATTTGAAAGGGGGGTTGACAGATGACAAAACTCCTGAAGTCTGCACCACACCTCTGCCTCGTGCAGACATCTACTTAGGTGGTGAGATCTCCCATACTTTCCAGGCAAAGCTGCTGAGGCCGACCACCTCAACAGCCCACCCAGATGCCCAGGTTCCAGGACTGGCAGCTGCACAGGCCACTAATCCTGTAGGAAGTTTCGGGTGATGCCGGGGAGGCACTGGTCAGCTGTTCCCTTAAGGAAATTGAACTGATATTCAATTGACATGCGGTTGACAAGAAAGACTGATTTGCTGGCCAGGTCAGGGTGGTCACAGAACTGAAAGCTAGATAGCAGATGTTAGCAACCAAAACTTCTGCCGGTTTGTTTCCCCCAAGGTCAAGCCTAAAAGGCAGGCTAGCCTATCTGTGCCAGGAAATGGAACACCCCATGCAGAAGAGCAAAGAATAACAAGCCCTCCAGGGGTAGAAGCCACCTCAAGCCACAAATCCAAGTGCACACGTGTCCCGGTGACACTAGTTGAGAAAATTGCTGCCAAATTCTACCTTGTTGCTAAAAACCAAAAGAATTCTTCACTCCAAGCCACAGCAGAGGAAAGGCTGGGGGGAGGTCAAGCGGCGTGCGTTACATTCAGGCCAAATGTGGGTGGGCAAGTGGAGGGTTTCCGGAGGGGTGGAGGGTGGCTGATGACCTGTATGCTGCCAGGCGTGGAGATGTTATATGAGGTGTGACACCCATGCTTCCACAGTTCATGAACCAGCCAGGCCTCAAGGCTGTTCCCATGGAGAAGCTCTCAGTACCATTCGCAGCGAGGCTGTCCTGGAATCAGTGCACGGCCTCAGGCTGAGACAAGGGACTGGGTACGTGTCTACTGGGATCCATGTACTGAAATATTGCAAAACACGTTTCACCCTTGTCTCCTCATGTAACTCTGCTTATCTGTAAAATTCTCCTGCTTTTCCCCCTCAGAACCTCTGTGGTACCTATTCCTTGAGCCCACGGAGTTCCAAGGGGAGCACCCAGATCCATGCCTCCCACTCACCTTGGGTAGCTTTTCACATCACTGTCTCACTTCCCTTCCTGCCTGGGCAGCCAAACGTGAGAGACCTGGACCTCCTGCCATTTCCTGAGTCAGACCACATCCTGACACCAGGCTTGCCAGCTCTCATGAAACGGCTGGTGACCTTCTCGGGCACTTCAAAGGCAAAGCCCCAAGGCCCCCGTGTGCAGGATATTAGTAAATCTCACAAAGTGCCTGACTGAATTTTACCCTGCCCTCCCAAGCACGCCTGATCAAGGAACCCAGCATGTACACAGATCAGCGAAACACAGTGATTGAAGGAATAGCCACCCTCCTTTTTACAATATAGGATAACTGTCCAAAACACCTGTGCCTTTCCGTCTGTGGTTTTCCCCAGATTGGCTCAATACTTACTATTGTGGGGAGCATGGCATCGGGTACAAAGAAAGTAGAGACCACAAGACTCACCAGCCTGACCTCAAGTTGCTTCTAGGAGCCAGCCAGGGATGAATCCAAATGATAATAGAGAAAGGGCCAAACCTCAGAAAACAGAGAGCCATAGGGGATACAGGAGGCACACATGGGCTCATTGGTTTCTCAGGAAAGCTTTGAGAAGAGGCCCCAAAGGGCAAAGCAAACGTGCCCACCCTTTGTAGTAGATGGAACGAGACGCTGGGATGGAGCAAAGTGAACCTGCCATTGTACATCAGCAAAACCCAAGACTACACATACCACTCACTAGCTGAGCAACTTTGGCCGAGTTACCTAACCTTGCGGTGCCTTTTCTTCACCTCTCAAGTGAGAATATTAATCCGAGCCTCACAAGGGGGCTGCAACGATCAAATCAACAAACATTTGTCAAGAGCCCTGTCTGGCACACAAAAGCACTCCAGGAATATTAATTTATTGATTGTGAGCATTGCACGAAGTCATCTCAGCACTAACCCCACACAATTTTCCTTCTGAGCTGCCTCCAGGCTGAGAAGACAGGGCAGGGAGAGGGGAGCAGAGTTCACACCTGACATTCTAGGCCAGGCATTGCTCTCCAGTGGAAAACAATAAACAGCTTTCACTTGATATTACCCCAGAATCCTTCCCCCAGGAGCAAATATTACAGAGTTTAAAAGCAAACTGAAGTCAACATCCAGAACAGAAAAGGCAATATGCATGTACACACACACACACACAAACATGCACACACACACACACACACACACACACACACACTGCACTCCCTCTTTGCAAGAAAGGTTGCCATGGAGATTAAACAGAGAAACAGCAAAGACACAGAGGAGCCACTGAAATGGCTATAATTAATTTAAAGCATTAGAAACAATTAAAATTGTATTAAAGCAAGTTCATTTGAACAAGGCGTAAATCAGGTGAGCTGATCACATCAAGCAGGAACAAAATAAAGTATTGCTTTGGGGTGTTGGAACAGGCACCTTCAAAGGAGAGAACTAAATTATTGCACAGTATGCAGGAACAATAAAATATGTAACCTAATTTATCTAATGTTTCTGAAAACAAGATGGTTCTCCAATACTTCCAATTCCTCTATTACTTTATGCCAGGTTCAAAAACAAAACAAGGACAGAAAGCTACCCCTTATCAAGCAAATGGATGCATGTCTCTTCATCAGTCACTGTGACCACAGATCACTCACCAGTAGAGAAGAGGAAACAGGGGACCACATCGTGGAACACCTCCTGGACACCAGCCACTCTCTGGGCACACAGCACCATCTGCCTCCTTCGCTACTCCCACAAATGCCACAAGGAAGGCCTGAGTGGCCTGTCCTACCAGCAGGAGGCTCAGAAAGATTGGTGACTTACTTCAGATGTCACAGCAATTTGGCAGATGAATTAGCACTTGAACTCAGACCAGTCCGGATTCCAAAGCACATGCTCTTGCCACCACGTCACACCACTTCTCATGGAAGAAACAGAAATGGGACATGGGACAAAGGGCAACCAGTACCAGTTTTGGGCATCTGCTGTATGCCAGGCCCTGTGCTACACATCTTACAAACATCATCTGATTTTATCCTCCCAAGGACCTTTTGTTTCTCAGAGAAGGAAATTTATAGCCCTCACAAAGCTCAACTTGCCCAAGATGACACAATCGAGATGAGCAAAATCAAGATGTGCCCCCCACCCCCAGGACTGCTTAGCCCTCTGCATTTGCTCCCTGGTCCTCAGCTCCTAGAGCACCTGTCACTACCATCATGTGTCACAACCTGCTTTAGATTGAGTAGCATTTGGGGGCAGCAGGATCTTCCATTTTTCCATGTAGACAACTGCAAATAGCAGAGAAAATATTTTGCAGGAGTCCATTTCAAGGCAGATCTTGACTTGAACACGTGAGATTTGAATGGGTTTGTTCCTGAGACAAGAGGAGCCTGAAATTTAGAGCTGAGATTGGAGAACATCAAGACAAGGAAAAACACAGGGGTATTTGCAAAAGGCAGTCTGAGGCTCCACAGGCTAGCCGCAGACCCACTAGTCCAGGGAAGACAGGCCTGTGGCCAGGAGAGTGGTACTAAGTGTCAAATCCAATGACACAGGGAGAACAGAAGTGGGAGAGGAGGTGAGATGGGCAAGAGGCACGTCAGATGTGAAAGAACCGGGAACAAGAAAGAGAAGTAGAGAGCTAATGCAATGGGAACGTGTATTCTGTGGCCTCTCTCTTCCTTGGTGTCTGACGTATGTGTTCCAGGGATAGTTGGATGGCTCCATGGAGCTCATCAGAAGGCGCCAGCCAAAAACATTACCCAGGTCTCTGCCTCACAGTCATATGTGTTGTTACAATATTGAAATATGTCATGCTGACTATACACAGCCAGTTCGCAGAACCTCACAGGGGTTCCCATCACCTTGGCCAACCTAACCCTCCTTCAAGAACACTTAGGGCTCCTCACATACTATCAGCCACAAGGCTGAGACAGGCTCCAACACCCCAGCATTGTTGCGATTTGCCCGGCTGGGCCACGTTAGTGGGTAAATATCTATGCATATCACCCCTTGCACTGTAAGGACTTACAAAAGTGACATGTTGAATCTGGACCACAACCATGAGATGGATAGTTTGATCTTGATTTTACTGACTCAGGCTTTGGGAGGTTAAGCAATTGCCCAAGAGAAGCGGCCATGGGAGACTGGGCTAAGAAGCTGGCATGAGCTGAGGAGAGAACCGAGAAAATGAATGGCTGGCATCTGCTCTCTCACAGCTCAAGGGACTGAGCTTGGAATTATTTCCTATGGGGAGAAATTCCATGGGTCACAGGGAGAATGCTAGGCCATAAGCTGCCTACGAAGAGGCCCTCTAACTAGGTGTTTAATTAGCCCACTCCCTGGATACATTAAATACAGATGGCCACGTAAGAGAGAGATTTATTGATGAAATGAAAAATCAGATGAATGATAGAAGTTGCATTAGCACCTATGCCAGCCTCCTGCCTGTGATTCCAGAAGGGAAGTGAGGGGGTAATAAATGGCCTCCACCCCACCCTGACAGGGAAGATAAAAGGCCCGTCTGGGCAACTTGGGTCTCCAGAAATATTTATTCCTCCACGTAATTCATTAGTACACACCAATGTGGTACAGAAGCAGTGTGTATTTCAAGTTACGATTTCTCAGAGAATAATTTCCTTTGCCTTCATAAACTACAGACCACCCACCGCAGAATAATCTGAGCTCGGAGAAGTTGAAGCAGAAAAGAAGCAAGCCAGGGCTCATGAGGCGGAAAGCAGGATCAAGCAGGAAGAAGAAGTTGTGGGTTCATTCGCTGATTCATTCATTCTTTCGTCAAATATTTAATGAGCACCTGCTACGTGCCAGGCACTGTTCTAGGCACTGAGGGTATGGAACTTAATAATAGATAGATGAAAGATAGGGAAAGAGAGAGAAAGAGACAGAGACAGAGAGAGAGAGAGAGAGAGAGAGAGAGAGAAAGTCCCTGCCCTCATGGCTTTTCTAATCTAGTGTGGGAGGCACACAATTTTCAAAAATACATAAAATGACACCAGTCCATAAATAGGTGGAACTAGTGCAAAGATTCCGAGGCCAGAATGTTCTTGGTATGTTTGAGAAACAGTAGGAAAGCAAGCATGGCTAGAACAGAGCATGTCAGGACAGATATGGGCGATGGGGTATACAAAAGCTGGACCAGCAGAGCCTTAAAAGCCATAGAAGAGTTTGGATTTCATCCTGCGTATAATAGGGAGTTTGAAGCTGAAAGAGGGTTTTAAGTAAAACAGTGACATAACCTGATTTACATTTTCAAATGTCTCTAGTTGCTGGTAGAAAATGGATCATAATAGGCTAGAAATGTGGGGACATCCGTTAGAAGCCTCTGCAGCATAAATAATACTTACTGAAGGCTTATTATGTCATGTAGTGTCATGTATTAACTCATATAATCCTTGCAGAAGGCACTTTTATTATCACTGTGGAGGGATGGAGGCATAGAGAGGTGAAGTGAGTGACAGAGCCAGGTTCTAAACCCAGGTCCTCTGCCTCCAAGCTGCACTGCTATCTCTCTGCAGTAGTCTAGGAGAGAGACTGTGGCGGCTCGGACGATGACGATGCCAAGTGAGGTGGTGGGAAATGGTTGGATCCCGGGTATATTTTTAAATGAGTTAAATAAGATGAGTATCTTAATTAAATTAGATGGGAGATGAGAAGAAAAGACAATTACAGACCATTGCTTCGAAAGTACTGATTTCCAAAGTTCTAGTAAGAGCCAACTACAATCTCTAACTCAGTGGCTCATAAACCCAGAGACTCAGCAAACACAGACTCTAGAACCTTACTCTGCAGGCACTGAAGGACACATTCCAGACAAGGCCCCAGAACCAGCATCTTCAAACCACTTGTCAGGTGACATTGAGGCAGCTGGTCCCTGGGCTAATGCTGGGGGTCCCTCCTCTTGGCCTTACATCCTAACTCCTACTATGTGAGATGACAGAGCCACTCAGCTGCAGAGGAGGACTTGAAGGTCTGAGAAGGGAGTAGTCAGACCCAGGCAATGAGGGGTGGCACTGGGGACAGAATCTCCATCCTTTGTGTGTGTGTGTGTGTGTGTGTGTGTGTGTGTGTGTGTGTGACAGAGAGAGAGAGAAAGAGCATGCAAATGGGGGAGAGAGTCAGAGGGGAGAGAGAGAGGGCACATAAGCAGGGCACTGTCGGTGCAGAGCCCAAACAGGGTTCAATCCCACAACACTGGGATCATGATCCGAGCCGAAATCGAGTGGGATGCTCAACTGACTGAGCCACCTGGGTGCCCCAGAATCTCCATCTTCTGACTGCTGGGTAGAGCTGTGGACCCCACCCCAGGATGACTCCTTCAGATAGCACCACGTAGCTTACTGGCATCAGGCCTTGCAAGCACAGGCAAAGGACCCTGAGTGAGCTCTGTGCCTCAGATGTGGGTTCAGGCTCTGACTCTGCCACCTACCGACAGAGAGATCCAGGGAAAAGTCACTTTACCTCTCTGGGCTTCAGTGTTCTCCTCTGTAGAATCAGAACTTCAGATCGTCACACCCTGGCTGTCTGAGTAAATGAAACAATACATGTGAAATGCTTAGCAATACCTTAATGTTAGCTACTCTTTGTGGTTTTATTACAATGCATCCAAATTTCCTGGCTCCTGATACAATGTCTTTCTCCCACAGCATGATTAGGATTTTGAGGGCTTTGTGTTTCCAAGATCAAAACGCAGGTACTCCAGGAGGAAGGAGAAACTCAGGAAGTTGCCAACCAATGCCTTAAGGTGCCTGGGGGCAGACCAGCAGGAGGAGAGCCCTTGGGAGCCACGCAAGTCCCCTGAGGATCCGTAGCAATGGCAGAGGGCGAAACATACCCTGTGTCCTCAGAAGGTTGAACCACAACAACCAGTTACATCTGTATTAACTTACACCTCACAAAAGCTTTCAATGGATTGCTTCACTTGAGCTTCAAAACAACTCTATCAAGTAGCTGTTATTACTGCGCCTCCGATTTTAGAGAGGAAAAATGGAGGCTCAGTCACACCATTTGCCCAGATAACGCACTAATTAGCAATAAATCTGATTTTAGACTCACGATCTATTCCCGTCTAGGCCAGAGCTATCCAACAGAAATACAACGTGAGCTACTTAGGTGGTTTTTAGTTTTCTCCTAGCCACATCTTTAAGAAGGAACGCATATCATTCATTTTAACCATATACTTTATTTAGCCCAATACATCCAAATATTATGATTTTAACACATAATCAATATGAAACATTTAAACGGGATTTTTTCATTATTTTTTATACAGTCCCTGAAATCCAATGTCTATTTTTACACTTACAGCACATCTCAATTTACTAGCCGCATTTCCAGAGCTTCATAGCCACATGTGACTAATAAATAGTGACTGGCAACTAGTGACAACTCTAGATGAGGGGTCAACAAAAATCCTTCTGCAAAGGATCAGATAAATATCTTGGGTCTCAGTGGCCACATTCACACCCTGCTGCATATTCTTTTTTTCTTTTCTTTTCTTCTTTTTTTTAACAATGCTTTGAAAATGTGAAATCCATTCTCAGCTGACGGGCTGTAGAAAAACAGCCCGTGGACCAGATTTGGCGTGTGGGTCATGGTCTGCCTACTCCGGCTCTTACTCCCTGAGGGCAGGGACATGTGCATTACTGTGTAGCCTCTTGTAGTGCCTGGAATATAACAAGCACTCAACAAATAGTTTGGGATTCAACTTAACTGAGGCAGGTCAGACAAGATTTATTATTGCCACTTGATAGACAACATAAGTGAGATCAGAGAGTCAAAGCAACTTATCCGAAGTCACACAGTTAACTACAAACCCAAAGCTACGTGATTTCCAGCCCACTGCTCTTTCCTCCAGTCACGCTTCCGATACCTGATGATACCCGTTTCATAGCTGCATTGCAAGTCTCTTGGATTCCCAGTTCTTCGGTCTGTCTCTTGGCCTCTGGATTTGATCTCAGGCTCCCAGACCACATGCCCACCCCCCAGCAGCATGGCAGAGAGGAGGAGTTGAGGGGTCCTGCACATCCTAGGAGATGCTGACGGAGCTCCCGGAAGGTAATGTTATGATGAAGAGCCTGTGTTGTGCTCCTCTCCCTCTGTTCCAGGATCTCTCCGGAAATGAACGCTCTTGTAAGACTAGAGGAAATGCACTTCTATTCTCCTTTCTGCCTAAAAGCATCTGCCTCCTTCACAAAGAAGGTAGTGAACCAGTTATAATTACACACCATGCACTGGGGAGCATGAAAGTGACATTTAGCAACACAACCCTTGGATATGTGGTGGCTGCAGTAAACATTACATAATTGCTGCAGCATCGATCCCAACAATTAACACCAAAAAGGACAGACAGCATGGAAATTCTCCAAGAAACCGCCACAGCCTGAGAGTAAAATGGAACCCAAAAATATCTCTTAGAGACAGCCCCTCCCACTTCATATGCTAAGACATTTTGGGGGGTAATGTTTTCTGCCCAAACTATTTTCTTTTTTTTTTTTCCCTCTCATTATGAAAAGAAAAAATTGTATTTATTTATATATTTTTTTTACTTTTTAAAAATATAATTTATTGTCAAATTGGCTAACATACAGTGCATACAGTATGCTCCTGGTTTTGGGGGTAGATTTCCATGGTTCATTGCTTACATATAACACTGAGTGCTCATCCCAACAAGTGCCCTCCTCAATCCCATCACCCATTGCCCAAACGATTTTCAACGCAGTTTTTCCAGGGACCAGGGGACCGGGGAGCAGACAGGGAAGTGGAGATGGAGACACCAGAGAGTTCTCTGATGTGGCGGTCTGCTTCCCAGTCCCCTCAGGTTTCACCCATGACATTGGTGAACTTGGGAAACTGCAAGCTCAGTGTGGCTGGATCACAGAAGGCAAGGAGCAGACCTCGAGAGATGGCCTGGGGATGTCAAGGATTGGTCTTGTCTGTAGGCAGTGCAGAGTTCCTAGAGGGCTTTATGATGAGAAGGAGCAGGGCCACTTTGCATTTTGAAAAGAAGCAGAGAGACAGGGAGAGAATGACCACAGCCCGACTGTGGCGGTGGGGACGGGGAGAAGTGGACAGATCCAAGAGGTGTTTAAGAGGCAAACCTCAGGGGGCCTGATGATAGCATGTAGGTGAGTCAGAGATGATGCCAGGCTTCTGGCTTTGGTGACTGGAAGGTTGGTGATGCTGAAACCTGGAAGGAGGGAAGACAGGTTTGGAGGAGGAGGACAACGTGTCAGAGTGTTGGGTGCATGTATTATAAGAAGGATTTGGATAAAAGGGAAAAGTGGAGATATGGCTCAGAAGAATGGCCGGGTTAAAGATAGAGAAATGTGATTCACCTGCATCCAGAAAGTGCTGGACCACAGAGGTGGGTGAGCTGCCTGGGGAGGAGAAGACCAGGGACACACTAGGTGAGGGGCAGAGGCTCCAACAACGGAGACAGAAAGAACAATCAGAAAAGGCAAAAGAGAAACAAAGAAGGGAGGGGTGATCTTAGAAAACAAGGAAGAGGAGTTTTGGATTAAAAGAGGTATACAATTGTGTCTGATGCTGAAGCAAGAAGAAAGGGGATTCTCCTATTCATTCAACAATGATTTACTGAACACCTACTATATGCCCGGCACTATTCTAGGTACCGAAGATAGAGCAGCGACATGAACATAATACACGAAAATTCCCTAACCTTGTGGGAATTTCGTGCTACTTGGAGAGAGATAGAATTTAACTAGAAATAAGTAAATGTATTTGGTATAGGTAGTAGGCTAGCTACCAAAAAATGTCCAAGTCCTAACTCCTGGTACCATGAATGTGATCTTATTTGGAAATTGGGTATTCACAGATGTAATTAGGTTAAGAATCTCAAGATAAAACCATCCCGGACTTTAGCTGAGTCTTAAATCTAATGACTGATGTCCTTTTAAGAAAAAGGAAAGGGATATACTGGAGATGGGCACACAGAGGAGAAGGCTGGTTGAAGATGGCGACAGAGGCTAGAGTGATGCATTAACAAGCCAGGAAGCTAGAAGACAGTTTCGAAACAGGTTTTCTTGTGTCTTCAAATCTGTCTCTCCTCATAAGAACACCACTCACTGGATTCAGAGTCCATCCCCTAATCTAGCAGGACCTCATCTGACATTGATCGCACCTGAAGTGATCCAATTTCAATTTCCCAGTAAGGTCACATCCTCAGGAACCGAGGTTGAGGACCTCAAAATATATTCTGGAGGGAGGACACAGTTCAATCCACAACAAACACCATATAATTATCTTAACGGATTCAGAGAAAGCATTTGAAAACTTCAACACCCACTCATGATAAAAACTCTTGGCCAACTAGAAATAGAAGCAACTTCTCTCAGCCTGGCAAAGGACAATTGCAGAAAACCTCCAGCTAATATCAAACTTCACTTTGTGAAAGACTGAGGGCTTTCTCCCTAAGACAAGGAGCAAAGCAAGGATGTCCACTCTTGCGATTTCTATTTATTATCACACCACAAGTCCTAGCCAGTGAAATGCATGAATGAACAAATGGATGAATCAAGATGTGAAAGGAAAAACAAACTGTCTCTATTTGTAGACATGATTGTCCATGTAGATAATCCCATAGAATCTAAAAAGCTTACTAGCATTGATATAAATGAGTTAAGCAATATCACAGGATACAAAGCCAGTATTTTTTTAAAAAGCAATTGCATTTGCATCTACTGTCGATGAATAATTAGAAATTTAAATTTACAAAAATATCATTTAGAATAGCACCCCAAAACTGTGAAACACTTAAGTAAAAGACTAAGAAAACATGTGCAGGATCAGTATACCGAAAATTGGAAAACACTAATGAAAGAAATTTTATTTGGGGTGCCTGGGTGGCTCAGTCGGTTAAGCAGCCGAGTTCAGCTCAGGTCATGATCTCGCGGTTCATGAGTTCGAGCCCCACTTGGGGCTCTGTGCTGCCGGCTCAGAGATTGGAGCCTGCTTCCGATTCTGTGTCTCCCTCCCTCTCTGCTCCTCCCCCACTCACGCTCTGTCTCTTTCTGTCTCTCAAAAATGAATAAACATGAAAAAAAATTTTTTAAAGAAATTTTATCACTTTTTGAAAGAAATCTTAAAAGATACAAATAACTAGAGAAGTATATTATTCATAGTCTTTAAGACTTGGTTGAAGACTTAAGATACCGGTTTTCCCTAGAGTAAGCTACAGATTCGCTGCAATTTTACTGAAAATTTCTGTAGGAACTTTTGTGGAAAGCAATACTCTGATGCTAAACGTTTTTATGTAAAGACAAAGGAACTAAAATAGACAAAACAATTCTGAAGGAGTACAAAGTAAGAAGTCACACTACCTGATCTTAAGACTAATTGTAAGGCTTCAGTGACCTGGACAGTGTGGGGTTGCAAAACAGGATAGACATAGTGCTGTGTTGAAGCCGACTCATACCAGCTCATGAGAACCAAATGATAAATTATCAGGAGTTTTACAGTTGATTGATGTCAAATTGGTTGCATGAAATTGTCTATTGTGCCTGTATTTTGAAAACAGAATCAGCAAGCGCTGCAAATTGGGACTCTCCCTACCCTTCCCCCCCAGGTTCTTTAAAAAAAATTTTTTTTTAATGTTTATTTATTTTTTGAGAGAGACAGAGCATGAGTGGAGGAGGGGCAGAGAGCGAGGGAGACACAGAATCCAAAGCAGGCTCCAGGATCTGAGCTGTTGTGACAACACAGAGCCCAACACGGGGCTCAAACTCACAGATGGCGGCGAGATCATGACATGAGCTGAAGTCAGTCGCTTAATCGACTGAGCCACCCAGGTGCCCTAGAGCCAGTTCTTAAATATCACCAGCCCACTTCTACATCTGGATCAAGGGAAGAGAACACAGAATTCAGATGCTGACCCACATATATTTGGACAATTTATTTTCAACAAAGGTACAAGGGCAATGTAATGGAGAAAATATAGTCTTTGCCACAAACACTGCTGGAACAGTTGGACCTCCATTTGCAAAAATAAATAAACTTCTATCTATTTCTTGCATCTTATATAAAAATTAACTCAAGATGGATCATAGATCTAGACATAAATTCTAAAACCATGAAACTATAGGGGCGCCTGGGTGGCTCAGTCGGTTGAGCATCCGACTTCAGCTCCGGTCATGATCTTGCGATTTCTGAGTTTGAGCCCCACGTTGGGTTCTGTGCTGACAACCTCAGAGCCTGGAGCCTGCTTTGGATTCTGTGTCTCCCTCTCCCTCTGCCCCTCCCCTGCTCGTGCTCTCTCTGTGTCTCTCAAAAATAAATAAACATTAAAAAATTTTAAAATAAAACCATGAAACTATTAGATGAAGACATAGGAGGAAATCTTTGTGGGCTGGGGCTAGGCAAATATTTCTTAGATATGACACCGGATTAATAAGTAAGACCATCAAAATTAAGAACTTCTGCCCGTCATAAGACACCATTATGAGAAAGAAAAGACAAGCCACAGACTAGGAGAAAATATTTACAAATTACATACCTGATAAAGGACTTAATACAGAATATATAAAGGATCCTCAAAACTCAATAATAAGACAGCAAACCAATGTTTTAAAGGGGCAAAAGAACTGAATAAGACACTTTGCCCATCAGCAAGTATGTGATAGGATGTGCAACATCATTAGCCACTAGGGAAATACAGAATAAAACCATGATGAGATACCACACACATCTAGTAAAATGTTTTTGTTTTTGTTTTTTTTTTTTTGATTGGTAACACCAAGCGCTTGTGAGGACCCAGGGCATCTGGAACTCTCGTCCATTGCTAATGGGAATACAAAATGTTATAGCCACTTCCAAAAGCAGTTCAGCAGTCTCTTTTAGAGTAAAACACACTCCTCCCACACAGCCTACCAATTCCACTTCCAGGTGTTTACCCAAGTGAAATGGAAACTCACACTCGCCCAAAAAAACGTATGTAAAATTTTAGAAGAATGGTATTCATATTTCCCCCAAGCGGGAAAGTACCTGACATCCCTCAACTGAAGAGTGGATAAACAACAGTGGAGTATCCCGACAACAGAACCTTCCTCAGTCTTAAAAACAATGAACTACTAATGCACAGCAGCATGGATGAACCTCAGGTGTGCTGTCCTAAGTGAAAGAAGCCAGACCCAAGGGCTGCGTACTTCAGCATTCTATTTATATGACATTCTGAAAGGCAAAAGTTGAGAGACAGAAAACACATCAGAGGTTACCAGGGACTAGGGGCAAGGGAAGGGGTGGGTACAGGGGAGTGAGTTATTTTGAGTGAAAGAACCGTTCTCTGTCTTGATTGCACTGAGTTGAACCACTGGAGGTGTTTGTCAAAACACGCAGAATAGTATACTGATAGAGGTGAATTTGACTATATATACATTAATCCTTAGTGAAAAGAAAAATTAAAAAAGAATCACCGTGTCTGTTGGGTTGAGAACAGACTGTAAGGCAAGGCTGGAAACAGGAAGACCGTTAGGAGCCTGAGTGAGAGATACAGCGGTTGGACCGAAAGCGGGCCCCGAATTCGGCAGTACGTAAGTCATCACTGACTTGTGGACGTAGTTTCAAAGAAGAGACAAAGCAGGAGACAGGCTTCAAGGATGAGGAGTGAGGTAAGCATGTGCACACGGCACTGGATCCTGGACCACTGACTACTCTGTCAAGAAACCTGCATGGACCTGTCCCACGAGAAGAGTCCCAGCTCAGAGACAGCCCTGGGGATTCCCCAACTTTAACACTGAAAGTCCTGCATCCAGGGAAACCCTGCGGTCCTGAGCTCACCAGGATAGGTGGTCACCCGAGCCTGGTCCCCGACCTGCCCCAGCCGAAGGGCCACTTTGATCACACTGCAGTTCTGTCTTCCCTATGAGCGGACGTCCCTGCCCTCCATCCCTTACAAGCCTCTGAACTACTTTCTGATACTGCTCACCTGTGAAGGGATGCAGGAATACTTAATAACAGAGCAGTACTCTGGGGCTTTCCATGTCACCTTCTCTTCAGCCACTTGTGTGAAGGCTGTTAGATGATTCTCGGTATCAGGAAGAAATGAAAGAGGGGTTTCATCCCTTCACTGCCAGGAAGCCGGGAGCACTGAGCCGGGAACACACCTCTCCCTCTCGTCTCACTTTTGAAATGCCTGTCTTGAAACAGACACCGTGACTTTTGCTTTGGTCTTATCCATCTTGACATCTCCACAGTTGTGCATATTGAAAACACTCCCTCCTTCTCAGCATCTCTCTCTGCTTGCCACCATGCCTATCTCTCCAGGACCTCCTTCTGCCTTTCTGATATGTTTCTCAGCCTCCTTACTGACTAATGAAGTGCATGCTGGCAGAGCATCCGGAGTAACATTTGAGCGTCAGGACTTTGACATTAAACAGGATCTGGGTTCGAATCCCAGCTTTGTCACTCTCTAGTGGCATGACTTTTGACACATTACTCCTCTGACCTTCAGGTTTTCCCTGTGTAGAATGGGTATAAAGAATGCCACTTCATCAGATTATTGTAAGAACGAAATTAAATGAGATTATGTATAAAGGGGTAAAAATTCAGCACAAACTTGTAACAGAGCAAGCAACACATAAACATAGCTCTTGGTATTAAAAAATCCTCCCAGGGGCACCTGGGTGGCTCAGTCGGTTAAGCGTCTGACTTCAGGTCATGATCTCATGGTTCGTGAGTTCGAGCCCCGCATCGGGCTCTGTGCTGACAGCTCAGAGCCTGGAGCCTGTTTCAGATTCTATGTCTCCCTCTCTCTCTCTGACCCTCCCCCATTCATGCTGTTTTTCTCTCTGTCTCAAAAAGTAAATAAACGTTAAAAAAAAATTTTTTTTAAAAATCCTCCCAACAGTAATATTCAACAACAGGCAAGTGGCTAATTAATAAGTTAGGCTACACCATGATTTATTTATAGAATACTATATGACGAAGCCATTAAAAATAATGTTCTGAAGAATATTTAATGACACAGAAAAATGTTCACAATATAATTTCAAGAGAAAAAAATCAGGCTATAAAACTCAGGTCCCTATTCGGTTCTTTAAAAGTATGCGTGTATGTGCGTATCGTGCGTATGTATTTAGAAAAACAGAAATCTAGAAAATGATGGCTACTTTCCTTCTCATTTACTTCTTCACTTCTTTATATTCTTCTGAATTTTCAAGGTTTTGCTAATGAACGTGTGTTACTATCAAAACAATAGATATTTTTGAAATTCTGTCACCAATTTTTTTCATTCAACTGATTTTTCTAGCACACATTATGTGCCAAGCAATATTTGAGACTCTGGGGATGCTGCAATAAAAAAAGCCAACAGGCAGGTTTTTCTCAAGATACCACCTAGCCTTGCACAGAATTCTCCTTAATTGTTTTATGCACTCATTTTGTCTCCACAAATAAATTAATTCCTTGAGGGAAGGAACCACATGGTCTTCTTCTCTGAAGCCCTCCATCATCACACTCCATGTACTCAGGAAGAGCTCGGTAATGCATTGTACTTCAAGATTTGGGCATTGGTTGAAAAGTGGCCAGTTTCCTACAAGTGGTTATCACAGGAAGAAAAGAAGAGGTGCCTTCTTATCTTATCTACTGCCCTCCTTTCTCCCTTGTCTTGGGCGTGAGGGGGCTGATCATTCAAAGCTGCCACCTTCAGTGGGTTTTCCTGGACGCACAGGAACCTCATGGGTAGTCTAGCTTTATGTGAAGTGGTTTACTTTCTCCGATCTGCGCCAGAATACATATCAAATCTGCCTTTTCCCACATTTGAACAACTTGAAAGCACACTTAGTGATGATGTCATCTTAGATCAGGGTTGGGTTTTTTTATTGTTGTTTTTACACCAGCCACACCTTGGGTGGTCCAGTGAAACCTATGGACATTCCTTAGGATAATGGTTTTCAATGGCTAAATACACAGGATTACAAAAATACACATGATTACAAAAAATAAGTAAATAAATAAATAAGGAAAAAGAAAAAAAACTAAATATACTGCAATGTAATTACCAAAGTATTTTAAAAGCTTATTTATTATAGTAATAAATCTGCTTCTTTGTATTGCATTAACAAATTACATTTGAAATACAGTCAAGTGAAAATTAAATTTTCATTTTTAAAGACATACCCATATAAAAACTGCATTGGCTTACCTTGAATAAGAACAAAAAATGATGGAATGGGTTTGTTTCTTTTCAAGATAGTACACATGTCCTGTTAGAAATCCAGTTGATTTTGATATTTTTTTTTATGGTGACAGTGTTGAAAATCCAATCCTCAAAGATACAGTATTAAAAATGGAATGAAAGCTTCCACAGCACTTTCACAAAGCAGATAAGTGTCTTCTGGAGACCACCAAAACTCCCTTAGGCTTTTTAGTGAAACTCTAGCTACAGTGGGGTTTTGGTCCTAAGATCAATGAATTCATCTTTGGCTAGGTCAACACCTCTGATGCAATTTATATCAGAAAGAAAAAGAACACTACTCTGGGGTTCAATTTTGTTACCATCAAGACAGAAATAACTTTTGAAACAGTTCTAAAGTGTTTCCAGGTGTTTGTAGATTACTCTTTTCAAGTAAATTGACAGAATTTTATAACTCAGCTCCATTGAGGTAAAGCACTTGAAAGTTTGCAAAGACGTCAGCCTCATATCAGCCGAGAAAGCTCACAATGTTTTCAGAGGTGCCCATAATGGTGATATCAGAGAATTAAGAGTCATCTCGTTCCTATGGTTAAAAATATCTGCCAAGGAAGCCAACCAACCCACAGACAAAATTCTTTCTTTCTAAGTGCTCCAAGAATGGACTTTTTCTATTAGAAAAAGTGAAACTTGTCTCCTCCAAGTCAGTGAGCTTCTCTGTGGTAGAGAAGCCCCTCGTTTTCCATTGTTTCTTGACACACCCTGTAAAAATACTATGATTCAGAGACCCACTTTTGATAAAGTTGGTGACTTTTATGCCTTCCAACAAAACTTCTCTCAGGATTTTTGGGAAAGCTTGAATACATCTGTGTTCAATGCAGCAAATGAAAACACAAGAATTTCTCTTTGTTGATGTTAGCGGGTCACCATGAACAAAACAAGGAGGCGGCCATGTTGAAGAATGTCTGTAGTGTCGTTGAGTGACTCACTGAGGGGAGTGGCAAGGCTGCCAATTCCTCCATAATCCACTTCAAAGTATGCCAATTGTTCTTCACAGAAGCATCTCTGACTAGAGAGCCACTTCCTGGCCTCTCTGCATCCCTAGTATGTGTGGCTGTAGGTGAACTTCCTCCAGTAAAGTGAGCCTTCTTTTGTTTGGCACTTGGTAAGAAACTTCAGGAGTGCTTCCAGAAGTTTTCATGAAATGGCAAATCTGCATTTTCAAAGCATCTTGGCTTTTTCAAACAGAATTTCTTCATCCACATACACACAAAGCCCTTCATTTTCTTGGATGCATTTTCTAGATGGACAGACATGAGGTGCTCTCTCAGTCTTCCTGACCTCAAGATTCCATTCTCAAGAATTTGTCCACGATAGAAAGGAAGCCACTGTGGCTTTCATGTCCCATTGCTTTGTTAATGTAAAGAAACCAGGTATGCACCTTCCTTGTCTTTGGCAGCTCAAGATAAATTGGGTCTTTCAAAAATAAATAATACAGAAAGCTAAAATATTTTTTTATTCTTTGACATTCCTTGAAGTGTAATATTTTGCTTATGGTTCCTAAGTCATCTGTTTGATAAATCTACACAGAAGGGAATGATTTGTATGTTAATTAAGTAAAGTATAAAACGTTCATTAAATTTTAAGAAAGGTTAAGTGAAGTAAGGCAATTTTTATGACTAGCCAAAGTGTTTACACTAGTAACATCTTTCACCTTTGTGTAGACCAGGGGATTAAACAGTTGTTCAGGAGTCCTGTCCGTGGAATTTAGCTATTGCTTCATGTGACTCTCCATGACTTTGGAGAAATAACGGTTCTCATTTCTAATATTGTCACTGTTTCCCACAATGGCATTCTTTTAAATGTATGGCATTTTCACAGAACAATAGCACAACAACAACATGTGAATAATATACTGTACATGTAAGACTTTACTTCAAAACACAAACATGGTGCAAAACAGAGAGTAAAACTAGAAAAATAAATCGGAGAAAGTACTTCCACTGTTCATACAACTTACCACACTGTGCACAACCCATGTCACTGTGCAATCTGTTAGTGATCACCAGAAGTTACTTTAAATACCACACTTCGACAGTCAGCTCAGCCATCGGTTATGTTTGAACTCATCTGTGTCACCAAAGGCTGCATTACCAGCAGAGAGTGAAAAACTCGCATTAGAGCAATTCAGATTGACAAAATTTGGGCAAACTATGAAAAGGATTCAACTCCTTCTGTGCACTGATCCATAAACATTTACAGTTAAGGAATGTTGGAATGTGTGGGTTGCCCCTGTGAGAACAGTCAAACTCACTGCCCAGTGGCTGGCCTACCCATGCACAGAGTTGCCAGACAGGGGTCGGCTAAAATGGAGAAGAGTTCTTCCAGAAGACCCATCCCACATTTCCAGATGCCATCTAATAGCTTCTGTAATTTCAAAATAGTGGTGGGTGTAAATGACATTTCAGATACCTATGACAACTGTAATGTGATATGCAAACATTTGTGATTTCCACTAATGACAAAATCACAGGTCATGCTCATACTACCAGCTGGTTGTCACGCTTGTAATTGAAGCTACATTTCCGATACAGGATAGTGAAAATGAAGCTATAATCCTTCCCTACCTACGTTCATGGCCCCTCCGACTTCTATTCCACAGACCTGATGGGCCAATGGAGCCAGTTAAGAACCTCTGTTTTATGTTGATCATAGAACCAAGAGAGTGGTCCCCAAATTTTAGAGAAGAGAAATGAGAAAAAAAAAACCAGCAAGTTTTTATAACACTAAATGTTTCAAACTTTAAAGGTTTTTTTTCTTTGCTTTTAAAATACCCTTTTGACGAAATGATAGAGTAGATAGTCATTTTTTTTAATGTCTATACCAGGTAAAAAGGAAAAGGTGGCAATCCTATCTCCAGTTCCCTTACCCATTCCTTTTATTGTATTTTTTTTTAATTTTTTTTTAACATTTATTTATTTTTGAGACAGAGAGAGACACAGCATGAACGGGGGAGGGGCAGAGAGAGAGGGAGACACAGAATCGGAAACAGGCTCCAGGCTCCGAGCCATCAGCCCAGAGCCCAACGCGGGGCTCGAACTCACGGACCGCGAGATCATGACCTGAGCTGAAGTCGGACGCTTAACCGACTGAGCCACCCAGGCGCCCCCCTTTTATTGTATTTATTGGTCTAAGAAATCCAAAATCTGGGACTTGTTGGTCCAGGACACCATGACAAATCCAATGAGCCCCAATTCCTAATTTCACCTAACAGAACCCCAAGTTAGTCCATTTATCCACTCTGTTCCCAGTCCAAAGCGAAATCCTGAGCACTCTGAGCCATCATGATAGACCCACTTCCTAGGAAGAGATTGATTTACAGGGTGGAAATGTGACTCACTCTAGCCAGTTGAACCTGAAGTAATGTGATTGTGCCTGGGTGTCTGATGTCTGGAAATGCTGAGGTTGTTCAGCCACCATGAGGGAAGCCAGCCTAGGATAAAGTCAGCAGAGTGAAGAGACAGAGAGGACCTGGGCCCTCAATATCACAGAGCTGATCCCACCACCCAAAGCCCCACCAATGCTTCATTCCTTGCTATGTGACATGGCTCCTAATTATTTATGACCACTGAGTTGGGAGGTTTCTCTAACATGCAAGCGAAGTCATCCTAACTCACCCAGTGAGACACTTTGGGAAGCTTTCGTAAGGGGCATTACCTCTTAAAAAGGTGCATGAGGGTACTAAATAAGCTTACCTGTCCCTGTTTATGTCAATTATCCCTCCTACAACCCTAACTCGAGCCACTCCCCACGATGTTGCTGATTTTACCTCCTAAATAGCTCCCATTACTTCCCATTCTTTCCATTTCCACTGCCAACTCTAGCCCCGCTACCACTAGCTGTTCAGTCTACACAACTGATGGGCACAGCCCTCCAGCTGGATTTCCTGCTCCCACCAGGGCATCTTCGAAACACAGCCAAGTGACTGTTTTAATGTAGACCAGTTCACATCACTTTCCTGTTTAAAATCTTGCAATGGTTTTTCTACTGAACTTGGAATAAAGTGCAAACTACTTAAGTTACCTGCAAAGCCCTACAGAAATTGGCCCTCTGTACCCCTCACCCCTGTCCCCCACAGCTGCAGCCACGTAGCACCCCCACCCCCACCCCTGCTGTGTCTACTTAAAGCCTTCAGATCCCCAAGAGCTCTGCTCAGCAACCACTTCTTCAGGAAGAACTGTGATGACCACATCTTCCACCAGGACCAAATCTGGCCCTCAGGAGTATCCTCATAGCACTCTGTATAGTCTTTCCTAGTATTTAACATGATTTTAAATTACCTATTCATTTGTATTGTTAGCTGATGCCTTTTTTCCCTACTAAAAGGTAAGCTCCCTGTCTTGTTCACCACTGGATTCCCAGTCGCTGAAAGAGTGTAGGTATTCAAAAGATATTTGTGGAACAAATGGATGGATGTTCACAGATGGTCACAGATACTCCTGGGAAGTAGCTTGTCTCCGAGTGTCTGCCTTCATAAACATTATGCAGGATCCCTGTTCACCAGCTCCCAGAGTCCTGCTCTCAGGCAAAGCGACTTTACACCTCACTACTCCCTCTCTGTGCCGTGCTGGAGGTGGGGAGCAGAGGCCCTCCTATTGCTCCTAAGGGTGACTCAAGCCTTACTCACACTCTCTCCAAATCATGGAAGGAGGCAAGATGCATAACATCTATTATGGGCTGAATGTTTGTGTTCCTATGAAACCCATATGTTGAAGCCCTAACTTCACCAGGCAGTGGTATTAGGAGGTGGGGCCCTTGGGACATGACTAGGTTTACAGGAGTTCATCAGGGTAGGATCCTTATCATGGGATTAATGTCCTTATAAGAAGAGGAAGAGACTAGAACTCTTGCTCCCTCCCTCTCTCCCTCTTTCTCTCTGTGTGCTGTGGGAAGACACAGCAAGAAAGCAGCCATCTGTAAACCAGGAAGAGAGATCTCAGCAGGCATGGAATCTGCAGACATCTTGATCTTGGGCTTCCAGCCTCCCAGCTGAGAGAAATAGATGTTTGTTGTTTAAGCCATGGAGTCAGTGGGTTTTGTTATAGCAGCTTGACTAAGAAAATTATTCAAACATGTGGGTTGCAGAATCAGAGACATGGGCTCACTCCGGTTCGGCCACTTTCCACTTACATTTCCCAGGACTAAGCAGCCAATATCTCGGAGCCTTGGTTCCTCATTTGTAAAATGAGATAATAAGAATATGAACCACACAGAGTTGCCATGCAGATTAAATGAGGGAAGCTCTCAGCAGAATGCCTGGCACACAGTATAAACATTCAGCAACAACGGTGTCTATTCTTGTCTGAATTACTGTCATAGAGCTGAGGCACAACCTTAGAGATTAACTAGTAAACTGCCTGATTTCACAGATGAGCAAACATGATCCAGAGGCTCCAGTGGCAGAACCAGCAGGAGGAGCCAGGGCGGTGGCTCCCGGTGGGTGCCTTTCCATCCCAGTGGTTACTCTGACAGCCCATGGGCCTCCCAGAGCTGAGAAAGAGCATTAAGGGGATGAGGGGGGGGGGGCAGCCAGGAGATTCTCTCCCCCAGGCCCAGGATGGGCTGAGCTAATAAGTGAGTGCAGAAAGGACCAAAGGGGAGCTTCTCTGCCCCAAGAGAATATCCATCCCCCCAGGAGCATCCCCCCAGGAACAGCCCAGGAGAATGTCCTAATTAATCCAGTACTGTCCATCTCTTTTTCCAGGCCTTCCTGCTTACTGTTTACTGGGCTTCCTTTCAACACTGTGGTAGCTTTCTCCCTGTCCTGGGACCAAGAAAAAATGAATTTCCTGCTAATAGCATCCTCATCATGCGAACACCCAAAGGTTATTCTATGAGGATGCAATTCAGAGACAGCCTCACATGCACACACACATCTGAACAAAAAATATATTCCTTGATGCCTGCCTGATGTTGCAGCTTATGCAGCTTTGACAACCACGGGGAAGAAGAGAAAGACAGAGAGAGAGGGAGACAGAGAGAGAGAGAGAGAGAGAGAGAGAGAGAGAGAGAGAGAGAGAGAAAACCTGTAAGAGGTGCAAGTGCCCAGGGGCAACACAATCAATCACTTCTAAAGGGCATACTTCCCCTGGAGAAAAGGTTGAAGGGAATAAGCAAGCAGATTCAATGAAGAATTCTGAATCTATTGACTGAAATCTGTTGTATTTTCTAACTATTTGAGAACCCATCATGTTTGCATCAGGTAATCGATTGAGGACTTACGTAAATAGCAAACAGAAACTTTCCAAGATATGGGCAAATTCAGCAGAGATGAACCTTCTGTTGCCCTGCAAAGCCTGCCTCTCCTTCCCTGTTATCTTTGTGATGAGATGTGGCCAGCCACCTCCAGACTGAAGGCCCCCTCGTTTCCTCCATTGCTAATAACAATCACCATGATGACCAGCAGTTGCTCTGAGAATGCACAGTACTCTCCTTTGCCTCCTGCCTCTGCCAGAGCTGCTCCCCTGCAGGGACCCCCCTCCTCTGGACTCTTTAGCCATGCTTGCCCACCACCGTTCACCTAGAAGGTGGCCTTCCAACACCACCTCCCACTGAAACCTTACCTGGTGTCCCCGGGCAGCATTAAGAGCTTCCTTCAGTGGGTCCCAGGGGCACCTAGTGCCTCCCCCCACCATTATGACAATGATCACACGGCTCTAACTACCACTTCTAACACAGAGACATCCCCTCCCCCGCCCCCGCAGTTTTATGTTCTGATAGGTCACTGAACCCACTCCTATTGTGATAATGACCACTCTGCCCACAGCACTCAATTTTAAAACACACCTTTTTTTTCACACCTGTGTGTTTCCAAAAAAAAAAAAGGATGTTTTGCAAACCATGTGTACATTTAATGTGGTACTGTTTCTGATTTTATTTGTCTCAAATGTCTTATTGTATTGAAAGTGCATCTTAAAATCAAAGAAATAATGTCACTTACTTGTGCGTCTGACCTCCCCTCTCCACTATGAATTGTGGGAGCAGGACCATCTTTCTGTGCCTCTAGAAAGCCACTGCCCAACAGATGGAATAGGGAGGGAAGAGCAAGGAAGAGAAGAAGGAAGAAAGGGAGGAAGGAAAGGAATCTCTTACACTCTGCAACCTACAAAGCTCCTTCGCATCTCACTTTCACTTACTTGATTTCCCATCAAAGGGCACTGGGGTTTCTCTCCCAGACATTTTCCCTGCAGCTTTCCTGGTTACTGCTGTCTGGGTACTCATGTCTGCTATAGATGCTCAGCACAGCCAGGGTAGTCAGCCACCTAGGGCACGCACTATAAGGAGAGAAGCAATGGGGAAGAAAGTCACAGATTCTGGTTTCCTGCAATTCAGCTTCACAGGCCAGACCACTCTTCTGCGAACCCTGCACCCTACAGGTGAGAGCTCCCTCCACTGAGCTCCATCACATCTCAGCTCCTTGTCTGTCGGGCCCATGGGGCATGCCAAACTCTGGCCTCACCCTTACCTATCCACCTGCTTCCCAAGACTGCAGTCAGCAGCTTTCTCACTTCCCCCAACTCATGCCTTGCCAGTGACATCTTCCTTGGCCCCCAGCTGTCCAAGAACGTCTTCCTTGACCCCCGGCCCTGACAGACCTCACCGTCCTCTGCCTAGCACCTGCCTAGCACCTGCCGTCTGAGCCAGACTTATTAGCACCGAATATACTGTGGCTGTCGTTTTATGGCATTTTCCACAGCAGAGGGCTAAGCATATAGGTAATCAGTTCACACATGATTGAAACAAATTAACGTGACAATCAGCTTTTCTGGGCTCCTCTGCCCTTTTTCATTTCCTTGGTCCACCATTCCTTCTGTTTCTAGCCCAGACAAATCCCTCTCTCAGAGGCTCCCTGGTCAGTTGAGAATTGTGTCCCTTGCTTCCGGTTTTTCCAGGCATTTTGTTGGAGGTATGCCTGGACCATGCTCTAAGCAGCCCCCTGAAACTCAGGCCTTGTCAGACATCTCCCTGAACTGGTCTCTGTCCTTATCGGTTCTTCTCGGTTCTGCTCAGATAACCGCTTTCACGGGCATTAGAAGCGGGAGAAAGGCAGCTGTGTGACACGGTAGGCCTGTGCACACTCCACGGCTGACTCTATTAGGCTCTGTTGACATGAGCGGCTATCAAGTCAGGTGTTCAATCTTTACATTGTTAAAAAACAAAGTTCAACTGAGTAAATTTGAAGATCTAATTGCCTTTATTCAATGATTTATGAATATGCCATCTAGGAAGCATAAAAGAGCTCTAAAGAGCTGTTTAAAATAAAAGGCTTCCACGGGCAGAAAGGGGTCAAGACGAAGAGTGGATTGTTTCTGGCAAGGTCACCTTCCTTTGGGTAAAGGTGGAGGTTATCAGGGAGATGACCTCACTGGTGCTGACCAGGTGATTCCAGCTTGACTGGTCAAAGGTCACGTTTCTGGGAGATGCTGAAACTCCACTTCGTCTGGGGGCTAAGCCTTGGTTTGTGGATGTGGGACTTAGCACAAGTGACTCCATTTGTTGTTTTTTTCTTTTTATCATGAACAATTGATTCTGTAAACCTAAGGGGTGTGTCATTTACGTTTGCCCCTATTAAATTCCATCAAACTTAGTCTTAACATTCCAGCTGGTTTTTACCATTTTGAGGCTTCATTCTGTCCTTTCAACTCCTCAACAGGGTATAAACAGTGTACACGGGGTTTGTGGGTGGCATCGAGGAAAGAATTAACACCACGTCTATAGCAAGGATTTAATTCACTTCTTAGCCCTGAGATACCATGAGGCCTGGCCAGCTGAACGGCCTTTTAGGGCTCGTTTTTATAGGAGTGGCACATGCCCAGTAATTACCATCTCATCCCACCTTCTCTCTTGGGCTCCTCACACAGTGCTCCCTGTCTCAGTAAATAGAAGGCATTCCTAATTCCTCCTTCCCCTTCAGCCTGCAGATGAAATCAGTTGATGTTCCTATCAGTTGATGCTATCACCTCAATAAATACTGCCATTCAGCCACCACTCCCTCCTGCACTTCAGCCACACCTTTGTATACTCTTCCCTTCATCTCTTTCTCTAACTTCCATGCTTCAGGCCTCGGATTGAAACCTCACTTCCTCCAGGAAGGCTTCTCATCCTGCAGATTTCTCATCCTGCTGCCAGCCTCCCCATCGTGGTGTTTTCTCTATCATATCACCCAGCCACTGCATGATGCTGCTTACTCAACCCTTCCCAGCTACATCTACATTCTATCAGGACAGGGGAAGGGTCTGCTTTGCTCATTATTACACTCCCAGCATATGGGAGATATCAACAAATATTTCTCGAATTATTGAATGAAGTAATGATACTGTGACCTTGGATGGGCAAGTTTAAAATCACTGGGAAGTGATCTGGCTCAACACCCATGAAGTTTCCTGGTATAAGAGAGAGAACAGAAGCTTTGGCCCCTGATTAGCAGTGGTACCTGAGTCATGTCTCTTAAAACTCCATGAGCCTCAGTTTCCTCATCTGATAAGTGGGAATAAAAATTTATCAGGACACCTGGGTGGCTCAGTCAGTTAAGCATCTGACTTTGGCTCAGGTCATGATCTCACAGTTCGTGGGTTCAAGCCCCACCTCGGGCTCTGTGCTGACAGCCTGCTTTGGATTCTGTGTCTCCCTCTCTCTCTCTGCTCCTCCCCCACTTGTGCTCTGTTTGTGTCTCTCTCTCTCAAAAATAAATGAATGTTAAAAAAAAAAAAAACTATCATAGGCGGTTGTCCTGATGCTCAAAGGAAATTATGCATATGAATGTATTCCCAAGCTGAAAAACTGTGGTTCAAGGACAAATATAACCATAGACCCCAATCCTGCCCTGTCTGCAGAAGTTGTACCAAAGACCTGAATGAGCTCAACCTTGAGCACTGACATCATCAGTTTGGGCTCAGTACTAAGTCCAGCAGGTCTTTTTTATTCTTTCTCAACCTTTTCTGCTGTCTTTACTCTCTGACACTCCTGGGCCACTTCCAGAAGCTTTCATAACCACTTCTACTGCACTCTCTTGGTGGACGGTTTAATGATCCTGAAGGCCCTAGAAATACATTGAATTAAAACACAAAATGGATAGCATTGTGCATTTTAGTGAAACAGCAATTAGGAGCGGCACTCACCATGTACTCAGGAGGGCAAGAGCGCTGAGGAGAAAAGGAATAAAGTGACCTCATAAAGACACTTAATTTCATTACCACCAGACACAGCTTCCCATTATTGCTCTTGGTGTTTAATGGTTTTATGATTCCATCTATTGATGCTTAGCTAGTTCATTAACTGTGCTGCTAAAAATACAATTATCTCCAACAAAACCTTTATCACTAATAAAAAGAAGGGGGAAAAAACCCTCTGTCATTACCAGAAAGCAGTGAGGTAGATACACCTCCTGTGTCCCAAAGTTGGCCCCAAAGTTTTTGTGGACACTGAGACTATCACTCACACACTGCATGCAGCTAGTTAAAAAACTCAATCATGCAACTCCAATTCCAAGCTGACTCCAACTCACTAGCTGGACTGATTCTCTGCACCCAATTCACAATGGGTCTGATTAGGTCGACTGAGTCAACTTGTCGCAATGCTTGTGACAAATGTGAAATATGAGAATCTTCTTAACCATTCATTCATCCAACAGGTATTTCCTAAGCCCCTACTGGACATACAGAGATACTTAAAATAGACAGGGCTATGCTGACAGGAAGCCCACGGTCTAGAAGACAATGGGATCAGAGGACAGAGAATCCCAGTTACTGAGCTGGGGCTTAAGGTGGACCTCCAATCCCTATGCGGAGTGAGGAGGAAGAAGTGGATACTAAGAAGAATGGAGGTGAGAATGGCTTTCTACATCACTTACCATAAAGGCCACTACAATGGCTTTCAGGACCTGCAGGGTCTGTCCTCAAGTCCCACCCTTTTTATCTCTCTTCAGAGCCTATGAAAGGTAGGAGGGAGGCCAGTACAATAACCCAGGCCTGAAGTCAGAAGGAGACCAGGGTCTGATAAAAACCTGTGTAAAGATTTTTAGGTGGCCTGCTTATTCTAAAGAGTCTCTATTTCTTCCTTCTGGAGCCCAAACTGCTTTCAGCAACCATGTCTCCCTGGCTTCACTTCCTATTACTTTTCCTCTTGCACACTCTGCTCTGGTCTCTTTATTGTGTCTTGAATGTGGCAGGCCCCAGGGCCTTTGCATCTACTGTGTTGCTGCCTACGCAGCTCTTCCCTCAAGAAGTGTCAGGGCTCATTCTCTCACTTCTTTCACTGAAATACCCCTTCCCAGTGAAACTTTTCCTCCCAACCTACCCACTCTCCCCAATCCTTACCCTTTCCCTGTTTAATTGTTCTCTAGAACTTTAACCACCATCTGAGATACTATATACTTTACTTTTTTTTATGTTTATTCACTGTTTTTCTCAACTGCCATGTGAGCTCTAATAGGGTAGGGACTTTTCTCTTTTGTCCACTGCTGGCTCCCCAGCACCACAACTGTGCCTAGCATTTGGGAAGTACTTTAAAAATATTTGTTAACTGCCCAAATGTACTCATTGTTTGCCTCTGTCCCTCTGCTCCAAGCCCACTCTCTGTATACTCCTCTATAATGCTTTAGTGCCTTTGCCAGTTGACTTGCTCAGAAGTTTCTCAATAAAAGATATTGGGTGCAAGAGGAAAGGAGAAGCCACTGTTCTTCCTCCCTCTCTCTCCCTCTCTCTCTCTCTCCCTCTATTTTTTTTTTTTTTTTTTTGGTGATGTCTCTAAAGTGCTATGTTATTTCCATCATTCCAACTCTAGCTGTAACAGCCCCTCCTCTGTGGCAGCTGCTCCTGTGGCTACAAACCCTCCTCTGTGTTCCCAGATCCTGGTAACACCCCCTCCTCCCCTTTGTTCCCCCAGCCCTAGCTGTGGTAGCTTCTTCCGGCAGTTAATTAGCTCTGAGTCACCTCACAATCTCACTTTTGTTGCTCCAGCCTCCCAACACCTATGCATCTGATAGCCCACAATAAATCCCCTCCATTTGATAAACCTAGTATGGTTTCTGACTAGGTCCTAGTGGATACAATGAACATGGGAGGGAAATAAAGCACAAGCATAGTCCTATGAACTAAGCCAATGCAGAGAAAAGGGGGAGCTCTGACAGAAGCTGTCCCACCCTTCCCAACTCTGAGGGGAGCACAGAAGCTCCAATATCAATGGAAAAGCCAAGCAGTGGAGGCTGGTCTGTCAGATACCAGCTGAAGGCTGACCCCACCTGATGGTGGCGCAGATACCAAGGCCGGTACCCGGCCTCCATCAGGCTTCGCTCCAGAAAGCCTAAACCACAGGTAGAACCCAGTGGATCCACCCAAGAGATGCTTAAGAGATGCCGACGAAAGGAGAGCCAAGGGCTGTGTCCCTGACGCTCTCCGTTCCAGGCCTGGGAGAGTCTGCAGTGCAATCTTTCGGATCTACCAGCATCGTGTTTGTATCGGGCTGATCATTGAGGATGTCATCTAATTGCATCAGTGGTTTTTGCTTCTTATCTCATGTACTTCTCTTCCTCAGCTGTTCGTCCCTGTGACTAGTGCAGAGACAATTCATGGCTCAGTTGTGCGCCTTTTTTAAAATAAATTTTATTTCAATGTTTATGTATTTTTGAGAGACAGAGAGAGACAGAGCATGAGCAGGGGAGGGGCAGGGAGAGAGGAAGACAGAGCTGTCAGCACAGAGCCCAACGTAGGGCTCGAGTTCACAAACTATGAGATTATGATCTGAGCCGAACTCAGGTGCTTAACCTACTAAGCCACCCAGGCGCCCCAGTTGTGCACTTTTAATGCGTCTGAGGTTGAGATGTATGAATTTAACTGGTAATCTGCACTCAAGTTTTTCCTTAAAAGCTGTTATCTGTAGTGCATCTCATAATCAATGGTACCTTAAAAGTAAAGGATTGTGGTATTAACAAGAAAAACCCTAGTGAGAACCTTGCTGTGTGCCAGGCCCTGCACTCAATGGTTCCACTGCCCTATCATTTCATCCTAGAAGCAGGCCTGTGAGGGATGTTTTAGTGTTCCTATTTTTATGAACAGGACACAGAGGATTGTAGCTCACTGGTGTTGAGTTCACACCATGAAGTTCATGATCTCTGTCCCATTGTGCTACCCATCCTCAAACTTCTGACCAGAAGGAATGGCTGAAGAGCAGCTTCTGAAATAATCTATCAGTGTCAGAACCCTCAACCAGCCCAGCAGTGAGTCTGAACTGAGACCTAGAAGCAAGGCAGAGAAGACTCATATGGAGATTCAGATCTCCCCAGGTCTTCCCCATGGAACCATGGCCCTCGTGGCCAGCCCACCTAGGAAGCATCTCTTCTGCCAGACAGAAAGAAGTGTTTGACCTGGCCCTTGAGGTGGTTCCAGTGCAGTTAGGGAGATATGTGGGTATGCAGGAAAAGATAAATGATGATAGGCAATACTATCAAATGCCCCCCAAAATGGGACAACGTGTGTAAGTAAGGCTCCAGGGGTTGCTTACGGGACAATGTGTGTGTGTAAGGCTCCAGGGGATGGAGAGCTTTCCAGGATTAGCAGGCCATCCTCATACCCCAATTTGTCTTTGGGAGAGAGTTTCTGAGGCTTGTGAACTTCTCTGGTTCCTCTGCTCCCTTTGGACCCTCACAACAACCTTACAATATAGGTCTTGCTGTCCCTATTATACGGAAACCCTAGATCACACAGCTGGTGAACAGTTGAGCTGGATTTGATTTGATTTGAATCTCAGTCTACTTAACCTTCAACTACACCATGTCATCAGTGTGTGTGTGTGTGTGTGTGTGTGTGTGTGTGTGTGTGTGTGTGCGTGTGCGCGTGCTCCTACATGCATGCACGCGCACCACACACGCCTTATCTACTGTCTACAGAGGCAATTATTTTTTGGGAAAAGCAACACAGGACATATTGCCAGATACATTCAGAGAAGCCAAATATTCCATAATCCTTCCTGGGTATTTTATTGTTTGTGAAAGAGAATGGATTGTTGTGGGTGTTTCGTTTAGTTTTGTTACATTTTAATGAGAAGTCTGGTTAGAAAATAAACAAGTTATAAAACTTGAGATTTATTCTTTACCTGGCAAGTTGCTTCCTGCAGAAATGGGGCTGCACTGAAAGAGTAACTCGGTCCTCAGTGATGGCCTCACCCCCAGGGAACCCGACCTGTTTGGTGTTGGTCTAAGGCATGCAGAGAACAACAGGCTTAATAAATGCCAACCCACCAGGAGTTTCACCTGGCCACCAAATGCCCCAGGCATATCTCTTCATTCATGTAACAGACATATATCCAACACCTACAGGGTCCCAGACACTAGAGGAAATAAAACAGCTCTGCCCTCAAGATGCTCAGCCTGATGAAGGAGGAGGAACAAAAGTTAATCATTGCAATACAGTATAAGATGTGACATAACACAGCCTGTGGAAGCAGCTAATTCGACGTAATTAGGAGCGGAGGGGGCAAAAGAAGGTATTAAGAAAACCGTAACAAAATTGGAGATATATAACCAGGGCTTTAAAGATTAAACAAGACTTTGTTTCCCAGACAAATTAGGCAGGAGAATTCCTGACAGAGGGCGCAATAAGAGCAAGATCAGGGAGAACCAACAAGGCAGGTCCACTGAGTACGATGATGCCATTGGAGCAAAACTGGGGTTGAGGGGAGGTGGGTTGTGGGTCACACCCGGGGAATTAGTCCTAGATTGATGAGTTGTCATTGTTTCTGTTTTTGTTTTTGCTTTTAATTCATGTTCTAGCACAGTCTGATGTATTTCAGAACCTAGCTTAATTGATATTTTAATTATATGCTTACACCCTGTAACAATTTCAAATGCGGGTAGGTACTTGAAATGAGATAATGTATGTGGAAGCACTTAGGGAACTCTGAAGTGTTAGACACGTTACTGTTAATGGTGTTCTGCATTGTTCTAAGATTCCTGAGGCAAACCATCATTCGTTCCCATACACAGTCATGGAGCCCCTGTTACGGGCCCAGCCTAAGCCAGGAGGCTGGGAGGGCTGATGAGGGGAACGACACACAGTACTTTCCCAGACACCCATCCATGTGGCTTGACTGCTCACCAACCATTAGCACATGAATGTCAGTACTTTATAGGTACTGAGACCGCAAACCCTTCCAGGGTTGGACCCCATTAAACCACACCACTGACGGGGTGCCTGGGTGGCTCAGTTGGTTAAGGTTAACCATCCGACTTCAGCTCAGGTCATGATCTTGCAGTTTGTGGATTCAAGCCCCACGGTAGGCTCTGTGCTGACAACTCAGAGCCTGGAGCCTGCTTCAGATTCTATGTCTCCCTCTCTTTCTGCCCCTCCCCTGGTCATGCTCTGTCTGTCTCTCTCTCAAAAATAAATAAACTTTTTTTTTTTAATTTCAACCACACAATCGATTTAACAGCATTGTGTGGCCAAAAGGCAACAGACTTAGTTTCTTACCGCTACCGTGTGTGGCCTTGGGCTATCACAGTCCTTCTCCGGATCTCAGTGTCCTCATCTGGAACATTCAGAGATAATGGCGATTGCCCCACAGTATTCTCGGTTTTGCAGAATTGAGAAGCAGACTCTCTTTAATTCATACCCACCTCCTGTGGCTATGTTGGCCTCACCAGGGTGAGATAGCACAGGAACAGCAAGGAGAATGAAGGAAAGAGGTGTGGGTACTCCAGGACTCGGTTCCAATCTGGACTCTGCCCACGGCCTTGGAGGTGTCACTGAACAGCACTTCATGGGCTTGTTTCCTCCTTTGCAAAAAAAAAAAAAGAAAAAAAAAAGACTATCAAGGAACCCAAAGCCCCAGCTTCTCCAATAGTCAATACCAAAGTATACCTGCTCAGTGATTCAGCAATCATATATTGAATACGTACTATTCGCTGGCAATGTACAATGAATGAGGCTTCAAAGATTTTTTTTTTAAATAATGATAATTTAAAATAATAAGAGGCAGCCTCTCAGAATTCATGTAGAACTCTAACCAAGCTAAAAATATGAATATTTCCTTCTTAAAGTCAGTGATCTACCTGGTGTCTGTGGAGTAGACAGTTACAAAACAGTGCTCCAAGAGCTGTGAGGGTCTAGATTTCAGAACAAGGTCCTAGAACAGGGCTAGCCACATAGTCAGTGTTGAATGAACACCTGCTGAGCTAACAGAGGTTATAAGTACCGGCCATCATGAAAGAACCTAGGAGAGTCACCCAGCCCATGGGTGGGGTCAAGGAAAGCATCCTAGGGGAGCATCTCCTGATGCCACTTTGCAAGAGAACTGCCCTCGAAGGAGTATGAGGCAAGAGAGTAAGAGCCACATTCCCACCCTGCTTCCAGTACTCAAAGGTAGGCTGAGGTGCTGTGGTGTCAGTACCGTATTTGCCAAGAGATGCCCTGGGGGTTGTAAGATGTTTTCGGGTCTGGAGGCAGTGGGGGCCAGGAAGAGGACAACTTATGGAAGCACAGACGGTCTCCGCTCAAACCGAAATGTTCACAAACATGGCCACCTGACCCACACCTTCCTGCCGAGGGGGCCCCTTGCCAGCACCTTGTTTTCCACTAAGCCACTGGGTGTCTGGTTTGGCAGAAGCACAGCAGAATCCAGGCCGAAATTACTTGTTATATCTCCTTCCTGTAATTTCTTGATCATCTTGTCAGGCATTTGTCTTCAGGCCAGAAAAATGAGCTCGCCGAAGGCCGGCTCCACCAACTCACTTTTTTATCCATGCAGAATTCTAGTCAGACCCAAACTAGGATAGTTTCATTTGTTCACTGGTGGGAGAACAAGTTTGCAGAACTACTTTGGAAAAAGTGGTTGGTTATGCACATAGACATATGGCAGAGGAGACAGTATTAACTTTAATAGCGACTGGGGCTGAGTTTGACTGTGGGCTCAACCACTGGCCAGCTACGGACGCTCCAGGTGAATCACAGAACATCTCTGAACTTCAATTTCCTGTCCCAGGGAAGCCCTTGGAGAGGCCATGTGACCTCCAACAGAGTGGACAGACCAGGGATGCTCACACACTGAGGACAGAATCATAAGCCAGCAGTATGGCAGGTGCATTGCCCACATCACTGCAAGTGCACACTGTCTGATGCTTCAGGTGGGGGCATCTTCAAAGAGCCCACTGTAGGGGTGCCTGGGTGGCTCAGTCAGTTAAGCGTCCAACTTCAGCTCAGGTCATGATCTCCCAGTTCATGGGTTCAAGCCCCATGTCAGGCTCTGCGCTGACAGTTCAGAGTCTGGAGCCTGCTTCAGACTCTGTGTCTCCCTCTCTTTCTGCCCCTCTCCCACTTGTGCTCTATCTCCATCTCTCTCTCAAACAATGAATAAACACTAAAAAATTTTGAAAAAAAAAAAAAACAAGGAACGCATTGTATTAGTCATGGTCTAGCAGGAGAACAGGGGACACTCCAATTAGGTAATTTGAGGAAAGTTTAATAAAGAGATGATGCATGGAGGTATGGGCAGCATGGAGGAAGATCTTGGGGAAGAGTGCAGTGCTCTGGAGCTAAGAACTGCCTGCACCCTAACCATCCTGATGAGGCAAAGGGTCAAGAGTGGTTACCAGAGTCCACATACAGAGCACAGAGTGTGCAGAGAACTTCCTGACAGGAACTGTGACCTTCAAAAGAGAGAGGCAGTCAGATGGTTCCACAAGGAGGGAACCAGGAAATTAACACCCCTACCTCTCTCTCCTGCCTCTCCCTAGTCCCCTCACAGTACTCCCCATTGGCCAAACTCAAGCAGATGCTAAAAGATACAGGAGCCCTTTGAGACCACCTACACAGGTCACCCTACTGGCGCTAAGGCAGGTTAAAGGGGGTTAAGAAATTAGGTCTGGAGAGACAAACAGGAAATATCTAGCACACCCCATGGAAGCAATCCACAAGAGAAAGAATCAATTTTGAATATGTGCCAAAACTCTGTGGGCACAAAAACAGCTAATGATTGTTCCACTCAAATAAGATCTTTCCTGCTCCAAGTGAGGGGACAGAAACCACAGGTGGTCAACAGAGTTGAGGGCAGGAAAAGAAGGCACAAAGCAGGAAAAGAGAAAGCTAGCCATGCCCCTTTCCTACTGCAGGCTTTTAGCCTGAAGTGAACCTGAGATGGAGAATGTATCAGTTAGAGTAGACTAGATTGCAGTAACAAACAGACCCAAACATTTAGTGATCCAACACAACAGAGGTTTATTTCTTGCTCATAAAACATTGTAGGAGGGGTGCCTGGGGGGCTCAGTCAAACATCAGGCTTCAGCTCAGGTCATGATCTCACAATTTGTGAGTTCAAGCCCTGCATCAAACATGTGGACAGCTCAAAGCCTGGAATCTGCTTCAGATTCTGTGTCTCCTCTCTCTGCCCCTCCCCCACTCACACTCTGTGTTTCTCTCTCAAAAATAAATAAACATTTGAAAAAAAAATTTTTTAAATACATTATAGGAAAGTTCCAGGTTGGGATAGTAGGAAAGGCAGGAGGCTTGGCTAAGGGACCCTGGCCAGTGATCCTTAACACATAGCTTCCAACAACCACCCTGGGGTCATTTCCATCACAATTAACTAGAAAGAGAAAACAGTATGGAGCAACACACTTGGGAAGTTTTTAAGGGGCAGACCTGGAAGTGAAACGCATCTCTTCTACTCACATTCCATTGGCTAGAATCCAGTCTTATGACCACTCCTGACTGCAAGGGAGACTGGGAAATGTAGTCCAGCTAGTCAGTCATGTGAGCAGAACACAGTATAATGGAAAATGAGGGGAAATGAATTTGAGTGGACAGCTGCCAGCCTCTGTTACAGAGAAACTTTAAATCCTGAATTTTGCTATTACAGAGAATCGACATTTAGATTACTGAAAAGGTCTGATTTGTGATTAAAAATTACAAGAGGATTTTTATTATTTGGCAGTGGTAGAGAGAATCATGAAGTCTACCCTAGATTTTATCAAAGGAACAAAAAAGTGCTAGCCAGAGAGCAGGCTTAAATAGGCCTGAACAATAGTTTTAAAGTCGTTTGCATATACCATTTGCTCAGTTACACCTGTTACTCTGTTACCCTTATGTAATCAGAATGAGTATTATTTTTCTCTCTTTTTACTTCTGTCAAATCTTTTTTTTAATTTCTTACACTAAAGATTACTTTTAAGTGGGGAAAAATATAAGATACACTTTAAAAAAAAAAGGCCAATGAAGGGAGCACCTGGGTTGCTCAGTCGGTTGAGTGTCCAACACTTGATTTCGGCTCATGATCTCATGGTTCGTGGGATTGAGCCCCGTGTCAGGCTACCTCTCTCTCTGTCCCTCCTCCACTGTGCTGTCTCTGTCTCTCAAAATAAATTTTAAAAAACATTAAAAAAATAAAATAAAATAAAATAAAAAGGCCAATGAAGTTACTCAATCTTCGTATTCTGCTTACATTCAGTTCTTTACCAAGTACTGGTGCCCAGTTGGTGCCTTAGTTCAGACTGCTATAACAAACTACCATAGATGGGGGGGGGGGTGCTTAAACAACCAGCTTTATGTCTCACAGTTCTAGAGGCTGGAAGTCTACGATCAGTGTGCCAGTGCTGCCAGATTCTGGTGAGGACCCTCTTCTCGGGTGCAGACTGCAGGCTTCTGATTGTGTCCTTACATGGAGGAAAGCTGGTGAGAGATATCCCTGGGCGCTCCTTTATAAGGATACTACCCTCACTCATGAGGGCTCCACACTTGTGACGTAATCACCTCCCAAAGGCCCCACCTCCTAATACCATCACTCTGGGAGTTAGAATTTCAACATGTGAGCTGGGGAGGAGGGAACAAACACTGAGCCCATAACAATGACCATGAGCTTGTTATGCATAAGGAAGTTGATCAAGGCAGCGAGGGAAAGAGCTGAGGGCAGGAGAACAGAGAATACGAGCTAAATAAAGGGCCTGTCAAGGTGCAACCATCACAGACAGAACCTAGCCAGCAACAAAAACACTTTCATGGAAAATTATAAGATAGCTATGGCTCAAGATCCAGGTAAAATGGGTAAAGGTGGTTGCCAGTAATGGGCTCGGAGACGTCCTCCTGAGAACAAGTCCAGGGACCACACGTTAGACTACATATGCCTCAATCCTGCTTAGGTCCTAAGTAAACTAAGTAACTCCTCCATGGCGAAAATACTCCCTTCACCTATCAACAAGATACCACACATAAAGTGCTTACCCTGGCTGGATTCATTTGCTAGGATGGCTTCTGTAACAAGGTACCACAGACTGTGTGGCTTAAACAGAAATTTATTTTCTCACAGTTCTGGAGTCTGGAAGCCCGAAATCAATATGTCAGTATGGCTGGTTCCTTCCAAGGGCCATGAGGGAGAATCTGTTCCAGACCTCTCTTCTTGGCTTGTAGATGGCCATCTTTCCCTGTATCCTCATATCATCTTTCCTCTGCATGTATCTCTGTCTAAATCTTCTCTTCTTGTAAGGACACCAGTCATATTGGATTAGGGTCTGCCCTAACAACCTCATTTTACCTTATTTACCTCTTTGAAGACCCAGTGTCCAAACACAGTCCATATTCTAAGGTCCTAGGACTTCAACATACAAATTTTGGGGGGAGGGGGACACAATTCAGTCCTTAACACCAGCTAAATGGTCATCGCTACTATTATGGTCCTTGAATTCAAGGACCCGAATATCTCAACCCTCATCTTACCTTCCCACCAATATTTATGTCCCTTACCCCTATGCCAATCACTTTCTCAAGTACTGTTAACCAAAGCACCTTGAACTTCCCCTTCCCCAGGCTTCTCTGTTCTATAATCTACCTGTGACACACCAAATCCTCCTCTTAGGGCAAGACTCTGCTCAAGCCCCATTAGCCCTGACCTTTCTCTCCACCCCAGCCATTTGAAAGGAAGAAAAATTAAAGGTTATACTTATGGTGTGTTTTTAGCAGCACAATATCATTCTATCCTCCTGCATTCCTGTGCCCCATGACAGGTTAGCAAATTTGAGCTCAGAGTGGTTACGTACTATGTCCAGGGTCACTCGGCAGATAAAGGCAGGAATGTGATGCTAATCCCATCTGTGTGATTCCAAGTCCACTGGTCTCCCCACCCTGAACTCCTACAGCAATTCTGGCCTGAAGCATTCATCCAGCAGCTAAGCCTCTGCAGTACCCTGATGCCAGCTCTTTCTTATCATCTGGAGCTTCAACTTTGAGCTTTCATTAAGACTTTCTTATTCACGTGTCTTCTCTCCCCAGCGATTATTTTCAGCATCTTAAGAACAAGAATGGGTTTTCTCGCTTGTACTGATCCCTTCATAGCTATACTGGTGAGGTTCAGCAGAGACGGGTGATGTTTCAAGGCCAAGTTGTCAGTTATTCTCTGAATAACCTAAAAGACATACCCACTCCTCCAGGGAAATACAGCCAGTAGGACAGGTGGCTCTCTTTGTCCTCCTCCAAATACAGTGGTTTCATAAACTAATTAATTCCAGAGGTGGATGTCCAGCGATCCCCTCCCAACCCCAGGCCCTTGTAGCCCTCATGCTTGGGCAGGGCACCCCTAGAGCCCAGCTTCTAGTAACAGGGCTGGACATACACAAAGATACATTTGCCACTGCCCTTTCTGTTTTCCTCCCTTCCTTTCCTGTCCCCGGTCTCCTATCTCTCCTTTCTAGTACCTCAAGGTTGCCTGAAGCTAACCTCTATTATTTCGTGGTTACTGTAGCCGGCCACTGCTCTAAGCACTTTGTAGTGTAACCACGACATTGAACCAGCAGGACTCAGGAAATGGTGTCATAAAGGTATTTTTATTTTGAGTCCCACCGTTCACTTCCACCTCCTCAGTGGGGGTGGCCCTTTGTGGATGAGAACTCAAATGGTTTACATAGTTCTTCTGGTCGCTCATAGGTAATAAAAAGTCCTACATTCACTCTAAAATTTAAGCAGTCCCAATCCATGGGCGCCTCGGTGGCTCAGTTGGTTGAGCATCCGACTTCGGCTCAGGTCATGATCTTGCGATTCGTGAGTTCGAGCCCCGCGTCGGGCTCGGTGCTAACAGCTCGGAGCCTGGAGCCTGCTTCGGATTCTGTATCTTCCTGTCTTTCTGCCCCTCCCTCACTTAAACCCGGTCTGTCTCTACCTCTCTCAAAAATAAAATAAAAACATTAAAAAACTAAAATAAAAATTAAAAAATAAACAGTTCCAATCCAGCACTTACAATGGTCAAATCTCACGCAAGAACCAACACTTAAAACTTGAAGTTAGAATGTTCTCGCCTGCCCACCTGGGCTCTGCCGCATGTGGACTCTCTGCAGGATGAGTGAGGGGGAGCATGGGTGGGGCCTGTGACAGCTGTGAAGGGCACCACTCTAACCTCCCTCAGGAGAGCCTGCTGTGAAGAGCAGCCCAGCTGCTACCCTGCAGACCCACCACCACATCTACACCAAGGCCATACTCCCCAGGGCAGCTCCCAACTCAAGGCCAAGTGCAGCAGGGTGCTAGAACGGGGCCATTCCTGCCAGGGGACTCTTCCAATGAGCAATGTTTCTAGGAGACTAGCTGGGGACTAGAGGGGGACTAGCCAGCCTCACCCAGATTTAATTCAGCATGGCACTACAGTTGGAGACACATCCTACCGGCTTCTTCCCTTCTCCATCTATGTCACGACCCAAAGCCTCTCTCTGCCTAATCTTGCTTCCTCCCTCCTTACTCTCCATAGTATTCTCCATGGATTCACAGACAGTATTGTCTACTGGTCAAGTGCATCCTGCCCACAGTAAGTCTTGATTTGATTGATACTCGATTTGGCCTTTTTCTCCATTTTGCTGCTGTATCTCTCCTGTCCTCTGGGAGCCTCAGATTCCTCATTTATCATATGGAGATAGTATCAGACATCCTACATGGCCATCGTGAGACTTAGTTTTAATCTGTACAGCGATATAGGGCTTTGGCTTTGCTGACCTGCACCACAGCTAACGACCCAGCATAAGAAGCCTACCTCTGATTACAACAGTTCACATTGCACTTGGCTTCCAGAATCTTGGAAGCAGGAAACAGCTCAGTGAGGAAATGGTTATGTTTGTGCTTGTCTGAAATACCTGCTCTTTAAAAAAAAAAAGTCTTTTATGAACCATAAATGCTACTGGTAATGACACAGAGTTAGCATACATCCCCCAAATGAGTTAACCAAGCTTACAATGGGTTTCTCACATACCACCAGAGGCTGAGAAGTCAGTGCACTTCTCCAGGACCTAAACATGTTACCCTCTTTGAGAGGGCTCAGCCCGACTCAACCCCCAAGGGGCTATTTCCCCATTCAGAAGACAGGCCACCAGTGTTTACACATCAGAGCTCCTGGACATTCCTCTCTAATCAAAGATGATGCTGAATTCCAAGCAGGACCTAGCTCTCACCAGCCCACCCCCTCCTCAGAAATCTTCTCCAGACCCCGCCCCTGCCCGGCGAAGGGGCAGACTGGTGGCCTCAGGCCAGTCACAGTGTGCAGACAGGTTTTGTACAACCGACAGTGTTTTCAAAATTTTGAACCAATATTTTAAAATCGGGAGCTGCACATGAAAATTCAGATTTCTGGCTCGCCTCAAACACCAGATCTGGCAAGCTGAAGTGTGATGGTTAATTTTATGTGTTGACTGGGCTAAGGGATGCCCAGATAGCTGGTTAAATGTTATTTCTAGATGTGTCTGCGAGGGTGTTTCCAAAAGAGTTTAGCATTTGAGTTGGTAGACTGAGTAAAGAAGGTCTCCCTTGCCAACCTAAGTGGGCACTATCCAATCTGTTGAGGGAATGAGAGAACAAAAAGGTGGAGGGCAAGCAAAATCATTCTCCCTGCCTAAGACACATGCATCTTCTCCCACAGTCAGACATCATGCTCCTGGTCCCTCTGAGGTTCAGACTTAACCTGGGGTACACACCACTGCCCCACCTCCACCTCTATCCTCAGGCTCCAGACTCCAGACTCAGCCTGAATTATACCACCAGCTTTCCTGATTCTCCAGCCTGCAGACAGCAAATGATGAGCTTCTTGGTCTCCACAACGCATGAGCCAATTCCTAGCACCCCTCTTGTCTGTATCTGCATACATCCTACTGGTTCTGTGTCTCTAGAGAACTGAGCAACAACCCAAGTACACACATTTACATGGCAGCTACTGGCCGCCACTCTGCCAGCTTCACGTGTTAGCCCACACCATGGCCCCGTAGACACTGGAGTCACAAACCCCAGCCAAGAGACTAAAGTCCAAATTCTTTGTCCTCTTTTCCTTAATCCAGCCCTAAGCTTTCCTTGAAACTTTATCGCTTCCTATGGATAGAGTGAGTGTATGATGTATGCTCCAGACTGGGCTACTTTGAAAAGGGGCACCAAAAATAGCAGGTGTTTATTAATCCACAACAGGCATAAACTGGGACTTTTTCTAGCAAACCTGAGTGGACGGTTGCCCAAACTATTGACCCCAACTGAGCATCACGCACCCCAGTCTCCAGCCAACCCACATGGCTCATGTTTCCTCAATGTGACCGCCTCTATGTGAGTCACTGCTTTAGCTCCTTGTCCCTGCTTCTGACAACATCCTCTCCACTCATCTCAGCCTGTCAGGATCCAACAGCCTCTACAAAGCCCGGGCCAAATGTGACCACTTCCCTGAAGCATTCCTCATGCTTCCCGGCCAGAACTCCTCTCACTTTTGACTTTCCAGAGGACTTTGTAAATCTGCTATTATCCTTCCCTGTGTCTTGCACCAGAATCATGTCATTCATTCAATCAGCAAACATTTGTGGAGTACTGTGGATGCAGCAGATAACACAGCCAGAGTTCCTCCCCGCACTGAACTCATATTTACTGCACAGGATGGTGTTGCCCATTAGCTTTTAAACTTCTCAAGGACAGGAATTGCAGGTTGAAGGTTTAGTATTCTTATCAAGAATATTTGCTAAGTTAGGTTGCAAAACCTCCCTGGGCTTTACTCCAGTCACCTGCTAAAAAGGGGAATAAAACCCTTCTTCTCTTATGGTAGCACCCTGAGGATTAATGAGAAGCAAAGTGATAGTATTTGTAAAGTTAAAAACATCTTAGCCATGTAGAGTTCCAAAAATAATAGCTCCTCAGCAATGCAAACTGTATCACCTCCTTTTAAAACTTCTTAGGGTTGGGGGCGCCTGGGTGGCTCGGTCAATTAAGTGCCCAACTCTTAATTTCAACTCAGGTCATGATCTCAGCACTTGTGGGATCGAGCCCTACATCAGGCTCTGTGCTAACAGCACAGACTCTGCTTAGGATTCTTTCCCCCTCTCTCTCTTCCTCTCCGTCCACACTTAGGCGTTCTCTCTCTCTCTCTCTCTCTCAAAATTAAATGAACTCTACAAAAATTTTCTAACACTTGGAAGTAGGTATTGTTATTCTCTTTAACAGAGAAGAAACCCAAGCCTCACAGAAGTTATGTGATTAGCTGGCAAGGACAACAGATTAATGGAAGGAGAGCCAGGCTCGAGCCAGGTATCTGGCTCTGGAATCTGAAGGCCCTCTACTACCCCCCAGCAAAAAGTAACTGGATTCCAGGGTGGTACATACAGTTTCTCCTCTTAGGCATAAGACTAACAGGGCATTGAGAGAAACCCTACCTCAGTATCCCCGTGGGGAGCTCTTTAGCTGAGACCATCTCCACCCCAAATGACAGTGACTGGCATGGAGGAGCCAACACGTGGAGTTACCTGCTCCTGTCTGCTCCTTTTCTCCACATTCCAGGGTCCTCACGGACATCGTCCTTAGCCTTTCTGGGCAGCAGGGACAACCAAAGGTTGCAGAAGGCCTGGTCTATGGCTATGACTTGGTGACTCATCTCCCTGGGCAGGAGGGCAACACCTGATGAGACCCCCTATTGTCCCTCCCCTCCCCACACAGGCCTCGAGACTGCATTCAGCAAAGGGGATGGGGTGGGAGGAGTTGAGCAGCACAATCCTCTTGATTCACCCGGTGAAGTTATGACAGTCTCTCACCTGAGGGTGCTCCCAGGCCTGAGGTTAGTGCACGGCTCTCTGCAGGGCCTCTGCTCATTACCAGGAAGGTGCACAAATTGGGTTAAAAAGCCACACCGCCATGATTCCAGAACCCCCGGGGCTGTGAGGCTGTGCTTCCCATGCCAATGAACAGCCAGCCTCCTCTAAATGTCTGCTGGCTTCTATAATTACTTGGGGAAAATGTCATGTTTGCCACGGTGCTATTAGAGTAGTGCACGGGCTAAGATGCAAACAACTCCACACCAATATAAATATTTTTCGTGGCATCGTTCCAGCTATCTGGTGCATGTGCTTCCAGATGATCACACAGGAGGAAATCAAAGACAGGGATCCTCTGTTATGAAATGCAGTCAGGAGACTGCATCTGAAGACAGACAGTTCCAGTCTGGTGTGAAATCTGGTCTGATCCTTCTATTTGAAGCTCTATTTATTCCCTCTTGCTTGAGAACTTATCACTATCTGATTTGATTACAAAATGAAAAGCTAGATGTTCAAACAGTTTCCACAGAAACACTTAGCAAAGGTATCGTGGCGCCTGGAAAAGGGAAGAAGCAGACTGACATAGGGCAAAACACTGGGCCTCAGTTGCCCCATCTGTACAGTGGGGATAAGACATCAACCGTCCAAAGTGAGGCTGACTTTCTTGTACTTCCTTCAAGCTCTGAAATGCAATAATAAATTAGAGGCCTATGATTTCATGCCAGAATAATATGGAAATAAATGCCAGCGTGTCTCCTGCTGACTTGAGGGTATGTGGTCAGGCCCTGCCCTGACATTTACGGGGCCCAGGGCAAGATTACAAATGGGGCCCCACATAGCATATGTCATAATATTTCAAAGTTATAAATCAAGCTAATAAATTGCTTAATATAATATGTTTTGTACTCCTACCTTGACAAATATGCTTTCAAAATGACCTGGAAGGCCAGGTTGGACTTCAGAATTCTTGAACTGCTCAGAGTTTCACACCACAACATGGCACGAGGAAGAGCTAACCCCAGCCTCCCACAGTTCTTCCCACACCTGGGTTCATCTCAGACTGCAAGGGACCTCGCATTCATGCTTGTGAATGACCCAGCCTGCAAGTGCATGCTCTGTGCATGCATATACACGTACACACACGTACACACGTACACACACACACACACACACACACACACACACACCAAGGCATCCAGGCCAAAAGCACAGCCCTACTCTCTAGAGGACAGACCTCAGAAAGAAGCCTGGTAATGATCTCTGGGTTGTTTGAGCAAGAAATCCCAGAGTCCTATGTACCCATCAAATGGTCTAGAAGACCATTAGCACTATATATAGACTCCTTACCCTATGGGGAAGTACACCCATAGGAGGCCAGAGTGGGGCCAGGGCAAGGACCCCTCTTGTTGACTTACCATTGACAGTGGGCTAATTTCCTTAATATATAAAGAGCTCCCTCGAATCAATGTGAAAAAAAAAAAACAGCTTTTCAATTAAAAAAAATAGCTCATTTGGAAGAATATGAATAGCTCCTAAAGATGAAAAGATACTCCAAGGTTGCAAAGTCTGTTAGCACACTGTTTACTTGGTGTGCAAAGCAGTACTCTCATTCATTGCTGGTGGCAGTGAAGGGGGTATAAGCTCTGTGAAGCATGATTTGGCAACAAGTGTAAAAATTACATATGCATATACTCTTTGTCCCAACAATCCCACACACAGTTATTTAACCTGGAGAAATGTTTTAACAAGAAACAATATTCACTGCAGCATTTTTTTGTAACAGCAAAATATTGGAAGAACCAGAAATCAACCAGTGCAGAGATGGTTAGCCCAGCAATGTCCTCCTGCAGAAGACATTGGGACAGGGTGGGTCTACATGAACCATACACAGACTGGGCTCCAACATACTTTGCCAAGCGAGAAAAAGAAAGCTGTCCAGGACAGTGATGGTGTGCTAAGAGCACATATGCACATATGCTCAGTGTACAAAGACTCTCTGGAATGATGCATAAGAGACTATTAACAATGGCTGCATCCTGGGAGGGAATCTGTGCGGTGGGGGACAGCTGTGGGAGGGAGAATTACCCTTTACTGTATTTCTTTTTGTGCCTTTTGAATTTGCACCGTGTGTATGGTTTACTTATTACAAAATATTCAAATGATAGAAAAGCTTAGCTTAGCACGCCATCTGTACCTTTCTTAATGGTACATATATTTTTCTATCTTATGTCATCATTATTTATATACAAGTTTTGCAAATCTTCCATATTTTAGTTTGAGAGGGCAGAATTTTTGCCAAATAATAATGAACATTTTTGAGCATGTATTATCTGCCAAGCCCCTTCTTGATGATATATATGCATTATCACACCTATTTCTCTAACAATCACCTCTGATAATATGAACTATTATTCTTGTTTTACAGCTGAGGAAACTAAGGGTCCAGCAGGAGGCTTAAAACTTTCCTACAGCCCCCAGCTCTGTGCTGGGCAAGCAGATTCTAAGACCGTTCCACTCCAGCTCTGACTGACTTCAAGGGTGCTTTAACCATTATGCATAGTCTCTCTCTCTCTCTCTCTCTCTCTCTCTCTCTCTCTCTCACACACACACACACCCTGGAATTTAGGGAGGTCACATCCTGTTTCCAGATCTGGGGAGAGCCAGAAAAGAACAGCCCTCCTTATAAATAGCCATAGGTTCCCTTTTCCCACTGCTGCCTGGAGGCAGAAGGAATTGACCAACTGAGGAAGAGAAGAGGTGGGTAGTTTCACACAAGAAAGGATATTTTTTAAGCAAAGGAGCTCTCTGGCTCAAGACAAGAGCCTGAGGGCCTATTCTGTCACTCCTGCATGAAGCATGGCTCAATTCTCAAAGCTCAGAAATGTCAAAGTATTGGGTGCAAAGTCCCTGGCCATACAGAGCCCACAGGCCCCTTCTGACAGCATGTCAAGCTTTCACACCGGCCATCCTACAGTCTGCGGGCAGAGCAGCAGTGGCTCCCATGGGGGGCCGCCCGTATGAACAAAGAAACAAAGGCTGCTGGTACACATCCCCCCACACACACACAAAAGAGCTGATGTGTTAGTGTATTTATTTGTTTTCCATACTCAAAACAAAGCCCACTCTGGGCTCCCATAAGGCAATTTGAACCAAGCCCATGATCTTTACACACAATTCTGTCTCCTCATCTTGCATGATTTATATGGGGTTTAAATAATAAATGGCATGGATGCTGTAGAATTTATAGCACTCCAAGTAGGTCATTAAATAAATCACTGTATAATTTATATAAATGAACCTAAATCATGCAGTAGGAGGATTTCATTAGAAAATCAATCCTGTGAGTGGATAAACATGAAGGACTGGCAGGAACACGGTTGTTTTTGAAAAGTCCCTGTGTCTGTGACTGAACGGAGAGATGCTCCGTGCTGGAGGGCACCTGGCTCTCGGCTTCCCGCTCGGCTGTGCGGGCTCCCTAGAGGCTGGGCTCAGGCCCTCATTCTCCAAGACCCGCATCCACCTGCGAGTCCCGGCTCTTCCAGCGGAGACTCAACACGCCGCAGGGACTCAGGTCACCTCAAAGCCAGCTGGCCTCCTGCCGTCTCCATAGCACAGCCAGGCTGCAAGGCAGGGCTGGGTCCGTTCTGAGCGAGGGAACCACAGAGCGCTCCAGCTAATGACAAGCCGGTCTCAGCCTTGAACACAGGCCAAGGACAAGTCCAGGTGTCTGGTAGGCGGGAGCATTCACCTTGCCGTGGGCAGGTGTCTGCCTGATGCTGCTGCCTGCAAGTTCCTCCCCCCAGGACTTCCATGCAGGATCCACTCCATCGGGAGCCCATTCCTGAGAGGACATAAAGGGCGGGTGGACCCAAGGGGCAAGTCTGGCCTGGGTGGCTTACACCGAGACCCCCTCCAGGACACGAGAGCGAAGGCAGCGGCTGAACCCCTGAGACCTCCTTCCCAGCAGGGGAGCCACACCTGTGGCAGATGCCGCCGGTTAAGGGTGGGCGGCCTGGAGCCTGGCTCTGTTCAAGGCAGAGATGTTTTAGAAGGCCAGAGGAGGTCCTGTATTTTCAAAACCACTGTTTGAGAAAGATCAGGCAGAAGAGGTCAAACAAGATGCAAGATGAACAAAATGGGAGACATGACAGGCTCTGCCTGGGAGGCTCCCTGCAGCCCTTGAGGAGTGTGGCAACATGGAAAGCTGGAAGAGTCATGAGGTCACAGGCCACAGGAGTGGCCAGCACTGCTCCTAGGGAGTGTGAATTTAAAGACTCTGATCCCTGAACACCTGAGGGCCCTAACTTTTTGGCTTGCACACCCTGAAGTGAGGCAGGTTTAGAAGTGGCTCTTTGTTCCTGAGAGAGGTGATACCGAGGGACAGAGCTCCAGGAGGGCCCATGGGGACCACCGGCTTGCCTGGCACAGGGTCTGGGCACGCGGTGCAGGCCCTTCTTGTCCGCTGTTCCCCAAACACTCGCAGACACTGCCCCACAGCCTCCATGGAGACACTTCGGCAGCCAGTGCCTAAGAAACAGGAGAATAAGTCACTGACAGTGGGGACATCCTCTGAGTCTCCCAGACATTGTTCAGCCTCCCAGCCTTAATGATCTGAAGCCAATGGCTGTAGGAGAAAATTCTTCAGGTGAATGGCCCACCACTCCCCAAACGTACCCCCTGCATTGTCAGGATGACCAAGGGTTGCATGGCAGAGGGAACCACCTGGCTCTGCATTTCCAAGATCTCCTTCGGTCACAACTGGGCTGATAAAAGCACTCTTCCTGGACCATAGATGGATGTCTTCTCTCTGCATCCTCACATAGCAGAGGGGCCAGGGGGCTCTCTGGGGTCTCTTTTATAAGAGCATTAAGCCCACTTCTGAAGCTGCACCCTCATGATCTAATCACCCCCAAATCTCCACCTCCTAATACAATCTCATTGGGGATTAGGATTTCAACACCTGAATGCTGGAAGGACACACACATTCAGTCTAGAGCGGAGGCAGAGATGAAGGGCAGGGAGGGAGGTACAGAGAATTCTCTTGAACTCCCTGATCTGTTGGTCCCTGTTTTCTCTTTCTTGCCTTCATTGTCCAGTTCACTGTTTCAGAACTGGGCTACCTTTTCTGCCTCAGCTGCCTCTGCTTCTCAGCCCCTCATCTTGGATGCTCACACTCGCTGTCCTCAGAGGTCACGAGGGCCCTGGCCCCATCTACTCTTGTTTCTCACACGTGGGGCATCTGCACAGCATTGGGCACAGCTCAACCCAGGCCCAGCCGGAGCCCCTCCCCCAATTGCACCAGCTCCTGTGGCTGCTCTCTGCTTGTTTCTCAGTCATCTCTTCATCTCTACTCCTTCCCCCGTCTTCTCCCCTCCAGCATCAGTGCCTCCTCTGGTTGCAGATACCGCACCTATGAAAATGGCTCTCAGGCCTGCATTTCTAAATCTGACCACATGGCTAGTGGTAAGCAGCCACCCCTGGTTATCATCGGGTCTCTCAGATTGGACACCTCACCACCTAAAGCTGGACTCTTCCTCTTTCCTCTCAGCAGATGGGCCTCCTTTCCTGCTGTCCTTGTCACCATGAGGCACAACACCATCCTCCAGTTTCCAGATCCTTCTGAACCCTCTTGTCACTTCACACCCCACAGCCAGTCCTGTACCAACTCCCACCATTGATCCTGTGACGTTTTCCTCATATCACTTCATTCCCACTGCCCTCACCCTAAACCGGGCCCTCATCATCTCATACATTGTCAAGGGGACTGCACTTCAGAGCTGTGAGGGATTAGTCAACCCAACACTTCACGTGGCAGATAAGAAAACAAAGGCTCAGGTAGGAGGGACATGTGCCCAAGGTCACAGCCATTAGTCAGGACTTGAACCCAGGCCTCCTAATGATCTGACCCTCACCTCCCACAGCACTGAAGGCAAAGTCCACGACACCAGCCCAACCCCTTTTACTTTCTCTCATAACCACTTTCCAAGATGCTCTTTGGGGTATCTGCTAGTTCACAGGGTCCTTCTCCTCACCCATGGCACCATGGAGGTGGACTAGTGGTCATGCTGTGACCACACTCCCCTCCTGGGAAGGAGGTCACTGCATTAGGGATGGCCATCTCACTTTTCAGGCCAATCACGTTGTTTCCTCCAAATATGTGGAATTAGGGATAAGGAAATTCTAATTCAGTCAGATTTAGTCTCCTTAAGGTGGGCTCCCACCTACCCTGTGGTTTGAGGTGAAAAGGAGGGAGGCTGCTGAGTGACACAGACATATGGAAGGAACAGAGATGACAGAGAGAGGGAACGAGCCTAAGGCTGTCTGTTACTGGTTCTAGGCCCTTCCTGAAGCTCCAGCCCCCATACGGGTCAAAGGGTGGGTTTTTTCGGGTGATGGGGTAGGGAGGGACTGGTAGCTTTATCTCTGCCATTATTCCCATCAGTGTCCCTAATCCACCCCCAAAGGAACACATAATCTGAGTAAAAACTGGGCTGACCATGCAAACAGCTTCAACAGTCACTTAGTCCTACAAGATTTTGTTTTGAGGTACTGTTATGCCCAGAATTCGTGATCCCCAAAGACCACCAGGGAGCCGAGTCCGATGCAAAAGCAAAAGAGCCTTTATTCGAGCTAGCTCGAGCTCAATCCCCTACCTGCACCGATGCAGCGGTGAGATACCGGGGAGAGAGAAAGCTAGTTTCAAAAGGACAAAGGTTTTATTGGGGCCTAGGGGCAGTTGGTGAGGTAATGGCTGTGGCCTCAGCCGATTGGCTGGGGAAGGGTCGGAGTCCTGTTAGGCAGGTGAGCAGGAGTTTACTCAAGGGGAGGAGGGGTGGTCATGGTGAAGGACACAGAACAAGATGGAGTCGGCGGGGCGGTGTAGGCCCGCCCCTTCAGTACCTCATTTTGGTTTCTGTCACTCACAATCAGAGTCCTAAGTAATTCACCAACCAAACCAAACACACACACACACACACACACACACACACACCCCACAAACTTACAATGAGCAAAGGATACTTGATCTCAAGCCTGTATAAAGGTTTGCTTCTGCCAGATGTACATGAATGTTCTGTGTGCCTATCATTAAACTTGCTCTCACAGCTCCCTGCCCCTGCTCACGACTCTTTCCCAAAGCGGTTTCACAGTCATCACCTCTTGTATTGCCTTGAAGATGACCTGAGCCTCCCACATCAATGGGCTCATCATCTGTCATTCAGGTCCTACTTCCCCACCTTTGTGAATGTCCCTGTCCCTTCTACAATGCCCCAGGCTCCTCCTCTCCAGCATTCTGTGTTCCTGGGGGGCTCTAGACCCTGCTCAAATTAATTTTCCCTGGAAAGCCTCTCCGGGTGAGCCTCATCCAACTCTAAACAGCACCACCAGCCCCAGCCTTGGCTCAGCTTCCCCTTCCCTGTAAGAAACGTAGTTCATAAAAATGTACTCAGTAACGTAAATTCAGTTAGGTTCTTTCTGGTGTGTGTCCTAACTTCCTGATGCTCTGTAAGCTCTTCTGCAAAGGTGACTGGGCGCGTTTTCGATTCCCCAGCCCCTTCCTACAGCATCCACTGCAGCACTTTCCACAACAAAGACACTTAATAAATGTAACTGCCTGACTGACTAAAACAGGAAAAGTAATAAACCAGCATCCAAACTTGCTCCCTGTAGGCCTCTAACTGCCTCCCTGAAAGTGGCAGGTGTCAGGAGCTCCAGGGCTCTCCACTCACTTCGAAGCCCAAAATTAAAATGTGTTCCTACATGAATGACTCTGAGCCCTTCGGAAAGGTCGGGGCAGGGATCAGGTGGAAGGCAGAGCTGAAGGCTGAAGGGTAGGAGCTTGGAAAGTGAGCTCTGTCAAGGTCTGAGTGCACACAACCAAATCCCCAGACCACGGCGGTAGTTGCCTCAGGATCAGCCCCAGGAGCACACGGTGGGTCCCCAGCCCAACCCCAAAACCTGTCACCACAGCCCTCCTCATCCAAGGCCCACTGTGAGCATCAGCAATGGGCTACTTCAGGGCTTTCCCCCATTTCAGACCTTATATCCTATACACCACTCTGAACTATTCTTTGCCCAAAAGGGAATAAGACAACTTAAGTGACTTTTTAGAGTAATCCATTGAAAAGCATCTTCATCGACTGCCTCTTAGTGGGCTCCACGCCCAATGTGGGGCTTGAACTCACAACCCTGAGATCAAGAGTTGGATGCTCTGAGCCAGCCAGGTGCCTGAGCTCTTACTATACACCAGGCACTGCATACCTCGTATCTCATTTAATCCACACCATAACTCTATTAGGTAAATTGCCACCATCGCTCCTATTTTCCCAGCTGAGTGTTTCTGGGCCACTAGTGGGTCTGGGAGGTCAGGAGGGGGAAGAATGTCACAATGAAGGCCAAACTGAGCACTGAGGGAGAGTAAGATCTGAGTGACCCTTATGAGACCCCCGCACCCACCCAGAGACAGGGCATTAATGGAGAGCAGTGGACAACAGAGCTCCAGAAATGAGCTTTGAAAGTGACCATCTGTTTCCTGCAAGAAAGGTCTAGCAGATCTCTTCTCCTTTCCCACAATCACACATTAATATATTTGGCTTATCAAGGGGCACCTGGATAGCTCAGTCAGTTAAGCATCTGACCTCGGCTCAGGTCACGCTCTCATGGTTCATGAGTTCAAGTCCAGCAACAGGCTCTGTGCTATCAGCTCAAAAGCCTGGAGCCTGCTTTGGATTCTGTCTCCCCCTCTCTCTGCCCCTCCCCTGCTCACGCTCTGTCTCTCAAAAATAAATAAACATCGAAAAATATATATATGGCTTATCATCATCATCACCATTAACCAACTTATTGAGTGCTCCTTTTAGGCTACCTACTCAGTTACATTATCTCTTTTAACCCTTACAACAACCCAAAGAGATGGATGTTCTCACTTCCTCCTAACAGACGAGGACACTACGGCACAGAGGGCTGCAGCTCTTTATCCAAGCTGCTCAGCAAGATTCCGCTGAGAAGAGCCAGAACAAAATCCATGACTGTCCACCTCTAGAACCTGAGCCACAGCAATGACCACAGCAGGCCATCACCATGAGATGCTCTGGGTTTAGGCTCTCAGGTCCCAATCTAGGCCCAGCATGTTGGGGTGTGGGTCCCCTTAAGGGACCTCAAAGAGCAGGCAGAGTGGTCAGCTATCAGCCCTGGGCAGCCAACAGGGAGCTGAGGAGGATGAAGAGGGCAGCTGCTTAAAAGGTGTCTGCCCCACCCTCCAGCAGCAAGACTCCCCTTGAATATTGCTCTCGTGTGTGACCAGAGCCTCCTGAGAGCTCTTTCTCAGGACCAAAACAAAGCCCGTTCTGGATTCCATTCTGATGCTGTATAAAATACTTCCTCCCCACTTTTTTGTTGTTGTTGTTGTTGCTGTTTTGGGCGTTATCTGGTAGGGAATCTGAAAACATACAAAGGGAAAGATGTAAGATTTTCATCTCCTTTTTACTCTTGAAGAAGAATTGTTATTTCAGTAAAGAAGGATTGCAGCAGCATTGATTGCAATGCTGGAGGCGGACAGGGTTTGATGGCTGTGCTAATGCAGTCCTTTTGCATTCAAAGCCAAGCCTGTGAACCGGGGAAGTGCTGATGACTGCCTAGGAATTATAGAAGACAATTTCAGGCTAGCAAATTGAGATTGTAATTGACCCTCATTTTCATATTCTGTTAGATGGTGATGTAACATAATCATCATGAAAAATTCCACAAATACATCTGGGTCACTTATGTGTCGAACAATTGTGCTCACGTCTTAAACACAAACCAGGCTTGTAGCATTAGGTCACTAAAGGAGCAGGTATAGACCTGGAACCTAAGGAACCAGGGTTCAAATCTCAGCCCCAGCACCATTTCTCTGTATGTTATCTTGAAGATGTCTGTTACTGCTCCACACTGCACCTACCTGTAAAGTCGTGATGATATCCACAACCTACCTTACAGGCTGTAACTAAGATACCATACATAAGAATGCCTGGCAGTAGTGGACGTCTATAAACAGGTTCCCCCTCTGATCAGCCAGGGCTGTGGTGACAGTCTTGAATTTTACCTGAGCCCTATGCTCCTGCAAAGAGTGGTTTAAAAATCCCCCCATCTTTTTGAGTTCCAGGAAAATGGTTTACTACAAAGACCCTCCCTTCCCCATACGACTCAGGTAAAACTCATGGAAGCCAGCCTTGTTTATCTATGACAAAGCCAGGCATAGCCCCTCCAAGTTCCTTTCCTTTGCCTCATAAATGATGATTAGCTGACCTGTTTTGTCCCCAATAGTTCACTGGGAACAACTGAAATAAAATGCTTGTCAAGCAAATAGTTAAGTTTCTCTTGTTCCTCCAGTTGCCTGAGCTTTGGCCCACCCTCAGCCTGAGCCCGGCTGGCCTGTGGATAAACCACTGTCCATTCTACTGCCCTGATCACTTCATTCCACTTCCTCATTCCAGCTTATTTCTAGCATTGTTTATTCTGCCCTATAAAAGAAAAACTCCTCCCCCTAACTTTTCAGACACTTGCAGATATTATGGTCAGAGCTTCTCCCGGTTGCATAGGCCCTCCTCTCCCACCCCTTGGAATAACCTTTCAAGTAAAGTCTCTTCTTAACTTACTAAGCCTGGCCTTTTTTTTTTTTTTTTTTTTTTTTAGTTCACAATTATAGTGACTGACACTGGCCCATGAGAAGACTCTAAGGAGCTCTCAGATTCAACAACTGTCTTCTAAAATTGATCTCTACTCTTTGCGAGTGTCCAAGAACCAAGCAATTAAGAACAGAAAACACAAGTATTATGCTAAGTGAAAAAAGTCAGTCGGAGAAAGACAGATATCATACGATTTCACTCACATGTGGAATTTGAGAAACTGAACAGATGAACATAGGGGAAGGGAAGGAAAAATAAGATAAAAACAGAGAAGGAGGCAAACCATAAGAGACCCTTAGATACAGAGAAAAAACTGAGGGTTGCTGGAGGGCAGTGGGTGGAGAGATGGGTTAAATGAGTGATGGGCATTAAGGAGGGCACTTCTGGGACGAGCACTTAGTGTCATCGGCAGGAAATGAATCACTGCATTCCACTCCTGAAGCCAAGACTTCACTGTATGTTAACTGACGTGAATTTAAATTTAAAAAAAAAGAAAAAGAACATGGGGCGCCTGGGTGGCTCAGTCAGTTAAGCATCTGACTTTGGCTCAGGTCATGATCTCACAGCTTGTGGTTCAAGCCCCAAGTCAGGCCCTGTGCTGACAGCTCAGTGCCTGGAGCCTGCTTCTGATTCTGTCTCTCTCTCTCTCTCTCTCTCTCTCTCTCTCCCTCCCTCCCTCCCCGGCTCACACTCTGTCTCTCTCTCTCTCTCTCAAAAAATAAATAAACATTAAAAAAAGGTTTTTTTTTTAAAGAAAAAGAACAGAAAATACATACATATTTTGGTAAAACCTTTTGTCAGGACCCCACTTCTCTTCTAAGACACTGCTGCTACTGGAAATTATTATGGCCATAGAAGGATGGATGGATTCTGACCTTCCCTTCCTGTACCTTTTTACTGTCATCTTTGAGGACTTGGCACCAGACTCAAAGCTCTGCTTGGAAATGTCTGATTGGCTCAAGTTGCACACTTGTATTCTGTGGTGAAAGGGAGCAGAATATGTGACCTTGAAGTTTGGCACTTTGGCATGTGCATTATTTTGAGCTGAAGGCAATCAAGACCCAGTAGGCTCAAGAAAAACTTCTACTTCTCCCTTAACTACCTAAAAGAATTTAGAGAGGGGGCCTAATTCTGAGACAGACTCATTACCAGAGATAACTTATCTGAGAAGCCTATGTGTACAGCAGGGCAAACATTTAATTACCAAACATCAGCTAATCTATTGTCCTGTGAATTACCCTCCTCCCCTTTGAAGCCTCAAGCCCCTTATCCTATTCCTTAGCTCAGGGTGGCATTTCAGCCTCAACTGCCTTTGGGCCTCCTATTTTTATGGGGTTCCTGTACATACAAAATTAAATTAGTTTTTCTCCTGTTAATCTGTCTTATGTCAATTTAATCATTAGGCCAGTCTAAGAATCTAGAAGGGTAGAAAAAATTGTTTCCTCCCCAGCAGTGGTCACAGGTGAAGAGAAGAAAAACTCTGCCTGTGTTGTTTTCTGAGGTGTTGTTTTCTGGGCAATTTCATCCTACCAATATTACATACAGTGGGGAAGAGAGCTTGATGTTAGGCAGTTGGGAAAAATGATAAATGTCTGTTATATCTTTCTGTCTAGACTCCACATTTTTGTTTTTGTTTTGGGGGGTGAGGCTTCTTTTTGGGTTTTCAGACCCAATTCTAACAGGATAGGGGTGGCTTCCATACACACTACACTAACCAATTCTCAGACACTGGCAAGGTGTCCAAGACTTCAACTCAATTCTGACACTATCTACCCAGAGATAGCATCAGATTCCACAGTTAAGGGCTCAGTCCAAGACTCCCCCATCCCCATCCCCTACTTCAGACCTCAGTCACAAGCCCTAGGCCATTACCTGGGCTTCTGACCCACCAGCTACAGCCTGGAGCTTCCTATAACCTCTTCCTTGGAGGAGGTTCACAGAATTCAGGAAAACACTTTTATATTTACCAGGATATTATAAGGTATGATAAAGAATATAAATCAACAGCCAGATAAAGAGATACATAGGGCAAGTTCCTGAACAAAGGAACTTCTGTCCTCATGGAGCTTGAGACCTGTCTCAGTGGTACCTGGGAGCACTCTGGTCCCCCAAGAATGGAAGCTCAACGAAAAGGACCAAAAAGGTGTCCTCCAGGTTTTTTGTTGTTGTTGTTGTTGTTGTTGTTGTTGTTGTTGTTGTTGTTTTTACAGAGGCTTCATTACATAGTCATGAGTGACTAAGTCATTGGCCATTGGCTGATTCAACCTTTAGCCCCTCCCCCCTCCCCAGAGGTCAGGGGTGGGACTGAAAGTTGCAACCCTTTAATCACATGGTTGGTCTTCCTGGCAACGAGGATTTGCCTTCGGGTGGGGTCCCAAAAGTCACCTGCATGTATAACAAGACACCCCTTTCAATTTTATGGCTCTGAAGTGTTTTCAGCAAATGTACCCAAAGACCAGACGCATCTGAATCAAATGCATATTTCTCATACAACATTATATCACAGTTGCTGTTGATATGCTGTTGATATGAATCGAGATTATAAAACTTGCTCTATCAGTCAGCAAAGTTGGTATAAAACCCAAAAATGATTCTATGTGCCTCGGGGCTGCACAAAGCAGCGTACGGACTCAGGATGCCGCATCTCCTCACCCCCTCCCCTCACAGTGCCCCCTGCCCACACATTTGGCTTTGATTAATCGGCCCAGATGCTGAGACAAGGAGGGTGCTTGCCAGCCTGACACTCTTCTCTTAAGCCTGAGCCACTTATCGCTGAAGAGGAGCCCGTGCCCCGCGTGACATGAGGAAGAGAAGGTGTCAGCACTAGCCTGCTACCTGCTTCTGCTGGGGCCGCGGCCAAATGCCAGTGGGGAGCTGCAATCAATTGTCGTACAACATGCCAACATAACAGCTGGTGACCAGTCATTAGGGTAATCCACCAAGCATGGGAATTTCAAGAACCCCCTTGGCACACACAGAAAATGAGAGTTATTGCAAAACCAGGTGTTCCGGTCTAATTGCACGAACCAGTTTGAAATGTTAATCTGTTCCTTCAAACCGCATTCTGCGTGTGAGGAGTGTGGAAGAGAGGCTCCCAGCCAAGCTTAATGGGGGAGAGCATATACTTTGTTCCCTTGTTGATTTATTCCTTCAAGGTTGTTTTCAAGTCTTTGAGCAACAGAAGCACAGAGAAACGTGGCTGGGATTGACCTTGAGGGCACTGGTTCCGTGTCCTGCGATAGCACATCAGCAGCCAAACTATGTCAGCCTGGCCCTTAGCAAAGCGAGCCTGCATTTCCAACGGGCACCCCCAGTTCTGCCTTGGGATGACATCGCAGCCAGGCCCACCTCCGACTCACCCAGGGACTCCCATTGTCACAGCATGAGCCAACTACACCTGTTCTGAGAGGCAGTAAAACCTGGCCATTAAGAGAACCTCAGGGGCAGACAAGCCTTGCTTCAAGCTCTGGCCCTCCCCAGCTGTGTGATCTGGGGCAAGTTTCTAAACTTCTCTGAGTTTCTTGGAGCCTCTGTTTCTAGAAATAAGGATAATGATATCTACCTCACAAACTTAGATAGAGATTAGCCCAGGTGATGTTTGTAAAGCACTTAGAAAAATCTATGGCTCAAAGCATAAGAGACTCTTAAAAACTGAGAACAAACTGAGGGTTGATGGGGGGTGGGAGGGGGGAGAGGGTGGGTGATGGGTATTGAGGAGGGCACCTTTTGGGATGAGCACTGGGTGTTGTATGGAAACTAATTTGTCAATAAATTTCATATAAAAAAAATAAAGTAAAACTGTAACACTGGAAAAAAAAAAAAGAAAAATCTATGGCTCATGATGAGGACTCCATAAAATAACAATTATGATTAATTCATTAAATTAGACGATTTTATTCATCTTCAGGATTCTCAGAAATCAAAGTATCTCCATCCCAGCTCATATTTAAAGACAGCACATGAAAAACTTTCACATGAGTCGATTCTTTCATCCTTTGCTCCCCAGCATCTCCTCCTGATGTTTAGTGTTTGCCATAACATGGACTTTGCTGCTTCCTCAAGCTGACCCGCCCCGGGTTTTCAATGCTCATCCTACACCCCTACCTGCATGATATGCTCTCTCCTGTGTCTCGTGACCCAGACAGCTCTGTCGGCCGTCCCCACCCTCCCAGACATAATGCTTTCCAAAGCCCGGCTCAAACCCTGCCTTCCCGACAAAACTCTTCTGGCTACTCCAGGTCACTCCTTCAACAGCAAATACTCACTGAGCATCAGTGCTGGGCCGGGCCTTGGGCCTCATAGAGGCTGGGATGGAGTGTGGGCAGGACAGGCTCATCCCTGCCCTCCTCACACTTCAGTCAGCACCACCCCCACCCCATTATCTTCCTCCCTGGACCACGACAGCACTTTACAGCGCATTACCACCAGTGTTCACGGCTGAGCTGGGTGTCATTCCTGCCCTTTGATGCTAACTTTTTAGAGACATGATATAAGGCAATGCTGTGGAAGAAAGAATACAGACTGTGAGGTCAGAGAGTCCTGGGTTCAAATCCCAGCCCTGCCTCTTGCTGGCTGTGGGATCCTGGGTGTGTACTTGGCATGTACTACAAGAGAAGATGTGGTACCCAGGCAGAATCAATGCTCTGTCACAGTGTGAGAACCTCTGGCTTCTGCTGGAACAAGCTGCTGACACTATGTGACATCTTAGGATCACTGCCCCCCAGCTTCTGTCAGGGCCGAATCTGAGGAATATCCTAGGCAGATGCCAGGCAGCCATTCTCTACACACCAGGCAATGACTTCTGCTCTCTCCTCAGAATTTGTGTACAACACATGAGCCAGCTTTTTCACAGAGTTCTTTTTTTCCCATTCTCTGCAAAGTTGTTTATGAGTGTATTTTTGAATTGTCCCGGGAAACATATACACCTTATTATTCCAAAGCTAAGTTACCATAACTCTGACTTCCACCATAATTCTGATTCTTCTGGGAAGAATCTAGGAGAGAATGAAATAGATTCTGGATGCCCTTTCGAACAAATTCTGCCAGTTCTGCACAATATTATTTGACCGTCCTTATAGCGGTGAGAATGTGACAGAGCTCAGCAAATCTCCCCGGGGCCACAGGTATGCTCCCACGGGCTCTGCTGTTTACTCCTCGTGAACGGTAAAGAATGAAAGGACTCCTACCCCTGTTTTTTACTGCCTCTTTATCCTGAGTTCTCCCTTTGTGGCTTTGGAGGGAGCTTTGGGGTGATGGCAATAAAGTGTAAAATTGAATTGATTTGCCTTTGGTCACAGAATCTTTGTTCTAACTACCTCAGTCCTCAGCCTAACAAAAAAAAGCACTTAAAGGTGGTCAAAAAAGCAGACCACCTCAAGATCCAACCAAAATGATGATTTAAAAAGTACAAAAGGGAATCAATTCATAAAAGTACTCGGACCGGAAGACAGGGTGGGAAAGGACCACAGAAGTCACAAGGTGAATTGAATCCCGCTGACTGCAAACAACATTGACAGAGCCATTGAGACAAGAGCCATACCTCAAGGCAGGGACCCGTCCTCACCATCTCCCACCCAAAAATCAGCAGTGGGAGAGGGACCACCATGAAGTCCCTGGCTGAAGTGAAGTCCTCAGGGATCAGTCTCCCCAGCACTTTGCCCCCAGGGTGAAACTGAAAAATATGAAAAAACTAGGAGTTCTTTCTGGAAAGAAAGAAATGGAACTGGCATTCTAAAATAGGACCATCCCAGGGCACCTGTGTGGCTCAGTTGGTTAAGTGTCTGACTTTGGCTCAGGTCACGATCTCTCAATTTGTGAGTTCGAGCCTCGTGTTGGGCTCTGTGCTGACAGCTCAGAGCCTGGGGCCTGCTTCAGATTCTGTGTCTCCCTCTCTCTCTGCTCCTCTCCTCCTGCACTCTGTCTCTCTCAAAAATAAATAAACATTAAAAAAAATTTTTTTAGTAAATAAATAAAATAGGGCCATGCCGATTTTGCTGACTGCTCCCCACTCACACACCCTAAAATGCAGCGTGCCCATACAAAAGGCCCACCAACTGTTTGTAGCCCTCTCCTTCAGCAGAAGGGTAATATCAAGGAAGTCCACATATAGGTTACCTACAATAATCAACCTGGTTCTGTGTTCATAAATAGGCATGGGACAATCAAGGACCAGCAGGCCCTTTGGAGAACAAAAGGAACAAACAGCTTGAAGGGCAAACAGGCCCCTGGAGAAACTGAATAGAGGAAATACACAGAACTCAAAAAAATTAATTTAGTAACTCTAAGGAGGTTTGAGAAGAAACTACATCCATAAAGAATAGGGTGCGATGAAAATAAAATTGTTGAGGCAGAAATACAAGCAAATACACCAACATGGAAAGCAAAAAGACAAAGAGACAGATACAATAGGAGACAAAAACTGAGAGATATAGAAGATTAATAACAGCCAATATCCATCTCATTGAAGTCCAGAGAGGGAACAAAAAAAAAGGCAGGGGGGAGAAGCAAATAAATATTTCTGAGGTCTTTATTGCTGAAAAGTCTACCAAGTACTAAGCAAGATGATTCTAAAAAGACCAATTCCTAGATTTATCCTCATGAACTTTCAGAACATGGATTAAGAGAAATTTCTAAAACCACTTGGGAAACAGTTTATCTACAAAGGATTGATCATCCTCTCAACAAGTGTGAATGATAGAAGACAGTAGTGTAACTCCTCCAAAATTTTGAGTAAAGTTATTTTGAACCCAGAAGCCAGACAAGTGAGAGGATAAAATAAAGATATTTTCAGACCTGCAAAAAGCCAGACGTTTTACTTGAAAAGAATTACCTGAGGACATACTCCAGAAAAGCAAACAAACAAAAAGGAACCTGTAGAAATAAACAAAGACCAACCAAATGGGAACAGGCAAAGGTTATTTATGCAGAGCTCGCAAGGGAGACAGACGCCATCGCTTACGTTCTGGCAGAGACTCAAAGGCAGGTAGAGGAGTGGGAAAGCTCTATCATGGAAAAAGGGAAGACTTCACCTGTGCCCTGATTGGCAGCTGCTGGCATGGGGAGGCCATGAGTGGGCTAACTAGAAGCGGGGCATCCTATGTGACTGGTTAGGAGTGCACATTTGGCTGTTCCTGGTGCATCTTAAATTGGAAGAAGGGCAAAAATTAGGGAAACTGTCGATGGTCATCAAATCCTGCCCATTTGGGGCCTTGGCTTTCTGGGCTGGTTGCTAGAGACAATGGTCTGAACTTCCCACAAGTCTGACATAGAGACGGCAGGCTGGCTCCCTGGGCTGGTTACTGCAGAGAATGGGTTGGTGCCTGACATTGATTGCTGCAGATCATGGGTCAGAGTTCTTTTTTTTTTTTTTTTTTTTTTTGGATCATCTGGCCATTATCTATTTGTATATATTCAGTCTCTCAAAACTAAAAGAATGTAAGAGATTCAATAAACAGTAGAACTGAGTAAGGAGTACACTGAAAATACTTAGGACACAGAAAAAAGTCTGTTCCAAAATGGACCATTCTACAAATAGAATGATGAAGATTTTGGACATTCTTAATAATAGGGTGAAGATGGTATGCGTTACCATGAAATTAGGGGCACCTGGGTGGCTGAATCAGTTAAGTATCCAACTCTTGATTTTGGCTCAGGTCGTGATCTCATGGTTTCATGAATTTGAGCCCCACATCAGGCTCTGTACACTGACCCCATGGAGCCTGCTTGGGATTCTCCCTCTCTCTGTGTCCCTACCCAGCTCATGCTCTCTCTGTGTCTCTCAAAATAAATAAATAAACTATAAAGAAGAAGAAGAAGAAGAAGAAGAAGAAGCAGCAGCAGCAGAAGCAGCACGTGCAATCAGAAATCCCACAACGAAAGCCATGTTCCACATACAAAATAGATTAAAAAATAAGTTATTATTTTGGAGAACTGATAGAGTACAGAAGGAATCCATTTGACCTAGATGCTTTCAACAACATCCTCGGAGCGGCCAATGTTTAGTGATTACATGTCCTCTGGAGATCCAAACACTCCACCGATTCTGCAGTGAATAATATTTACAAAAATCACAATATTGTTAAAGCTGTATATTGATTTTCATTGGTAAACATCATCTGATATATAAGCAAAGCATAAAAGGAGTAATTATGGTTACTGTATGAAATATAAATGTTCTAAACTTTGACAAAGTAAAAGTACAGTTAGTACTGACCAATATTGGGAGGAGGAGGAGGAAGGAGGAAATGAGGAACTAACTTCCTTCTGTTACGTGGTGGGTGGGTCCAGGAATGGAGGCTTAAGTATCTTATCTTAAATCATAGAGGGAATAAATAGAAGAATAAAAATACAACAAGAATTGGCAGGAAGAAGTTAGGGGAAGGTGCGTGCCTCATCTATCCCCACGTGACTGTGGGGAGTCAACAGTCACCAAATTGATGACTACAGGAATAGAAATGTAAGCACCTTATTTGAGTTATGGACAAAACCACCGTCACCGCCCCCCAAAAACAGCCAAGTGAAGAACGGGACCATCAATAGAGGTGCAGGGAGAGCCTTACTTTTCATGTCCTACCCTTCTGGACTATTTTAATTGCTATTTCCCAGGGCATGTGTGGGTAATATTCCTTTCTTTCTTTTTAATTTAAAAGAAATTGGGATTCAGAGACAATACTCAAGTACCCCCACATAGCTAACTTCTTTTTCTCTGTCCCCTAAAATACCCCTGCCCTTATTATTTGACCCAGCCTCACCAAGATTGTATTTCAGCTGCACTTTCTCAAACTTACCATCTTAGACACCTAAAAGAGACATTTAATACATATTTATTGCATAGATAAGAAGATAGTGATGTTTTCTTTCAATAAATATTCACAAAGCACCTACTGTGTGCTAGGCCCTCAGATTCAGGAGTGGACAAAACAAAGTCCCCACCCTCAGGGAAATTATTTAAATTCTTGTGGGCAAGACAGACATCAAATAAAGAAAATCTGCCCCTCCTTCACTGGAGAGAAAAGAACACAGCTTTTGGAGCTAGACAAACCTAAGTCAGCATCTCTGTTACAAGCCAATGACTAAAACCTATCTGAGCCTCAGTGACCCTGTCTGTAAAATGGGGATGCCACCTTAAGGGTTGCTGGAAGAGTAAGAATGTATCCAGGTTCCCAAGGTGGGGGTTACACAGATGCAAAGTTGAGTTCTTCCTCCTTTTTTTATAAAATAGAAATATAAAGTCAATTAAAGTCCCCAAAACCCTTTGGGAGGAGCTGATAACAATGTAAATGTCAAACTCTTTCTGTTTTAATATGAGCCAAGCACTGGCAGAAAAATCCAGATTAAGATATCCACAGCATGTTATAGCCCTTTCTTGGAAAATCACAGTGCATGGTAGTGTAACAAATGCCCTGAGAAGTCCTGCAGCAAACAGACCTATTCAACCCACAATTTCCAAAACTTACTTCATCATGGAAATCTTCCACCCATTCTTGGCCCTAGCCCACCTGGACATGCCCTGCCCACCACAATTCTACTGAGATAGTGCTTAGTAGAACACACTTTAGGAAAGACTGAAATAGAGCTTGTCGATTCTGCTTAGATCAAGCCAGAGCTGATAGGCTTCATGACCCCCTCGCACTCAAAACAGCTCACCAGACTTGAACAAGGCCATGTGGTCAACCGCAGACCTCACTGTGAACAACCAGATTCTCTCCTAAAAGCCCTTAATATTCTGTGGATGGCACACAGGTGGCAGCAGAATCCATCTGAGCCCAGCACCCATTCGCGCAGCCTGTGAGCCCCTACCGAGGGAACAACGCAGACAGGAACAGCCCCTCCAGGCTTCTGCTGTCACACTGGGCTCAACAGTGAATCTGAACCATCATGTCCTTTGGTCTAACCAGAGCTAGGAAATTCACCCCAAGAACGCCTGTTCCTCAAATAACCGACCGACCGATGCTACGAACACTTCTAAAGCCTACCACACAGGCAGGTGTATGGCAGAAGCTTTTAAAGGGACCAGTGCATTTGCCCAGGGCCACACGCCCTCAGCCCCCCTGCCCTACTCCCTACTCCCCTACGTCATACACCCCACTCATACACAGAGCTGCCTCTTGGCTTCTCGCATGTGCCAAAAAAGCTGTCCCTGGGACATGCTGGCTTGCCAACAAAGAGTTCTGGAGACAAAATTGCTGCTGCTGGAGAAAACTAGCAAATCAAAGGGCACGACTGGCATCTCCTCCTGTCTCCATGACATCTTCATTTTGTGCAGAAAGTAGAAGCAGGATAACACTGGCAGCTGTTGGTCCTGCTGCAGGAGGCCCAAAGCCCACAGTCCCTCCAAATGGCAAGTTCTGCTGCCCCCTCTTCCCGCTCGGCAGCATGCAAGCTGTCACCTGAAGCCCTGCCTGGCTTTGTTTCCCGGCACAGGCACTCACTGGCAGCCAGGCTTGTGTTCTGCCTGACATTCACACCCTGCTCTGCTCAAACGACATCAAGCATTTGGAAAAGCAATACAGAGCGGAAGGTAGAGAAGTCGGGAACTGACCCCTGGGGGGGGGGGCGACAGGAGCATGAAAAGTCCTCTTCCCTCTAGAACATTCTCTCCTACCAGCTGTAAATTGCCTAAGATTTTAGAGTAAGAGTTACATTCCCTTGGCTGAAGGCAGGGACAGCAAGAGGGAGGCACCCGGTATGACCTACGGCTCCCTCCTGTGAAGCGGTGCAGGCTTCCTGGGCAACCCAGAACGGCTGCCTGATGAATCCTGACTGTGCACCTGCTCCTTCACAACCCAGTCAGCTGGTGCCCTGCTGGACTTCCCATGGGGTTTGCATCCCACCAAATACACCTTTCCTTCCCGTATTAGTGGGTTAAATGAAAAGATGTGAAAGAGTTGAAGGTCATCCAGAAAAAAAAAAATATGTATACACACACACACTTATATATACTTTGCCAACGTGCCTCCCTACTGGATCACTTTAAACAGTTATCAGCAATTTAAATTGTAATATAAATGATTTTTGTAACTTTTCTTGTAACTTTTTGTAACCTTTTATTTTTTTGAAAGAAGGAGAGAGAGAACTTGAGCGAGCAGCAAGCAAGGGAGGGGCTGAGAGAGGGAGAGACAATCTTAAGCAGACTCCAAGCCCAGCATGGAGCCCAACACTAGGGCTGGATCTCAGGACAGTGAGATCATGACCTGAGCTGAAACCAAGAGTCAGAGGCTTAACTGACTGAGCCACCCAGGCACTCTATTCTCATATCTTTTTTGAGAGCAGATTTTGATAGTAAAAGAATAGAAAGGCAGCTGAACTCTCAGTGGGCAGGAGAAGGCCAACAGCTGCAGGGGGTGAGTGGGGAAGAGAGGCAAATGTGTTTGGGAGGCTGGGGTCCCTAAACACATGGAAGGCTGCTTGCTTGGCACACCGCCAAGGCTCCTCTGTTTAAGAATCACCACATGAGGATTAGAGGTTCTGAGCGGCCAGTTGCTCTCGGCAGTGGGGATTTCTGAAGTGGTCTCGTCTTTTTGCCATCATCCACCTCTGCTTTTTGCACCAACCTACGTGCTAGGGTCAAGGTTAGGCTTTGAGGTATGAACTTTAGAAGTTTGTGGGCCGGCCCGCCTGCCGTTTCAGTGGTCCCAGTCTTTAAGTTAATGACTGTGCTTTTCTCTGATCCCAACGATCTGCTCTCAGCCTCCAGCAGTTTTAGGAAGACTTCGATCCTTGTCCATAATTTATTGAAACATCAAGCTTCTCAAATGAGGCCACCTTCAAAATACTGTGAAGTGGGAGAAGTTGGTCTTCCTAACCCACCAACCCAATGGCTTCTCTTCCCACCAAGTCCCCTTCTAAACTCGAGCTGTTTCCCTGATCAAAAAAACAAAAACAAAAACAAAAAAAAAAAAAACAACCAATTAAAAAAAAAGGCAATTCTGCTATAAGAACACCAATTTCTAAAGTAGTCAACTATAGGAATCTGGTTAAAGAAATTGGCATTAACCAGACAATGGAATATCTATGCAACTGTTAAAATAGATGAACTAGATCCATACAGGTTGATATAAAAGATCTCTAAGGAATACTGTTTAGAGTGTGGGGAAGGTCCAGTTGCCCTATGGGCCTAAAGGGACAAACTCATACCCTGCAGAAACAGGAAGAAGCTTACCTGTCAATCACCAGAAGAGATCACTGACAAAGCCCGCCCCTCAGCAGAAAGCCAGACCTAAATGTTTGAGCACAGGGGGACGGCAGAGTTTGAAAACAGTCTTGTGCTTTGTTCCAGGAAAAAGTAAAGCTATTCTCCTCTACGTGGAAACCTGACACCAACTGAAACGAACAGAGTCAGGCATGATTTTTGCACATTTATGCCTGCCTTTTGGGGATGGAAAGCAGTTACCTTAAGATCCAAACCTCTAAGTTATAAGTTTCTAAGCATCCACATTCTCTCTGTTTATTTTCTTCTTTCACACCTGAGCATTTCAAAGATATTTGAAATTGCTGTGAGACCCCCTTCATGCTAGGGACAAAGGAGGAGAGGAGGCCTAGGACTTCTGGGTCTAAATTTCAAAGAGGAAGTTCTATGCCTTCAAGTGGGGCAAGCGAATTAAGTGAGACAGCACTGAATAGGAGGCGAATTTCAAGGGGTCAAGTTCTTTCCCTTCATGTTCATATCTGGATATCGTTTTTTAATAATTCGTCTCTACTGGAAGTTTTGAGGTTACCTTAGCAGGATGTAGCAGAGAGTGCCACATTTCCCCTGGTACCACACATGTTCACTGATCTTTGGCTAGGCAAATGGCTGTGTGGGATAAAGACTACACTTCCCAAGCTCCCTTGCCAGCTGTGGCCAACTGACTAAATCCTGGCCAAAGAAAAGGAAGAGAATATGGTAAGTGCAATGGTAAATGGGATTTCTGGGCAGAACTCTTAAAGAGAAAGATTCTGACTCTTCCTTCTTCCTTTCCTCTGCTGGTTGGGAAGGTGAACATAATGGCTAGAGCTGGAACAATTTTGGATTTTCCACAAGGTAGAAGCTTCATGTTGAAGATGGAGGGGAACAACAGACAAGGATCCTGGGTTCCTAATGATTGTAGATTCACTATACCAGGACGGGACAGCCAATATATATTTGAGAAATAAACTCTGATTAAGTTTAAGCCACTGTTGTGCTGGATTTTCTATCACCCGCAGCCAAGCTTAAACCTGGCTGATAGAGATAGAAAATCTTCTGAGGTCTTCTGCCTTACAAAAATCCAAGAACTTTATTGTGCGTGTGTGTGTGTGTGTGTGTGTGTGTGTGTGTGTAAATCTTTTCAGAGTCCTGAAATAGCTCAGTAATCATTGCATGCCTCATGGAACCAAGAATAAGATTATCAAAGAGGGTTCTGGAAATGGGTCCTGTGCTCCTTCCTCTATTTCCCTAGAGAAATCTCATTCCTGTAGTCCTATGGAGTCCTAGAGACTCCATTCCCTTTTTCTACATCCCACCCTAGGATCACTGGCTAGGCTGCAGCATCTGTGGGCAGTAGGTAAGAATGAGGCTTTTTCAGAGTTACCTTGTTTTATTTCAGAGCTGCCTCAATTAATTCCTTTAACAATGCAAATGGCTGTGTCAGGATGTCCAATTACAATGCTCCCTGAGTCTTCAGATAAGAACTCCAATTGTGATACTCGACTTTTTATTCTTTTTTCCTCCCATAACCCAGATTCAACCCAGCTTAAGGCAAATTTAAGCAACATTTCATCAGAACTGATTCTTCTTGGGGCACCTGGATGGCTCAGTTGGTTAAGTGTCTGACTTCAACTCAGGTCATGATCTCATGGTTCATGGGTTGGAGCCCCACATTGGGCTCTGTGCTGTCAGCTCAGAGCCTGGAGCCTGCTTCGGATTCTGTGTCTCCCTTTCTCACTGCCTCTCCCCTGCTTGCCTTCTGTCTCTCTCTCTCAATCCCTCAAAAATAAATTAATATTTAAAAGAAAGATGTGATTCTTCTTTTTCAATTCACTCTCTCAGGTAGAACACTGCCAAGATGCAGATTTTTGTGAAAAGCCCTAACTGGAAAGACCATCTTCTCAAAGATGAACCCATGAGTACAATAAAAAAAAAAATGTGAAAGCCAAGATTCCCCTCAATCAGCAGGGACTCTTTTTGCTGGAAAAGCAACTGGAAGATAGATGCACCAATGTCTGATTTTACAGCATTCAAAAAGACACCACTTTCGTTGTTGAGACTTCATGGCGCTACCAAGAAAAAGAAGCCATCACACATACTCCCAGGAAGAACAAGCATCAGAGAAAGAAGGTGAGGCTGGTTGCTCTGAAATCTGGCAAGGTTGATGAGATGGGCAAAGTTGGTCACCCTCTTCAGGAACATCTTTCTGACGGCTTCTTCGTGGCAAGCCACCTTGACACACATGACTGCCAGAGCTGTCTAAACCTTGCTTCAACAAACCAGAACTCAAGTCAACATGTGTGTACTAATACAAGACCAGAATGACTTTGAATACTGAACAGAATTTCAGTGTTTTAAATACAAAGATCTTATCCTCAAAAGGACAAAACGATAGCAATCTGTTCTGGAGAACAGATCAGTGGTTGCCAGGGGTTACAGGTGGGGAGAGGATGTGATTGCTAGGGGCAGGAGGAGGAAGATTTTAAGGGTGATGGACGGTTCTGTATCCTGGTTTGTGTTGGTGGTGATTCCACCAATTTATATATGTGTTAAAACTCACAGAACTAGGGGCGCCTGGGTGGCGCAGTCGGTTAAGCGTCCGACTTCAGCCAGGTCACGATCTCGCAGTCCGTGAGTTCGAGCCCCACGTCAGGCTCTGGGCTGATGGCTCGGAGCCTGGAGCCTGTTTCCGATTCTGTGTCTCCCTCTCTCTCTGCCCCTCCCCCGTTCATGCTCTGTCTCTCTCTGTCCCAAAAATAAATAAACGTTGGAAAAAAAATTTTAAAAAAACTCACAGAACTATACATGGAAATTTAAAAAAAAACAGTCTGACTGAATGATAGCTTTTAAATTAAATTAAATTTTAAAAGGCCTTTTCTAAGCAGTTAAAAAATAAACAGACCCATAGACTAGTTCATTAAGAAACTAACAGTGAATGTTTCTAGACTGCCAGCGTCCAAATGCCAGTCTTGTGCTGTAATTCACACCCAGAGGTCACTATGTCACATGTAAATGGCTGCACAGATGAGCTCCTAGGTCACAGGGGGCCAAGCTACTGGTGGAAGGACAGTAGGACAGTAACTATGCCACAAAAGCTATTACATCTTGTTACAGAGAGATGGTACACGGTGATTCACAGGAAACCTCCAAAGTGTGCAAAATAAAGCAGCTTGCAAAAGAGAGAAAGAAAATGTTCGGCTAGCCCCACCTGCCTAGTTAACCAGAAAAGTTAGAACCACCAAAAACAAAAACAAAAACAAAGCAAAACAAAACAAAACACAAAAACCCTATGCATGATGTATGCGTTACAGTCTATTCTTTGTGGATACCTGTATCAGCACAAAGCTTCCTGCCTGGAGGCTTCCAATGGCTCACAGAAACTCAAAACCAAACATGGAGCTGGGAAGGAGGTGGGCACATAGGGAAGAGAGTTCCAGAATGAGATTAAATTTCCCATCGGCACAGTCTGATGAGAACGCAGAGTCAAAATTAGGTTAATTTTTTTTTTATTTTTTTTTTAACGTTTATTTATTTTTGAGACAGAGAGAGACAGAGCACGAACGGGGGAGGGTCAGAGAGAGGGAGACACAGAATCTGAAACAGGCTCCAGGCTCTGAGCTGTCAGCACAGAGCCCGACGCGGGGCTCGAACTCACGGACCGCGAGATCATGACCTGAGCCGAAGTCGGCCGCTTAACCGACTGAGCCACCCAGGCGCCCCAAAATTAGGTTAATTTATGGACAAGTACAGAATTTGAGATTTCCTACCTATCTGAGTAAGACTGGGGCTGGGTAGCTTGGGGCTAAGATTTGGTGCCCACCGTGCAAACAAAATTCATGCACTGATCACTGTCAATGACTAAGTTGTACTCCTTCCTCCCTTCCACACTCTCTTTCTCTACAGGTGAGGGGGACCCTACCTGTGCCTCACAGCACTTCTCTTCAGCCCACCTGGGAAAGACAGAGGGTTCCCATGCATGGTCCAGGCAACAAACTCAAGCATCCTCCTTGTCTCTCTACTTGTCTGCCTCAGGACTTTCTCCCTCTAAATCCCAGTTGGGGGCACCTAGGTGGCTCAGTCGATTAAGTTTCTGACTTGATTTTGGATCAGGTCATGATCTCATGGTTTATGGGAATGAGTCCTGTTTTGGGCTCTGAGCTGACAGCATGGAGCCTGCATGGGATTCTCTCTCTCTCTCTCTCTGTCACTCTCTGTCTCTCTCTCTCTCTGCTCCTTCCCAACTAGCGCTCTCTCTCTCAAAATAAATAAACTTAAAAAAATAAATAAATTCCAGTTGTTAAGAGCAGGCTGAAGTTAGAGGATTAACACTCCCAAGGGCAACCCTCAGTCAGTGGAATTGGGAGTCTGAATGAGTGCATCAGCGGGAAGATTCCAGCAAGTTCTCACTAGGATTGAGCCTGGCTGCCCACCATGGTAACCACCAGCTCCCTATCGACTTTTCCTCCTTCCACATCTCCCTCACCCCTTTTCCTTGGATCACTGACAAATAAACTCCTCCCCAATATTCGCTTCAGGCTCCTCTTTCAGGAAAACCCAAGCTGAGACAATTGCCTAGATCCCCTCTCTCTGCTCCATGTCACTCACTCATTCCATGAGGTCCTAGAACCAGCTCCTGGATGCACATTTCCAGCAAGTACCAATGGCCAGGAAAACCTAAATCTCTTAATGTCAATAAATGGACCAAGATATTTGGCTGTTTCTAATGAGGAAACCACAGCCACCTCCCCTGTGTCTCAGTCGCCTTTAACCATTGCGGGAAAGTGCTTGTGCCTCCTCCCCCAGTCCCCAGCCCAGATTCCCTGCACACCCCCACCCCCGACCCCACCCCCGTTGTAACCAACAGGCCCTGGTCATTTTGGTCTTCTGCCTCCATTCGTGTAATGAGCCCCAGGAGGCTGGTGCTCTAAGCATTTAGGTGCCCCCTGGAGGCCTTGAAATTACTTCGCTAATTAGGGATGTGAAAGGGCCTGCATCTGACACCAGCATTACACCAGGTGGCATATCCTTCTCCGCCCTATCACAGCAGTCTGTTCAAGCCCGTTGCCTTCCAGCCACAACTGCTCAGGTTAAGATGCGTCAAGATGGAAAGTTGCCACTTGATTAAGATAAAAATAAAATAATCAAAATATGTAACACATTCCTCCTTTGAACAGATGGCCGGGGAGCTTGCCTCATAACACTGAACATCAAAAATGAATCAGAGGCTCATCTTCCTGCTTAATCAAGGATTTGCTCACTGTTTGTACTAGAGCCAGGCGGGAGTTGGAGATGCCATCGACAGAGGTTGAGAAACAAAGAGGAACCGTCGATTCCATCATGAGCCTCTCCGGAGCCTCGTCCTCCGAACGTCAGCTCACACTAGTCTGCATCAGGCACCTTGTCAGTGTGTGCATGGCGGAGGGGGGGAATAAGAGGGTATAAAATAAATGAAAAATGTGTCAGTTTACCCTTTCAAGAAGGCCTGCAGCTACCTTTTATCAGACTGTAACTGTTGGCTTTTTTTTCTAAAGAAAAAGTGTTCCAGCCACCTCATGTTTTTTATCTCATGGAGACATCCCAATCCAGACACTTGTCACTTTACTCCAGTTACAACATTTCAGCACATTGCATTATGATTTATTTGTTTACTTAGCTCCCTTGAGCTCTTTGAAGGCAAGGATCATTTCAAGGATAATGTGACTTAACATCACAGAGCCCAGCACAGACTTAAAATAAGCATTTGATGAATGAATGAATAAAAATAATCAGAATTATTGGAAGAGACTCTCAATTGATCTAGCTTCTTCCATTCTCTTTGCTCCATTCCACATGGCCATCTGTTTAAGTCCTTCTAAAACTTTCAGTGAGACAGACCTGCAGGTGCTATGAAATTATCTCCACAGTGAGGTAAAAAAAAAAAAAAAAAAAAAAGGGAAGACTCAGAACAATGCATGTATAATACATGTATAATTGATTTAAAAGGAGAGAAGGAACATGTACAAATGTGGTTTATATATTCCTAAACATTTCCACCATAGACAGGAATATTAAAAAATGATTCACTCTAGGGAGGGAGAGCTAGAAAGAGGGGATGGAAAAGAACCTTCTTTTTTTTTTAACATATCACTCTGGACTCTCAATTTTTACCTTTGTGCATGTATTTCTACTTTTTTCAGTTTAAAAAGTCAGCTAATAGTTACTTTAAGAACCACTGATTAAATTACTCTCCTACTCAAAAATATTTATTGACTGCCTATTTCCTACAAGTTAGTTAATCTCATAAATCCCAACCTCACTTTCTTTTTTTTTTTGAATTTTTTTTTAATGTTTATTTATTTTTGAGAGAGACACAGACAGAATGCGAGTAGGTTAGGGGCAGAGAGAGAGGGAGACACAGAATCGGAAGCAGGCTCCAGACTCTGAGCTGTCAGCACAGAGACCAACGCAGAGCTCAAACTCACGAGCCGTGAGATCGTGACCTGAGCCGAAGTTGGACGTTCAACCGACTGAGCCACCCAGTCGGCACCACTTAGGCACCCCCCAACCTCACTTTCTAACTTGTCCCTGGAATAAAGTCTTCTGCAGAACCTCTCACTCGTGACTGAGCCTCTCACACGACGGGATCATTTCTATTAGCTGACAGAGCTGTTCACAAATACACCAGTTCCCCTTCCAGGCACATAGTAAGACCAGTTCCCCTTCCAGGCACATGCCCCCTCTAAATCAGGGGTTGTCATGTGGCATGCCTCTAATGGGCAGGGGTGAAAGGTGGAGGAGTTATGAGCTTGTGGCAGGCACACACTAAAATGGCTCTCTAAAAATAATATAAAAACAGGGAGGGGACAAAATATAAGAGACTCTTAAATCTAGAGAACAAACAGAGGGTTGCTGAAGGGGTTGTGGGAGGGGGTATGTGGTAAAGGACATTAAGGAATCTACTCCTGAAATCATTGTGGCACTATATATATGCTAACTAACTTGGATGTAAGTTAAAAATAAATAAATTTTTTAAATGTACAATTTGATTATTTTTAATATATTCAAAAAGTTGTGAATCTTGCCATAATCTACTTTTAGAACATTTTGATTGCCCCAAAAGGAACCCTATACCATTATCAATCACTCTGTATTTCTGCCACCTCTTAGTCCCTGATGTAAATACTATTCTACTTTGTATTCCTATGTGTTTCTCTGTTCTGGACATTTCATATAAAGGAAGGGATACAAAAAAACATATATATATATTTCTCTCAATGACCCTCACTTCCTGACATTTACCCACTTGTGTCGTCTCCTCCCTTGAGTAGGAGCTGGACCTAATGACTTGCTTTTAATAAATAGAATATAGCAAAAATAATGGGATGTCACTTCCAAGATTAGGTTAAAAAAAAGATGGTGGCTGCTGTCTTGCTGTCATGCTCCCTCTCCCTGGCTCTTTTCTGGCTCTGATAGAGGAGGCCACTAGCAAGAAACTAAAGGTAGCCTCTGGCCCTCATCCCAACAGTCCTTGAGTAAAGAAATCCTGTGAATAACCCATGTGAGTGAGCCTGGAGTGATCCCAGCCCTGTTAAACCTGGAGGTGACTGCTTCCCCACCTGACACCTTGGCTGCAGTGTTATGGGAGACTCAGAGCCGAAGAATCCAGCTAAGCCCTACAGAAACAGTAACATAATAGATGCATGTTGTTTTAAGTCGCTAAGTTCTGGGGCAATTTGTTATGCAGCAATACATAACCACCACAGAGCTACTGAACCTTTCCCTTTCCACGCTGCGGTGATCCTGAAAGCACAGGTTGAGACAGACCTCATCCCTGAGTGCCCATGATGAGCAGAGCCCCCTACCAACCCATACTGAACAAGGAGGGTGAGCAAGATACAAACCGTTGTCTGTTGGGGTTGTTTGTTACTGCAGCACAACTTAGTCCATCCTGACGAATGCATGATGAATGTGAAAGCGCTGCAGAATTTCAAAGTATAATCCAAATGTAAAGCATTCCCATTACTACCTAAACACTGATTGTTCCAACATGCTAACCTTTGACCCTCTCTCTCTTCTCCAGCTACTCACATCTACTGTTCTTCATTCTGACCTCTCCCATACACTACTAACAACCCCAGCCTATAGCTGTCGGTCCCCTCCTTTGAACACTAATCAGCCCCATACTTCTCTTTCACATCACATATTATGACTTTAACTAATTATGTGTATATCTATTTATTCACTATCATCCTCATTAGAATATAAACTCCATGAGGACAGGGATCCTACTGGTTTTATTAATCATTATGCTCCCAGAACCTGGCACAGTGCCTAAAACAAATATTTAGTATTTAAATTTGTTAACATTTATTTATTTTTGAGAGAGACAGAGCACGAGTGGGGGAGGGGCAGAGAGAGAGGGAGACACAGAATCTGAAGCAGGCTCTAGGCTCTGAGCTGTCAGCACGGAGCCCAACACAGGGCTCGACGCAGGGCTCAAACTCACAAACTGCACAAGATCATGACCTGAGCCAAAGTCAGATGCTTAACTGACTAAGCCACTCAGGCACCCCTACAGACATTTAATATTTAAATGAATGAATGAAGGAGTGAATGAATTTATACACTCATATCCTCCTCTGTAGACTCATTTTGACACAATCATAGAATGTTTTGCTAGTTATTTTCACGTCTGACTTGCTTATGGATTATATCTCCCAAGTAGATTATGAGTCCCTTCAACATGAATCATGCCCTTCATGTGGCCAGTACACTTTGTAGTCATAACACAGTATGCCTTAAACCTAGTGTAATGCCTAGCACAGTGCCTTGCTCATGGTTGGAACACAGTAGCTGCTAAATTAATAATATACCACGTGCTCAACAAATAACTGATAAATAAACTAATATAAAATAAGCATATATATACACTGGTATGATACCATACAATGGTATGAATAAAATTCTAAAGGATATAATAGAGCAAATGAGTGAGGAGTGTAAGTTGAGAGCAGACAAGAAAGGCTTTCTGCAGGAGAGTTTGGACAGGAATTTGTAAGGAAGCAGAGAAATGACCTCGCATTTAATTAGGTACTGTGCCAGGCACCAGGCTAAATGCTATGCATGTGTTATTTTGTTTAACCTTCATATCAGCCCTACCTGGCATGTGCTATTATCCCCACTTTGCAAATGAGGAAACAGGCTCAGAGAGGGTAAGTGATTCAAGTTCACAGAGCTAACAAATCGCAGAAGTAACAACAAACCAGATCTGCCTTTCTCCAAAACCCATCTCTTTCTACCATGCCAGAACATAAATTTGGATTTAAGCTTCACTGCACCATGTATTGACTATATGACTTAGGCAATCTGCTTAACCTCTCTTGCCTCAGTTTCTAAAGTTGGGATTAATCATAGTACTTGCCTCACAGGGTTGTTGTGACTATCAAATGAGATAGCATATGTAAAGTGCTTAAAACACTACCTGGTGGGTACTCAAAAGCCACTAATATAATTTTACATTTTTTAGAAAATGGATTTTAGGGGTGCCCGGGTGGCTCAGTTGGTTAAGCATCCGACTTTGGCTCAGGTCATGATCTCATGGTTCACATGTTTGAGCCCTACATCAGGCTCTGTGCTGATAGCTCAGAGCCTAGAGCCTGCTTCGGATTCTGTGCCTCCCTGTTTCTCTACCCCTCCCCTGCTCACACTCTGCCCCTTTCTCTCTCTCTCTCTCTCTCTCTCTCTTTCTCTCTCTCTCTCAAAAATAAATAAACATTAAAAAAAATTTTAATGGATTTCAGAAAAAAATACATTTTCCCTTCCAAAAAGGAATTTTTATTAATACATCTTTCATTGACACCTGATTTTATCTAATATTCCTACATCCTGAGCTTTAGGACTGCAAGAAGAAGGAAGTTTCAGTAACATGAAAAGCCATGTGGGAAACCCAAGGGAAGATTTCAATGCACCTGCATAATTCAATCCTTACCCACTCCACACATTGCCCTTTCTAGCCTGGAATCTGAAACACTAACCCAACGAGAGGCCAATCTGACAGGTCCTCAGACAGGACTGGTGACATAATTTTCAGGACCCCGTGCAATATGAAAATGTAGGTCCCCTTTTGCAAAAGGTATTAAGATTTTCAAGACAGTGACAGCATAACATTAAACCAAGCACAGGGCCCTTCTGAGCAGGGGGCCCTGTGTGACCACATAGGTCACACACCCGTGAAGCTATCCCAGTCCTCACACCTCTCCAGAGAGGGCCAAAAACAGCTGCAACAGTCGGAGGGAAATGAGCAAAGCCCACCGCGGATTCCCCATCCAGGCAAACCTTGACATCCCAAACTCCCTCCTGCAAATTAACTCAGTATTTTGATTAAAAATCATTATAAACTTGTGGGTGCAACAAAAGAAGAACTTGATGTTTTAATACAACTCATTAGAGCAACCTTTATTGGCTCCAGAAATAGAAAGAGGATATAAAATAGAAAGATTAGTTTAAAATCAACACTGCACTGGTAAGGGCGGTCGTGATTCCAGGAACATTAATTGCTGGGTCGTCTCATTACTGATTAAATAAGAAATCTCAAATACCATTAGACAATTGTGATTAAATATATGTCATTCTAATTGAATGTGTGGTTTATTGCCTTCCACTGAATCGGGAGGTCACCTTCCTGTTTTGTATATTTGGAAAGGGCACATCTATGCAGTGACAGCACACGGAGCCATTATTTCTCAGACAGCCCTGAAACCCTCCGAGTTGTATCCTAAAATATGGCTGTGTTTGCAGGTGGGGAAGGAGTGTGCCATACAATAGGGAACCTGAGATGATGAAAATAAATCCCACTTAATGTCACGGCTAGGCACTTTTCCCTCGCACCTCATTACCTGGCTCTGGGTTTTCTGACGCTAGAGTCATTTTGCAGTCCCTCTGGTTTTGGAGTCATTTGAGGACTAGAGGGAGTGGAGCATCTCCTCGGCTCAGAGAGGAAGCTCTGAGTCCTTGAAACTGGATCTGGCTGGGATCATGAAGAAATGAAAAACCTTTGGTCTAATCTCTCACTCACTTCTGCCAATGAATCTGGTCAGAAGAGTCTTCTACGGCCCATTCTTTGATTTCCCAGGGACAGGATACAAAATTAATTTTGTCACCACTCTGGTGTTCACTACCCACGTTATCCCATGGGACATGGGCTATCATCTCCCCCACCCTGCTCCTACTTTGTTTGGATTAAGAGGCAAGGTGAAATGGGACAAGCATCCGGCTGTGTGCCTGTGAGTGATATCACCCCACAGGGCACATAATCCAGCAAGAGGACAGGACAGCACTAGCCCCAGGCCACCCTGGAAGGATTATGCAGTAGGTTAAGTTGCTCTTAGGAGCCTTTTATTGCCCGCGCACGCACATGTGTGCACACACACTGAGTTACCATGATCTTTCTTTTTTCAGTTTATTTATTTTGAGAGAGAGAGAGAAAGCACGCATGTGAGCAGGGGAGGGGCACAGAGAGAGGGAGAGAGAGAATCCCAAGCAGGTTCCAAGATGTCAGGGCAGAGCCCAACACGGGCCTCAATCTCAGGATCCGTGAGACCATGACCTAAACCGAGATTAAGAGTCAGACGTTTAACCACTGAGCCACCCAGGTGCCACCCCCCGCCCCCCACCATGATCTTTCTAAACTCCAGCCCTGGTCACATTGTTACTTCACTTCAGGTGAAAGCTGGGTTTTTCTTGCTAGCTGGGTCTACACGGCCCCTCACCACCTAACCCAACCTCCATCCCCCAACCCCTGTCTCCCCCTGACAGCCCAAGCCTTGGTGCAGACTCTCAATACACCCAACACAATGACATCTCTGTGCCTTGGCTCACATCGTCTGCCCTGCCTCGAATGCTCCTTTAACTGTTATTGGGAAATTACTTGATAGTCATGCTGCTCCAGAGTCACTATCAAGGAAGAGAGAAATTCTCCCCTTCTGAGAGTTAAGCCGTTGTTCCTAAAGTCTAGGGCTCCCCTACCACCAGGGGGCAGTCAAAAAGCCTTTATATTTCAGTTCAAAGGAGGCAACAGGAGGAGTCCACTCAGTTGCAGCCTGTTGGTGAGGGCTGAGATTTGGCAGCTGGTGGCCACATGGTGCCAGGGGGAAATTCGGGCACCAAGCCGCAGCCTTGGGAGCCGCAGTGTGATGTGACAAGAATGCTGCCACCTGCAATGCTGCTCATCCCCCAAGGGAGCAGGCTGTCCTGGACAGGAGGCTGGGGACAGTGCCAGACAGATGGTGGAGGGTGGGAGGCTGAGACAGTGCCAGACTGATGGCGGAGGATGGGAGGCTGGGACAGTGCCAGACTGATGGTGGAGGACGGGCTGTGAGAGGAGCCTCAGGTCCCTGCAGAGGGGAAAACACACACTGAGACCCACATCAGTTCTGGAGGTCCTGGAAGGGCAGTGTTGCCACAAACCATGACTGGAGGTCTGATGTCTGGTCAACCTGCCTAGCAGGGACTCAGAAGCAGAACTGGGATGATTAGACACTTGTACTTACATATCACTGAGCAGCTCATACCAGACCCGCCTGCCCCCTCTGCCCACACAAGGTGCTCCCCATCCCTCCGTGAAGCCTTCCCCCACTGCTCCCACCGCAGCCTCATGTCCATTCTGCTGAGAGAGTGCCAACCACAGAGTGTGCTGGCATATCCCAGGCTAGACGAGGCCTATTTCTGTACCCCCAGTACCTAGCACAAGGCCTAGCACTCAGCACATGCTCACTAAATACGGAAGGCAGGGAAAAAGGAGGGAAGGAAGGAACGTCAGGCTGCCCAGATCACTAGGCTACCTCCAACACATTAGCAAACCAAGCCCGGTCCCAGCCCTCCAACACAGCTACTTCCACCAGGCCCTGCCCTGTGTGCCTGCCTGTCACACTTAAAAGAACCCACTACCCTACCTGACTCACAGCAGGGCAGTGAAATGTACTGGTCAGAAGCCCTGGCTCTGGAGCCGGCGCTTCTGAATTCAAATCCTAGCTCTGCCACTTATTAACTGTGTGACCTTAGAGAAATTATTTAACCTCTCTGTGCTTCATGTACCATAAAAGGGATATAATAACACCCTACTCCATCAGGCTCTTGGGAGGGATAAATGAGTAGAGCATGTAAAGTATTTAGAAGGATACATGGCCTGTAGTAAATGATATATAATGACTGCATTATGATTATCTACTTAAAAACATCTCTCCCCAATAACCAGGAGCTCCTTGAGGGTAAGAGCTGTGTTTATTTTTATATATTCAGTACTTAGCACAACTCCTGGCCTAGCTTAGCTTAGGCATCAATAAATGACTGATGGATGCATGCATGAATGAATGAATGAATGAATGATATAGATTGTAAGTCAGAGTGCGGTCCTCTGGAAGCCTGTGGAAGAGAGGGCCCTGAGGGAGAGAGGTTGAGTCAGCTTGAACACTGCTTGGTAAGGGGCAAACAAGTGTGCAGTGGGCTAGACGAGGTGGGGAAGAATCTCCAGGGGTGCCAGGGCCTCGCTGCTGGTATTACAGGACAGAAGGTCTCGGGATTAAGATGGTAGGCCACTGGGAAGGGACGGAGACAGAAAGAGCTGCCTTTCTCTTGCCCTTCCCTCCTGCTCTCTGCATTCATGTCCCTCTCTTCTCTTTTCCCTTTTCTCCACCTCCTTACCTCCTCCTCCTCTCCCATCCTCAGGAAGAGCAAGATATATAGCAAGGCTAACAAGGAAAGCGGGCTGGGTCATTACTACTGTGTAGGTCGATCACAGACAGAAAGGGCGTGCACTAATATCTTCCTGCAGCTGCATTCAGCCGCCCCTCCTGGCCGGTATTTCTGTGGGCAGAAAAGGCATCAGCACTTCTGTGCGGTCTGAAATAAATGATGAGGGAAGTACAATCACTCGATTGACAACCTGCCTGCTAGATGCTCATACAGGAAGGCTTTCTTTTCTATTTCGTCAATTCTTCTTTGGTACAAAACAAAAATCAATAACTCACTGCAAATGTACAACTTTCCCAATTTGGAAGTTCAACTTGTAAGCCTCCTTTACATACGCTGCCCTAACTCAGGGCTGGGGTCTGGAGCACAGAATCCTGCCACGTCGTCCATCAACACAGCCAAGAGATGCTGTGTTGGAAGCCAGAGCACAGACAGCACCAAGAAACATTTCTCTCCATTAGAATTTGTAGTCAAAGGCCCCAGTCTGCTCTGGTTCTAGAATCTCATTTCATTTCTGCTGTGCACTTCGCAGGCTGGTAGGTATGACAAATTGTCTTATCTTTGTCTAACCTTTGTTGGACCCATGCTGGCTTCAGGGTTTAACTTTAATATATGGCTTCAGTTGAATAGCAAAGTGGTTCTCTTAAAATGTCAGATTGTAAAATGCTGAGTCATTCACCAAGAAAAGGCAGGTCCTAAGTAGAAATTAGAATCACTGGGGCACATAGAGTAATACCACATATCTTCCGTCTAAATAGAGGGAGACGGAGCTTAAGTTCAGATCAAATTTAGAAGGTAACTCTGAGCTCCAAAGGGACTGTTTGCTCTGAAACACAAGAATGAATCAGATAGAAGGATGAAGCATCTGTTGAAATATTGTCATTCCTAAAAGCAAACACAGTGGTGTGGATGTGACATTCAACAGTTTATGTACTTAACAACTGACTAAGCTATACCAGATGAGACGAAACTATGAAGACAGGCAAGCAAACAGAGGTGTAAGAAGTGATACAATCCTGCCCGTATGCCTAGAAGTCTCTTTTATTTTTTTGCTTTGTAATTGTACTGCCTTTACATTTATAAGTGAATTAAACACTCCAGCAATAATTGTTTCAGGCTGGATCATGGCTAAATCCCAAAATCAGCGGGCAAGATATGATGAGAAACAGGATATTTAAAGAATCTCCCCCCACAAAATACTTACTAATTACAAAGGTAAAAACAGCAACTTTACAGTGGAGAAACCAGGATTGAGAGATCACAGTTAATGTCACTGTTATGAAAACAAAGAGAGGCCATGTGCCTCCCTGTAGGATGCTCTGAGGACATATCACTTTCATGATACTTTTGCCAGAAATGCATAACCTGGGTTTAAATTGCAAGAAAACATCATAGAAGCCCAAATTAAGACCATTCTGGAAGACAACTAGCAAGAACTTTTAAACAGTGAAAAGGTTATGAGGGACAAAACTGAAGAACTGGCCCAGATGAAAGGAGATTGAAGCAGGACAGTACACGCAATGTGTGACCCTGGATTGAGTCCTGGGCCACTAAAGAGGTCTTGAGTGGGAAAAATGGCAAAATTTGAATTGGATCTGTAAATTACAGTATTGTATCAGCTTCCCACACTTTTATTTTTTTTATTTAAAAATTGTTTTTCTTCTTTTTTTTTATTTTTTAACATTTATTTTTGAGAGAGGGAAAGACAGAGCATGAGTGGGGGAAGGGCAGAGAGAGAGGGAGACACAGAATCCGAAACAGGCTCCAGGCTCTGAGCTATCGGCAGAGCCCAACGTGGGGCTCAAACTCACGAACTGTGAAATCGTGACCTGAGCTGAAGTCAAATGCTTGGCCAGCTGAGCCACCCACGTGCCCCTCAACTTCCTGCTTTTGATCATCATAGTCCTGGTGATATACGATGGTAGTATTTGGGGAAAGCTCGGTGGGGGTGTATAGGAATTCTTTGTACTGCTTTTGCAACTTTTTTCCTTAAGCCTAAAATGAATTAAAAATCAAAGTTAACAATAAATAAAACTTTAAGTGAATTAAAGGATCTCAATTAAACAATTACAAAGATAGGACAAAGGAATGCTCGCTCTGTAAAGGCCTTTTCCCCCGTCTTGGAGAAAAAGAGAGAAAGGGGTTTTGGTAACTGTTGAAAACATAGTAATACTATCCAAAATATAGGAAACCGGCTATATAAACAATGAGGCATATGTCATGGGTTTCTTCTTTCCTCTAATTGTGTAAAATCTGCACATCTTTCATCAAGATGGACAACGGGGCTCTGAAGCTAGAAGAGCCGGTGTGAAGTGAGGGAGCACGGCTGTTTTCCTATAGAGCAAAACAAAGCCAGCCAGCGCTGCTGCGTGGAGACAGGGCGCGTCGGCAGAGTTTGGCTGACTCCATCTCCTCCTCCATAAAAAGGACCCATCTTAGCGCCCGTGCTGAGAGACAGAAGGGTGCAAACGGAGTGTCACTGCAGTGCAGGGCATGGCAGTGCCACCACTGAGCTGGGAGCATCCTGGGCCACGGCACTGCAGCTCACCTGGCTGGAAGGGACAGCGGCCAAAGGAGCCAGCCTCACTCTGGAACAGCTGTATTTAAAGTCTCTGGCTTCAGTATTCACACCTCCTCTAGGGTTTCCTCACCCTGCTGAGCAAGGCCTGGGATGGTGAGGGTCTTCGGCAAGGGAGGGGACGAGCCCCACACTCATGTCGTCACTGAAGTCATGTCATTTGGGATTTCAGGCCAGCTCCCTGCAGCCTCCCCAGTCCATACTACCTTCTCACCAGCCTGCTGCCCACTTCCAGGCTGCTGTGTTAAAGGCGTGAGTTACGTTTCACATCAACATGTGGCAAAGGCAGAGATTCAAGGCAGGAGGGTGCCTGGGCCTGGGATGAGGCAAGGAGACTGGTGGGCTTGGGTCCCACCAAGCCCTTTTTCATGGAGCGTGGGGTGGGAGCCCTCATTCCACCCCCACCATGAAGAGATCTCATTCACTCCCCATCCACTGTACTCACACCTGCTGCCTCCCGCCCATTCTCAACCTCCTGGAGTGCAGAAAGCTTACTTTCCATTCTTGAGGACAGCACAGAAGCCTACAGCTCCTCCAGAGCCTGCACTGCCTGCTTCACAAGGCAAGGGCCAGCCAGGCAACATTTGGCGGTGTCTGCCCATCAAAGTCACTATCTGACCCAGGCATCCTATCTCTTATCTCCTGTTCCTATCCCAGCCCGTGTCTCCTCTGCTCCTATCCCAGCCCATCCTCCAAGAGCAAATGGAGGGTGGGAGGCTGCTTCCCAGCTCTCTGGGTGCCATTCTCCCTCTCCCCAAACAGCTAAGTCAACAAGTGTTTGTGGAGCCTCTCCTGCCTGTCAGATAAGCCACAACTGTCAAAAGCAATCTGCAAGAGTCTTCAATGTCAGACAAATCGAGATGCAAGTTCTGGTCCTAGAGTTAATGGCTGTGCATTCTGGGCTGAGTCACTACCTTTTCTGATTTCAATCACCTCATCTGCACAATAGAGAAAACGATATGTACCTTGCAGGGTTGTTCTGAGGCTCAAACAAGATGATGTCTACAAAACACCTAGTGCAGGGTACGGCACATGCCAGACAGTGAATGTTCAGTTCCAACCACTTTAATAATACAGTCATTGTTGATTGAGCATACCAGTCTCTGGTGTGGGCCTACACATCACCTGTGTCATCTCATGTGAGCTTGTCATAAACCCATGAGGCAGTGTTTTTCATGCCCTTACACAGGTCAAGCAACTTGCTCAAGGTCATACAGGCAGGAAGTGGCAGAACCAGGACTCAATCCTTGTCATCCCAAATACCAGGCTTTCTGGTCTTCACAGCACGGGCATCCTCCCCCACCACCCTGCTTTGTCATACATCAGGACTGAGCTGACACCAACACAAGGGGCAACTGGGAGGGACCAGATCCCAGAACCAAAGGACGCACAGCAGCAGACCCCGTGGTGGAAAGAAAGGAGGGCCACAGCCCCAAGTACAATCAAAGTGATGGAGTCTCATAACAGCTTGGTGGAGGGGGGCAGGGGAGGGCTGGGTAGCCAACAAGTCAACCTGGCTGACTGTGCACTACTGGGAACTGGGGTCTGATGCATCAGGGTACTGCACTGTTGTGGTTGGTATGAGGGAGGTATGCCCGGCAGATTACCTTGTGGTTCTGGAACCAGCAGGAGCACCTGGGAGCTTGCTAGAAATGCAGAACCTCAGGCTCTCCTGGATCAGATATGCAACAACAGTCACAGGTTTTTCTTACGTACAGTAAAGTCTGAGAAGCATGGGGTCAGAAAGTATCTGGTCCTCAGCCACTAAACTGGGGAAAGCACACAATGGTGGTTCTCAACCTTGACTGGACATTCATTCACCCAAGGAGCTTCTAAAAAATCCCAAAGCCAGGGCCAACGCCAGATCACTTAAGTCAGATTCGGGGGGGCGGTGGCAGGATGCAGGTATCAGTGTTTTAAAACTCCCCAGGTAAGCCTGAGATTTTGCTTGTTAAGAGGAAGAAATGTGGGGGCTCCTAGGTGGCTCAATCGGTTGAGTGTCTGACTTTGGCTCAGGTCATGATCTCGAAGTTCATGAGTTCGAGCCCCACATCACGCTCTGTGCTGATAGCTCAGAGCCAGGAGTCTGCTTCGGATTCTGTGTCTCCTACTCACTCTCTGCCCCTTCCCCGCTCACTCTCTGTCTCTCAAAAATAAATAAATGTTAAAAAATTCTTTTAAAAAAAGAGAAAGAAATCTGGAGTCAGATCCAAATTCTGACTCCATTTACTAACCATGTCACCTTGGGCATATCACCCCACATCTCTGAGCTTCAGAGTCCTCAATTGTATAGCAATGACAATAACAATATCCAGCCTACAGGGCTGCTTGTACGGATCTGTGACCCAGGAATCGCAAATGACCTTGCAAACTGTAAAGTGCTGCAATGGTAGTATCTACTCCTTTGCTTTTCATGTCGCATTTCTTCTGAAGCACAAAACCAAGGACAGGAAGGGAGGCCTCCTTTCTTTTGGTTTTGTTGTTTCATTTAATCCTAATTCATCCTCACAAAGTCCCTAGAAGGCACAGAAAGAGAGAATCACCTACTGGATGACTCACTTAGTGTTTACTGGGTCCCCTGCCTACCCCGGTCCCCATCTCCCTCACAACGCTCTGTGATAGGTGCACTCTTAAGGAAGACAGCCAGGTCTGACCTCCATACAGTCTGATAAACCCATTGGCCCTTTTAGCTCCAAAGTCTCATCCAGGATGCACGTGTCCTGGGGGCTGGGGTCAGGAAGACTACCTCAGTCTCAACATGGAGTCTCTCCCTTCTGGTCACAACAGGGTAGTCAACTGCAGGCTAAATGAGGAGGGTCTGCTAGAAAGAACAGGGACATGGAGAAAAGACCTGTGTTCAAGTGCGGGACTTCAGGTGGGGAAGGGTCAGGTCCAGAATTTTATGCTTCACTCCAGCTCTACCTCTAACTTACTTACAACATCAGATGAATTGTTTAACTGTTATAAGGTCCCACCTCTCTTCATGAGGTCATGCTACAAATCTCTATTAACCACTGGAATGTTGTTGGAAAGTTATGAATGGTCCATATGATGTCAATTAATAAAGAATGCATTATGCTTTATTTAAAACACTTGCTAAATGGTAAACAAAGCATTGTTATCTCCATTTTAAAACTTTTAAAAAGTGAGATGTGCCTGGGTGGCTCAGTCAGTTGAGCATCCAACTTTGGCTCAGGTCATGATCTTCCAGTTTGTGAGTATGAGCCCCGCGTCAGGCTCTGTGCTGACAGCTCGAAGCCTGGAGCCTGCTTCGGATTCAGTGTCTCCCTCTCTCTCTGCCCCTTGCCTGCTCACACTCTGTCTCTCTGTCTCTCTCTCAAGAATAAACATTAAATTTTTTTTTTTTACTTTTAAAAAGTGATTTGGGTCCATTGATAAGATTGCCCAAAGTCTTGAAGTTTTATGTAAAAGGCTGTGTTCAGGAATAAAATCCATGACTCCTGGCCCTTAGCCTCATGCTCGCCTACACTGCTAACTGTGGCTGAATTCCACTGAGTGTAGCCATGAGAAACGTATCTCCACTTCTACCTCCACAGAAAAAAACAAATGGTAGCAGGTGTGCCACGTCCAGTTGTGACTGGTCCTGCTTTAGCATCAAAGGAAGATTTAGTTTCCAAATAAAGTCATTTCTAGAAAGAAAGTTTGCAAAATGTAGACCTCATATTAACAATCTTCCTGACTGGAGGGGGGTGGGAACAATGCCAGGGAGAACGCAATGGCAGACAGCTGGAGATGCAGGTGTGCAGCTTTGTAAATTACTCACAAGAGCAAACTCTTCACGAGAGCCCCAAGACCCACAGCTTAGTGGGAAGACCAGTGCTCCTTTCCACCCAAGTAACCCACAGTCCTGAGAGGAGGATCACGGCCACCATCCCAGCTCCCCTCAGGACAGGACCTAATGGGCTTTATTCCAAACATCAAGAGTGATAGGCACCTTTCGGGCATCTGCCCAGATCACAATGGGCCTCTTTCTTTGGGAACTGCCCCCCACCCTTAGGTGGAGCCAGCAGTCAGGCTGGTACCTTCACAATACATATGCAGGTGCCTTCACACACCCAACCACTGTTGACTGGGTGGTCAAAGTGGTCACCTGACCCGGGCCAGGCCCATCAATTTCTCTCTCTCCCTGGAGTCTGGAGTGAGGGCAGGCTCCAGGAAGTAGCATCCATCCATCTGAACTGGGTTACTTGAATGGAGACAAGGAAAACTCAGGAGCTATAGGGCATCCATTTCATCCCACACATACAGAGAAGTGAAGTCACAGGTACATCCTGAACAGGACTTTGTTTACAGTTAATGTTTCTTTTGGAGGGAAGTGGAGGAAGAAAGGGAATGAAGGGTCTGTGTCCCTAACAGCTTCAGAGCTCCTAGTCCCAACTCTTAAGAGGCCCAACTGTCCTTAGATTCTGCAACATCTTCCTGTGTCCCAATATACTCTGTTTTTTCCCTTTTCTTTTCTTTCTTTCTGCCCTGTCCCCCACCATCCTACAATCGGCTGTAGTTGGTTTCTGTTATTAACAGCCAAAAGAACTTTGAAAAAGACCTCAGGTCAGAGAAATAACCCCCACTTTGATGATTGTTTGACATGGCTACATGCTACTGAAAGAAGTTCACCCCTGCTTCCTCCAAAGGCCCCTGCAACAGAATTTGGAGAAGTATCTGAAGACAACTTTGGACCCACTGGAAGCTACATGAAGTGCTTTAAGTTAAGCGGAACATGATAAGTAAACTGAAGTAGCCTCTAGATCTAATTTAAAAAAATAATAATAATAAACCCAGGTCCACTTAGAGCTTAAAATGGCATCTGGCTAGATACTCCTGAGGATGTGTCTCTAAACTTCTCCCTAAATTACTTATGACATAGAAAAAAGACAAAATTCACAACACTGAAAATGAAGACTAATCAACAACCTGTTAACCAGAATCTAGAAGGAGTTTCTGTTAATTAAATAAAGCTAATGAAGCTGAGCTGCATTGAGACAAATAATCCATGTTTCTACTTGATTTTTTTAAATGTTTATTTATTTTGAGAGAGAGAGAGAGAGAGAGCAGGGGAGGTGCGGAGAGAGGAAGAGAGAATCTCAAGCAGGCTCCAGGCTGCCAGCACAGAGCCCAATGTGGGGCTCAAACCCATGAACCATAAAATCATAACCTGAGGTGAAACCAAGAGTCAGACGCTTATTCGACTGAGCCACCCAGGAGCCCCAATTCATGTTTCACCTTGTAAACAGGGTAGTCTCATCCACCTAAAAAATTATGGGAAGATTTTGCTTTTCTCCTACTTTCCACCCCCAGTTAAAAGACCCAGGGCCAAAGCAACCAAAAATCTGGTTTTTTACTCCGGGTGCTACTTTGGGCCTGGGCCAGCAAACTTTTGCATCTTGCCCAATATAACTACATCCATTCACAGAATACAATTCCCGGGAAGGCATGGAGCAGGAAGTAGAAGAGGACTAGCAATGGCTCATCACACTGTGGAACGTATTTATTCCACATATGATGCTTTGCAGGCAGGATGAAGGCAGTCTGTGCTGGTGAGAAAGATTTGTGCATACTCCGTCAGTTCTGAATGTTACAGGCAGAAGTAGGAGGAGATCCCACAACAGTTCATCAGTTCATCATTCATCAAGATGAATCCTATCAGTTCTGGGAGCTACAGGGGAGCTGTGCACCTCAACTGGCCCTCTAGCTACAGACCTAAAAAGTAGGGTAATGAGCAAAGCCAAGGACAACCCACACTTCCTCTGTGTTAGCAAGCACCAAGTCTCCATAGAGCACTACCTGCTTAAAGGTAAGTAAAGTGGGGGCACCTGGGTGGCGCAGTCGGTTAAGCGTCTGACTTCAGCCAGGTCACGATCTCGTGGTCCGGGAGTTTGAGCCCCGCATCAGGCTCTGGGCTGATGGCTCAGAGCCTGGAGCCTGTTTCCGATTCTGTGTTTCCCTCTCTCTCTGCCCCTCCCCCATTCATGCTCTGTCTCTCTCTGTCCCAAAAATAAATAAACGTTGAAAAAAAAAATTAAAAAAAAAAAAGGTAAGTAAAGTGAAGGGGGTCAGGGTCGAGGGGAGATCCTCATGGGGTCTACAGAAAGACAGTGCCACATTTGAGAAAGAGAGCATCACCCAGAAGAGTAAGAAAAAGAGCACACCTCTGAAGATGATTTGCTATAGAAACCAGAAGAAAATTTGGGGAAATTGGCATCTATAATATGAAAAACATAATGTGGCCCTGTGAAGTTAAACTGAAAACCATATGGAAAACAAGCTGAAATAAAGAGAGATGAGGATAACTTTCACAGACTTCCATGAGAGATGATATTTTAGGTTCTTACAAAAATGCAATGACAGGGGAGGGCTCTTTTGCTATGCTAAGCCTAAGTGTGATTCTTTTAAAATAAACAATGAGGGGGGCGCCTGGGTGGCTCAGTCAGTTAAGCGGCCAACTTCGGCTCAGGTCATGATCTCGCGGTCCGTGAGTTTGAGCCCCGCGTCGGGCTCTGTGCTGACAGCTCAGAGCCTGGAGTCTGTTTCGGATTCTGTGTCTCCCTCTCTCTGACCCTTTCCCGTTCATGCTCTGTCTCTCTCTGTCTCAAAAAAATTAATAAACGTTAAAAAAATTAAAAAAAAATAAAATAAACAATGAGGGGCACCTGGGTGGCTCGGTTGGTTAAGCATCCAACTTTGGCTCAGTTCATGATCTAGTGGTTTGTGGGTTGAAGCCTTGCATTGAGCTCTGTGCTCACAGCTCGGAACCTGGAGCCTGCTTCAGTTTCTGTTCTCCCTCTCTCTCTGCCCCTCCCCTGCTCACACTCTGTCTTGCTCTCTCTCTCAAGATATAAATAAACATTAAAAAAATTTTTTTAATAAAAAATAAAAATAAAATAAACAATGAGACAGAACTTTTAGGACACAAGAGGTAGAAGTTAGTTTAAAATTTTAAGAGTAGAGGGGCACCTGGGTGGCTCAGTCGGTTAAGTGGCTGACTTTGGCTCAGGTCATGATCTCACGGTCCGTGAGTTCGAGCCCCGCGTCGGGCTCTGTGCTGACAGCTCAGAGCCTGGAGCCTGTTTCAGATTCTGTGTCTCCCTCTCTCTGACCCTCCCCCGTTCATGCTCTGTCTCTCTCCATCTCAAAAATAAATAAACGTTAAAAAAAATTAAAAAAAAATTTTAAGAGTAGAGTTTTTAAAATAGTTCATCCAAAACAATATTAAAACAATATTCAGTTATTATCCACCCAAGTTTCAGCCCTTTGTGAGAGATCTCTTTTATCAAATGTCTGAGCCAATCAGAAGACCACACACCCACTGCGGAAAAACTGTATCCTGAAACTTTTTTTTTTTGGCAGAAATGATGGGAGTGTTAAAATCCAATAATAACTTCATTACCTTGTTTGAGACAGTTTCACTGTAAAATTACTCTTCTTTTACCAGCAACAATAAAAAAAAATTTTTAAGAAAGCAAATTCAGAGCCATTCTTAAAGAAATCTTTTAGAAAAGATACCTGGTGATTTCAGAATATGTGTTATCACAGTAACTTCAGCTGCTGTACACATACATTCAATATTTGTATACCAGACGAAATATAATAAAAGTTGATCTGTTACTTACAAAACAGCCCAAGGCAAATGTTCCCAGTTTTCAAGAGCAGCTCTCCACCCAGGGGCACCCAGGCTAACAAAAGTTCTGCTGTCTTCATCATGTGGCCTCCAAGGTTGTCCTTGTCATTTCCTGGCACTTATCTGGAAGGGGAGGGGTAGGGAAAGGGGTAAAACATGGATGAGAGTTCAATGAGCACTCTTATGGGTAAGTCCTATAAATCACACACATCACTGGGGAACCCAGATGCCTGGTAAATATCATGGGGCTTCAGGCTTATAAAGGAGAATTTGACTGATGGAGGCCAAGAACAGATGGAAAGGAAGCTGCTTTTGACTTAAAAAATTTTTCCAATAAAATAAAAGTATTGAATAAAAATTAAAAGCCATAAAGCAGTAAATGAGTGGAATTTACATGGCAGAAGGTCAAATAAGTATTATGGATGGCAAACTCGAGAAATGCTTTCAAAATGCAGAGAAGGGAACAAAGAATTGAACTATCCTGTTTCACTGATCCTAAAGACATCCATTTTCTCACATGTTAACACTTTGGAAATCAGGTTAAGTCTTACTATCAGTGACATCTTACAATCATTTGGACCGGGGAGCTGTCACGGTGAGGCTAGCAAGTCCTGGCCATGGGCAAACTTTAGTCTCAGCTATTCATGTTGTAAGCACTTTAATTGAGTTATGTACATTGTTGTGATTACATGTGAGTTTAATTGCCATTTGAAATGTCTTCTAAAAGAATTACACTATGATTTGGCATTGAAACAAGAAGTTATTGTGTATGCAGCAAGGCATGGAATTAGACCAGCAGGAGATAATCTGATATGACTGAAGCAAGTATATTATTGGAGCAATAACAGCAATTGCTTTTTTGTTTTTAAAGAAAAACCAAGCACTTGATAGGATCCAAGAAAGAGAGAAGTTTTCTTGAAGTACAAACTAGGTTTTGTCACTGAGATACATGCAAAATGGACTGTCTATGACATGCCAAACAATGCAGTTGAAGGCAGGAGAAACTAATAAATCCTCCAAAATAGATGAAACATTTGAAAACAAGGAAGGGCTTGTGTGTGATCAATTTACTGATTTCACAGGACTGTAATTATGGCATGATGGCATAGCTTATTGGCAGCATTTTTTCTTTCCTCTAGTTGTACATAAAATAGTGCTTCTTATAGTCAATACCATCTTAGATTCAATAATATACAGAAATTTAAAAAAGAAAATCTTGGGGGCGCCTGGGTGGCTCAGTCGGTTGGGCGGCCAACTTTAGCTCAGGTCATGATCTCGCAGCCCGTGGGTTCAAGCCCCGCATCGGGCTCTGGGCTGACAGCTCAGAGCCTGGAGCCTGTTTCAGATTCTGTGTCTCCCTCTCTCTCTGACCCTCCCCCGTTCATGCTCTGTCTCTCTCTGTCTCAAAAATAAATAAACGTAGAAAGAAACCAAGAAAGAAAGAAAGAAAGAAAGAAAGAAAGAAAGAAAGAAAGAAAGAAAGAAAGAAAGAAAGAAAGAAAGAAAGAAAGAAAATCTTTGCTATGGAAGACCAGGAATAGAGATTCAGCTGAAAAATTGTACTGTTGAATAAAAATCCAGAACAATCAAAAGAGAAGGAATCATTCAAGATATAATTAAAGAAAACTTTCTGAAAAAAGAATGGGAAGAGAGGAAGCTGACTGGGATGAAATGGGCTCACCAGGATCCAGGTAAAAGTAATCCAGGAATATTCTGACAAGTTTTAAAATTATAAACAAATAAAAAACACATTTTTCCATATACATCCAAACCAAAAAAAAAAAAAAAAGAGGTAAATGTCTATAAAGGAATAAAAACCATGCTGCCCTTGGTTTTCTCTTCTACAATGATAGAGCAATGTCTACAGTTTGGACAAGAAAAAGACTTAGACTCAAGAATTTTATTCATGGATAAGTTTCAATTTTTGAGAGGGAACAACAGAAAGACATTGGTAAGAGCTCAAAATGTCTGCCACTCACATATTCCTCTTTCAATCACTTTGAAATATATTCCAACTGCACAAGTGATGAATTAACATTAGGAGCTCAAAAATGAAAATATCAGAATATAAAAGGACTAGCAGTGGGCAGTGAAACCAATTATTAAACATAGAGATGGGTCTAAAATGATTGTTTAAATACAGTTACAAGAAAGAATATATGTCAAAATAGAGCCAGGACATATACAACAACAACAAATATTTAATAATAACCCAGATCCCAAACCCATATATAACTAATAAACTTTCAGGTAGGAAGGGGGAACAGAGGGAAATAAAAATATACAAAAGTCTTTGTCCTACACACTTGCGAGCCTACAAGTGCCATTTCATTCTCAATTAAACAATCAGAGAAATATTGATTGGCGTTCACATAGATTTTTAGAAACACATTACAGAAGACAGTAGGGGACTTTCCTTAAAAAGACAAATGAAGCTTCTTCCCAGCTTCTGCATATTTGAAGACCTCTGGAAACATTTTAATTTGTTATAAGGATAAACAAATGTTAAATTCCTTGAAGAAGCCTGTGGAGAACCAGGCTTCAAATGATGTTTAGATCTTACTGCCTACTAATACTTTCTATTTCTTCTGGTAAAAGATTCCTACAATCTGGCACGAAAAGATGCTGAATTCTGCCTCAAGGTGGCGCCCTCTATACCTGAGGTCAGTGTAAGATGGGAGAATCCTCAGGCCAGACAGCCTTGTTCAACACAGTCGCTGGTGTCATTGAGAAACACACGAAAATTCAACCGGGGTGGAGCGGAGGAAGCTCTCCAAGATACTATTGTTACACACACAGGACCTAGGCCTGAGGTCAATACATACACCAAGTGTTTTCCATCCACTATTTAACTTGACGCTCGGGACAAACATCCAACGGGCACCATTTTTCCAATGTTACAGGTGAGAATACTGAGGCTTTTTTTCCCAGAATTAAAAGACTGTTTTCTAGAATTACACAGCCAGTGAAGGGGTGGCAGAGAGAGGTCTCCAAGCCAGAACTTCTGGCTTAAAAGTTCATTGTGCCATACCACACCATTTCCCTAATTCAAAGAGAGAAGATAGAAAGAAAGAGAGTGGAGGTCTGGAAAACAGTGTGGAGGTTCCTCAAAAAATTAAAAATAGAATTATCCTATAACCCAGCAGTAGCACTACGAGGAATTTATCCAGAGGATACAGGAGTGCTAATTCATAGGGGCACATGTACTCCAATGTATATAGCAGTGCTATCAAATTATGGAAAGAGCCCAGTGACTGATAAATGGATAAAAAAGCTGTGGTTTGGGGCGCCTGGGTGGCGCAGTCGGTTAAGCGTCCGACTTCAGCCAGGTCATGATCTCGCGGTCTGTGAGTTCGAGCCCCGCGTCAGGCTCTGGGCTGATGGCTCGGAGCCTGGAGCCTGTTTCCGATGCTGTGTCTCCCTCTCTCTCTGCCCCTCCCCCATTCATGCTCTGTCTCTCTCTGTCCCAAAAATAAATAAACGTTAAAAAAAAAAAAAGCTATGGTTTATATATATAATGGAACACTACTCGGCAATGAAAAAGAATGAAATCTTGGCATTTGCAGCAATATGGATGGAACTGGAGGGTATTATGCTAAGTGAAATAACTCAGTCAGAGAAAGACAGATATCGTATGTTCTCACTCATATGTGGAATTGGAGAAACTTAACAGAAGACCATGGGGGGAGTAAGGGGGAAAAAAGTTACACACTGAGAGGGAGGCAAACCACAAGAGACTCTCAAATAGAACAAACTGAGGGTTGATGGGGGTAGGGGATGGGAGTACAGGAAAAATGGGTGATGGGCATGGAGGAGGGCACTTGTTGGGATGAGCACTGGGTGTTATACGTAAGTGATGTATCACAGGAATCTACTTCCGGAGCCAAGACCACATTGTATGTCGGCTAACTTGACAATAAAATACATTTTAAAGGAAAAAAAGGGAGTGGAGGGATTGATTTCATAATGTATAAAGGATTAGTATAGGTGCTTTCTCTTTTACAAAATAATAATAATAATAATAATAATAATAATAATAATAATAATAATGCAGTGCACTGGACTAACCACCCTGTGCTAGTACCTCATTAATCCTCCCTAAAACATTCACAAAATGGATATGGGGCTGCTCTTTCTCCAACATAAAAGGTGCTGAGACATTCCCAGAGACTGCCCTGGTCTCCAAGGTTTGACTGGCAAGTACCTTTGAGCCCTCAGTCTTCTTTGTTTCTTGAGTATTCTGGGGTAACCCTTCTCTTGCCAGGAAAGATTACATTAAGTCACTGATTGACCCTAAAGAGGTCAGGTCTAATGCACTGCTCCTTCCCATAGCTTAGAGAACAATACTTAAGACATGAGAATGCACCTGTAATAGCAAAATTTTAGACACCAGCAATGGGGTTATTTTTAAATCTCCCTCCCCCCGCCCAACCACTGCCACAAAAAAAAAAAAGAAAAAAAAAAAATTCACGTCACACTATATTGAGACCGTGGTTCTTCATCTGTGTACCGAGGGCCTTGGCTCATCTACGTGTTACCTAACTCAATGTGTGGTTCCCCCACAAACCGTGTGTAGAGACCAGGCTGGGCTCTGACGTCAACAGGCCGCCGCACTCAGAGAACCCAGACTCGGTCTGAGCGCTCCGTGCCTCCTCCTCTCCCGAGTCCCGGAGCCGCCCTCTCCCAGAACCACCCGCGCGTCCCCGAGCAGCGGCGTCCCCGAGCCACTTGCGCGTCCCCGAGCCGCCCGCGCGTCCACGCCAGGCCCGGAGGCTCCGCTGGGCGGCTGCTGCCACCTCTCGGCCGCCCTCTCCCAGCCGCACCCAGCCATCCCGACCCTCCCCTGCCACCCTACCCCAAAACCGTCCCCAGGCATCTGGGTCTGTGGGCGCTCGGCCGGGGGAGGTGCGTGATCAGTGGGCCTGGGAGAGCGAGGACTTTCCCCCACTGGAACTTCCTACGGAGGAAGCGCCTTCCTTTCGGGTCACTGCCGCTGTGCACATAGGACGGATATGGGGATGGGTGCTGCCAGCGCCGACCTCCTCTCAGGTTCTGCGGGGCCCCACAGTTCCCTCCACTCCTCACCACAGCCCGGCCCGCAGGTGCACCTGATAACAACCAGACCCCCAAATCTGGGCCATCCTGGCTGCCTAAAGGAATGCGAATGAGAGCACAGGTTTTTCTAAACTCAGACCCCTCTGCCAAACACACAGAATTAGAACATCCAGGGCTGAGAATAGTAAACTGTTATTTGGCAGAGTTCCCCAGGTGATCCTAATGGTCCCCACAGGTAGGCCAGGGACCCACCGAGTGAGAAAACTTACATAACCTTTTCCAGATGCTTGCATTCTCACAAACACACACTCCTGAGTCTGTGCAAAGACACACACCTAACATCAGGCCCAGTGCCTGAAATGGATTTCCCTGAGAGTGCCTCTGACCTAGCCCAGGGTGGGTTTCCAAACCTCTCTGTTCATAAGGCCTTAGTGGCTCAGTAATTATTTTCACAGTCCTCCTAGGCCAAAAGAAATACCTAAGGGTCAATTCTTAAGTAGTTAAGCCCAAACAATGTAATAAGTCTTTATGTCCTAATAACTGAATAGCCATTAGAAAAAATACATATAAGTGGGAAAAATTATTTTTATTGCATTCTTAAATAACCAACTACTTACTAATGGGATGTGAGTGCTGGTTGGGTACTACACAGCACCTCAAACCTTGGAATCAGATTAGACACTGCCACCCTTATTTCCTATTCTATATTAGGATTAATATATTATATAATCTATATTAGGATTAATATATTAATATATTAATATCCTAATCTATATTAGGATTAATATATTAATATAGATATTACAGAATATCTATATTCTATAGATGCATGGTGCTTGCATTTGACCACAGCCACCAGTAAAAAGACAGCTTCATGAAGATATGATATCATCAAAAAGCATGTAAAGCAATCTAATGGTGAAACCGCAAATTATCCTGACTTGTTGGTAGTTTACATGGGATCCAACAGATGTTAAGTGTCGCCTTAAACATTTAACATATCCCGTGGAGCCCTTGAATTCACTGCAGGGCCCCGGGACATCTCAGCACAGTCTGGAAACATGCAAGGACTTAGCTCCAGGTCACCACCTCATCTCATGCCATGCTCCTCAGAGTTCATGACGCTTGTTATACACCAGGCACCTTCCCTTCTCAGCACACATTCCTCCTCACTATTTTCTCTGCCCAGAACGCTCTTCCCCAGGTCCTGCCAAGAGGCAGACTCCTTCTCAGCCTTCATATCTTGGTTTAAAAGCACCCATTCCCTGAAGCCTTCTCAGGCTTCCTACCAAATCCCTCTCTGCTCTGCCAGCCTGTCTCCTTGTCTTTCTAGCTCTTATCACTAGCTGAAGATATCCTGTTTATTTATTAGTTTATTTACTTTCTAGCTCCCTTATCAGAATCAAGTGAGCTTTATGAAAGCAGGGAATATTGTTCGTTACTGTTTCCCCAGAACCTAGAATAATGCGTAGCAATAAGTAGACGATCAATAATTGTTTAATGAATGAATGCAGCCACTACACTGAGCCCAGGGAGATAAAGGTTTGAAGAATGTGCTTTAGATGTGCTATGCTTTGATCTTCACAACAGCCGTTAAAAAAAATAGATGTGATTAACCCCCAGGAAATCAAGATTCAGAGAAGTGTGGGGCACCTGAGTGGCTCAGTCAGTCAAGTGTCTGGCTCTTGGCTATAGCTCAGGCCATGATCTCGTGGTTTGTGAGTTCAAGCCCTTGGTTGGGCTCCCCACTGACAGTGCAGAGCCTGCTTGGCATTCTCTCTCTCTCTCCCTCTCTCTCTGCCCCTTCCCCGCTCATGCTCTCTGTCTCTCTCTCTCTCTCTCTCTCTGTCTCTCAAAATGAATAAACTTTTTTTAATTAAAAAAAAAAAGATTCAGAGACATGTTCAAGGCTGCATAGCCGAATGGCAGAGCTAAGATTCAAATTCAGGTCCAGTTGACTTTTCATAAAACCACACCACCTCCCATGGATTTTCCATTATTTGCCCAGAAAAGCTGAGGCCAGCAGCAAAGGAAACGGACCCTCAGGGCTAGTTCCCAGAGTCCTTAGAAGAGAAAGTGGCCCACAGTGGAATTCACCCTCTAGAGGTTCCAGTCCCCCCACACCCAGGAGAGACCAGGAGAGATGTCCCTCTTCCCCAGGAAGGTCGTGCCTCTCTGATTCCCCAGCTGGGAGCTGACACAGGGAGGCCTCCTGCAGCCTCATCTTGTGGCCAGGCCCGTGTTCTGCTGTAAACTTAATGACACGTGTGACTGGTGGCTGCCTCTAACTGCCAAGTTCCCGGTGATCACCCTGACAGGTAGGGGGCTAACACACAGCCGCAGGAAAGGATTTGATGGGCACTGCACTGGGTACCACAGGGCACACGGTTTAGACAGTCTCTGAGTGAGGCAGGGATTATCAGGACCTGCTCACCTGCAGTGCCAGAAATTTCAGGTTGCCACAACGTGAAAGGAACTATGAAAGGGGCACACAGGTCAGACACTGGCCAGCTGGACACAGAGTCTGAGGCCCTTGTACAAAGGGCAGGAGATTAAACTTTGCTCTGTAGAGTCAAAAGACCAGCGCTTTGTCATTTTCCCTTCTTCTATGGCTGGCTTCTACCATATTATTCTTAAACTGGGTGGTGCAGGCAAGAAAACAATTCACCTTTCCTCTCCTTGCCTTTACACCCCCTTTTACCTGGCCTAGCTCATGCCTGCTTATTCTTCTAGACTCAGTTCCCTTGATTCCTCCTCCAGGAAGCCTGCCCTGGCCCTCACTGGGTAAGTACCTCTCCTCTGTGCTCAGTGTAACTGGGGCTGACCACACTGCCTTCTAATTGCATGTGTGTGGGTCTGTCCCTGCAGCCAGACTGGAGGCTGTTCTGAGGTGGCAGCTGTGACTTGCTCACAGTGGTGTCCCCAGTCCTCGGCACCATGCCTGGCACATAGAAGGATGTTGCTTAATATTTGTGATGACCGAGTTACTGAGTCCCCCACCCACACACTCTGATGTGGGGTTGAGGAGACAGGACACCACAGTGCTAGTCTCTGTGCTGCACTGGTATCCATGGGGTCTTGGGAAACCTAGAAGTCATCTAGTCCAGCACACAGCTGCCTGCCTCCTGAGGCCCCTTCCCTGGAAGAGTGGCCTGCTAAAACCACACACACCACGAGAATGACACCCTGAGAAAGGCTTGGCTACAGGCTGCTATCACTTCTTAAGGCTCTGAGCCCACATCACTGATGGCTTAAAACAAACTCTTCGTGACTCAACTTCATTATCTTCTATCCTGTGTGGAGCCTTCCGGGCTCTGCATCAGGTCACCATGACTGCACCCTCTGGGGCTTATGACACCACCTCCACATGCAGCAGCAACCCCAGACTCCTTTACAGCAAAAATAGCTTGCCAGAAAAATCGTCAGAAAAGCAATTAACATGGACCCGGTAACAAGAAAGCAGCAACGTGTAGGAACAAAGGAGATGGCTCTTAATAGCAAAGTTTCCAATTGCCTGCCCTGGGAAGCCAGCACCAGAGACCCTGGGCTTCAGGCATTAGTCATTAGGCTCTGCCCCTGACGCTTTATCTCAGAAGAGCAGAGCACCCCCTTTTCATCATGAGCCGGAAGCTGGTCTGGTGTGAGGGCCTACAGAGACCTCCTGAAGCCAGCAATGAGAGGGAGAGGCAGCAGCTCACAAGAAAGGCAGACAGTCTCCCCGCTGCTTGTGGAGAAATTGTGCCTTGTCTGTAGCAGAGGATGGAGAGGCCGGAGAGAGAACAAACACTGGAAGCATGGGGTGACTGACTGTCTGCCCACGGGCAATGTCATGGGGAGAAATGAGAGAGAAACAGAGACACAGAGAGAACAAGCAGGGAGGAAGACACAAAGAGACACAAAGTTGAGAAACAGAAAGGCGAGAACTTATAGAAGAATGAGTTTTTACAATCCAAGAGGGGCATGAGGGCGTGAGGGGGTGGTGGTTAAGAAGAGCACAAGCGGGATATTCTAGACCTCATCACCAGTAACTACAAAGCCAGATCAAACTTACTTTCAATCCCCAAACTGTGACCACCTGGGGCTTAGGTTCTAAGCTCCCACCAACCAACCTGTCAGCACGTCCAGCAGGGGTCTCTGAGAGGGGCCAGGGCTGCCTCATGGGAACTCAAGAATAGGTCTTCCCTGCAGTGGAAGACCTTCTAGGCTGGCCTCCCTACCAGGCCTCCACCATGGTGCCCCTGAGCTATTGCTCTGCAAAGCACGGCGGCCCCCAACCAGGGCCACCACCATAACTACCACTCTGGCCACCAGAGAAAGGGCCCTCCTCAGATGCTTCCTTCTCAGCCCTAACTATGGAATCCACCCTCGTCCAATACCACATGGCATGTCTGAGACCAGCTACATTTCATGAATTTCCTGAAGGACTAGAGGAACCTACGTAGACCTCAGTGCAGCCAAAGGCCCCTCACCACCTGCATCCCATGTCACACCACCCACCTTCACGGCCAGGAGCCTCTCCTCTCCCACCACCAGGAATGTGCCAGGCACCTACATGCTCCCGGCTGAGTCAGAGATGGCACCTCGCCTGGCCTACCTCCCATAACCACAGTGCTGTGCATCGCTCCCTTCCACAACCCTTCCCTTCCAGAGGACACCACTTCTACTACGGCACAGTCCAGATGGGCTCAAGCAAAACCATCTCATAACATCACACAACGGTGCATCTCCCAAGGCCTGGCTGATCCGTTCTTAACTAACCTCATGTGGGGGAAGTCAGAAGTGCAGTTCAGGTGAGGTAAAAAGCTCCGTCCAGATTTTTCTTACTGTCTTTTTAATAAAGGTTAAAACTGGGGGGCCCAATCCCACCAAAGCGCCCTTTCACAGGGAGATGCCAACGGATTCTCTCCTCGAAACCACCAGCTGAAAGTTTGTGTTATTTCACTTGCTCAGAGTCCGTGTGGTCCAGCTCTGCTCTCCTCTCCAGCCCACCTCCACCACTCTGTCACATTCAAGCCATCCCTTGCCCCCTTGGCCACTGACCCTCTTCATGGCTGTGTCTTCCGCCTACTGTGTCCTACTCATGTTCAAAACTCAGTCCAGATGTTGCCACCTCTGGGGAATGTTCCCTGATGGAAAACATCTAACCCAGGGCCCCCTGGGCTGTGTTCCTGCTCCCATACCTGCCCGATTCACTGGAGGTGCTTGAAACTATTTCGTGGCAAGAAAATAGTTCCACTCCCTGGAAGAGTGGTTACAAGAGGGCACCGGGAATAAATTCCCTTGAGGTCTTCCATGGAGACATTCGTTGGTCACCAAAATCTGCCTTCTCCTTTTATAGGAATAGATGTAGAGCTGGGTGCTGGCTACCAAGAAGGGACCACATTTCCCAATGCCCCTTGCTTCCATGAGACTAAGTTCTCACCACTGGAAAATGAGCAAAAGTGACACCTGCCACTTAAAATACCTCCACGGGTTCCTCCACATTCTTTCTGGAACCCAGAAGAGCCAGCATCCCAGCTTCAGTCAGCAGTGCTAATGCCCTGGGGTGGTGCCGGGTTCCTGAATCCTCTGATGGCAGAAATGAGCCCATCTACTCACTGTGGAGTATTAAATGTGAGAGAAATAAACCTCGGTATTCTTCAAGACACTGTATTCCTGGATGTTTTTCTTACAATGGCTTTGCCTTTCCCGTTAACGATAACAAGAGCAGGCAATTTCCTGGCGTGAGTCACATCTGGTTTCCTCACACAATAGTGACAATACCCTCTAAGGATCAGTCTCATAGAACGCGCTGGTTAAGAGTCAGTCCTGAGCCTCCCGGTGAATAACAAAGTACCTCCCTGCACCACCTGTGCCAAGAGACAAGTACAGCCTCCTTTCATCCAATAGGCCATGCACCTCTTTCCTCCTTCATTTTGCCTCCCCCTTTCCCTGCCCCTCAGCTGAGCAGTGTGAGCTAGTACCTGCCTTCCCAGAGCACCTGTCCTCTTCTTCTGTACGATCAAGGACTAGTCTTGACTGGTGCTTCTCAACCCTGGCTGCTCATTAGAATCCACCTGGGAGCTTTTAAAAACTGAGATGCAGAGGTCCATGCCAGGCCAATTAACACCAAAGTTCTGTGGGATACAGAACCTCTAACTCAGAACTCTATCCAGTTTTCAGATTGACTGCATCACACCCCAGAGCCATGTTGTTCTGGTCACGATCCAGCCCAACACAGCCTGCAGTGGGCTCTGTGTCTCGTTGATGATTCATCACTTACGTACAACACCCCAACAAGCACCAACCTCAACGTCCATCACCCATTTTCCCTGCCTCCCCAACCACCTCCCCATCAACCCCCAAGTAGGTTCTCTGTATTTAAGAGTCTCTTACATTTGACTCTCTCTCAGTTTGTAACTATTTTTTTCCTTCCCTTCCCCCACGATCTTCCGTTAAGTTTCTCAAATTCCACATAGGAGTGAGAACATATGATATCTTTCTTTCTCTGACTGACTTATTTCACTCAGCATAATACCCTCCAGTTCCATCCACGTTGTTGCAAATGGCAAGAACGTTGCATTCTTTTTCATTGCTGAGCAGTATCCCAGTGTGTGTGTGTGTGTGTGTGTGTGTGTGTGTGTGTGTGTGTGTGTATACCACAGCTTCTTTATCGATTCATCAGCTGATGGGCATTTGGGCTCTTTCTATAATTTGGCCATAACCAATGTGGCCACTTTAAGTACAAAGTGAAAAGCGTCTCCAGGAGCAGTGCAAACATACAACTTGTAGCAGCTCTGGCTGAACCTCTGAGCCCAGTTTCCTTAGCGGTAAAACAGGAATAATGAGAGCCACAACACAGATATGATACAAAAGTATGAACAAGGACACAATACAGCATAGCACCTAGCATGTAGGAAGTGCTCAATGAATGTTAACTCTCCCCTACTTTCCCCCCAAAAGTTTTCCACATCCCCAAACCTATACCTTTGTGTCCCCTGAGTGACGGGGGCCCCTGTGCCACAGCCATGTGAGACCTTTGCAAGGATACCTGAAATGCAAGGCAAAGGAGATGTAGACGCTGCTCAATGTGGGCAGAGCAAGGAAGCCACTAACAGTACGACAAGTTTTGCAATGCACAACTCGTGAGGACCCCTCTCACCCTGTGCTCATCATAGGTTTGGTTACTTCAACAGCTTTCTGGAAAATGTCAGTGAAGTGTCTTGAGGAAGAAGTACCCTTTAAGTTTGAACAAATTGCACAGTGCCATCCACATTCCCTATCCCCTATGCCCCAATGTGACACCGCCCCTCATCAGGCGACCAATCAACCTGCCCATAAAGTATGTCGTGATCATGCCCACCTCAGGGACACACAAGCCATTCTTTGTGCCCCTCCTTAACGTTGACCACACAATGAGAACGGGAAACAGAGCAGGACAAATGGAGAAGATGAATCCCACCAAGAGATATCCTGAAGCTTCCATTCTGTGGGAGCTCCCAGCCCCCGACAAGGCAGACCAAATCACTCAGTTCCCAGACCGGGGCTCCAACTCACTGCAGCCGCAGGTGAGTTTCCAAATGGGACAGTCCTATGGTGTGCCACAGCGATGCCCTTATAAAGGAAACGGCCTGGCTACAGAGTCAACTCCAGCCAGTTCTGTTTTGTATCACACCCTCCCCGGCCCAGCTGATTGCAATGGAAGCAAACTCCCAAAGGGCCAATTCACTGGCTGGCCAGAGACCTTTGATGTGCCCAAGAACCAAAAAAAAAGGTGGGGGGCATCAGTTAGGGTTCTGTCTCAGGAAACAAAACTGGGAAATACCAAGGGAATAAGTTAGCTGGCGGTGTGTGCTAAGACTGAAACGCCATACGGTGCAGAGAGTGGAGAGATGTCAGAGGGACCACGATGGGGTGGGGGAACTAGCCCTAGAGCAGAACTCAGGGCAAGGTCAGCAGCAGATAGTGAGAGAAGGCAGGCCACCTTACTGGGTAGAACCAGGGCAAAAACCAGACTATTGCTCCATTGTGAGCTTAGACCCAGAAAGCGGGCTCTGGGACATAGGTTCCCTCTGTTGCTCTGCTGTCCTGTCAACCTCCTCCCCCCCTACTTCCCGCCAACTGCTGTGGAGTAGCCTGTTTACAACAACCGAAAGAAAAGCTCTGCTAAACCTCTTAGAGAAGACCATGAAAGGGACCACTTAATAAGGAAGCTACCGGAAAGGACGACAACTGTTCTGGAGTTTCCAGGAATAACACTAATTAACATACGTGTAACCATTTGCAAATTTTGGCTTGGAAAAATGAGGAGAAACATGGAAATTGATGGGGAGCTCTCTCTCTCATCAGTGACGATAGAATCCATTCATTTTAATCAGATGACCAGATGGAGGACTTTGTAACCTATGGCTCTCCCACCCTCATGTTGGTGGATCTTCTAGAGCTTCAAGGAAACTCCCCAAGAGCAAAGAACAGAGGACAGCATCTTGAAATATACCCTTGCGGCCACTAGAGGGAGACACTTCCTTATGAAACATGTCCAAGCCAGTTCCCTACCAGGGGGGATTCTTACCAGATTTTGTGGAAGGACCACTTTGCATTCTTCCTCTTTTAGGCAGCATCCTCTCAGGAGCCAAATGGGCTCTTACCCTGCCTTGGTCAACAACAACAACAACAACAACAACAACAAAAGAAGAAGAAGAAGAACTACAAGTGTTCCCCTGCTTCAAGTCAACTTTGGGTTGAGGTTACCCCCAATCAAAAAGGAAGCTGGAAAAAACTGCTGCCAAGTGCTGCCTGGGGTGACAGCTTCCTAGGGAGCCATGGGCCTGGGGAGCTGGAGGACAAAGCATTCCTTCCAGGAACTGAGCCGCGCCACCCCCTGTGCCATCCCCACCTTTCCCATTCACCTGCTACCAGCATGGAGGCCTTTTTAAATTTAATTTAATTTTTTTTTATTTTTTTGGACCAGCGTTTCAGGAAGCCAGCAGGAACACTTCTAGGCCTAGAGAACACATAGGAAGAGAAAGAAAAAAACCTGAAAGCTTCCCATTCCAAATGAGCCTGCAAATCCAAAATTACAAAATACATGCAGAAATCAAATGCTAAAGCTTAACAGCCAAAACCAGCAACAACCTGAACATAAACCAAGCCACGTGAAATCAGTTTTAGGAAACAGCATAGCAGGCATACATAAGCATGTGGAGGATGGCTGAGAGATGAACGTAGGCATTAACGTCCACCACGGGAAAGGGCAAACGGCCAGGCAGCACATGCAGCTGGCCTTCTGGAGCAGCCCTCGCTGGGGAAAACTCACAGGGAGGAGCAGGAGTGTGTGTGCAGGTCCCCGTGGCCCTCTTCTCCCCTGGTGGCACAAGGAGGTCTAGCCCGGCCAAAGGCCAGACATCAGACTCTAGAAGGACCTGGACTCTCAGACTGAGGAGCTTTGAGGTTGCCGACCAGAGAAGCATCCACCTCTTCCTGGAGGAGAGGCTGGGATTCAAGGGCAGAATGATGCGGCAGAGCCTGGGCCGTGTTCTTAGTGGGAGGTCCGAGCCCGGTGGCTGCAGCTCTACTACCTAGCAACCTGTGGCGGGATTCACAGTTGGGGAGGCACCAGCACCCCTCTCCAGGCATGATGGGGGAGGGAGGGCAAAGGGCTGGCACCCAGTCCTTGCTGTTGTCAGGACTGACGGACGTAAGCACTGGGCCATTCCTGTAGATCCTTAGGGTTCAGCCTGAGACACATCCACCTCTACCTCTCAATATCTACTTCAAAAAGAACAAAAAAATATGAAACCAAAACAGGTGGACATGAAATACTATTTTTAATCACGGAAGTAAAAAACACAGTAATTGAATTTAAAACTCAAACAGCCACCAAAAATCCTCTGCTGGGCACAGAGAGGGAATGAGTAAACTGAAAGAAGGCACTGTAGAATTCACCCACAATGTAGCCAGAGCACCAAGAGATCAAGGATAGGAAAGATGAGTTAAGATGGCAGATGGATTAAGAGACTCTAACAAACACCCAGGAGGAGTTTCAGAAGAGAATGAAGGAAACGGTGAGGAAGTCTTACCGTGTTCCCTCCTTTCTTTCACACCCACATCTAATCCATCAGCAGATTCTCTTGGCTCAACCTTCAAAGAATACTTTGAACCTGAGCGTCCGCCCTCCCTGTCCCTGCCACCATGATCCAAGCCACCACCACCAACCTAACAGCCCCCTCACAGCGGAGTCTCCATGCAGGGGCCAATGTGATCACTGTAAAACATAAATCTGGTCAAGCCATCCCTTGCTCACAGCCCTCCTGTGGCTGCCAATCACATTTAGAGCAAACTCCAAAGCACTATGTTCTACAAGCTCCTTCCTGATCTGGTCGCAGCAAGCACGCCATTGCCACCTCCCATGCCAGCCTCCACTCTCGCTCTCTTCCACTGCACTGACCCCCCTTCCTTTCCTCCAGCATCGAAGGCACTCCACCACAGGGCATTTGCATTTGCTTTCCCCTCTGCCCAGGGGAAGCATCCCCCAGATAACTGCATGGTTCATTCACTCCTCCATTCATTCATCTCTCTACTAAAGCATCGGTCATCAGAGAACTTCTCTAGGCTTCTCCCTAAATACCCCACCCCATCCCCATAACTGGCATTACAGGTTCCTGGACATAGAATGGCCTCTTCAGTAAATGGTGTTGGTGTAATTGGTTATCCATACGTGAAAAAAAATGGATTTTTATCTCCCACAGTCACAAAAATTAATCCCTGGTCAATTCAAGACCAAAATGTGACATGTAAAACTTCCAAACTTTAGAAGAAAATATAAGGGGATACCTTTTTAAAATCTCACAAGGGGCACCTGGGTGGCGCAGTCGGTTAAGTGTCCGACTTCAGCCAGGTCACGATCTCGCGGTCCGGGAGTTCGAGCCCCGCGTTAGGCTCTGGGCTGATGGCTCGGAGCCTGGAGCCTGTTTCCGATTCTGTGTCTCCCTCTCTCTCTGCCCCTCCCCCGTTCATGCTCTGTCTCTCTCTGTCCCAAAAATAAAATAAACGTTAAAATCTCACAAAAGGAGAGGACTTCTTAAAAAAAAAAAAACTAACTAAAAAAAAACCCTGCTCATAAAAGGAAAGATTACAAATATGACTATTTTAAAATTAAAGATGTATGCTCAGCAAAACACACCACAATGAAAGGTAAAAGACAAGCCATTTTTGAAGAAAGATATAACACAGACAACCAATAAATGTTCAGTGTCCAGTACTATAAAAAAAACTCCTACAAATCATTGAGAAAACGACAAACAACCGGAGAAATGAGCAGATAGAAAGAGGCACTTCACAGAACAGAAAGCCAAAATGACCACACTATAAATGTGAGAAAGAACACATCAAAAGCTTATATTCATCAATATAAAGGAAAAATATGTGAAACAAGGAGATAATGATTCACACCAGATTTGCAAAAAATCAAATCTTGATAATTCCAAGTACAGTTGTCAGTGGGGAGGGGTGCCAATCCACTGCACAGTCAAAAATCCACATATAACTTCTGACTCCCCCCAAAACTTAACTAAGAGCCTACTGTTGACCAGAGCCTTACCAATAATATAAAGTTGAGTAACACGTTTTGTAGGTTATATACATCATATACTGTATTCTCTCTCTCACACACACACAAAAAGAAAACAAGAGAAAAGAAAATGTTATGAATAAAATCATGAGGAAGAGAAAATACATATACAGTCCTGTGTTTATCAAAAAGAAACAAAATCTGTGTATGAGTAGAACCACACAGTTCAAACCCATGCTGTTCAAGGGTCAACTGTACAGCATCACCAGCCCCTAGGAGTGAAAAGGATGTCCTTGGAATGTCCTCTGCTGGCTACTCTGACCTTTGGCCCCTGTGACCCTGGGCTCTGTAGTTCAGAAGCCTATATATGTAAGTCAAGTCCTTCCACAGACCCACACCAGCCCTCCTTTCCTCTTGCCTTCACATCATCCTTCAAGAGAGCTCAACTGCTTCCTGCACATTTCCTGGGCCTTTTCCCTGCTCTCCTGTCTCAAATTCTCTTCCTCTTTTCCAGGTGTCCAAATCTTACAATAGCCTCAAGGTCCGGATAAAATGCCTCCTCTTCTCTTCCCCCAAGGACCCCTAGAAATATCTTCCCCTTTATCTCAAAGCCCACTATCTCTTCTTTGCTTACGGTGAAGCAAAGGATTAGCTTCGTAAGGATAGGTCTGATTCATCATAGGTCTTTCCTCCTACTGACCCACTATCTGGACAGAGCGCGCCTCGGGCTAATCAATACTGATTGAGCGATGTGGGCTGCATCAGGGAGCCTTAACAACTAATCAGTAAGGGGTCTAATCAATAAGGGGTGAGAAGGAGGAGGTGTGGAGAATGTCATCCAGGATTCTGGGTCTGCTCTTTTCTATGGCACAATATGGGAGGAGAACCGGGTTTGGGAAGGAAGACAGTAATTCCGTTTTAGGCACAAGGAGCTGAAAGTGCCTGTAGGACATCCACGTGAGAATGAATAGCACCCAGAAGAGGCGTCTAGGCTGGAAACAATGCAAAGGATGTCCAGCCACATCGCTGTTTCCACTTGAGAAAAAAATGAAATTTGGAGAAGGAACTTGGTCAAACCTGTCTGGTAGGAAAAAGTAGATTGCAGTAATGAATTCTGTCTGATAGTACACTGCCTGGGGAGAGGAAAGGAGGCACAAGTCTCTCACTGGGAGATCCAAGAAGGGATTTGGAAGATGCAGGATTCTACTGGGGGCACCAATGGTTTGGGGGAACAGCCAGGCTTACAGCAGCCCCTCTCTTGAGCCCCGTGTCCTCAAAGACAGACTAGTGTAGTTTAAAAAGCCCTGGCTCGGGAAATGTGAAATCCCTTGCGACGTGCCTCCGTTTCCTCTACTGTAAAATGAAGTTAAACAAAAAACTGCTAGGTCTCTTATAATTCTAACATAGATGGGATCAGTAATTCATCTCTTTGACTCTAATTTTTTTTAATGTTTATTTATTTTTCAGAGAGAGCAGAGGAGGAAGAGAGAGATGGAGGGAACAGGTGGAAGGTCTGAAGCAGGCTCCGTGCTGGCAGCTGAGAGCCCGGTGCGGGGCTCCAACTCACTAACCCTGACATCACGATCCGAGCTGCAGTCAGACACTTAACCGACTGAGCCCCTCTTTAATTCTAATGTTTTAAATACAAGGTTACGACCATTTCTTTTCTAAGTACTTTGCTTCCAATTATAATATTAATATAATTCCCATAGTGTTCATTGTAGAAAATTTGGGAAAAGGGCAAAGCCTAAAGAAGCAGCAAAAAATCACTACAATATCACCAGCTGGAGACAACACTGCTAACATTTCACTATAACTTCTACTGTACAAATACACTTTTTTTTTTTTTACAAAAATTGAGTAATAATATCCATCACGAACTGAGCACCTGATTGATACGCAGGCTAAGACCAAGTGTTCCACATCCATATCACCAACCCTCATGGCAACCTTATAGGGCAGAGAGCAATGTCCCTCTTTTACAGAAAAGAAGCTAAAGCCCAAAGAGGTCAAGTGACCTGCTGGAGGCCATATAGCTAGAAAAAACACAAAATTCCTACCACACTAGCTTTCTGACCTGGATTTTTTGTAATTTTTTTTTTTTTACTTAATTCTGCTTTAACATGTTCTCATTTCATTTTTCAAATACTTTTCTACCACGTTATTATAAGTTGCTTCAAGGCACTAATCACACAGTCCCCCATTGGTTAGCATCTAGGATGTTTTCAGCATTCACTCTCAGGAACAATGCTGTGATTATCTTCTTTGCCCTCAGCAGTAATTATTTCCTTAGGGTAAATTCAGAGAGGCTGAACACCTAGATGGAAGGAGATCTGCCTTCTTAAAGCTATTGACAAATAGTGTCAGGTTGCCTTCCCCCAAAATGCTGAACAATTGTTCTCCCTTTAATCATGTATAAAAGTTCAGTCTACCTGCAACCTCATTAATGTGGAAAATTATCTTAGTTCTATTAATCTCTGCTGATGTAATACATGAAATTTCTTATCAGTGAAGTTGAACTTCTAATGTCATTGACAATTTCATGATTCATTATATTTTATATTATTTTATTTTATTGTTTATTTATTTATTCTGAGAGATAGAGAGAGTGTGTGTGTGAGCAAGGGAGGAGCAGAGAGAGAGGGAGAGGGAGAGAATCCCAAGCAGTCTCTGCACCCTCAGCACAGAGCCCAACATGGGGCTCAATCTCACAAACTGTGAGATCATGACCTGATCCAAAATCAGGAGTTGGATGCTCAACCAGCCTGAACCACCCAGGCACCCTTCGTGACTCATTTTAACAAGTATTTACTATATAAATCCTTGGGAGATGGGAAGGAAGTGAAAGAATGGGAGAAAAGACAAGAAAAATTAATTTTACTCACAACAAAAACCACGCACCTAACATACACAGAGCACGTAGTATGCCCTACAGGTGTTAAAATGAAGAAGAGTGAACAGGTATTGAACAGATACTGATGCAGAGTATCACGGGAGACACAAAAGGAAGGTACAGTTGTTGCCCTCTGAGACTTTGCAATCCAGTTGTGGAGGAAGCAAACCAACACCCAAAATGTTTGGATTTAATTACTCCCTCCCCTGTTCTTTCTTGGGACTGCCTCCCCACATCCACTATGGCTTTTTGGGCCAGTCTTAAACTATTGCGAGTTGTCCACAAGCCTTATTTCCTGGATCACCTGAGAGCCCCAGAGGGCAGGGATGGTGTATTATTACTCATATGCTCGTCACGTCTTGTCGGTGAATGATTTCATACTTCCTTCACAATTATCCAGTGTTGTAAAACAGTGGCCGGCCGCCAAGTCCTCTACCCACTGCCCACCCCTACCCCCATATTAGTCCACTGCATGCCTAACAGCATCAGAAACACAGAAACCCACATACAAGCTTATAGGACTATGTATTAAATTTAAATGAATGGTATTAACTTATTGGTTTGATTAAATAAACCACCTCACTACCTTCAACAGTCAGAATCCTAGGCTTTCCATCTGCCAGTTCGTTCACATGGCCGAACATGCAGGGAGACTCAAGCATTTGAGGTTTGTTTGTTTTTCACTTTCTCATGCCTTACCGATGTTCACATGCCCTTCCTGCCCTTCCGGGACCTCGCAAACCTCATGATCATCTCCCACCACCCCACCTGAGGGTCTGGCTCAGAAAACCGGCCCCCCACATGGAGGCAGAACAAGACTCATTTCATACACTTGCCTTCTCTTTTCCCCTCCCACAGGCTATCCTATTCCTAGGCCCTCTGGGCCCTCTTCCCCTTGGCTCCACTTGCTGCAGGTGCACATGAAGCCCATGCTGGGTCTCCCTTCTCTTTTCTCTAAGGCACATCTCACAATACCACCATGTCCCTGAGTTTCCCCTTTACTGTGCACTGATGCATTTTATCTGCATTGCCCAAACATCTAAGGCCGGCTCAGCTAAATAAACATTCACTTCATGGAATTAATTTTAATTCTGATTCAAATTTCAGGAGTGTTTCAGATTAGTGAGGGCTTGGAGGGTTGGAGAGAAATGGCCGCCATAGTGGGACTGGGATGGACCTGGAGTGTAAGACTCAGGTGACTAGGTGGCCAGGGTCCTTGGTCCCCCTGCACCTCTCTTTCCTTTTCCCCTCCACCCACTTCTGAGGAGCCTTGGGCAATAGAGAGAAAAGGTGTAGATTGAAGGAAGTAGCGGGGGCCTTCAGCACTGGCCTCTGCCCATCATCCACACACTGGCCTCCAGGACAATGCTGGCCCTTGGACACACAGCAAGGCCCTGGCAGACAGGAAAGACTGAGAGGCTTGTGGAAGAGGAAAGGAGGAGACGAGAGAAAAAAGGGGGTTCCCAGAAGTGTGACTGAGGTACTAGAAGGGAAAAGTGAAGCCATATTTGCCCCCCACCCCCACCCCACGTGTACTGGCATGGGTATTGGCCAATAATAAAGACCACTAAGGTGCTGTGCCTTCATGCCCTCCCAGAGGTCACCAATAGAACCAAGGGGTCGCAGTGTGTATGACAACCATTGACCAGACAGGCCCTGCATTAGGTGTCATATCTATGAGTCGTCACTGAATACCAGTAGGCACTCTGTACCCAAGACCACCAAGACTCCCAGTTAGGGTTTTTAAACTTGAGGGTGCTTAAGAATCACTTTGGGGCTGAGAAAAAAGACAGGAACATACATTTTAATAAGTATCCTGTGACATGATGCAGATGTCCACAGACCACAGTGGTCTATCGAGATGGGATCATTGTGGAGATCCAGCCTGGCCCAAGGAATCACCGGTCTCTTTGGATCCTTGGAATCATCGGTCTATTAATGCCTCAGAGGCAGCTGACCCAGTCACTGTCCCCAGTGAAAGTCCCCCCAGTCACCCCTCCTCCTTGGGACACCTCAGTGCTCCTCCACCCTTCCTCTCCCTGTCTCTGTCTTTCCCTTTCTCAGCAACATTTTCTGTGTGCCATTCAAAGTCCCCAAAGCCTAATAAACTCTCCTACATTTTTTACCTTTTTCCTGTGACCTTACCCTGTGATCTCAGAAGAAATCCAACTTTGCTGAGGACACCACTCCCCAGGGTCACCACTAGCCTCTATGGCACCTTGGGCAAATTAGAAAGAAGTGGCCTTTCTGGGGATGGAGGTCACATTGGTTAAAAGTTACCCTCCAGGACCCAAAGTGTGGTGAAAGCTCAGATTTCAGCCCCATCCCTCCTCAGACCTAGCACAAACTACACCAAGTCCAGCCTGAATGCTTCCTTGTGACGTTCCATGGAGATTGGTCAACATCCCACTCCCCACTGGCATCAAGATCAAGAACGGAGTTGCTGTCTTAACTCCCCAGTGCCATTTCCAAATGTTTACTCTTCCTCTTCCTATAAAAGTCCCTGCCATTTTGAGACTTGGCCCCATGGTTATATCGGCTTCCAATCTCATCAGTGAAGGCTGAGATTTTTCATCTCTCCCTACCACCTTGCTGGATGTCCATAATTTGCCGAACACAGTAGTCTCACAGCTCACGAACCTCCTCATCTTCATTCCCTTCAGATTCCCCACATCCAGGAAGCTTGTCAGAATTGCCCCTCATTGGCAATCTTAAATTCCAACAGTCCAGCCCCAAACAGCAATCCATTTCCTGTGTCGCTCTTGCCTACCCCTCAGCATCACAGAGACCCCGGATACCCTGAGTCCTTCATTTGCTGCCTGCTCAGCCTAGACCACATAGGTGACCACCTGAACCATTCTCTCACAAGCATCTACCTTCAATCTCATTTTTCTGGAAAAAAAATCCAACCCTAAAGAATCCCATGATCTGCCTTCTACCTTCCCTTGCCAAGGCCAAGTGCTGCTGAAGAAAAGCACACAACTCTACAATAGCACCATGGTCTCCAAACTCAACTGGGTTGTGAGTGCTGCAGATCAAGGATACTTTAACATGTGCTTTATAGGCTATCTCTCCCACCATCAGGAACTGTTCCAATCTCTAGAGCCCCCTTCAAATCTCTCCCACCCAACCCCAAAGGCCATCGTTCTTGACAGACAACATCTCCTTATATTTTTTTATGTTTATTTATTTATTTATTTTGAGAGAGAATAAGTGGGGAAGGGCAGAGAGAGAGAGAGAAAGAGAGAGAGAATCCCAATCAGCCTCCACACTGTCAGCACAGAGCCTGATGTGGGGCTCAGTCCCACAAACTGTGAAATCATGACCTGAGCTAAAATCAAGAGTTGGATGCTCAACCCACTGAGCCACTCAGGCACCACACGTCTCTTCATATCTTTATGAGAACACTGAAGCCATAAAATGAGAGCTACCTGAACTTTCCAGCCCCCACTACGCTCTGATCAATCTCTGTGCTCCTTCTTTTCCTTATCTACAGTCTCCCAGGATGAGGGTTCTTCCCCTTGCCCTAGACCAGTCCCTCCATCTATGTTCCCCACCCTTAGAAACTGTACTCCTCAGTTTCTCCCCTTAGCTTGCAACCTCCCCACCCTTCTCTAGGGTTTCCTGCCTCTTAGCCTATAAATATGTTCCGGTTTTGCAACATTTAAAAACAAACAAAAACCTTCCTTCCGCTGGGTCTCCTGGCCCCATCTTATCTCCCTCCTTCCTTCTCTACTAAAACCTATATACTTGCTCTCCCCACCATCTCCCTTCCCCTCCCAACTCATTCCATTGCAGCTTCAGATCCTCTATTCACTGGCCCGTAGTAAAAAATCAATACCTTCCCATGGTCAAATTCACTGGATAATTTCTATACTTTTCTTACTGTTGCATTTGACCCTAGTGCTTACTCTTTCTTGAAACTGTCTACTCCCCTGTGACTGCAATGCCACTCTCTCTCTGTCAGCGTGGGTCTCCACCTTGGATTCCTCTTCCACCCACCATTTAATCATTGGGATTCCCTGCCAATCAGTCCTTAAACTACTGCTTTTCACATTCCACACAGTGCACCTGGACAAAAGCTTCCATTGTTGGGATTTCCCTATCACCGATACCCTGATAACTCGCAAGTCTCTACCCTAGCCGGGGGTTTTATTCCTGAGTGTCAGGTTTATCAATACAACTGCATGCTAGACATCACCACTGAGATAGATACTCCACAGGCATCTCCAAGGAGACCTAACTCACCATCTCCACCCTTGCCCCAAAACTGTACCTTCTGTGATCCCCATTTTAGTCAACGGTACCGTCATCCTCCCATTCAGTAAAGCCAGACACCTGGAGTCACCCTAACTCCACCCTCTCCCCGGCAATCTATCTCTAAAATCTGCCCTTTATATTGCCTTAATATTTAAACTCTGTCCCCTCCCTTCTACAGCCTCCACCTCATGATTATTTTGTGATAGCTCATCATCACTCACCTGGACTATTACAACAGCCTCCTAGTTGTACTGATTCCAGATTTTTCAATCTCACATTCACTCCCCACATAATCACTAAAATGACTGATCTAAACTCAGACCTGGTCATGTCACCCTCCCGCTTGAAAACCTCATTGCCTGTACGATAGAGTCTTAAATTTTTGACATGACCTCTAATTCCTCAGTGATTTTGGCCTCTATTCATTCTTCAGCATCAGCCAAAACACTTCTTGTCTCAAACATTATGTTTCAGTAATGCCCTGCTCTCATCACACTGTTTCCTACCCCCACACTTCTCTCATCCAATAACACCCACCCCCAACTGACCTGCATCCTTCAAAATAGCTTGTCCCCCATTTTCTCCATAAAGCACTCTTGCCTTTCCCTTGTATTCCTAAGACATCCTATGCTTAGCTCTTGGCATTTGTCCACTGTTTTGAGGAGGGCACCTGTTGGAATGAGCACTGGGTGTTGTATGGAAACCAAATTGACAATGAATTCATATTAAAAAAAAGAAATTATCTGTTTATGGGCCTACCTCCCAACATTAAATGAAATTCAAAAATAAGGATCAAGTACTGGGTATTGGTCTCTGTGCCCCCTCCTCCAGCTCCCAGTGCTAAGCACATCGCCTGACACATAGACTCACGCAATAATTATTGAATTGATTGACACAGTAGGGCAATGAGGCAGCTATTACAAATGAAGAAGCAAGTTACACACTAGTAGTTGGGGGAGCAGTAATTTAAGCCAACTCTAAGGCCTCTGCTCTTTGAAACACAACCTGGGGGTCGCCAGGGTGGCTCAGTCGGTTGAGCGTCCAACTCTTAATTTCAGCTCAGGTCATGATCTCACAGTTCGAAATCTGCACTGTCAGTGCAGAGCCTGCTTGGGATTCTCTGTCTTCCTCTCTCTCTCTGCCCCTTTATCAATAAATAAACTTAAATATTTTTTAATTTAAAAGATATAAAAAGAAAGCAAGAAAGCAAGAAAGCAAGAAAGCAAGCAAGCAAGCAAGAAAGAAAGAAAGAAAGAAAGAAAGAAAGAAAGAAAGGAGGAAGGGAGGGAAGGAGGGAGGAAGGAAGGAAGAAACATAACTTGGAAAACGTAAGCTAAGCACAGAAATGGAAATGAGAATGATATATTAGTGCACCACCTAAGGGTGATGGTGTATACCAGCAATCTAAGGAAATGAAGGTGGGCAAGATTTGGGGGATCAGAAGAATATGGGCTTAAAGTCCTAGCATTGCTGGTTCCAAGCAGAGTCCTGATATTATAAACTTCTGGCAGTGCCAGGACTGAGCTGCCCACTAGATAATTCCACATGCTGGGCCCGAGGTAGCTAATGCTCCCTCAAATACAACCATGCTTAGCAACCATTTTCTCTGTCCCCTCTTAGAAAAAAGCCCCTCTCTCGGAAACAAGCCTCCAGGAAGTTCCTGACATAGATCGAGACATGGAATATCCAAAGGATGTTAGAAGATAAATAAATAGGGATCTGTGTTGAAAAGAGCTGCCATGTCCCTCACCCCTCCTGGGAGGTCCCTATTCTCAGCCACCCACCCTCCAACAGCCTTTCCTACAACCTGAAACAGAACGCAGCCAACGAAAGGAGTCAAGATAGACACAAGACAAGACAAGGAAAGCCCAGGTCCGGGAACCCATGAAATCACACAACAGCAAAAGAGGAGGCTGTTAGATCCAGCTAATGGCCCCATGCCTGCACATATCAAACATGGCCGTCCCCACACACCTCCCTCTGGAACTCCTAGTCTAGAAGATATATGGCCCTGGATGAGGAAGGAACAAGGACATAAGGTTGCAACGGTATCAGTGAAAGAAAACTAAAAATACCATCCTGTGTTGACAAAAGGAAAAGGCAGCAAGGGTGTGTGTAACAAAGGATAAGGATAGGGTGCCCTTCTCTGGTAAACCCCATGTCAAACAAAGGTGAAGAGGCAGAAATGACCTCATCAGCAGAGAATCTGAGAATCTGCCAAGTGTCCACGGCAAGAACACCCCCAGTTCTCTGTCCTCACCCTAATCTCTGGGGGGCCAAGCCAACCTATCCTCTCCCCTAAAGGATTGTGGGAACAAGGGAGCTCACTTCCTGCCTGGGGAAGGAAGCTAGGGCAGCCTCAGCTCTAAAACATAGTTCTCATTTACCAATGAAGAGATTCACACACCTGCTCCCTACTCTGCTGCTCCTCTGTGGACTGAGATAAAGGCCTTCAGTTTACAAAGTTTCACAAGAGAAAAGAATTTGTTACTCCTTTCTGCCTTCCCCTTAGCCAACCAAGCCCAGCTCCATCGCCACTCAGCTGTGACAGACGGCTCATTACCAGCTGGACAGGCCATGTGCTGGAGCCCTGACTCACCTTTCATTGCTCAAGGATGGGGTGAAGCCTGCGATCCTTGGAATTCCCCTCTGGAGGAGGTATGAGCAGCTCCCAGGCACCACCTCAGTGGAACCTCTCTAATAAATAACAAGAAAAATAAGAATTTAATGAGTGCTTTCTCTACACCAGACATTGCACCTTACACATATCATCTCATTAAAAGCTCCCCAAAAACCTTATGAATAAGTACTACCATTATCCCCATTTTACAAACCAGAGAATAGAGCAGTTCAATATATTGGTTCAAGGTCACATGGATAGCCAATGGAGAAGTAGGTACACAACACAGACCTTTTCTTCCCGACTTGAGATATCCTGCTCTTACCCACCCATGCAGAAGGGGCCATCTTCCCTGCTGCTGTGCGTATCCCCTTCTCCTTGTATGGACTGTGATTTTTCCCTTTCGATAGAAGCTCAAATTCCCAGATCTCTCTCAGTTTTCCATAGGTGTGGAAGCTTCCTGAGGTTAGAAATCATTTTTAATGTTCCTTTGGAAGTGATACCAAAAACATAAATCAAAGGTTTCAGAACACCATGGATGTTTAATAAATAGCATTTACTTGTTATTATTAAAACCATTAATACTCCACATATCCGGTAATTTCCGTTCCTCTAAAGCAAGGTTTCATAACCTCAGCACTATTGACATTTGGGGCTGGATATCTCCTTGTGGTGGGGGCTGTCTGGTGCACTACAGGATGTGTTATATCACCTCTCGCTTCTACTCACTAGATGTCAGGGGCAATCCCACCACCACCAGCTGTGACAACCAAAAATGCCTCCAGACACGACCAAATGCCCCTGGGCAGCAAAATCACCCCCAGTTGAGAAATACTGCTCTAGACTAAGCAAATAAAAATGATAGTACAGAGGCACCTGGGTGGCTCAGTAGGTTAAGCAGTGGACTTTGGCTCTCGTCATGATCCCATGGTTTGTAAGTTCAAGCTCCACGTCAGGCTCTCTGCTGTCAGCACAGAGCTTGCTTCAAGTCCTTTGTCCCCCTCTCTCTCTCTGCCCCTCCCTTCCTCATTGTCTCCCTTCCTCTCTCTCTCTCTCTCTCTCTCTGTCTCAAAATAAATTTAAAAACAAACTTAAAAAAAATTTTTTTAATGATAATACTTATTCCCTCAGAGTAAAACAGCGAGAAAGTTTATTTCTACCTACAGTGAAACAGCACCCTTAATAATCCTAGTTAATAAATATGAGAGTTCCTGGGAATTACTTACAAAATAAAAGCACCAAGCACCAATTTCAGAAGATCAAGGTAATGTTCCTGTTATACCTGAACCAAATCCCTTTCTGCTTATAGAATCTTTCATAGTAGATGTCATACACTGGAGGGAATCCACAGCCAAAAAAAAAAAGGCCTGGGTTCAAATCCCTGCTCATAGTCCCAAACAAATATTTTTATATCTTAGCTCCTTTACGTATCAGCTTCTGGTCAACTGCCAGGTCTTAGTTGCTATAAAATGAAAGTAAGGTTTCCCTGCTCAGGATTGTGGTGAGAATTAAATACAACAGCTAGAAAGCAACTCTATCACAAAGTTCTGCTTAAGAGGGCTCAAAAATAGTCACTTCTTGGGGCGCCTGGGTGGCACAGTCGGTTAAGCGTCCGACTTCAGCCAGGTCACGATCTCACGGTCCGGGAGTTCGAGCCCCGTGTCGGGCTCTGGGCTGATGGCTCAGAGCCTGGAGCCTGTTTCCGATTCTGTGTCTCCCTCTCTCTCTGCCCCTCCCCCGTTCGTGCTCTGTCTCTCTCTGTCCCAAAAATAAATAAACGTTGAAAAAAAAAAATAGTCACTTCTTTCTCTGCTCCCACTTGTCACCAGGCTCTTGAGAGCCTGATGTCTGATTTGTTTTCTCCACAACATCTAGCAGAGCAGTTCTCAACCCGGGCCACCTGACAAGAACTACAGAGCTTTTGAAATGCAGATGTCTGGTCCTACTGTGCACCAACTAGATTATAATCTCTGGTTTGAGAATATATATTGTGAGGATCCAAAAATGTACTCATAGAAAAGGTAATATGCATCACCTCTTACGTAACTGTGTTGATGCCAAAAAATAAAATAGTGATAATATTTATATCAGTTCTTAAAATATGATATATTAATCATTAATAATCAATACATTATAAATAATTTAAATAAATCAGTACATCTCCAAATGGCATCTATTGTATTCTCAGGATCCACAAGTGTCATAAGAATTTTTAGATTTTATGTTTCAATTTCAATGATCACTTAAAAATAACCTTTACCGATATTATTTTAAAAATCGTTGAAGTGAAAATTCTCAATTGAAAGATGCTCATTGGGGCGCCTGGGTGGCTCAGTTGATTGAGCATCTGACTTTGGCTCAGGTCATCATCTCACGGTTCATGGGTTTAGGTCATGATCTCACAGTTCGTGCGTTCAAGCCCCACGTCAGGCTCTTTGCTGGCAGCTTGGAGCCTGGAGCATGCTTTGGATTTTGTGTCTTCCTCTCTCTTTCTGACCCTCCCCTGCTTGTGCTCTGCCTCCCTCTGTCTCTCAAAAATAAAAAAAAACGTTAAAAAAAAAAAAGATGTTCATTGAACAAGACTTTAATTTCTTTTTTTTTTAAGTTTATTTTGAGAGAGAGACAGGGAGAGTGAGGGGGTAGGGACAGAGAGTGAGAAGGAGAGAGGATCCCATCAGACTCTGTGCTACAGGCGGGGCTCCAACCAATGAACCACGAGACCATGACCTGAGCCGAAACCAAGAGTCAGACACTCAACCAACCGAGCACCATGACCTGAGCCGAAACCAAGAGTCAGACACTCAACCAACCGAGCCACCCAGGTGCCCCAAGACTTTAATTTCTTAAGATAGTGCTTCTCAAAGTTTCAGGAAACAGCTACAGAGAACTCTGAAATTAATATATTAACAAATTACTTAAGTGACAAAATTGCATTTGTACACAAGGCTGGAAATAGAGTCTGTTATCAGGAGAGCCATTTGCTTTGTTTTTAAAAAAATAAGATGCTATAGTATACAGTTATGATATTTAAATGCTAATACATAGTATCAAATCAATACCAGAAGAAAAAAAGAAATCACAGTTCATGATTAATGGCAGAAGTCAGTAGCATCTAAGGGAATTAAATGTATTAAAGGATGCTCCCGTGACTCAACTAATGGAATGATGTTGAAAAGGGAAAGTTATGGGCTGGATTCAGGGCTGCGTGTCAGTAGCCTTGCTGTGTGCTACATCAGCACATCAGCAACTCCACAGAGGCAGAGGCTTGTCTTCTCTCCGTGCCAACAACAGGACCACATCTGTAGAGACGTCCAGCAAACATTTCTGAAATAACGAACCCCACCTTCCTCTTATTATCGTGTTCTTTCTACCCTTATTTTCCTTATATATATCTTTTATTCCTTACTTATTAAACCTTGTATTTCTGTAAGTTACCTTAAATCCTACAGGAACAAAGTAGGATATGAGAAAATCAACACACTTGTAAAGAACTGGATGTAAGGGGATTCCCGTGAGTAGCATGTTTCCTTGACTTTGCCTCTGGAGAGCTGCCTCTACCACATTCTGTCAGATCTCCACACTGGCCCACCCCCCATCCTTGAGAGTTGGGTTCATGGCCCACTGATGAAACTGTCCTGTATGTTTTCACTACTGAACTGTCCAGTTATGCAGTCACAACAACACATTTGAATTTCTTGGAAAAATGCTGTGCCCTCCAAAGATGTGCCAAAGTGTAGCACAGAAGAACTAAGGAAAGCCATTTCTCTCCAGGGGTAACTGACCTGGGCACCCTGCAGTGCACTTCCTCCCAGGCGCACAGACAACCTTGTCTTTCCAGGCAGGAACTCCTGCTGGCTGGCCAGAGAAAGGGGGCATCCAAACCTGCTTCCTCCCTCTGCTGGGGATCCCTTTTCTACTTCCTCTTCTGTTTGGGGATTTGGAAGCACTGAGCCCTAACTTCTCTTCTTGTCTTATTTCACTTCCTCACCCACCAACCCACTCTTCGACCAGACACCAAGTGCCCCCAATGCTTCTTTTTCTGCCTAAAAATGAATGAAACCAACTTATGATTTTGGGGTGACTACATATGTTAATGTTAGAAATAGGAGCTTAAAAGGTTCAACTTCCCTGTGAGCACTCAGTAATGTACAGAATTGCTGAATCATTATATTGTATACCTAAAACTAATATAACATTGCATGTTAATTACACTTCAATTCAGGAAAGGAAATAGAAAATACCTCCTGGCAACATTTAAAAGTTAATGGTAAACGGACATAACCATTATGGGAAACAATATGGAGGAAAAAACATTAAAAATACAGCTACCATATGATCTAGCAGTCCCACTTCTGGGTATATATCCATAGGAAATAAAATCACTTTCTCTAGGAGATATTTGCACTCCCATGTTCATTATTCATAGTCACCAAGACATGGAAACAACAAAAGTGTCTGTTGACAGATGAGCGGATAAAGAAATTGTGATATATATATATATATATATATATATATATATATATATATATGAGTATATGAATTATACACACACACACACACACACACACACACACAAACAATGAAATACTATTCAGGATTTACAAAAGAAGGAAATCCTACCATCTGTGACATGAATAAAACTGGAGGACGTAATGCTAAATGAAATAAGCCACCCACAGAAAAACAAATACTGCATGATGTCACTTATATGTGGAACCTAAAAATAGAAATTAAATTAATAGTAGCACAGATTAGAATGGTGCTTCCCAGGGTCTCAAAGTTAAAGGAAGATGGCGTCAAAGGGCATAGACTTTCAACTGTGATTAAGTTCTGGAAACCTAATATAGAGAACAGGGGGGAAAAAAAGGATTCAATCTCCCACTTATTGAGAAGGTGGTCTTTGAACACTTCCTGAAACAACTTTCCAGCTCCTACTTAAATGTCAACAATCCCTGCTTCTTGCCACAATAACACAAGGCATTTCTAGATGTTACTATACAAAGTAAATCATCATAGATCCTCAGTCTCCAGACTCTGGACTTCAGGGACCTAGAAAAGATGCCAATTGTTCATTTTGCCAAATAAGGACATTAAAAAAAAAGAAGAAGAAAAGATGAAAGAGGAGGCTCTCCTACCTACAAGCTACAATGACCATAATTTCACAACCGGAAAGACATTTTTATAAGAAAATATCAAAAAGCTGTAATGCTCGAATAAAAGGCAAGCCCTTAAGTTAAATAAATTTTTACATTCTCTTTCAAAATCTCATCATTTTGTTCTCATTCCTCTTATTCCACAAAGACAAACTGCTGGCAGCCTGGAGTCTGACCACAATTGACTGTAAGGCAGGAGTTATTTTCCCCTAAAGCTGTATGACCTTGAGCAGTTTACTCAATGCCCAGCAGCCCTAGTCCACTGACCAAAGATGCAAATGAGGCAATGTGGGTAAAGCACTGTGCCAAACCAACTATGCTCCCGACACACAATTTAGGCTTATATGAAGCCAAAGTTGTGACCAACAAAAGGTACTAAGCAAAGATAATAATTATTGCAATAGTACATTTCTCTCCAAGTTCTATAAAATGCAAATAGACTAGTAAGAGACCCAAATACACCACAAAGTATACACACATATTAAAATAAAATATTAAATTAAAAATTTTAAATCATATAGTATATTGAATTATAATGATGTATTAAATATTAAAACTAAAAGGTACCAGACCTTGACTTTGGCCCATCTGAATCTCAAAGGCTAAGTAGGAACAGGCATGTATTAACAGGGTGGTAAATCTATACAGTGGAGAAAGCACCTGGCTAGGTGGAAGGAGGTAGGCAATGTGGTCCTAACCCTGACACTGCCACTAAGTATGGCTATAGCCTTAGGCAAGTTTAATCTTTCTGTGTAGAGTTTTCTCAGACATAAATGAGGAAGTTTGATTAAAATGGTCTCTTAGGGCTTGATCAGCTTGAAAATTCTTAATATCATATACAATAGTGTGTTCTCTCTCTAAGAATTTGTAAGCCTCGGGGAATGAGAAGGATGAGTTGTATCTTCTAAACAGCTGACCACTAGATTACCCTCTAAGGCATAAGGAACCACACCATGGGATCCTCAAAAGCACAACACCCACTACCCTGATCCAAAAAGCCAAAAGGTACAACCCAATTATCCCTAAGTCAACGTGCTGACGGAAGCATCCATTGTTGGTAAACAAATGAGAGTATTATAAACATTCTCCGGGCCCCTCCCTCTCCCTGGTGGCCCTTCCTCTCATATATGCACCCTGCCCTTCCATGGGTAGCTAAGAACCACCATGTACCAAAGGCAGACTATGGCAGGCATGTTACCTGCATTCTCTCTTAAACCTTGATGTGATCCTGCAAGGTTTGTTTTATTAACTCCATAAAAGGACTTAAAGAACTGACTTTCAGAACAGGTCAGTACAGTCCAAGGTTACAACGTGAGGGGCAGGATTCAAACGGAGGCCTCTGTGACTCTAAAGTCTCTGCTCTATTCTCCTTGGTGGGAATGCTGCATCCCTCCCACCTCTGACACACCCAGGAGACTAGATCAAAACCAGCCAAGGTGCCTCAGGCTGATGATCCCTGCATTCACCAGTGCGGTTGCTCCTGGGGAATTTTAGGGAAGCTCTCTTTAGACTCTAACCTTAGGAAGACTAGCTTCTCTCTGCTCTCTGAAAGCTCTCCTTTCTAAAGAGACCAGTGAGGTATGGAAGTGCCTACCACATTCTACAGCATGAAGTATCAGCATATAAGCTCTAGGCCAACCAGAAACTTTGGGGTACCCAGTACAGTCACAGAACACAGCTTTTCTGACCTTAACAACTAGTCTGACATTCAGTTCCAACCTGGTTTACTTACATCAGCTTCTAAACCCTGGCTATGTAAGGTGAACTCCAGGGATCAGCAACGTCTTGGCATTACCTGGGAGCCTGTTATAAATGAGGAGTCCCAGGCCCCTCACCAGACCTACTGAATCAGAAACTGCATGTTAGCAAGATGCTCCGTGTGATCTGAATGCACATTCAAGATAAAAAGAACTGTTCTAGAATCATCTATGGAGCTTTTTAAAAAGTATGAATTTCCAGGAACTAGAATCCAAAATTACAGAGAAAGGGGTGAAGGAATAGTGGGAAGTCCAAATACATCTATTTTTTTTTTCAACAAGTTTTCTTGTGGTCTATCCTCAAGAAAACTCAAGTCCCTTCTGGAAGAATCAAAGATCAATTTTGTTTTGTAAACAGCTCTCCCTGTAGCCAACAGCTCCCTTCTCCCTAAAGGCAGTGTTGATGACTTCATACAGGCTCTCTCTTGGGCTGAGCTCCACAATGTACTAAATGAATGGAACAATTCTGCTTGTCAGTTTCCCCGCTCTGCCCCAATCGTCTGCCCTCAATTCACAGGGAGGTTTAGACTACTGTCTCCATATCAACAGCAAAACTCCTATATTTTCTTTTCTCCTGGCCCACTACCTTAATCTGGCAGGCAGGTAGGCAGACAGGCAGGAAGGAAGGAAGGAAGGACGGAAAGCTGGAAGGAAGAAAGAAAGAGCGGAAAGAAGGGAGAGAACAAATCAACACGTGTTATACACCTACTGTGTACCAGACCCACTCCATCCATCCCCCAAAACAGTTTACATATATTTCTCATTTAACATACATTAAAATATGTAAGATTTGCATTAATGCCCCAATTTTCAGAAATGGAAATTGAAGTTAAGATAGATTAAAACTCTCCCAAAGCCAGGTTCCTAAACAGTATCTAAGACTAAAGTTCTGCTGCATTCTTTCTACTACCCCTAACTTGCTTACACATAATATTATATAAATAAATATTTTCACTGAAATCTAAATCACATACCATAAAATCCATTTCAGTGGATTTTAGTATAGTCACACAATGATGAAACTATCATAACTAATTCCAGAGTACTTCCAACACCCCAAAAAGAACCCCCAAACCAATTAGCAGTCACTTCTCATTCTCCCTGTTCCTCCCTACCACCCCTCCCACCATCCACCCCCACCCTGTCCCTGGAAAATACTTGGTCTCTATCAGTTTGCCTATCCTGGATATTTCATATAAGTGCCATCATACAATATGTGGTCTTTTGTGTCTGGCTTCTTTCACTTAGCATAATGTTTTCAACGCTCATCCATGTTGTAGCATCTATCAGTACTTCATTCCCTTTTGTAGTTGAGTAAAATTTCATTGTTGTATATGCCTTATTCTTGCATCTATTCAAGAGGAAATGGGCACTTGGGTTGTTTCCCACCTTTTGGCTTTAGGAATAACACTCCTATGAACTCTCATGTCCAAGTTTTTGTGTGGACATATGTTCTGAATTCTCTTGAGTACATAACTATGAGTGGAGTTGCTGGGACATGTAATAGTAACTCTCTGTTTAATTTTTTTGAAGAATTGCCAAACTGTTTTTCCAAATTGACTACATTCCGATCAGCAATGCAGAAGGGTTACAGATTTTCCATAGCCTTGCGGACACTCGTTATGTCATTTAGCCATCCCGCTGTCCGTGAAGTGGTATCTCTTTGCGGTTTTATTTGCATTTTCCTAATAACTAATGATGCTGAGCATCTTTTAACATACTCTTTCACTTTTGTGTATATTCTATGGAGAAAGTACTCATTGCCCATTTTTAAGTTGGGATACTTGTCTTTTTATTGTTGAGTTGTAAGTGTTCTTTTATTGTTGAGTTGTAAGTATCCTCTGGATACTAGGCCCTTACCAGATAGATGATTTGCAATATTTTCTCCCATTATTTGGATTATCCTTGCACTTTCTTGATAGTGTTCTTTGTAGAATGAAAGCTTTTAGTTTTGATGAAGTCCAATTTACCTATTTTTTCTTTGGTTGCTTATGCTTTAGGCATTGTATCTATTAAAGTGTTGCCTAATCCAAGGCCATGAAATGTTATACGTGTTTTTTTGGGGGGGGGGCAGGTTGTATAAACACTTACATTTAGATTTTTTACCCACTTTAAGCTAATTTTTTATATAGTATGAGTTATGGGTTCAGTTTCATTTTTTTGCAGGTCGATATCCAGTTATTCCATTTGTTGAAAAGACTATTCTTTCCCCCATCAGATTGTCTTGGCACCCTTATCAAAAATCAGTTGATGTTAAGTGTATGGCTTTATTTCTGGACTCTCAATTCTTTTCCATTGGTTTATACATGTCTATCCTTATCCCATTATCACATTATCTTGATAACTATAGCTTAAATACTAAGTTTTGAAATTGTAGGCAGTTTAAGTCCAACTTTGTCGTTATTGTTGTTTTTCCAAGATCATTTTGGCTATTCTGGGTCCTGTGTTATAGTTTTCAGTATACAAGTCTCACATTTATTTGGTTAAATTTTCCAGTATTTTTATTGAATATCTTCAAGTTAAATGATACTTTCTCTTTCTAGTTAAAATCTATTGTTAAGTGCTTCTACTGAAATTTTCATTTCAGTCATACTTTTCCATGGCAGAATTTCTATTTGTTTCCTTTTAAATCATTTTTATGTCTTTAATAATATTCTTTACTTGAAGAGACATTATTCTCATACTTTCCTTTCACTCTCTAGACATGGTTTCTTTTACTTTTTGAACGTATTTATAATACTTGAGATAACATCTTTGTCTACTAAGTCTAATATATAGGCTTCCTTAAGGACAGTTTGTTTTTTTTTCCTGTGCACCGACCAGACTTTCTTGTTCCTTTGTAGGTCTTGTAATCTTTTGTTGAAAACTGGACATTTAAAAAATATAATGTGGTCATCCTGGATATGTGATACCCCTCCCTCCCAGGGTTTGTTGTAGTTTCTGTTGGTATTATTGATTGTTGCTACTGCTACTTTTGTCTGTTTAGTGACTTTTACAAATTAATTCTGTGAGGTCTATCTTCTTTTTATTATTATTATTTTTTATTTTAGAGAGAGTGAGCAAGCAAGTGGGGGAGAGGGGCAGAGGGAGAGAGAGAAAATCCCAAGTAAGCTCCACAATCAGCAGAGCGGAGCTCAGCCCTGCAGAGCCCATGATCCTGGGACCATGACCTGAGCCAAAATCAAGAGTCAAACGCTCAACTGACTGAGCCACCCAGGTGCCCCATCTGTCTTCTTTATCATGTGTGGCCACTGAAGTCTCTGCTCAGTTCACCTGGTGGTCAGCTAATGAAACCTGAGATTTCTGATTTACAGGCAATTTCCAGATAGGTCACACAGTGACAATTCTCTGGAAATGAGACTTTTGGAACACTCCAAACCCATTCTGCCCTCTTCCACTGGCTGCTAGTTTGCTGGTTTCCATGGCTCCCATAATGGCAAAGCTGTTGGGTTTTTTTTTTTTTAATGTTTACTTATCTTAGAGAGAGACAGAGACAGAGCATGAGTGCGGGATGGGCAGAGAGAGAGGGAGACACAGAATCCGAAGCAGACTCCAGACTCTGAGCTGTCAGCACAGAGCCTGACCAAGGGATTGAACTCATGAACTGTGAGATCATGACCTGAGCTGAAGTTGGAAACTCAATTGACTGAGCCACCGAGGTGTCCCAAAGCTGTTGGTTTCTAAGGCTATTGCAGAGGTGTGGAGAGAGGGGTGGGAATAAGGCAAGCTAAAATGCCACAGTGCTCACTGTGCTTAATGAGATTCCACCATTTTTCTTAAACAAATGCTCCTCAGATTTTTGCAAGCCTTTGGTCAATTTCTAGAGTTCTGAAAAAATTGATTTTGACCATTTTTGCTGGTGTTCTCATTGCTTTGCTGGAGGAGTAGATTTTTCAGAGGTCCTTGCTCTACCATTCTGTAAGTGCTTCTCTCAAAGAAACATTTATAAATATCACCTTGATTCAATTCTACATTTTTTGGTTTCACTTCTACTCACATAGTACTCTTTCAGAAAATAAACCATAAAAATCAGAGGAGAGATATAAGAAAACATATTTTCTGATTTTTTAGTATTTCCCTTGTGCTATGGTGCTATGGAGGAACATGTCAGGAGCAAGGTGGACCAAAGCTGTTTCTTTCCAGAAAATAAATATAAATCCAAAAGCATGGTCTTCCTAATTCTATGCTAGTCACAAAATGGATGGGGATTGGAGACATGTTCGATAAAGGAAAGCTAGAAAAGGATATGTAATATTCCAAGAAAAGAGAGCTTTTACACCTGGATTCCCTATAGGGAAAAGAGTGGAGCTTCTATTTAATTTTTTTAAATGTTTATTTATTTTTGAGAGAGAGAGAGACAGAGCGTGAGTGGGGGAGGAGCAGAGAGAGAAGGAGACACAGAGTCCAAAGCAGGCTCCAGGCTCTGAGCTGTCAGCAGAGAGCCCGACGCTGGGCTTGAACCCACGAACTGGGGGATCATGACCTGAGCCAAAGTCAGACACTTCCCCGACTGAGCCACCCAGGAGCCTGAAGAGTGGAGCTTCTAAATGGGCCAGGTATGTGATGATCACTCCACTCTGGATTTCACTTTGCCAGCACTCAGCCTATTCTCCACAGCTTGCATCAAATAGCAGACGCCGAGATGAATGAGGTGCAGAACAGAACCATGATCAGTACCTTCCCCTTCTTGAGCAAAACTGGAATTGGTAAAGGGTCATGCTGACGAATAGCAGGAGATTCATTCGTGGTGAGATTCTGGGCCGAATTCCAGACACCAGTTCATTTTAGGGAGGAGTGGGAAGGAGATTTGCATTTATGACCTCACGCAGAAGCTCCAACCCCGGAGCATATAAAGAAGTGAGTCGCAGGTATTTCCTAGTACCTGGCCCAGCCGTCTCCAAACCAGTCAAGACCATGGCAGTCCTTGGCTCCACACTGCTGCCACTCGGGCTGTTTCTATGCTTCGGACTGCTGTGTTCTTCTGCCAGCTCTGCAGGTGAAATTGACAAATGCATGTTCTTCAGTGAGGTCACCACCACTGGCCCAGGCATCATGGTCAATTCAGATGTCTATGACAGCAACAGAAACTACACAGGTGAGAAGCCGTTCTCTCTGTCGTCCTTTGCCTTCTATAGGGAGTTCATCAGAACCTCAGAGCACACCCCTCCATTCCTGCGCTCAATCACAGAAAACATGTGTCTTTGACCCAAATGGGAAGTGGGGGCAGAAACAGAAAGAGAACATGTGATAGAGTTAGCTGGGTGGGGCTGTTTCTGCCTGTTCTCTGCGCAAACCTGAGCCAGGGGGCCATGACGTCCCGACACCCAGATTAACTGAGCCCCAGCAAGAGCTCACCTGAGGCAAATTCTCTGACTTAAAGAAAATGGGCATTTTTATTATTTTCAGGGGTAGTATCTGCATCACAGTCTGTAGTCTGTTCACATCCATTTGAGAGAACAATGCCCCTGTGGATGATGGCATGTTGCATGCCGGGAGGCGCTGTTCACCTTCAGTCTGTGGGAGGAAACTCGAGCGAGCTAGGCAGGGGAAGTGTTACTCTCCCACCTGGTTCACAAGCAGCCTGAAGCCGAGAGAAGTGAGGTGATGGCTCAGGGTTCCACTGCAGCAAGTAAGTGGCAGAACTGTCTGGCTCCTGAATCTTGGTCTTTCCTTCCCAATCTGATGCTTCTCTTCGAGGTGCCGAGGAACATTCTCCAAATATCCCATTTTGGATCAGCCAAACCTTTTAAGTCAAGGCAGGTGCTTTCTAATTACGTTCATAATAACAACATTTAATATGGTGGTTTACAGGTATTCATGCATTTATTCCTCACAATAACCTGTGAGGCAGATACATACCACAGTCATTCCCATTTCACAGATGAGAAAACAGAGGCAGAGGTGATAGTCACTTGCTCAGGTCACAGAGCTACTTAGATGGTGGCACTGGGATAGAAACCCGAGCAGCCTAGCTTGAGACACCCGGCCCCTAACCACTGCACCATACGCCTCTCACTTACGGTACTGAGCACTGAGACCACTCATTATGTGCTGGGTGCTGTTCCAAGGGTAAATGCTATTGTCTTCCCAGATGAGAACTGTGGCACAGGAGAGTTAAAGTTTTTACCCAAGGTCACAGGAAGGAGCACTGTTAATATCTGAACCCAAGTTAACAGCTGAGATCTGTCCAGCTCCATTCAGCCAGGCTGTCCAGCTTCGGGGACTGCTGTCTCATTACTGTGTCATCCTACTATCCTAGAACTCGACCCCAATTTTTCAGGGAGCACCAGGGTGGATATTACACCCATAAACTACAGAGTCCAGACTTCGGCAGGAGAACGACCATGGTCTGCCTTCCCATGCTCATCCTGTCTTGTCCTTTTTCCTTTTTTTTTTTTTTTTCCATCGGGATTGTCACTAAGGGCCTCCGTTGTGACTCAGGTCACTGTATCCCACTCCTTCAGACAGTGGGTCCTATCCTACTAAGCCAGGGCAGATAATCTTATAATTCAAGATGAGGACAGGAAGGCATATGTATGACCTTATCTACAGACAAGGACCTGGGGCAGGTCAGAGAAACAGCTACAAAAGAGATCACAGACCGCGGACTTAAGATAACATATCACAAGGTGAGGGATTCTGCTGCTGAAATCAAAGAAAAAGAAATCTATCTTGTGAAGATGTCGGGGGAGAGACATGTAGCATGGGGGCCTTCTGAAAGTAGGGAAGTACGAGAAAGAACAGTCAGGAGAGGATCCATGAGACCCCTCGCAGGGGAATACACTGTGTGAGAGGGAAATCAGGCATTTACATAGGTGCTGGGTAGAGCAGGGGGGTGAGGAAGGAGGAAAGGAGCTCCGGTTCACCGAACACCTACTATGTGCCGGGCACTTCTCCAAGTTTCGTCTGACTTCGGCTCAGAACAGAAATGTGCTAAAAGTTCTATGATAAACTGAATCACTATGTGAATGATTTAAGTTGGGAGTCAAAATCCTATGCTCACGGAGACGTGAAGTGTCAGACTCCACACCTAGGATTACACAACAAGCTCTGTGATCTCCTTGTAAGGGTGTCATTGCAGGACTCCTCTGGGATGCGGGACCTTTGGGGAGACTGGGTACATACCCACAAAGGGCAACAGCTTCTCCTTATTTTCATTTTGAACATTTTTTTAATTTCAGGGTTTGTGTCAACATTGGCAGGTCATATATAGACCACATGGCATGTCCCATGGCACAATGGCAGCCTAGGTGTTATCTTAGGAGAGGTTTCCTAGGTCTGTCTTGGTATCAGGGAAAGAAACCTGTGATGCAGTGACAATATTAAGATTTTGCTGTGTAAGCATCGGCCCCCATTTTTCCCTTTAGTGGGCAACAGGGATGTAACTTGCTTGCCTTTTTCCTGACCCTTCATCTTTAAGGGCACTGTACCACCTTGGGTGCACAACTTTTTAAATCAATCAGTGAGTAGTTATCTGGTACCCTCCAGATGCCCAGCACTGGATGGGCCAGATACTGACATGGATGAAACCACAGTATGTAGTACAAGCCAGGATGTAGTTAAGGACTCAATTCCATAAATATAAACATAAATGTTTCAGGAGAGAGAGGGAAAGAGGGCTGAACTGGCCAGGAGGTGGGACATAGGCAGGGTCCTGGAGGGTAAGCGGGGATGGAATATGTGATGAGAAGGCAGAATCCCAGATAGGTGGTCAGACACGAACAAAGGCCAGGGCAGGTGATGGCCGGGTGCATCTGCAGAGCCAGAAGAAGGCCGGCTGCCCTGAGGGCAGGAGGGCAGAAAACACAGTGAGCCAGGCTAGGAGGACCATGAAAGCCATGTGCCGGGTCCTATAATCAAGAGAAGTGAAAATATATATAAAAGCAGAAATGTTTAGATCCTCTAGAAAGAAGGGCACTTGGACGGTTTTGGAGAGTACTGTATCCAGAAGGAAGTGTGTGTGGAATCTGATCTGGCTACGGTCTAAAGAGAGAAGGTGGAGGCCAGAAACCCAGACGACAGATGCCTGGGAGGGAAGAAAGGAGGCAGGAAGCCAGAGGGAGAGAGAGAGAGCAAGCAGAAGCAAGAGCACAGGCAAGAGCATGCCCCCAGGAGAACTGACAGACTTGGTGAAATCTGCCGGACAGCATCGCAGAGCCCTCCACCCTGCGTATGTCTACAACAGCAGAAAGGTTCTTGCCGGGCAAGTCGGGGCCTGTGGGGTTTGGCTCAGCGCACCACCACACCACCACCACCCCCCCCCCCCCCCCCCCGCCCCCGTGACTGGCAAAAACAAAGAGAAATGTTTTGTGCTTAAATAAATAAATAAATAACAATGGCCATTCATCCAACACCCATCACGTGTTAAAGTCTTAACACTATTCTCTGTGCTACTCCCAGGAACCTTGTAAGATAAGGTATCATGACCTCCATGTAACAAGGGTTAATATCATTATCCCCAGACCTAGGACCAGCCCTGGGGCAAAGTGGGCATTCAAGAAATATTTGTGGAGTGAGTGATGAACAAGGAAACCGAGGCTGAGAGACGAAATGGCTTGCTCCTAAATGTAAGAGCTACAGTTCTCATCTAGGATTGTCTGACCCTATTGGGCTACAGGCTTGATATTCTATGCTTTGTAAGGAGAAGTCTTTGAATGAATGTGAGTGGCTGACAGGGACCCGGAGAACAGCCCTTTGGCACTGAGAAATTCTTTCAGAAGGGATCTTATTATTATTTTTTTAATGTTAATATATTTATTTTGAGAGAGAGAGCTAGCTGGGGAGGGGCAGAGAGAGGGAGAGAGAGAATCTGCTGCAGCACAGAGCCTGACTCGGGGCTCGATCTCACAAACCGCAAGATCATGACGTGAGCTAAAATCAAGAGTCGGGCACTTAACCAACTGAGCCACCCAGGCACCCCTCAGAAGGGATCTTCTGACGGAGAAAATGGACAGACTGAAACATTCTCTTGAAATTCCCTCTCCACTACCCATCAGGATGCTGGAATCTAGCCTGTGAGTGCACCCCAGGCTAGATCAACACGGAAGACTCACCTGATTGGGGAAGGTCAAGAAACCCTAGGGTTATGTGATAGGTACTGGGGCTCAGAGACCCCATCCCTTCCCTCACACTTGACAATAGAGACCAAGAGGACCAGGAAATGGGCGCTGCTTTGACTTGTCACTAACAGGCCCTTATTTCATGACCGACTTCCCAAGGGGCCCACTTGACCACATGCATCAACCACATCTCTCCCCACTCTCCACTCACCCTGACAGAAGGGGAGAAGAGGATATCCCCTTCAACTGGCTGATAGGAACCTGGCTCCACAGATAAAGAGCCATCCACGAGCTCACCCCTATTATATAGCAAAACCAGGGCCAGAGTACTGGTCTTCTTTTACCTTTTACTATAAAAAATTTGGAAAACACAAAAATGCACTAGGAAGAAAATAAAAATAATCTATAATCCCACTACCAAGAAATCATACTTAATATCTTTTACTTTATTTTATTTTTTTAATTTACATCCAAATTAGTTAGCATGTAGTGCAACAATGATTTCAGGAGTAGATTTCTTAATGCCCCTTACCCATTTAGCCCATCCCCCCACCCACAACCCCTCCAGTAACCCTCAGTTTGTTCTCCATATTTATGAGTCTCTTATGTTTTGTCCCCCTCCCTGTTTTTATATTATTTTTTCCCTTCCCTTGTGTTCATCTGTTCTGTGTCTTAAAGTCCTCATATAAATGAAGTCATATGATTTTTGTCTTTCTCTGACTGATACTTTCACTTAGCATAATACCCTCCAGTTCCATCCACGTAGTTGCAAATGGCAAGATTTCATTCTTTTTGATTGCTGAGTAATACTCCACTGTATATATATATATATATATACCACATCTTCTTTATCCATTCATCCATCGATGGACATTTGGGCTCTTACCATACTTTGGCTATTGTCGATACTGCTGCTATAAACATGGGGGTGCATGTGTCCTTTCAAAACAGCACACTTGTATCCCTTGGATAAATGCCTAGTAGTGCAATTGCTGGCTCGTAGGGTAGTTCTATTTTTAGTTTTTTGAGGAACCTCCATACTGTTGTCCAGAGTGGCTGCACCAGCTTGCACTCCCACACCATAGTTAATATCTCATATTTCCTTCCAGACTTTTTTCATCAACTTCCTTTAAAATGGGATTGTATTATATGCACATCCTATTTGTAACTTTCTTTTTGCACACTAAATTTTGATTTCATGACCTTCATCCCCCTGTCACATGCCACAGATGGCAGCTGATTGTTTCCTTGTCATTCCCTCGTAGTATGGGTTCCTGTAAATGCCAATATCAGCTCCGTGGTCCTGCGAGCAGTGGATGAGAACAACACCTCACTAGGCCTCTGGGAAAAAGCAGACGAGCTTTGCAACAGCAGCGCCCTGTATCACCTGGAGAACTTGAATGACAAGCTCTTCACAGCAAACTGGGTATCTCCCAACTCCGAAAACATAACCACAATCGAGCTACAGTAAGAACCTGTCACCATGTGATTTGCTTTGGGCTTTTATGGGCTTTTTGCAGATGGGGTTTATGCAGTTTTACACTGACCTGAGATGGCTCAAAATGCATCCCAGACACGAAGTGGAGAATTTAGTAGCTGTGCTCTTTTTCTGCTTCACCATTCTGTCCAACATTTTACCTACAGTTCATGCGCACACACACGCACCCCCCTCCCCCCAGGGTAGGCTCCACATAGACAGAAAGATCTGGTTTTGAAGAAATCCAGAGCTAGACAGTGGTTAAAGCAAACCAAGCTAACAAACAAATGAAAACCGAATTTATTCAGGACTGTTGCAACAGAAGAACCTAAAATAGAATAAGGCTCAATTCTGAATACCATGTGGGCAAGTGGGAATTTACAGGCAAGAAGCATGGTGGGGGGGTTGGGGGGGTCACTAAGAAGAAACAACAAGGCCTGTAAGGGGGATTCTGGCTAAACTGACCTAACAGGATTCTTGCAGAAGGCAGGCCAAGGTGAGCAGATATTATCTGGGGTGGTAGAGGAGGAAGAACCAGGTGTTAGGGGTGAAGGGTGAGAGGTAATTGCTCAACTGACTTAGAAGTGTTCTTGCTGAAACCAGATTTTACAAGGAAGTGCACAGATAGGCCTGGGAGAAGGTTCTGGAGCCTGACTAAAGTTTGGTCAAGCAAAGAATCTTTGCCACTGGGCACATGTTTGCATCAAATACCAGAGGATCATTTTTTAAAACAGATTCGTTTTGAAAATGGCAAGTGTGATGATCACGTAATAACCCTGGCTTCCTAGTGTCACACCGAATGGACACACTCAGATTCCAAGGCGAGGCCAGCCGGCGCTCACATTCCACTTTAACAAAACGACCTTCCTCTCAGCTAGAGATGTTACCCAGGTTACTTTAGGAGCCCACGTTGAGAGGCCCTCACACTTTCAGACTGCCACTCTGTACCAAAAGGGCAGGTCTCACCATGAAGCCATGTCCCCGGTCAATAGCCACCAAGTCTCTACAGACACTGACGGTGATGATGCTGTTGAGCCATCCTGCCTTCTCCTGCCATGCCTGGGGCCTGACGGGACATGGCTGGCTCTGGAGAAGTCATTTTGCCCACGGTGACTTCTGAGAGTGGAAATGCAAGGGAGCTGCTACATCCCAGCCTCCTGATGACAGCAGTCTCCTAGATGCCAACCAAAGCTAATCAGGGCAATGACTCTGCTTACACGTCACATCATTAAAGCCTCTACACTCCATGCAACAACAGATGAAAGACCCAACGGTGACCACCTGCCACAGAAATAGCACATCCCCACAGACAGTACGGTCTCCAGACCCCTCCTTGGCCCACGCGGCTGACAAGGGGAGGGACCGGCACATATAATGGGGGTACAGACAGCAGGGAGCTCCACCGTGCTGGGTGGGGCACAAGGAGATGTGAAGAGGCCCCTGCCTCTGGGGCTCCACAATGAGTTCCGGGGAGGCAAGGCCTCTGTAGAAATCACTGCAGAGGGTGAACATCACTTCCTCCAGAAAGCATTCCCTAAACCCCCAGATCAAGTTCCAGCTTCCTGCTTTTCACCCTCAGAACTTTCACTGCTTCTTCACAACACATAGCACACCTGGGATCCATTACTTAACTCGTCCACTGATTGTTTTACTTTTTAAAAAAATTTTTAAATGTTTATTTTTGAGAGAAAGAGAGTGCGAGCTGGGGAGGAGCAGGGAGAGGGAGACACAGAATCCGAAGCAGCTCCTGATTCTGAGTTGTCAGCAAAGAGCCTGATGGGAGGCTCAAACCCGTGGACTGTGAGATCATGACCTGAGCCAAAGTCAGATACTAAACCGACTGAGCCACCCAGGAGCCCCTGATTGTTTTGTTTAAAGTCTGCCTCCCTGAAGAGACTGTAAGTGCTACAAGGATTAGAACCACGTCTGTCGCATCCACCACTGTCCCCTCAGCACCAAGCACAGTGATCGGCATGTGGTGCACACTCATTAACTGTTGAATGTATGAACGAGAGAATGGGTTGATAGTGAAATCACTATAATAAGAATAGCATACCAAGGGGGCACCTGGGAGGCTCAGTCAGTTAAGCATCCAACTCTTGGTTTCGGCTCAGGTCATGATCTCACAGTTTGTGGGTTTGAGACCTGTGTGGGGCTGCACACTGTCAGCATGGAGCCTGCTTGGGATTCTCTCTGTCCCTCTCTCTCTCTCTCTGCCCCTCCCCTGCTTGCATTCTCCCTCTCCCTCCCCCTCTCCCTCTCTCTCAAAATAAATAAGTTTAAAAAAAAAAAGAACAACATACCAAGCTGTACAGATCATTTAATGAACATTGAGCACCCACTATGTGTCAGGCATTGCTGACAACAAAACCTGTCCCCATGGAGCTGGCCCTCCTGTGGCAGAAGAGGCTCACAGCAAGGCAATGCAGTCGAGGAGCATGTCTCTTTAATGGAGCTCTGTGTGGGTTAATGACAACAGGGAGAAATGACTTCACAGAGGTTACTATTGAGTATATGGGCAGATGGGACCAGGACGGAGATCACAGGCAGGGCTGGCTTGGACAAAGAGTAGAGGTTCAGAGTGGTTCAAACAAAGAGCAGAGGTACATACCAGCCGGTGAGGAGTTCAGGGTGCTGTAACTGGTGGGGTGGGGGATGGACAAGAACTTGGCTGGAGCAAGACCACAGAGGATCTTAGTCAAGACAATATAGACCAGATCAGTATTTAACGATCTGCTGATTATGCTGTAGAGAACACTAAGGTCGGGATCCTCTGGGAAGGAAGAAATGGGAGCAGGACTCGTGAATTCCAGAGCTGAGGTCCTCACCACGATCTCTTATTGATTTGCCCTCCACAGAGCCTTTGCTATCAATTTCTACAACATGGCTACATTTTCTTCTCTGCAACTAAGAAGAAAAGGTAAGTTCCTCTGTGGCCTATTTACACATCTGGCAGTGATTCAGTCAGCCTGGAAAATTACTTTGTGGATGTTCTAGAAAGTCTTCTGGTCATGATTGTCCAGATGTCAGTTGAGTCCCCCAACACCTGAGACCTACAGAAGACGGCTCAACCCCTTATCAGATGCCCTCTGGGAAACAAAAGCCATTCCCAACATTTCTGCCAACTCCCAGGGGCTAACTCTCAGTCACCTGTGGCTCCAGACTACTGCTTCCTCAGGAGCCATTATGTCTAATACTACATAGATGGATATGAAAGTTAGCTCTTTCTTTAATCTCCACAAAGAATTCCCACTCACACAAAGTCTTCATATGTATAGCAGACTCTAACCAAGGGGCTGAAGGGAAGAGGGGGAGATTCGCATAAAGAAGGGTTGATAGTGTAGAAATACTCATACTTTCCTTCATTCTCAGAGTGGCCTCTGGCCACCACCACTACCACCAGAGATTTACACTGACCTTTCACAGGCTGTCGTCTCCAACTTCAAACCATCCTGGAGCTCCTGGTCCTTCTCCTCCCTTCTCTGTCCTCTTCCTTCTCTCCTACCTCCTTCTATGGAGCTAAACCAAATTCGAGACACTGAGGTCCAAGAAAGATAGGTAACTTGCCCAAAGCCACACAGAAAGCAAATGGCAAAACTAGGACTCATAGTCCACATCTTACACTTTTTTCCACTTTTCTTAGACTTACATCAAAACTAGAAAGACAACATTTTACTACGAATGAAGTTTTAAAATGCAAAGCTCAACCAAGAACAATAAACATTAGTCTTTCTCAATGTCCAGATAACAAGTCTTCCTTGGGAGCCCCCCAACATGCAGTATGATGCTCATTTTCCTGCTGACTGTACATTGCAAATGTGGTCACAAGGGATATCTGTTTTCAGCAATAGATTTTAAAGTGATTCTGCCTAAGGAAGCTATTACATGAATGCCTTCATGGCTTCCTTTGGTGCTTCCCCTCTGTGGAAAGACCAGGGTATTATTTTCTTCCTGAAGGGTATTTTCAAGATGAACACTCATGTAAATGCTAAGAAAGAAAGAAAAAATGTGTGTTTCTAATCAGGATTCCTTCAAGTAGTTGTGTTCAGACTTTGTGGCTCAGTGGGATACTAGAGAAACATTTGCCCTGGAGAAACACTAAATGAGATAAGACAAGGCCTCCTAACTGGAAGACACCCTCCCGCTGGGGACAGTGCTTGGGCCCGAGCAAATCACAGGATTTCTCCCTTCTTATTCTTCTATATAGTCCTCTTTGATCCATAGACCCCTGGAGGCATCATTATAATATTCCAGGTTTTCCAGGATCAGACTACCCCCAGGGCCTGGTTCTCTGCTTCTCTGCAAGGCAACCTCAGAAAACCCATGGATGGTCAGACCCCCACATCTGAGAATGACCAGTGCCTCTGAAACCACAGAAAGAGATTCAGGGGTTTGTACAGGGCCTCTTTGCACTTGCTTTAGGGCAGGGGTAGCCATCCTCAGGTCTGAATGATTATCTATTCTTACAAGCTTTACAGGCAACCTTTGAAATTAGTAGGAAAAAAAGAAAATCATGCCATTCTGGATGATATTTGCACTGGTTGATCTAATATAACATTAAGGACATAAAGACATAGGAGGACAGACTACCCACCCAACAACAAATTCAGTAGTTGTATAAATTCCTTCCCATTTAGGATTGTGTAGACCTTAAGGGTAGAGAATCTTTCTTACTTGCATTTTGTTCCTTGACATTCTGTACCCCTAGTTTTTTCCTCATCCTCTACAAATACTTGGTAACTGAGAAGGGTCTACTGAAATTTGCTCCAGCGTTCCATCAGATTAGCCTCCTTTCTCTACTGCCCACCACCACCTCCCCCAACAAAGAGATTGTGATGCTATTGCTTGTTTGTTTCCAGAGACGACCAGCTCCCAGATATCCACAACCAGGACAACCCCAAGCCCAAACCCAATGACAGGACACATCTCTACAAACAGGACAACCCCAAGCCCAAACCCAATGACAGGACACATCTCCACAACCAGGACAACCCCAAGGCCAAGCCCAATGACAAGACATATCTCCACAACCAGGACAACCCCACGCCTGACTCCAAGGACAACCAGCTTGGCCAACAAAACCTTCCTCTGCCCCATCACAAGTGCCATTCAGATCCTGATAGTCTTTCTCACCAGCAAACTCCTCTCCTAGAAGGAAGCTAGGAAAATAACTATTCCTGCCTCCTCTGCATCTCCTACATTGAGTTCCAAGCCAGGGCTCTGACAGGTGTGCGAATGAAGACTTTACATTCTCAAATGTACAACTCTACTGCCACTGCTTTGGACAAAAAAACAGAAACTTGGGATCACTTGGTGGAGGGTAGCTAGTTCACTCACTGGTGGACGTGTAGCACACAGATGTTCAACTGGATCTCTCAGGACACAAATTAGGGTTTTTTGTGGTTTTTGGTTGTTGTTGTTGTTAACTACTTAGACCTGGTCTGGGTGTAACCTGGAATTCTGGCTTTCGATTTCACATGCTGACAGCCAATTCCATGACCAATGTAAACTTTTGTTCACTGCCAAATGATTTCTCCACGCCCCAGTCTCTGTGGGAAAAAACCTTTCCTCACTTTCAAGATGATCTCAGATTTCTGACCAAACCCACTCAGGTTACACTGAGGTTCTATGTCTCACGTCACTCAACAAGGAAAGGAGAAAGGAATAGCCCTGATGCTATTGGCCACACCAGTAGCATGTGAAGGGCTAGAAAAAGGAATGTACCAAGTCTGAGCAACCTAGAATGGGGAATTACTATGGTATAAAATACATTATCTTTTTGTCATACCAAATAAGCTATATTTCAAATAAGAATAATGAATGTGTTAAATCCAAATACAAGTCTTTAGTGAGTGGTTACTCTAAAAGTACAAAATACTATCTGATTTTACTCATGTATGTGAACATTAAAAAAAAAAAATTAACAGAACAGTAGGAGTGTCTATGTTTTCAAAGACAGATCCAAGGGTAAATGTTTCCCAAGGTTATTTTCCTCAAGTTACAAACTGGTCATTTTTCCCCTAATGGTAATTTCCACTAAGAAAAGGGCAAAATATTTACAGTATTCATAACACAATGTAAAACCAAAAGAAAGCCTAGGGTTTCCCATAGTACCCTGATGATAAGCAACAAAGTTTTCTTTTAATAATTATCCTGGGGCGCCTGGGTGGCGCAGTCGGTTGAGCGTCCGACTTCAGCCAGGTCACGATGTCACGGTCCGTGAGTTCGAGCCCCGCATCAGGCTCTGGGCTGATGGCTCAGAGCCCGGAGCCTGTTTCCGATTCTGTGTCTCCCTCTCTCTCTGCCCCTCCCTGTTCATGCTCTGTCTCTCTCTGTCCCCAAAATAAATAAACGTTGAAAAAAAAATTAAAAAAAAAATAATTATCCTAAATTCCAGGATGCCAACATCCAGCACCTAGCCTTCCTTGGGGACAGCGTCTGTCAATTTCTTCCTCTTCCCTGAGAATAGGCCATACTTTCCTACTTGTAGGTTTTTAACTTTTGTTGAGATCTGGACGTGGTGAAGGTTATAACACAGGGCCTCTGGAAATCAGACTCCCCTGCCCCTCCCAGGGCATGCTGCTGCTTGTTGAGAGCCTCCGTCCATCTGTTGAGGGATCTCTCAACTCCTCTGGGCAGACTCCACTCTATTACTTGTTTAATTTTTTTTTAATGTTTCTTTCTTTCTTTCTTTCTTTCTTTCTTTCTTTCTTTCTTTCTTTCTTTCTTTCTTTCTTTCTTTCTTTCTTTATTGAGAGTCAGAGGGGGGAGGGGGAGAAAGCCAGGAAGGGGCAGGGAGAGAGAGGGAGAGAAAGAAATCCCAAGCAGGCTATTAGGCTGTCTGTGCTATTAGTGCAGAGCCCGACATGGGGCTTGAACCCACGAACTATGAGATCATGACCTGAGCCAAAGTCAAGAGTCAGATGCTAACTGACTGAGCCACAGGCGCCCCGCAGACTGTGCTCTTTGTTGAGTGTGGTCACTGACATCTCTGCTATATTATCTCAGCAGTCAACTAGTAACCTCATAGATTTTCTTACATGTCAAATTTTAGCAGCCTCTTTCTTCATTAAGCATTCCTCTAATAGCTGGAAGTTTTTTTTATATTAGATCCTAGAGTTTGTAGAGAAAGTTCACTGACAGTTTTTGCCAGCAGAATGGTTTCTGCAGTGGATGGACCAATTCCTGGAGCTCCCCATTCTGCCACTTTCTATGACATCACTGGGCAGCCACCATTAGTATATGCCAGGCGCTGTGCTAAAGCACCTTAAAAGCATCATCGCAGATAATCGTCACAAGAACCCTATGAGACAGAGCTGTTTCACAGATAAGGACACTCGGGCGGAGAGAGAGAAATAATTTGCCCAAAGTCACTCACTGAATAAGTAATGAAGCTGGGTTTCTACCATTTTGGAACCTGCACCGTAAACAAGGACACTCAAAGGGCCCCCTGTGCGGCTTCTACATGCCCTGGCATCCTCCAGGGCACCTAGTTCCCTAGGGTCATATGACAAGAAGAGGGTATGGAAGGTATGTGTGTCTCTCAGGGACACAAGCAGGCCGCGTGTTCCCACAGTCCTCCACGCCCCACTCTCTGCTGCCACCTGTAAGATAAACTGCGATGACCCAAGACCCAACAAGTTTCATATATACCTGTCGTGGGCCAGCCTGGCCTCATCTCAGGTTCGGTGTGGAAGGTGTGACAACAACTGGAGGCTCAGCAAAAATATTCTCTTGAGTTGGAAAACTTTTAGACTCGAAGAAGTCTGGGAAGAGCTGAACTCAGACACGCAACACAGAGGTAGCTGTGCGAGAGCACTGGGTTCGGAGGCAGGAAGCCTGTTAAATTCTAGTCCGGCTGCTAAGTAAAAAAGTGACCTTAGGTAAGTGGCTTTACCCTCGTCTGCTTCGGTTTGCATCTGTTACACACAGGGTTGCCCAGGTGGTATCTGAGCCTTCTTGCAGGTAGGTCTCCATTTTGATTTCTCTGTCACATCCAGACCTAGTTCTAAGGGTCTATGTAGCTGGAGATGGTAAGTTGGTGCTAAGTCAGTGATGCTTTATGCCACGTCTGACTGATTGGCAGACACTGCTGGGAGCACTGTTGAGGAGGATTCTGAAGCAAAAGCCAGGCTCAGAAATAGTGTCGTATTCAACAAGTATTATCTTCCTTGGGCTCAGGAGGCAGGACTGAGTGTCAGGGGACCCAGGTATCTGCCGTCCTTAGTCCCTAAAGTGAATCCAGTGAGTGGCTACAGAACAAGAGTAAAGGGATGATCAAGTACGTACATTCAGTCTAAGAACAGCTAACTCTGATCGTCACTACCAGGGAAGTGACTCACACAAGGAAAACAAAGGCATACAGGCAACTCCAAGGAAGCCCACAGGTGGCACCTCAAGCAGAGAATAAAGAAGTGAACAAAAGATAGACTGTTTTCACTCCCACACTCACTTGCCCAACCTTGTTCTTCCACTTTTATGTTTTCTTGTTTGCGGCTTCGTGTTTTGTGAACTCGATGCATTCTTTTTTTTTTAATGCTTATTTATTTTTGAGAGAGAGAGAGAGAGAGAGAGAGAGAGAGAGAGAGAAAGAGAGGGCAGGGGAGGGGCAAAGAGAGAGGGAGACACAGAACCCGAAGCAGGCTCCAGGCACCCAGCTGTCAGCACAGAGCCCAACGCGGGGCTGGAACTCACAGACCTCAAGATCATAACCTGAGTTGAAGTCGGATGCTTAACTGACTGAGCCACCTAGGCACCCCTCAAAGCATTCTTATCCTGTGTTAGAAGCAGCAATTGACTACCCATTTAAGGGAAGTGATCATTCATTTCTGAGGAAGTAGGTGAGAAAACTGCTATCTTCCAAATCCCATTACCTCAAAGACATTCATTCACACACCAGAAAAAGTCCCGAGCCTGGTCAGTGGTCCAGGTATCACAGCAACTATTCAGAGCGGGAAGAAAATTCAGAACAGGCAGAACATTCAGATATTACCTTATTATCTATCAACCTCCACGTTACTTTTTAAAATAAATGTTTAAAATATTCATAATTAACTGAAACATTTTTATTTCACACGAGAGGTAGTTCAGCAATTGTCTTAAAGCCTAATTTCTTTTAATTTTTTTTTTAATTTTTTTTTTAACGTTTATTTATTTTTGAGACAGAGAGAGACAGAGCATGAACGGGGAAGGGGCAGAGAGAGAGGGAGACACAGAATCGGAAGCAGGCTCCAGGCTCGGAGCCATCAGCCCAGAGCCCGACTCGGGGCTCGAACTCACGGACCGCGAGATCGTGACCTGAGCTGAAGTCGGACGCTTAACCGACTGAGCCACCCAGGCGCCCCTTAAAGCCTAATTTCTGAGACCAGACAGCCTGGGTTCAATTTCATTTAATTTTACCCCTTGTTAGTTGTGGGGCCCTGTACAAGTTACTCACCTTCTATGTGACTCAGTTTCTTCATCTGTTAAAATAGGGTGAAATACAGTAGCTACCCATAAGCTGTTGTGGAGATTAAATCAGTTAACATATACAAAGCATTTGGAACAGTACCTGGTACAAAGTAAGCACTATATAATTATTTAATGCCTAGAAAAAGCATTACAAATGATACACTGATGTACAAGAAAGCCAAATATTATTCCAATATAAATTTGTACAAATAAAACGGTACCTATAACAAGGACTAAAAGTACTAATTTGTAATTCTTATAAGAAATGGCCAATGTCTGACTTCCCACAATCTTTCTCCCTCCAGCCCCACCTTCACCTTCACACTTCAAGCTTCTAAGTAAAATGTCTCCTAGCGCACTGGGTCAGCTCCTTTCTTCTAGAGAAACTAAACAATGGGTGAGGAATTGAATTACTCCACATAATAAAGAGTTAGGAGGGAAGGTGAGAAGAAAAAGCAAGAGTATCATAAGGATTGGCACAGAAAGGAGCTTCTGGAGGCTGAACGGAGAGGCCAAGGGATTTCCCAACACCTGCTCTTGGTTACAAACCATTTCTGTCTTAATGTCCTTCCAGAGATACAAATGAAAATTAGAGGGGCGCCTGGGTGGCTCGTTCGGTTAAGCGTCTGACTTCAGCTCAGTTCATGATCTCGCAGTCCCTGAGTTCAAGCCCCACGTCGGGCTCTGTGCTGATAGCTCGGAGCCTGGAGCCTGCTTCAGATTCTGTGTCTCCCTCTCTCTCTGTCCCTCCCCTGCTCACACTCTGTCTGTCTCTCTCTCAAAAATAAATAAACATTAAAGAAAAAAAAGTGAAAATTAGAATTATTTTACTTCTGATAGCTGGACTATATTTCTTTGACTTTGGACCAGCAGTGAAACTGGGACATATGGACTCACCCTGCACCCAGCCCTGCTTTTATGTAAGTTATATCTATGTATATAGATAGAATGAGGTTAAATATATATACCTGGTAGAAATAGGAAATAATTTAACATATGCAAAAACTACACATTTATCTATGCATATGCATATAACCTGTATATAAAAATAACTTCAGACTCAGATGCTTGAGTCCAACAAACTCAAAAAGCATTTGGCTAAATTAACAAAATATGTAGACAGAGCACATTTAAAAACCTTGGGAAATTTTTTGAATAGTTATTTTAATTGAGTATGTTTTTCCTTCTTTTTTGTTTTTTTAAGACAAACAAACCTAGGTTCAAATCCTAGCTCCTTCACTTAATGAGTGATTCTGAACAAGAGTCCCTTAATCTCCTTAGATCCCAGATCTCTCACAGTGAATTGGAGCTGAGCTGACTCATGCCTCGAAGGGCTACCAGTGATAGAGATGCTGGACACATAGCGGTAGGCATGATGTTAATTCACAATAAGTCAACACATGCCAAGAACCTTAAGTTAGTTAACTACCCAATCTCGAATGAGGATGGAAAACATTATATGCCATAATCTGGTCAGGTTGCATTTGTTTCCTCTTCTAAACACAGTTTTCTCCTTCAAGAATAGAGCCTTCAGGGGTGCCTGGGTGGCTCAGTCAGTTAAGTGTCTGACTTTGGCTCAGGTCATAATCTCACAGTTTGTGAGTTCGAGCCCCGCATCAGGCTCTGTGCTGACAGCTTGGAGCCTGGAGCCTGCTTCTGATTCTGTGTCTCCTCCTCTCTCTGTCTCTCCCCTGCTCAAGCTCTGTCTCTCTCTCTCAATAATAAATAAACGTTAAAAAAAAAAAAAAAAAAAAAGAATGGAGCCTTCAGATCATGATCTCAGGGTTATGAAATAGAGCTCTGCATTGGGCTCTGTGCTGACAGCATGGAGCCTGCTTGGGATTCTCTCTCTGCCCCTCCCCTGCCCAAAATAAATAAATAAACTTAAAAAAAAAAAAAAAAGAATGGTGGGACACCTGGGTGGCTCAGTCGGTTAAGCGTGTGACCCTTGGTTTCTGCTCAGGTCATGATCTCACATTACATGAGTTTGAGCCCAGCATCGGGCTCTGCACAGACAGTGCAGAGACTGCTTGGGATTCTCTCTCTCCACCTCTCTCTCTCTCTCTCTGCCTCTCCCCTACTAGCTCTCTCAAAATAAATAAATAAACTTGAAAGAAAAAAAAAGAATGGAGCCTTAACTTTCTCCCTAGTACTCTGGGAATTATTCAAAGTTATTATAGCAACAAAACTGGGCCCTTGTTTGCTAAAAAACAGGTAATTGCCTCAGTGTTGCCACAGATCTATTAAGTTCTGTGCTCTACAAAAAACCCTGTTCTTAGGGGCCAAACAGATGGAAAGATAAGAGGCATTCTTTGCAATACCAGCTGAGGCTCTCTCTGCCTGGGGCAAACCTACTCTCCAAAAGCTGGGACAATGACTACCCACCAATCTTGAATTTATTATAAAGGGAGCACTTGTCGGTGCACATCTGTATAAGGACTGCTACCCAACGATGGTGTGGTCGTGAGGACAGCCGTTTATTAAAAGATCCTTCATTGGCATGGTCTAGCTTGTCTTTACTTAAAAGAGTAGTCAAGGACTAAAACAAAATTGACCCACAAAAGGAAACAGAAAATTTCCAGGAAGATAAAATTTGCCATATAAATAGGTTTTGACAAATACTTAGGGGATCTAATTTTATTCTGTGATGGTTGTTCTCTGAGATGAAACACATAAAGAGTAACACCTATCTGAAGTATACTCGCAAAGTTTGATATTAAATCTCAAAGTTTTTACCAAATCAGGTTCCACTATATCTGTAGAGATGGCAGGCATGTTCACTCATTCAATGACTAATTATTCAGCACCCGCTGGGTAGTGGGCACTAGGTTAGGTCCTGGGGAAATACGAATAATAACACAACGGCGCTCTGGCTTTCATGAAGCCAACATCCCCATGATTGGGAAAGACAGTAAACTAGTAAGCAAAATAAATGAGACAAAAGGAAATATAGATAAAAGTTTTGACACTGCAAGAAAGGGGAGTGTGTAAGGTATTATAATAGAAAATAACAGAGGATTTCTACCTACACAGGGTAATCAAGGAAGGATTCTTTAAATGGGGGTACATCTAGGCTGGAGTCTGGAGAATGATGGGTTTTATGAAGAGGTAAGGGGGTGGGAGTAAGGGGCAGCATTCCAGGCAGAAGGGCAGAAAATACAAAGATCTGGAGGCTGGAATGAAACTGGAGTGCTTTAGGACTTGAGAAAAGGCCAATGTGACAATGTGACAATGTGACAGCTGGAGGCTGGGGATATGCAGTGGCTGCATCATACGGAGCATAAAGTTTAGATTATATTTTAAAATTAAAAGGAAGCTTTCAAGGGGTGACACGAGACAGGGGAAGAACTAATAAAGGAGTATGGAAGAGAACCAAAGCGGAAGCAGGAGGCCAGCGGAGAGGCCAAGTCAATAATCTAGGCAAGAAATGGCAGCGGTTTGGACTGGGGTCAGTGGCACTGGAAACGGAGAGACCAAAATCACTGCACATTTTAGAGGAAGAACTGACAGAGCTTTCCGACAGATTACAAGTAAGAGATAGGAATCCAGGACAACTCCCAGATTTCTGGCTTGAAAAATGAATGGATGGTATCGGCATTTTTAGGGAAGACTGGTGGAAGAATAAATTCTGAAGGAGGAATCAGAAGTTCACTTTTGGAAAATGGTGAACTTTGAGATGCCCGTGAGACACCCATCCATGGTTCCATCTGCAGGCAAATAAAACTCCAAAAGGTAAAAGGCAACATTAGCCCTTCTATTTCTTCAGGTTGTCATCAGTCACAGGGCACGTATTTACTAAGACATTTATGAAAAATGAAAAAAGGTTTTTAAACTGAGTTCATACTTACAGTAAGTTGGGAGTTTTCACTAATAAACTGGCTGGCCAAAGCTGACCTTGGGCAGATGTACAGAGAACTTGTTTCTTGGGCATCTTTAAGAATGTAAGCCTGGGGCGCCTGGGTGGCGCAGTCGGTTAAACGTCCGACTTCAGCCAGGTCACGGTCTCGCGGTCCGGGAGTTCGAGCCCCGCGTCGGGCTCTGGGCTGATGGCTCAGAGCCTGGAGCCTGTCTCCGATTCTGTGTCTCCCTCTCTCTCTGCCCCTCCCCCGTTTATGCTCTGTCTCTCTCTGTCCCAAAAATAAATAAATGTTGAAAAAAAATTAAAAAAAAAAAAAAAAAAAAAAAAGAATGTAAGCCTGGGATGGTGTTTCTTTAGCCAACAACCAGAAGACAAAACAGGGCAGTATTTTAATTCTTTATTTTCTTTTATTTTTTATCGTTTATTTATTTTGAGAGAGAAAGCGCAAGTGTGCGCACACACAAGCTGGGTAGGGGCAGACAGAGGAGAGACAGAATCCCAAGCAGGCACCACACCATCAGAGCAAAGCCCGATGTGGGGCTCGAGCCCACGAACTGTGAGATCATGACCCAAGCCAAGATCAAGAGTCGGATGTTTAACCGTGTGAGCCTCCCAGGCGCCCCTAATTCTTTTTGTAATGGTTAATACTCCCGTCTTGACGGTGACAGAATGCAGTGGGGGCAGGTGGTTGGCTTCTGAAGGAAGCAAACCAACTGACAAGCTGCGTGAAAGCCTCACTGCTGCTCCGAAAACCCTTGTGGTGCACGAACCACACTCCCTCACTTTTCTTTTGTGGTGATAGCAGTTCTCTCTGCAGCTATGTGGAGACTGCGTTTGTCTGGGACATTCTCCAAAAGTGTCTTGCAACAGAATCTTGCTATAAAGTTAAATTGTGTGAAACTAACAATGATTTTTCTGTGTGCAAGGGAGGCTAGAAATATCCCAGACATAACAAAAGCAAAATGAGCACAATCTGTTTCCCATCTTTAAAATAATTCTATTTCCAAGAGGAATGTACAAGTTCGGAGTTTAAAAAAACAAAACGGACACTTACCATAGATCTAGTCTATTAGTGGCCTCATATGCACAACTGATCATATTCTGGCCATTTTTACAACCCATTGGTGGCGACTGCATCCATTCAGGCAACACAAATGATAGCTGAGTTCTGGTCATTCTGTTCATAGCGATATGGTCAATGTAACTTTTCTCAACATCTCACTTTAGAGTTGGTTTTAATTTTAAAGTGCTTCAAAGAGCTTTATATGGGGGCGCCTGGGTGACTCAGTTGGTTAAGCATCCAACTTCAGCTCAGGTCATGATCTCACGGTTTGTGAGTTCAAGCCCCACGTGGGGCTCTATGCTGACACCTGGGAGCCTGGAGCCTGCTTCAGGCAGATAGCCCACTACCCCACTAGATAGTCACTAGCCCACTACCCCTGCAGGATGCTCACACAGATTCTGTGTCTCCCTCTCTCTGCCCCTCCCACCACACACCCTCTATCTCTATCTCAAAATAAATGAACATGAAAAAAATATTTTTTAATTAAAAAAATGAAGGTATTTATATGTATCTACCCACAAAACCCACGAGTTCCACTGGAAACAACCACTGCTGATACTCCTGCAAAAGGAAATGTGCTTTATTCCCCTGCCATCAAAAAGAGCATGACAGACAGCCCCTGCCTAGCCCCCCAGCCTCCTTTCCTGCTCTCCTCCTCGTCATACTTCACACACTAGAACGTACATGGAGTCCTCTCCCTCCAGTGTGGTGTGGATTTAGTGACTTGCTGGTAAGTAACACAATCTAGAAATGTGACTTGCTTACCAGACTGGGACCCCTACTGTGCTGGTGAGAGTGCTCACTGGCGGCACACCCCTCCCTGCCCTCTGGCCTGCTCATGCTGAGGAAGCAAGCTGCTCTGTGCAGGCGCCCCCATGGCAGGCAAGGGAGGAAGGAGCTGAGGCCTCACACCAACAGCCCCGTGAGCGTGAGCGAGTGAGCCAGACGCCGACCCTTCCTAACCCATCCCCGAGATGACTGCAGCCTGTGAGTGACCCTGGGCCAGAGGTCCCAGGGGAGCCACCTCCAGATTTCTGGCACATTCAAACTGTGAGATAATCATGTTTTGAGCCCTTCTGTGGGGTAATCTGTTATGTTACAGTAGATAACTAGCCCACTCCCCCTGCCGGGTGGTCACAAAGATAACGTGAGGTAAATAGAAAGGGTTCAGCACAATGCCTGAGGCCACAGGAGGCAGTGCACTACCTTAGCTCTACCCTCCCTCCCTGTCACTCCATCCCTCCTGCTCCACGAGCATCTGGCCACCATCACCTCCCCTCTGGATCCCCACAAATGCTCTGCAACTGGTTTTCCTTGCTTCCCTGTGTCCAGCTGGTGATTCTCCTTAAAAAGCAAACAGAGAGGGGTGCCTGGGTGGCGCAGTCGGTTAAGTGTCCGACTTCAGCCAGGTCACGATCTCGTGGTCCGGGAGTTCGAGCCCCGCGTCGGGCTCTGGGCTGATGGCTCAGAGCCTGGAGCCTGTTTCCGATTCCGTGTCTCCCTCTCTCTCTGCCCCTCCCCCGTTCATGCTCTGTCTCTCTCTGTCCCAAAAATAAATAAACGCTGAAAAAAAAAATTTTTTTAAAGCAAACAGAGAAACTTCAACAGCTCCCTATTGCTCAAAGGACAGAAACCAAATGGATATTCAAGGCCCGCAGACTGTCCCCATTCTGTATTTCCAAGCTAGCTACCCATTACACACTCACACTTCATTACTATTCTATTTAAGATCAATCTATTCACTTCATCCCAAATACACTTTGTCCATTCCCACCACGAGTGGATGTGTGCCCCTTCAGTACGTGTTCCTGCTTTTCTCTGGATTCCAAAGGCCACCCTCCTACCCCATCACTTTCACTACCATTCAGGACTGACCTCCCTACTAAGCTTTTCCAAATGTCACCACCCCAGAATAATCTTTTTCTTTCTCTAATTTATTATGTACTCCTTTGGTATTTAAAATCACAGAGATATAAAATCTGAGAACAGGCAGAAGCAACTTCAGAAAGCCTCAGGTCCAATCATTCGTGTTATGGGCAAAGAATCTGAGGCTCTGAGATGAGAGGGACACAGCTGGATAGTGGCAGCACAAGGACCAGGATTCAAGCCTCAAAACTCTCGTGTTATTCAATTCTAGAAACATTTACCAGGGGCCGTTATATATAAGGTACTACAAAATTTCAACAGTTCCTACCAATCTGCCATTCATTTATTTAATCAAACAAAAATTACTGAGTGCTATTTACTAGACACTCTGCTTCAAATAAAGACTTTGTCCACAAGGAATTCAGGGCGGTGAAAAATGCAAAAAGGTAAAGCAACAATTACAAAACAGCTTGATAAGGTCTCTGACAGCAGGTTCTAGGGAGGCAGAAGAAAACCACCTATATACTATCTTTGGTCCTGCCCTCATTCGCTCACCCATTCAGTGTGATGGACAGTCAGACAGACAGACTTCTCACTTTCCTAAGGAAAGTAAGTAGAAAAAAAAAAGGTTCTCTTGAAGCAACTCATGAACGACAAACCCCTGCCATGTCTACGCTACTATGAAAAGTAATGTTTTTCTAATATGATATCAGATCTATAAAATTAGATTTATTAAAAAAAAACTTGAAATATACATACATTATTCCATTACCCTGTTTTTAGAGTCTGTGTTTTGGAGTCAGACAGACCCTGAGTGTCAGACATTCAGTCTGCTGTTTATTTGCTGAGTGATCTTAGGCAAGCAGTTTAAACTCACTGAAATTCAATTTTCCCATCTGTAAAATGGGAATAATACCCACTTTTCATGGCATTTGTGGGAATTAAAATCCTGTCTTTTAAATAATCAATACAGAATATACAAGTATAAGTAACAAAAATTGTGCTTGATAACTAAAACACATTCAAATATCATTAAATGGGCACGGCATTATTATCCAAATTTATCAAAATATCCTTTAGTTACTAACTGTCCAAAACAAAAGGGTACCTCTCTGAAAATTTTTCTAGTAGTCACTGCACAAGTTTTTTTCTACTATTTCCAGGTAGCAACATTCTGAGAATCCATTGTGTGCTAGTTGCTATGTGGAGAGTGAAATAAAACCCTACATTTAAGAAGTTTAGAATACAAATGAGAACACTTCTTTGGGCGAAGCAAGCAAATCCTTTCTTGCGGATTTAGTCATGAAGAAAAGATACCAGGTGCCAAGAATATAGTTCAACTGAAGCAGGTAAGTTTAATGTTAAGAACAAAATGGGATCCATTAGGAAAAACTATATGTAAGAGATGAGTTACAGTGTAAGATATCCTTTTCATGTTGATTATTTTAATAGGATTTAATACATATGATTATTCTTCAGGTTTCTGAATTAAAATTGTTCAGGTGGCCATAAGGTCTGGAAACATAGACAACTATACATAATAAATAGTTTACTGATATTCCAATAAATGTTCAATGAATGTCCTGTTCCTCACTAGCAATTTATAGTTCAACAAGCTGTGCAAAACTGCCTTGAACAGTGTGCACTAAACCGGTATTTCCATCAATCCTTGTATAGGCACTTACAATGCATCACCTAAAGTGACTGTATGCCTTATTTTCACTGAATAATCTTGTGCCCTTAGCACACCTGAGAAGTAATCAAGAAGTGTATGTTGTCTGTTTTCGGACTATGTGGCCACCTATATATATTTTTTTTAAGTTTCACCTACTGTAAGTCTTATAAACATTTTTGCCATTCATATTTATACCAAGGAAAAAATGAATACTAAAAAATGAGATAATGGAAAAACAAAAATTGATTTATTTTGCTTTTAAATTCCACACCATAACATTTTACTGAAAATGAAGTGATTTTTAATCTATAGATAAAGGATTCTCTAAATGACACTCAGAATGTCTAACAAATTTTGTTTTAAAATATATTTGAATACACAACAGGTCTTACACACAATGATTTCAATAAATGAGGCACCAAAACACAAGGTGAAGCTCTAGCAATTCTGTGATGACTTTTCAATAGTCCAAGAGGATAAAGACCTTTTTCAAATGTGGAAAGAAATTAATCTTTCTACAGTATGAACCCCTAAAAGCTACTCTCCTTTATAGACGACAACATTATTGTCAGTTTCATATACTTTTACTTTATAAAGAACTCCCATAGGAAGAAATTTCTGGAGGTTTTCCCAGATATATACAGCTACATTTTCTGTCGTGCTGTAGGAAAAAAAGGAAAGAAGATCAAAGGCAAATGAACAAAATTTCATGTTTAATATTTACAGAGAATAGAAATTCTGGATTTAAAAAATAATGCTAAAATAAAACTTCAGAACCACCTACCAGTCAGATAAAATGTTAACAGCAATTCTTCTTTCCTACTATTTACATAAGGCAAGATGGTCACACTCACCTTACAACATCTGCGAAGTATGGCACATCTAGATCCAGATTCTTATGATCAAGGGGCTTCATAATTGCCTCCTGTAGATAAAACAAAGGAAAAAGATCACTGGTTCCATTTATGACTCAAATTCCAAAGTGTTCTATCTTTGCCTCTAGAAGCCTTACCTTATCAGTTAGTCACTAACTCAGTGCTTGTAAGGACTCCATCTGTGTCTCACAAAATAAAGCTTAAAGTTGGAAAATGAAGCAAGGCCCAAATCTCCATAATGACTGGTTCTCCTCATTACTAAATGCAAAGATGTAAGAAATCAAAACGTACAGGAGAATTCACTGCAGCTTTCTTGTAACCAGCCATAGTGATTCAGAATTCAGTTTAACACTTCGTGAATTCTGTCTAAAAATTACCAAAAATACTTCTCCATATAGTCTTAGCTTCAGCACAATGCCACAAGGTCATCAGGACAAGGATCCAGTGAGTGTTAACATTTTATAAAGCTGACTGAGAGTGAAATTATGTAAGTAGTTCTAAATTTCTGCTATGAGGAGTAATTTAAGAATTATCTTGGGGGCGCCTGGGTGGCTCAGTCGGTTAAGCATCTGACTTCAGCTCAGGTCACGATCTCACGGTCCGTGAGTTCGAGCCCCGCGTCAGGCTCTGTGCTGACAGCTCAGAGCCTGGAGCCTGCTTTGGATTCTGTGTCTCCCTCTCTCTATGCCCCTCCCCTGCTCATGCTCTGTCTCTCTCTGTCTCAAAAATAAATAAATATTAAAAAAAAAATTAAAAAAAAAAAGAATTATCTTGGACTCTTAGAGGAGGAAAAATATAAATATATAAAAACCGTTGCTTCCTAATGCTTATATATATTAACATAACGTTTTCCCTTGTTGGTGGCAAGAATAGCAACTGCCTTATTCTTTCTAACTTTTTACTTTTAGCTATTGTACAAAATGTAAGCATTTGTGAAACAATCTAATTTTCCAGTGGTATGGTTCCAAGAAGGGTACATTAATAATAACAGCAATCATTTTTTGAGCAAAACCAGAACCATATGAAAAAGAGTTAAGCCTTAAGCCAAATAGCCTTTAAAACAGATCAAATTAAGGGCAGTTCCACATGGACATCAAGAAAATAAATACTGTTTCCTATTCAATTCCAGTGCGGGTCCCAACTTTCCCACTGAAGTTTCTTCCACAGGCCCCATCTAACTTTATTACATGCCATGATGAGTTACTTCTACTAAGGGGACTATGTGGTGTCCCTCGGGTACACAAAAGTGGCGAAGAGTACAGAGAACCTGTATTCCAGTATTTGGCCATCCGCATGCATGAGACGCCTCAAATTTCCCATACTGCTGTCTTGTACAACACTCTGTGTATATATTTTAAATCTCCAGTAAATGCAAAAACTCTGTCTTTATAGCTTTCCTAATGTACTCAGAACACACTGCTCTTTGTTCATTTGCTGAATCTCTTATTCATTTTATCCAACTGAAACTTACTGAGCACCTAGTATTCTTTGTCTCCTAGAAAAAGTCATGTTAGCATTCTCTGGGTAAAGGCTGTGTCTCACTCGTCTTTGCACTCTTGATGCTTAGTTCAAAGACTTACGCGGAGTATAAGAGTTTAAGAGTGGAACTGAACAGACAGGTGACATGGTATAATAATAAAACCAAAGCTGGGTTGAAGGGAGTCCACTCCTAACTTTGTAAAAGACTAACCACACAACCTAAAGCAAGTTCGGCCTCTCTCAATCCAGGGAATGAAGAAGTTGGTTGAGATCATCTCTAAGGCTTCTGACACTGCAGGACTTCTATAATGATACAGTCAGCAAGTCCTTCATTGAACTCCTGTTATGTGATCCCTGTTAACTGGAGGAAATCAGGATATGGCAGCAGGGAATACAAGATGAGCATGTTACAGGTATTCCCATCACTGCAATTCAACTGTGACTTATTTCCTTTAAATCACCCAAACACCTTCAGAAAAATATGAGAGTAGTTCCTCCAACTACTCCTCCAATTCTGCTCACAAGGTCATGGAACCTCTGAAGATACTTAGGTGGGAAAGTAAAAACGGGGGCCATCAAATATACTTAGAGGACCCAACATGACATTACCTCCATGTACTCTTTGAGGTCGGTCATATTCATAACCATGCCTGTAACAGGATCAATCTGAAGAATAAACAAAGGTGAATATTAGTATAATATGCTTTTCATATTTAAACCTCTGCTAAGTTATTAAAGGCTGCACAATGTGCAGAAATCGCGCCCACATCTGCCTTCATCTCTGAGACAATCACCAGGTGCTCCAGGTATCCATTTTATGGTACCACTGATCTTCTATCTGTCCACATATAGCAGATTAAAGATAACCCTTTGGGAGAGGAAAGGTCTGGAATGACAGCAGCTCACCATACACAAAGGCCAACAATGAAGCAATATTGATTTGAACAGAATTTTTCAACACAGAATCCATCATGTTGGCTGATAAGGCCCAGCAATCTGCGCAAAGCACACAGATATTTTCAGCACGTACCTCTCCATGAACTGTCACCACAACTATGGGAAAGAAAACAGAATACCAAAAAACCACATGAATTTCAACAGATAACACCCAAGCACAAGTTAGCGACATAAATTAAGTATTAGATCTCTGCCCTACAAAACTATTTATATTTTCCCTAAGACGGCTGGTCTTTTAGTTAACATCTTTATTAATGAAAGCAAGACTCAACCAAGACAGAGAGGCTTAGCAGGAGCTTTGGCCAAAGCCAGAAAGGGTGTAAATTCTATTTACGAGGTTGATGCCCTGGGTAAGAATGTCCACTAGGTAGGATGGAGATGCCGCCTGATCACTGCCTGTAAAAGCAGAGTATGTACAGAAAGAAGTCTGGCTACACATCGAGGTGGCCCAATGCTGGGCGGTACCTTTCTGAGCAAGCAAAACCACTAATGGGCCTAAAACTCTGATGCCTTTACTTACATAAACATAGCCAGTTTACAGTAACGCTCTATAAGTTAACGAAGCATTTGAAAAATGATGCTCAGAGTGTTTTACAATTTAATAACTTATATTTTTTTTTCAGCTCTGTGCAAACGCCATTAGGTATTACGTGATAAGAGAGCAAACTAAGAATAACAAACATCATAGATCAAGAGGCAGTAACTAAACTAGAAAGTCTGATCCTCTGACACCTTTTCTAATCTTTTTACTCCACCATACTATATGCCATGATATGCAACGGCTTACGTAGCTGTTTTTTGAGATACCGGCTTTATCTCAAAGAATCACATCTCTCATACTTGTTTAGAGCATAAATTGTTTTCTTGGAACATTGCTGGCAAAGTTTTAGACCCAAGTTATTTTCCTGCCATATAGCAGGTTCCTAACCAATATCTCCCTTTTGTCTGTCATTATTTACTCAAAGAATACAGTGTAATTTTAACGTTAGCCTCAACAATACCTAATTAGGAGGAAACGTGGTGCCAAAAAAATCTCATTATGTACACTAAGGCCAAGGATAAAAAATATTATTTAAACCATTCATTATCTCTAACACAGCAGATACAAGGTAAAATTTAAGACACATCCAACCAAGACAACAGATTTTTTTCATTCTGAACTTCCATGTAGCTGCATATTCAAGGCTCAAGGTATTCATGCTTGGCCCATAAGGTTTCTGACTCGTTAGGACTATATTTGCCAATTACATCCTTATTGAAAGGGCTAAAATTTCATCACCTTTTCCCTCACCTTTATAATTGTGCCCATGGCCATTTGGATTGTTGCATTTCCCATACAGTTTCAAGTTTTCTTCGTTACTCAGACATTTGCTGAAAAAAAATCAACACGTCACAAGTTCAGATACCTTCTCTGTTCCCTACGTTATTTGCTCTAGCTTTTGAAAAGCTTCACAATTTATTACTTTAGCTCACCAAATGGAGAGTCATAAATCATTTTGATTTCATTATTCAGCTGTCAGGAACCAGTGTATGCCCCTTAATTAGGCTACCGTACCATATAAATTAGCATAAACAAAGTCCACACCCTCATTCCACAGCAAGATTCCAACTGATCTGCTCAAGGCCCTTCTATTTTTCAACTCCCCAAGCATTTACTGGGTACCTATTACATTCTAGGCATGGATTGAATGAAGCAAGGACATACAATGATAAAAGATGCCTGTCCTCAAGTGGTTTAAAATCTCATTTCTCCTTGGGGTGCCTGGGTGGCGCAGTCGGTTAAGCGTCCGACTTCAGCCAGGTCACGATCTCGCAGTCCGTGAGTTCGAGCCCCGCGTCGGGCTCTGGGCTGATGGCTCAGAGCCTGGAGCCTGTTTCTGATTCTGTGTCTCCCTCTCTCTCTGCCCCTCCCCTGTTCATGCTCTGTCTCTCTCTGTCCCAAAAATAAATAAACGTTGAAAATCTCATTTCTCCTTAAAAATAATTACGTGACCTACTGCGGCTCCTCTTTAACACCCTTGCATTATAACGCCTTACTTAACGACTGCCACAAATGTCACCAATCCATTGAGGGGTATTCAGATTAGGTGAAACTTGAAAATTACAATACTCAGTTGTTCTTCCAGGCAGAAGACAATTTTCATTCTTAAATTTTTTCCAAGTTTATTTATTTTTGAGAGGGAGAGAGAGAGTGCACGCACAAGTGGGATAAGGGATAGAGAGAGGGGGAGACACAGAAACTGAAGCAGGCTCCAGGCTCTGAACTGTCCGCACAGAGCCGGACTGGGGACTGGAACCCCAACGGTGAGATCAAGACCTGAGCGGTAGGCTGATGCTTAACCCACTGAGCCACCCAGGGGCCCCCAGAAAACAATTTTCTTCGTGAATTTTTACTCCACCTGTCCAATCGTCCATGCATCTTCAACGAGGCCTCCTATGTGAACGCCCTACTATACCACCCCTTCCTTTTTGAGACCCTCTTTGTTATTTTCCCCCATTCCCTCCTGCTCACCCACTGACATTTAGAATGCTACAGTTCACAAAGCTTTTGCACAAAATTCCCTCCCTACGTCCTCCACAAGATTGGCCAGATGGCGCGCTCGGGACAGAAGGCGAGGACGGGTTGAGTGTTGATCGCTGCCGCCTAACACAACTGTCACCTGACACAAGACCTGACAAGATGGCCAAATACCTGCCCAGTGAATGAACGGATGACCCTTGTTAGAAACGATCATCCTCGTTTCACAGACCTGGAAACGTTATGCTGAGAGCGGGACTTGCTAAGGAGAGGCAAAACGCGCCTCGACATCAACTTCTCGGTGCGTTCAAGCAGTCGTGAATGCTCTGGGTTCAAATCCCTGTCACGCTCCCTGTTCTCAGAGCTGCCTCACCAAAGGGATCGCCTGGGTTCACGACATCCGTGCTAAACAGTGGGTAAACTTGCGTTGTCGTAGCTGTACTGGTTACGTGGCTAGCGCTCCTGGCACCTCGGAGCAGCTCATTTTTACGGAATGTTCACCACGTGCCTGGCACCGTGTCACCTGAGCACTGTGTCACTGCTCCGACTGTCGCAGCAACCCCTCGCGCTCTACTGAGGTATGTAAGGAACCCCGAAGTTGCTCCAAGACTCGGAGCCAGCGAGGAAGCCTCCGCGGTCCGCGCCGCGTGCCACCGCGCCCACGGCCTCCTCCGCTGGACTCCAGCTGCCACCGTCACGCGGTCGCCAGGGAAGCAGGGGGCGCGCCTCGGTTCGCACACCTGCGCTCCCGCGCCCGAGCCCCGCCCCCCTGCGTGGGCACTGTGGGCACACCCCACCTGTGGAGCCGGTGGGTCGCGCTGAAGGAGACGAGGCGGGACAGTCGCGCCCAACGGCGACCGCCCACGCCCGCGCCAGCCGCGCTCATCGCCTTGCCTCCCGGTTCGGTTCGCCGCGGGGCGGGGATAAGCCGAGCGTTCCGCGGCTGCGCAGTGCGGCCGGCGCCCTGGGACGCGCTCTCGGCTCCGTGCTGCGGCTGGCTCCCTCTGCTGGCCCGGAGGCAGTAAAGCGTCCCGTCCTGTCAGTCTCTTGGACAGCAAGAGCGGGGATAAGGTAGGTAAACCTACCAGCAGTCAGAAAACGTGGGTGAGGTCTCAGTGTCTTTCGTTCCAAGGTCTGCTCAGCCTCAGGCCACTTAGGGCCGTGAGGGTCAGCCTGGCCACACTGCATACTGGAAGGACCTCTGTGACATGCTCCTCCCACTCACTTCTAGAAAGCCCTGGCTATCATAACCTCCCCTAGCTGGTTACTCAGAGGTGGGCCTCAAGGCCAACCTACTTCTAGCCTAAAGGGAGCGGGAATTTCAGGGCACATGTAGGAGCCCTTGACTTTCATAAATGACATTACCTTTGGACTGTTTGTAAAGATTCTTCGTACTAAGGGAAATTCTCAAGCTTTCCTTACCATCCACACACATGCATAAAACCATTTATCACAGTGTGAACACATGCAGTCATGAACACACACATTAGCAATTCTCTGTCCTATGTTGACACTTCCGGAGTAAACGGATCATGTTTCCCCACATCTACTTATAAGGAGTATCCACACTACTTAACAGTTCCCAGTATTATGTCACCTCTTGCTTCCATTCATTCCTTTGCTAAATATTTATCGAATATCTAACCATGTGGCCGGCAGTGTTCCAGGAAGGATAGATTAAATCATGAGAGTAACAGGCATACAGGCCCCAAATCGTGATTTCTTTCAAATGTCTCCTGTCTCCAGCTCCATACTCTTGTTCTGCATTATCATGTAGCCAAACATTTTTAGCATGTTTTCAAATATTTTTATTATATCCCCCAGTGGGCTGTAAAAACGTCAAAGAATAAACTTCAGATATTTCTGAGATAAACACTCTAGTCCAGTCCTCTCATGGATAAGAAAGCATGGGCCCAGGGGCACCTGGGTGGCTCAGTCAGTTAAGTGTCCGACTTCAGCTCAGGTCATGATCTTGCAGTTCACAAGTTCAAGCCCCACATCAGGCTCTGTGCTGACAGCTCAGAGCCTGCAACCTGCTTCAGATTCTGTGTCTCCCTCTCTCTCCCCCTCCCCTGCTTGCCTTCTCTCTCTCAAAAATAAACATTAAAAAAAATTAAAGAAAGCATAGGCCCATATAAGTGAATTACTCATACCAGATCACTTACAATAAAACACTACTTGCCACGCATTGACCATATGGGAGATAAGCAGTCTAATTAATGGTCAATGGTTACACAAATGCTTGACTCTTTCTGAATGAAGTCTTAGGAATCAAAATACAAAGCAAAAGGAATTTCTGAGAAATTGCTGTACTCAATTACTTAAATAAAATATGGCATTGCATTTGCAGAGCCTTTGCTCTACATTTTTAAATTAAGGGTATTCACCAAATTCACCCTCAGTGATCCTGTTATGGGTTGAATCATGTCCCCCCAAAACTAGTATGTTGAGCCCCCAGCACCTCAGAACATGACTTTATGTGGAAATGGGTCTTTGCAGATATAATTAGTTAAAACAAAGTCACTAGGCTGGGTTCTAGTCCCTTTCCCCTCCCATATACGCCTCATACTCCTCTCCTTGAGTCTCGACCCTGGTGAGTGAGGAGTTGGGGTTAGGGAGAGGAAGAGGCCCTAACTAGGCTTTCAGCCTTAGTCATCTGGTCACTCAATTTTATCAGAGTGATATATTTAAATAGATAGATAGATAGATAGATAGATAGATAGATAGATAGATAGATAGATATAGGCATATTATAGAATGTCACTGTGGAGCGCCTGGGTGGCTCAGTAGGTTGAGCATCTAAGTCGGGCTCTGTGCAGATGGTGCAGAGCCTGCTTGGGATTCTCTCTCTCCTTCTCCCTGCCTCTCCCCACCTTTCAAAATAGTCATTTAAAAAAATTTTTTTTCAAAGTTTTTTATTTATTTTGGGGACAGAGAGAGACAGAGCATGAACGGGGGAGGGGCAGAGAGAGAGAGGGAGACACAGACTCGGAAACAGGCTCCAGGCTCCGAGCCATCAGCCCAGAGCCTGACGCGGGGCTCAAACTCACGGACCGCGAGATTGTGACCTGGCTGATGTCGGACGCTTAACCGACTGCGCCACCCAGGCGCCCCCAAAATAGTCATTTTAAAAAATAAACAAATAAAATGTCATTGATCCCTTTTTTTTTTTGTCTTCTTCTTCAAGAACCTCATAGATGACAGAGCCACGGCAGAATTCAGGCATCCTTGGGTCAAAATCTTGATTGTACTGATAACCTTTATATGCTTGAACTTCACACCCTGTGATTAGGATGGAGTAAAGATTTATAGAGGAAAGACATTATCAGATTGGCAAACTTCCCAGATGTCATCTGGAGTCTCTTCCACCCTTTAGATCCAGATAAGATCTAAAACAATCCTCCTGTCTTTGAGGACTTCTGTGAAAGATCAGGGGATTTATGTTCTCTTATGCTTACCTCAGCCTCGAAGCCTCCACATCTCTGTGAGTTGTTCAGCCATCTTCTTGCCATTCTGGTACCTGCTGCTTTTACTCTGTGCTTCATCAACCCAGACACAAAACGCAGAGCTTTCCCTTTACTGCCACAATGTAAACCTTTACAGGTGGCATTTTTGTGCCTGCGGGAACACTTCACTACAGAGGACGGGGTTTATGATGTTGGCTGTAACTCCTGAGGAAAACGGGGAAGAAACTGACTCTGCAGGGAGCTCACGGTTGTCCCAAACTACAAGTCAAGGAGGGTTCTCCGGCAGCATTCAACATGCAGAGGGAGCACTGAAAGTTTAACTGGTCCTGGTTTGGAGTTAAGTGGAGGGAGGAGGTATAACTGAAGGGAAAGGCAAGAAAGGATTTCGAAGGCGTTGGCAAGAGTGTGGTTTATGTGACAGACATAGGAGGCTTCGGGCTGTCAGGGTTTAGATACATGGAGATTAGATGGCCTCTAGTGCCACCTGTTGCCCAACCAAATGAAGAACTACCCACTCTTCAATTTCTGGAGATGAGAAGAAATGGCTGATCTTAGTGACGTCCCTCAAAACAACACCCTCCCATGGCTGAGCTGGGGGTGGGGTGGAAGGTGGCAGTCGGTGGCTCAACTGCTGTGGCATCCGTGGACAGTGGAGAAACAGGTGCTTTGGAAGAAAGCCTCCAAGCATGACGTAGCTGGCTGCCTGTCCTCTGTAAGCTCCTTAGAGCCCACGCTAACAGGCAGGCTGTGATGGAAAAAAACAAGGTGCTTTTTAGAGCTATCCTCGTATTTTACAATCTGTGATTATTTGTATTTTTTCTCCCAAGTGTAAGGACCTCTGTCACCACTCTGTCTGATGGTGGTGATGACCCAGCTCTTTTTCTTTCATGTAGTCTTATTACCTAGAGAAAGATGTATCTAGTAAATATAAATTTAAAACTCTCTTCAAAAGGTTGTATCAACACTTGCTTCACGTTTTTAAGGAAGAGCCCTAAGAAAATATAAAACCGTGATTATCTCAAGAATTCTGTTTTGTTTTGTTTTGTTTTTTTTTAAGTTTATTTATTTTGAGAGAGACAGAGAGCTGGGGAGGGGCTGTGGGGGGAGAGAATCCCATGCAGCCTCCACACTCAGCACAGAGGCAAAATAAAGAGTCGGACACTCAATTGAGCCACCCAGGCACCCCAAGAATTTGTTTTTTAATAGAAATTTTACAACCAGATCTCTACAGTTTGGAAGGTAAGGTGCCTTTTTTTGCTCTCTTTTTTTGTACAGAAAATGTTCATTGTAAACTTAGTTTCTAGGCCTTGTGAGTTGTTCCATCAGATGGTGACAAAGGTGCCATGGAACCCGTAAGGCATTTGCACGGGCACTTCGGCTCGGCCCAGTTCTTCAAAGTTCTTGGCGTCCAAGACTAGTAGAAAATTGTTTTCATTCTAGAAAAGGAAAAACAATACTGGAAATTCTTTTCTTTTTTAATTTTTTAATGTTTTAATTATTTTCGAAGAAGAGAGACACAGAGCATGAGCGGGGAAGAGTGGAGAGAGAGGGAGACACAGAATTTGAAGCAGGCTCCAGGCTCTGAGCTGTCAGCACACAGCCTGATGCTGTGTGGGCTTGAACTCATGAACTGTGAGATCACGACCTGAGTTGAAGTCGGATGCTTAACCAACTGAGCCACCCAGGCGCCCCAGAAATTCTTTTGATCATGTCTTATGCATCTTCCTATCTATCCTCACCACCTAGCACAGTGCCTTGGCTATCCATTCACTGAATGTTTGTGGAATTGCTGAACCAGCCTGAAAAGAAAATTATGGCAGAAGAAGTTCAGGCCCAGAGTGAAGAAATTAGGTTGTTTATGTCAATTACTTTCACAGAATCTCTCTGACTTTAAGGATCTTTTTACCTGGGCCTTTTTAATCACCGAAGGGATACAGAAATATTTTTCTTCCAAATTTTCTAAGTTCTATGCCTCCAGTTACTTCGGAACTGTACAAATAACTTTGTCAGCATTACAAGGCTGACTGATACTTGCCCTGGTGTAATTGCAGGAGTGGCAAGTACATGAAATGAGGACAAAGTCCTCTGAAGCCTGTGGCAGATGTTAGTAATTGATCCCAGCACTCTCCTCGTCAAACCCTTAAAAAGTCTCAGAATCCTACACCCCAGGCAGCCACTAATAACTGATCAAAGCTTGTACTCAAAGTGAACCTATCTGCCATAAGACTGCCTTACACAAGAAGTTATGACATCAACATTGTTGAGAACTAGGGCTCACCACATTACACTTTGGGAGCAATGAAACTGGCAGCACAGATGGTGGCATGAACATCCGACTAGACGTCAGAAGACTGAGATTTAAACACTGGCTTTACCACTGTGAGATCTGACGCAAGCTCCTGCAACTTATCTAACTTACAAATTCCATGTGTGTAAAATGGTATGCAAAAAAGGTCTTCTTCTTTTTTTTTTAATTTAAATTCAAATTAGTTAACATACAGCGTAGTCTTGGTTTCAGGAATAGAACCCGGGATTCATCTCTTACATATGATGCCCAGTGCTCATCCTGAAAAGTGCCCTCCTTAATGCTCATCACCCATTTTACCCATACCCTACCCACCTCCCCTCCAGCAACGCTCAGTTTGTTCTCTATATTTAAGATTGTCTTATGGTTTGCCTCCCTCTCTGTTTCAACAAAGCTCTTCTGATGAGTAAATAAGATGATGTGTGTTAAAATTCTTTGTAAATGAATATGCAAAATGTAAATTATGATGACTATATAAATAGAACTTTAAAATAATAATAAAGCACGATTGTGATAAAAGGGTATGTACATAGGAGGAGAGGAAGAAAAGGGAGAAAGTACTGTATTGGAATCAGAATAAACTACTGACAGCATCACTGAATACAATCCTCAAAAGGCTCAGTGCCACTTCTCTTTCTGAATAGTGATGGGGAGATACATTTACCTGCTTGGGGGTGATCACCACAGAGAGAATAACCCCACCATCTTCTTCACTGGTTCCTGGTGCAGGAACAAACACAGGTTCCGAGGGGTAGAAGCCATCTTCTCTCCAAATCTGTAAGACCCCCCCCCCCCAAAAAAAGTATTTGACAGAAGGCTAGTTATGAGCAAGAAGACTTCAACAGCTTTTCTCACTCCCAGCATGCACCTGGCTGTCAGTACACTATCCATTCAGTAAAAGAACCAGGCTCACTGAGCTGAATAGAGGGGGGCAGGTGGCTTGCAGCTACAGGCTCCATCATCATCAGATACAATCTGTGCAGTTATAATTTCCCATCGACCTGAACTATGTGTCCCAATAACCTAAACCCCATGATTTCTCTAAAAATAACATCCAACAGAGACTTGTTTTTCTGGGCTTGGGATTCATGTAAGATTCCCCAGAGGGAATATACCCCTAGCCTAGGTGATTCTGTGGTTCTCAAACTGAATAAAAGTAAATGGTTGAGCGGCTTAAATATTAAAGAAGCTCAAGAGGTGCCTGGGTGGCTCATTTGGTTAAGCGTCCGACTCTTCATTTCAGCTCAGGTCATGATCTCACAGTTGGTGAGATCCAGCCCTGCAGCGGGCTCTGCCCTGACAGCTTGGCACCTGCTTGGGGTTCTCTCTCTACCTCTCCCCAACGCATGCAAGCACTCTCACTCACTCTCTCATTCTGTCTCTCAAAATAAATAAATAAAACATTAAAAAGAAAAACCTTTTAAAAAAAAGTCACTCCTTCCTTTAAAAAAAGAAAAAGAAATTCAAGAGCTACTTTAACAAAACAGAAACTAATTCAAAAAAGTGGTCTTTTAAGGGTGCCCTTTAAAAGGGCAAAAGCGGTCTTTTAAGAGTTCAGAAAGGGAAAAAGATTTTCATTACCGTCAGTGTTTTGTTTACCACATCCACCTTGATCAGAGAATCCCCCACCAAATGCCGAAAGCCACAGCCATAGAAGAAACGATACTTTCTGCCACTGAATTGGCCATAGTTGATCTGGGGAAATTCAATACCTCCTTCATCCTCTAGACCCTCAGGATGTAGATTTTCATAGGAGCACCAAATCTAAAAGAGATCCCAAAAGGATTTGCAGTGATTGCTTACTTTCTCACCTATTTTATGCAGTATAGGTCAGTGAGGGGGCTAAGAGTTTGCAACAGGGCTTGGAAACTCAGACTCTAGGTCATCTTTTCCATTATTCCTCTTTCCATCACGTGTATGAATACGTGAAAGATCATCGGGTTTTGTGACGAAGCTGTCAAATGGCATACAGGGTGGCAGTGACCTTCTTATTCTACCAAAGCTAAGATATTAATAGCTACACAACGACATGCTGTGGTAAGCACAAGCTTTCCAGAAGGTGGAGATGATCAATACCAATCTAATACTTAGCTGTTCCACAACCATTAGAAGATTGACATATCTGTTTCAAAACACAAAAAGGATAGGTAAACACAGCGCTCACTCCCACTCAGAATCCTGCAGCTCTTGTGCAAGCGACTGTCATGACCTTACCCTGCTAGGCTGAATGATATCAGACTTATTGGGCAACAAAGATTGAGGGAAACAGCCAATGAATAGAGTACCACGATTAAAATTCAAAGTCTTAGTCTAGTGTCCTTTGAAAGCATACCTTTCCATCAGCCTGTTTCACAGCACTGGCTGAAGAATAGGACAATGGGCTGAGGTTCTGTCCCTCGGGGTCATTCAAACTGACATGCAAGGGCAAAACAAACCTTCGAGGGAAAGATCTGCCTACTGAATTATAGACCTGTTCAGGAAAAAGAAAGAGATGAGAAAATGTCATTCATAGGATAACAGCATGTCCCAATAATTTATATCCAGTCAAACATTCCTAAGTAATTGCATAAATGATCATTTTCATTCATTCATTTATTCCACAAACATCTGTTGAGTACCTCTAGGCAAAGCACTATTTTAGACACTGGGGATGCAACACTGAACAGAGTCTCTGGACCTCAAGGAACACACTCTAGTGGGAAAAGAATGATAATAAGAATTAAAATGTATGTTATTGGATTAGTGTCAAATACACAAATGAGGTCTTGAGAGTGATAACTGCCATTAAGAAACATCCTGCAGGGTGAGAGACTAGAGAGTAACAGGGGTGCTTCCTTTTTCATGTCTGGTCAGAATAGGCCTCTGCATATTAAAGCATTAACTTAGTAGGCCTGGGTTGCTCAAAGCTGGCACATTCTCAAGAAAGGTCCATTTTCATGGCTGGTCCTTAGCTGGCACCTGAGAACTGAGCTGTGGGAATATTATGTCTGACAAGACTGGGTTCGCATTCCTGAGGTCTTGAGCCACACTGCACTACCTTACCCAGACAGTTTATGCAAACAATGCAATTTATAATGAACATTTGCTTCCCTGCGGGCATACGGAGCTTTGCTTAACTGAGGTTGGGTAGGGGCTATATGCCTATGTGCTGATACCCAACAAAAACTCTTGATGATCAATCTGGGGGAGCTTCCCTGGCATGCAACATTCCATACATGTTGTCACAAGTTGCTAGAGGAATCAGGTGTGTCCTGGGTGACTCCACTGGGAGAAGACTTGGAAGCGTGCACCTGGTGGTCTCCTCCAGTCTTCATCCCACGCACCTTTCCATTTGCTGACTTTTCTGAGATCTGTGAGCCCTCCTACTGTATCACCAAACCAAGAGTGAGGATCCCCAACACAACCTCCTTGCAGAGATCATGTTGAAGCAGGAGGCCCTAGCAAAATAAGTATATTTTTTCTGACAATAAGAGTGATTTAAGCATATTTTCCTTTCTTGAAATACTGTAAGAGGGGCACCTGGGTGGTTCAGTCAGCTAAGGGTCTGACTCTTGGTTTTGGCTCAGGTCATGATCTCACCATTTATGGATTTGAGCCCTGCGTTGGGCTCTGTCCTGTCAACAAAGGGCCTTCTTGGGATTCATTCTCTCTCTCTCTCTCTCTCTCTCTCTCTCTCTCTCTCTCTCTCTCTCTCAAAAATAATCAAATGCAAAAAGAAAAACAAAAAAAACTACTGTAAGATGGAGAAGAAAATGTGCTATTTCCCCTCATATACCTGGATCCACATTATCTCCATCTCACACAGAAATGTTTTTACTGAAAAAAGATTCAGTGCTATTTTTAAGCTTCATACAGAGTTAGATTTTTTTAAGAGTTAGATGTTTTAAGTTGCTTTTAAATTTATGTAAACATTTTTTTCCTTCAGCAAAGCCATAGCTGAACAAAAAGACACTTCCAATAATGGTGGCTTATTATTAAAAAAGTAAAGTGGACCAACTATCCCACTGAAAACAGTTTAAAGAAGCTAGACAAAATGCTTAGAATAGGTGTTTGAACTCAGGAAATAACAGATGTTGGTGAGGATGTGGAGAAATGGGAACTCTCTTGCACTGCTGATGGGAATGCAAACTGGTTCAGCTGCTCTGGAAAAGAGTGTGAAGTTTCCTCAAAAAATTAAAAATAGAATTGCCCTACGACCCAGCAACAGCACTACTAGGAATTTATGCAAAGGATACAGGGGTGCTAATTCATAGGGGCGCATGTACCCCAATGTTTATAGCAGCACTTTCAACAATAGCCAAATTAGGCAAAGAGCTCAAATGTCCATCAACTGACAAATGGATAAAAAAGATGTGGTTTATATATACAATGGAATACTACTCGGCAATGAGAAAGAATGAAACCTTGCCATTTGCAACAACATGGATGGAACTGGAGGGTATTACGGTAAGTGAAATAAATCAGTCAGAAGAAGACAGATATCATGTTTTCACTCATATGTGGAACTTAAGAAACTTAACAGAAGACCATGGGGGAAAGGAAGGGGAAAAAAAAAGTTACAGAGAGGGAGGCAAACCATAAGAGACTCTTAAATACAGAGAACAAACTGAGGGCTGATGGGAGGGTCGGTGGGGAGGGGAAAATGGGTAATGGGCATTGAGGAGGGCACTTGTTGGGATGAGCACTGGGTGTTGTATGTAAGCGATGAATCATGGGAATCTACTCCTGAAGCCAAGAGCATACTGTATACGTTGTATTTTAGCTAACTTGACAATAAATTATGTTTAAAAAATGCTTTATAATCCCCCCCCCAAATAAAAATAAAATAAAATATCTTTTTGAAGGCATTGGTGAGCTAAAAAGGCAGTGACGAACAACAGGGCAGAGATTTGGAGGGAGACGGAAACCTAGAGGTAAACAAGATACAGGGGCGGTGGGGCAACTTGTCCCCTAAGGATATCAACTGCTTCTAGAAAAAGGCAGCTGAAAGGCTGAGAAAATAAAATAACTTTTTATTAAACTTTTTTTTTATCTTGAGATCATTGCAGATTCACATGAAATAATACAGAAAAATAAACAATTGATTTAAAAAGGGGCAAAAAACTAAAATAACATTTTGCCAAAAATATACAAATGGCCAATAAGTACATGAAAAGATGCTCAGCATCATTCATTAGTCATTAGGAAAATGCAAATCAAAATTACAATGAGATATTACTTCATACCCACTAGGGTGGTTACTATAAAAAAAAATCAAAACAAGAAAATAAAAGTGCTTTGAAAAGGTGAAGGAATCGGACCCCTGTGCATCACCGGTGGGAATGTTAAATGGTGCAGCTGTTGTAGAAAACATTCTGGCGGTTCTTCAGTTAGTGATACAATTATCACAGGATCCAGCAATTCTATTTCTAGTTATATACAAAAAGAACTTAAAACAGGGACTCAAATGTATACTTGTGTGCCAATGTTCATAACAGCACTATTCACAATAGCCAAAAGGTGAAAACAACCCAAATGTTCCCCAACAAATGAACAGATAAACGAAATGCAGTACAGACATACAAGGATATTTAACCTTTAACAGGAATGAGATTCTGATACATGTTACAATATGGATGACCCTCAAAAAGGTTATGCTAAATAAAATAAGCCAAACACAAAAAAATAAATCTTGTCTGATTCCACTTATATGAGGTACCTAGAATAGGCAAATGCATAGAAACAGAAAGCAGAATAGAGGCTACCAAAGGCTGGAGAGAGAGGATAATAGGGACCTGTTATTTAATGGGTAGAGTTTCCACTTGGAATGATAAAAAGTGTGGAAATGGGCAGTGATTATGGTTGCACAACACTGTTAATGTACTTAATGCTACTGAACTGAATACCTAAAGATGGTTAAAATGTAAGTTTTATGTTATGTATATTTTATCACATAAAAAACAAAATAATACAGAGAGATCATATGTATCCTTCATCCAGTTTCACCAATGACAGTGTCTTGCATAACTGCAGTACAATATCACAACTGGAAAATTTACACTGATATAATCCACCAACTTTTTTCAGATTTCACCAGCTTAACATGCACTTGTGTGTGTGTGTGTGTGTGTGTGTGTGTGTGTGTGTGTGTGTGTCTGTGTATTTAGTTCCATGCAGTTTTCTCATGTGTAAATTCATGTGATCACCACTACACTCAAGATGTAAAATCACCACAAGGATCCTTCATGCTACCTTTTTATAAATATATGGCTACACCAACTCCCCTAACACTTGACCCCAGTGAATAGATTTTGATATTTTTTTTTAATTTTTTTTCAACGTTTATTTATTTTTGGGACACAGAGAGACAGAGCATGAAGGGGGGATGGGCAGAGAGAGAGGGAGACACAGAATCGGAAACAGGCTCCAGGCTCTGAGCCATCAGCCCAGAGCCCGACGCGGGGCTCGAACTCACGGACCGCGAGATCGTGACCTGGCTGAAGTTGGACGCTTAACCAACTGCGCCACCCAGGCGCCCCTAGATTTTGATATTTTTAAGGAATTAAAGGGATAAAAGCTGGAGTTCAAGGACTGCCAAAAAGGAGAAGCCCTGATAGACCCCCAGCTCTTTGGATCAAAACCCCTTCGTTCAGCACCTAGGAGTAAGAATGAACAAGAAGTAGTCCAGCTCTTTCAGGAACTGTACCCTGCTTCAAAATATCCCAAGCCCTAGAACTAGATTAAGAATATCTGGAATTGGGGCGCCTGGGTGGCTCAGTCAGTTGAGCATCCGACTTCAGCTCAGGTCATGATCTCACAGTTTGTGAGTTCGAGCCCTGCATCAGGCTCTGTGCTGACCGCTTGCTTGCTCAGAGCCTGGAGCCTGCTTCAGATTCTGTGTCTCCTTCTCTCTCTGCCCCTCCCCCACTCACGCTTTGTCTCACTCTGTTTCTCAAAAATAAATCAATGTAAAAAAAAAATTAAAAAAAAAAAAAAAGAATATCTGGAATTGATCATGTACCCAAGCAATCAGCCAAAAGTAAATAAAATTTTCTCTGGAGGAACGTAGTATCAGCCTGGGTCTCAAAATATCTCTACAATTTTTCAAACACAATATTCTGTATACAATAAAAATTAGCCAGTACATGAGAAGACAAGAGCATGTTTAAAAAAACAAAACAAAATAACAACAGAACCAGAGCCACAAGGGATCCAGATAATAGAAGCTACCAGACTCTAAGTTTCTGAATATGGTGGAGGAAATTCTTTTAAACTGAGAATTGTAGCAGAGAACTAGAAATTATAAAAGAGAACCAAATTAAAATTCAAGTACTGAAAAATGCAATGAGTTTAAGAACTTAGTGGCAAGGTTTAACAGCAGAATAGACACTGTTGAAGAAAAAATTAACTGTAAGACAGGTAAGAAGAAAATATCCAAAACAAGATGCTTATTAGAGAGACACAAGAATGGTAAATACTAAATAGAACATAAGTAACAGATAAAGTGAAAAGGAGTAACACACATGTACTTCAATCCCAGAGAGAAGGGAGAGAAAGGATTTACCAGATGCAATATTTGAAGAAATAGGTGACATTTTTCAAAACTAATGAAAGACATCAAACCATAGATTCAGTTATCCCTAAAAAACACCAAAGTAAAATAAATAAAAAGAAAACCATACTGAGAGCTATCCTAGGACTAACTACAGAAAATCAAAGAGAAGATTTTAAAATCAGTCAGAGATGGGGTGCCTGGGTGGCTCAGTCGGTTAAGCATCCAACTTCAGCTCAGGTCATGATCTCACAGTTCATGAGTTTGAGCTCCACACTGGCTCTCTGCTGTCACGGCTTCCCTTCAGGTCCTCTGCCTCCCTCTCTCTCTGCCCCTTCCTTGCCCACTGTCTCCCTCCCTCCCCCCCCCCATCTCTCTAAAATAAAAGCATTTAAAAAAGTTTTCTTTTAAATCAGAGGAGAGGAAAAAATAGCAACTTCAAAGGAGCAAGGCTTAGATTGACTCCTGATTTATCAACAGAAATCAGAATACAACCAAACATCTTTAAAGTATTAAAAAAAATAACAACCTAGAACTCTTTATCTAATGAAAACATTCTTCAAGAAAGAAGGTAAAATAAAAACATTTTTCTGAGAAGCAAAAACAGATTTCCTCACCAGCATATCTGAACTAAAGGAAATACCAAAAGATACTCTTCTGTTAGAAAGAAAATGATTCCACATGGAAGACTCAGACTGGGAGGAATTAAAAGCAAATGAAAGGTACAGATGTGGGTACATGGGTGGTATGGAGAACTATGATTACATAAAGCAATAATAATAATGTCTTATAGGGTTTAATATACAAAGAAAATTAAAATACACAACAACAGTAGTGTATAAATCAGGAGAAGAGTAAATAGAGTTAATGTGTTCCAGAGTTCTTGCACTGTCTGCAAGGAATTAAAGAACCAATTTATAATATATTGTGTTAAATCAAGGCTGCATATTATAATCTCTAAAATAACCACCAGGGACACATGGGGGGCTCAGTTGGTTAAGCTTCTGACTTCAGCTAAGGTCATGACCTCACAGTTCGTGGGTTCGAGGCCTGTGTCAGGTTCTGTGCTGACAGCTCAGAGCCTGGAGCCTGTTTCAGATTCTGTGTCTCCCTCACTCTGCCCCTCCCCCACTCATGCTCTGTCTTTCCCTCTCCCTCTCCCTCTCCCTCTCTCTCTCTCAAATAAATAAACATTAAAAAATAAAAAATAGGAGCACCTGGGTGGCTGAGTTGGTTGAGCGTCCGACTTCGGCTCAGGTCATGATCTCGCAGTCTGTGAGTTCGAGCCCCATGTCGGGCTCTGTGCTGAGGGCTCAGAGCCTGGAGCCTGCTTCAGATTCTGTGTCTCCCTCTCTCTGACCCTCCCCCGTTCGTGCTCTCTCTCTCTCTCTCTCTCTCTCTCTGTGAAAAATAAATAAACTTAAAAAAAAATAAGTTGGGGCGCCTGGATGGCTCAGTCAATTGAGCGTCCAGCTTCAGCTCAGGTCATGATCTCACAGTTTGTGAGTTCAAGCCCCGCGTCTGGCTCTGTGCTGACAACTTAGAGCCTGGAGCCTGTTTCGGATTCTGTGTCTCCCTCTCTCTCTGCTCCTCCCCTGCTCATGCTCTGTCTCTCTCTCTCCTTCTCTCTCAAAAATAAATGAACATTAAAAAAAATTTTTTAAAAAGAAAAAAGAAGTAAAATAAAATAACCACTAAAAAAATATTTAATTACCAAGCTAATGGGCAGGAGGTGGAATGAGGTTTGGGGAGGGGAGATGGAAATCAAATAATAAAATACACTCAACCAATCCAGGGAAGGCAAGAAAGGAGAGAGAGAAAGAAACAATGACACAAATAGGAAGTAAACAGTAAGATGGGATTTTTTTTTATTAAAAAAAATTTTTTTAACATTTATTCATTTTTGAGAGATAGAGAGAAACAGCATGAGTGGAGGAGAGTCAGAGAGAGGGAGACACAGAATCCCAAGCAGGCTCCAGGCTCCGTGCTGTCAGCACAGAGCCTGATGAAGGGCTCAAACCCACATATCATGAGATCACAACCTGAGCCAAAGTCAGACACTCAACCAACTGAGCCACCCTGGTGCCCCAAGATGGGATTTTTAAACTTCAATATATTGGTGACTGTTCCAACTAAATGCTCAATTAAAGTCAAGAATTAGCATAATGGATTTTTAAAATATATGCTGCTTACAAGGTACACATTCATGAAGATTAAAAGTGTAAGAATGGAAAAGTTACAGCATGCCAACATTAAACAAAAAAGTAGACTTTAAGGCAAAAAACATTACTCAGAAATAAATGTTCAATAAAATCATCAAGGTAAAACAATTCTAAATTTGTATGTACATAATAACAGAGCACCAAAATATATAAACTAAAAATTAACATAACTATAGGAGCACCAGTCTGGCTTAGTTGATAAGAGCATGTGACTCTTGATCTTGTGGTCATGAGTTTGAGCCCCACATTGAGGGCAGAGTTTACTTTAAAAAAATAAAAAATAAAATAAAATTAACATAAGTATAAAAAGAAACAGAAAAATCTATATTCCAAGTAAGAGATTTTAATATGCCTCTCATGTAATATCATAATGTCATGTAATAGAGATCAATAAAAACAGATACGATTTGGATAGTATAAACAAATATGACCTAAGTGACATATGTAAAACACTACATTGAAAATTCAGAATATACATTATTTTAAATACATATGAAGCACTTAAAAAATGATCTAACGCTGGACCATAAAGCAAATCTCAATATCATACAGTAAAATTAAGCTGGAAATCAATGGTAGAAAAATCTCTATATATTTGAAATTTTAAAAACACATTTCAAAAACAAATCTCAATGAGAGAAAATTCGTTAACTGAGAAGTAACAAAAATAAAACATATAAAAATTTGTGGGATGCAGCTAAAACTCTGCTAGAGTGACATTTATCATCACAAAGATATATGTTGTGGGCAAAAGGATGAAAAATAACAAACTAACCACATCCTTAGTTACAAAGAGGTCATATTAGGCACAAAGGAAAAAGAAAGGGCCAGAGAAAGACCTGTATGATTTCACTCACATGTGGAATTTAAGAAACAAAACAAATGAACATGGGAGGAAGAAACAAAGAGAGAGGCAAGCCATAAAACAGACTCTTAACTATAGAGAACAAAGTGAGATGTTGTCGGAGGGGAAGTGGGCAGGGGATGGGCTAAATGGGTGGTGGAGATTAAGTAGGGCACTTGTGACGAGTCCTGGGTGTTGTATGAAGAAGGAAAGTAAATAATAAAAATAAGAATAGAAACTGATGAAATGGAAAATACACACACATTAAAGAGGATCAACCAAGCCAGAAAGATAGTTGTTTTTGAAAAGGTTCATTAAATTGATAAGACCCTGGCAAGCCTAAGCAAATGCACAAAAAAGAAAGGAAAAATTACCATATAGGGATAAAAACAGGTGGCATCAATTAACCATAGGTACATTTTTTTAAATCATAGAATGATATCACAAATGACAGCAGATAAATAAATTTGAAATTTTAGATGACATAAATTTCTAAAAAAAATCAATTTACCAAATCTGACACCATAAAAAATAGAAAATCAGAATAATATTGTATTATTAAAATACAATTCATAATTTAAGATCTAACTATAAGGAAATATACAGGCCCAGATGGCTTACTTCTTGAATGATTCCAAACGTTTAAGAAATAATGCCAATCTTATACATTCTCATGTAGAGAAAAGAGAACAATTTCCAACTCACTGTATGAGATCAGCAAAACCTTAATACCAAAACTTAACAAGGATATTATAAGAAAGAAAAATTATAGGCCAATTTTATTCATAAAATACATGCAACAAAATCCTAAACAAAATATTAGCAAAGTAAGTCCAACAATATTTAAAGAAAAATACACAGCAACCAATTGGGATTTGATTCAGGAATAGAAGGGAAAGCTTCACATTCAAAAATCAATAAATAGCTGTTATTACAAACACTTCTTCAATCAATCAATATACTTTACCACATTGATGACATACAGGATAAGTCAGATGATTATCTCAAAACTATTGAAAAAACACTTGATAAAATTCAACATCCATCCATAATTAAAGTTCTTAGTAAACTAGAAGTAAAAGGGAACTTTCCTAAGTGAGAAAAATTATCTTTAAAAAAGAATCTATTGGGGCACCTGGGTGGCTCAGTCAGTTAAGCATCCAACTTCAGCTCCAGTCATGATTTTTGAGTTCGAGCCCAGCATCAGGCTATGTATGTATTGACAGCTCAGAACCTGGAGGCTGCTTCAGATTCTGTTTCGCCCTCTCTGTCTGCTCCTCCCCTGTTCGTGCTCTGTTTCTCTGTCTCTCAAAAAATAAACATTTTTTTAAAAATCTATCAATAACTTATGTCCACACAAAATCTGCCCACAAATGTTAACAGCAGTCTTATTTATATTTGCCAAAAACTGAAAGTAACCAAGGTATCCTCCAATAAATGAATGGATAAACAAACCGTAGTACATACATACAACAGCATATCATTCAGTGATGAAAAAAATGAGCTATCAAGCCACCAAAAGACCTGAAGAAACTTTAAATATATATTACTATGAGGAAAAAGCAAGTCTGAAAAGGCTACATACTCTAGGATTCCAATTACATGACATCTTGAAAAAGGAGAAAGTATAGAGACAGTAAAAAGATTACTAGTTGCTAGGTGTTGAGAGAAGTGGGGAGGGAAGAAGATGGAATGTGGTATTTTAAGGGTAGGGAAACTAGTCTGTATGGTACTATAATGGTAGATACATGACTTTATGCATTTGTCAAAACCCAGAGAATTGTACAACACAGAGTGAATCCTAGTGTAAATTACGGACTTTAGGTAGTAATAATATATAAATATTGGTTCATCAATGGTAACAAATATACCACACCAAGGCAAGATGTCAACAATAGGGGAATCTGGGGATATTAGGGGAAGGGAATATACATGGGAGTGCTTTCCAGGTTCTGCTTGATTTTTCTTTAAACCTAAAACTTCTCTAAAAAACAAAGTCTATTAGTTTGTTTGCTTGTTTAAATCTATAGCAAACAGCATACCTAACAGTAAAATGTTGAAGACTTTTCCTCTCATATTGGGCACCAGATAAGGATGCCAACCATCTCCACTTGCATTCAACGCTGTACTGGAGGTCCAATGGAGAAAGGCAAGAAAATGAAAATCAATAACTAGTTTGGAAAGGAAACTGTCATTACTTGTATAAGATATGATTGTAGATGTAGAAAATCTAAAAGAATCTATAAATTATTAGAATTACTGAATTACTGTATTCATTAACTGAGCACAAGATCAAGAAACTAAAATCAAACATATTGCTATACAGCAGTATTAACATAAATGAAAGCAAAAGTAAATACCTAGGAGTAAATCTAAGAATTTAATAATATTCTTTATAATAAAAAAGGCATATAAAATACGTACCCAGATAGCTATAAAACACTTTAAAGAAGTGATAAAATGGAAAGATAAATTGTGTTCATGTACTAGAAGAATCAACATTGTGTAAAGATATTAACCTTCTTTCAAATTAATATGCAGATTCAGTGCAAATGCAATTAAAATCTGACAGGTTTTTTTGTTGTTCTGTGTGTGTGTGTGTGTGTGTGTGTGTGTGTGTGTGTGTAGAAACTGACAAGCTGACTCTAAAATGTATATAAAAATGTAGGGGGGGGTGCCTACATGGTTCAATCAGTTCAGTGTCTGACTTCGGCTCAGGTCATGGTTTCAGAGTTCATGGGTTTGAGACCCACATCAGGCTCTGTGCTGACAGCTCAGAGCCTGGAGCCTATTTCAGATTCTGTGCCTCCCTCTCTCTCTGTTCCACCCCCACTCATGCTCTGTCTGTCTGTCTCTCTCAAATATAAATAAACATTTAAAAAAATTTTTTTTTTAATTTTTTTTTTCAACGTTTATTTATTTTTTTGGGACAGAGAGAGACAGAGCATGAACGGGGGAGGGGCAGAGAGAGAGGGAGACACAGAATCGGAAACAGGCTCCAGGCTCCGAGCCATCAGCCCAGAGCCCGACGCGGGGCTCGAACTCCCGGACCCCGAGATCGTGACCTGGCTGAAGTCGGACGCTTAACCGACTGCGCCACCCAGGCGCCCCAAAAAAAAATTTTTTTTAAATGTAGGGACACCTGCGTTGCTCAGTTGGTTGAGCACCCAACTCTTGATTTAGGGGCAGGTCATGATCCCAGGATCATGGGATCAAGCCCTGCGCTGGGCTCCTTATTGAGTATGGGGCCTGCTTGGGATATTCTCTCTCTCTCCCTCTACCCCTCTCCCCTGCTTGCTCTCTCTCTCTAAAATAAAAAAAAAATTTTTTTTTAATTTAAAAAGTTATAGAGGGCCAGGAATGGCCATGACACTCATTATAGAAGGAAATATTAGGAGGACCTTATCTGCTAAACATCAAGATTTTTCATACAGTGATATTAATCAGCACTGTGGGATATTGGCACAGGAATACCTAAGTAGACCAATGGAACAGAATATAAATCTAAAACAGAATAACGCATATATGAGTACTTAATTTTTAGAATTAAAAACTCTTGTAGAGGTAATATGGGAAAATATTGTTATGACTTTATCATGGGAAGATGTCTGAAATAGGATGTACAATGTATTACTCATAAAGAAAAAAAATTGAGGGGCGCCTGGGTGGCGCAGTCGGTTGAGCGTCCGACTTCAGCCAGGTCACGATCTCGCGGTCCGTGAGTTCGAGCCCCGCGTCAGGCTCTGGGCTGATGGCTCGGAGCCTGGAGCCTGTTTCCGATTCTGTGTCTCCCTCTCTCTCTGCCCCTCCCCCGTTCATGCTCTGTCTCTCTCTGTCCCAAAAATAAATAAAAAACATTGAAAAAAAAAAAAGAAAAAAATTGATAGATTGGAACATGCTTATTCATCAAAAGCACCATTAAGATAACCTGATAGAGGTATCTGCAAAAATACCTGTAGGAATTTCATACTTAATGGTGAATTATTAAACATTTTCCAGATGAGAAGGGGAAAATGATTACTGCTATAACTACTTCTTTTCAATTTGAGGTCCTAGCCAATATAATAAGGCATGAAAAAGAAATAAAAGACATATAAGGACTGGAAAGAAAGAAATGAAACTGTCATTATTTTCAGATAACATGATTATATACATAGAAAATCAAAAATAATCTATAGTCAACTATTCAAACCCTAATAAGTGAATTTAGCAAGATATTTAAATAAGAAATCAATATACAAAATCAACTGCATTTCTATATACCAGCAAAAACAGAAAATGAAAGTTTAAAAACTAAGCAAAATAAGTCAGAGAAAAAACAGACACCATATGATTTCACTCATATACTTGTATGTGTAATTTGAGAAACACAACAGATGAACACAGGGGAAGGGGAGTAAAAATAAGATAAAAACAGAGAGGGAGGCAAACCATAAGAGATTCTTAAATACAGAGAACAAGCTGAGCGTTGCTGGAGGGGCGGTGGGTGGGAGGATGGGTTAAATGGGTGATGGGCATTAAGTAGGGCACCTGTTGGGATGAGCACTGGGTGTCACATGTAAGAGATGAATCCCTGGGTTCTAATCCTGAAACCAAGACTACACTGTATGTTAACTCACTTGAATTTAAATTAAAGAAGAAGAAGAAGAAGAAGGAGAAGGAGGAGGAGGAGGAGGAGGACGAGGATGAGGATGAGGACAAGGATGAGGAGGGAGAGGAGGAGGAGGAGGAGGAGGAGGAGGAGGAGGAGGAGGAGAAATCTAAAGCAAACGTGATGCTAAAAATGGTAACAGAGAACAATCTGGTATCTGCCAGAGGGGAGAGTATAGGGATGGGCAAAACAGGGGAAGGGATTAAAAAGTATAAAAGCCCAGTTATAAAATAAATAGGACATGAGGATACAATGTACAGCATAGAGAGTATAGTTAATAATATGTAACAACTTTCTATGGTGACAGAAGATACTAGATTTATTGTGACGATCAACTCATAATGTATATAAATGTTAAATCACTATGTTGTGTGCCTAATATAATATTGTATGTCAACTACACTTGAATAAAAAAACTTAACAATTGAAAGAAAAGACTGGGATGCCTTGCTGGCTCAGTCACTGGAGTGTGCAACACTTGATATTGGAATTGTAGGTTCACACCCCATATTGAGTGTAGAGATTACTTAAAAATAAAATATTTTAAAAATAATAATAATAATTAATCAAATATACCATTTATAATAGTTTCAAAACTAAACCTGAATGCCTACAGATAAATTTAACAAAAGATATGCAATATCCTGACCAAAAACTTTATAAACATTGCTGAGAGAAATTTTTAAAAGACTCAAATAAATGGAAAGATATTCCATGTTCATGGATTGGAAGATTCAACATTTCTTACTGTTGTAAAGACATCAATTATCCTCAAATTGATCTGTAGTTGCAACATGATTCCAATCAGATTTTGTTTTTTCTTAATTTGCAAAAACTGACATGTTGACTCTAAACTTATGGAAATGCAAAAAGGCCAAGAAAAATCCAGGCAATCTTTAAAAAGAAAAGAGCTAGGACTTATACTGCAGATATCAAGACCTATCAGACAGCTATAATAACTAATAAGTAAGCTTTGTAAGAAAAGTTAACTTTAGGGGTGCCTGGGTGGCTCAGTCTAGTTAAGTATCCGACTCTTGATCTCAGCTCAAGACATGATCTCACACTTTATGAGTTCAAGCCCTGCATCAGGCTCCAAGCTGACAGCACAGAGCCTGCTCAGTATTCTCTCTGCTCCACCCCAACTCATGACTGAATGTACTCTCTCTCTCTCTCTTACTCTCTCTCAAAATAAATAAGTAAACTTAAAAGATAAAATAAAATTAAATCAATGTTTTAAAAAAAATTTAAGTAAAGTTACAGCCTGAAACAATTTGCATTACATAATCCAGGAAATTTTTACCTTGGATTCAGTATCGGGAAAAAGTGAATGCCCTCAGCTGGAAGAACCAAAACAGCTTTCTATTATCAGAGAATTAAGATATTATAGTCCATTTGCCATCCCTTCCAGGAAACTGAAGTATGTTTAGTTCTCAAGTGTAATAAGGAACTAATCACACAGTGCTCCAAAACACATCTCTTTGTTTTCTTTAATATGCTTTTAATTTATCAGGTATTAAGTAAGTAACTCAAATTATTTTTAAGTATTAAATAAGTAAATGACAAAGCTGTGCCTTCAATGCTTTAAAACCATTCTACTTCCTTATCTGCCAAAGAAGCAAGAGAAACAGCCAGAACCTGGCTAGTTCAAAATTATGTTGACAACTTCTGACAAATCAGAGATGTTTACCTGATCAAGCCCTTCCCCAACTTTCCTGAGATTCTGTAGTTGGTAAACTTCTAGGCTTCTTCCATCATCTTGACAGCACAAATCAATTACAACACAGCCCTGGTCCTCAAAGGCATTGATTTGATGAAAAGTAACAAAAGGTTTACTGTAGTACATCCCTGGAAGAAGCTGTAGGGAAAATACAAAGAAAAAGAGATATTTTCTTTTTTTCTTTAAGGAACAGATCCACAAAGTTTAAATTAAAAAGATTCCTTCCTCCCCTTTAAGTGACAGGCCTAGTAAGTATAAAAGGTAGAATGTGGAACATAGAAGCAAACACTTTGATTTAAGCATTGCTTGCTTAGGTCATCACATTTCATATTAATCAATGAACTGGGGCTATTTGATATAAACCAATCAACTGTCACAACTAACTTAAAAGTCCTTATGAAATAGGGCCCAATGTTTTGAGGTATAAATAAATTCTAGACTTTATCTTACATGATTGAATAGAAAATACTGCTTTTGAGGCACCTGGGTGGCCCAGTAAGTTAAGCGCCCAATTCTTGGTTTTGGCTCATGTCAAATCTCGTGATTTGGGAGATGGAGCCCCTTGGGCTCTGCACTGACAGTGCAGAGACTGCTTTGGATTCTCTAGCTCCCTCTCTCTCTGCTTCTCCCTTGCTGGTGTGCTCTCTCTCTCTCAAAGTAAATAAATAAACTTTAAAAAACTATTTAAAAAAAGAGAAAATACTGCCATTAAGTAGCTTATGATGAGTTAAGTGATTATTTGAAAAATGCACTTATTATCAAAATAGGATTTTTTGTAATGAAATTAGGGTACAGTAAATTTAGGATATCATCTCTTTAGAAAGGCAAAAAGAAGACAAAATACCATAGTGTTACTAAACAGGAGTATAGAAAGATATTTAACAAACGCACTTTGGACTTTGGTAGGATTATCATATTTACATAGCAAGAAGTCATAGAACCAAGCAAAAAATTATCATTGCAAAAGTTACAGAAGACTTCTATGTGAACAACATTCTCTTTAGCAAATATTATGACATGGAAAAATTCATGCTAATATGCCAAGGTTTCTTAGATGCCATTTTAGTTGAATCAGATAATTAAAAGTAAAACCATTCCTTACAATTTTCTAATATGCAAAACCCACTGTACTCATTAATAAGTAGCTAGCCCCACCTACGGAAGAAGGTAATATCCTTGATTACAAATGTCTTATACCAGCAATATCCAGTGACAGAAAAAAAATCAACCATATACAGATTTGTCCATTTTCAAAACAAACATAGTCAAGATACTCCACCTGTCCAGTGTGCTTATCCACCACATGAAACCGTGTATTATACTGGGGTTCCCAGCTTATTCCATCTGCAAAGGACTTTCCCCGGATTTTAGAAGTGACAACTTTCCACAAATTCATCTTTAGAGGCTGTTCAATGAAGATTATGTAGTTCCTTGTCATTCCTGAAAGGTTCCAGCAAATAATAAAATGGGATTTAGTAAATTAGAATTGTCTGAAATGTGACGGTTATGGGGATTTATCTGAATGCCAGGACATAATACTTCTAACCTAAACAAAAGCCAGACAGAAATAATTCTCCACTGCTTCCCAGCTTTGCCTTACATATTTCTTGTTCCTACAAAAAAAAAGGGAACTGCTCAGAACAGCTTGGGTTGAATGCTCACAGCTTGCTTTTTATCTTCCTTATTTTTCTTTTTAAATTGGTCAGTTTACGAACCAAGGGAAGAAGCATAATATTAAAGTGTCATTTGTGATCAAGATGTTTCTTCTGTAATCCTTTTGCTATTTATCCTGAAGGTTAAGATTCAGCAGCAGATTGGCTATAAAGGTTTAGAATGCAGAAAATAAATATTCTGAGAAAAAGCTGAAGCTATCAAACAGAATATGAATTTCCCCCCAAAAAAACATAGTCAAGACCTTTTCATGAAAATAATTACCTATGGCTTTAAAGTTACCTAAAATTTTGAATTCTGTCAATTTTTTTTATGGTCAAATAATTTTTCTCTACTAAGACTTTACTTTTGTAGAGCAGTTTCAGGTTTGTAACACAATTAAAGGGAAGGCACAGAGACTTTATACCCTGTCCCCCCCCACACACAGCCTCCCTATCATCAACATCCCCCACTAGAGTGGTTGGTACATTTGCAACAGCTGACAAACTGACAACCCATCAAATGCACCCAAAGTCCATAATTTACATTCTGGTTCACTTTTGATGTTGTCAATTTTTTAGTAATTGCCAGGATAAAAAGTATGTCACTAAACAAAATAAACTGAAGTGGCATTAAAATGCAACCTTGGTCTCATCAGCATATTTTGATAAGCGGTATCAACACAGTATATACGAACACTAGCTTGTCTGCTACAGCGACGTTTAAGGCACATCCCAAAGTAACGTGTGTTATATTTGGGCTTACCAAAGCTATGATAGTAAGAAGGTCTCATCCCCTCTGCAGAGGCAATAGAACATATCACCTGGGCTCCATGGATTGTCTCCCCAAGATCCACCTTCTCTGGAGGAACTCGAATAACATTATAGCAAGAACCTGGAAAACAAAGTCCTGTCTTATTTATACACATTCTAAAATAAAATACAACCCTTGCACTCATGGATTAGAGATTTATGCAATATATGCATGACATCCATATTTCATAAAGGGTTATTTCTTTTTTTAATGTTTATTTATTTTTGAGAGAGAGCGTGAGGCACAAGTGGGGGAGGGGCAGAGAGAGGGAGACAGGATCTGAAGCAGGCTCTGCACCGCCAGCAGAGATCCCAATGTGGGGCTCGAACTCACTCAGGAACCATGAGATCATGACCTGAGCCGAAGTCAGATGCTTAACCAACTGAGCCACCCAGGCGCACCCATAAGGGTTATTTCAAACAAAGACTTGGATAAAAAAAAAAATATATTAACTTTATGAAAGTCATTAGCTAAGGTTTTAAAATGATACACACAAAGTAATCAACCAACGGTTTATTGCATTTTTTTTCATGATTACTAGCTAAGTTTATTGCATTTTAATGCTCTCAAAAGACTACCCTCTCACTCCCTAAAAATGAACTCATTCTCTACTTTATAGGAAAAGATCAGGTAGCAGGCAAGAATATCCTCTAATTCTACTTGTCCCTCTCACCATTCCCCAATCCCTACAATTACAATCTCCATTTGCCCCCACACCCAACTCCTGTCCAGTCCTCTGGATCCCTGGGGTCACTCCAAGTCCCATCTTATCCTTTCTTAATGTATTCATGCAATTGCCTTCATTCATGTAATTATTCATCTTACTACTTCTGCAAGAACCAGCTCAGGTAACCAATCCTCAAGTAGCCCTCTCTGATTCTTCCCCACCCTAAAGGTATTTGGTGCCTCTCCTCAATGCCCTGATTATATCCTGTACAGTCATAAACTTATCTTATTGCACTATAATTTTGTGCTTGTTTATCCGCTTCCCAATAGACTGGTGAGCTCTTCAAGGGCAGAAATTGTGTCTGATTCATCTTTGTATCCTCAGTACCAAGCAAGAACTTAGCGTTCAGTAGGCACAGTAAAAATAGCTATTGATGGATTACTTAACAACTTATGTTTGTTAAATTATTCAGTGAATAGGGGCACCAGGGTGGCTCATCGGTTAAGCATCCAACTCTGGCTCAGGTCATGAGCTCGCAGTTCATGAGTTTGAGCACTGCATTGGGCTCTGTGCTGACAGCTCGGAGCTTGGAGCCTGGAGCCTCCTTCAGATTCTGTGTCTCCCTCTCTCTCTGCCCCTCCTCCACCTCTCAAAAATAAATAAACATTAAAAAATTGTTTTAAATCGTTCAGTGAATAAACAAATACTGAGGTCATATTGAGTTATATTTCTGGTATTAGAATTGCCAATGCTGCTCCTGAAAAACTGGGGTAACACATAACTTTGCAAACACTCAGCTTCTTTTGGAACAAGATAACCCTTCTGTTCTCTATTCATTTATTCAGCCATTACTTCTTGAGGGTCAACTATATTCCAAACACTCTTCTAAGTGTCCTAAGTTTATCTTCCAGACACTTATACACAGCAGGGTCCAAATGTACACAAGCCTTTTCTTTTACAAAGCTCAGATTCTAATAAAGCATCCAATAAGTAAAAGTATAAAGCATCGGATGATGATAAGATCTATAGGGACTGGGAATAAGTGTATATGGATGGGGGCCACTGTTTGCAATTGTTGATAGGGTGATCTGAGAAGGCTTCACTAAGACAGTGACATTTGAGAAAAGACCAAGAGGAGGTGAGGAAGAGAGGCTTGAGGATATCTGGGAGAAACACATTCCAGGCAGAGACAAGAATAAATGCAAAGATTCTCAGCCAAAAGTAAGCCTGGAGTGTCCAAATAATAGCATGAAGGCCAGTGAGGCCTTGTCAGAGTAAGCAAGAAAAGTCTGAGATGAGGTGGGTGGGCTAAAAAGATAATTGGCTGATATGCTGACAATAAACCGAAATGGGGCAAGGGTAGATGCCCAGAGAGCAGTTGAGAAGCTATTACACCAATTCACATGCAAGAGGATGGTGGGCTCAAACCAGAATGCCAGCAGTGGGGGTCATATGAGGTGGTTGGATTTTTTAATTTATTTTGAAGGCACTGCTGCAATTGCTTTTTGACCAACTGGATATGGATGTGAGAGACAGATGTGAAGGATGATTCCAAAATTATCATCCTGAGCAACTGGAAGGATGAAGTTACCATCAGCTTAAATGGGGAATCTTTTAGGCAGAGAAAATTTAGGGGAAAAGTTCAGGAGTCTTGTTTTAAATAAGTTAATTTTGTAACACCTATTAGACATCCTAGTAAAAACACTGAGTATTTTATATCAATTTTATATCCAATTGATATAAAATACTGAAGGGGTCTGAGTTAGGATATAGATGTGTTCTGCGCACCCATTATATATAAAACATCATGCTTTAGACAGTGATGAGTTATAAAAGCGATAAAAGACCAGTTCTACAGTTCCAAAAGTACCATATTACTATCTAACAGATTACATACATTTCATTAGTACTAAAAACTACTTGGATTGATTATTTAGAGGATTTCTGTTCATTTTTTAAAGCCTTTAAAAATGCAGGGAAATGCTTAAACAGTTAAAAGCTTTTTATTTCTTAAAGACAGAAATTACCAGCAAGCACTTTATTATGAGAATCACTAAATTTCTCCCAAACACAACCTCTCTACAGCTACATGTACATTTGCGCTCCAGTTCAAAAACTCCGGTTGAACTGAACAATCAAGGAAGGAGGAAGACGAAGAGGAGGAGGAGGAGGAAGGGGAGGAGGAGGAGGAGGGGGAGGAGGAGGGGAGGGGGCGGGGGAGGAGGAAGAGAGGGAGGAGGAGGGGGAGGAAGGGGAGGAGGAGGAGAAGGGGGAGGAGGAGGGGAGGGGGCGGGGGAGGAGGAAGAGAGGGAGGAGGAGGGGGAGGAGGGAGGGAGGAGGGGTAGAGGGGGAGGAAGACAGGGAGGAGGAAGGGGAGGAGGGGAGGAGGAGGGGAGGAGGAGGGGAGGGGGAAGAGGGGGAGGGGGAGGGGGAGGAGGAGATTCAGTTTCAGTTGAGATTAGAAGATAAAGAATTGCTCATCTCAGTGGTTTAAGTGACAAAACTCACTAAATTTAACCAGTATTAATTAATGAACTGTTCTAACTGCAAGTTGTGAAGCCATGAGCAAGACAGACACATACCCAAGAAACACCCAACAAAGGAATGCCCAGAGGAATGACCTGCCCAACGCTGCATCTAACTCTGGGAGACTCTTCAGGACTTTGTATAATAGACTGAGGCAAAGTACCAAGAACAGCCACAGCCCCTGATGACTGGTGGCAGGGTTTCTCAAAGATCCAGGAGTCACTTGCACCAAAATCACGTGGGGACCTTGTTAAAATGTGCCAAGATAAGGGGTAAGGGGGCGATTGAAATGCAGATTCTTGGTCCTTTTTCAGGTCTACTGAACCAAACTCTCTGAAGATAAAGCCCAGTAATCTACATTGCTAGGAAGCATTCCAGAACATTCTGAGGCACACTAAAGGCTAAGAACCACTGATCTAATGACTACTTATTTTAGAATATATAATTCAGAAAAGCTAAACAGTATCTATCATATTATGAACTAGTTACCAGTTATCTACTTGATTAATAGACTTAATTTATTAGGAAATGTACTTTTTGTCAACCATATTTTAATTAACAAGAAAATAGTTTTTAAAATAGGTCATCTACTTAGGAGAATTCTATGCAGCCTGATTCTGGGAAATGTTTCTTGACATAAGAAATAATTATTATAATATTTTAATACATTGTTAAGGGAATAAAAAACAGACCAGAGAAGTATATAGAATAGGTACCATTTTTAATGAAATTTTTTAATGATCAAAAAAGATGGAGGGACAAAAAACTGCGGAGTTAGTTTACCCATTTCCTGAAACATTTTACCTAAAAGGATGTTTGCTGTTTCCTATAACAGCCTTGAAGAACATATTTCCTACTCAAGATCAGGTAATAAAGAAGAGGATAGAGGAGCGCCTGGGTGGCTCATTCGGTTAAGCATCTTGACTTCAGCTCAGGTCATGATCTTGTGGTTCATGAGTTCAAGCCCCACGTCGGGCTCTGTGCTGACAGCTAAGAGCCTGGAGCCTTCAGATTCTGTGTCTCCTTCTCTCTCTGCCCCTCTCCTGCTCACACTCTGTCTTTCACTCTCTCTCTTCCAAAGAAATAAACATTAAAAAATACATATATATATGGAGAGAGAGCTGGGTGATGAAGTTTAGGATACCTAGCTCTACTTGAGCCAGCAAAAAACAAACCTGCACTATGCATTTTAATACACAGTCACCTATGTCAATATGGACAAGTAGACACAAACACCCTGCAAAGCCAATTACTCACCAAAGGCACACATTAACCTACACAAAAGCTAAACCATACAAAGGTTTCACAGGTTATACATGATAGACTGATGGACAGGTTAAGACAGATAGTCAGAAATATCGAACACCTACCCATTTCTCTTCAGAGAGACATGCACTCAGGTTACAGGAACATGAATTTGCATGCTCTGACAGTCTTCTGTACTCAGTAATAAATAATTACGAAGACAGTCTAACAGAGTGACTTTGGGTGTGATTCAGACTTGCTGGCAAGACTGGCCTTACACACTAGAAACTTGCCTAACCAAGTATCTTACACAGTCTCCAGATTCACTGCCCTTGTCTGTAAAATGGGGGCAGTAACAGTACCTCTCTCAGAGAGTCGTTATAAGGACTAAATTAAAAAAGTATATTGAAAAATGTTTAACACCAGGATATACTAGGCACTCAATAAATGTTAGCTATCATTATTAGCTATTAGAAGTTTCTGGAGCAGATTGGTAGGCAGTTGGAAAAGGAGTTGTGGATGACCAGGAAACAGATGTGATGTAAATGGCTGGAAATACAAACACACAATAACCTTAACTTACTTTGTAGTGTATTTTTCCCATAATAAAAATAAATCCTTTCCCGTGTAATGAACAATATACTTTCCCCACATCTGTTTGCTGTACCATTCTAAATTTCTTGTACTTATAGTGTGATTTTTTTTTTAATTCAAGTTTGAGAAATACATACTGAAAATCCCTGTAATGCCTGTAAGCCAAAAACCACAACAGAACATAAAAAATGTAAGTCATGCTGAAAAGGTCAAATAGCAAATCAGTTGCTAAGCATATGTGCAAAAGGACCATAGAACACAGTAAATTAGGTACCTTCAGCTCAGTTATGCAACTTTGGAGATTTCCTTCTGACCCTTTTAAACAAAGTTCCCTATGTCTACACCTTAACTATAATGGAACACTGGGAGATAGTTAACTCCTAATTATTTTTAAAAAGACCTCCTTCCCAACTTTACCATGTGACCCATAGGAGTTCCCCATGTTGTAAACTGTTCCATCAGCGTCATAGTGAGGATGTGCAGTTGCTCCATTCACAGCAATGAATTTCCTCCAGTCTACCTGCAAATTTAAGACCATCAGAGACTTTTAAATGCTAAAATGGGAAGATCTCTACTTACATTTATCAACAGTAGGAATGTGTCAGATATCTTAAAAATAAGATATGACAACTATAGTCTAAGCCCTAATGTCTCACCTCTAAGAAATCAAAATTATTTTTCCTTCTAAAGAAATTGAGACTAAATAATAAATAAAAACTCCACCACCACCACCACCACCACCATCAAATGGACAAAAATGATTATCCAGTAAGAATTCCCCATCCCCCACCAAGATTGCAGGAAAGTTCAAAAAATAAGAATTAAAGTTCTGGTCCAAATTTAATTTAATTTTTATTAATGTGTTAGGTGAATGCAGGAGGAGCCTAGACAGTCTCTAATCCAATTCTATCTGTAGCTAGGAAGAACATGAAATGGCCAACTTAAATCTGTACTATTGTATTTTTCCTTTACTATAGCCTTCAGATATTAGGACTAAGGAAGACATCTAGAATTATCTTTAAGGAAAACCAACCTCACAGGGCTAGATCTACTGAGGACAGAAGGTGCAGAGTAATACCCTGAATCAGTGGGTAACTTTTTTTTTCTTTGTTTCATAAAGGCTCCAATTTCTTCTTCAGATAACTACCCCTCTAAAAAGTATTCGGAAAGGAATGAAATGTTAGGGTCTATTTTATTCATTTTTGTAAATGTTCATTATTTTTTATTTTTGAGAGAGAGAGAGCGCAAAGGAGGGGCAGAGAGAGAGGGAGACAAAGGATCTGAAGTAGGCTCCGTGCTGACAGCAGGGAGCCTGAGGCAGGGCTCCAACCCACAAACCATGAGATCATGACCTGACCTAATCAAACACTTAAACAACTGAGCCACCCAGGCGTCCTTATTCATTTTCTTAAACTATATTTTACCTTTTCGGTTTTTTCCAGAGTTTTGATGTCCACTTTGTTCATAAAGTTGGTCTCAGTACTAAGGTAGTAGTCACCCTTGTACTTCACGTAGTTGACATTGGTGTTGTCAGTTATTGCTGAAACCAAATCCCAGAGTTACTTAAACACCACAACTTACTGTAGCACAGTCAGAGCAAGAACACAGTTTAAACATCCTCTTATACCAAAAAAAAAAGAAAAAAATTCTACTTCAAGATATGTATTTATATAGATTGACATACATCATAATTAGTCATCACTATCACCCAGAAATTCTGAGCACAGTAAAGGCTGCTTACCAGGCACTTCAAACTTTGATAAGAAACGTTCAAAAACATTCTTGCAGGGGTCAGGGACAGCCAGTGTGCCAAATTCTGAGATCACAATTCGATCATGAACACTATTGGCCTTATAAGTATCACTCTGTAGGAACTTGCTTCTATACGTCACTGTGCCCTTCTCCATCCTGAACTGGTGAAGCAAAGCCATCCCATCAAACCAGTGATTGTACCTTCAGACAGCAGCAAAAACAGAAAGACAAATATCAGTAAGAAAAACACAGGGGCAAATGAATGCCTTCAAATATAGAGATAAGGAAGTGGAATGGGTTCCCAGCACAACCTGTTTAGTTTGAAAACTTGAGTAAGAGATGACACCTTTTGAGTGTATCCTGAAATCCAACGGAGAAGAACACCTTACATTCTTCTGACCCTTACTCCCCTGTCAAAAAACTCACACTTACAAGGTTGAAAATAACACTCCAAACTGGTGACTCCTAAAATAAGTCTGATTTTTACCCTATAGCCAGGAAAATAGCATAAGAGGATATGAAATATTTGACATTCTCCAAGTTAAAATGGGTTCCTAAGCTTTAAGAAATAATAATCTTCATATCTTATGTATGTATTATGTATTCCATTTACTTTAAATTTTTTCAAATTTATCAGAATTATGCTAAAGAACAAATAAGATTATTAATCATCTTGGTACGTATGATTACAGTAGAAATTATCTATTTCAATAATGGAATATAGGGGCACCTGGGTGGCTCAGTCAATTAAGTGTCCGACTTCAACTCAGGTCATGATCTCGAGGTCCGTGAGTTCAAGCCCCACATCAGGCTCTGTGCTGACAGCTCGGACCCTGGAGCCTGCTTCAGATTCCTGTCTCCCACTCTCTCTGCCCCTCCTCCACTCATACTCTGTTTCTCTCACTCTCAAACATGCGTATGTTAAAAAAAATTTTTTTTAAATAACGGAACATCAAAAAACTATAAGGAAAAGTTTATAGCTTTGCTTTTAAACAATTCTTTTTTATTTAATTTTTTTTTAACATTTATTTATTTTTGAGACAGAGAGAGACAGAGCATGAATGGGGGAGGGGCAGAGAGAGAGGGAGACACAGAATCGGAAGCAGGCTCCAGGCTCTGAGCCATCAGCCCAGAGAGCCTGACGCAGGGCTCGAACTCACGGACCGCGAGATCATGACCTGAGCTGAAGTCGGACACTTAATTGACTGAGCCACCCAGGCGCCCCAATTCTTTTTTTTTTTTAATGTTTGTTTGTTTTTGAGAGAGAAACAGAGCACGAACAAGGGAGGGGCAGAGAGAGAGGGGGAGACACAGAATCTGAAGCAGGCTCCAGGCTCTGAGCTGTCAGCACAGAGCCTGACGTGGGGCTAGAACTCACAAACTGTGAGATCATGACCTGAAGCCAAAGTCGGACACTCAACCAACTGAGTCACCCAGAAGCCCCAGTGGCTTTGCTTTTAAAAGAGTTTCACATCATACGGTCTTTTCTTTCATGTGCTTAATACGCTGAATGCTTAATATGTCTTCAGCACAGATAAGCAAGGCTAACACCATTGTGTTAAAATGCAATGGCCCTGGAAGCAAGGAATCAAAGAAATATTTGTATACCTGTGTTTATAGCAGCATTATTTATGATAATCAAAAAATGGACACCTAGTGTCCATTAAAAAGGAAGGAAAGGAAATTCTGTCACATGCTACAACACAGAATAACTTTGAGGACATTATTATAAACAAAACAATCTAGTCACACACACAAAAAGGTAGAGTTTCAGTTCTGCAGGCTGAAAAAGTTCTGAAGATCTGTTCCACAACAATGTGAATAAACTTAACACTAACCTTTACCTCTAAAGATGGCTAAGATGGTAAATTTTACATTAGATGTTGTTTACCACAATAAAAAAATGCAGGAAATAAAATTAAAAGTAAAACAATACTCTCTTTGCCCAGTGATTTGAGATGCCATCTTATAATAAATTAAATTTCTATTAGTTCTTGGGTTTATTTCTTGGCTTTCTATTCTGTATCACTTGTTTATTTATTTATGTACTGATATCACAATGTTTTAATCATAGAGTGTTTATAGTATTTTTTAATGTCTGAAAAGGCTAGTCCCTTCACTGAAAATCTTTTTTTCATGTTTTCTTGACTATACTTGCATATTTATTTTTCCATACAAACTTTAGTATTGATCTAATTTCCTTTAAAAGCTTGTTGGAATTTTAAAGATTGTATTAAATTTTAAAATTAACTTAGGGAATACTGACATCTTTATGATGTTGAATTATCCTATTCAAGAACACAGGATGTTTTCTCATTTGTTTGATTGTGTCTTTTAGGAGTCTTGTGATTTTAGAGATAGAGTGAGTGAGTGAATGAGAGTAAGGGAGAAAGGCAGGGGGAGAGAGACAGAGGCAGAGAATCTCAAGCAGGCTCCATGCTCAGTGCAGGGCCCAACATGGGGCTCTATCCTATGACCCTAGGATCACAATCTGAGCCAAAATCAAGAGTCAACGGACTGAGCCACCCAGGCACCCCAAGGAGTGTTTTAAAGTTTGCACATTTCTTATTAAGTTCCTGAATATTTAATCTTCTTTGTTGCTACTGTAAAAGTTTTTTCTACCATTATGTGCCCTAACTAGTTATTGTTTGTGTATATGAAGGCTATTGATTTCAGTAGGTTAATTTTACATCCTGTTACCTTACCTTTTATTGTTTGAATTGGTTTTGTCATTGATTCTGTGTGGTCTTCCAGATTTACTAGGATATCATCTGCAAACAGAGAGTCTTACCCTACTAATCTTTGGGCCTCTAATCAGTTTCTTTAGTCAGACTGTATTGGCTACATCTGGTTGAAAAGCAGTGGAATAGGGGACATCCTTTCCTTGCTCCTATCTTGAAACACCTATAGTGTTTCTCATTGTATTATCACTGGTTTTAAGATTAAGAGTAAAATATATGTGTTTGTGTATGCATGTATACATATATACACACATATATAAATACATAAACGTGTATATATATACACACATACACACAAAATGTATTATATGTATATGTCTATATACATATACACATACACCTTTATATCCACATACATATATTTATATATAAATATATTATTACATATATATTGGATGTACATATATTTACCTGTATGTGTATATATGTGTATGTATGTATATAAAATCACATTAAGAAAGTATCCATCAAGTCCTGTTTTCTTGAGTATTTTTATGAGGAATGGATGTTGAATTCTGACAAAAGTTTTGTCAGCATTTATAGAGATAATCCTATGACTATTTATCCTGAGACCTATTAATATGGCATATATTAATGGATTTCCAAATAATGAAACTACTTTGCATTCTTGAAATTAATCCTACCTCATCATTGTGAATTATATTTTTATATAGTGTTGGATTCTATTTGTTATTAAAATATTTTGTACTGTATTAGCACTATATATTTTTTATTTTTTTCATTGATATTCATAAGTAATATGAATAAATAAATTTTCTGTACTGTCTGCATCATGTGTAGATAATGAACATTATACTTGTTTCATTTTCTCTGAAATGATATACAGAGCTTTAGGACTATTTGATATTTGAAGGTTTGGTAGCATTTCTCTATGAAGAAATCTGGGCCTGGTGCTTTTTTTGAGAGGTAGATAATTAACAAGTACCCCTTTTTCCTCTATAAAAACTGTTCTGTTCAAACCTGCTATCTCTATGAATTTTGGTATTCTGTGTTTTCCCAGAAAATTATCCATTTCACGAGGTTCTGAAATGTATCTGCATAAAGGCCTAGAAAGTCTCGTAAATTTTATCTATTTCAATGGATTTCTTTCCACTACCATTTCCTGTTTTGAATATTTGTACTTCCTCCCTTTTTCTTCTTGATTATGTTAGCTGGTAGTTTCTCTGTTTTGGTAATTTTTTTTCAAAAAACACTAAAAACAAAATAATTTCAATAATCACTGCTATTCTTATCTAAATACCTCTAAAACTACAATACATAGTCTCAAACACAATACTTTGGGTATAACACCAGACACTCGGTTTCCTCATTTAAGAGACTTCACGTTCTTTTGTTTTCTTTCTTCATTTATTTTTGGTTACCACCTCATATTGTTGACTCACACTGAACTATCAACTAAAACCCCTAAGTAATTTTTAATACATTCTACTGTTAAGTCACATCACTTTCATCCTTGCACTTATAAAAAATTTTTTCATCTACCTAATAATATATTCAACTTGCTAGATTCCATTTCATAAGATCCTTCTAGACTAGACCCTATCATTCCATGTATTCATTTACTGAAACCAGCCAACTTTTCTTGAGCCCCTGCTATCTGCCAGGCTTGTGCCAAGACCAGTGCTTACAGGCACATAAGTAACTATATCATAAAGTGATTACTGAGACAACAGAGAAGTAATTTTAAAAAATACTATATATGACAGAAGGAGCAACTACCTGACAGGACTGTGCTAAGCACTTTACCATATCCTTTCCTGCAGACATAAAAATAAATATAGGAAATAAATATAGGGACACCTGGGTGGCTCAGTCAGTTGGGCGTCAGACTTCGACTCGGGTCATGATCTCCTGGTTTGTGAATTCGAGCCCCGCATTGGGCTTTCTGCTGTCAGCATAGACCCTGCTTTGGACCCTCTGTTTCCCTCTCTCTCTGCCCCTCGCCCCATCTCTCTTTCAAAAATTAATAAACATTAAAAAAATAAAAATATATTTTATTTTATATATAAATATAAAATATTATTTTAATAATTGTTTATCACACACAGACTGATCCTGTGAATAAATATTAATACCAAGGTACAGAATAAAAACATGCCAGGGTCACAGGCCTGGTAAGTGGCAAGAAAGAGATCTGAATTCAGTGCTGACTCCAAATCCTGGGATCTTACAATATCCCAAAAAGTAGGGTGAACTAGAAAAAAAGCAATTTGGCAGGAAAGGGAGTGGGAGGACAAGGGCACTAAATGGAAAGAAGAAAATGAAAATGTACTGACTGCCAATTCACCACCCACCTCCCCCACAAAGACGTTTATCTGGAAAGAGGCCTGTAGCGCAAGCCTAGGCGCTGAGAAGCTCTGCTGCTTGGTTCTGAAGTTTACCAGGGCAGCAGATGAAACACCATATGCTTTCAGAGGCTGTTACAGTCTAGGGATTGGGCTAGTACTTTCATTTTTCTCTTCCTTCTCACGCTTCTGTTTGCCTTCTAATCTTTTTTCAGATTACAACTTGTTGAAATCCAGATATATAAACAGAAAAAAAGCACACCTTTGCTAATTAGGGCCAGGGGGATCCATAGACCGGCTCATTTACCTTCTTTTTCTCTACCTCCAAACTACCTCCCAATCTCCCAGCCCCCTCAGCCGCAACTCCACTGAAGGCATCTAAAGTAACTTCTTAAGCGCTTTTTACACAGCTAGGGGTGAGGAACACACTGCATTTTAATGCCTTTCAGCACTAGCACTTTATAAATCTGTTAATCAAGTGAAGACAAGATGCAACAGGTTCAGCAAATTAAAATATCTGGAATATTAAGAAATATATCTTGAATATATAAATATTAATAAATATATCTTGCTCCTAAAGTTTATCTCTTTCCAATAACAGCTAGGAAAAGAAGAGCCGGACCATGATCAGAGTCTCACCAGGCCTAAGGGAATAATGTAGCTAACACAAAGTAGAATGGAAGGGGAGGGGCTTAGAGAATGGGAGAATGAGGAGTCACTGTTTATTTATTTATATTTTTTTAACAGGAGAAAAGTATACATTTTATTAAATTTCTACATGTCTGTGGGGGCCTTTGTATGATAATGAAGCCCTGGAGAAGTGACTAGAGCAGGAAGCTTTCATACCTTTTTTTTAAGACAAGAAAGGATAAGTTTGTGAGGAAACGACAAGACCAGGAGTCAGGGCTGGGGGCAGTAAACTGGGAGAAGCAACATGAGCTATATGAGAGAAGCAAACCTAGTGGAAGATGAGGCTATTTTAATAAGTTTGTACATAAGATCCATTTCAATGTCCGTTCCCAGGCTCTGGTGATAAGAGCCTCCTGGTACAGGGAGGGCTCCCTTCCTGTAGGAAATTTTATGGCCTGTTTTTAGGTAGAAAAGGGGAGGTCAGGAGCCCTTCCTGCATCTGCTGTTTCTCAAGTGCCTTCAGCTCAGTATGCCGAAGTGGCGTATTTTGGAATACGTGTCCTAAACTCCTTCAAGGACAAGGGGAGGACTGGAAGAAAATGTAGAGGATTCCTCTCTTCCCTTAAATTGTATTACTTCATGTTTTTTTCTTCTGCAATTTTAATTTAATTTACTTTTTAAGTTTATTTATTTATTTTGAGCAAAAGAGAAAAAGAGAGAGAGAAGACGAGGGAGAGAATCCTAAGCAGGCTCCTTGCTGTCAGTGCGGAGCCCCACCTCACCAACTGCAAGACCATGACCTAAGCTGAAATCAGGAGTCTGACCTTTAACCCACTGAGCAACCGGAAGTTCCTGCAATTTTAATTTAAATTGCACATCTATGTAGTTTAAATGCACACACATAGTTCAATTTCATATATATAGTTTTAAAGAATCGACCAATTCCAAAAAACTCTCTATGATAAACTGAAGTCTCTAATCCCTTTACTCCATTTTCCTGTCCCTAGAGGCCAACGCTTTCAAATACTTTGACTCTTGATTTTTACTTCCATATTGCTAATTAACATGCTTGTAATTTTTCACATTAGACTTTTATTGGCTTTCTACTAGGAAAGATAAAGATTTAGCTCTCCTCTCTCTCCCCATCTCCACTATGCATGAGCACCCCTTAAATCTCCCAATATTTTAAATATCACTATCATAATATTAGTTAGATTAACACTTAATATTCATATTATTGACTATAAAAATGTCATTCACAACACAATCATGTAGAAAACTATAATTACTTTTCCTTCCTTATGCCATTTTCTACTTTTCCTAAAGTTGATTTTTCTTTTTTCTTTTTTTGTTTGTTTATATTTATTTAATTTAAATCCAAGTTAGTTAACATCTAGTGTAATAATGATGTCAGGAATAGAATTTAGTGATTCATCACTTACATATAACACCCAGTGCTCATCCCCACAAGTGCTCTCCTTAATGCCCATTGCCCAATTAGCCCATCACCTCACCCAACACTCTGCCAGCAAACCTCAGTTTGTTCTCTGTATTTAAGAGTCTCTTATGGTTTGCCTCCCTCCCTCTCTGTTTTTAAAAAAAAAAAAATTTATGTTTATTTTTGAGAAAGAGAGAGAGACAGCATGAACAGGGGAGGGGAGAGAGAGAGAGAGAGAGAGAGAGAGAGAGAGAGAGAGAGAGGAGAGGAGACACAGAATCCGAGGCAGGCTCTAGCCTAACAGCTGTCAGCACAGACCCCGATGCGGGGCTCGAACTCATGAACCTTGAGATCATGACCTGAGCCGAAGTTGGACACTCAACTGACTAAGCCACCCAGGCGCCCCATCCCTCTCTGTTTTCATCTTTTTTTTTTGCTTCCCTTCCCCTATGTTCATCTGCTGTATTTCTTAAATTCCACATATGAGTGAAATCATATGATTATTTGTCTTTCTCTGGCTGACTTATTTCGCTTAGCATAATACATTCTAGTTCCATCCACATTATTGTAAATGGCAAGATTTCATTCTGATTGCTGAGTAATATTCCATTGTGTGTGTGTATGTAGATATATATGTTTATATGCATACATGTATATATATACACACACCACATCTTCTTTATCTATTCATCAGTTGATGGACATGTGGGCTCTTTCCATACTTTGGCTATTGTCAATACTGCTGTTATGAACATTGGGGTACATGTGCCCCTATGAATCAGCACTCCCATATCATTTGGATAAAATCCTAGTAGTGTAATTGCTGGGTACAGGGTAGTTCTATTTTTAATATTTTGAGGAACCTCCATACTGTTTTCCAGAGTAGCTGCACCAGTTTGCATTCCCAGAGGAGTCACTGTTTAATGGGAACAGAGTTTCAGTTTGCAAGATGAAAAGTGGATGGATGGTGGTCATGACAGCACAATAATGTGTATGTACTTAATGTAACTCAACTGTACACTTAAAAATAATTAGGATGGGTAAATGTAATGCTAGGTGTATTTTACTACTTTTTTTAAAGGCAATGTTTCCTGCAATATCATTCAGCCATTAAAAATAACGGTCATTCAGATTTCATAGCAACATGTATAAAAGGCTTATGACAGTGTGAAAGTTTTTAAACCAGAGCCAAAAAAAAATCAGTTAATATTCAAAACATAAAGAACCCACACAACTCAATACCGAAAAAACTAATAATCCAATTAAAAAATGGCAGAAGGGGGTACCTGGGTGGCTCAGTCGGTTAAGCATCCAACTCTTAATTTCAACTAAGGTCATGATCTTGCAGTTCATGAGATGGAGCCCCGAGTCAGACTCTAAGCTGACAATGTGGAGCCCGCTTGGGGTTCTCTCCCTCTCTCTCTGCCCCTCCCCCACTCATCACATGCGCTCATGCTCTCTCTCTCTCTCTCAAAACAAATAAATAAATTTTTTTTAAAAAAAGGGCAGAAGATCTGCATAGACGTTTTCCCAAAGAAGACATGAAGATGGTCAATAGGCACATGGAAAAATGCTCAGTATCACCAATCACGACGTAAATGCAAATCAAAACCACAATGAGATATCAACTCACACTTGTTAGGATGGTTAGTATCAAAAAGACAAGAAATAGCAAGTGTTGGTGAGGATGTAGAGAATAGGGAACCCTTGTGTATGTACCGTTGGTGGGAATGTAAATATACACAGCCACTGTCAGAACTACCATATCATTCAGTAATCCTACTTCTGGGTACTTATCTAAAGAAAACAAAAACACTAACTCCAGAAGATATCTGCACCTCCAGGTTCAATGTAGCATTATTTACAACAGCCAAGACACAGCAACAACCTAAATTTCCATCAGTGGATGAATAGATAAGAAGATGTGGTATATGTAGACAGTAAAACCTTGGTTTGTGAGCTTAATTCATTCCAGAAACACGCTTGTAATCCAAAGCACTTGTATATGTAAGCAAATTTCCCCATAAGAAATAATGGAAACTCAGATGATTTGTTCCACAACCTAAAAATATTTATATAGAAATGATTACAATACTTTAATATAATACAAAATAATAAAGAAAATACAAAATATAAAGAAAAACAAATTAACTTGTACTTTCTTTGAAAACCTTCATGACTGGGGTCAGGGAGACAAGAGAAAGGAGGGTTACTGTGTAGGATGACTTTCACTATCACTAAGGGAATCACTGCTATCTATTGGCTCAATGGAATCTTTTTCTGCATGGGCCACTGTATATGCTTGCACAGATGTACACTACAGTACAACATTAATAAACTCTTGTCATATACTGTTATTTATTTTATTTTTTTAATACTGTATTTAATGTAACTGGCAATAAGGCAGCAGAGGAAAGGGTCTGTATCTGCAGGAAGCCTGACCTAGAATGAAGCAAAGCATTCCTAAGCTCACTCTTGGATGGAAAAGCAAAGGACTGCTCATAGGTGCTCTGAACTGACAAAAAATACACTAGTGCCAGTTGTAGGACCCTTCCAACGTTCTAAAAAAATCACTGATTTCTACCAAACACGGCAACCTGAGACCAAGCATCCAAGCATGGGACACAATCACCCACAATCCCGCAGAGAGAGAGAGAGACAGAGAGAGAGAGAGACAGAGAGAGAGAGAGAGAGAGGAACCACTGGCTCAGTTGTGATCATGTGACGTTTGGTATCACGTACTACTCATATTGCAAGGCATTGCTCGTTTATCAAGTTAAAATTTATTAGAAATGTCTGCTCACTTTGCAGAACACTCACAGAACAAGTTACTCACAATCCAAGGATTTACTGTATACAGTGGAATATTATTCAGCCATAAATAAGGATATCTTACCATTTGTGACAACATGGTTAAGGGCATTTTGCTAAATAAAATAAGAGACAGAGAAAGACAAAGAAAATACCATATGATCTCACTTATATATAGAATCTTTAAAACAAAACAAAACAAAAACCCCAAACTCATAGATATACAGAACAGATCAGTGATTTCAAGAGATGAGGGGGTAAGGTTAGGTGAAATGGGCGAAGGAAGTTAAAAGGTACAAAAATAAGTTAAGCAATGGGAATGTAATATACAACATGGTGACAATAGTCAATAATACTGTATTGTATATTTAAAAGCTACTAAGAGAATAAATCTTAAAAGTCCTCATCACAAGAAAAAAAATGGTTTTGTAACTGTGTGGTGACACATGTTAGCTAGACTTACTGTGGTGATCATTTTGCAACAATACAAATATTATCCATTATGTTTTACACCTGAAACTAATATAATGCTAAGTCAATTATACCTCAATTTTAAAAAGTTTACATACAAGGTGTCTGGAAGGCTCAGTCAGTTAAGCATTAGACTCTTGGTTTCAGCTCAGGTCATGATCTCACGGTTTCATGAGTTTGAGTCCCACACAGGGCTCTGCGGTGACAGCACAGAGCCTGCTTGGGATCCTCTCTTCCTCTCTCTCTCTGCCCCTCTCCCACTCACACTGTGTCTGTCTCTCTCAAAATAAATAAATGAACTTTTAAAAAGTCTACATACAATATGAGTGTAATTGTTCAAAATAAATCTATAGAAATGGGGCAAAGACTAGCAGGAGATACATTAAAGTGCTAACAGAGAATGTGACCCACATTTTCTCCCACTCTGTTCTTTTATTATTTTTTCTAAGTTTATTTTTGAGAGTGAGAGAGTGTGAGCAAGGCGGGGACAGAGAGAAAAAGAGACAGAGAATCCCAAGCAGCACAGAGCCCCACGTGGGGCTGGAACCCATGAACCATGAGATCATGGCCTGAGCTGAACAGTTGGATGCTTAACTGACTGAGCCACCCAGGGTACCCAAGCCCCACTCTGTTCTATATTTCAAAAAGTTTTATACAGGTAAAAAGTTTTATAGTGAAAAAAAGTTTCTATTATTTAAAAATGTTTTTTTTTTTAATTTTTTTTTCAACGTTTTTTATTTATTTTGGGGACAGAGAGAGACAGAGCATGAACGGGGGAGGGGCAGAGAGAGAGGGAGACACAGAATCGGAAACAGGCTCCAGGCTCTGAGCCATCAGCCCAGAGCCCGACGCGGGGCTTGAACTCACGGACCGCGAGATCGTGACCTGGCTGAAGTCGGACGCTTAACTGACTATGCCACCCAGGCGCCCCAATTATTTAAAAATGTTTAAAGCAAAGAAGATTCCTTCCTTACCATAAGGGTTTCTTTACACCACTTCATGTCCCTACTAACCACACAGAGAAAAAATGTACTAAAGAGTTATTGGTCTTTTTCATTTATTTCCATGTATTGATTGAGTGCTATTTAAGAGCAGGGCACTGTCCTGAATACTGGGGATACAGGGTGAACAAGAAAAAACTCCGTTCTCTCATGGAATTTTTATTCTAGTGGAGGAACACAAACAAAAAGTACTAGACATTGATAGTGCTGTGCAGAGAATTAAAATAGGAAATATAATTAATAATAGCATTTTTAGATTGGGACATCGGGGAAGGCTCAAAGGACATGAGACTTGAGCTGATACAGTGATAAGAATCAGACTTGGAAAGACAGATGAGAGCCAATGCCAAGACCCTGAGCAAAAATAAATGTGCCCAGTTTGAGGAACCGAAAGAGCCACTGTGTCTGGGGGACACTGGGTGAGGGAGCTGTATGAGGTGAAGACGTTGCTCCTTCCTTCAGGAACTTGTGGCGAAACAGAGCTCAGTGGTCATACAGACAGTTCCTGACACTTCTCTTTTGGCATGAGCCTTCAAGAGGACTCCAAATTCAGAATATTCTGCAGAGCAGAAAAGTCAGGACTTTTTAAGAAAAAGAATTAAGTTTCCTTTTTCTTTTTCCTGTAGACTACAGCTTCCTCATGTGTAATCAAAGGGACTGCATGACAATGTTAGCCTCAGAGAGAAAGCAGACGTAATGTATATTCCATAGAACCAGCCATGCTAAAAAATTCAAATGGTTTTACAAATTCAAGACTTACTTATCCTTCCCGAATTCAAATTTCCCAGGCCCAACTCGAAGCAGGTAGCCACGGAGCCACTGAGGAAAATGTCCTCGGACGCAAGCAGAGACAATCTGTGGTGTCTCCTCCACCGTGGTTACTAGTGGTGCAATACATGGAAGCCTCTCTTGCTTACTGAAGATTGCCTTCTTCTGATGAGTACTTTCCACATACTTCTTCAAAACTGTGAAGAGGAAACCAGGAGCACAAAAAATTTTACCAATCTTCCATAAACATGCCTGTTTCTCCCTCAGACAATATTCTTATCTACTGGTAAAGGAAAAGTAAACCTATATATAGGTCCAAATATAGTCTCCAAATTCCTCTCTTCCCTCATTGTCAGACTATCAACTCTCTGGATCTCCATTTGTGAAGCACAACAATCCTCTTTGTATTCTTGCAGTACACTCAGGACTTTATTATTATTATCATTTCTCATAGTTGAACAATACTCCTCTTTTCACAAGACTGAATCTACATATTAACCCAAGATGTGCTAACAGCAACCTCATTGCTAGGATTTTTAAAAAAATGACCACTAGGGGCGCCTGGGTGGCTCAGTCAGTTGAGCCAATGACTTGATTTCCACTCAGGTCATGATCTCATGGTTCATGGGATCCAGCACCTTGTTGGGGTCTGCACTGACAGCACAGAGCCTGCTTGGGATTCTCTCTCTCCCTCTCTCTCTGCCCCTCCTCTACTCAGGCGAGTACACTCTCTCTAAATAAGTAAAGAAAGAAAGAAAGAAAGCTTAAAAAAAATGACCAGTATTCATTACTATCATAATTACTTTTGATCCACCAGAATGGGATCCCAAAGATTTCCCAGCGATTTATAAGAATTTAGTAGGGTCTGTAGTTCAGCTTCTTCCATTTTAATGGCATACACTTGAATGTGCATGGCATTTTCTAAAAGAAGGGTATCATAAATTAAATTAAGCAGTGATACTTGGTCTGAAATTACTTGAAGTTCAAAAGCCACAAGAAGAAAAAATCATTATTATATAATAAGAAGGTAAAAATTATCCCTGTTAAGGGCACCTGGGTGGCTCAATCAGTTAAGCATCTGACTTCGGCTCAGGTCATGATCTCACGGTTCATGAGTTTGAACCCCACATCGGGCTCTGTGTTGACAGCTCAGAGCCCGGAGCCTGCTTCAGATTCTGTGTCTCCCTCTCTCTGCCCTCCTCTGCTTGCACTCTGTCTATCTCTTGAAAATAAATACTAAAAAAAATTTTTTAATTATCCCTCTTCATATTTATTTCGTGTTCGTTCACAAGGTAGTGTTGCCTAACACAGAGGGATAGTCAGATATATAATTAACTAGTGCCTTATTTTACTTAAAATTTTAACAGTGACACCGAAGTCTAAACTAGAAAAACTAACACATAGAGACCCTATTTTTCTCAAGAAGTGAGATTTGCATTATTTTAGCCAAATATTTTACAGTGTTATGTCTATTATCCCATTTCTTTCAAATCTTCATAAAACTTGGTTTAGAGTACATGATTCCTTCTACTTTCCAATAATAAACAATTCAGTCAAACCCAACTATTTTCTGAATTCCCAAATAAAATTGACTCTTACCCTGAATGCCCTTCCTACTAATCTACCCCTAAGGAAATTCTAGTATTGTTCAAATTCTATCTCAAATGCTACTTCCTTTAAGAGGAAGTATACTGTAATATTTAAGAAGAGTATTGGCCCAGGTCCTGCCTGGCTGCAGATTGCTAGGGTTCAAATCCTGGCCTGCTGTTTTCCAAATAAATAACCTTTCTAATGAGGATAATAATATGGCTATAAATAATAAATGAGTTAGGTTATGTAAAGTTTTTAGAAAATAGTAAATACTCAAAAAATGCTATCATTATTTCCATAGCGTTTTTTTTTTAACGTTTTTTATTTATTTTTGGGACAGAGGGAGACAGAGCATGAACGGGGGAGGGGCAGAGAGAGAGGGAGACACAGAATGGGAAACAGGCTCCAGGCTCCGAGCCATCAGCCCAGAGCCTGACGCGGGGCTCGAACTCCCGGACCGCGAGATCGTGACCTGGCTGAAGTCGGACGCTTAACCGACTGCACCACCCAGGCGCCCCTCCATAGCTTTTAACAATCAATCCAACAAGATGTAATATCATCTTCCTTTGAATTATGTATTCATTCAACAAAGGGGTAACAGGTAAGGGATAAAAAGTATTAGAACCTGATGTAGGGATGGCTGGGTGGTTCAGTGAGTTGAGAGTCTGACTCTTGATTTCAGCTCAGGTCATGATCTAATGGTTTGTGAGATCCAGCCAAATGTTGGGCTCCATGCAGACAGCATGGAGCCTACTTGGGATTCTCTCTCCTTCTTTCTCTGCCCTGCTCACATGTGCTCATGCACACTCTCAAAATAAATGGATAGACTTAAAAAATAAAACCTGATGTGGGCACCTGGGTGGCTCAGTCGGTTGAGAGTCTGACTCCGGCTCAGGTCATGATCTCATGGTTCATGGGTTTGAGCACCTCATTGGGCTCTGTGCTGACAACTGGAGCCTGGAGTCTGCTTCAGATTCTGTGTCTCCCTCTGTCTCTGCTCCTCCCCTACTTGTGCTCTCTGTGTCCCTCTCAAAAATTAATAAACACTTAAAAAAATTTTTTTAAACCTGATGTAAAGGAATTCACTGCCTAATAAACAGACCATTTATACTGTAATCCACATTTTGAGCACTGTTTCTCAAAGTATAGTCTGAGAACTACTTGGAACAGAAATAGATATTACTGCTGAAATAGAGATTCAGGGACTTCATCTTGGACCTAATCAGAATCTCTAGGGTATAGCAAGCAAGTATTCTTAGTCACACTAAAATATGAGAACCACACTATTGGAAGTGGAGGTATAAACAGGATGTTTTGCAAATCTGGAAGGTGGAAACCCTTGGTTATTTATCTTACTACTTTTATTTATATTCTGCATATTCATCTCACTCTCCTCTTTGATTAACATAAATATCCTGAGGTCAGTTTTTACTCCTCTCACTTAAGTAGAATTACATTGAATACGCTGATTGGACAATGGTCTGAATAGAGATTCAATAATTTAAAACATCTTACATTTTAGAAAAAGTTTATGTGTGTATACATTCTGTACTCCATAGCATACTATTGGCAGTTTATTATATACTCTTCAGACTTTTCACAACATTGAATATTGTGTTCTAGACCTCCTTAAACCCCTTTCTATTATTGGTTCCTGAGACACTGCACTTTTCTAACTTCCCTGCTCCCTCTTTGTTTGCTTATTGCTAGCTTCACTTATTAGCTGACAGCCTTGGGTAAGTTACTAACCACTCTGAGCCTCAAGGTTTTCAATGATAAAATGGGGTGCCATGGGGATAAAAGAAAGGTAATTCTTCCTATTTATGTTGGTTGTCATAACTAAATATAACGATAGTAGAGCATTTGCAAACATTATTAACTCCCTTTATTAGCCCCTCTTCCCCTTATCACCTCAGGAGTGTGTTCCTAAAGTCTGATCTTGGATCTTTACTCTTTAATGTCAGCACACTTCCTCAGTAGTCTCATCTAGTCCCTTAATTTCACCAAGTACTTCTTGCAGACGATTCTTAACATGTCAAAAGAGAATTCTTCATTTTCCCCCTCCTAAATCAATTTTTCCCACATACTAAATCACCTAGCTTCAAAATCTCTGTGGGCCTTGAACTCCTCTTCTTCACTGTCCCCTCACATTCACTAAGTGGTTAAGTTCTGCTGAGTACACCAGGACAGGGCCAGGAAGAGAATGCTAAGGGGATGATATAGGGTAGGTGTAAATTACTAGGGCTCAGTTTACAAGGGTTTCTGGGGGCAAATCCTTTGAAAGGATTTTTACCTGTCCACCCCACCTGGGCAGCACCTCCAATTTTTCTTCTGGACCAAACCTGTCCTCATCAGCATTGATGCTTCCACTTCTCTTGCCATATCAGTCACTTTCTTTCTACTGTCCTAATATAGGCCCTCACAACCTCTTAGATGATATTATCACAGCCTCTTAATCAGATGAAATTAGATAGGGAAGCTATCTCCTATGCCAGAGCCTCCGAACAGGTGGGATGGCCAGAGGCTCCAGGCCAATTGCCTCCAGTTTTAAACAGCTCATGGAGCTCCAGATCCCAATTTCCTCCAGTGTGAGCTAGAGTTATTATCATTCTCTTTTTTTTTAAGTTTATTTATTTATTTTGAGAGAGAGTGTGTGCGTGCATGCGTGAGCAGGGGAAGGGCAGAGAGAGGAAGAGAGAGAATCCCAAGCAGGCTCCTTGGCTGTCAGCACAGAGCCTGATGCTGGTCTCCATCCATGAACCATGAGATCACGGCCTGAGCCGAATCCAAGAGTTGGATACTTAACCAACTAAGCCACCCAGGCACCCCAATATTATCACTTTCTATGCGTGGTATCATGTGGAAAAAGTTGGGAAGCACTGCTACTAAATTAATCTAAGTACAGATCTGATTGTATCATATAATCCTCCAAAAGCCTTCAGAAATGACTCCTCACTGTCTACCAAGTAAAGTCTAAACCACTTGGCCAACCACTGAAGGCACTGCACAGGCTCACACCAACCTACCTGTCCAGAACTACCCCTGCCCGCCCCCGCACTAAGGTCTTCTGTTCCAGCCAAACTAAAACACTTCCTATTTTCTTCTCCTCATCATAATTATACCCTTCTCAGGGAACCTGGGTGGCTCAGTCAGGTAATAATCTGACTTCAGCTCAGGTCATGGTCTCGCGGTTTGGGAGTTTGAACCCCACATCAGGCTCTGTGCTGACAGCTTGGAGCCTGGAACCTGGGCAGGATTCTGTCTCCCTCTCTCTGCCCCTCCCCCGCTCACACTCTGTCTCTCTTGTCTCTCTCAAGAATAAATAAAAAATTATATCTGTCTCTTCAACTAGGGTATTTCCTATCTCCTCCGGGTGAAATTCACTTACCCTATTCATCCTTTGGGATTCAGTACCCATGTCACCCACTTCATAAACACAACATTCCCATTTCCTATAGCAAGAACTAATTCTCCTTAGTCTGAACTCACACAGCATCTATTTCAGCTCTGTTAGGGCACTTACCTTACTCTGTCTTGTGCAATAAAGATGAATATACTTTATTAGTGGTATTCCTTGAGTACAGAGTCACTTGTTTTTACTCCCACTCCAGTACCTAACACATTGCTTTGCATACTGCAACCACCAAATTGTTCAACAATTTTCTAGTGCATATCGGTATGATTTGTTAGCTCAGCATCAGCCAATTTCAAGAAAGAAAATCATATAACAATAGTAGCTATAATAGAAAGCTACAAAACAATAACCAGAGGTTTTAAGGCAGTCCCCCAGGATGCAAATAAAAGAACCAAACATTTATATTAGGAAGTGTAGCGGTGATTTTCAATTGAGACAGGTCTAAATTGTGAATATTCTTCCTAGTGCATACACAAGAGAATCCCTAAACCATGAATCCTGCCCCATGTTATGTAAAGTATGCAAACGAAAGGCTGTTTCCCTGACGAGTAAACAAATCCTGACTCAGCCTTCCGTTAACTCCCAGCTCTGTGGTGTCGCTGTCTGTATCTGCTACACACAGAGTGAAAAGGTTCAGAAGCCCCCAGTATTCTTCAGGAAAGAGGCACAGAGTTCTAAGCCTGAGCAGGCAGAAGAGGAAGAAGGGGAGGAGAAAGGGGCGAATCCCTTACCTGAGATCCAACGTATCATCACAGAAAGGAAACCCACTGCAATGGTAGAAAGGTTGCTGACAAAATGAAGATCTGAAAAAACATTCTGGTATTACATTCAGTAGCAACAGATCCGCGATTTCCAAAACCTCACACTCACTTCCTGGTCTGTCTTTGGCTCGCTGACAGGAAAGGAGGGAATGCGGGCAGGAGGCAGGGAGGTGGTGGTAAAGGGGCAGGGCTTCCAGATGCCTGCAAACTTTTACTCTCCTTTCCACAAGAAGTATCCCAACCTATGATAAGTAGTTGTTTGAAATTCTGAAATTGGACCATCAATAGCGGTCTCCCTTCCTAAACTTTCCTCTTTTAAACTTGTTGTCACATTACAATGAAGCCCCTTGATCCATGGGTTCCATTTCATTATGATGCTCCTCTCCTCTGAAAGGTTCACATCTCTGTCCTTACAGAATAAAGTCCAAATGTAGTCTGTCAATAAAGGACTCTACAATCAGGCCACAACCTACCTTTCCATTGTCTGCCTGCTTTGTACCATATCATCCTTCCTTTTCTTTTCCATTTATTTAATTTACAAGACATTTTCTGATAATCTAGTATGAATAAGGCCCTGTGAAGGTATGCCCTAATGTATAATGATTAACAAACACTTTTGAGCACCAATGTATCAAATACTGTGCTACAAATTGAGAATATAAGAAAACAAGACTCAATCCCTCCTCTCTAGTGGTTTAGATGATACACTATTCCCTTCTGTGAATTCTCACTTTAGGAAAAAGCCTATCCAACATACCATGTGTTTGTGTTTTTGTTCTTCTGTGCCATTTTAACAAACTTTCCCCTGCCTGAAATACCCTCCTTCTTTTCAAAAACCCATTTTACTACTTCTCTGACCCCTTTGCCAAATGCCTTCTAGTAACTCCAACTAAAAGGAATTAACTAGTACTGCACAGAAATATATATATATATATATATATTTTTTTAATGTTTTATTTTTTGAAGGAGAGAGACAGACAGAGCAGGAGCAGGGGAGGAGCAGAGAGAGAGGGAGACACAGAATTCAAAGCAGGCTCCAGGCTCTAAGCTGTCAGCACAGAGCCTGACGCAGGGCTCAAACTCATGAACCGTAAGATCATGACCTGAGCCGAAGTCAGACACTTAACCAGCTGAACCACACAGGCACCCCTATTTTTCAACAGTTATTTATCATGTTTTCTTACCAAAGACATGTAAATGTATTTCAAGAAAGGAGTGGTTACAAATGTCAGAAGGGAGAACAAAAAGTATCTTAAATTATGCTGTATTCCCCACAATGCCTAGCAGAGTATGGCGTACAAAGATATTCAATATATATTTTTATTGGTAACCAGTAACAAGTTATTTACAAACACGTGGAATTTTATTGAAATGAGTGATAGTAGAAGTGTAAATTAAAAGGCAATGGTATTTCTGGAATAGCCTATCTCCAGTTGTTAATTATTCAGAGAATTATTCTTGCTTATGTGGATGGTACCAAAGACATCAAAATTTAATAAAAATCCGTCTTATTTAGGCTTTTAGGAACTTTTATCCTACTAAACACATTTTGACTAAAAATCAGTTCCCTAGGTGTGTTTTTTGTTTTTTCCTTTAAGGAGTCTCCATGCTCAAGACAGAGCCCAACACCAGGCTTGAATTCACAATCCTGAGATCAAGACCTGAGCCAAGATCAAGATGAAAGTCAGTTAAAGGCTTAACCGACTGAGTCACCCAGGCACCCTAGTCTTAATCATACCAAATGAAATGATCAGACCAATTCTCTGAACTGCACAGGAAAGACCCTGATGTTGAACAATGGTGACACTAACAAGATATAACAAGTATATTATGAAATGTACTCTGAAACAATCTGTTAACCTTATCTTTCTCAATAGTAATTAATGTTTAGAAAACAGTAACTCCGGAACATTTCTTAGTTATGATATGCCAGTAGAGACATCTTTGTTTTTAGAACATTAAAAAATTCTGTAAGGTAACAGACTAACTCAAAATCCAGGTGATATGTCATATCAACTCAAATATAGTCTTCTGGTTACACTGTTATTTTAAAATTCCATTTCTAAGAGTTACTTCATTGACCTCCAAACTATCCTGTGTCATTAGCATATCCCTCCACAAATCCAATAATTTTTTCTACCTAACCCATATTTTTAGTAAACATTTTATTTTACAGTTTTCAATCCTTTTATGTTATGTGGTATATTTGCCTTAAAATAGCAATCTGATTGCTGTTCTGGCAGTCAAATTAGATTTTACATTTACAAGGCAGCAAGGCACACATGCTGTCCACCAGAAGAATATCAAATTCCCTGTGGTGTTGTTTATAAACATGCACAAATTTGTGATTGCTTATATATGTAAAATAGACATAAAATAGATTGAATGATCTATATGACTGAAAAATGTGTGCTGTGATTTTTAAAAACCTGATTAACATAGTTATCACATATAATTATATAACATATTAAAAGTTTTCAATAAAATCATAGCAATACCTTTGAACATTTTTTATAGGTTTTTTTTTTCTTTTTAGCTAGATGAGCATTAGAGATCCTCTAACTGAAATTCAATTAATGAATCATAACAGGTTTGAAATGACTTACCAAGGTTGTCTTCTTGTTTGGCCAATTTTTACTTGTGGATCACTAACTTTTATCCCATATCACACAATGGCTAAGGTTTCTAAGTATAATTTATTAACTACACCACTGATAAGGTTGATATGTAAAAAAGCCAACTCATATAAAGTTCTGATTAGTAATTTCTGGTTTTTATTTTATCACTTTTACCACAAGAAAATAATTTTAAACCAAGAATTTTTATTAGCCATATATTGTAACTAATAGAGAAAATAATCAAATGGTAACATTAAATAGCAATAGCTTAGCTATATCTTACTACATATTGTGACACTGGACAAATTATCTTTAGGTTTCGTTTTTTTTATGAAGTTGACCATGAAAAAAATTTTAAAACTATCTCCATAGCTACCTATCTGCTACTTAGAGTACTGCAAAGAAAAAGTGCAATATTGTTACATATTACCCAATTAACTCATTGAGTCCTCTTTTAGAAATTTAAGAAATGCTAGGAGGTTTAAGGAAAAAAAAAAGAACCTACATATAATTTAAATAATTTACACTTTTATGAAATATGCCAAATATTTAAGCCTCAAAAAAAAAAGGTACATACTTCATATTATTGTCCAGCATAAAGCCCCTTTTAAATCTAGAAAAGAAATTCAAGCAGTTTTCCCTTCTATGTTTAAGGTACACAGTTTCTTTAATAACTAGAGAGGTGTCAGAGCATAAATGTCATTCTCTTAATACAACAATAATGGGCTTAAATTCTCAGCTTATTTTAAGTACAAATTTTATCTGTGCAGTGTGTTTGCAATCACTGTAAATCTCTGTCTCAGGAGCTCTCTTTTTTGTATTAGAAAGTTTTCAATAGTATTGGCTTCTTTGAAGAGTCCATCTATCTCGTCAATATAAGATGCATCTACTGCTGCTCTCTCACTAATGAGGAAAAAAAAGTTTTTATGTTAAACTAAATAGTAATAACATCTAGTGACACTATCATAGTGATTTTTTTTATTATGTCTATACTAGTTAGCTACTTCATTTAAATAGCTTTGCACATTAAAAAACTTCATTAATTTACAAACACTTCAGTAAAAGTTAAATTAGTCACATAAATATTTTTAACTATTCAAAGTCTCCTGACAGGGCAAACTATGTATCTTACATTATAATTCTAATATTAAACTACATACATTATTTTAACAGTCACACAAACCATCATCCGAATACTATGATTGTCCAGTAGTTTAAAAAACAAATACCTAATAAGCTTGATAATCTCAGACCAATAAAATATTTAAATTCAGTCAGTCCTCAAATATACAGACATAATATTTAAATATTTCATAAATATTTTATATTTAATATCACTCTTATTATCATTAGCTTCAATAAATGACATTTTTCTCAAAGAAGTTTTTTCGTAACATGTTAAATGTTATATCATCTAATTAGAGACCAAAATATATCCAGCCTAATATTAAGCTCTGGTAATAACAAAACAAAGGATGTTTAGTGGAAAAGTTAGGATTAATCTTCAAAAATAACCAATTAATCTATTATAAATGAGATAGAATAAAAAAACTGAAATTACAATTGCTGGATAGGTCTGCAACCACTGAATTAAACTTCCTATTACAGAGTTTCCAGAAAAAAATTATTTCTAAGATAAAGATTCATGAGGTTATGCTATAAGTACTTGCCTTAAGATCTTTGCATATGCAGACAACATTAGATTAATTTCTTTGCTCATGTCTGTTCAAAAAAAATCACCAAGTTATGAACTGTAACAAATTTTCTGTATTATAAAATCAATGTATAGAAATATAAGCATTTTATATATCACCATTCAAATCTTTCTCCAGGGATTCATCTTTATAAAATAGTCCAGAGCTTTCAGACAAAGAGGAATCTGATTTTCCAAGAGAGGACAGATGTGGACTATCTGGCATTTGAGGCTAATAGAAGAAAGTAAAGAAAATAGATAAACAGTCAACAAGATCCTTAGGACATATGCATTCCGCTGTCCAAAAAGGCAAATAAAACATCTTTCAGAAAAAAAAGCACGCATGCTAGAAATTATATGTGCTCATGTCCTAATCAGCCATTTAAAATTTTATTATCAAGAAAACTTTTAGGCCTAACAAGCACCTTGTTCAACATACTAAATTTTACTTTGGTTTTACATTAGACTTTGATTATGGTTTTAATCCCTTGATGGAAAAAGTTTCCTGTATCTTGCACTGGTAGATATTCCCATAGCAATATAGTAAAACTTTCACTTAGACAATAGCCAAATGCTGGCAAAATTATGCAAGATTACATAATCTTTAAGGAAGCAAATAATGTTCCAAATGCAAACAGATCAACTGGCGGAGGTAGTAGTGAAGAAGAGCAGGATACAATGCTCTTAATTTAAAATATCAGCAACTATAGTACCTAGGTATCCTTATTATAGCAAAATACTTATTTAAAACCCAAGTATCACATATGCATGAACATGAACCCATTTCTGTCTCTACATCACGAATTATAACAAAGAAGTCTCCCAATAGTTTCTTGAAGGCCTATACTAGTTAATGAAAAAGCAGCTAGAGTCAACATAGTTCCTGCTGGGACAACCCCAGTCCTGGGAGTATGAAAACATTAAATTCCATTGATCAACAGAATTTTCTGAACTAGAAAATATTTGAGAAGTATAAAAAATAAAATCAAAGATTAAGGCTCCAGGAGCATATAGATTACCTCCAGCTCTCTTGGTCTCTTGCAATTTCTAGTATCAGGTTTTACAACTTGACTCGCCATCATATTCTGGAGGCAAGGGCTGCAAAGTTTAGAGGAATGCCAAATATAAGTACAAACTGCATGCTACAGCTTTTTTGAATCTTCCCCTTTCTTTCCAGTCCGGCTGATTTAATTTAGGCTGTCATTATCTGTCACTTATCTGAACAACTCAATTTCTCCCTTCCCTATCCCATCCTATCAACTGCTATTTGGGCCATCTTTCAAAACTCTGATTACTGTATTTCTTCAACTCAAAAACCTTCCCACTATTCATTGCTCCAGAACAAATTCAATTTCCATGGAATGGCATCCAAAGTCCTAGATCACTTGCAGCCAATCTATCGTTCCCATGATTTTCATCTACTCCCTCTACATAGGATCAGCCAAACTAGTCTCTTTGGCACTTCTGCCTTGTTTCTGCCAGAATTTAAGATTCTTCTACCTTCAAAAAAATCTTAACATTGAAATATATCTTATAGTTCATCTAATCCAATGTCATTTTTCACAGATGTGAAAACAGGAGCAGAGACCGTCGACCGAGTTCAAACAAGTAAAACTGAGCCAGACTAGAACCAACCTCTTGGTACCTGAATGTCTACTGTCCTATCTTACCTTAATATAGCATCAAACTTTCCTTTTAAATTACTTCCCCATGAATTCTGAAGATCACTTCTCCAGGAATCTGAAAGATTACATTTAAACTAACGAGAAATGTAAACAACTACAACGGGAGAGTCTCTACATCTCAGGAGATGATACTCAACTATCAATTTACTTTGCTTTATTTTTTTTTTAATTTTTTTTTAACGTTTATTTATTTTTGAGACAGAGAGAGGCAGAGCATGAACGGGGGAGGGTCAGAGAGAGGGAGACACAGAATCGGAAACAGGCTCCAGGCTCTGAGCCATAAGCCCAGAGCCTGACGCGGGGCTCGAACTCACGGACCGCGAGATCATGACCTGAGCCGAAGTCAGCCGCCTAACCGACTGAGCCACCCAGGCACCCCCAATTTACTTTGCTTTAAACTCTGGTCCTGGATAATTGAAATGAATGTTTGATTAGTCATATATCATACTCACATAAATAAGACACAAAGACAGCAACAACAAATAATAGAGAAAGATGTCCTTTTGGTAAATTCCCTACAGCGCTCCTGCACTCCTTCCAGCACCTTTAGGCGTCAAGAGCTGTAACGATAATACGCAGACAATATTACGCATGCCCAGTAGCGCTCACTTTGCCTCGAGAAGTTCGAAAAGAGAAGCCAACGTGAAAGCCGTTCTCTTTTCCCTTCCCCTTTTTCTCTTCCCTTTTCCTTCTACACCTCTTCTCTGCTCTCCCAGAGTAACAGAATGTGCATATCGACGAAATGAAAACTTCTAGAGCTAGGTAACTGTGCCTCTGCAAAAACAAGTCCGTTTTTCTGTCAGAACCTAGGTCCCAGCGGACTCCACAGGGCTGCCCCAAGAGGCTGGAAGTGCTCCTGTGACAAACCCCACGATGCAATCCAATGCTCTGGTGCCCTAGACATTACACGGCACTGCCCCTGTGTCTTACGCAACTTCTCCTAGTCTTCTCTTTCTTCTCAACGCCCAGTGGGCCCCTCAGGCCTTTTCACCTGCCTTTTTTTCTCACTTCCCTCCCCGCTGCCTTTCCTCCCTAGTTGTGTTTCAGACCCATTACCGTCCCCGAGAGGAAGCGCCCATCCTCTTACTGCGCTGTTTCACACTCTCAAGGGCACGCATCCCTCCAGCCCCACCCCAAGCCTGGGCTACTACATGGCGTCCGCACCTTCTTCCTCAGCAAAAGCATGGGACTGAGGAGGCGCAGTGCGCGCGAGTGCGCATGCGAGTGCGCGGCCTCCGCGGCCTCCCAGCGGGCAGCGCAAGGGTCACGTGATGGACCGCGCAGCCGCCCTGGAGGCCAGCCTCGAGCCTGGCTAGAGGGTGTGGGGGCGAGGGGACGGGGTGGGGGGGGCGAGGGGACGGGGTGGGGGGGGCGAGGGGACGGGGTGGGGGGGGCGAGGGGACGGGGTGGGGGGGCGGGGGCACGGGGGGGGGGGAGGGGGGGAAGCCCTCATGCACTTCACGAAGGGGTAGCTTACTTCCATTGCTCTCCCGCTGTCCCCCTGGACTTGGAGTCTCTGAAATAAAAATCTACCCTTGCTTCCACGTGTGTATTTGGGGAAGGTGGGAAGAATCTGAGTCTAGTCTCTCAAGAAAGAACATGAATTTAGAATTGCCCAAGAGAGGCTGGGGTGTGTCTCACCTGCTTGGAATCTCAGTAAAGGAACATGGGACCCCTGACACTACTTTTCAAGTAAAAGTTACATCCTGTCCCAGGTGGCACGTTTGAAGGAGGGGTTTGAAGCTGAATTCCCGCTGGCTCTCGAGCGAAACTTCCAGACCCAGACCCTCCGTTCCTTCGCTTCCTTTTCTTTGGTGCAACCACACTTTCAGAATCACACCCTTTTGGAAGATTGCTTTCTTGATATGCTAGTAGGTTTAGTCAATATTTTGAAATATGATTTCAAAAAATTTTGTAACATACGTGGCCCATGTACTTGGAAGTTAGTCTCATGAGTGCTCTCATGTGGTGACTTTGACCTGCAATTTCAAAGATAGACATTCTAAAGTTATGCCCAGTTAGTTGATGTGGAAGGGGGAAAATATGACCTCATAAAACAAAGGTCAATAACCCCTAATAAATGCCAGTTACACACACTCACACCTTAGCGAACTGTATGTAACTTAACATGGTTTTTCCGTTTGGCTTACCTAAATGTTAATTGTCATAAAGACTCGGGAATTGTGTGTGTGTGTGTGTGTGTGTGTGTGTGTGTGTAATTTATCGGCTGTTTGTGAAAAAGCCATTCGTTTTAAGTAAGTTCCCAGAAATTAGGTACTCTGTTTAATTTGATTTGCTAATGTTGTGAAATAGAAGTTACTTAATCGACTAGATGATTAGGGTGCAGTTTTTGACAGTCTTTTTGGAATCCCTATCACCGTCTGAGGACTGATAGCAATCTGTGTTGAAATTTTCCCCATGTGTGGTAAAATGAGGGGGGGGGAAGTAATGAGTTTTTCATAAAGCCACAGCATTCACTTGAAAGAATTGTCCTTTAGTCTGATACATGTCCTTCCTAGTTTTTTTGGTGTTAAAACGGTCTGTCATAAAATAAAAATATAAAGACTTTTAAGATTTTTAATGCCCTTACTTGGCAAATTATAAAGTTGCCCACTCCTCTGCATTGTTAACATTATTGTCACTATTATTTTTAATAGCCTATTAAATCCAATTCCTCTTCTAGCCTTCACGTTGTATGGTATCTAAAGAGGTAGTTATCTAGTTCTTAAAGTACCTCCAGGAAAAATAATTCCACCTAATACATACATGTTTACACCAAATCAAGAGAACACCATGGACATTTTATTTTTAAAATGTTATCTCCATTGGGGTGCCTGGGTGGCTCAGTCAGTTGAGCCTCTGACTCTTGATTTCTGCTCAGGTCATGATCTCACAGTCATGAGGTCAGGCTCCAGGATGGGCATGCAGCCTACTTGGGTTTCTCTCTCTCCCTCTCCCCTGCTCACTATCTCTCTAAGAAAAACAATAGTTATCTCTGTTGTAAAAACTAAATGAGTAAGAAATGAGAGTGTGTGGAAAGTTTTAGAGTTGTCTAGTGCTTTATGGGCGCCTGTGTGGCTCAGTAGGGTAAGCGACCAACTCTTGATTTCAGCTCAGGTCCTGATCTCAGGGTTGTGTGATCGAGCCCCACACTGGGCTCTGTACTGAGTGTGGAGCCTACTTAAGATTCTCTCTCTCCATCCCTCACTCCCTCTCTCTCCCTCCCTCCCTCACTCTCTCTCTCTCAAATAAAAATAAAAGGGGGAAAAACGGTAAAATTTTCAAAGGGCTATCATCATCTCATTTTAATCTTTACAAATAATCTTACGAAGTAGGTAAGACATGAAGCCATCTGGGTTGCTCTGTATCAGAAAAAAAAAAAAAAAGTTTATCCCAAAACTAAGAAAAGGGGAAATTGTGCACTTTACATCTTTACAGTTGGAGAAAAATCATTGGCGATGGGCCATTTACAGTTAACTTGTTCGGGGGTGCCTGGGTGGCTCAGCAGGTTAAGCATCCAACTTCGCCTCAGGTCATGATCTCACGGTTCAAGGGTTTGAGCCCCGCCTCTGGCTGTGTGCTGACAGCTCAGAGCCTGGAGCCTGCTTCATATTCTGTGTCTCCCTCTCTGTCGCTCCCCCACTCATGCTCTGTCTCTCTCTGTCTCTCAAAAATGAATAAACGTTAAAAAAAATTTCTAATAAAAAATAAAAATAATAAAATTAACTTGTTTGGTGCTCTGCTTCTGATCATTCTTTGACTGTATTTCATGCTTTCGTATTAATTAGCTATATGGAACACTACAGTTGGAGGATGGAAATCTGTTACTTCAATTTCAACCATGTGTGTATTCTTACCATATATTTCCTAAATGCATGATTTTTCTTTTTCTAGTAGTCTCTGCACCAAGCACCTCTGACCATCTCACCACAGACTTCCTTTGTAATCACTGCAGTGGACATGATGTTTGTAATCACTGCGGTGGACATTGTAAAATGAAAACCCTATTTTGTTAAAAAAAAATAAATAAACCAAACTCAACTAGCTGCTTATGGAAGCATTTGATTCCTAACTCTAGAACACCTCTGTTTCCATATAGGCTCTATACTGGCCAAAAAAGCAGAAACCAAAAGTCACTTTGCTACTTTCCTTGCTAGCACGGTAATACCATTTGGCACGTGTTCAAGAAAAAATTGTCCGGGGGATTTTGTTTCTGCTAATTATTTTCAAGGCTGTGATATCTTACTCTGCTTTTTTAAAATTACATTTCAGGTGCTATTATTACATTATAGGGATTATTCTAATAGGGCTGATTATTCAGCACCACAAGATAAGGGAAAAGTTTTGTGCTAAAGTGTGAATAGAAAAATCTCAAAACAGAGAGAGATTAATGTGAGAAAAGATGCTTCTAATTGACCAAGCAGTTGCTTTTTTAAAAGGGCTTGAAAGTACAGTACTTCTGAGAGAAAGGCACAAGATTTGGAAGGGCCAGAACTCCAACTTTTACAGCAGAAATTATCTCATTAAAATAGTGATTTTACATTAAAAGAAGTACGCAAATTCTCTGACTTTATTTCCAGTTCTACTGCCCTTGGAAAGAGCCCACATTTGAAGGCGGGTTCAAGGCGTGCCAGAACAGTCTCCTCCCTCCACCTCCTTCCTCCTTTCTCCCAATCGCTTGGTCTCCTCCTCCCCCAGACGGCTATAGATCAGATGACCAGCAAGCTCTGTTTTCCAATGCTTTCTGCATTCCTGGCTGCCAGCTTCAGCTGATAAAGGGGCTCCTGCCACCTTCTGCCATCTACACAGCTCAGGAAAAGAAAGGGACCTCAAACCTTCCAGATCCCTTCCTCTCTTAGGAAACTATTGAGCACAGGTAAGAAATATCATTCCTTTTTATTTAGAAATGAGACCTGGTTTTAAAAGGAAATTAACTAGAAAAGTGATTGAGACGAATTGAGGTCCTCTGACATTACTATGATGGGCAATCTGTAACAACATAGGGAACACAGCAAAGTCAGAGTGGAAACTTTTTCTTCTAACCAATGTTGGAGAGTATCACTTTTGAGCAAACGTTCTCAAACTTTTTGGTCCTGTGACCTCTTTACATTCCTAAAAATCATTGAGGACCCTCAAAAATGTTTGTTTCCCTAGGTTACTTGACTGTATTGTTGTCATTTACTGTACTAGAAATTCAACTTGTTTCAAAATAACAGTAAACACATCACAGGCCAGCATAAAAAACATTTTTAATTATAAATAACCATACATTTTTAAAAATCTGTGAAGAGTGACATTATTTTTCATTTTTATGAATCTCTGGCTTAATGGAAGACAGTTGTGTTTCTATCTGCTTCTGCATTTAATCTATGTGATATTGCCCAGAATGTAAGCTCTGGTAAACTGTACTGTATACACATGAGAGAATGAGGGTGAAAAAGACAAATTACAGCTTGTTATTATTATGAAAGTAGCTTTGACCTCAAGAGCCCCTTAAGAATTGCTGCTTTAGAACAATAAAATAAGTAAGCTTCTCTTCAACGGGAGTCTCAACTCTGAATCCATGATTCTAAAAGCAAACAAAAAATTTTTGCCAAAGGTTGATCCTCTTGATAGAATCTGCATCAGCACCCTTAGCTGGGCTATAGTTGGACGAAATTATAACATTTCCCAGGAGAATCTTATTTCACAATAAGGCAAGGGCTAAATTAATACCTCTATTTTGAAGTACTAATAAGAAAAATTAGGACTCCCTTAAACTCCTCTTTTCTTTTTGTCTATATCCAGCTATTTCAAGTTCTTTTAAATCTTCCTCCAGAGTATCTTTTTTAACCTGGCTTGTTCATAATATCCCTACATGAATATTATGAATTCTTATGCAAATTTGTACATGAATTCTTAGAGTAGTGCCAGCGCCTGTCTCTGATCTTTCTCAAAATGCACTTGCTGGCTCAGTAACTTGCATTCCTATTGCCTATGAGATTAAATTCACATTTTTCTGGGGCACCTGGCTGGCTCACCAGGAAGAGCATGCAACTCTTGATCTTGGGGTCATGAGTTTGAGCCACACGTTGGGTGTAGAGATTACTAAGAAAAAGAAATAAACTTAAAAATAAATAAATAAATAAGATCACATTCTTCTAGTGACTTCCAAAGCCCTCTCTAACCCCACCCTACCCTGAGTTCACTACAGGACAGCAGGAGTGTTCCACCACAGTCCAAAAAAATGGCTCCATTCATGAAGTCCATCCTCCATCACAACACTGTTTTAATGATCATATAAATGCTCTTCCATGTCCTTTCCCATCTATTTAAATCGTAAGCATTCTTTAAGGTTAAATTTGATTCTCCTTTTCACACGAGGCCATTCCAACTACATCAGTTCCACTCTGGATTTTTCCTTTGAGTCTGTATTTAGCTGTGGATTATATACGTACCTATTATCATTATATTGCACCTATTATCAGCCACCTATTATTTACCTAAATTTTTACCTCGGTCTTCCTCCATCCCACCTCTGCCACATCCACATACAGACATTCATGGAATGGCAACATTTTCAAGAACTAAATGATTTCTAGAACTGAATACTTAGATTTTCATCTTGCTGCTACCAAGATGACTAAGTACCTGATTTTAGGGAATTAGGTAATATGCTTCCTCATTTCATCCGGTGTCTGTCTATGCCACAGAATTGAAATCCACAGCAAGGATAAACATGATTGCTTTTCAAATTCAAATTGCTTTTCAAACATTCTAATAATATGGGTTTTTTAAAAATATAATTTATTGTCAAGTTGGCTAACATACCATGTGTAAAGTGTGCTCTTGGTTTTTGGGGTAGATTCCCATGGTTCGTCACTTACATACAACACCCAGTGCTCATCCCAACAAGTGCCCTCCTCAATGCCCATCACTCATTTTCCCCTCTCCCTGCCCCCCCATCCACCCTCAATTTTTTCTCTGTATTTAAGATTCTTTTATGGTTTGCCTCCCTCCCTCTCTGTTTGTAACTATTTTTTCCCCTTCCCTGCTCCCATGGTCTTCTGTTAAGTTTCTAAGATCCACATATGAGTGAAAACATACGATATCTGTCCTTCTCAGACTGACTTATGTCACTCAGCATGATGCCTTCCAGTTCCATCCACGTTGCTGCAAATGGCATGATTTCATTCGTTCTCATTGCCAAGTAGTATTCCTCCAATAGTATGTTTTTAAACTCCTCTATGGCTGAAATACATATTCAATCAATACGTGTTATGTTAGAGTTATGAGGAAGTGGTTATGAGGGCATTTGCCACATATAAATGGTTCTCTCCTTGCAGCCTTAGCTAAAATCTAGAATTACAGAATACTGGAGCTGGATAACACCTGTAATATTAACCATGCAACTTCCTCTTTGTCCAAATGAGGAAACCGAGACCATCAAAATTAAGTGACTTGTCCCAGACAAGATTGTGAAGCATGTGACCTCATGTCCATCATGATTTTCTACCATTCACTAGCTTGTGGCTAGTCTCCAAGGCTTGTATAACAAAAACTGTTTTTGTTTGAAAGAACCAATTGCCACTTGCATATTCCTGGGAGTATCGTTCTGAGGTGGTTTGTAACTTTAGATGAAAAAAAGTCAATAATCTGAGAATTTTAGATGAAATATTCAAAGCATATTTATCCAGTGGGAACTATAATTTTCACAGACTGGAGTTAAGAAAGCAAAGGGACACAGATGAGACTGGAAAAGAGGGAAGTTGAGGGGAGGAATAGAAGGGTTATTTGTAGATATACTGAGATCTCACAAGAAGAGTGGTAAGAAAATAATTCAAAATAAGCACTTGAAGTAAAAAAGAAACCACCGGGGGGGGGGGGCGGGAAAGAAGAGGGAGAATATTGGAGAAGTTACTGTTTTTTTTAAAATATGTTTCAAGTGTTCCTAATATTCCTTCTCTTTCTCATTGGCTTTCAGACGGAGTGAAGGTTTTAAGATAGAAAAAAATTCTACCAGTTCCTTTACACACTGTTGTCACGGCAACAAGGTGTATCATAGCAGACATTTATTCCTTTAACATTGATTGAGCCCCTGCTGTATATAAACTTCTTTCCAAATGTGGAAGATTCAAGAAGAAAGGGACAATTCATCTTAAAGAAACTCAGATTGAAGCTGGGCAGACCTATTTGTAATCAAAATAATCTCATTCAGTGTAGTAGGATGTATTTGAGAAGCATAAGCGGGGGTAGGTGTAGGGGGGCACTGGTGAGAGAATGATTAGGTAGGAATGGAGGAGTAAGGGAGGTCTTCACAGAGAAAATGTTTGAGCTGGGCCTGAAAAGGTGAAGAACCAAGGGTCTAGCAGGCAACGAAAACAGGGAAGTTACTGCCTGGCAGGGGAAATGTCGCTGGCAACAGTATGGAGCCGGGAGAGTCTGGAAGCCAGAAAATCTCTAAAGGGAAGATGCCAGAAGTGATGAGGGCTGGACTTAAAACAATGCTGGTGGAGATGGAGAGGAGACGCCAAATTCCAGAGACATTTCTGAGTTATAACCTACAGTATTTGCGAGGCAGGTTAGACAAAGGAGTGGAGGACTCCCGGGTTTCCGTTGCAGACAGGTTATTTGGGCATGTTTTAGAAGGTAATTCATTAGTATACCCTACAGCTGGAACTGTGGGTCTGGAGCCAGAAACTGAAATTTGCAAGTTATAGAAACTACCACCCTCTCTCTTCACTTTATGGCCTGAGTCCCTAAAAAAATAGTTTCTATTTGCTGTCTTACTTTTTCCCCACCCCATTCTGCCCTAGATCTTTGTCAACATTCCCTCACATTCCCCAAACTGTTCTACCGACACCAGACCTTCCTAACTTGCCACATTCGATAAACAAGTTTGAGCTTGTACCTAAGCAGTTCCTCCTTAAAGCTCCTTTCTCCCTTGTCTTCTGTGATACTTCTCTCTTAGATTTACAAAACTGAACTAATTATTTTCCACTTGGCCTGCCATTCTCTTTTTTCTTAGTTATAATGAGGTAACCACTCAACAAGTTGCCCAAGCCAGCAACTTTGAAGTCACCCGCAGTTCCTCCTTCTCCCATTTGATCTACAGCCAATTAGCTAAAAACCAATCCTGATATTTCATCTCTCTTGAATCCATCCAGTGCTTTTGTCCCCACAGTCGCTACCTTACTTAGTTTATAGCTTCATCAACTGTTACCTTAACTGTTAAAATTGCTTCTGAGGTTGTTTTCTGGCCTCTGTTCAGTCTTGCCCCATCAAATCCATCCTCTACACAGCTGCCAGGGTGAACTTTTCAAAACATAAATCTGACCATGTCTTTCTCCTACTTAAAGAGATTCAGTATTTTTTTTTTCAGAAAAACAGTTTAAACTCTTTAGCCTACTTAAGCAAGGCCTTTACAATCGGACTCTCCTTTACAAGTTTATGTCAAACTGAACTATTTTGCAAGTTGCGTTTTATGTGAATTGAACTAGACAGAATCAAGAATAGAGAAATAATAGTCTCATTTTTCAAATTGTTTTTTTTTTAAGTTTTATTTTATTTTGAGAGAGACAGAAACAGCACAAGTCAGGGAGGGGCAGAAAGAGAGGGAGAGAGAGAATCTCAAGCAGGCTCCAAGCTGCCAGCACAAAGCCCGATGCAGGGCCTGAACCCATGAAACCATGAGATCATGAACTGAGCTGAAACTGAGGGTCGGACACTTAACTGACTGAGCCCCATAATAGTCTCACTTTATAGGCAAAATGGAAATATGTGAACTCCTCCAAATTAGTTTATGTAGAATGACACAATTTCAAAGGTGGTAGGGCAAGTGAGTTGTGAGCTGTTAACACTCTTCCCACATTTAAGTGTCTCTCATACTTGACAATTATCTGCTTCCATGTTGGTATTATGTAAGCTAGGCTATTCTTGAGACATACAGGTTATTGTTATGCTATTTTTAAAATATTCACTACTCGGGGCGCCTGGGTGGCTTGGTCGGTTAAGCTTCCGACTTTGGCTCAGGTCATGATCTTACGGTCCGTGAGTTCGAGCCCCGCGTCGGGCTCTGTGCTGACAGCTCAGAGCCTGGAGCCTGTTTCAGATTCTGTGTCTCCCTCTCTCTCTCTGCCCCTCCCCTGTTCATGCTCTGCCTCTCTCTGTCTCAAAAATAAATAAAAACGTTAAAAAAAAATTTAGAATATTCACTACTGAGGCGCCTGGGTGGCTCAGTTGATTGAGCATCCGACTCCGGCTCAGGTCATGATCTCACAGTTCTTGAGTTCAAGACCTGCCTTGGGCTCTGTGCTGACAGCTTAGAGTCTGGAGCCTCCTTCGGATTCTGTCTTCCTCTCTCTCTGCCCCTCCCCTCCTTGCACTCTCTCTCTCTCTCTCTCTCTCTCTCTCTCTCTCAAAAGTAAATAAACATTTTTAAAACTTTAAATATTCACTACTATCATAATTTTAAATATTTTTTATATCTGATAGTAATGTCATCAAAGTGCTGAGGGGTATTATTACTGCTTGTGCTGAAAAACACCTCCAAATAAATATTTTCCAAATAAGTTGGAAAAACAGTTAGATATCAGAAAACAATGATAAAAAGGCCAAAGTACCACCACGATAGAATGTGTGGAGAGAGAGCACTATGCAAAGAATCGGCTATAATGCTGAGAAAGTTGAAACAAAGAAAGCAAGCAAGAATACACTCTGGTTGTTATAGATTTATGTCCTCCGAGGATATCTCTTTACTACTTTTGTATTTGCTTCCAAGGAAAAGTTAATCTTGAACTATCTGAGATCTTCAGAAATGCTTTCTTCCTACCCAATGGGACTGCATTTGCATTAACTGCAGGAAAAGTGATGAGGTTCCAAACAAGCAAGATTCTCTCAGAATTCCCTGCTCCGGTTTTTTGCTCACGTGGTTCCCTCTTTGTGGAAAACTCTTCCCCTGGCCTTGTAAATGCCTGCCTCTCATATGGAGAGCAAGCAGAGGGTTACTGGAGGGGGTGTGGGAGGGGGGATGAGCTACGTGGGTAAGGGGCATTAAGGAATCTACTCCTGAAATCATTGTTGCGCTATATGCTAACTAATTTGGATGTAAATTTAAAAAAAGAAAATTAATGGGGCGCCTGGGTGGCGCAGTCGGTTAAGCGTCCAACTTCAGCCAGGTCACGATCTCGCGGTCCGGGAGTTCGAGCCCCGCGTCAGGCTCTGGGCTGATGGCTCAGAGCCTGGAGCCTATTTCCGATTCTGTGTCTCCCTCTCTCTCTGCCCCTCCCCGTTCATGCTCTGTCTCTCTCTGTCCCAAAAATAAATAAACGTTGAAAAAAAAAAGATTTAAAAAAAAGAAAATTAATAAAAAAGAAAAGAAAATGCCTGCCTCTCTTTCAAGGCAGCATGATTATCGCTTCCTCTAAGAAGTTTTCTTCCACACACCACCAGGCAGACAGAGAGGATCTCTTGTAAACCCAGCTCTGCACAGCGTTCATTGTACTATTTTGTAATTGTTGATATATTTGTCTCTCCCTAGACTCTGAGTAATTGCAGGGTAAGTATTGTGTTTTGTCAGCTTTCTAGCTCCATGCCTGATACGTAGTGCATGCTCAGTAATTACCTGATGAATGATTTCAAATATTGTGTAATATTATTCTTAAGGTAGTAGTGTCCTCTAAATTAATTCACTCATTGACTAAATACTCACTGTAGTAAACACTAGTAATTTCATCCAGTTCCATCCAATATACTACTTAGGGCTTTTCAAGTAAATTATTTTACAAAAATATGAATGCATTACATAACATTAAAGTTTGTAGAGAAGACCACCCTAGCCATTATTTCATATATATGAAATTATATTTACATATATGCTTGTATATTATATATCTATATAAATTTGATAACTATCCACATTTGTATATGTATAAGGAATTGAACCTAGATAAAACTGTTAAACAGCCATCAATTCACAAGTGTTTTGGGTTACCTTAATTTGGATTAAGGTTTTTAACTGGGTTTTAATTTCTGGCTTCTTCTACCACATATGTTTGGCCTCAGCAGACTATGCCAGAAAAAAATTTGAGTCACTTCTCTACTTATGAGCTTCGACTCAAATACTCCTCTATATACCAAGGACTACTGTGAAGCAGCCACATGCCTTACAGCCCCAACCATAATTACCCTCAGGAACCCAAGGTACTGCCGAACTCTGGAGTAGGGCCTCTTAATCATTTCTGTGGCATGGACCCTCACAGACAATCTGGTGAAGTTTGTGGACCCCTTCACAAAATAATGTGTTTACATGGATAACATTTAGTACTTAATTGCTCAGTAGGTTAAGCATTCGACTTCAGCTCAGGTCATGATCTCATGGTTAGTGAGCTGAAGCCCCATGTCGGGCTCTGTGCTGACAGTTCAGAGCCTGCTTCGGATTCTGTGTCTCCCTCTCTCTGCCCCTCCCTCACTCATGCTCTGTCTCTCTTTCTCTCAAAAACAAATAAATATCTAAAAAATTATCTTAAATACTTAGGCTTATAAAGGAAACTTATTATATTAAATTGAGTTATCAAAAAAGGGTTTTTTAACAAATTTTGATATAGTATATATATGCCTCTTTATCAAGACATAAATAACAAAATTTGGGGCACTTGGGTGGCTCAGTCAGTTTTGAACATTGGCTTCAGCTCAGGTCGTGATCTCACGGTTCGGGAGTTCAAGCCCCATTGGGCTCTCTTTCTCTGCTGTCAGCACAGAGCCTGCTTTGGACCCTCTCTCTCCCTCTTTCTCTGCCCCTCCTCACCTTATGTGCGTGCACGCGCTTTCTCTCTCTCTCAAAAATAAATAAACATTAAAAAAATTTTTTGCAAACAAACATGCAAACAAACAAACCCAAAATCTACGGTGGGACTAATAACTTCTGTATATTTCAAAGTAGTAAGGAGTTTAAACCCTATTTCAAGATCTCTAAAACAATTATAACACAATAGGAAATATGTGTTTCCATTACTGACATCAGAGATACTGCTAATAATACATACTGTGGTTTCCTACACGACCATAAGGGGAGGAACTGCTAAATTTCAGTTAGAAGTTGCTGAAAATAGGGGCACCTAGCTGGCTCAGTTGGTTAAGTGTCCGACTTCACTTCGTGTCATGATCTCGAGGTCCATGAGCTTGAGCCCTGTGTTGGACTCTGCTGACAGCTCAGAGCTTGAAGCCTGCTTCAGATTCTGGGTCTCTGTTTCTCTCTGCCCCTCCCCTGCTCACACTCTGTCTCTCTTCCTCTCTCACAAAAATAAATAAACATTTAAAAAAAATTTTAGAAGTTGGTGAAAATAAATGTTATTTTTTATTTGTAATATGTAATTTTTTCCTATCTAAGTTTACAAATTTCTCAGGTAGAGAAACCCTTCTTCATAGACAAAGGTCTAGAAGGATTCACACAATATTGGGGTGGGGTGGAATAGGGTGGGGCAGAGGAGAAAAGCAAAAAAAAGAAGTTTTAACATGTTTAAGTCCTGTATTATTTGGGTTTTATTTTTTTTATTTTTTACAGAAACACTGTATTTATGTATTACTTGTGTAAAAAGCATAGTATAACCCAAACTCCAGACCAAAAGCTATGGCTGCTCAAGGAGAAAAAGGGCCATCAGATGCCAGAGCGCTGTGGCGTCCTCACACACTGCCCTTACTCCCAGGCAGAAACACTACTTTTATCATCGCCTCACTTTTGGCACTTTCACAATGAAGTCACAAAGCTTCAGTCTCCCATGCACATGAACCCATTGGTTGTAAGACAGACATAGAACCAATCCAAAGTTAAATGACAAGCATCGTATATGTATATTGATGATATATTTCCTCCAAGATACAAGGACAATATTTCAGTTCAGTAGTGGGCCACTTATCCACCCTTTATAATACTGTCTTATGAGAAGATGCTTTCTAGATTCCAAACATTTGTTGGTTTACAAGAGAACATTTGAACACGTGTATTCATAAGCTGAAGACCCAAGTGTTTATTAAATATCCAAAGTGTTCATCAGCATACTGGGTGATACACTGACTTCTGAGTTTGGAGGTAATAGAAGGCAGTAAGTAGAAAAATATTTTTGGGGTGGAAATGGAAAAACCACTACCTTTTCACAAATGACTCTTTGCTTTCATTAGGAATAAAGATGACTGCTATACCAGTAGATGATTGCATCAACTTTGTGGGAATGAAATTTATTGACAATACACTTTACTTTGTAGGTAAGTCTAAAGCAATAGGCCAGATAAGGATTCAGATAAATGTATTCAGCTAGAAAAGATGTTGTGAGATAAACTATTGGGCACCTCTTTTTTTGTCACCAAATTCTGTTGTAATACCGGTGACCCTCTTTTCTGGAAAAGAATAAAAAATACTGGGCCTCTAGAAATTAACCACAATATGTCCAACGTCCTAGCACCTTGTCTCACCACATGTCCTGTCACTTTAGCTAGCAGAAGCCAACCCATAAGATGGCTGCAGGTGCACAGGATGAAATCTCACAAAATTGGGTACACTCAGGGAATTTAATTTCCTACAACAAACTGGCAAATCATATAACAAATACCTTAAATCTGGAGTTCTGTGAGTAGATTATGCCAGTTTATGTAAACAAACTTGACAAATAAAAACAGATTCTAATGATTCATCTTCTGTGGGCAGCTTGGCTCCATTTGAAAGTTTGGCTTCATTTGAAAGATTCACAGAAAGTCCCTAGGTGACTTTCCATTGAAACCATAAACTTTAAAGTAATCTATCACTTTACAAAATTTCCTTTTAAGTAAAAATTTAAATTTGTGAACTCTGGATTTGGGTTTTATATCTAATTTAGCTGAGACCACACTAAGTCTAATGAGCTCCATTTTATGCGACCTCTGGCATGATTGTATAATATTTCTGATGGAGGCCCACAAAGGCCATCACTGGTTAGTTAGTGGTTAAACACTGGGGAGTGACAGACGAGTTATAAAATGGTAGGGTAAGAGGAGATTCCGAATTGAAATATAGAGTTTAACATATTTTGTTTCTCTTTTTTTCCCCTTTAGCTGACAGTGATGGTAAAGTATAAATTTATTTCTCTTTCTTTGCAAAATCAGTAGCTACTTGAGTAAGCACCTCTCAGACACATCCATATCCCCATTCTCAGCTGAGAGAAACTGGTACTAGGCCATTTGAGAAGCTAATCTTCCCTCATAGGAATGTGGACTCAAAAGAACAGCCTCGGAATAAAGATGACCGTAAGGGATACAGAGAAGAACCGCTAGCAAAATATGCTTCTCTCTACACCTTAGAAACTTCTCTAGCTCTTAGAATCTACAAAATAGACTTCGCTTATTACAGAGATTCTAAGATTATGAGGAGGTCATGGATTCTCTGGAGGAAAGGGGGATTGAAGCAAGAGAATTGTCCAAAGTCAAGGAAACCTTCCTTTAACCCTCTCTCTCAGAAATGTTATGGGAAGAAGACTGGGAGGCTCCCAGGTGGCAGAGGATTCTGGAAACAGAGGAGACAGGAGAGGGTAGAGCAGGCAGAATTATGAAGCTGAGCCATTATGTCTTAATGATGGCTTATGTCTTAAGATGTGGATGTACCCAGTTCTTGTCCTTCTGCCATTCAGGTAGGACCATACCCATGTCTGGCCTATGACCCTCTAAAAGACCCCAGATTATTAGAGGCCATGAGTTTCTCATACTTTTCCTTAAAAGTAACACTTTCCCATTCTTAAGGTGATCCTTACTGTACTTGAAATAGAAAGTATCAACTTTAAAAAAAATACTATTTTTCACATGTCTTTTTCCCCCCAGCTTTACTGAAATATAATTGACCTATAACTCCTCATGTTTCTTAAAGATTGCCTTGCTCTCCATTTATTTAGTTCAGTAAATATTGGTATCTGTATCCCAGGTGCTATGTCAAGCAGTAGGATACAGTGGTGAGCAAAACATGGTTCCTACAGGGAGAAGCAGGCCCATGAGGAAGACAATTGGAATATAGTATGTTAAGTGTTACAAAGACACAGGATGCTATGGGAGCACATGGAAGAGGCACCTAATTCAGTCCAATAGATTCTGGGAGGGCACTTTGAAGGAGGGACAGATTTAAAGAGTGAATGGGGGTTAGTGAAGAGAAGGTATTGTGGGCAGGGAGAAGACAGCATGCACAGGCCAAGAAAGGAAAGAAAGCATGGCATGTCTGAGCAATTAAAAGTAATTCAGAATGGGAGTAGGAGAATGAAGAGAGAAGAAGGATAAACAGGGTGCAGATAAAGAAGCTTCCTTTATTCCAAGATAGGGAATTTAGACCTTATCTTTGGGATAATGGGGATTCAGAAAGCATAATATGTATGACCTGGGATACAGATCAATTTGCTGCAACAAAGAAACCCAAAAATATAGTAAGAGAAAATGCTTCCGTAAAATACAAGTCCAAGTTGGTAGTTCGTGATGATGGTGGGATCTCAAGTTTCTTCTCTCCTGCTATTCCAGTATCCCTAAGTTGTTGAACTCATTCACATACTTGAAAATCATTACCATACTTCCTAGGTCCATATCCCAGCTAGCAAGAAAGGGTTCAAAATAAGAGGAAGACAGCCCTATTCCTTTTAAAGTCTCTACTTGGAAGTTGTACACATCAACTCCACTCATATTCCATTCATTAGAATTTAGTCACCTGGCGATACCAACTGCAAGGGAATCTGGAAAATATAATTTTTATTCTAGGTGGCTATGTGCCCCATTAAAAATCAGAGATAACATGCTCATATCTCTGAATTTTAACCTTAATTAAAATTGAATTTTAATTCCTCCTGGCTTCAGTATAAAGAATTGATGTGGGGACAAAAAAAAAAGGGGAGATGCCAATTAAGAGGCTATTACTGCAGTCCCTGTAAGAAATGATAGTGACATGAATTAAGGTAGGCACAGTGGATGCCTATGAAGAGCTGTGCATGGATTTTAGAAATACTTAAAAGAATCAAGAGGACACAGTTGGGGCTGGATTTCGAAGGGGATGGAAAGAAAGACCGAAAAGGTAATGCCTACATTTTTGCACTTAGCCAATTTGTACCGTTCAGTTAAATAGGAAACACAAGAGGAAAAGCAGGGTAATGAGGAATGTGGAGCAAAGAGGAAGACATAAATTTAGTTTTAGATCTTATCTGTGGGACATCCTAGTGGAAATGTCAGTGGACTCTTGGACATAAAGTTCTTAGACCCGGATGGAAATGTGGACTGGATATATAAATTCTTTTAACATTTATTCATTTTTGAGAGACAGAGAGAGACAGAACACGAGTGTGGGAGGGGTGGAGAGAGAGGGAGACACAGAATCTGAAGCAGGCTCCAGGTTCTCAGCTGTCAGCACAGAGTCTGAGGCAGAGCTTGAACTCACGAACTATGATCATAAATACAACTAATCCAGGAAGTAGAATGACTGGGTTGACAGAAAAAAGGGGATGATTGGTAAATCAAGGTTTCAGTAGAAGATACATGCAAAACACAGATGGAGTTAGCCCTAGACACGAGAAGGAGCACCTTTTCCACATTTTCCCCCTGGGACAAGAAGGGGGGGGTGGGTAGAGGAAATTAACCGGTGGTGCCACAGTTATGTTTGTAAGTGGAGAGGCAGGAAATCATTTGCAGAAAGGGAAAGCAGAGGTCACAATGTAGAGATCCTTAGGAGATAGGAGAAGATTTAGAATCACAGCTCTGTACCACAGAGGATTGCTGAGCTATAACAGAAAGGAAGTATTGACAATCGGTGAACTGGGAATGTGCCAATTTGTACATTTGTATAATTGCTTGGCAGCAACCCTCAGCAGCCAGTCTTGGGGTTTTGTAGTAAAAGGACAAATAAATTCAGGATTTAAGACACTGGCAAAGGATAGATAAAATGATGAGCTGTGAGGCCCAGGCTTCATAGAGAAGAAAGGGAAGACAGGAAGAGGTTAGACAGAAAATGTTAAGAGGCAGGAGGACTCTAAACATAGAGGAAAAGCTTAAGAAAGCTAAAAGGATGGGAGATTGTGGTTTGAAAATAGGATATTTGAATTTAAGACCATAGAAGTAGGGGCGCCTGGGTAGCTCAGTCGGTTAGGAGTCCGACTTCAGCTCAGGTCATGATCTCACGGGTTCATGAGTTCAAGCCCCACGTCGGGTTCTGTCTGGAGCCTGCTCTAGATTATGTCTCTCCCTCTCTCTCTGCCCCTTCCCATTCACACTCTGTCTCTCTCTCTCAAAAATAAATAAACTTAAAAAAAAAAGACTATATGAGTAGAGTAGTGATAAAAAGGTGATAATAAGAATCAGGGTGCGCTCTTGGAAGTGGGTTAAAAAACACTGTGCAACTTTGTCCTACCATCTTCTACACCAGAAGATTATGATTAGCAGTTATTGAAAACTGAAATATATAGAATGATTATTTGTAATTTGGGAAGAAAAAAACATATTCTTTAATGAGATTTAATGTGCATTGTAGAAAACCTGGAAACAGATTACTTTGGCAAGCTTGAACATAAACTCTCAATCTTACGAAACTTGAACGACCAAGTTCTCTTCATTAACCAGGGAGATCAACCTGTGTTTGAGGATATGCCTGATTCTGACTGTACAGGTATTTTTTTAAATATATATTTGTAACTTAAAAATGACAAGCTTACTTCTTCCCATTCCAGTTAACTACCTATGTTTTTCTAGGATAGACCTAATCTTCAGATGAAAAATCACAGGAGTAGTAATAATTTCACACACAAAAAACTTGATAAGGTCCACATTTTTTAGTTGGGGTGAAAAATTGATGCAACAAAGATATTCCTAGGGGTCAAGCTATTCTGAGCCTATATGAGGGTCGCCAATCCCTTCACTATAATTGCACTAAGTCTACAGAATCTCCATATGGACCTTAATCGCTGTTGGTTATAGCTAAATTGCTGATGGAATTTTCAAAACTCAAAATCAAAAATAAATACACAAGCATTTGGAGTGAGTCTGTCTTCCACCAGAAATTTAGAATGCCTTAAAAGGAATCTGTTTACTGTGCCTTCCAAGGTTTGAATTCCAAATATCAGAATTTAGGCAGAGTTGAAACAGTGAATGTGTACTTTAGGGAAAAAAAACTAAATTCTTACCATAACAGATAGATTTGCAATATTCTATTTAACATTTAAAGGTTAAAAACAATCTTTTAGAATTCATAGTATCTCTAAAACACTCAAAGTTACTGTATTTGTGTTATAATACATATGATGAATGTGTTTTAAAGAATGTGAGAGTGCCCATGTAAAGTCTCCTGCTAAATGGCTGAATCTCAGAGTACAGAAATAGTGATGGGTTTGTTAAGGATTATCCCTAGGCTAATTTCCATAAATGGTGATTTGCAAAAATTCTTCTAACTAGTGTTCTTATTTATTAATGTTTATTTCAGATAATGCACCCCGGACTGAATTTATCATATATATGTATAAAGATAGCCTCACTAGAGGTCTGGCAGTAACCATCTCTGTGAATTATAAGACCATGTCTACTCTCTCCTGTGAGAACAAAATTATTTCCTTTAAGGTAAGGCTGAGCCTTAATTTGTTTTAGTCATATTTACCTGCAAAATTAAAAAACCCAAATATCCTCAGTCCAATCTTTTTTTTTTCAAGTGTATTTATTTATTTTGAAAGAGAGAGAGAGTGAGGGAGGAGCAAGAGAGAATCCCAAGCAGGATCCACGCTGTCAGTGCAGAGCCCGGCTCGGGGCTTGATCTCACAAATCGTGAGGTCATGACCTGAGCTGAAACCAAGAATTGGACACTTAACGGACTGAGCCACCCAGGTGCCTCAGAATTATATTTTCATGTGGCATTTTCCCTCTTCCCAAGTTGCCCCTTGGCATGTCTACTAAGGCCATACTCCTAACTTTCAGTAGAAAGTGATCTTGATAGCAGTTCTTTATTGGCAAATCCCCATTTAGCAAATCGTTCACGACATGGGATTCACCTTTGAAATTGTCAGTTTGTGAGCATCTCCAGGCTGCTTTCATTGGGAGGAAAGTTTTCTGGGTCACTCTGTAGTTATAGTTAATGGTTGTTTATCTGATAATAATGGAACTAGGCAAATCCAGGTGTAGGGGAGGCTAAAGTTTACACAATTTGAGCAGCCCTTTTAAAGAAAGAGAATATAAAATCAACAAAGGCATAAAGTTGATGCTTTATTTAGAAAAAGAAGGGGACTTAAAAGAGACCTGTATAAGTGAGGGGCTCTGACATTTAAGCTTCAGAGCAAATGTGCTTCTGGAAGGACTCAGTCAAGGGGCGGGAAGAGGGAAAGGAAGGTGTAGGACCAGTTTTAGGTCATGCTCTTTAATCCCATTTTCCACCCATTAATAAGGATCTTAGCAGTGATTATAAATATAGACTAAGTTCTAGATAATAAGGCACAACTGGCCGCCATTATGTGCTCACCTTTCTGGGTTGCTTACTAGCTATCAAGTCCTAGTGCTTCTGGTTACCCCTGTTTTCCTTTGGGCAAGAACCTTCATGACACCAAGACGGATTTGTTTCAAGACCTTACTGTCAGTGTCTGTTTCTTGTATGTACATCCAGACATGGTCAGGATTCTCTCAGACTTACTAAAGCAACTGGGAGAGGACGAAAATAAGAGATGTTAGGTCAGGGGTGCCTGGGTGTCTCAGTCGGTTAAACGTCCCATTTTGGCTCAGGTCATGACCTCACAGTTGGTGGGTTCGAGCCCCATGTCAGGCTCTGTGCTGACAGCTCAGAGCCTAGAACCTGCTTCGGATTCTGTGTCTCCCTCCCCCTCTCTCTGCCCCTCCCCTGCTCATACTCTTTCTCTCTCTCTCTCTCTCTTTCAAAAATAAGTAAACATTTAAAAAAAATATTTTAAGGTAAGAGATGTTAGGTCGAGCTTGCCTCTCCCTGGGTTCAGATTCAACCCCTCCTGATGTAATGATGCAAAGAATACCTTAGGCCCTTGGAGCACTCAAGTTTCACCAGGTAGGACTTTCCAAGTTGAGTGTTCCCCAAGGTCACTAGGATTGTTTCCACATCCATTTGTTGTGCATCTTCCCAATAAGGGCTATGAATAGTCAACACCAAAACTAAAGAAAGCTACTGCCCCAAGATTCCTTGCCTCTGTTCTGAAATGTGGCCTTGAACTAGTTAGAGATCACCTATTCTACCTATCCACACTTCCACCTTCAACTATAACTTTCTACACTAGGTTTGAACTAAAAGGTTTATCTGTCTTTAATATTTCTAGAGTTTTTGAAATTTTAGCTAAGGATTATTTATCACTTATACATTAGATATTAGGTTGGTCCCAAACTGTCTCCCCTAGGTTGGGGTCTCTTCCTACATTCTGGTATATCGTAGACAGCCTCAGAAATATGTGCCAGTGGGTGAACTAGTTTATACTGTCATCAATTCAAGACCCTCACATGTTGATAAAGGAAAAAGGTCAAGAGTTATGACTATAAATTCCATAATGGATTGAGAAGTTTGGAGGTGCTCCCTGGTTCTTTCAGGCCTCTTGAGAGGATGCTGGAATACTATTTTGGGTCTGGAGGTCTCTCCATCAATCCTTAGATAGGATAATGCTCATCTTTGCTACCAGGGGGTCAAAATTAAGTTCAAAATGTCTGTTGGCTCCAGGATTAATATGGAAAGAAACTTGGGTGGTCCTCACATTTTCTAGTCCATTCTAAAAAGTAGGTATGATGCACTAATAGGAAAAGTGCAGGCAGTACTGTCAGTTGGGGGACCGGCAGGATTACGGTTTCACATAATCTAGCTATTCTTGAGAAAAGCCTCTTCTGTGGCTGAAAGATATAAGAATCAGCATTTGGCTTTCAGGGTAGGACCCAGCCAAATTCAGGATAGAAATTCAGGAACTACTATGGAACTGGAGTGCTTGGCAGAGAAAAAGTGCTGACTAAGCCAATAAGCAGGGCTATCCTGGAACCCAGGACCTAGCCCTAGTACAAGTAGTGGGTCTATTTATTTATTATTTATTTATTTAATATATGAAATTTATTGTCAAATTGGTTTCCATACAACACCCAGTGCTCATCCCAAAAGATGCCCTCTTCAATACCCATCACCTACCCTACCCTCCCTCCCACCCCCCCATCAACCCTCTGTTTGTTCTCAGTTTTTAAATTTTTTTTTCAACGTTTATTTTATTTTTGGGACAGAGAGAGACAGAGCATGAACAGGGGAGAGGCAGAGAGAGAGGGAGACACAGAATCGGAAACAGGCTCCAGGCTCTGAGCCATCAGCCCAGAGCCCGACGCGGGGCTCGAACTCCCTGACCGCGAGATCGTGACCTGGCTGAAGTCGGACGCTTAACCGACTGCGCCACCCAGGCGCCCCTGTTCTCAGTTTTTAAGAGTCTCTTATGATTTGACTCTCTATTAGTGGGTCTATTTACAGCAAGTTTCAGTCCTAGGCTCCACTGAAGGAGGGACAAAGCTGAGATGCCTGCACTTTCTGTCTCTCTCACATTAGGCTCACAAACAAGAGCTAGCCTATGCCTAGGGGTGGAGGTCATCAATGTCTTTGGCTGAGAATGGTTGAAGAAAACAGGAATTGACATTAGCCTAAGAAGGTTGTGGTCTGTGCTGGAACTCTGCTTCATCTTGATCAGATATGGACTCCACTCAGGGGAGAGGAGAAAAGGAAGCTACCTGATGGTTAAATTGGGAGAAACTAGAGGCTTAAACCTGAATGTGCACTCAATGGTGGGAAAAGGCAGATTAAACAAGGAGAACAGATTAGGAATTAGCAAGGAAATAAAATCAATATTCTTATATTCAGAGGTTTGGGTTTTTTTTTTCCTTAATTGCTAAGAATAAGCACTTCTTTAGTTCTTTGCAGTAATGTACTTCAAAATAAACCAGACATATTCAAATTGTTCATGTTCTTAAAAAATTAAGTATTTTTTTTCCTCTATAGGAAATGAGTCCTCCTGAGAGTATCAATGATGAAGGAAATGACATCATATTCTTTCAGAGAAGTGTTCCAGGACATGATGATAAGATACAATTTGAGTCTTCATTGTACAAGGGGTACTTTCTAGCTTGTGAAAAAGAGAAAGATCTTTTCAAACTCATTTTGAAAAAAAAGGATGAAAATGGGGATAAGTCCATAATGTTCACTGTTCAAAACAAGAATTAGATATTAAAATTGCATAATTTGAACTTTCTGAGTTTTTGTCTTTCAGAAAGCTTGTAAGACTTTGTGTCTATAATTGTAATAATGAAATAAAATGGATAATGGTCTTAAAAGATACCACTGAGAAATGAATAATAAGGTATCACAAAATTGAGTTGAGTCTTCCTTATCCAGATAAATAAAATATTTGCATAACATTAAGAGAATGCATAGTTTCAAAACACATTCTACACTGTTAATTGGAACATAGATTATACTCAGTAGACGTGCCTGAAATCTTTTGGGTTACTGGTCCTAAAGATGAAAGATACTGATAACTTGAACTTTCTAATTTTTTAAGAATATCATTAAAACCATCAAGATTTTGTAGAGATTTGACTAATTTCTGCATTTCTTCCAAAGTCAGGTATCTTTCAAAGTCAGATTGATCCTGAATCCAACAGCATATACAAAGGATTATACATTCTAAACAAGTGGCATTCAACCCAGGAATGTAAAGATGGTTTAATATTATTAAATGAATTAACATAATATACCATATTAATAGAATAAAGGATAAAAACAACACAATCATCTCAGTAAAAGACAGTAAAAAATTTTAATTCCAATATAATTAACAAACAGTGTTATATTCATTTCAGGTATACAATATAGTGATTCAACAATTCCATATATTATTCAGTGCCCTTCACAATAAGTGCACCCTTAACCCCCATCTCCTATTCCACCTCCCCTTTGGTAACCACCAGTGTGTTCTCTGTATTTAAGAGTCTTGGTTTGTTTGTTTGTTTGTTTTCTCTTTTTTTCTCTTTGTTCATTTGTTTTGTTTCTTAAATTCCACATATGAGTGAAATCATATGGTAGTTTTCTATGACTGACTTATTTCACTTAGCATTATATCCTCTGATCCATCCATGCTGTCGCAAATGGCAAGATTTCATTCTTTTTATGGCTGAGTAATATTCCATTGTATATAAACCCCACATCTTCATTATCCATTCATCTATTAGTGGACACTTGGGTTGCTTCCTTATTTTGGCTATTGTAAATAATACTGCAATAAACATAGAGGTGCATATCTCTTTTTGAATTAGTGCTAATATCATACTTAATGGTGAAAAAATAATGCAAGAATGTCAGCTCTTACAACTTCTATTCAACATCATACTGAAGATTCTAGCCTGTACAATCACAGGAAAAAGAAAGAAAAGGAAGTAAAACTGTCCAGATGTGCACAAACCATGATTTTCTACACAGAAGATCCTAAGGAATATGTACACATGCACACAAACCCCTATTAAAATTAATAAGGGGGGGGCGCCTGGGTGGCTCAGTCGGTTGAGCGTTCAACTTTGGCTTAGGTCATGATCTCACAGTTTGTGGGCTCGAGCCCCACATTGGGCTCTGTGCTGATGGCTCAGAGCCTGGAGCCTGCTTCGAATTCTGTGTCTCCCTCTCTCACTGCCCCTCCCCTGCTTGTGCTCTCTCTTTCTCTCTCTCAAAAATAAATAAACATTAAAAAAAATTTTTTTAATTAAGCAAGTTGAGTAAGGTTTCAGACAGTATTAATATATGAAAATAAATTTACTTCTATATATGAAAATGAACAATCAGAAAAAAATAAGAAAAACAATTCCATTCACAATATTAAGAAGAATAAAATATTTATGAATAAATTAGCAAAAGAAGTGCATGACTTGTACATGAAAATTTCAAAACAATACTGAAGGAAATGAAATATGATCTTAATAAATGGAGAGACATTCCATGTTCAATGATTGGAACACTCAATATTGTTAAAATGGCAGTTCCCCTGAAATTGATCTATAGATTCAACTCAATGTCTATCAAAATTCCAGCAGGCCTTTTTTTTGCAGAAATTAACAAGCTGTATCTAAAGTGTATATGGAAACCCAGAACACACAGAATAGCCAAAAAATGTTGAAAAAGAACTTCTTTTGCATTTCCTAATCTTAAAACTTAATATAAATTGGGGCATATGGGGGGTTCAGTTGGTTGAGCGTCAGACTCTTAATTTCAGCTCACGTCATGATCTCACAGTACGTGAGTTTGAGCTCCATATTAGGCTCCGTGCTGGCAGTGCGGGGCCTAGCTGGGATTCTCTCTCCTTCTCTCTCTCTCTCTCTCTCTCTGTCTCTGCCCCTCCTCTGCTCATACTCTCTCTTTCTGTCAAAATTAATAAACATTTTAAAAAATACTGTTAAGGGGCGCGCCTGGGTGGCTCGGTTGAGCATCTGACTTCGGCTCAGGTTATGATCTCGCAGTTGAGGAGCTCAAGCCCCTCGTTGGGCTCTGTGCTGACACCCCCGAGCCTGGAGCCTGCTTCAGATTCTATGTCTCCCTCTCTCTCTGCCCCTTCCCTGCTCATGCTCTGTCTCTCTCTGTCTCAAAAATAAATAAACATTAAAAAAAAATAAAAAATATCTTTAAAATAATATAAGGTACAGTTATCAGTAAAGTTTGATAACTGACATAAGGATAAACATAGATAAATAGAACAGACCTGAGAGTTCAGAAATAAATTCATATATTTATAATCAATTGATTTTTTTGGTCTACACCAAGCAGTAGTTAATTTTATTTTATTTTTTTTAAATGAAATTTATTGTCAAATTGGTTTCCATACAACACCCAGTGCTCATCCCAACAGGTGCCCTCCTCAATGCCCATCACCCACTGTCCCCTTCCTCCCACCACCCGACCAATTGATTTTTGATAAAGGCAGTTTGATAGAAAGTCTTCAACAAATGCTGCTGGGACAACTGGATATCCACATGCAAAATAATGAATGTAGACCCTTACCTCACACTATATACAAAAATTAATTCAAAATGGATCAGGGACATCAATGTAAGAGCTAAAGCTGGGGCACCTGGCTGGCTCATTTGATAGAGCATGCGACTCTTGACCTCAGAGTCATAAGCTCAAGCCCCACATTAGGCACAGAGATTACTTTAAAAAAAAAAAACAAAAACTAAAGCTATAAATCTTATAAAAATAAAATCGGAGAAAATGTCAAGACCTTGGTTTTTGCAAAAAAATTTTAAACAATTCAAGAAGCATAATCCATTAAAAATAACTAGTAAATTGGACTTAATCAAAATTCAAAATTTGGGGGTGAAATTGGGTGAAGAATAATGGGACTGCTCTGCACTGTCTTTGCAACTTCCTCTGAACCTTACATTATGTCAAAATTTAAAAAAAAAATTGCACTCAAAAGACATCACAAGAAAATGAAAAGACAAGCCACAGAGTAGGAAAATTTGTAAATCACACATATGGCGAAAATTTATATACAGAATATAGAAAGAACTCTTACAACTTAATGAGAAGACAATCCAATTTTTAAATGGGCAAAAGATTTGAATAGATACTTCTCTAAAGAAGATGTACAAAAGCTCATAAGCACATGAAAAGATGCTTAATATCATTAGTCATTAGAGAAATGCACATTAAAACCACAATGAGAAACCACTTCCTGCCCACCAGGATGGCTATGATCAGAAGACAGATAATAACAAGTGTCAGCCAGAATGTGAAGAAATAGGAATTCTCATACATTGCTGATGGGAAAATAAAGTAGTACAGCCACTTTGAAAAATAGTTTTGCATCTCTTTTAAAGTTAAATATAGATTTTTCACTGACCCAGAAATTGCATTCCTGTATATCTACTCTAGAGAAATAAAACATATTCACACAAAATTTGTACATTCACATTTGTAGCACCACTATTTATAATAGTCAAAAAAAGGGACACCTGGGTGGCTCAGTTGGTTAAGCGGCCGACTTCAGCTCAGGTCATGATCTCATGGTTTGTGACTTCAAGCCTCGCGTCAGGCTCTGTGCTAACAGGTTGGAGCCTGGAGCCTGCTTTGGATTCTGTGTCTCCCTCTCTCTCTGTTCCTCCCCCACTCACACTCTGTCTCTCTCTCAAAACTAAATAAAGATTAAAAAAATTTTTAATAGTAAAAAAAAAAATTAGTCAAAAAGCTCAGACATCCATCAACTGGTGAAGGAATAAACAAAACGTGGTATGTCCATAATGGAATACCAACACTAATAAGCAAAAAGTAAAATACAGATACATGCTACAACATGAATAAACTTTAAAAATATTATGCTAAATAAAAGAAGCCAAACTATTACATGCTTCTGTTTATATGAAATGTCCAGAAAAGGCAAATCCATAATGACTGAAGAGTAAATTCATGTTTACCTTAGGGTTAAGGGTGGGAATGGGGATTAACTGTAAACAGATATGAAGGATCTTATTAGAGACAAGGAAATGTTCTAAAACTGGATATGGTGATGGGTGAACATGTTGGGGAGGAAAAAATTTTACTCTATCCTTCAGATTTCTTCTAGCTGGTCTAAGAATTAAGCTGACATGAGACATGGGTGACTCGGTGCCTCACTCAGTTAAGTATCCCATTCTTGATTTTGGCTCAGGTCATGATCTCACAATCATGAAACTGAGCCCCTCATTGTGCTCTTCGATGGGCATGGAGCCTGCTTAAGATTTTATCTCCCTCTCCATCTGCCCCTCCCCCATTTGTTCTAAAAGAAAAAAACTGACGTGAGACAGATTAACGGAAGAAAATAAAATTTAATTTCATATGTACAGGGAATCCACATAGATATGAGATTCCAAAGATAGTCAGGCAAAATGAGGTATATATGTCATCTTGAACTAAGGAGAAGGGGCCATGGGTCTGGGATTTCAAAGGGAAGAAAATTAATTCACAGGAAGATGAAAAAAGTACATGTTTGGTAAACAAATATTTTCTGGGCCATTCAGAAACAATGGGATATAGAGAGGAATTTTAACAAACAGATTGCTACATTCCTCCCTGTTTAAAACCCCTAGTCCATATTATACTGTAGTTATCCATGGTGATGGCTCTCTTCTTGGTGATAGCTCTCTTCCTCTATCTAAATTCTTTTTAGACAATTGGAGGAAGTTCAAAGTTTCTTCCTGAGTCTTTTGGGCCTTGACTGTTTTCAGTCAAAATAATCTGCATGCCAAAGTGGTACATTTTGGGGTGGCCTGCCCGTGGCCCCTACTCAACTTGGTAAATCTAAAACTACAAATCATTGAATTGTATACTTAAAATGGGTGAATACATGGTATGTAAATTATAAACTTGAACAATGTTATTTTTTAAAAGGAAAAAAAGTCAGTTTGATCACATTTTTATTTTAACGTAATATAAAATTAAGACCTATTCATTACAGAAATTTTAGAAAATACTAAGGAACAAAAAGAAAAAAAATTAAACTACCCCTCCTTCCATCTTCAGATAACCATTGACATTTTAGCAAAGATCCTTACAGTTTTTTTCTTTCTATAGGAATGCAAGCTGAGAAAACTAAAACAACAACAACAACAACAACAAAACACAACTCCCTACCCCTTGCCCTGGACAGAATCTGGTAAACTTTTACAACAATCCTTTCAAAGATGCAGGTGAAATCTTAGACATACAAAAGTTGAGTGTGTGCTGGGTGGGTCTGGATATAAGAGATGGAAAGAGCTGAATTGCTCTGCATAAGGGAAGAGGGAGCTCTGGAAGGGGGAGGACAGAGGGCCCTAGCTTGAGTCCCATGTCCCACACCAAAACAAAACAAAACAAATACAGAGCCAGAAACAAGGACTTCTGTGCAGGTAATTTATTTGAGAGGCGATCCCAGGGAGCAGGAGCGAGAAACGTGAGGTGAAAAAGCTAGTGTAAGGTGTGTTGTCCCTGTGGGCCTGATTTTTCCAGAACCTCCTGAGAGAAAAGCTTGCAAGAATCTCTCCCTTTATTATTCCCATGGAGGAAGGGAAGCAGGGGCATTTCCCCACCAGCTTCTGACACTCACTAGTTGAAGGTTGCCCTGGGGATGTTAACCCCCACACTTCTGGACTATACTTGGCTAGGCAGATTTATCTGTAGTAGAAAATGGGAAGATATGCAACACACTCAAGGCAATATTTTTAATATGAGCTGGCATGGAACTATCTGCTGCAGTTATTGCCAAAATCAGAAGTGGGCTAAAGAAATGTGATAGAGGCACCAGACTGGATCAAAGCACCAGGGAAAGAAGGTAGAGCTCAAATGGTAGAAATCAACAGAGAAGTTTTGAAAAACAGAGAAGTAGGGGCACCTGGGTGGTTCAGTCAGTTAAGCTCTGACTATAGCTTAGGGCATGATCTCGTGGTTCACGAGTTCAAGCCCTGCATCAGGCTCTGTGCTGACAGCTCAGAGCCTGGAGCCTGCTTTGGATTCTGTGTCTCCCTCTCTCTCTGCCCCTTCCCCGCTCATACTCTGTCTCTCTCTCTCAAAAATAAGTGAAAAAAAACATTAAAAGAAAAACAGAGAAGTAGAATTCCCTGTTTCATTGAATCTAAGATGCCACTGATTATAAAATGCATCATTATTTTATGTACCACTATGAAAGAAAAGATACTGCCAATTAAATTATGACATGCCTTCAATTGTAAGGCACATTCTTTTTAAAAAAAACTTTTTTTAATGTTTGTTTACTTTTGAGAGAGAGACAGATCATAAGTGGGGGGAGGGACAGAGAGAGAGGGAGACACAGAATCCGAAGCAAGCTCCAGGCTCCAAGCTGTCAGTACAGAGCCCAATGTGGGGCTTGAACTTATGAACTGCAAGATCATGACTGGAGCTGAAGTCCACTTAACCTACTGAGCCACTACCTGGGTGCCCTGTAGGGCTAATTCTTATTTCAGAGATACTACAATGTGAAAAGTTGCCTACTTTAGGATTGATGAAGTACAGACACAATTTAAAACTATTGCATTACTCTAATGTAAATGCCTCCACTACCATAACTTTAACAGAGTCTGCTAAACACATAGCATTTTGTGCAGCCCCTTTTTTGTGAAAATTACAGGGAGTGGATGAATTTCACATCTGAATCAGTGTGAGAAGAAGAGTAACATGCTATGGATATCAAGATAATCACCACTGGAGGAAGCAGGAGCTTAGAGCCAAAGGGGGTCCTGAGTGTCTGGAATCTGAAGAAACTTTCAGAACAACACTGGATTTTCTTCAATTCATTGAATGGGAGTAGGAGCCAATCTTAACCAGATCTTAATAGACAGAGTAGTTTTTTTAAAAAATACAAAACTGGGATCATACTAAAGACTTTTTATTTCCTTTTCCTCTTATTTACATAGCGTGGTCCCTTTTTTAATTGGCTAGAATCTGAAGTCAGTGTTTGCCACAGACTTGAGTCATAGAACAATAAATCTGATCATGCATCATCTTATCTGTAAGCTTTATTTCAATAAAGTTGACATTCTTAAACATTTTTATAATGAAATTTTAAAAAATGGTTAAGAAAGTGTGCAGTGGGGCACTTAGGTGGCTCAGTTGCCTAAGCCTCCGTCTCCTGATCTCTGCTCAGGTCATGATCTCATGGTTCATAGGATTAAGCCCCATCTATGGTTCTGTGCTGACAGCGTGGAGCCTGCTTGGGATTCTCTCTCCCCCCCCCCCCTCTGCCCCTCCCCTGCTCGATTGCTCATGTGCACACTCGGTCTCTCTCTCTCAAAATAAATAAATAAACATTAAAAATAAAAGTACGTAGTAATGAATCTGAGAACAGCTCTGTTTTATCACCCCTGACCAGTTGTCTCTGGCCTCTTCAGGTTTAAGAAACTAACCAACTGTGTGGTGCCCTTTTGTTCAAACTCCTTGATCTTGTTTCCTTATATTTTGACTTCTGATCATGTAACATGGATATTTAGAAAGCTGGTATGAAGGGATGAAATGAGAATGGGTTTTGAAGATGTGTAACCTTGTTTTGCATCTTGTCCCAAACCCAAGACCGTCCCCATAACCAAAGTACACAAAGAAATGTATGCTCCAGACACATCTTTCAGAGGCTCGGTTTCCTCACATATAAAATGGAAATAAAAAGAAATACCTACCCGATAGGATATTTGTACAGATTACATGACAGAACATAAATCTGTCAGTGGCATTTGGCCCTGGAACATACTAGCTAATAAATATTATCTCCTTTCTTACATTTTCCACGTACCCTCCACCCACTTCCAACTAAGCTCACATGTAGGCACACACACATCATCTGTCAGAAGAAGTAGGGACTTTCTTCCTACAACACTAAACGCACCCTGGTTTAGGTAATTTTTTTTTCCCTGCAGTGTGTAAACTTATTGCTCAGTCTAGAGGAATAAAAACATCACTGCTTCTCCTAAAATTCTTTCTGGCTGTTAGACATATGTTGCTTTTTCCCTATCTTTTCTCAACACATGGGCTTTATAATTGAATGAGAAAACATCAGGTCATAAAAGCCTGTTTTATTTTGCTTGTTTGTTTTCTAAATTTTAAACCCTTGATTTTGTTGCACAAAAGAAATCCAATTTAACCTAGTCAACAGAAAACAGCAATTCACAGTTTGCAGTTTGGTAAGTCTGCTTATGATTGTCTCTGGACCCACAAAACCCATATAGCAAAACAAAATCTTCTGTTCACATTTGAAAGCATACTCAAAATTCAGTCTTTGTTTTTTCTTTTTTCTCCCGATGGTCATGTGTTTGCACATGGAGAGGCCCTCACCTCCATGATAGGACTTAAGTTAAGTATATCTTAAAGAGCTCAGTTCAGGAATCTAGAAAGTAAAAAGAGTCAAAGGTAGAGGAAATCATTAAATTTGGGGTAGGATGCCATGAGATTCTATCCACCTCAAAAGAGCTCCTCAATTGAGCTACAAAGGAAGAACCTCTGTTTCCACCTCTTAGACTCCAAGATGGTCTTCAAGATATTTTTAGAGTCATTAACTCATTTTTCTTAAGCCACTGGCCAAAACAAACAAACAAACAAAACGAAACAAAACAAACAAACAAAAAACCAGGGGAAGATTATTTCCAGAAAGTTCTCAGATACCATATTCTGAACACAGTGCCTTTTAAGACCAGAGGCACACATCAGGCAGAGCCTTGGGACTTCCAAAGATGCACTGCAACACAAAGGGTAGAAACAAAGCACAGGAGAAGAGAACTTGTGGTTGGCTGGTTGGGGAAGTCTTCACAGAACAAGTGCAATTTAAGCTAAGCTTTGAAAGATAAAAATTCCAATAGACAAATGTGACGAAGAACCCTTTCCTCCTAGCTTGTGAACCTGGATTTGCTGGAAGTTATCTCTGAAGGTCACAGTGCTAATTATTGTAACAGGTATGGAGTCTGCGACTATAAACTTTGATGGGTGAGAAATGCAACCTTATTTTCTATTTTAACTTCTCCCAAGTTCTCACTATGCTGAAGCAGCAGAAACTTAATTTTAGTAATTGCTGGGTGCCCCTCTTTCTCCACAGTTGTATCTAAGTTCCACAGGGAGAATAATACCAAGGTGTCGGCGATGGGATGGGTATGGAATCTAGCCCTTAATCATTATCTACAGATCCTCACATCTGCCGAGATGTCCATCATCCCCTTTTGGTCCATAGGTTGCTACTGAACAGGCCCTCACTCCTGTCCACAAAACCCGTTAGGAGTATGGCTTTCTCCATCTACATGGTGACTTTATTGGTTTCCTCTCCAGGATCCGTGTGATCCCTCCATTACATAGCATACAGGTGACTTCAGTGGGATTGACATAAACTGCCACCCCTCCCAGCAAGTTCCATTGGTGGATCCTGATTGACTCAGGCATAACCTCATCCTTCTTGCCTTGATGGCAATTCCTTAGTCACAATCCTTCTTCAGAGGTAAGCACATGACTGAGGTTGGTCCAAACAGAAGTCCAGGACTATTTTTTCATGATGGGGAGAAGAGAAGTTCCCTTTCTGAACCGGCAGATGTGAGGCCTAAAACTTATACACACATTTTGCTCTTAGGAGGGAAGCCAGCCTGAGGACAAAGCCAACACCCATATGAGAATAGCAGTGGAGCCAGTGCCTAATCAAATCACTCCTGCCTTGAGCCTGCTTTGGATTCTGTATCTCCCTCTCTCTCTGCTCTTCCCCCACTTGTGCTCTCTCTCTCTCTCTCTCTCTCTCTCTCTCTCTCTCTCACACACACACACACACACACATACACACACACACACACACACACACACACACACACACACACTAAACATTTTTTAAAAAAATTCAAAAGCATTCTAATGAATCCAGACAACTTCAGTGACACTCCTGAGTGCACTGAAAATATTCTGGTTTTTCTGGACCCACTGGGCTCAAAGACCTCTGAGAGGTTGATCAGGTCTTATCTAACCAGATATACCATATAACCATTTCTTTTTTACTGTCATTATGACTCCTAAGACTCTACTCAGAAGAGGAGGAGTAGATCCCCTCTATTTCATGTCTTATAAAGCAATCTGTGTGTATGTTGGGGGTGGGAGCGTCAACCTATACCCCTCCCTAAAACCCAGCTTGGTGGGAAGTCAGGTTTCCATGACCTCCTCAACCAGAAAAATCTCACTAGTTCCCCTCCCACCTTTATCTCCTCCACTGCCTTTCTTGGGGAAGGAGAGTGTGTACTGGTTATAGGAGAGTAGCCTACTCATCCTGTACCTCCAAACCAAATTGTCTCTCCTCTGAGTCCTCTTCCTCTCCTTGGCTGAATTGTTGGCAGGGTGGAAAGAGAAGGCCAAAGGATAATAGGCAAAAACAGAAAGGAAAGGGGGAATCATCACAGGTTAGTGCTCCCTGGTCAGAGGAAGGTCCATATCATAAGTAAATATCACATAAATGTTAACTCCCAAATTTATGTTTGAAGCCCAGACATCTCTCCTGAACTTCAGACTCATATATTCAACTCTCTACTGACCATTTCTACTTGGATGCTTATGAGACATCTCACCCTTTACTAGTCTAAAATGGAAAACAACCCTATCAGTTTCCTCCATTCATATTTGCCCTACAGCCCTTACTGTCCTCCAGACCATGCTTTGTGGTTGAAGCCCCTGAGAGGCACCTTCTGGGGCATGGTCAAGGAACAATCCTCCTAGAAACAGACCTTGTATGGTGCCCTCGGGCATCTCTGCTGTTCTGACACCACTAAACCCTGCCTTCCTGCTAATGCTCTCATTGCACTGGAGTAGCTTACAAGGCCATATGCCATCTGGTCCCTCTCTCTGATTTTGTCTCCTTGTTCTCTCCTCCATACCCATCAGTTCCAGCCACATCAGCCACTCTGCTCCTCAAACAAGCATACTTCCACCTTCGGATCTACTTGTTTTATCTGCCTGGAACTCTCTCTTCACAAACGTCCAGTGACTAATTCCCTACCTCCTTTAAGACTTTCATGAAATCTCTCTTTTTCAATGAGGCTTGTTGTATTTTTTTTATGTTTATTTTTGAGACAGAAAGAGAGAGGGAGTCAGAACATGAGCAGGGGAGGGGTAGAGAGAGAGGGAAACACAGAATCAGAAATAGGCTCCAGGCTCTGAACTATCAGCGCAGAGCCTGATGAGGGACTCAAACCCACAAACCATGAGATCATGACATGATCATGAGCCAAAGTCAGACACTTAACCGACTGAGCTACCAGGTGTTCCCCTGACTATTTTTTTAATACCATAACTTACTCTATCTCACTCACCCCCAGGGACTACTGATCCCCCTTACATTGCATTGCCTTTTTTTTTTTTGGCATTGCTTTTAATTTATAGGCCCATCACCTTTCAATATACTATAGAATTAACAATCACTATGCTATTGTTTATTATGAGATTCCCCCACAGAATGTTGGCTTCACAAAAGCAAGGACCTGTGTCTGTTTTATTCACTGATGTATGCCAAGCACCTAGTGCAAAACCTAGAACATAGCAAGGGCTCAATATATGAATATAAAGGAGTAAGTGAAAAAGGCAAAATACGGATTCTGGGGCTTAATACTTTCTTACAAATGGAACAAGTTGGTTAATAAAATACACAAACTTCCAAGTTCTCTGAGGCCTTGAGGACCCCAGTCAATAGCTTCAGCTCTGAGCTGAGGAGCAGAGGGGAACATCTGTGACTTTTGATTTTAGTCATCATGTAGCAGTGGCTTCTAGCCTTAGGATATTGCATGGTTCAATACTTACTATAGAAGAGAGAGAACCAACACCTGCTGGACCCCCGGCCACTAAGGACAGCTGTGCAGGTGGTACATTGACATACAAATCTAACAGTGGCCCTGCTGGGCAGCATTCCTTTCCCATTTGTTGACACCGCATATGCTCGCTCACCTTCTCATGTCCAGAAAGACTATACTCTTCCCTCGTGGCACCCTGGCAGGAATGGTTATACCCAGGCAAGAGGTAATGGAATCCCTCCCTACTGAATGCCTATTATGTGCCAGACATTATTTCATTTGACCACACAGATATCCACGAATTGAGTTCCTACTGCTATCTATCTACGAATGGAGTTCCTAATGTGGAGGTTCCAAAAAAAGCTAGTATAGTCTATGGCAGGTGCTCACAAACTGCTCGAGGAAGCAATCATGACCTGAAGTGTTGCGGGATAAGGTAGTTTCCCTACTCCTCTAAGTAGTGATTAAGATTGGGCTGCCTGCCCAAATCACAAGCCTTGTCAGTTAGTGGCTTCACGAAGATAAGAACCTGGTTTCATGGTCCCTTCGCATCTTCATAGTCTGTCAGTCTTTGATCTGCTACCTCACCTCTCCACCTCACTGCCTTCCAGCCAGCTCATCAAGGTTGGAAGCCATGTGTTGCATCCCTGAGGCTCACATGTGAGTTTCCCCCACAGGTAGAGGAAGACAAACCAACCTAACAAGAATTATTTGAGGATCTTTCATACATCCGACAAATATTTATTGAAGGCCTACCATGAACCAAGCTCTTCTACAGGCACTGTGATTCAGCAAATGAGAGAAACAGGTCCCTGTTCCCAAGAAGCTAACATTCTAGCAGAGGGGAAATGAGACTAGACACATTTAAAAAAAAAAAAAAAAAAGATCAAAATATCAGATAGTGGAAAATGCTATGTGGAAAATTAAGTACCTCTATGAAGAGGTAGCAATTTAAATAAGAATGGGCCAACACAAAGTGTCCCATGCCAAGATTATGAGGAAGGAAGTACATGCTAAGCAAGGAAAACAGCTAATGTAAAGGCCCTGAGGCTGGAAAGAGCTTGGAGTGTGTGAGGCTGAGAAAGAGGCTCTTGTGGCTGGAGGAGAGTTAGCAGAAGGGAGAGAGGCAACAGCACATTAAACACAAAAATGCTTATTTAATGATAATGGTAATAATAACAGGGGAGCCAGACAGCTAAGGTTAAACAGTGGACTCTTCCTGGAAATGGTGATTTTTAATCAGACTTAAGGTAAGAGACTTCTTTCGGTAGACACAAAGAGGAAACAATTACTACATACTGTCGACTTCTCCAAAGTGTCATCACATGCGCTTTGTTTTGTTTTGTTTACAGTAAGAAGAATAAGACTGGAGGGAAAAATCCGTGTTGGGTAGAGAATTGCATTGTCTTTTTTATTGAGGTGTAACTGATATATAACATTATATTATTTTAAAGCATACAACACAATGATCTGATATTTGCATATTGCAAAATGATCACCACAATAAATCTAATTAACATTTGTCACCATACATGGTTACAGAAACTTTTTTCTTATAATAAGAACTTTTAAGATCCGCTCTCTTAGCAACTTTCAAATATGCAGTACAGAATTCATAACTGTAGTGGCCATGCTATGTTGTACATGATATCCCCAGGACTTATTTATTTTATAACTGGAAGTTTGTACCTTTTGACTCCCCTCACCTATTTCCCCCACCAACCCCCACCTCCTGCCCCCCCTGGCAACCACCAGTCTGTTCACTGTATCTATTAGCTTGGGTGTTGTTGCTGTTTTTCCATATTACACATATAAGTGAAAACATATCTGTCTTTCTCTGTCGTATTCTACTTAGCGTAATGCCCACAAGGTCCATCCATCCATGTTGTTGCAAATGGCAAGATTTCATTCTTTCTTATGGCTTAGTATTTGTATATGCATACCTCTTTTTCTTTATCCATTCATCTACTGATGGACGCTTAGGTTGTTTCCAGATCAAACTGCACTGTCTTAAAGAGATGGCTCCAGCTATCTGATTCCAATTCCGAGGGAGTTACTTTATCATTCTGTAAGTTGTACAGATAACTGATAGCAATACAAAATCATTCATATCTATATACACACAAGTTCTGTCGTGTCCAGTGGAAAAGAAACTGACTTCCCACCTCCCTTCTGAAAAAACCAATTTTGCTACCAGTTGCACATTTATTTCAATATTCTTGACCTAAAAATGTTCTTCTGTTCTTTGGATTCTCTTTTGAACAGCTAAAATCTCTCCCCAGTTCCCTCACTGATGAGTAGAATAAAATCTGTAAGGTGTGATTATTTTGATGTCTGTAAAAGAGTCCTGACTTTATCTTCTTTTGAAAGCTATCTTTTAACAGGATGAAAGGGAGACAGGCAATATAAGAAGGTGGGAGAAACTCAGGGGGAAAGGAAGAGACAAAAGTTAAAAGATAAGGCAGTTCTCTTATAAAGTCTGAGGGAATAAATTAGAAGCCCAGTCTCCTGAGGGAGTCAATCCAATGCAAACTTTTCTTTTTTCACATCTATTGTTCTCTTGACTTGTGTGCTGAGAAAATATAATTAAGGACAAAATCTTCTCCCAACCCAGAAATCTTCTCTCCACAATGGAAGAGAAAGAAAACAATTTGGTATTGAATAAGCATTAAACCAGAATGTGATGTACATCCCAGGCAATCCACTAAGAGATTGAAAAAAAACATAAAGAAATTCCACCCCCTTTTATAGCCACGCAGGTACAACCCGTCACGTACATGTTCTCAATGTAAGAGGACACGATAACACCATTTACCACGCATAGTTCATCCTAAACTCACCTGGTAATTGGGGTGACCATCTGTGTCAGTGAATTGGTTTTACACAAAGAAAAAACAAACTTCCATTTTTATGACAGGAGGTAGTTTTTCAACCGGTAGCCAGGAGGCCACTGAAGCGTGGCTCCTACTGGCCCAAAGAAACTGGGAGATAGGGGCACTATTCCAAAGAGGTCCCCAGACCCTTGAGGAAGACCTACCTGGATCATAAAGCTGGCCAAAGGCTTACTTCACTTTAAAAATTTTTTTTCTTTTTTTTTTGAGAGGGAGAGAGAACATGAGCAGGGGAGGAACAGAGAGAGAAGGAGACACAGAATTCGAAGCAGGCTCCAGGCTCTGAGCTGTCAGCACAGAGCCCGACGCAGGGCCCGAACTCACAAACCATGAGATCACGACCTGAGCCGAAGTCTGATGCCCCACTGACTGAGCCACCCAGGTGCCCCAGGCTTACTTCACTTTTAAAACAACTTGCATATGCTTCAAAGAAACAAAGAAAGATCTTACAAGTTTTCTAAAGTAAATGCTCTAAGAAAATGGAGGGTGGAGGATGTCTCTTCCCTTATTTTTAACGGGGAGAAATAAGCCTGATTTTAGGTGTGTATTTGCCCTTATATGTATAAATCATTTCTCAGTGTAACTGCACTAATTCAACTGCACAGTTGGAGGTGTGAACAATGCACTCCCCCAAAAATGTAATGCTCAGCCCTCCAAACTACAAGTCCAGCGCAGTCTCCTTGAGGGGCTCTGCTCCCCTTTAAGTATACAGGAACCCTGCATGAGTACAGTGTCCAGAGAGAGAGAGAGAGAAGCTCGAGCCCCCTCGACATTTGTGGCTGAAGGATGCCTCTGTCACCACCGCATTAGTTGTTCCTGGAAGGGTCACTCTGGGAGCCGGTGTCACAGATGTCCTGAGAAGGGACTTTCCATTTGCTATTACAGTCTCAACTAAAGAGATCCTGGAGAGAGGGCAAGCTTATGCCTCCCTGTGAAGTTCGTCAGCAGTTCTCCAGACGGCCATTCCTTTAAGGCAGCCACTTCCCAGGAGGCAAGTCTGCCCCGAGAAAACTGAGTGAGGCCAGGTTCCAGCACTGGGCACCTCCCAGACTGACACCTGTACCCTTCTCCTGCTCACTTTACCAGCACAGAGGCCAGCTCCCTGACTACCTCGCCACACATCGTGGTTATTCTACAGCACAGAACCGGAACTCTCAGCCTCACCTGCGACTAAGTTGAACTGGGCCATGCAATTTCCCTCCTGCTAAACTTCCTAACCTTGAATGTGGGAGGGAGAGGTTGGACTCCTAAAGGAAGAGGTTCCTGAGTTGCTCAAGATTTTCTATCTGCTCCTGGGAACCATGCACATTATGAAACTGGAAAGTGGGGTCGGGGGGGCCGGGAATACAGTGACATTCTTTTCCACAGACAACAGAGAAAAAAGTCACAATTCTGTAGCCAGCAAAGGCCCATTCAGTGGTTTCTTTGAGTAATTTCTGCTGTAAGAGATTTGCAGCCTCCACTGACAAGTCAAGCAGCAGTATAATCTCCAAGTTTTCCTTTACCAGGCATCCAGCTGCACTTAAAATTAATTGGTTTAGAATTGGAGAAATAATTTTGCTGTATGCTCTCAATACAAAAATTCAGGTTTGAAATTAAAGTTTACTTTTCCTTTGCAAGGAGGAAAAGAAATGGGGTAACTTTTAGAAATAGACTGTGAGATAGGTAATCAGATTAATGAGTAGTCCTACTGACATTCAGAAGCAGTCACACTGTCTCGCCCAACACATACCCTTTTTGTTTTGAGAGAATAAGACTGCTTCATTCCAAAACACCCCAAATTAGAATGAAAAGTGCAGTTAGTTTTGTATGGCTCTGAGTCTTTTTCATCATCTTTCCTTCTAACGGGATATTACAATATTCCTAACAACTCATACTTTCTTAAAGTATATAAAGGAAAAGTTCGAACTAAAATGGATCAAATAATGGGGCACCTGGGTGGCCCAGTCGGTTAAGCATCCAACTTTGGCTCAGTTCGTGAGTTTGAGCCCTGGGTCGGGCTCTGTGCTGACAGCTCAGAGCCTGGAACTTGCTTCAGATTCTGTGTCTCCCTCTCTCTCAGCCCTTCCCCCGCTCACAGTCTGTCACTCTCTCTCTTTCAAAAATAAATAAACATAAAAAATTTTTTTAAATAAAAATAAAGTGGATTAAGTACTGTGATTATTCAAATAGCTACAGCTATCACCACAGTAATGCCAGTGGACTATTGCCTTAACTTGCAGATGCCAAATTGAGCAAGAGGTGTGGGGATTTCCACTCAGTTTCACGGGAAATGACCTGAAGAGAAAATTATATTGAGATTAAGCAGCTCTTTTACCCCTGTGACTGGCCTTGGTTCATAAGTTTCATGGGCTCTGCTGACTCACTTCTCTATTTAAGATGTTTATCACCCAGGAAATAACTTACGCCATCAAAATCCATTTCCACTTTGAATGATGCCAAAGTTACAAAGCAACATGGGAAGAAGCTTAATTCCTTATGTGTGTCTTACAACATGAACGCCAGCAAAGAAAAAAAAAGTTTTACTTTTTACAGGAATCCTTTAATTGTCTGGCATTCTTGACCACTGTTCAGAAATAAAGAGGGGGCAGCTGACTGACCAGGCTGGGCTCCTCCGTTTGTCTGAGCCTTAGTAGGATTATATAGGGTCATGGAAATGGGCTTCAGGTTTCAGGATCAGATCCTTACACTTGTCCAGTTAACCGGTAGAGATTAAGTTCTGGCTGTGCTTTTAAGACACTAATTTATAAACCAAAATGCTAATTTATTCAGTTTTTATACATTCACATACATACACACATAGAGACACAATAAAACTGTCAAAATTCTGGGGTCCACTAGTCAATATATATACTTCCCAGTTAAAAAAAACTCTATTTAAAAACCAACCCATTTATTAGGGTGCCTGGGTGACTAAGTCAGTTGAGCATCTAACTCTTGATTCCGGCTCAGGTCATGATCTCATGGTTTGTGAGTTTGAGCCCCACCTGGGCTCCATGCTGACAGTGCAGAGTCTGCTTGGGATTCTCTCTCTCCCTCTCTCTCTGTCCCTCCCCAACTCCCGTGCACACATGCTCACTCTGTCTCTCTCAAAAATAAATAAACATTTAAAAAATAATAATAAATAAAAATAAAAACCAAACCATTATTAGAAGTTTACTTTTGAGTATCACATCCTGTCTATTGTCTTATGTGCATCCTCATTGAGCTTATAAACTCCTGGAGATCAGGAGCTATGTCTTTTTCATTTTATATTCCCAGGGCCCAGCCACAGTGCCTGGTACATACATAGATATCTAGATTTTTTTGTTTAAAATTTTTTTTTAAGTTTATTTATTTTTGAGAGACAGAGAGAGAGCACAAGCAGGAGGGGGGCAGAGAGAGAGGGAGACACAGAATCTAAAGCAGTTTCCAGGCTCTTGAGCTGTCACTGGAGAGCCCAATGCAGGGCTCAAACCCACGAACCATGAGATCATGCGTGACCTGAGCTGATGTCGGACATTTAACCAACTGAACCACCCAGGTGCCCCAATATTTAGATATTTTTTAATATATGAGTGAATGAATAATAATGATGTATGTGAAATCTCTTTGCAAAGTGTAAAGCACTACATAAATGAAGAATGACAATTATGAATAAGGAATGTGTTAATGGCGCAGAGCCTCCTTGGGATTCTTTCTCTCCCTGTCTCTGCTGCTCCCCCATTCACAATGTCTCTGTCTCTCTCAAAATAAATAAATAAACTTAAAAAAAAGAAATACTAAAAATACATTTTTGAAGCTTTTATTTATTTATTTTGGAGAGACAGAGAGAGTGCACAAGCAGGGGAGGGGCAGAGAGAAAGAGAGGGACAGAGGATCTGAAGCAGGCTCTACACGCACAGCAGACAGCCCGATATGGGGCTGGAACTCATGCACCCTGAGATCATGACCTGAGAGCCGAGGCTGGACGTTTAACAGACTAAGCCACTCAAATGCCCCTAAAAATACTTTTAAAAAATAAATAAATATAAGCAAGATTAATGTCATGTCAATTAATGTTTTAGGTAACATTCTTAGAGATACACAGTACAGAAAATCAGGTTCTAAAGCATTTGGATGACCAAAATATAAAAATGAAAAATGAATTAATATGAAGAGAGAGAAGTAGGGGATACCAAAAACTAAAATTTAATATCTCTGTACCATGTGTTCACCAACTTAGAAACTCAGGTTCTATACCTAATTAAAAGAAAAACAACTGGGCAATGTCTCTGCAGGAGACTGAAAATTTGTTTGCTCTTCTTTTATCCTGGGAGTGGGGATGAGGGAGAACAAAAAATATGGGTCAGTCAAGAAATATTTTCCGGAGAATACTGTCAGTATCCTCTTGCCTTACAGAAAAAAAAATGAGATCATATTGATTGTGTTTAGGTGAGACGTTGAGTATATTTGGGTTAACATGAACACCTAAGGGGGACATAATCAGTAGAGGTTAGACCCTGATCTGGCCAGAAGAATGTTTGGATATTCTTAACTCTTTACCTAAAACAAAGAAGCTAAATTAAGTTATTGAATCCCCCCAAGTCTCTAAGTCATAGGAAGAAATCCACCAGTGACAAATAAGCCTCTAATTCTGTTGTAACAGCCTTGAGGGAGAGGAGCCAGGGACAGTCATAGTTTAGGGTTGGGGAACTGGTGCCCTGGCCACAAACTCACAGGGCCTCTGACACGGTTGAGTTGTAGAGCAGGAGGCACCATTAATTTTGGGTCAGCCATTAGTCCCATCCACCTGCTTTAGGGGAAGAATATTCAGACCTGAAGCAGGAGAATTGGTAGGTAATAGAAAGTGCCACTTCCTTCTTTATTCACAGCATCTGAATTTCCTTTAAAGTATATGGTATTAAAAACAATAATAACAACTTTGTATTGGTAAAATATTGAGATAGCACAGGAAATACGTGGATAAGCTAATCCTGACATCCTTTAGAAACAAAATCCCTTTCTTCCCGCTGGAAGGAGCAGCGTTCTTGCCTCTGGGCCCACAGTCTCCCTCCACCCAAAGTTGCTCCTCCCCCCACCAAAAGAGGAAGAAAAAAAAGTCAAACCTGTAACTATTTTTTTATTTTTGCTTTGTTGTATTTGCATTTAAATCACATGAATCTCAAATGATGATGATGATGATGATGATGATGATAAACTGGGTAGAAAGTTTGGGGAAACTAGTCCTTGAGTATAACCTGGTATAACCTGGAGTTAGGGGAGGAAGCAGGTGTGATTTGGAGTTAGGGGAGGAAGTAAGACAATCTTACTGGGACAGCATATTTTTACAAATCACAATTCCTCATGTCTTTGATTAGCTGAGACTGACCGACAAGCTGGCAACAGCAGTAAGAGGGAGATGCACTGTCAGCAGGGCAAGAAGCGCACAAAGACAAAGCCGTCAGGAACTGGGAAAGAGGCCCAGACACGTGCATACCAGTCTGCCCTCCAGATCACACTTTTGTTTTCAATTACTTTGAGAGAAAGAAAGAGCATGAGCGGGGGAGGGCAAAAAGAGAGGGGGAGAGAATCCCAAGCAGGCTCCTCACTGGTGGCCTGAGTCGTGAGATCAGGACCTGAGCCGAAACCAGAAGTCGGATGCTTAATCGACTGAGCCACCCAGGTGCCCCCAGGTAACATATTTTAAGGGAGGGTCTGACCATCAAGCCATTGGACAGAAATCAAAACCACAGGAAATCTGCACTCACTCTGCTTGGTAACAAACACTAAAAACAAACAAACAAACAAACAAACAAAAAACTAAATCTAAACAGATTATCACTCTGTTCAAAGTTGAAAACAGAGAAAAAAAAAAGTCAGCATGGAAACTACTAGAACAAACCAAAACAATAAAGCAAGAGAAAGGAAAAAGTATTCCAGAGATTCAGAAGCTTCAGAGAAAACAAACAACAACAAAACTGTAGGAAATGGATGGGCATTTTATGTAAAACTGAAGAAAACGTGAATGTATAGTAGAAAAGCAGAAGACGAAAGATAAGCAAAATTTTGATAATTGTAGAAGGTGGGTGATGGGGACTTGTATACGTTTTAATTTTTATAGCAGAAGTTTTTAAAACTAGAGATGTTAAAGATCGTGAATTCTGCAAAACTGCAAAACATTGCATACATCTGCAAAAACACTAATTTCACTTCAATAAATGAGTTGTGTAAGAAAACATAATTTTGAAAAATCCCATTTATAACAGTAAGAAGGAGTATAGTGGGAATAATCGCATTTAGGTAATAAAAGCTACTCAGACAAAAATGATAAAACTTATTAAGAACCCTAAAACATAGAGAGGGCAGACAAGTCTAAAATAAAGTGAAGAGGGCCATGCTTTCCAATACATAGATTTTATACAAGACCTAAAGTGGTACTGTGTAAATGGGTATAGATTAAATTTCTCAGTCATATACTTCTTTGCCATCACATTTCTTTTAAGCTCCTGAGCCTCATGTACTAATCCTATTTTTTTAAGTTTATTTATTTATTTATTTTGAGAGAGAGAGAGAGAGAGAGAGAGAGAGCGAGCACGCAGGTGGGAGAGGAGCAGAGAGACAGAATCCCAAGTAGGCTCCGTACTGTCAGCGTGATGCCTGAATCCATGAACCCCGAGACCATGACCTCAGCTGAAGCCAGATGGTCAAAATGAATGAGCCTCCCAGGTGCCCTAATAATCCTATTTTTTAAATTTTCTATATTTTACAATGTTTGGACATCCCTGGGGAGCCTTGCTGGCTGAGAAGAGACTGCCTTTCAAGGCTAGCTAATTCCTAACACAGTGAACAATTTTCAGATGAGTCCCTTGTTCCTATATAAACCAATCTAACCCAAGCCCATGTCCCCAAACACATCCTGTTAGGTCTAACTCTCACACACAAGGCCAGGATTTGCCCTGCCCTGAATCATCCGAGGGCCAGAAACCAGACATGCAGAGGGGGCCCTATGCCCCACGGCCTGCTGGAATTACTCAAACTATCCAGTATTCAACTGCTAGCCTTTCCTGGCCCTGCCTTTCCTTAGAAAGTGTAACAATGGCTGTGCCCTATGCATGTCCTTGCTGCTGTCTCCTGACTGACACTGGGGCTTCCCCCTGTGGCCCTGCGAGGCATGGCAGGTCTTTCACTTCTAGTGCAACTTTTCTTTCCATGGCAATGACTTCTCTGTATTTCTACTCAGTCATTTTTATAAATTAAGAGTTGGGCACACACCATTTCACCTTTCTGCATTCTTTGGCCATGATGTCTAGCTTCTTTGTTTTGTTTTAATGTCTGGTTTGTTTTGTTTTGTTTTGTCAGAAGCAGCTGTTCCTGCCAAGAAATACTTATTTAGAGCGTCACAGTTTTGTTGAGCATCTACACATGGTTCACTAGCCACACCATGCATCTGTTCTGTGTATAACACCTCCTTCCACACAGGCGCGCTTGCTCACTTGCTGATGAAAAAGAGGCCACGGAAGCCATGAGTCCTTCGTTCATTCAACAACTTTTCTCCTGCCTACTTAGCATGCACCAGGGGTGCAAATACAAAGGCAGCTGAGACATGATGCCAGCCCTTAAAAGTGTCACAATCCAGCTGGGTAAGTAAAACAGGTCTGGACTGTAGATTTCTAAAGATTCTAAAGATTTCTAAATTGTAATAAATGTGAATTTCATTTAGGGAGTCAGTTCTTTTGCTTTGGCATCCTTCTAAAGGGTCTCCCGGAGAGCGGTTTCACAGCCATGAGGCTGATACTGAAGTCCAATTTGTGAAAGAGCTTACTTATGTTTCCAGAAGAAGGGAGAAGAGCTATTTAAATGATAAGTAGGTATCTTCTGAGTGAATAAAAGAAAACTATATAACCAAATTAAATCAAAATGCAATATTAAAAAACTCTCTAGTCAATTAAATAAATACGTTAATAAAAAGGCAAAAGAAAAAAAAGATGAAAAGACACTGGTGGCGACTCCGTCCTCAGTTCTAGAGCAGGTAGGCATGAAGAAGAGGCTGAGGAAGAGCTGGCAGAGAAGATAGGGAAGGCCGTTCAGAGCCTCAGGGACAGGAGATGCCGAAGTATGGTAACATTTATTTGTTTGTTTGTTTGTTTTATTTTACTTTATTTCATTTCATCTTAATTCCAATATAGTCAACATACAGTGTTATATTAGTTTCAGGTGCATAATGCAGTGAGTGACTCAACGATTCCATACATCAGCCAGTGCTCATAACAACAAGGGCACTCCTTAATCCCTCTACCATATTATTTAATGAGGGAAATTCTAGAGATACTAGCGACATTTCCCTTAGGGTTAGGAGCAAAGCAAAGATGTCAGCTACACCTGCTACTGCTCAACATTTAGTAGAGGTATTAGCCAATTCGATCAGTATGATAACATTTTTCCTTCAGCCTCTGATTGATTATCCACCTCGCGACCACACACCACTACTCAGTTTCTTCTGACCAGAAGCTTCTCTTCACTTTCACTACAACTATTAGTGCATCTTCCAAAGCGCTGGACTGGGACTTTTGCTTTTAACCAATCCTTTTCTGCATTAAAACTTGAAAACACCATGTGGGAAAATCCCTTTCTCCATTCTTTCTTCTCGGATTTACCTGTGAACTTATTCATGTATCATAGCCCTTCACAGTTTGAATCACAGACTTTCACTTACCTAAGGTCCCCCCACCCCACCAGACTCTCAAATCCTGGGGTGCAGGAATTCTCCCTTTTCCATGAATATTTACATAAATGTGGAGCGGAACCAGATAGGATGGGAAGGACTCCACCTCCTCTTTCTCATGGGATCCTCAGCAAGCCCATTTGTTTTCTCCATGGTTCCTCCTTTTCTGCCTGCTACACAGTAACATCACCCATTGTGTTATTAAGCTTTCTCATCTTTAGTAATCACATAACTGCTATAGTACCTAAGTGAGGTTTTAATTATTAAAAGCAAAGATGTTGCTATTTCCATGGACTTAAAAGCCATGTGTCTATTACTCTTGCTCATTTTTCTATAGGGTTGCTTACATAGATTTCTCACTGATTCATTTTCTAAGACAACACTTAGTTAATCTGTAAGACTATCCATTAAAAATAACATTCAACCTATTAAAAGGCTAGTTTTGGAGTCAGGTGGATCTGTGTTTAATTCCCAGCTCTGGGTATTTGTCATCACCTCTAAAAGGGAGATGAAAATACTTCCTCCCTCGTAGGGATGCACACAGAGATGCCATGAGTATGAAATGAGAAAAGCGGCAGTGTCCCTGGTATGTAATTACAGGTGCCATTTGATGTTTACTATCATCATCATTATTAGAAATAAAAACAGCAACACAGTAATGGAAGATTATATTGGTACAGGATTTTTAAATGTTCTGAGTATTTTAACATCCTTTAAAATCTTTATAACCATCCTGTCCAGTAGGTAGGACTTTGCTGAGATAATGCATTATGTGTTCTCTCTAGACCAGAAGAGTAAATTGAGTTGTAGGTAAGAGTAAATCGAGTTGTAAGGTAAGGTCAGACAGGAGAGAACACCAAGTGTAAGTAGGCTAGGTCTAGGAGCTAATTCAAATCACACCTTGTAAGTGAGGGAAAAACTCAATGCACAAGGCTAAACCTGAATGGACAGGAGATTTGCATAGTGTAGCCTGGATTTTCTTGAGCTCCAATATTATACGCAATGTAGAAACTCCAAGTCCCCACTCCCTACCCCAAAGATTCTGGAAATTCCTAGGAGGCATATATTCTCATGGTCACTTCTGGCTCCAAGCTCCTTCCTCCAGTGAATTGGTACATGGTACAGTCTGTGGATCATCTTGGCATCTACCATGTGCTTTCCAATAAGGACATTGCTTTGACCCTGAAAGAAATTTACTCTTGATACAATTTCTAAAATAAAACAAAACACTCAACACTCTTGCAAGATATAGTAGGTATTAGTGAAAATTCATGAGGGATAAAAGAATGAGTTATAGTGTCAAAATGCCAAAAAAAAAAAAAATCTTCAAATTGTACATGGACACCCTTGTCCATTTTGGGGTCACTGCACAATCAGGCACTGTTTTCACTGGCTACTATATTCCTCTGGTCCCCGAGATCCCGGTCCCCCTCCATCTTGCCACCTCTTTTCTCATCTGTCCCTCTGATACCTCCTCTTTCCTAATTCCCTTCCTGGATTAGTTCTGGGAACTTCAAATTCTATTTTGCAGAACAATTCAGCTCCCCTCAATCTTTGCCCCCAAACTTGGGCTTGCATCTGCATTTCCCAGTCCAATGCATGCTCAGAACAACAACAACAAAATGTTCATGTAACTAATGTTATCAGAAGACTGCACGTTGGCCTCATTCTCTCAGTTGTGGTTATACAACACATTTTTCCCCTCTTTTGCATCATCCTTTACAATTTCATACAGTAGCAACATACTTGGATCCATGTCCATTCCCAGCGCTCAAATGTTCACTGGAGAAGTGAACACATTTTTTGGAGAATGAGGATGAAGGCTCCAGGTAACAACACTCTTCAGTCTGACAACGAGATTTGAGATCACCAGCCTATGTCTACTCACTACCGAAGCCCACCCAGCTAATTTCATCAAAGAATGCAGAGCAAGAAGAGGCCAACACCAGCAGAATGATAAAATACAAACTAACTACGCACGGTTGTTTTATTTTTTAATCAATCTTTTTGATTGGAATATATGTTCATCGTCAAAAAACAAACATTACAAAAATATATAACTACTGTTAGTAGTATGGCACACACACACACACACAAACACACACACACACACAATTTTCTAAACAAAACTGGAATCAAACTGTAATAACCACGGCATTATTTTTAATTAAGATGTAGAAATACATCTTAACTTACACATCTTAACTTTAAGGTTAAATGTTCTTAACAATGTTTGTGCTTTGGGAGGAAGACTTAAAATGATAAAGAACATTCTACTAAAATTATTCCTTTAAGTCACATTGCTTGGACTGTTAGATTACATCAAGACAGATGCCAACTCTATTACCTTCACTGAGTTATGCACACTTCCTTAATGAACCGTGTTAGCCCAAAAACCAATCCAAACCATTAAGGCATGGGACTACTAAAGAATAAGATCAATCTTTAAATATAGTTTCTGTGGGGGCACCTGGGTGGCTCAGTGGGTTAAGCGTCAGACTTCAGCTTAGGTCATGATTTCACGGTTCATAGGTTTGAGGCCCGCGTCAGGGTCTGTGCTGACAGCTCAGAGCCTGGAGCCTGCTTTGGATTCTGTGTCTCCCTCTCTCTCTGCCCCTCCCCTGCTTGCCCTCTCTTTCTCCCAAAAATAAACATTTAAAAATAAAATAAAATTAAAAAAAAAGAATACCCTTATGCCCTAGGGTGATGTTAGTGTTTACTGAGGTACTCTGTACATCAGCTCTTAGTCACCTGTCCTCTAGTTTTCTGTCTTTAAGGAAATTGAAACTTATTGCTGTGGTTAAAGATTAACCTAATATGGATGATCAAAACTATAGTAGATATAGTAGATGCAATAAAAGAATATATAAATTTGAAAACAAATGGCCATGTTTTGTCTATGTATCAAAGGTAGAAAATTCAATAAGATATGTGGTTACCTAACATGCTAAGATTAATTACATTTTATTTTTTTATGTAAAAAATATTTTTTTAACTTATTATTTAATTTACATCCAAGTTAGTTGGCATATGGTGCAACAATGATTTCAGGAGATTAATTACATTTTAAAGCTAAAGACAAAAGTTTTAAATCTATTACCTATTAGTGTATTTGCATATATGTAATCATATACATATGAAGACATATGTAGAATAAGATAGATCTTTAAAGCTTTTGTGCCTTTGTCATTCTCTTCAATCACTCTTAGCAAAAGTTCCTCACTTCTAAGAAAGCTTTCTGTTGTATGTACACATCATCACTCTAGAGCAAGATGTTTCCTTGCATTTAAGTATCTATGAGTTATGCCTATTAATAACTAATTTTCTCTAACAATTTTCATTTCTTAAACACAAGGCTTAAATTCAGAATAACAGAATTATTAAGAAGCCTTTATATGTAAATATTCTTGGGAATATCCCAGGTGGCTACAATTTTCTTACTTCATGAAAGGAGAAATACGAAAAACAATTAGGTATGCTTGGTATTCCTCATATCTTTTTTTTTTTTAATGTTTATTTATTTAGAGAGATAAAGAGAAAGAGTACCCATGAGCAGTGAGGAGAGGCAGAATCCCAAGCAGACTCCACGCTGTCAGCGCAGAGCCCAACACGGGGCTCAAACTCACAAACCATGAGATCATGACCTGAGCCAAAATCAAGAGACAGACACTTAACCGACTGAGCCACCCAGGGGCCCCTCCTATCTTGATCAGCTAAAACACTGCATGTCCTGAACTTAAAATGTTCCAGAGCTCTACCCAAGGGATACACATGTTCATCAGATGTTCCTTTCTTTCTTTAATAACCTCTCATAATAATATCTAACTTTGGGTCTTCCTAACTATGAAACACAGGATTGTGTTTTAGTGATGCTTACTCCAAAATAGGAATCATATCAGTTCATTACTTTCCATAATATTATTTCGTTGTCTGCTTCCTTTATAAATTTTTAAAAATTTTTTAATGTTTATTTATTTTTGAGACAGAGAGCATGAGCGGGGGAGAGGCAGACAGAGAGGGAGACACAGAATCCGAAGCAGGCTCCAGGCTCTGAGCTGTCAACACAGAGCCTCATGCGGGGCTCAAATTCACGAACCATGAGATCATAACCAGAGAGAAAGTCAGATGCTTAACCAACTGAGCCACCCAGGTGCCCCTGCTTCCTTTATAATTATTAAATTCTGCTCCAGTCAACTTCTAGCTGTCTTACTTTCCCTTCCTGAAAAAGAGTAATTTTAGTATTGTTCAATAGCTGTCAAACTCTAAGTACACCCAGTCCTGATTTGACTGATGTTATTCCGGACAACCCTGATATATTGCCCTTTGATGATGACTCATAACTTAGAAAGAATCAAGGTATATACCTTGTGCTAAACATGCTGTAACTTCTAAAATATTGTTTGGGAATATTTTGCAAGCAACATCTCATTCTTGCTGAAAAATTAAGGATTAATGTTCATACTGTCTATGGATCAGCATTTAGAGCTGGAAATTTCAGCACTGACTGTGCAATCAAGAGTTTCCTAACCTCCTCAGACAATTCAAACAAAAATTGAAATTATTTTTTTATTGACGACACCTGAAGAAAGTTTCCTTTATTATGAATGAAGTCCATACTGAAATTAATACTATAAAGCTTACTACCATACAAACATCCCTTCTATCCATTACCAGAATATTATAAAGACAGTTGTTCAATCTGATTTCTGTATAAGGACTAAAGTGCAACACTGCCCTCACTATGTGTGTGTGTGTGTGTGTGTGTGTGTGTGTGTGTGTGTGTGGCGGGGGAGGGGGGGTAATGGGAAAGACATTTGCTTTGTCAAGGCTATTTGTATCATTTGGTAATTCCCAAACTACCTCCAGGCTGATAATATTTATGCTGAAGAGAATAATAATAGTAACAACCCAAATTACAGGAAAAAATTGTTTCAAACTGTACAAAAATATTAGTCATTTTTACCTAGGAGGCTCAACAAATGACAAAATTTTACCCATTTTAATTATAATCTAGAAAATATATGAAGAAATGGCCACCTTAAAAACCACTTGAGGGGCGCCTAGTGGCGCAGTCGGTTAAGTCCGACTTCAGCCAGGTCACAATCTCGCGGTCTGTGAGTTCGAGCCCCGCGTCAGGCTCTGGGCTGATGGCTCAGAGCCTGGAGCCTGCTTCCGATTCTGTGTCTCCCTCTCTCTCTGCCCCTCCCCCGTTCATGCTCTGTCTCTCTCTGTCCCAAAAATAAATAAACGTTGGAAAAAAAAAAAATTAAAAAAAAAAAAACCATTTGAACATTTATAAATAGATTAAGTCAGCTGACCAAATCATAATCCTTTGGGTACTTTTAAATAATGGTTTCTAACTTTTCTGATTAGACTGAAACTTTCCTCAGTTTTAAGTTTTATGTCTAGGTTAATGACACTGCAATTTATATTTTAAAATCTCTATAAACTCTCCTATGAAACTGTTATAGAAAGACCCCATGAGGTTGGGCTTGACTCACCCTCTAAAAGATTCCATCTGTGGTATGTTGTAATTGTTACTTTTTTAAAAAAGTGAATCTCATATACGCAGTCCGTATACCCAACATAAAAGCTATTTTTCTGAAAGGCAGATCATCAGACATTTTGTGCCCCCCCCCCCCCACTGGCATGATATACAGCTAGAAAACCAGACTTATTAGAAGAGATACCCATAAAAGTCGGCCTTGGAACCACACTGGAAGTGACCATTTCAGGTACTTTGAACCTCACACAGAGGTCTTAAGCTCAAGGCCCACAGCCATGGATACATGTTTCCCACTGTAGTGTAAAAGTGCTTAGGATCTCATCACCAGGATATCCAGACCCACTGACTGACCCTGACATCCACCTATAAAGACTCTAGAGGAACAGAGGACTTTCCTAAGTAGACATCTACTTTTCAAGATTATATGGATCAAGAACATCAGGTGTAGGGCCACTTTCTCCAAAGTGACTTGTACTCAGACTTCCACCTCATTTTGTTTATATTCTGTGTCTGAAAAATTTTGCCAGAGTCTGAATTCTTTGTGACTAGGTTTCTGTTTTATCTGTGCTGATTCTTGTTCAGGCTGTCTCCTGTATATATTGTGATCTTTAGCTCGAAGTTCACATTCATTAGAACTTACTAGGAATTTTTGAGGCTTGTGTTGGGAGAAACCTTCCTCCAGTGAAAATTTGTTTACTTCCTACCAGGCATCTGGGGAACTAGCAACCCAAGTAAATGTTATATTAGCAGCATATAGTCTTTTCAAAGGTGCAAATCATATAAACTCAGGCCACAAACTGGCCTAAGGACTGGCCGTGGGCCACACACTCTCAGAAATATGTTCCTCCAATCAGAACAAGGCAAGTCAGACAAGTTTCTATGCTGCTTTTTGAGGTAAAAATTATATTCCTAATTCACCCTTACTTTGAGGGTAAAACTCTTCATGGTTCCTGGTTTTAGGGAATCACCAATCAAACTCCAATTTGAGCCCAGAGCTTTGCTCCTGGCCTCTTGGTTGCCTTCTTAAACCTAGAGCTCTAGGCTACCTGAGATTACTAAATGATCCCGGGGCACAGGATGCCCTCAGCCCACCTCTTTAAATGCATGCAGACTTTGTTCTGGCTTGAGAGTATTTCCTTTGGCAAGCTGAATCACGTTTTAAAAGGTGTTCTTATTGTTAACATTCTTCGGTGCATCTTAGGTGCATTAGCAAAATAATTTCTATGATTTAGTCTGTCATATTGCCAAAAATAGAGGTCTATAAATTCTGGGGTGTCTGGCCGGCTAAGTTGGAGAAGTATTCGACTCTTCATCTCGGGGTCATGAATTCGAGCCCTACACTGAGCGTACAGATTACCAAAAAAAAATAAATTAAAAAAAAAAAAAAAAAAAGAGGTCTATAAAGTCTTCCTAGATATACCAAAACTTTGGGAGCGAGCTATCCCTCCACTATCATATCTAATTCTCCTCCAGAAATTAATGACCACTTCCCATCCACCTATTTTCAACAAAGAAATTGAGCATACCCTCCCTCTTCTCTTGATCTTCCACACCCCAGTAGAACTTAGTGGTTCTAACTTCTAAATATCTTTTAAATGTGTTCTCTTCTTCATTCCGGCTACTGACTTTCATCATTTCTTTTCTGCGTCACTGAAACAACATAACATTTCCATGCTTACCTCCCTCAAATGCATACTTCACATAGCTGCCAGCAAAACCTATTTAAAATAAATATCTGACTGGGGCGCCTAGGTGGCTCAGTCGGTTAAGCATCCAACTTCAGCTCAGGTCATGATCTCATGGTTCATGAGTTTGAGACCCGCATCAGGCTCTCTGTTGTCTGCACAGAGCCCACTTCGGATCCTCTGCCTCCTTCCCTGTCTCTCTCTCTCTCTTAGGCCCTCCCCAGCTTGTGTGCACTTCTGCTTGGTCTACCCTCTAGAGGCCCTCACAATTCACCCCAGCTTCCGTGGCTACTTGTCAGCTCTTTATCTTTCAGAAACCAGGTCAAGAATCTTCCAGGAAACTTGCAAGCAAATTCTTAGTGTGCCCTTTGTTATATCACTGCTTGATGTGCTTAACTGTTATTGCACTTACCACAGTGTACTGCCATCACTTATCTGTTGTCCAGATTAGACTATGAACTCCTTTTAAAGTCAGAGGACTCACCTCTTTATCCATGGTACACATTACATGAGGTACTTAATACCTGTTAGATAAATGTATTTCATTTCTACAATACCTTTACAACTGACTCCTATGTCCCGCTGCCGCCATCAGAGTTCAGGCCCTTTCTTCCTCTATCCTCATACACGTCCTTCTGCATCTAGTTTGTCAGCCTTCCTCACGTCACCCCAGTTCTCTCTGAAACACAGTTGTGACCAGGTCCTGCTTACCCTCAGAAACCTACTGCAACAGGCCCTGCCTCATTTTCCCCTGCTGCGCCAGCAGCTCATGGCAACCCAAGGATCTGCCACAGCGACAGCTCAGCTGGGACCTTGGGGCAGGCAGTACAGCCTAACCTTCTGACTTCTCACTCACCATCTAATGAAGCTTATTAGCATTAGACACCTCTCCAGACCCAAACTGTGGTGTGATGGCGTTGGTGATATTCTCCAATTCCGGCCCTCCCCATTTCAACTATATGGAAAACTCTATTTTACAGCACTGGTGTTCCGGGGGCTAGGGGAGGGGGAAGAGAGGAATGACACAAAGGGGGAATTATTGTCTACAGAGAACCTAAGGCCAACAATAAAACCGAATAAAGGTCAGTCTGTTTTTTATGATCATCATGAACCAGCAATTTTTTTTTTTTAATGTTTATTTATTTTTGAGAAAGAGAAAGCTCGCGTAAGAATGGGGCAGGGCAGAGAGAGACAGGGACAGAGGATCCAAAGCAGGCTCTGTGCTGACAGCAGAGAACCTGATGCAGGGCTCAAATGCACAAACTGTGAGATCACGATCTGAGCCAAAGTCTGATGCTTAGCCGACTGAGCCACCCAGGTGCCCCAAGAACACCAATTCTAAACAATGTAAGCTTCATTACTATTTCATTAGTAATATTATTACTAATATTTTATTTCTCCCTGCCAAGGCAGATAGGTCCTCCACCAACAGTCCCTGGTGAACCACTGGTATTCAGGCATCGTGCCCTTGCAAACATTTAAGCGACCCCCAAAAGAGAATTAATCGCCTCTTCCTAAACCCTTAATATACATCTGAGTCTCTGACAAGGCTGTAAGCACATTAAGGGGAGCTTACCTATAACCCCTAGTGCAGACATTCGTGAACACACTTACCCTTCTAGCCAGCCGCGCTTCCAAAGCTTGCCTCAGCTGCGCAGTAAGGTCCTCAGGGAAATGCGCCCAGTGCCAGCTCTACTATGTTGCTACGAGAAACAAACCATCATGCCTTACACTCACCCTTCAGACCAAACTAACTGCATACAGAATATAATTTAAACACCGAAGGTTGGCATTTACAGAACATCATGATGTGGAACATCATTCTAAATCCTACTACAGCTGACCCTTAAGTGACAAGGGGGTTAGGGACACTGACACCTTACACAGTCAGAAATCTGTGTGACTCCCCAAAAACTGAACTACTAACAGCCTACCAGTGACCAAAAGTCTTACTGATAACCTAGACAGTTAATTAGCATGTATTTTTTATGTTATAAGATTTATATGCTGTATTTACAATAAAGCTAGAGAAAAATATAAAAACCCCAAAGAAGAAATACATTTACAGTACTATACTGTATACATTGAAAAAATCCACATATTAACTGGACCCGTGCAACTGCTGTTCAAAGGTCAAATGTATTTAACACTCTTCTTATACCAAACCACTCATACTCAATGTATTTCTGTCTCTTACATATGACTCTTTTTTGTATCACAGTACTTTGTAATTTACGACACTGCTAAGCCCTAGAAGGAAACTTAAATAGTCCTATTTTAGTGCTATATATGCAAAAGACACCAAGTACTACTGAATAAAACTATGGACAGTTAATACATAAAAGACTACAATACATTTTTATTATATAGCATTTTATTTTTAAAAAAACTTTATTTCAAAGAATACATTTTCACATTAGAGATTCCTACAGTGGGAAAATAACAATTTATTACTTACAGTTTTATATTTGTAGAACATTAGGACAAGTAAAATAAACACATTTGAGGATTAAGTCTCAGTTCAGAATCTGTAATATTTTGATACATCTATAAGGGTACCTCTTCCCTATGTGGAATTTTTCTACACTCAGAAGCTCTCCAGGCTCCTCCTCCCAAGCTTTAGAAATGAGTAATGTCAAAGAGCAGGATTTCCTAACTTTAAAGTTTCCCTAGGACATGTAACCATTAATAACTGGTATAACAGAGAGGGAAGTTTTCAAAAATTAAACACTGACTAATTTTCTGCAAAGTCTTTACTTGTGAATGAACAGTCTTTCCCTTTCACCATCATTCCCAGGACAAACATAGATGTTTGATCAGGTATTGATAGTAATAAAGCTGAATTCCCTTTAAGAATTTGAAAAGCTAACAGGCAAAAGCTCATATGCAATGTTTAGTTATGCTGAGTCTTGTGAGAAGCTGGGAGACAACCCCATAAACTCACCAGAACAAGGAACTCAGTCCCCAAATTACTTGGATACAATTTCTCTCAAACCTTTTCCTCAAAGACTGAATTCTAAAAATAACCAGGCGATTAGAAGAGGTTTGTCTCACCAATGGACTTATCTGTTATTTCCTCCTTATTGTGAGTTCAATGGCATGACAGAGCAGAGGCAAAGAGGTGTACAATCAATTCTCGTGGTATTAAGTCAAAAAGGTCAGAGCTTCCACAGCATGGCAACAGCTTTGCAGATGCCCACATCATGATAGTTGAAATAACACAGCCCAGCAAAGGTTAAAGCTGACAGGGCCAAAACTCCTGCCTTGGCGGTTTTCTGCAAAGCATCTCCATGAACGTAGTCAGTAACCACTTGTCCAAGGCCCCTAAAGAAAAAAATAACAGTACAAAAGAAAGCCAAACAGCTAACTTGACTGCAAAACAATAATTATCAGGTTCAAAGTACAACTCAAGGTCATAGACTCATAAACCAAAATGAAGGAATCAAGAGTTTCCCAGTAATATAATAAAGACATCTCTATTCTTCAGATTGAATTTTCCAGAGTTACTTCTATCAAAGACAGTAGTTAACTGCCACTCTATATACAAAATCTTGGTTGTTGTTTGTTTGTTTAATTAAAACAAATGCTCCAGGGGCACCGGCCTAGGTCAGTTGGAGAAGCGTGTGACTCTTTGATCACAGGGTAGTAAGTTCAAGTCCCACACTGGGTGTAGAGATTAATAATAAATAAATAAATAAACTTTAAAACAAATGCTCTATAGAATTTTTCATTAATTAAAAAAAATTTATGAAGCAGATATTATGTGCCAGAACCTGTTATAGATGTTGAAACAACAGCAAATAAGACAGCATCCTTGCCTTTATGGAACAGATTCTAGTGAAGGAGAAAATAAATATGTATGTGGTATGAGAAAATATTTTAGAAAGGATGACCTGAATGAGAAGAACGTTCTAAACAGAAGTGACAATGACCTTGGCATCTTTGAGGAATAGTAAAAAGATTAGTGTGACTGGAGGACCAGATCATAATGGAAAGGCAGATCACATAGGGCCCTGAAGGTCATAATAAAAGTTTATTATTTCAGGGGTGACTGGCTGGCTCAGCCCATGGAGCACATGACTCTTGATCTCGGGGTTGTGAGTTTGACCCTCACATAGGGTACAGAGATTACTTAAAAAAATCTTAAAAAAAAAAGTCTGAATTTCATATGAAATGTAATGGGACACCACAGACGTGTTTTTAAGTAGGGAGTAACCTAAGTAAGGAGTGACCTAATTTTACTTTTTTTAAATTTATTTTTTTATTTATTTTTTATTTTTTTAACGTTTATTTATTTTGAGACAGAGAGAGACAGAGCATGAATGGGGGAGGGTCAGAGAGAGAGAGGGAGACACAGAATCTGAAACAGGCTCCAGGCTCTGCGTTGTCAGCACAGAGCCTGACGCGGGGCTCAAACTCAGAGACCGCGAGATCACGACCTGAGCCAAAGTCGGATGCTCAACCAACTGAGCCACCCAGACGCCCCTAATTTTACTTTTTTAATAACAGCTTTAGTGAGATATAATTCACATACCATAAAATTAACACTTTCTTTTTCAAATTTTTTTTTCAACGTTTTTTATTTATTTTTGGGACAGAGAGAGACAGAGCATGAACCGGGGAAGGGCAGAGAGAGAGGGAGACACAGAATCGGAAACAGGCTCCAGGCTCTGAGCCATCAGCCCAGAGCCTGACGCGGGGCTCGAACTCACGGACCGCGAGATTGTGACCTGGCTGAAGTCGGACGCTTAACCGACTGCGCCACCCAGGCGCCCCAGAATTAACACTTTCTAAAGCGAGCAAGCACTATGCCCAATGTGGAGCTTGAACTCACGACCCTGACATCAGGTACCAGGCTCTACCCACTGCCCCAGCCAGGCATGCCCCATAAAATTAACCCTTTTTCAAGAGTACACTTCACTGGTTTGTAGTGTATTCACAAAGTTGTGCAACATCATCACTATTTAATTCTCATCACCCCAAAAAGAAACCCTGCATCCATGAGCTCATTATTCAACAACTAACTTGTTTTCTATTTCTACAGACTTGCCTATTCTATACATTTTATATAAATGAAACATGTGGCCTTGTGTGTCAAGTTTCTTTCACTTCACATTTTCAAGGTTCATCAACATTGTGGCACATACTTGGATTGTTTTTGCTTTTTGGTTATTGTAAATTACACTGCATGAATATTACTATTCAAGTTTTTGCGTGAGGATATGTTTTCAATTTTGAGGGGTGTACACATAAAAGTGGAATCGATGAGTTATATGGTGACTCTAACTTTTTGTTAGAACTGCCAAACTGTTTTCCAAAGCGGCTCCAACTTCTTAAATTCCCAGCAGACACAGGAGGACTCCCAACTTCTCCACATCCTTGAAACACTTGTCATCGCCCATCTTTTTGATTAGAGCCATCCTATTAAGTATGAAGTGGCAGCTCATTGTGGTTGTGATTTGCATTTCTCTAATAAAAAATGGTGTTGAGCATTTTTTCATGTTGCTTATGAGCCATTTGTGTATCTCCTATAAAGAAATGTAATTTTTCTTTTAAAAAAGACCACCTTGGCTGCAGTATGGTGAATGGAGAGTGCAGGCAGCAGAAGGGGGGCAAGAACAGAAACAGAAAACCAGTTAGGAGGCAAATAAAGTAGCCTCAGCAAGTTTGTTGGCTCAACTTAGGCTGGTGACGGGGGAGATGGTGTGAAGTGACAATTTAGACAGGCTATGTTTTGAAGAGGGAACAAACAGAAAGAGGTGATGGACTGGATGTGGGATAAGACAAAAAGAAGTATCTGCAATAACTCCTAGGATTTTTGGCTTGAGCAACTATGATTTAATTGAGTTAGGGAAGAACAGGAAAGGAGGCAGCTTTAAGGGAAAATCAAGAGAGATTTGGGGCGGACAAGAGTGGCTTTTGGCAATGTTAAATTTGAGGTGACTATTACACATTCAAATGGACTCCACTGGTTAGACAAGTGGAATCACAGGACTGCAGATCAAGAAGAGGTCAGATCTGAGCTCGCCTCAGGAAATTAGAGAAATTAAGAAAGGAAAACTGAGCCCAGGATTCAGGGCTTTCTCGTTCACACGTCAGACAAGGGGAGAAGCTGGCATCAGAGACTGAGAAGGTGCAGCTAGTGAGATGGAGGAAAATGGTGGGCACAGGGTCTACAGAGCCAAAACAAATTATTTAAGGAGGGGATGGCCAATTAAGTTGAACGGTGCTGAGAGTTCAAGTAAGAGGAAGACCGAGAACAGACAGATAGATTTGGAAAAATGAAGGTTTTGGGGGATATTGGTAAGAATTACTTCAGTTATGTAGTTAGGATAAAAGCCCAATTAATGTGGATTAAAAGAGAATGGATGCTGAGTAATTAATGCACAATTATAGACATTCTTTTAAGTCATCCTGTGTGTGTGTGTGTGTGTATGTGTGTGTGTGTGTGAGAGAGAGAGAGAGAGAGAGAGAGGGAGAGAAAGAGAGAGAGAGAGAAGGAAGAATTAGTAAGGTAACTGGAGAATAGAATAAAAAATATATATAAATATATTACATTAGAATTCTTAATCTGACTTTTCGTTGATTTAGATGATCTCCTGCCAAAAACCACATATTAGAGAAATATTCCTGTACTTGTGATCTAATATTTCATAATGCAATGGAATCCTGTATTTTGAAAGGTCTGTAGATTAAAGGGTAATTCCCTGACCAACCCTAGAAAATCAGGTAAGCAAAATCCCTTGTAACACTAATCTACAAAATCATTCTGATAGATCACTTAACCTTCCCCGGGGTTTAGTGTCCACATCTGTAAATAACAGGGTTGGTTAAGATATTCCCAAGTCCTTTCAGTTCTAAGAACCCAAAAATGCTTCCCCTGCCCACAATATCATGTTGTCCTTATAAAACAACATAAAATGAACTCAAAGATCCTGTTATTTACAAACTTTGCAGAGGGTTAATTAACTTAGAAAGTCTAACAAACTACACCGGATAAAGTAAATAGAAGCTGGGAATTCACTCATTCAATAAGTATTTACTTAGTGCGTGTCAGGGACTGCTCTAGGCATTAAATATATATAACAACAAACAAAAACAGCCAAAAGTCTGTTTTCTTTTTTTAAAAAGGGCAACACTTAACTACAGTGTCTAAGGATGCACAACTGAGTGATAAAACCACACTAAAATGTAAGGGAGTGATTACTATAAAAACCAGGATAATGGTTCCTGGTTGGGAGGATGCTGAACAGTTATGACTGAGGTAGAACACAAGGAAGAAGCTTCTGGAGTAGGTGGCAACGTTCAATTTCTTGACCTGGGCAGCATTACCCTTGCAATAATTCATTAAGCCATGGATGTGATTCTTGTAATTTTCTGTATCAGTGCTTTCATTCTAATGAGGGGAAACAAGGAATACACAAAATGATAAACAGATGATACAGTATAGTAGAAGGTAATAAGCACTACTGAGAAAAATAAAACAGGGGAGAGGGATAAGACATACTGGGAAGGACACTATAATTGTGAATAAGTGGTTAGAGAAGGCTTCATTGAGAAGGTGACAGTTCAGATGTGAAGGAAATGAGGAATAAGCCATGTAACTAGAGAAAGAGAGTGTCAGGCAGAAGCAAAGTAGACTCTTGAGGCCTGGAGTGTCCCTGGAGTGTCCAAGAATTATCATGAAAGCCGGTGTGAATGACAGAGAGAGTAGCTGGAAATTGGGGAAGAAAGAGAGCCAGACTACCTTGGGTCAGTAGACCATCATGAGAATTCTGACTTTTAGCCTGAGGAAGGTTAAAAGACAGCAAAGTGTTTTGAGAAGGAGAATGTCTTCATCTGACTTAATATTTTAAAAGGATCACTGAGACTGCTGTGTTGGGAATAGACAGAAGGAGGACCAGTTAGGTGACTACTACTGAAACCAAAGATGATGACCAGGTTTGAGGCATGCACAATTAGAAGAGTGCAAATGCCATTAATTCAGATCGGCAAGAGTACTAGAGGAAGAGATCTGGGGAGTCGACGAACTCAGTTTTATAACATGCTATATTCAAAATGCCTATTAGACATGGAAGAGAAGACATCAAATAGGCAGGCAGATACACAAATCTGGGCATACAAATACTTTATAGGTTTTAAAGTTGTCTACAGGTCTGAGTATCTCAATCAACTTCTCCCTCATCTGCAGTAACGGGACAAGCTCACAGCAAATAAATTTAGCAACGTAACACTGAAGGGTCTGCTGTACTTGCCAGTGACTATGGAGCGTGAGGGCTGCAGCCAAGGAGTAGTCCATCGCAGAGCTGGGATTCAAATAAGCAGCTGGAATTAGGCCCAGGAGCAAAACACTGACCACCCTCTCACCAGTCCAGTGGAGAGATGAAGCCTTGGAACCAGCTATAAAAAGGAGGGACCAGATTTATAAGAGTTGAAAGGGGAAAACACACATATCTCACATTCAGTATTTGCCACAAAATAACCCAGCTGACAGAATGGCAAATAGTATGCATATGAGACTTAACTGAGCAGAAAGAGAGTAAGATAAAGAAGATAAATGAGAAAGATGCTATCTCCCTTCTTTGACGCTCTTTAGCTCGAGGTGTCACAGTGCCTATTTAAATGCATTAGAAGACTGATCCAATTTGCTGACAGGCCAGAAGATGGATGAACTACCTTTGCAGAACCACCAACCTTGGGCTTTAGTGTAATGGACAGATACTTTACGAATGTAAGTTAATACCAGCAGAGGAATTCCTTTAAAACATTACTCTTTTATTTACACATTCTAATTTTTAGAATTTGAAGGTAATACTAAAAATCCTCCCCCCAAAAAAAACCAAACCAGCCAATTCAAAAAGTTCCGATGTGAACTTTTACGATTATGGTCCTTCTTCTGTCCCATTACTTATAAATAGTCCAAAACAGGTATGAACACGAACATGAAAACTTCTTTTAAATAAGTGAAAAACAAAATGGGCTTTAAACATTTCTTTGGGAGCCTCTATCTTTTTTGGTTACAGATCTCTTTGGGAATCTAATAAAAGGACAGATATTCCCCAGAAAAATGCACATGGACGCATACATTAAAAACGATGTTTAAAACTTCAAGGGCTTGCTTTCAGTCCCATGCACTTTAAATTAAAACCACTCTGCTAAATTTAACTGAACTAAACAAAGGAATGCAGAAACAAAGAATTTTCCAAGACAAAATAACTCTAAAAAGCAGAAAAACTATACTTGCCTAATTTCTCATAATTCAGATGCAACTGTACATAAGTTATTGACTTAAGAATCAAGAGGAATCTTTATCTCTATCTCTATAAAATACAGATCTTTCCAGACTCTAAAACTGGAAATAATAGTTAACTTACTATTCACTTACAGGTTTTCCATAATATTCACCCCAAAAATGCCATGTGATTTTAGTACCAACCTAAATAAAAATAATTCAGTTAACAGCTATAAATATGTATGACTTTTTAAATTGTCTACTATTCTAAATTACTTGTATATGGTTCCTCTCTATCAGCTAAATAAGAGTGACTATATTTTATAGACTCTTCCTACAAAACTATTTCCTTTAAAAAAATTGAAATTTTCATAGACTTAGACCAGAAGGGTTCTCTTTCAGTGTAAATGGCATCCTTCAACCATTGTGGCATTGTCTGCCCCAAGGTGCAGGCTAAACAGGTCTTCATCTGACAGAGTTGGACATAAGAATTCCACTCCACAGATAGCAAGTCCTGCCAAAGGCATGAAAATTACCCAAGACAAAGATGAAAAGAGCCCAAAAAGCAGTAGCAATGAAAGAAAAAAAAAACGTACCATGGTGGTTGGGTGACAGGTGAATGTGCTGTGTTCTACACTGTCCTGGGGCAGGTTGGTCCTGGAGAAATGCTGAGACATAAGCAGGTCTGACTACTGGAATTCGGAGAAACAGAGCTGAGGAAAGAGATATAAGGGAAGTCATAAACATTTCTCCTTTAACAGGAATAACAGACTTTCTAAATGACCATAAGCAAGCTATTTACTCCAAACAGGGGATAACAACTCATTTGTAAAATGAGGACAGTATATATTTCCCTGGATTACTATGAAGTCAGACTAAGTAGCCATTGAAAGACTGAAAAATCAATGAACCACTTATGTAAAAGGGCTTCACTCTTACCAATTTTATAAAGTAAATTATAGGGCACCTGTGTGGCTCAGTTGGTTGAGGGTCTGACTCTTGATTTTGACTCAGGTCATGATCTCACGATTCATGGGTTCAAGCCCCATATGGGGCTCTGTTCTAGCAGTGTGGAGCCTGCTTGCTCGCACTCTCTCTCTCTCTCTCTCTCTCTCCCCCCTCACCTGCTCGCATGCGCACTCTCTCAAAATAAACTTTAAATAAATAAATAAATAGTAAATTATAGTTCCTTTCTCTTTCCATTTATTCATCTGTTCATCCAACAAACATTTACTGCAGGTAAAAACATGCTCTTCATTGGAGCAAGAGACAAGACAGTCTTTGTCCTCAAGGAATTCAGTCTAATTTAGGAAGTACATCTATTACCATCTTCCTTTTCAAGATCAGTTTCTCTACTTGTACTCTTTTTTAATTTTTTAAAATGTTTTATTTATTTTAAGAGAGAGAGAGGCAGAGAGGAGGGGGGACAGAGAATCCCAAGCAGGGTCTGTGCCCTCAGCAAAGAGCTCAACGTGGGGCTGAACTCACTAACGAGATCATGACCTGAGCCTAAGTTGGACGCTTAACCGACTGAGCCACTCAGGCACCCCTACACTTGTACTCTTGAACCTATCCCGTTCTGTCCCCTTTTTGATCCTGTCTCTTGGTTAAAAACTAGACCTAGTTCACGCAATGCCACCACTTACTAGCTGTGAGGTGATGAGCAATTAAGTTAAACAGCCTCTCTAAGTCTAAATGTCCTTATCTGTAAAATGAAAATAGTAGCACTTACTTCATAATACTCCACTGAAAATTAACATATGAAAGGTGCTTAGCATAATTCCCAGAATGTCATAATTACTCAATAAGAGGTAATTTCTCTCCTGTGTCTTTCACCTCTCCTTCCTTCCTATTGGCCATTTCCAACTATGCTTCTTTATTTTTTTTTAAATATAATTTACTGTCAAGTTAGATAACATACAGAGTATACAGCGCGCTCTTGGTTTCGAGGGTAGATTCTCATGATTCATTGCTTACATCCAACACCCAGTGCTCATCCCAACAAGTGCCCTCCTCAATGCCCATCCCACATTTTCCGCTCCCCCTCCTGCCTCCCCCATCAACCCTCGGTTTGTTCTCTGTACTGTACCTCAGTTTGTAACTATTTTTTTCCTTCCCTTCCCCCATGGTCCTCTGTTAAGTTTCTCAAGTTCCATATAAGAGCGAAAACATGTATGTCTTTCTCTGACTGACTGATTTCACTTAGCATAATACCCTCCAGTTCCATCCACACTGTTGCAAATGGCAAATTTTCATTCTTTTTCATTGCCAAGTAGTATTTCATTGTATATATATGCCACTGCTTCTTTATCCATTCATCAGTTGATGGACATTTGGGCTCTTCCCATAATTTGGCTCTTCCAATTATGCTTCTTTAAAATGTTGGCTAAATCACCTCCACTTATTCACTTCCCTATCATTCTTCAACTCTGAAACTTATTGTCATCCCTACTAAAACTGCTTTAAGTTGCCAATGGTCTCCATGTGATCACATCCAACAAACACCCTTTAGTCTCCACCCTATTGGACCTTTCCTCTCTTCTGTTCTGATGAACTCTCTTCTAGTCCTCCCTTTGATTGTCCGACATCCTATATCAAACTCCTCCTACATTCACTCTTAATGTTTTCCCAACTTTCTATCATCTGCCCATTGCTCTCCTCATGTCTTAAGACCACCCTTGGCCGTTTTGTCCACTCAGCTTATTCTACCCATAAGCTGATGACACCCAATTCTGTATCTGCAACCCTGCTATCTCTCCAGAGTTTCAGAAGTGTGAGTGCCTCCTGGGTCTCTCCCCTGAGATATCCTACATGATCCTCAAACTCACCATGCCAAAAATTACAATCATCCTTCAACTCACTTTCTCAACCAAACTCGTCTTCCATTTGCTTGTTCGCCACTTTATTTAATAACATCCCAGGCACTCTTTAACCTAAACCAAAAATCTGCCAAGTCATGTAAAATTTCCCTCCCTAAATTATCAATCACCAAATGATACTGATGCATCTCCTTAACATTTCTTGAGATAATCTGCTCTTTGTTTGTACTACTCCAACAGTGTCCTATCTCATCTCCCTGACGTGTGTCCTAGCCGGTCCCATCTCCTATGATGGCCATCTACCACAGTGTTACTCAAGTGATCGATTTAAACTGCAACTCTATATCAAATCTTTCAATGGTCCCCTTCAGAGCAGGTAAATGCACACTCCTTATCAAGACAAGTTCTTCCATGATTTGATTCCAGCTCACCTTTCCAGATTCATCTCTCATTCCTCACCTTCAGTTTCATGCACTAATATCTAGTTTATTTATTCTCCTACTTCACATTCCTACACCTTCATCATTACTTTAGCTCATTCCAGTAGCTCCAACTGTAATGTCCTTCGTCCTGTGGCCTTCCTTATCCTCAAGACTCAAATAGGACACACTTCCTTCAGGAACCAAGAGAGGGTAACCTTTCCAAAACATACAGCTAAATATGTTCTTCCTCTGGACTACCATAATAATTTATGTACAGTACAACAGTTTGTGCTTTATGTTAAGTTATGCTTACGTGTGTTTTCCGTATAAAAATGAAAACTCTTCGAGGGCAGGAACTATGTTTTATTCACATCTGTATCCCAATCCTACTACAGTGTCTGGTTGAATACAAATGCCCAGTTGAATGATTATCAAGTTGATCTCCCGACCCCTATGCCAACTCCGGGTAAATGGGCAAGACCAGGCATTGGCACTTAGAGCCTAACACACAATTTTCCAATGCAGGGTGGGTGCACTCTACGGACTTTGTATGGGGAGAAAAAACAGAACTCTTATGAACAGCTTCAGCAGGACCGTAACTTCCAGGAGCTCTCTTTCAGATTATCCATCCCCACGTCAGCCCTGAGCGGGAGTGATAACGCGCTCGGGAAAACGTCTGGGCGCGTAGGTAACAGGGATTACCGCCATGGTTTCGACAGAAGCCAGATGGGCAAACGGAATGGAGGGATTCCCTGCTCAAGAGGCCTCGTCGCCTGGAGGCAAATCCTCACCGCACTCCCTTCCCTGGCTGGAGACTGTACTAAGAACCTCCGGCTGCCAGGACCCCTCACCTCGGCCTCCTTGCGCACGACACAGGACACCCAGCCGCCAGAGATTCGCCATCTTTCTCCCGAAGGTTCAAGGTCACCCAGCAACCCGGAAGCAGTCACTCGATTACTCCCACCCCTCGACAACGAAAGAAAACAAGAAACAGGAAAATGCCTGGTGAACCGGAAGTCGGGAGCTGGCGCGCGTCCGCCGCGCATGCGCACACACGCTTGTAAGAAGGCCGGGAGTTCGAGGTGGACGATGGCGGAGCTGGGTGAGGCGGACGAAGCGGAGTTGCAGCGCCTGGTGGCAGCCGAACAGCAGAAAGCGCAGTTCACGGCACAGGTGCGAGGACAAGGACCGCGGTGGAGAGAAAAGAGGCTGAGGCTCAGGTTGACTTTTCAGGCTCTATACTCAGCCCGCGAAGTGACTGCCGCTAGAAAAAAACTAGCAGAGCTCTGCCACTTCGCTACGGGGAGGCTGCCCAATGCTCGTTCTTGCTGCGCCCGGTTCTTCTCGGAAAAGAAATGAGCATGGCCCTCCAGGCCCTGGTGACCAGTAGTGCTCGGGTGCCTGTTCGGCAAACCCGGCGTGGGGGAAAGAGAAAGTGTAAAGCAGAGGAGAAAGGTTCGGGCGACGCCAAGGTCACCGGAAACTAGTTTGGCGGCGAGCTCTCTGGGCTTGGCATTCGGAAGGTCGGGGTTCTGATCCTGCCTCTGCCCCTTACAGGCCACGTACCTCTAGGCAAGACACCCACCCATATGGGTCCTGGTTTTGCAGTCGCCTGCTGCCTCACTGGATTGTAGAGACCATATGCGATAACGTATTTGAAAACGACAAAGTAGTAGAACATTAATGGAGAAAGGTGGACTCTGAAGTAGTCAGTGTGGACTGTAGTTAAGAACAAGTGTTTTGGAGCCCTTTCGCCACCGTTTGAAACCCGGCGTGGTCGCTTACTAGCAGCAGGACCACTCCCAGTATGGCTTATTGCTTAACCACGTCTCAGACTGAGAGGACAGTCACACTTTAGGACCGCAGACAGTATTGACTGAGTACTCAGCATCCCAAAAAGGACGCCCTCAGTAAATGGTTAAAGAACTGCTCTGTAAGGGATAGATTTGGAGTGAGATGAATGCAGTGGTTTGGGGGACATTCATTGGTACCATACCTTTCCAGCTTACACTGGAGCTAATTGGGAAGATAAAAGATACTCACCCTGCCTGAAAACTTACAATCTGATTAAGGACTTAACACAGTTGTAAAAAATAGACCGTGGCCTTCAAGGAGGTAAAAATTTGAACTGTGTTGAAGAATGGGAAAAATCTTTAGGGAGGGCATTCCAGGAATATTAAGGGTCGAGTATGCTATGCATGTACTTCATGGAAGCACAACAGGTTAGTGGTTAAATACGGGAGTGCCCCGAGTGGCTGAGAGGAACTGATGCATTAAGCAAACACAGGGGTGACGTGATGGAAAGTAATTTTTAATCACTAAAGAGAAAAACAGTAATGGAGAGAATAAAGGATTATTGCAACGGTAAGGACAAGGATCTGGGCCATACTGGTGACAAGTTATGAAGTGAGGAAAGAGGGGAGCCCATGGTTTGTTGATTGAATGATTCCATCAGGTGATAGAAAATGAGAAGAATGGGAAGGAAATAAAGTTGGCAGAGTTAGACCTATATGCAGACATCAGTGGTTATTTTCTTTCTTCTTAGGTGCATCACTTCATGGAGCTATGCTGGGATAAATGTGTGGAGAAGCCAGGGAATCGCCTAGACTCTCGCACTGAAAACTGCCTCTCTAGCTGTGTGGACCGCTTCATTGACACTACTCTTGCTATCACCAGTCGCTTTGCCCAGATTGTACAGAAAGGAGGACAATAAGCCATCCCTTGGGAGAATGACAGAAGAAACAAAGGACTTGTTAGAGCAGATTGATGGGCCACTGGGGGAAGGTCGGCAGCCCATTGTCAGGTGAACTTGAGGCTGTTACCAAGCCTGTTGGTGCTAAAAAGTCACAGATCAAATGTTCAAAAAGTGAAATTTATTTATTTGGAATTCAGAAATTCCATGTTGTATCACAACAGTTGCTCAATAAATGTGAATTCTCCAACTCTTTTTTTTTTAACCCCATTTTAGGATTTAATATAGAGATCTCTGATGGGCAGGAACACTAGAAACAAGTGTGTTCCAAGACCAGTAGTGCAAATGAGATCTTGGGTTTTGAAGGGCCATCCTAAACCACTAATTAAGGGGGCTAGAAGAACCATCAAAACCTTAGCCTAAGGTATAGAAGAGAAATTGGGGTTGAGAAGGGTGAAGAACAGAAAACAGCTTTATTGCTTATACATGACCAAGAAAAGGTAAACATGGCAAAAAAAAAAAACAACCAAAAAAAACAAAACAGGCAAGATGTGTATTCTTGGGATAGAAATAGGCCTGCTAGTATGGGAGAAAGGGAAGGTCAAGCCCAAAACAGAACCAACTTCCTGGAGATGCCTTGTTCCACTGGCCCATCTTCCTGAGTCTGTGCTAAAATCAATACTTTTACAGCACAGAAACAATGCTTCAAAAAAATACATGAAGACTCCTTCCAACAAAGATTTCACTTACTTCAAGAACAAAACAATTGCTTTAGGTTAAGAGGTAGTAATTACAGACGTCCTGCCCTCCCACCCGTGGGCCCCCACTAATCCCAAAGGTAAAAATATACGCCATGGAACAATGACAGTTGAGTACCAAAGTATTAATGTTTCAAGTAAATATCCTCAAAGGTAGCACCTGCTTATAATCAAGGGATGAGAACCTCTAGCCAACCATGTATTTTGTGACTAAGCACTTTATTAGAAATCTGTTCTGGAAAGAACAAATTTTGTAGTTAGAACCACAAAGTATTACCACCTCATGGAATGTTGTTATAGTTCTATTCTATTGCTGGTGTCTTACACTGTCATGCTACCATGAAGTATTTCTGTATTCTACATGGGGAAGGTAAGGCCAGGAAGGTTAACTTACCTGTTCAGACCTCATAACTAGTTAGTGGCAGAACCAAGACCAAAAGTCTGGGTTTTCAAGTTTTCTACTCAGCTGATGAAGTGACAACCAGGAAAAACAATGTCACTTGACATTCCGTGATAATGAAAAAACTCACCTGTGTTCTACCAGCTTTTTTTCAGTGATATTTTGGTTTTTTTTAAGAATTAACAGTAGGAAAAAAAAAAAAGAACAGTAGGGATCACAGTATAGAGCAAAGGGAAATAATACGGTCTCTGCTTGGTGCTTTAATCAGAAGGCTGACTGGGAAGAAGTGGGTGCATCCCTGAGAAGCCTGTTTCATTTTGGAACTGATTCAACATAACTTCAGGGAAAATCTAAAGTTCATTAATAGATTTAGAAATGAACAAGGAAGATAACATTTAAATGGCAGTTGCAACCCTGAATCCTGTTCAGAGCACCATTAAACAGCATAACCAATTCCTAACTTTATCCCATTTGGTTGAGGATTAAGACAACCGAAGAAAGAATTTTGAACACAAGGCCATTTAGGCAATAGACAACAAAGGAAGTAGAAAACCATTTACTATCCAATTACCATGTTTAGGGGTATACTGAGTGTAGCCACAGACCCTGTCCAGCAGAGAAATTTGACCAAAAAACCCTAGTCTCATAACAGCGGTCTATGGATGTTATGAAGGAAAAATATCTTGTTCTTATACATTTTTTCTCATTAAATAAACTGGACCATATCTAAGGGGCCAAATACAGAAAGATCAAAGCACCAAGGCTGAAGACACAAAAAGTTAAGTCCTGGCACCTGCTATATAAAGATAGCAACACGATGTTCCCTTACAGCATTCTACACAGCACTGGTTCCAATCCACCTCTTGATCCCAACCCTTGCCCTTCCCCAGATTCAACATTCCAATTGGTGTACCCAGGTCATTATTGGGTTCAGCTTTCTGGGTCCTTTAATTTGCTGTATATGCACTCTACCCTAAATGTGATTAATTGCAAAAAATAATCTCTTCGAGAAAACTTCATAACAAAATACCAGATTCCCTATTAACAGTAAGAGGATCAAGTTTAACAGGCCAAAACAAGACAAGTCTGTCAGAACATATATAGATGGCACAGGACAGCTCTGACCTCACGGCCCCTGTGCTGGGCAATAGAGTCACTGGCAAAACCCCAAGGTGACAGAGCTGCAAGTAACCAGTCAGATGGGCAAATGAAGAATGTTTCTTTCTCATTTAGTCATCCTCTGAACTCTCTGCAGACCTTTCATCTGTAGCCACTTTCCAATTTGTGCGTTTGTTTGTCCTCTCCTGTATTTCATTGTTAACTACAGGGATATGGACTTTTTTCTCTCTCTTTTTCCTTTTGGTTTTCTTAGTGTCTCTTTCCTCGCCTTCCTCAGAACTGCTGGATGCGGAATCATCGGACTGGGAAGTATCACTTTCTGCATCCAAGAATAAAGCAGGTTTCTTGAGCGACTTTTTCCTGGATTTTTTCTTGCGCTTATGTGGCTGTTTCCTTTTCCCGGTACTAGAAGCCCCCGTTTCTTCTGAAAACTCGCTTGAGGAATCTGCTGTTACATCTGTGGCTTCCTTTTTGCTTTTCTTCTGTTTTTTGTGTGACTTTTTTTTCTGCTTTTTTTTGTGGGATTTCTTTGACTTCTTGTGTTTGTGAGACTCGTGGGTAGATGATTTTACTTGGGGAGATGTTTTTTTTTCCATTGGTAATATCTTGCTGGTCACTACTAATAAAAAAGAGAAACTGCTTTACTATAGGAAATAAAAAGTCTATTAATATTTTAGTATTCTACACTCTAGATAGAAAGTTGGGGTTAACATCTGAATTTTAAATAAGAGCTTTGACATAGGGTTACTATGAGACTATCACTCTTTTTGTTTTCTCATTTTGTTTTCTTAAATTCTCATCTGTCACCTTGAGTTACTGTATGGAATACTATGTAGAAGAACCTAAATGCTATGTATATGCAGAACATCAATCAGGAAACGGCAAAATACCAAGTATCTCCAAACTAAATTGCCTATTATTTTCTGGTTACATTTTTAATGGCAAATGTTATCTCCTTTATAAAATTAGGAACCCACGGCACCTGGGTGGCTCAGTTGGTTAAGTATCCGACTTGGTTCAGGTCATGATCTCATGGTCCGTGAGTTCAAGCCCCGAGTCGGGCTCTGTGCAGACAGCTCAGAGCCTGGAGCCTGCTTCAGATTCTGTGTCTCCCTCTCTCTCTACCCTTCCCCTGCTAATGCTCTCTCTGTCTCAAAAATAAATAAAAAACATTTTTAAAATAAATAAATAAAATTAGGAACCCAATTTATAGTTCAGATTTGGAATAGTATTACTTGGTATTGGTTCACTGGGTTTCTAACTTTTTTTTCAGTAAGCCTATTTGCCTTACCTGTCTGTTTCAAATTCTTCAGGGTATAACTCTTTGTAACCGCTGTGACCCCATCTGTAAGATGACACAGATATTATATGTATTATTAAGGCAATACATACATTTCTTTAAGTTAAAAAAAAATTAGACTTACGAGTGCACGCATACACAGACAGGCACACAAAACAAAGAAAACACCATAGAGCCAACCCCATCTTCAAGCTCAGTAACTTAACTGGCTACATTTTCTGTACTGCACACTATCATTTTAGACACAAAGGATTCTTTTGTCCATTTGTAAGAGAACTTGCCATTCTCAAGAACTCTTTTACTCTGCTCTTTAGCTGTGAAATACTTCTCCAAAAACAACTCTTAAGATAATGCGGTCTATGTTGGGACAATTGTTTTTTACAGAGCAATTTTACTAAGATGTAATTCCTATACCATAAAATTCACTCTTTTGAAGTGTACAATTCAGTGGCTTTTAGTATATTCAGAGTTGTGCAACCGTCACCACTATCTAATTTCAGAACACTCTCATCACCCAAAAAGGAACTCCATCCTCTAGCACTAACTCTCCATTCCTCCCTCTCCTGTAGCCCATGGCAACCACGAATCTACTTTCTGTCTCTATGGATTTGCTGATTCTGGACATACCATATAAATAGAATCATGTAATAAGTGGCCTTTTGTGTCTGGTTTTTTCCACCTGTTTCCAAGCTTCATCCATGTTACAGTATATCAGTACTTTATTCCTTTCACCGTCAAAGAACATCACATTAGTCCCCCCTTATCTTCAGTTTTGCTTTCTGGAAGCAGATCGCCCTCCTTCTGTCATATTGTCAGAGGTCAGCAGCAGCCTAACGCTACATCAAAATGCCTACATCATTCCCCTCACTTCATCTCATCACATAGGCATTTTATCATCTCACATCATCACAAGAAGAATGATGAATACAGTATTAATAAAATATTTGACAGACCACATTCACATAAATTTTATTACAGTACATTGTTACAATTGTTCTATTTTTAGTTATTGTAAAGCTCTTACTGTCTCCAATTTAGAAATTAAACTTCATCAGGGGCACCTAGGTGGCTCAGTCGGTTAAGCATCCGACTTCAGCTCAGGTCATGATCTCATGGTGTGTGAGTTTGAGCCTGGGGTCGGGCTCTCTGCTGTCAGCACAGAGCCCATTTCAGATCCTCTGCCCTGCCTCTCTGCCCCTCCCCTGCTCGTGCTCACTCTCTCTCTGAAAAACAAATATTTAAAAACTAGAAAAAGAAATTAACTTTATCATAAGTATGTATGTATAGGAAAAAACATAGTATATATACGGTTCAGTACTACTCACGGTTTTAGGCAACCACTGGGGGTCTCAGAACATATCCTCATGGATAAAGGTGGGGACTACTGTACCATATTTTGTTTATCCCTTCATCAGTTGACAGACATTTGGGTTTCCACTTTGGAGCCATTATGATAATTATGCTATGAACATTTGTGTGCAAGTTTTTGTAGGGATAATTAATTTTTAAAAGTATATACTCTCAAGTCAGATATCATTAATGGTCACAAGAATTTAGTTACAAACCTGTCTGGCATATTAGCTTCATAATCATATAACTTCTTATTCCAGGATTTAGCCTTAAGAAAGTCATCTTCCAGTGCCCCAGAAATTTCAGTCTTTGGCCTCCAATAGTCTCTTTGACTTTCTTCATCAAAACCATCACTACGCATCCGGCTATAAGGAAACACAGAAGAACTTTTATATTTGGAAGCAATCTGCAAGGTTCCTTTATGGAATGTCATACACAAAACCCACTGAACAAGCTAAGGGGAAAACAACCACCTGATAATTAGTATTAAAAAAAAAAATGTAAAAAGTCATGATCTGTTCTACTGTCTAAGTCTGTACACTTATCCAGGGAAAATCTGACCGTTACTACCCATCCTATTGCAGAATACAGACAAAAATGACTTATGGACTATGGCATGCTGTAGCTCGCTCACTGATTCTCAAGTAGGAGGGCATGCAAAGAAGGATGCTGAGAATAATCACAGCTGGTGACAATTTCCAACTACTCTGGAGATTTCAGAATCTCCAGGGAAGGTTTTCCCTTCCTGGAAAACCAGCAACCTTCTGCACTGAGGTCGTAGTAACAGTAGGAACAAGGCCTAACCCATGAGGATGCTGGGGTAGAAAACCAGTTGAGAACCACTGACACAGCCTGTGCTTACAAGGTCCACTAACAAGTCACTCCGCAAGCTAACTAATTATCAAAAATGTTTAAGGGCCGCCTATATGCTAGGCACAGTTCTAGCTGCTAGGAATGTAATAGCAAATGAGACAATCAGAATCCTGCCCCTAAAGAGATTATGATTTAAAGATTTATTAGACCATGACAGGTATTAATAATTCACTCTAAAAATAGTATTTTCTTCCTGGAAATGCCTCTTGGAATTGAACAAGCAATACAAGACAAACCATCATCTGCACTAACTTCTAAATTCTCAAAGGACCATCTTTAGAAAGGAAACATTTTATCTGCAAATATCTGCAAAGATATTTATTTTTATATTGAGACCATGCCTTCTTTACCTTGGAGACCCCAAATACTTTCTTGCTTAAAGTCCTTCACATACAGCCAATCCTGAGCTGTATGTACTCCAAAGCCTGAGTACTCCGCAGGCACACTCACTCTCCTTAAATATCTCATATATTGTTTCCCTGGGTGGCTTTAGAAATTAGCATTATTAGTATAGTCATTTTTCATATACACAGCTCTACACTAACAGGCATATGAAGCCCAAGAGATGTTCCCAATACTCAGACATTCCTATACCTCCATAGATAAGACAACTAAGCCTGTATTATCCTTTATACTCAACACTGAAACTATTTAGAAGGTAATGTGAAAGGCTGTGTGACTTGGTGAACACAACAAGGAGATGGGGTAAAGAAAAGGCTCACAGAGAATCTAAGACTAACAGAGGAAAGGAGTGAATGATAGCTTAAGTGACTGTAAGTTACCAACAGTAAATCTTAAAAGCCACCAAGCAAGGTCAGAATACACAAAATCCTTAACTTTTAAAGTTGTTCAAGGTAGAATTTTGGAATTCAGTACCAAGAATTAAGCCATATGTATCATAGCCACTATCTTTATGCGTGGGTCTAGATTTATGAAAGAAGGAAGGCTTAAAGATTCACAGAACTGAACTCATCTATAGCGTACTAAAATGCTTTTAAGTGAAAGTTAATGGTTCTAAAGAAGATCAGAATTATTTTGGTTCTTAGAGCTGCAATTTCACCTTGAACTACTGGGTAACATTTTCCTTTTGGTTCCCCGGTAGGCATCTTCCATCTGTTTCTCCAGTTCTCTTATTTTCCACATATCTGATTCCTCCTGAATCTACATTTTTTTTAAAGAAAAGAAATACAAATAAATGACTAAAAATAACATTTTACATCAAAGAAAAGTAACTGACAAAACACTCTGCACTAATTATTGCATTACAGATTGGGTTATAACCAGGAACCTGGGAAACAAATTCAGGATTTCTAGAGTGGTTAAATAATCCGACCCAGTGAATCTCAAATGTTCTGCAGCCACACGAGAACTTTTTAACCCTGCACAGACACACCTATCACCTTACTAATTTTGCAATTATGCCGCAGTTATCAAATGATAATCCTTTCTGTTTCAATTAGTCACCAAGTTCTTGGGATTCTATCTCCTAAATTCCTCTTCATCTCTACAGTCACTGTTTTCATGCGAACGGCTCATCATCTCTCACCTGTAGCGCTGCAATTGCCTCACTGGTGTCTCTATTATTTCACTCCATCTGATCTATCCCCTACCCAGCTAACTAATCATCTAAGATACAAATACAAATTAAAGACTTTGATGGTTTCATTATAATTTAGAGGAAAAAGCGTCACAAGCCAACTCTAACTTACCACTCAAGCTTTATCTTCCGTCACTACCCCATGGCCCCGCCCCCCCCCCAACTCCCTACTTTCTGAATGCACAGTTTATTGCCAAGCCCCAAGTGCTTCATGCTCCTTTTTGTTGCCATGTGAGTACATGATGTTCCTTCTGTCTGGAATGATCTTTTACACATGGTAAAGTTTAACCTGTTAAACGAGAACTAATTCAAATATCATCAGCAGCTCAAATACCACCCATTCTATGAAGCCTTTCCTTATTTCCCAAGGCAGATTTCATTATTCATTCCTCAGTGCACTGAAGCACTTTGTGTATGTCTCTATTACAGTACTTATCAAATTGATTATAATTACCGATTTTATTCACCTTTGTATCTCCAAACTGCCAAAATAATGCTTGGCACACTGTATGCCTTCAATAAATGTTGAGGAATAACCAGATTGTACCTCTTACCTTATTGTGAGCATCTGTATGCCGGATGACATTCCTCAGGAGGACTTTCCCCAATGGAACCCGGGACATTCTTCAATCTGAAATTAATCAAGACATAACACTTAATAAAAATAATTTCCTTTATTACCTCCTCTTTTATTACAATATTATAAGGAAGCACGAGGTAAAGAAAAGATCACTGAACAAGAAGTCAGAAGTAAGTCCTAAGGGGTAGTTTTCCCTTTACCACTAAAAGAAGAAAAATGTCTGACCACACTAATATGAAGATGAATGTAACTGAGATAAATGTACGTCGAAGTTCTTTTAAACTGCACAAAGTTATGTGCTTTCAAGAGCACCATTTTATTTAATCTTCAACACAATCCCATGTTTTATATGAGGCAAGCATCTTCATTCTTATTTTGTAGGTGAAATTCCCTTAAGCCATAACTTGCCCCAGGCCAGATTGCCCAAGGCAAACCAGGTGCAGATTAGAAATCAACTGTGGAATCCCAAAATCAGTTCGTCATGAAGCAAATATCTGGATTTGAGACTATCTGGGACCAGCAAATGTCAACATTTGACATCAAATGCAGAGAGGCCCTAAATTTCTCCACTCAGGAGAATTTTACTTTCTAATTTGTACAGAAGCCTCCAAAATACAGATGACAAGGGTATCCAGTGTGTAGCTAGCAGCGGTTTTGTGCAACCACCCCACCGCTCACTCACCCCTCGATCCTGAGGAAATCAGGCATCTTGCTAGTGTGAGACGAAGAACCACTCCATTACAAGATCTCCTCCGACCCAGGAAGCCAAGGAGTCAGGGCTCAAAGGCAGCTCTGCAGCTTCACCCGAGTCCTTCGTGAAAACGCAGCCTTCCCACCGGTTATTCTGCCCTCACCCGCGGCCCAGGCCACCGTTGCCTTGCCCCCAGCCCAGACCGACAGGAAGATCTCTTTCCGGACTGAGGCCGGAGTCTGCGCCGGCGCGGAATCCGGAGGGCCGGGTTGACGGGGCATTCCCCGCTCACGCTCCTCTGGGACGGACCCGGGGGTTGGGCTTCGCTCTCCCGAAAGGATGGGGAGGCTCTGGACGGGTACAATCCTCGACTGGGCCCCAAGAAATACCTAGAGTGCCCGAAGGGGGGGTTGAAGCTTCCAAGGGGAAGTCAGAGAAAATACCCCCATCTCTGTCACCGGGATCCCTGCCCCCCAGCGGCCACGGAGCTCCCGGTAACCTTCCCTCCAAACGCCCTCCCCATACAGACACACACAAACACACCCATACCGTGCGCCGCAGCCTCGCGTGGCGGGGATTTGGGGAGGGGGGAGGGGGAGGTCTGAGAGACAAGGGAGCGGACTTCCGTTCCAGGCCGGAAGTCGTGCTCCTGAGAAACTCTTCCCACCAACAGGAGACGCGGAGACTCTCACAAGGAGAGTTTCCAGGATCCTCTAGAGATCGAAAGGTGCGGAAGGGAGGCGGGCGCCTTCCTGGAAAAGAAGTGGGTCGGGCTCAACTGAAAAGCAAGAAGGAGGAGATTCCGGAACTAGATATAAAAGTCCTTTCTGCCTGGAGCTTTCCGGACCCAATTAGATGTTGGACCCGGTCTGGTTACCCTGGTAACAGGTGTCGCTGTTTGTCAAGGAACCAAGAGAGGAGGTGGGTTCGCCGACCTCTGGAGTGATTGTCCTTTAGTTAAGCTTCCCATTTAGTATAACCCTACTAAAAAAAGAAAAAAAATAGTTTAACCCTACTATAGTATTCGGAGAACCCAAACCTCCTCTTTGCCTCATTCTGTGGCTGCTGTGGGACGCCTCTCCAGTGGGGGAGGAGGGCAAGGGAGGTGATCTCTAGACACAGATGGTGTATTATTACTCTCATACAGTGTTAACGAAGTGTCCCAGTTTCTCCATATTAATTAATTCTCACAATAACCTATGACATAGGTATTACCGTCATTTTGAGGAGAATTAACTGATGTATATAACCTAATTGCTCAGGGTCACACACCTAAGTTAAGTGATAAAGCTAAAATGGGATCTAGGCATTCCGGCTCCAGCTTTGCCTAAGCTGGAGGAAGCTATGAGGATGTCTCCTGTGGCCCTCACCCCACACACACCTCTGGCAGTTTCAGGACTGGATAGGCACCGGTCAGCCAAAACCCAGGTATTGGAACAAGAAAATCACCCATAATCCAGACTTTCAATGACTACCCTCATCACTTGAGAGGGTCTAGGCAGAGGTAAGGACTTGACATCTGAGACGACAACCTGAGAACTTTAAGAAGGGGTGCTAGATAATTAGAGAATAAGGAAAAGAAAAGTGGTGCTGATCCACAATTTGTTAGACACAGGTGCTGACTTCACCCAAACAAGACCTGTTCTTCCTTCTCCAAAAGAAGAAATGAATCACTACACAGACCTTTTTCCCCTTAAGGCATATCTTTACACAGACTTAAGAGGCCTATTCACCTCAATCATGGAGTCTTCCTCAAAGGGTCTGCTCACCCAAGTTACTCAGTTCTGGAACCTCCTAGACGATCTGGCTGAAAGCAACCCTGAGGGCTACGAGAAGTTTATTCAACAGCAGCTGAAAGAAGGGGAACAGCTCTGTGCCGCCCCAGAACCATGGCTCTGTCTACAAACCAGGATCCTGGTATGTAGAGTTGGTTCCCAGGGATGGGAGGTCTTGACTGAAATAATCCTGGAATAATCAGAGAATAACTTACCTTTAGCTATTGCGACTTTAAGAAAACTCGAGGGAAACTACCACTCTAAATGGAGAGTGAAACAGTGTGGAGGATCATGCTGAAGGAGTAAGAATGGGAAGTTCCCACTGGAAACATTTTGGAGATCTCACAATAAGCCATTTTCTACTAGAATAAAAAAAAGTAAAATGATTTAACAGAGAATCATAGAGTTGGAGGTTTTTCACCTAAAAAGAACTTAGTTGGCTGAGAGGTAAGGAAGTGGTGAAATAAGGTCAAATTCACCTGGAATAGCTGCTTGGATCAGTGCCCCCTCCTTCCTCCCAGTTCCTCTGGCAGTGGCAGCTGTATATTGAAGGAAAGTCGGTAGCTTGGAGGAAATCAGGTAAAAGTACAATTTCTCAGACACAGTTTTGTTTTATTTTTTTTATGGTGAAAAATTTAGATTTAGCTAGCTGGACTCAGTTTAGATGATCCCAATTTTGTTGGCAGCATCCAAAGCATCATAGTCAGGAGCCAGTCGAACATATGCTTTCTTTTCTCCCTCGGGCCTGATCAGAGTGTTGACCTTGGCCACGTCAGTGTCATAGAGCTTCTTCACAGCCTGTTTGATCTGGTGCTTGTTGGCCTTGACATCCCCAACAAACACAAGTGTGTTGTTTTCTATTTTCTTCATGGCTGGCTCAGTAGTCACGGGGAAAGACTGGTCAAGCTTGTTTCTCCTGGGGGCTCTGTTAACGAGGATATTCGGGTTGCCTTTGGAGACGCGGTGTCTTGAGCCATTGGAATGTAGGTGATGTGCGGATCTCCTTTTTTTTTATGCCCCTGGATGCCTTTCCGTACTGCTTTCTTGGCCTTCAAAGCCTTTACTTTGGCCTTGGCATTGGGAGGGTCAGGGGCTTCCTTCTTCGCCTTAGGTGCCGTCTTCGTGAAAGGGCTCAAACACAGTTTTAATACACAGAATGGCTATTTTAGAGCATAAAATTATCTGAGTTAACTTTAGGCTACGATTAAAAAAAACAACTAGGTTTTGAGATATGAAAATTTGCTTTTTAGAAACCAAAGGAAAAAATACTTTTCATCAACCTGTGTCAGTGGAAAAGGATCCCAGCTCCCCAGTCAAACACTCATCCAGTACCTCTAAGTATTGGCAGACCAGAAGATAGGTCTGAGACATCAGGTACATAGAATTTTGGGAGATTAAGCATATTTTAAAAACTTTATTGGGAATAAGCATGTACCAGATTTTACTTGGTAAAGGCAGTATAAGTAAAATATTTTATTTGGTTGTAGTTAATAACTAATAAGCACTTTTATTTATATAAATGTGGTTCAATTTTTCTAATAATAATCCATATAAAATGCCCAGAAATGCCCTAATTGAAAATTTGTGTATATAGCAACTGTGTGATTACCTCTGAAAAATACAGGAATACTTTATACTTTCTCGTTTTATCAGGATTATGGCTTAATAAATTAACTGATAGTACCATTAGTGAAATGAGTTGTCTTCATTTCACACCCTCTGAATTACACACACAGATGTTTATACAGTCATCGATGTGGCCTACAATCCTGATGTTCTCCAGGCAGCAGAAAAGGACCAAGTGAAAAAAGATCAATTAATACAGATGGCCATGAAATGCATTGAGGAAAAACTCCAATTCACTCTCTCACACTCTTACAGCATTACTAACTTTAGAATAAAAGGAAGCATTCAAAGGATGAAACAAAATCTGTTGAGAATGCAAACTGACCCCACAGATTTAAGAGAGAAAATGAAAAAGGGTAAGTTAAGAAATGTAAGTGGAAAATTTAACTGACTTAAAATTGTTTTTGCATCCTGTGTACATTTTGCAAACTAGAAATCTTGATTTTAAAAGAGAAACTTAAGATAGAAAAATAGAAAGATTGGGCATTAGAAATATTAGCATGTCCTTAAAGATTTTTCAGTACTGCAAACTTTTTAACTAAGTTCTTTGGTTTAAGATTCCCAAACTAATTTAGCTTCAGCTTTATCTGTCATTTTGGCTAACACCACACACACTAAAGCTCATAGTATTTTATGTTGTTGATTAATTTTTTTAAATTTCATCTCCCCCCCCCCCCGCCTTTTATTTTCCTGAAGAACTAACCCTTGAACAGATAAGTAGTACTGTGAGCAACCCAGACGACTTCCAACTTTTATTGCCAAAAGATGAAGTTTCAAGCAAAACAAGGTGTCTGATAGAGGAGATTTCCAGTACAGAGAGCCAGGTAGAGATGAAGGAACCAGCCTATGAATTAAAAATTGTGGCTGATCAGAATGAGAAACCTCTGAAAATTGAAATAAAAGTTGAATTACCTGGTATTAATTCCGCATCTCTCTGTGACCTTAGTGTTTCTGAGGTAAGTCAAGTAAGTAATACTATAAATTTGTGTCAGTCAACATTTACTATAATACACTCTAGTAACAAACTGCACAATCTCAGTGGTTTACAGCAGTTTACTCAGCTTACATGTCACCTAGGCCTCTGCTCCAGGGTCTTGCACATTTCAAGATACAGGTGAAGGGGTAGGTCCCATCTGAGACATGCCATTCTCATGGAAGAGGGAAAATACAAATGGGTAACTCATGCAATGGCTCCTAAAACTTTCTCTCAGACATAGAATATATCACTTTTACTCCACATTCTGTTGGCCAAACTCAGGTCACAAGGCCAAATCCTACATCAATAGGGCTAGTAAGAATATTCTCACAGGAATTCAAATGGCAAGGATGTATAATCCTCTAACAAGAGAAATAATTGGTTGAAAATAAAACTTAGTCCTATTTCTCAGTCCTGACGTTGTAGAATTCCTGGGCTCTGTATATTCTCTCTCTTTTTTTTTTTTTTAACGTTTATTTATTTTTGAGACAGAGAGAGACAGAGCATGAACGGGGGAGGGGCAGAGAGAGAGGGAGACACAGAATCAGAAGCAGGCTCCAGGCTCTGAGCCATCAGCCCAGAGCCCGACTCGGGGCTCGAACTCACGGACCGTGAGATCGTGACCTGAGCTGAAGTCGGAGGCTTAACCGACTGAGCCACCCAGGTGCCCCTGTATATTCTCTTTTAATCCTACTTACAAACTGGGAAATTCTTTTCTCAGCTCATCTCTTTTTGTAGTAGCTTATTAAATGTAGGCAGTAAGACTAATGCATGCTACCAACATTCTATTTTCACACTTCTTTACCTAAGGACACAAACCAGGTACACGTTACTTGTCTTTCAAATTATTGTGATAGTTTTACTAAGGCCTTTATCAAACCTGGATCACCGTTTTTCCTATCGCTGATAAATTTTCCTTGCTGTTTCCTGGTCAGTCACAAAGTCAATGCCACATAATCTGGGGACAGCAACAGCTGTTTTATGGCACCATAGCAGTGAACTTTTGATGTATTGAGGAGCAATAACAAATAATCCCAAAACCTCAGGGAGCTACAACAGCAACTTTACAGTTTATTGCCAAGTCACATGGCAGTAAATGGGATCCTCATTTTATGGGAAAGGTATGAATAACTGGGAATAATCCCCAGTAACACATATTTTAACCAAGAAATCCTTTCTATTTTCATCTTTGTTATTCTTAGGATGACTTATTGATTGAGGTCCCTGAGAAGTACAGATTATATCTGAATCTTCCAGAATCTGTGGATACTGAAATGACTACAGCAAAATTTATCAAAGAGAAAGCTACATTAATCATCATAATGCCACTGGTATAAGTCAAGAGCATCATCTCCTTTTGGGTTTTCAGTGCTACAGGCATGTGAAGGATAGGACCTTCATTATGGGTGAAGAGGTAGTGGTTTATCTTCAATACTGGTTTCATGTTTCCTAAGAGTTCTTTTGGATGAAATGAGATTTTCTCATCATGTTTATACTTTTTTTAACTCCCCTCACACTTGGCTAGAAGCAGAAACTATTAAAACAGTATTGCTATACTTGTTTTGAAGCTATTTCTAATGGTCTTAAAAGTAACAAACTTGTCATTTAGGAAAATCCTGTTTCCAAGTAAATTGTGAGAATTCCTGGTTTACTGGTTGAAATTCTGGTCTCCTTGTTTTTCTGGTCTCTAGTAAATGTTTGCATCAGGAAGAAATCCCAGACTATGTAAAATTTTTATTACCAAGAACTGAAGCAGTTCCTCCAGCTATAAAGATACAGGGCCAATGTAAAAATATGCAAACCTATGCTTCTGTGAACCTCTGTACTTCTATAAAATAGCCCTGATGGTAGGAGTGCAAGCTACTCAGACCTTTTAACATCAAAAGGACTTGTCTTGGATACAGTGATGCAGTAACAGTAGCTGGGTGTTACTGCACCTAAGACGCAAAATAATCTAACCTTAAGAAAAAGGAGCTGACTTCGGGACATGTGCCTTTCTCCTAAGAAGATAATTTTAAGCGGCACCTAGGTGGCTCAGCCGGTTAAGCATCCGACTGGATTTTGGCTCAGGTCATGATCTCACGGTTCAGGAGATCTGCACTGATAATGCAGAGCCTGCTTGGGATTCTCTTTCTCCCTCTCTCTGCCCCTTTGTCCCCAAATAAATAAACATAAAAAATGATTTTAAGGCAGAAGTGATGTGTTTCTCAACTTCCATGCATCTAAGTTGTCAGATGGTTGTTCAACACAAAGATACCAACTTTCCAATTTATAGCCCAACAATGTTCACATCAAACTTTAAACATCCTTGATCATCTTGTATAAATACATCTTCCTTGTAAGTTTCTAGTTCAACATAAGGTCTTTAAAGTCCTGGTTAATTTTAAAGCTTTTTATTTATTTATTTATAAGTATTTTTCTTAGTAATCTCTACACCCAACGTGGGGCTTGAACTCACAAGAACAAGAGTCACATGCTCTTCTGACTGAACCAGCCAGGCGCCTCTAAAGCTTTTTAACTTTACACACTAATAAAGTGTCAGGGCACCTGGGTGGCTCAGTAGGTTAAGTGTCCATCTCTTGGTTTTGGCTCAGTTCATAAGCTCAGTTTGTGTGTTCAAGCCCCATATGGGGCTCTGTGCTGACAGTGCAGAGCCTGCTTAGAAGTCTCTCTCCGTCCCCTCTGTTTCTTCCCCTCCCCTGCTCGCTCTCAAAAATAAATTTAATAAAAACACGAATATAGTATATGTAATATTAACAGTTGATACCGTGATATTTAAAAACAAATATAATTCTCCTAAACCTGGTTGGATTTGAATTCTCCCAGCAATAGGATAATTTACTGTCTGAAAATTTTCTAGAGCTGTATAATATGATGTCCTAAAGTTAACACACCTATTATACTTCCATCCTTCAAAAAAAGTTGGAATGCTTCCCACCTTACCTTTCCATATCATCTCTCCAGCTGGGTAACTTTTTTTTCAGACCAGGCCTGGGGTTCCTGTAACTTCAATCACAAACCTCAGGATCGGTGTCAACTATCTAACAGGGCCAGACTATGCTTTCACCTTGCTATGTGCTGCACCCCACCACGAGGTGCTTTAGAACTCCTTGAGCTTGAAGTGTTAGATTATATTCTGCTAAACTCAGTCCTTTATTTTACCAATACTGTATGCTTAAAATGCGTTGCTATTAAGAGTGTACACATACATAGCTATCCCTGGCCTTAATCATTTAATGTGAAAAATAATTACCAACAGATCAAAAATTAGACAAGACGCATTGAAAACATATAGTTTAATTTTTAAATAATTTCAACCAAAACTTTTAACTTTTTTTCTTTCAATTCTGGTAAGAGAAATAGACTGAGTCCAGATTTAGGTTATAGCTCAGATTAATTTTTAACTCAGTAATTCTTATGAGAAGACAACCTTTTATTTTTCTTTCAAGGGAACAATAGAGCCATAAGCATTTGCCAAGAATGAATTATCTTTGAAGTTTCATGTATTTGAACCAGATGTGCCTCATACTGATGGTCCCTTGTGATAAACTTGTTCCTTCTGCATAATCTTCAATTCAAGCTAACATTACTAATTACTGAAAAATCAGATTAATGAATTGTTTTCATAATAATACAGCAAGGGAAATATTTCTGGAATATATGCAGTGTTACTTGTGCACCATGTAACAAAGAACATTTAGAAATAAATTCAACACCGAAAGACCTAAATTTCGGGGATTGTTCCACATATACACAAGAAAACACTGATCAGATTGATTTTAAATTATCATAAACAATTCTAAATATTTATTAAAACACATCAATTCAATAGAAAGTCTGGAATTGTGATAATGTTCCCAGTTCATTTTTATTATCCTGAATATCACCTCCTACTCTTCCCCCCCACAAGAAGAAAGGCAAATCATAACAAAATGGAAAAAAAAAATGTTTAGGCTGATCGGGTAGCAAGCAACCTAAACAATTTTTTTTTTCTCTCCAATAGGATTTTAGGACTTTCATATTGTACACGAGACAACACTGGGTGGAAAAACACAGAACACTTTTTTTTGTACACACTGAACATTTCTTACTTTATCCAAGTAGAAGTGACCACTTGGCTTCTAACCTTTCAGCACTCCCAACTGCTTACCAGTATATCTCTTCCCTCTTCTTTTCAGACAGGTCTTGGTGATAAATGGACTTTGGCACACATCTCACTAGAAACCATATTTTACATATGTACACTATTCCATAGTTACTTGATATAATTTTCCAATATTATTTGAGTAACAGATTCTGGCAATTAAGTTCATTTGTCAGTAACCACCAGTTAATCATGGAGGAAGAATTCTACTTTCACAACTTCTCTCTGTTAAATTCTATAAGCATATTCTTTTATTTGGAGTTAATTGTAAATTCTGCTCTCAGAATTACACATGTAAGTTGTTTAAATAAATACCCACACAAATTCTCATTTATACCAAGTAGCTGGTTTATATTTATATCTTCCATCTTAAGAGGTGAAAACAACCATTTTGGAATTCATAGAAAAATAAACAAAGAACACTCAGTTGCAGAAGTGTAAGAAAATGTTAACTTTTAAAATGTCACTTATTTTCCTTAAAGTTCTCTACCCTTCCCATCCACGATAAACCAAGATCATGTAACAGGGTTAAATTCCAAAATCAATCTTTAATTCAAACCCTTTCCCTAAGAGAAAGGACTTCTCTCTTTCCTTGACTTCTCTTTCCCTCAAATGAAGCAAAACATGAGGCAATTAAATTTCAAAACCTCAAGGTTTCATCCAGATTACTTTTATGTATCTGTTTCAGTAGGGAACCACAATTCTACCTCTGCATTTCCCAATGGAAGTACTTCTCACCAAAGGGCTAGGCCACATGTTCTCTTGACTACGAATACACAGCTCAAAATCTGGTGTTTATTAAATGTGTACAATATGTAGGTGTAATTGGCATTTTAAAAAATTCAGTAATGCCCATTACAAATAACTTATCTGGACAGAATCAAAAATAACTGGTTAACTCAAAATAAAAAGAACCACTTGCATAATAACATATTTGTATCTTGATAAGAATGAACCAATGTGACCTGGGAGAGTCTAGAAATTCTTGGGTTAATTATAACAACATGGTGATAGGTTTTTCAAGGTACTTTCTAAACTCAGCAAGCCACTGGGCTCCAACTGCTCCATCCACAACCCGATGGTCACAACTGAGTGTAACAGACATCATGCTAGCCACATCAAATCTAGAAAAAGATAAAAACATTATTAGGTATTCTGAAAGCAACTGCTAATTTTTAGCCAGTAACCAGCCCAAATGCCAACTCCTACCCTGTAATTCCAACCAGATACTATTATTTTCCACTTACTCGTTATGTACTATACACCTCTAGCTCAACCTCCAGCTTGACAGACCAAACAGCCATCTGGAGCATGGGTTGGCAAACTACAGCTCACAGACCAAATCCCGCCAAATGCATTTACGTAGTGCTTCTGTCTGCTTTCACACTACCATGTCAGAGTATTTGCAACAGAGACCATATGACTCAGAAAACCTAAAAGATTTACAACCCGGCTCCACAAAAACGTACGCTGATCCCTGACCTGTGATAACTCAGCCTTCCCATCTCATATAGGATTAACTGCATTTAGTAAAAGAAGAATTGCTGCTCTGAGAAACTTCATTCTAGACTTGTATCTGACTCTACCTGAAGCTCCAACAGGCTATGCCAATAATTATAAAACTGAGACTCAAAAACAGGTATAATGGAATGAAAATGAGCTTACAACTCCCTCTTTATTTTGGTACTTACCCTTTTTCATTATCTGCTGGAACCAGTCTATCCTCTGAAGCACCAATCGCCAAAATACATGCTTGAGGTGGGTTAATAATAGCAGAGAAGTTCTTAATTCCAAACATCCCTAAATTAGATATTGTAAAAGTACCACCCTAGAAGAAAAGAGATTAAAAATAGATCATGTTAATTGCTTCTCAACATACAAAAAAAGACAAAATGTTACATGAAAAGACCTTAAGATCATCTTTAAGAAAGGCCTATGAACTACCATTAAAAAAAAAAAGGAAAGGAAAATGGTAAGCGCATGAATACACATATCACAACATCAAGTTGTGCAACCTAAATGTATATAATTCTTATTTGCTATTTAACTACAACAATAAAGCTGAAAGTGGGGAAAAAGGCCTGAATAGAATACACTTTAATGAAAATATACAAGCATTACAATATGAACAAAAGTCAGTTGTGTGCCTTTTGCAAATTGCTGGAAAATATCTTATTTTCAGCTTCTGATAGGTTATTCACCTTTTATTTTCAGGGCCTTGTGTCCATGAGAATACAAGGCATAATCAAAAGGTGGAAAATGCAATAAAAGCATTATGCTGCCCTTAAAAATAACGTAATTCTTAACATTCAGAAGGTAAATAAGTAATACTGTACCTGGAACTCATGAGGCTGGAGTTTACCCTCTCGTGCTTTGGTTGCTAAAGAAACAACATCATTAGCAATGGCTTCCAGTCCTTTTATATGTGCATTAAATACAATAGGTGTAATGAGTCCTGCAGGAGTGCTGACTGCAACACTGATATCGACTACATGATTTCTATTGCAAAAGAAAAAAGAAAAGGACACTTCAATAATCATCAACAATATTAAGAGCTTATGTATCAGGTTAAGCAAGAATATTGATATTTATCTCAGTCTGGCCTACTGTTCAGCCAGAGAGATATCTCTTCTGGTGTTGACATTTTGCTATGCCCTTTCCCTAACTTGGACTTTTTGCAAATGGACAAGAAATGGGGTTGGTTACACATAACCTCTAACTGCCTCCCACTTGCCTTGACTGGCAGGTGGAAAATGCCCGGCATTCAGTGAGAATTAAACAAGAACTCAAAGAACTCCCTGGATTTTGAGATGCAGTGGACTGGCTGGAGCTGAGCCTCCAGGCAGAGCTCGAGCAGATGGAAGGAAGAGTGGAGGGAGTGTACTGCACCGTGGGAGAATCAGAGCTCAGGATGTAGGATGGTGGTGTCTCAGGACAGAAAAATAGGATTCCCAATCTGTATTATGCCACAGGTACCTTTGCATCTGTGTCCTTTCTCAGAGTATGTATTTTTAACACAGAAAATAAAATACTCAAATTACAAATAACAAAAAAACACAACCAAACAAAAAGCCCCAACTATACTGAAATTCAATTACCAAACTATTCAAAAAACAAAACTGCGGGTGCCTGGGTGGCTCAGTCGGTTAAGCTTCCGACTTCGGCTCAGGTCATGATATCATGGTTTAGGGGTTTGAGCCCCAGCTCAGGCTCACTGCTGTCAGCCTGTCAGTGCAGAGCCTGGAGCCTACTTCAGATTCTGTCTCCCTCCCTCTCTGCCCCTCTCCCACTTGAGTTCTGTCTCTGTCTCTCAAAAAATAAATAAACATTAAAACATTTTTTAAAAATTGTGACACATGTGCTTCTGTATTAATAAGATCAGGCAAGAGGTCTAATAATTGCTACAATTTTGAAGTAGTGATAAGCAAAAACCACTTTTAAGACTCCTGAAACAAAGCTGTGATATGAAAATAGGTGATTTTTACTGGTCACCAGCACAAGTACTGTTAATACCTCTTTGATTTGTTCTCTACATTTACGGTAAGAGGAAATGCCAAATTTCAGTTAGAGGTTAGTGGAAAGGAATGACTTTTTCCCCCTCAGCCAAGTTCCCAAACTCCCAAATTGTATCCACAGCCTCCTTGGGGTCTGTGTAAGGGCCCGTGCTGATGTATTCTGCAATTGAGAAAAAGTTAAAACTTCACAGGAAGAACTCCAGCTATTTCTAGGCACAAGCTTTAGAATATTATGGTATGGTACCAAATCCCTCAAAGTGCCCAAGCTGAGCCCTCAAAGTGCCCACGCTGGGCAGGGCAGTGGGATTGTCACTTGTAAACATAAGGATGTGCTCTAATGATAGTGTGTGACTATCACAACTGGGCTCTAGCCAAGGAATGACATAACGAACACTCCTTTCTTAACTACCCTGTCCTCCTAAGCGAGTAAGCATGGTGTTTCTCACCTTGTTCACTGATGAATATAGCCAACAGTACATGTTCAATAAATATCTGTTGAATGGCTATATAAACAAACAGATGAAGGGCATTTGGTAGGAATCAATGAACAATTCATAGAACTTGCCCTGTAGCCTTGATCTGTTCTTCAAAGAAGTGTTTTCTTCAAATACTCTTAAAATGTGAAACATTAATTTACCCTATGACCCAGCAATTCTACTCCAAGGAATGAACCCAGGAAAAATAAAAATGTAGGTCAACACAACGAATTATACACATATGTTCATAACAGCTCTCTAGAAGATACATCTTTGTCTTAATCCCAGAATCTATCAATGTGATCTTATTTAGTAAAAAAGATCTTTGCAGATTTAATTAGGATCTTGAGATGAAATCATCCTGGATTATCTGGGTGGGCCCTAAATCCAATGCCAAGTACCCTTGTAAGAGACAGAAGAGAAGACATGGACACAGAGGAGAAGGCCATGTGAAGATGCAGGCAGAGGTTAGAGTTATGCAGCCACAAGCCAAGGAATGCCTGGAGCCACCAAAACCGGAAAAAACAAGGGAAGATTCTCCCCTAGAGCCTATGGAGGGAGTGCAGCCTTGCTAACACCTTACTTTTAGACTTTTGGCCTTCAGAACTATGAGAGAATAAATTTTTCTTTTAAGCCACCAATTTTGTAGTCATTTGTAACAGAAGCCCTAGGAAACTAATATAGTCTATAAGGCATAGTAAGACCCTCAGATGTCCTCCCAGAGGGGGATGGCCAAGGAAAAAGCATGAGTAGGTTACTGTGACATCTGAGAGGACTGAAAAATGGCTTAGAGTTCTCCTGGGAACTTTCAGAAAGAACTGATGGTGAGTACATAGAAAACTAGCTCCTTCTTAGGGAACCATTAAGATCAGCCTGGTCACTATTCACAGCATATTACATCTCTTAGTCATAAATAATATTTTTACGGGCATAAAAATATTAATACTGAATACTGATTTATCCAATATTTGTGCTGTAATCAATTTGATAGGATAATGGTATGTGTGTGTGTGTGTGTGTATACGGAAAGTACAACAAAGCTAAATCTTAGCCTTCCTTAATACCAATAAGTTGATAAAGAAAATGAAAAACCCATAAAAGGCAAATGAAAAATGTTTTTTAGAAATACAAAAGTAAATACTAGGGGGGAAAAAAAACAGTTTAAAAGTTGTATTTGCCTCTTGGGAGTAGACCTCAGATTAAAAGTTGAGTAGGTTGGGGTGCCCAGGTGGCTCAGTCGGTTCAGCATCTAACTTCAACTCAGGTCATGATCTCGCAACTTGTGAGTCTGAGCCCCACATGAGGCTCTCTGGTCTCAGCACAGAGCCTGCTTTGGATCCTCTGTCTCCCTCTCTCTGCCCCTCCCCTACTCACTCTCTCTCAAAAATAAATAAAAATTAAAAAAATTTTTTTTTACCATACAAAGCTTGAGCACTGGGTGTTATATGTAAGTGATGAATCACTAAATTCTACTCCTGAAACCATTCTTTCATTATGTTAACTAACTTGGATTTAAAAAAAAAAAAAAAAAGTTGAGTAGGTCACTGTAAGCCAAGGAGCAATATTCTAAAGAAAAAAATTTTTTAATGTTTTATTTTGAGAGAGAGAGAGAGACACACAGAGTACAAGTGGGGGAGCGGTAGAGAAAGAGGGAGAGTTCTGAGCTGTCAGCACAGAGCCTGGCATGGGGCTCAAACTCACAAACTGTGAGATCATGACCGGAGCCAAAGTCAGATGCTTAACCAACTGAGCCACTCAGGGAGCAATATTCTAATGTATACACTCTTATTTTAATAAAAATTAAATAATAACATAAAAGAATCTACATAGTACAAGCCTAGGCACAGGAGTCAGAATCCTGGTTCCAGTCACAGTTTTGCTACTTCCTAACAAATTAATCCAAGGAAAGTTATTTAACTCATTGAGCTTCAGTTTCTTCATCTGTAAAATGGAAGTGAAAGTCCCTAATTCATAAGGTGGCCATAAGGATTAAAATGAGACAACATGTGAAAGACAGCACCATGCCAGCCACATGCTACCATATACTTTTTTTTAAATGTTTATTTATTTTTGAGAGATTAAGAGAGAGAGCACATAAGCAGGGGAGGGGCAGAGACAGGGAGACAGAGGATATGAAGTAGGCTCTGCACTTCAGGAAACAATATTAGTTTCCTGAGATGCAGAGCTGAAACCCACGAACCGTGAGATCATGACCTGAGCCAAAGTCAGATGCTTAACCAAATGAGCCACCCAGGAGCCCCACATAATATTAACAAATATGTTTCTTGGTACTGTTTTCAATTTGCCTTCATTAAAGTTCAGCAGAATTAACTGGTAAATAAAAACCATTTCAACCTTGCTTTCTAAAGTTTGTTATCAACTTTAATTATTCATATCTGTAAATTTACCTTCCTTTCCTACACTACAAGAATTTGTAGTCCTTCCTAACTGAACATTACCTCGTCAACAGTTTTACATTGCTTTTAATCTGTTTTGCCTATGGAAGTCATCTCCCTCCTGTATTCCATTTCTCCGCACCCCCTATACTCCTAGTTCTACATGAGAAACCACAAGAAAACTGCTGATGGATATACACCTTCCCCAGAAGTATCTTACTTACTGTCTTATAACTGTGTCCAGCCAAGAAGAATTGGCTTCAGGAACTTTTAAACATGCCAAAGCTGAAGCTTTTATGATGAAGTCATTGACAGAAATTTTGCTTCTCCCTTCTAACATCTGCAAAGACAAGAAACCATTGTATTGTCTTCAATTCTCTTCCTGAACACTGAAACTATATCACCTGGCAGGGGATGTGAGAGGGGCAAACACAAATGTCCTGAGGTATAAAGGATGAAATGAAACTAAATTTGGTTGTTTCAACTTTTTTAACGTAGGTCTTTTCAGCCATAAGTTTCCCACTAAGCACTCCTTTAGCTGTGTCCCATAAGTTATGGTATATTAAAAAGGCCGCCTTTTTCACTTATCTCAACAAAATCAAAAGTTGGTTCTTTGAAAAGATCAACAAAATGATAAACGTTTAGCCAGACTGACAAAGAGAAAAAGAAGACTCAAATTCCCAAAATCAGAAATGAAGTAGAGGACATTACTATATGCCCTACAGGAATAAAAAAGATTACTGGAAATACTATGAACACCTATATGCCACAATTAGCTAACTGTGAGAAAAATTCCTAGAAAGACAAAAACTACCAAAACTGAATCAAAAAGAAATAGAACCTCTGAATAGATCTAGAGCTAACAATAAAGAGACTGAATGATAATTTAGAAACTACCCACGTAAGACAGCCTAGATCCAGACGGCTTCCCCAACTGGTGAATTCTGTCAGACATTTCAAGAAGAATTAGTATCAATTCTTCACAAACTCTTCCAAAATAGGGAACACTTCCCCACTCATTCTAGAGGTCAATATTAATCCAATACCAAAACCACACCAAGATATAATAAAAAAACAAAACAACCCAGAAAAAACAAAACTACAGACAAGTATAATTTATGAATATAGACAACAAAAACTCTCAAAAAAACTCTAGCAAACCAAATCCAGCAATACAAGAAAAGGATCATTCACCATGATCAAATGGGATTTGTCCCAGGAATGCAAGGATGGTTTAACATCTGAAAATCAATTAATCTAATAATGTCCTAATGGAATATAGGATAAAAATCATACAACCATCTCAACAGACACAGAAAAAGCAGACAAAATTCAACCACCACTTCATAAAAACTAGGAATAGAAAGGAAGTTCCCCAACCTGATGATAAAACAGATCTACAAAAGCTCATAGTCATCATCATCATACTTTAGTGGTAAAAGACTTACATCCCCTTAAGATCAAGAACAAAACAAAGACGTCCACTTTACCACTTCCAGTCAACATTTTGCTAGCCAGAGAAGCCAGCCAGAGAAGTTGCCCAAGAAAAGGTATCCAAATTGGAAAGGAAAAAGTACAACTATGTTTGCAGATGACATGATTTTGTATATAGAAAATCCTAAGGAACACACTAAATAAAAAATAAGGTTGTGAGATACAAGATCAATATACAAAAATCAATGGTATTTCTATACAACAGCAGTGAACACGAAATTTATAATAGTATTAAAAAGAACAAAATACATAGGAACAAATTTAACAAAAGAAGTACAAAAACTTACACTCAAAAAATTATAAACATGATTGAAAGAAATGAAAGACCTAAATAAATGCAAAGACACCCCCTGTTCACGGAGTGGGGACACTGTTAAGAAGGCAATACTCCCTAAGTTGATTTATCGATTCCATGAAGTCCCTATCCCTATAGAAAATATCCAAAACAGGCAAATCTAAGATGGAAAGTAGGTAAGAAGTTGTCTAGGGTTGGGGAGGATGAGAGGGGTGGGGTGGGGGCTATGGCTAAGGAGAGAATGGTTTCATTTTGGGGTGATAAGAAGGCTCCAAAATTTATTGTGGTGATGGTCACAGAATTCTGAATATACTAAAAGCCACTGAATTATAAACTTTATATGGGTGAATGGTATTATATGTGCATTATATCCAAATAAAGCTGTTTAAGAGAAATGAATAAAATATTACATTGGACATATATTTTTCACGCCTGATTTTCAAATAAATTATAAAATAGCTTTAACATTTTGACAATGAAAGTAAGCAATCAACTTTAACCTCTGTGCCAGTTAAAAAGCTCTGTTAATGCTTCATTGCTTCATTCTTTCATGCATCTAATATTTGAGTACTCCGTTCAGACATATAGCTCGAAAGCCCTGGATATAAAGCAGTGAAAAAAATGGGTGAAAATTCTACTCTCAAGGGGCTTATGTTTTTTTTTTTTTAATGTTTACTTATTTTTGAGAGAGAACGCATGTGCACAAAAGGGAAAAGGGCAGAGAGAGAGGGGGACAAAGGATCCAAAACAGGCTCTGTGCTGATAGCACAGAGCACAATGTGGGGTTCAAACTGTCAAACTGAGAGTTTGTGACCCAAGCTGAAGTCAGACGCTTAACCAACTGGGCCATCCAGGTGCCCTGGGGAGCTTAACAATCTAAAGGGGTGGATAGATAATAAACATACAGCATGTAAAATAATGTTACACGATAAAGAAAAAAAATAGAGGAAAAGAACTAGAGGGAGAAGTGACTACTCACCCCAATCCTCTTCCCTTAATTTTAGAATAAGGTGACCAGGAAAGACTAGAGAAGGTGATATTGAGTCAGATCCTCACGGTGGTAAAGGAGGAAGCCAGGTAGATGCTAGGGGGTGAATATTCCATGCACAGGGAACAGCAAGTGCAAGGGGCCTCAAGTAGGAGTACACAGGTGGAACATCAAGGAACAGCAAGGCAACCATTGTTTTTGCAGCAGAGTGAACAAGTGGGAAAAGTAGTAGGAGGTCAGAGAGGCTACAGATAGATAACCTGTGTAAGGCGCTGAATGCTGTTCTAATGCCCTCAGTGCCACTGGCTTTTACTTTTCACTTCTTTGAAAACATCTTTCATATCCCTCTCCTACTCCATTCTTAATGCAACCGTCTAGTCCAGACCCTTATCATGCTTACAGGACAAGCATAACTAGTCTCTGCCATTAAAGCATACCACTATATATCTATTTAGACTAAACTTACTTAAAATATTGCTATCATCATGTCACTATTACTGGTTTCTTCATGTCTAATTCATCAAGTCCAAATTGTTCTGCTTGTAAACAAGGTCTTCCCTAAACCAACAACTGCATACCCACCCTAGAAAAAGGCAGTCTCTCTTCCACATCTGCAATACTTACTTCCTTTCTTGAAAGCATTTTACCTCTATGGTATTCCATCATTAGAATGAACTTTCTACAACTTCTTTGCAATTCAAACACATACTATTCTACATGGCTTAACCAAGTTTTTCTTACACCACTGTGAATTCCCCAACTACTTTTACTGGGTTCCTCCTCTGAATTCCTAGAACACTTAACCCATACAACATAATTTAGCAGACAAAGGACATTACCATAAAGAGACTGATGTACAAATAAGTATTTTTATTTTAATAAAAATTGCCTTCTCTGTTTTTCACATGCATTATCTCAATTAGATTATAAATTGAAACTCATGGAGAAGGACTATACCTTATTCTATCTTCCCAAAAGTGCCTTATACTAAACACTAAATTGGTAATTGGTACTTAACTGCAAACACAGAGTAAACATACTCTTATCTAGCTTATCTTATCTAGCTTCATGGGATCATAGTGACTGAGCTAGGCTACAATGGATCCAAGGCAAAATCAACTTTAAATAATAAGCTTTAATCAAGGATTAGAAAATGAAAATTGTCCAAGATATTCTCTCGGCAAGTTAAAATTATGAAGACACCATTTTCCAACATCAACTGGCATATTGGAACAAAAAATATGGGCAAAAACGTATATGTTTAGTGGGGAAATACAAACATTTTAGAATTTACAGAGTTGGAATTTCCAGACCTTTTACCTTATTAAGTTCTTTCCGTACCAACAAAACTTCTCCCATATTTACATCAATGGAAAGGTAATAATGAGGTATGGTTTGCTTAGACTGCATTAACCGCTGTGCAATAACCTAGAATCAAAGACATTAAAACATCACTTGTCTTAAGTGGTTCTTTTCTTTATTACCTAATTCAGGACTCTGTTTGCCCCTTTACTAGCTCCCTGGTAATGCTTACCTCAAGCATTATAACTGGAATATGGAGGACTGCACCATAACCTGGGCCCCTTCTAGTGGTGTTTAATCAATGTAATGTTTGTTTTTCCCAAGTATCTAATTGGCCAAAGCAAACATCTTAAACTAGTCATCTATGATTCCCAACTAAAAAAAGTCTCTGTTAGTGTTTCAAACCATGAATGCAATTAAACAATCAGAGTAAAGACGCCCCCTATGGTGCTGGTTGCAGATTTAGGGTAATATTCTTACGCGACGAATGTTGCTGACTGGGACATCTGTGAAGACACCTGTGGGAACGGGTGCCACTCCTGGACCCGGGGCAGGCACAGCAGCTGCTGGAGCCTATGGGGAAGTAAAAAAGCTCTTAGTAACTGATTCAATCCTGGCATATACAACTGGGGCAAGTCAGTGACTCTACAGATGGCAAAGTACAAATTAGAAGGCTTACAGAAAATAGCTATTTCTATCCCAAGGGAGCAAAAGGGACTCATATTTGTACTGTGCTTACACAACAGTTCTGATTTTAATTTTTATACTTAGAATTCTGTAATCATGTCTTAAGTATCATTTTTCTTTGTTCAATGATTAGTTTGTCAAAATAATTTTGTATCTGCAAAATTACCTTCAAGAAAAGCAATGAAAGCATTCTTAAACTGAAAGAAGTAGACATAAACATAAACAAGGTAATTATTTTTCTGGACAGTGTTAAAAAACAATGACAAATCTTTCATTTTAAAACAAACATCTAAATAACTAAATCATTTTCCTTACTTTTAGCTAATAATCTTAACAATTTAAACCAACTAAATATTAGTTGATTGGTTATGTGGATTTAATCCCTGTGTGGAATAATTAACCACATAAAATTCAAACTCTATTCAACCAACTTGTAAGCATGCTTTTAAAAACAGAGCTAGTCAGGGATGCCTGGGTGGCTCAGCCGGTTAAGCATCCGACTATAGTTCAGGTCATGATCTCACGGTTTGTGGGTTGGAGCCCCGTGTGGGGCTCTGTGCTGACAGCTCAGAGTCTGGACCTGCTTCAGATTCTGTTTCCATCTCTCAATGCCCCTCCCCCACACTCGCTCGCTCTGTCTCAAAAATAAATAAAACGTTAAAAAAAAAATTAAAATAGGGCCTGAGAAGGAGGGTTTGTTAGGAAAAATTCAGTACCACTGGAAAAAAAAATTGGAATGAGTGTCAATGTAGCATTATCATCTTTCCTTTTTTTTTCCTTTTTAATGTTTATTTTTGAGAGAGAGTGCACACGATCAGGGGAGGGGCACAGTGAGAAGGGGACAGAGGATGTGAAGCAGGCTCTGCAGTGAAAGCAGTGAGCCCGACGCGGGGCTCGAACTCGTGAACTGTGAGATCACACCTGAGCTGAAGTTGGACGCTCAACCGAATGAGCCACCCAGGCAGGCGCCCCTCATCTTTCCTTGTGTATGCTGAATGATAGCACATTCATATCTATATAGTGCTAGCCAGTGAAATTAGGCAAAACACAATTCTGGTCAAGCTATTTCATTCATAAATAATGTATGAAAGGGTCTAACAGGTTGGACAAAACATTTTGCAGGAACAAAGTGCCAAAAAAAAAAAGCCAAATGTAACTCACAGGAGCAGCTTTAGTAGGCACAAAAGAGTCGATATCCTTCTTGATGATTCTGCCTTCTGGTCCCGTCCCTGGAAGAGACGCATAAATATCACACATGTGACAGCACACCACTGGTTCCTCCAGGATATCGACACTGTGATCCTGAAGTGCAAGTTCTAAGGGTTCTCTACCAAAGACCCTCTGAAGTGGTCACTGCTCTACTCCTGCACCTTAAAGTTCTCTCTAAAAACAATAGCAGCTTTTATGCAATTATTAATTTTGATTCACAGAGTGCTCTTGTTTGAGCTGTAGCCATTCTTTTCTTAATTACTACAGCAAATGCTCTGTTAGGTGAATGTGATAACCGCTACACTACGGAAACCCTGTGGCAGCAAATGCTCTTTGTTAAGTATTTCTCTTTCAGAGTTTTGTATCAGTTTGTTCTTCATTTTTTCATGTCCTTTAGTTTTAAATTGGGAAATACTGGCATATGGCTAATGCTGATACCTCCAAAACAAAGTCTAGCTGCCTCTTCTCTAGGCAGCTCCAAAAAAACCCCTTTCTGAACCTTGAAATGGATCTCGTTTGAGTTCTAGATTCGTTTGATCGTAAAGAATTCCTTTTGTACAGAGTCAACAGGACAACTATTTCAGATAATTTTTTCACTCCAAAATAGCTTGAATAACTCTCAGCTGCAATGATCTTATCTCTACAATTGTTTCTTCCTCGTGTGGGCTCCATCACTCACAGCTCTGTCACACTTGCCAAGGCTCTCACCCGGCCTATGTCAGAGGCCTGGGAGTGAAGTGTGTGCAATGTCACACGTGAGGAAAAATCTTTAAAATCCTCTCACAACAGGCTGAGTTTTATTTTCACTCAATTTCCTTCCTCCTCCCATCCACAACCAATCAGCTTTAACTTTAGACCCAAACAGATTCCTGAACCTTAATTCTAAGGAGATTCAGAATTTAGTTATTTAAAATACCTTTTATACTGGCCCACTTCTAGAAAAAATTTGGTCAAATTGATTCATCTTCCCCCAAGGCAGACTTTTAAAAGGATTCTTGTTGTACGCAGTTCGTCCCAACTCCTTTCCTTCATTATGAAAAATGAGTTGGCTAGGATTGTGCTTATCCTCACCCGGAGCTCTAGAACAGAGGTAGCAGTACCCCTATTAGATTCTCCTCTTTTATAAAAGACAGAACCCATAACCTCCCATTACCACCAAGGCTGATCTGGACACCACAGCCCCTTGAGAGGAGGAGACCTACAGAATCACCTGCCTTTGGTTGGGCTTCAGCCACCCTCAAGAAATTCCCATTAGGAGTCAGCTGAAATCTTTTAAATGTTTCTGTCCTCCCTACAGAGGCACAACAAGCCATCATAAAGCAATATGGTATAAAGGGAAGAACACCGGGCTAGGAGGAAAAATGCAGGGCTGTGTCAGATAAAAATTAGACACAACCTCTGTGCTGGTCTTTTTAGTCTCATCTATAGGACACAGGTTATAATGCCGGCCCCTGCTCAAAGGAATGTGTGAGCACTGAAGATCAAATGGGATAGTGATGTGAAAGTGCTTTGCCTCAAAGAAATAGAAAACAAACATGGGGACCTGGGAGACAAATCAAACTTGGACACTAGGGTTTAGGCTTTAAAACGGTTTCTGTCTGGGACACCTGGGTGGTGTCTGTCAGCACAGAGCCTACTTGGGACTCTCTCTCCTTCCACCCCTCCCCTGAGCATGTATATGCGCTCTCTCTCAAAACAAATAAAAATAAACGTAAAAAAGAAAGTTTCTCCCCAAATGATTACAAGTAGTCATATTTGCTAAGTCATTTGTCCCTCCAAAAAGGGGGGTGGGGGTGGGAGGGGGGGGACTAGAGGTTGAGTTCAACAGTTCACAGCCAAGGATTTAAATAACCATGCCTTCTTACTGAAATCTCTATCAAATAAATACTCTTAACAACAAGATTTGGAGCTTCTGGGTCGGTGAACACATCAATGTGCCAGGAGGGCAGTCCTCCGAGTGAGGGCATGCAAGCTTTGCACCCCCCCACCACAAACCACTCCTCGTCCTATGCATCTCTTCTACTGACTGCCCCTGCACATCCTTTACAGTAAACCAATAACAGTAAGTACAGTGCTTTCCTGAGTTCTGTGAGTCGTTCTAGTGAATTTTGATACCTAAAGTGGGGTCTTGGGAAGTCCTGACTTACAGCCAGTAGGTCTGAAGTATGGGTGGTCCTGGGACCTATAACTGGCATCAGAAGTGGGGCTGTCTTGTGGGGCTGAGCCCTCAAGCCTGGGGGGCCCAATGCTAACTCTGGATAGTTAGTGTCAGAACAGGATTGAAGTGTTGGATACCCAAATGGTGGCAGAGAATGGATTGTTGGTGTGGAAAAAAAACATACATTTGATGACAGAGAGGTGTCAGAAAACCCCACGCAATCACTGATCCTCTCAGCTCGCTTATTCTAGACCATTCCTTCCTACTGCAAAATTTCTTCAGTCTCACCAAGACCCCCCACTCCACTGACTTGACCGCTCCCATCTCCCTATCCCCTACACTTCCTCACCCAGGTTCCAATGGGTGGATCACGGTTATAGTCACTCCCTGGTCAAAATCTAAAATGTCTGCCGGCTCAAGGGAAACAAAAGCAAATATGAACTACTAGGATCTCATCAAGATAAAAGCTTCTGCACAACATAAGAAACAACAAAACTAAAAGGCAAGTATGGAATGGGAGAAGACATCTGCCACTGACATCTGATAAAGGGTTAGTATCCAAAATCTATAAAGAGGTTATCAAACTCAACACTCAAAAAATAAATAATCCAGTTAAGAAATGGGCAGAAGAGGGGCGCCTGGGTGGCGCAGTCGGTTAAGCGTCCGACTTCAGCCAGGTCACGATCTCGCGGTCTGTGAGTTCGAGCCCCGCGTCGGGCTCTGGGCTGATGGCTCAGAGCCTGGAGCCTGTTTCCGATTCTGTGTCTCCCTCTCTCTCTGCCCTTCCCCCGTTCATGCTCTGTCTCTCTCTGTCCCAAAAATAAATAAACGTTGAAAAAAAAATTTTTAAAAAAGAAATGGGCAGAAGAGAGGAGCCTGGGTGGCGCAGTCAGTTAAGTGTCCAACTCTTGGTTTTGGATCCAGTCACGATGTCACAGCTTGTGGATTTAAGCCCCACATCAGGCTCTGTGCTGGCAGTGTGGAGCCTACTTGGGACGCGCTCTCTCTCTCTTTCTCTCTCTGACCTTCCCCGGCTCATGCTCTCTCTCTTTCAAAATAAAAAAAGAAAAAAGAAAAGGGCAGAAGACATGAACCGACATTTGTCCAAAGAAGATATCCAGATGGCCAACAGAGACGATGCTCAACATCACTCATCATTAAGAAAATACAAATCAAAACCACAATGAGATACCACCTCACACCTGTCAGAATAGCTAAAATTAACAACAAAAGAAACAACAGGTGTTGGCAAGGATGTGGAGAAAGGGGAACCCTCTTACACTGTTGGTGGGAATGCAAACTGGTGTAGCCACTCTGGAGGAATATGGAGGTTCCTGAAAAAGTTAAATAGAACTACCCTATAACCCAGCAATTGTACTACTAGGTATTTACCCAAAGGATACAAAAATACAGGTTCAAAGGGGCACATGCCCTCTGATGTTTATAGCAGCGCTACCGACAATAGCCAAACTATGGAAAGAGTCCAAATGTCCATCGACTGATGAAAATATAGTATATACATAAATGGCGTATCACTCAGCAATCAAAAAGAATGAAATCTTGCCATTTGCAACAAGGTGGATGGAGCTACAGTGCATTTTGATAAGCAGAACAAGTCAGTCAGAGAAAAACGAATACCATATAATTTCACTCCTATGTGGAATTTAAGAAACAAAACAGATGAACACAGAGGAAGGGGAAAAAAAAGAGGAAAGCAAACCATAAGAGACTCTTAACTATAGAGAACAAACTGTGGGTTGATGGAGAGATGGCCATGGGATAGGCTAAATGCAAGATGAGTATTAAGGACAGCACTTGTTGGGATGAGCATGGGTATTATACGTAAGTGATATAATCATTAAATTTTACACCTGAAACCAACTTTACCGTGTATGTTAACTAACTAGAATTTAAATAAAAACTTGAAAAAAAAGGTCTGCCTTCTCAGTGCCAGCATCAGAGTAGCGTAATGCTGTTGGGGACAAAAAAAGTACACACTTAGGTGACTGATTATACTCTAAATTCAGAGCCACAAACCTGAAATAGACACATAAACTGCCCAGAAACTAAGTTATATTTCCTTCTAATTCACTTTCCCTGAGAATACTACCTAACAAATTCTCTAACTGCAAACCTCCCCATACTCAGTCTCCAGCCGATACCTTCACTTCAGACTTTCTTGATCAAACTGCAGCAGAGTTATTCTCCTCGTCCTCCACCACCAAGCCTATAAATCCACCCCATATTCTCCTCTTTCCTATAAAAATAACACAAAATGTCCTTAATTCCTATCAAAAGCCAATCCTTTCCTTCCTACATTTTCAAAAACTGTTTCTTGCCAAATTATTCTGCCCTTCCCTCACCATCTATTTATCCCTTTCTATTAGACCACTAGTTCTCACCAACACAATTTTGCCCCCCTGGGGACATGTGGCAATGTCTGAAGTTGTTTTCCGTTGTTACAAGTGGGCGATGCTACTATGACATAGTGGGTAGAAGCCTAGGATGTTACTGAGCATCCTACAAAACACAAGACATCTCCCTCCCCCAAACAAAAATTATCTGGTCAAAAATATCAACTCTGCCACAGCTGAGAAACTCCATACTAGACCTCTTCTACTATCACTCACTCTCAAAAGCCCTCTCTTGAGCCCATATTCTCCTAAGCTACGTCCTATTTCTATGCCTTTCTTCATAGTGAAGCTTCTTAAATGACTTGTCCACAAAGCTATCTCCACTTCTCCATGCATATTCTACTTTTCGGCTTACTCAGACTTCCACCACACCTTTCTTTTGAAGTAACTGTTGTCAAGTCCCCATGTACCATCCTTGACTAAGTTCTGTTGATTCTGTCAAAAACGTATCTTGAAGCTGTCCATTTCTTTCCATTTTCACTGTCACCATGCTGGAAAAGTCACCACTGTCAGCTCCAGCAAAAGCCTCTTAACAGGGACGTTGGCTTTCACTTGACCCATCTGCATAAAGCAGCTAAAATGATATTTTAAAAATACTTCCCTATTGGAGCGCCTGGGTGGCTCAGTTGGTTGAGTGCCCAATTCTTGATTTCAGCTCAGGACTTGATTCTGAGGTTGTGGGATCGAGCCCCATGTCAGGCTCTGTGCTGAGCATGGAGCCTGCTTAGGATTCTTTCTGTTTCTCCCTCTGCCCCTATGTCCTGCTCCACTCTCTCTAAAATTAAAACACACACACACACACACACACACACACACACACACACACAGAAACCAAAAAACCTGTCCTTATTTTAATCTTTTAGTGGCTTCCTACTATGCTTTAATAAAATTCAAATTATACAATGACCCATAAAGTGCTCCTGCTTCTCGCCCCTCACCTTCTTTCCAACCTCACCTCCTTCCACTAAACCCTCTGCTCACTATGCTCCATGAACACTGGCCTCCTCTATGTTCCTCAGACGTGCCAAGCTCTCTCCCACTTCAGATGTGTACTACTGGTCTCTCTGTGCCCAGTTCTTCACATGGTTGGCTCACAGCTGACTCCTCATCTTTCAGGTCATATCAAATTTCACCTCATCAGAAAGATCTTTCCCAACCACCATGTCTAAAAGCAGTCATGACTGCACATATATTCACTTTGTCACTCAATAGTGTATCACTTGGTTTCTTTCTTGGCATTCATCTTATGTAATAATAACAGGTTATTTTCATTTTTACAGCTAATATCTCTATATGCTGTCTATGTGCAGGCACTCTTTGTTAACTTAGTTAATCCTCAAAACGTGTAAGCCATTATTTTTATACAGAAATGAAGAAACCGAAACATAAAAGGTCATAAAGCTAGAGTACAGCAGAGCCAGGATTCAAACCTGAGCATTCCAGCTCTGGAGCCCATACTCCTAACTACTAAGCTGCATTCCCTTTCTGTTCATTTAACTCTTTATTGTTGGTAATACAGGCATCTGAAACTGAAATCTTGTCTGTCTTATGAACAAGTGTTAGATGCACAGACAACACTTGATGAATTTTAAATACTGGTAAATGAATCACCTAACTCTAATTGCCTGATAAGAACATGGGGATTTCCCCACTCACATCTTGTGTATGGCAGCCAATGTTGCTAAGTATCTCATTAACGGTCCTTCTTCACTTGTCTAAATTCTTCAGATATAATTATTAATCCAGCCCCTCCTCCCCTTAAAATCTATTCCAACTTACTTTGCTAATTCTAGTCCCAAATAACATAAAAAAGTGGCCATATGCCATTGAAACAACATGAAGACGGAAAAAAGCATCTTAAAATATTATAAAAATCCTCTGAGGTCCAAAAAATTTACAACATTCTATTCTTATTCTTTGGGGGACTGGCTTGCCTTCCAAGCATGAAACAAAAGCCAGCAGACAGATGATAACCAGCACTGAATGCCCACAGCCAGACAACTGGGGAAATAACCAGTATCTAGACTCAAATTGCAACTTACTACTTAACATAATGGGAGATCCCTTAAGAGTATCTTCTTGGGGCACCTGGGTGGCTCAGTCAGTTAAGCGTCTGACTTCAGCTCAGGTCACAATCTCACAGTCTGAGTTCGAGCCCCGCGTCAGGCTGAGTGCTGACAGCTCAGATCCTGGAGCCTGCCTTGAATTCTGTGTCTCCCTCTCTCTCTGTCCCTCCCCTGCTCATGCGCTCTCTCGCTCTCCCTCTCTCTCTCTCTCTCTCCTTCAAAAATAAATAAAAATTAAAAAAAAAAAGAGTATCTTCTTATCCAAAAAATGGTGAATGAGAATTCTTATTTCAAGAAAAGAAGTGCTAAATGTGGTAATTCAGTGACTAGCTCATAGCAGAAGCCATCAAACCAGGCTTCAGGATTAGTAATTTCCACTTTGTTCAAGTAAGTACACTAATTACCTTACATTTAATTTTAGCCCAAAGACATTTATTTAAATGCCAGGCAATAATATTAATATCAACAGAACTAACATTTGTTGAGTACCTATTATACTCTAGATATTGTCTTAAGCCCTTTGCCTGTTTTAACGTACACATTATTTCAGATTTACAGATGGAAGAGCAGATGGTTTAAGTAATTCATCTATAGACATACACAAGTAATTCATCTAAAGCCATATTACACAGAAGATGATAGAGCCAGGATTAAACCCCAGATGGTCTGATTCAAGACCCCATACTCTTACCACGAAGCTATACTTTCTCTTTGGGGAGAGAAAGATAGGAGTAAGACATTTCCCTTTGCCCTCAAGGAGCTTTAGTTCAGTTTTATATGAATTCTATCATTCAAAGTCATTTCAAATCACCCCAGGTTTAGGTTTTGTTCACTAACAGAGACTTCTTAATACAAGGTCAAGTCATAAAATTCAACTTTGCTGCACAAGCACATTATACTTTCACCAACAATTAAGTAGTTCCCAAGAACCGAGAAAGAAAATGCTATCTATACTATATAGGTAGATACTAAATGGACTGAATACAGCGCAAGTTTCCCTATCTGTGATGGCAACAAAGGAGATTATTTCACTCTCTCATCCTTGTCCCCACTGTTCCATGTAAGATGACTGTATAGTTGTACTCGCTAGTCTTAAGAAGGAAACTCAAGTGAGTTTTATCTTTACAACCCCATTCCACAGAGACAGACTTACCTTTTACCTGTGTAAGGTCAATCCCTTTCTCTGCTGCCAATTTCTTTGCAAGAGGACTAACGAACAACCTTCCCTTTGGTCCAGCAGGAGTAGTAGGGCGGGTGGCTGAAGGTGTAGGGGCTACAGGTTGGGGAGTTGGAGGTACAGGGGCCACCTTTTGAAAAAAGTTAGATTGTTAATTCACCACTGCAAAGGCTGGTCTGAAAGATAAGGACTTTACATTTTATTAAGAAGTCAAGATATATTAACTTTTATCTTTCTCTCAAAAATCATAATGCACATTTCTCCTGCTTAACCAACTTAATATAACAATATGAAGAGGAACAACAATACTTTATGTCAAAGACAGTACCAAGTTATCTTTGTGATAACATGGAGAGGCAGGAAATTTAATACTGTTATCCAGTATATAATATCTTCATAGGCTTTCTTCACTTTACCCTCTTGCTGCTTCTTATTCTCATTTTCTTACATGACCAACATGGTTTTTGTTTTCAGTTAACGTCATGTCAAACTAATAAATTATGCTGGAAGGTTCCATGTTGAAAATACCTTAATAAACCAGCACTACTACTTGCCAGCTCCCCACAAATGTAGGGCAGTAAGAAATCAAGTTTCCTTTGACAAAAATATTGTACGTAATCTAAACTCACATGATTCTAACATCTACAGAAGGCTGGTGACAATGTTATCTATGCCTGGACTTCACACAAGTACATAATAGATATATAGTATATAATGTAGAGCATATAGCAACAAGACTAAATTCTAAGCAAAACAAGCCATGTTACATCAAGGTTCTAATGTATTATAAACAGAAACCTGACCATCATAAGCAAATACCAAGAGTACTGACAGTAACAAAGATTAGTTGACCCTCCAACGACATGAGTCTGAACTACACAGGCGCACTTACACACGGATTTTTATGGTATGGGACTGTAAATGTGTTTTCTCTCCTTTATGATTTTAATAACATCTTCTTTCTCTAGTGTGCTTTAAGAATACAGCATACAATCTATATAATATACTAAATATATGTTAATGGACTGTCTACGTTGTTGGTTAAGGCTTCTGGTCAATAGCAGGCTTAGCAGTTAAATTTGGGGGGAATCCAAAGTTATACACGGATTTGCAAGGGCGCAGTTAGTGCCCCAGTCCCTGTGTTGTTCATGAGTCAACAATATAAATTCTACAGAAACTGGGGAATGAAGTATTAACTTCCATATACATATCTACACCTAAAGCATAAAAAGAACATGTCATCTCAGCTTTGTTCTCAGCAGACCTCATGATAGTAGGAAAAAAGAAACAGACACAGGTCAAACAACTATTAGGTGGGCAGTGCAGTGCCACATACCTGTAGATCTCCACAAATGCTCACTATGTCCATCTTTTTTTTTTTTTTTTCAGATTTTTTTTTTTTTAAGTAATCTCTATACCCAACATGGGGCTTGGATTCACAACCCCAAGATCAAGTCACGCGCTCCTCCAATTGAGCCAGCCAGGTGCCCTAACTATCTCCTTCTCTATTCGTAGAGTCTTAGGGCGGGAAGGAACCTAGGATATTATCCAGTCTAATCCCTTAATTTAGAGATGAACAAGGTAATGTTTCCTCAATTCTAGAAGCATACATACCGGGGGTGGAGGAGATGGTGGTGCTTGTGGTTTTAAATCAGTTACTTCAGTTGGCCTATAGTCAGCAAATGCTGGTATATCTTCTTCTTTTTCTACAATGATACAGAGTGGGGTTCCTAGAGGGACATCTCTTGTGCCTTCAGGGATCAGGATTTTTGCCAGGTAACCCTCCTCCTGTACTTCAAAACCTTGAATAGAAAGAAAAACCATTATGGAACTTAACGGACTCCACTATCTCACCAAACTCAAAGCAGTTTTAAGTAAAAAGCTCTTCTCCTTCAAGCAAGCTACCCAACCTTTGGTGAGCTACTCTACCTCTCTATGTCACAGTTCCTTCAACTACAAAATGGGGTAACAATAATACCTACCTCACAGGGACGTTATAAGAATTAATATTTTCCAAGAACCTAGAAACAGTACCTGGTACAAAGTAAATACTAAATAAATAGCTGTTAAATAACACTATGAGAGATTACAGACAGTAGTTAATTCTGAATATTTTTCTAAAACATCTCTAAGGGAAGCCCCTACACAGACCCATAAGACCCCAAGCTGGCATCAACTGTACCAGTATGACATCAGCTGTACTGCTAAAAATAAGAACCACATGGATGTTAAATTAAGGGAACTACTAGGTTTGACAGTGATGTGGAATAAATTATGCCCCTAAAAGCACCTTTGGAGTTTTCCAAAGAGATTATATTGGGTATTCAACTATTCCAATGTAAAGAATATGGTACTACTAGGGTTTCTAAGGAATTTACAACTTAACATTTTATTCAGCTACTGCTCTTGGAAAGAACTCCAATGTGAAGTGTTTCAAAAGTAAAACTAAAAGAAGCCATCGCAGAGAACAATTTTTGCCTTGCAGATCTGGGCTTTCTGTTGTGTTGTGCCTCTCCCTGATGAACACATCTTTGACGAATCTTTCCCTTCTCCAGTTAAGCAATAATATCCAATAAGAGATTAAAAAAAAAACTTCAGGGCCACAATAGAGTTGGACCAAGGTAATACTTCTCCAGTGCCTAAAGTCTCTACAATACTATCTCCATAGCTATACTGGTATTCAAGTTAAAATGCAAAGCTCATCTATTGTTACCAAGATGTTTGTTTATTTCTTTTTCACAAACAGAATCCTTTCTTCTAATAAAATCTTCTGGGAGGAATACAATATACAAAAGGATAAAAATTGGTTGCCCTGGTGGAAGTTGGGAAAAGGGGCAGGGCACAACAAAGTCCTATCATGAAGTCTCCTTGCCCCAAGGTACCATCAAGGACTCAGGGGGTTGGAAGAACACAATCTAAAAACCACCATTGCAGAGGATGCCCAGAATCTCCCACTGCATCTTTGAGGACTGGATAGGAAATAGATTCATCTACTAATTATCTGTAAATATCATCACAAATATGCAATTGTCTAGGTGGGTTTTGTTCTGAGCATAACAATGAATCAGAAAGGGAATACATGGAAATGTAACATGATACCCAAACAGGTATATAAACACTCCATCAGTCGTTCTCAAACTATGAAACCAATCCAAACCCTGGTTTTAGTTTTTCCTCACAGTCATCTTAAATTCTTTGGTATTTTCCTGCCTTAGAAGTACTTTTCTCATGTTTCTTCTTTTTTCCCTTGCCCAGTTTAGAGAATGGTGGTTCTGATGTAGCTTCTTAGCAACATAAGAATGTTAAGAAGCAAACTCTAACCTAAAAATAATCTCTAAGTTGACATATCCTTGATTCATTTAGAGTGTGGTGTGGAACTGACAAATCCCACTACATACACTTCTGTTATGACATATTCTGTTCCAGGAAATGAATCCCCAAAATTAAAATTTTTCATGTTATCACTCACTCATTATAGGATAGGACGGCAATCCTCTTCCCTCATTGGAAAACTCAGTGCCTCAACCATTAAGAGCTGAAGAAATCTCACCTATAGTGGCCTTGTCAGTCTCTATCTCTGCCAATAAATCTCCTTCACTTAGCTTCTCACCCACTTTTTTTTCCCATCTCTGAACTGTGCCCATGGTCATGGTGGGAGAGAGGGCAGGAAGAACCACCTGCAGAAATAAACACACATTACTGCTTAATACGAGGAAGACTTGGAAACAATGGCACTCAAGCAAGCTTCAATAGCTTTATGGAATGATAGTGACTCTGATCATCCAAATTCCCATCTGTCTAATGCCTTCCTAAAGTAAAAGTTCAATGCCTCAATGTCCCACCAGTTAAATCATCCTTCAAATCTCAAGCTTTACATTATCACTCATACTTTGATTCCTCCCCCTCCAAAGTTAAAAGCAATGGGTATACATGAAAGATTTCTTCCTAGATAGTCAAAATTAATTCAATTACATCTCTAAACACAGAATATCTTTTCTTCTTTTTTATTACATAGGTTAAGCTAGAATTTTTCATTTCCACAGAATGACCTTGGTCTAAAGTATTTCATTAAAATTTTGCTGTGCTCTGTATGAGCATATATCCTTTTACTCAGAGGAAACTTCATTCTCCCAAACTTCCGGATACCTTACCAAGATAAAAAAAAGAATATTATGAAAAATTATATACCAACAAATTGAACAACTGAGAAGAAATGGATAAATTACTAGAAACATATAACTTTCCAAAATTGAACTGGGAAGAAACTGAAAACTTGAACAGACCAATCACTAGCACTGAAACTGAACCCAAAACTCCCAACAAACAAAAGTCCACAGATGGCTTCACAGATGAATTCTACCAAACATTTAAAGAAGAGATAATACCAGGACACCTGGGTGGCTTAGTTGGTTAAGCATCTGACTCCTGATTTTAGCTCAGGTCATGATCTCACAGTTCATGGGATCGAGCCCAATTTCGGGCTCTGCACTGACAGTGTGGACCCTGCTTGGGATTCTCTCTCCCTCACTCTCTCTCCCTCCCTCCCTCTTGCCCCTTTCCTGCTTGTGCACACACATGCTCTCATTCTCAAAATAAGTAAACTTGAAAAAAATAAAGAGGAGTTAATACCTAGTCTGCTCAACTATTCCAAAAAATAAAAGAGGAAGAAAAACTTCCAAAATCATTCTACAAGGCCAGCACTACCCTGATACCTAAACCACCAAAAAAAACAAAAAACAAAAAAAACAAACAAACAAACAAAAAAAACTACAGCCAATATCTGATAAACATAGATGCAAAACTCCTTAACAAAATATTAGCAAACTGAATCCAACAATACATTCAAAAAAAATTCATTCACCATGATCAAAGAGATTTATTCCAGGGATGCAAGAATGATTCAATATTTACAAATCAATGTGAAAGACCACATTAATAACAAAAAGGATAAAAACCATATGATCATTTTGACAGATGCAGAAAAAGCACACGACAAAGTACAATACCCATTCATGATAAAAACCTTCAGCAAAGTAGGTTTAGAGGGAACATACCTCAACATAGTAAAGGCCATATATGACAAACCTACAGCTAATATCACTTTCAATGGTGAAAAACTGAGAGCTTTCCTTCTAAGATCAAGAAGAAGACAAGGATGTCTACTCTCACTTTTATTCAACATAATACTGGAAGTCCTAGCCACAAGCAAACAAGAAAAAGAAACAAAAGGTATCCAAATTGGTAAGGAAGAAGTAAAACTTTCACTCTTTGCAGGAAAAATAAATAAAAGAACTGTTCTTACAACAGTGACTTCCGCTCCAATAAAATCTAAACATCAGATTGGCTGACCTAAATGAAAAAGTGCTTTGACATTCGTATGGCTTGTGTGTCCACTGAATTTGGACGCTTTACTCCGTTATTATGGGTTTTGTTTGCTTCCTCTCAACACCAGGATTGTGCTGAGAGAAAAATCGTTTCAAATAAAGCCTCAGGAAGGCACGAAAAAGAAGAAACACAAACTTAGAATGCTAATTACAAACTTTTTTAAATGTTTTTTTCTGTTCAGAAGTTGTCATCTCCACCTATTTCTTAAAAACTAGTGAGGCCAATAATCTCTACACAGTATCTTAAAGGATAATTAAGACACAACTGTAACACTTTGCACACAAAGCTACACACAGAAAATGGAGAAAAATGAGTGAGTCTTATGTAGTGAGAGACAGTTTGCTAAACAGGATGAAATAAATGTGTGAACTGAACATCGCACAAAACGTCACCACACAAAACGTCTATTAACAACAGACCATGGAGAAGAACATCATGCGCAAAAAAGAAAATGATTCCTATACAGAAATTTCTACAAAGACACTAGGTGAAAGAAAAGTTTCAGTTTTAAACCTTCAGAAAAAGGCCAGCTGCTTTTTTACCCATTTCCAATATTCAAAACACAAATATACATGGGATAACCCTAGTATCTAATAAACTGCTTTAGTCTCTTAGAAACAGATTTAACAGAACCAACAGTGATTACTATTTATTCCCTTCAGCTCTTTTGCAATGCTATTATATGTTTATTTTACACTGACTCTTTATTGTCAGTTTCCTCATTTATTAATATTACTGGACTACTTCACCCACTCTTAGAAAAAAACACCATATGTCAAAGAAAAACATCAACTGATGACTTTTATTCAATAGATAACGTGTGAGGCCTACTAAACACTCTATAATGTTCTTGAACGAACACTGCCAAGAACTATCTTGTCTACCACGTGGAGGTTGGGAAAGGTTAAAGGAATTGTCCTAGTTCACATACCTGGAAATAACAGCTAGGAGTAAAACTCAATTTTCATATTTCAATCTCAACTTACTTTCAAATGACAACAGCTAGCCATATTTAACACCAGTGTCCAGGATGGGATAGCCATCGATAAAAAATAATGAACAATAAATTTTCTAGAGCAAACATCCAGAGGCTGAGGCTCACCTGCATGTGAGTGGGATAAGAGCTACCAGGAGCCTGAGCAGAAGGTGTGGGTGGTGAAGCAGGGGCAGCGGGGGTTGGTGCTGCGGCTGCTTGCGGGGTAGGTGCTGCTGCGGAATCCAGTGTGTAATTTTTAAAGGCCTCAATATCCTCAGGCCTAAGGAAGAGAAGGAATGGGTAAATACAGGGAGTTATAAGGCAAATTTAGCTCCTAGAAAAGTAGACTTAGGAACCTTTAACTCCTATTTTCTCAACTCTGGGTTAAAATACTCCACCAAGCATATAAGTTCCACAAATTACCAAAGTACTACTCACTTCTCAACTGTGATGCAGATGATTGCTCCAACTGGAACATCTCTGGTACCTTCAGCCACAAGTATCTTTGCCATGTAACACTCCTCCAGGCTCTCAAATCCAACAGTGGCCTTATCAGTTTCGACCTTTTAACACAAAGCAGGAGCTTAAGCTCGTGCTACCAGTATGAAATTTATTAGATTGTGCCTAGAATCACACAGTTCAACAGTCTGGTGAAGATGTGAAGATAAAGCCTCTATTATAGATCTGAAAGGAATTATTTTAAAAAAACACCTTAGCTAAAAATCAGTCTGGCTAGTTGCTGACAGCATCTCTAATCAACCTTCTCTGATATCAGGTTGTAAAAACCATCTAAGTCTTAAGCAAAAAGAATAAGTACTTATCTGGAAAGCGAACACTCAGTGTAGCTAAGCCAGTTCCTTCTGACTCATTTCCATATTTTAAACAACTTACCTCTGCAATTAGTTCACCCTCATTGATTTTTTCCCCTTCCTTTTTTTCCCAACGGGCTATGGTGCCTGCCTGCATTGTGGGGGAAAGAGAGGGCAATGGAACCTGGAGGAAAAAAGAAGAAACAATAAATTTAAAAAATGTTATCTCTCAGTCTGGTTTAATATTTCATTCAATTTTACTTAATGCGAAGAGTGTACTGAGTCTCATCTCATGCCGGGCACTGGGGACAGAAAGGGAGTTCCTGCCACCAGTTCTCCAGTGACAGGGTTCCTGCTCCACAATCCTGTGGGACTGACAGAGCACCTAATTCAGCAGACACTGCACAAATAGCTTCAGGTTTGGAACCCTTCTTTCAATGGACTAGATCAGGAGAGGGAAGCCTGGAATTCTTTCCCTTCAATAGAATAAACAGAAAGATAAGCTCAACAGCCAGAGCAAAGCTGGGTATTGGAGAACGGACAAATGATACATACTAGGAACGGGGTGGAGGATCACTGAGGACTCAGAGAGAAGATTCCAACGCCAAGAAGTCTGCCCTGAAGGACAAACTGGCTCCCGTGAAGGGCAGGTCTGGGGCTCACCTTCTGATGCGGGGGCAGGCTGTAACAGCGGCGGCTAGGCGATCCCAAAAGCTGCAGCGCGAGGCGATTCCTCGGTGTGGCCCACGAGCTGGGGCTCCACCCGCAGAGTGCGCGGACCCTGCCATACCCCGCGGTCCCGCTGCTGCAACGAGCCGGAGCCGCGCCAGCCCGCGGGGTCACGCACGGAGCTCCCGGGTCCTCTCGCAAGGCCGTCCACCGAGCCCCGAATCCTGCCCGTGGGGCCACATTCCGTGCCCGTCGAGCACAGACTCGCCACATACTGCCAGCGACCCCCACACCCCAAAACCAAAGCCGTCTCCGGAGTGACCTCTCCAAGAGCAGTGCGGCGTTGCCGTCAGCCACAACGCGCAGCCGCACATTGTCGTAAAATGGGCTCCAAAAGGTTGGCGGCACCCCTCCCCAGACCAGAAATGGGTGGGACGTCCGCTGTTCTCCCGGTAGTGGGGTAACGGGTGGCCCACAGAGGGTAGGGGCGACTACTTTGGAGCCACGGGGGCAGGGGTGTTCCAGCGGAGGCAACGTAGGGGCAAGTTTGGGAGAAATGAGACGCAGGGAGGAGTAGGAAGGTGGAAGGGTCCTAAGGCATCTCAGAGTAAGACGGAGCCTCCAGGGAGGGGCCTAAAAAGGCGGCAAGAGCCGGCTACTAAAGGCAGAATGGTCTGAGAGGTGGGCTGAGAGGAGTGGCCAAGTTTTGAGAAAAGCGGAGTGGTGAGCGGGAGGACGCGCCTGATGCTGAGAGCCCGAGGCCAAGGGCGCGGTCTTGGAGCGCTGAGGAAGGTTTGGCGAGCGGAGCGGGTCAGCTCGTTTCTGTGGTGTAACCTCCCCCACCCCCGCTCCCGCCCTCCCCGACCCTTCCGTGCTCAGGTATGGGCCTCACTCGGTGCAGTCTGCGGGAGGTTACAAAGCCTTAGTTTCGCGTTTGTAGCATAACCGGCCATCCCAGGGAACAGGTTTTCCAGCCAAATGAAGGGCCGCCAAACGGAAGGTTAGTTTCCCCATTCAGCTGTGCTGTAACGGGACTAAGCGTAGGAAGATACAAGGTTACAAAACAGATTTGCGTTTCTAATCTATAGAATCCCTTTAGATCGCAAAAAAACTTCGTTATGCTTGACATATTTCTTTTTTTTTTTTTTTAATTTTTAAAATGTTCATTCATTTTTTGGGAGCCAGAGCGTGACGGGGAGGGGCAGAGAGAGACGGAGACAATCTGAAGCAGGCTCTAGGCTCCGAGCTATAGGGCTCAGGCGCTCTGTGAGATAACGACTGAGCCCCCCAGGTGCCCCTGTTATGCTTGAAGTATTTCATACCGAAACTAAACTATAACCCCGTGAGAACGGGGAGCATGTCTATATTGTTCTTTGATGTATCCCCGGAGTTTAGTATAGTATCTGGTAAATAGTGGAGGTTGAGTTCGTGTGGTTTGAATAAATGAAGTTACCTACAACATTTGTTAGGTACGCTTCTGTAGGATTATCATCCTGTAATTTAAAAAAAAAAAAAAAACTCATTTCTGAGCTGTATTTAGATCTCTAAGTCCCCAGTGTACAGATGGTCATAGAACACCAAGAACAAGAAAAAAAGGAAAAACCAACATTTGAAAATATGTCACCCTTTGCTAGTAATTAAACATTTGGAAAATTAAAGACAGTACTATTTCATACTCAAGTAGGAAACTGTAAAAAGTAAAAAATGAGATGGCAGAGAAAGAGATGCAGTTGTTGAGTGGACTGAATAGTTGGGTTTTTTTTTTTAATGAAGTTTGGTTTTCTCTTGTTATTTTATTATTTTTTTAATGTTTATTTATTTTTGAGAGAGAGAGAGGGAGACACAGAATCCGAAGCAGACTCCAGGCTCTAAGCTGTCAGCACAGAGCCATTCGCCCGGCTTGAACTCCACGAACCAAACTGCAAGATTAAGACCTGAGCTGAAGTTGGACGCTTAACCAACTGAGCCACCCAGGTGCCCCTGGTTGTTTTAAATACACATTTTTGAAAGTCTCTGATGTCTCTTTTGCATTAAAGACTTTTGTCATACAGGGGCTCCTGGGTGGCTCAGTCAGTCGGTTGGGTGTCCGACTTCAGCTCTGGTCATAATCTCATGGCTCATGGGTTTGAGCCCCGCGTCGGGCTCTGTGCTGACAGCTCAGAGCCTGGAGCCTGCTTCGGATTCTGTGTCTCCCTCTCTCTCTGCCCCTTTCCTGCTCACACTCTGTCTCTCCTTCAAAAATAAACATTAAAAAAAAAAAAGACTTTTGTTACATAGTTGATGCTCAGGTTCTTATTTGTTTGCACATTTACATATAATTTCAAAAGAAGTGCTAAGTCAATGAATTTTCTTTGACAATAATAATGTTTCGTGCTTACATTTGAAATAACAACGGTAAAATATCTATAGCAATGAAGTAATCCTTATCTCCACTCCCCAAGTAATGAGTAAACATGCTACCAGGGAGATCACTTGAGGGAATGGACTTTCACTAAATGTAAATGGCTTTACTGATTAATTTCGGTCAATAAACACAAGTGAAAATGATGAATGGTATTTAGTTTGCAAACTCCATTTTATTCATGGTTTTTTCTGCTTTTTTAAAAATTAGTTCACAAATCTGGTACATACAGGCAGTTAAAAAACTGGTTATCACTTTGATAATCAGAAGCCTCTGATATAACACAGTCTTCATGAAAACATAAAACAGGGAGAATGCATGGTGGTAATCTCTTTGAAAGCAATGCTTGCAAACATCCATGTTTCTAAGAAAAATATAATTTTACATATATATTTTGAGCAAGCTATACCTCTTACATAAATTCAGACAATAGGAGTGTGCAATCATAATGCTTATTTTATGGAAAAAATGAAAATTATAATTATGCCATAAATGCTTTTCAGTAATTATTAGAGTCCTCTTGGATTTGATGTGTTTTCCCTAATTTTCAACTATCCTGGTCAAAAGGAGCTGAAATGGTAGTAAGTAGGAATGCCAATAAGGAGAGTTTAACTCAAATTCTTTAGGTACAAATTATATAGTGTTCCAATTCCAGCTAATTTAGGGAACTGAGAATAGTTGTCAATTTTTAAATGATGACTTTTGAGGAACTGAACTTTCTTCTAAACTAGTTTTTGTGAGAGGATCATTTTTTTTTAATCTAACAGGATTTACAGGTTATGTGAGCTCAAGACATTCTAGTCCCTTGGTTTTTTCAAAGAGAATTTCAGCAGTGTCAGGATGGACTACCCCTCAAAAATGTCACTAGGGGACAGTTCTCTGAATAAATCAAGAGGCTTCTAGTACAGCCAGAGTAACAAACAGCAATCAATTCAAACCAGAAGGAACCAAAGCACAACACTTCCTCACAAGGTTCTGGTCTTCAGAAACTGGAATGAGGATTGCCAATACACTGTACACAAGAATTACTGGAGTGACATCCTATAATCCGGGTGTTTCGTTATTACCTGTGGCATAGGAGATTCATGAGCTAAAGGGGAAAAAATTACCTCATTTTCTCCCCTGACTTCAACTTCAGATTTCTATAGAGGCACTAAGGCCATGCATCTCCTCTTCCAAAGGACAGAGCTATAAAAGCCAAATAAGGTGAAGGACTTTGGCATTTTTCTTCCACTCAATTTTCTCTGAAAAGTTAAATTCTCCATAACGGTAAGGACGTTTGCTCAAAGAAAACTGACAAGTAAAAACTAAAGAAACAGACATTCAAGATCAATTGTACTGGAAATACAGTAACGGATTTTGGCCTGACAACTCTCATGCTGTCTTATAGTAAAACACTAAAATTCATGCAACAGAGAAATTGGTGACATGAGGACTTTTATTCCAGACTTCCTGGGGGAAAAAAACACTCAGAATATACTGTTTTCTTCTGTTTGCTTCATAATGTATTATTCTTGCTTTTGACTGACTGTCCCAAACTTTCCCAGTCATTTTTGATGAGAAATTCTTCAAAAGGAGAAGATCAAGTGAACTTACTGAAAGATATCAGGTATCTTATGAGCTCCTTCCATCTGCTAGAGGAGCAATCAAATAGATTATGTAAAACTACCTCCACAACATAAAACTACCTCCACGAGGAAAATGGCAGGTAGAATTAGAACCAGGAGTTAGTTGTCATCAGCATACTTGTAACAAAATAAAGCTTGTTCTGAAACCACAAGGGCTAAGAGAAGAGCCTGTATAAAAGCTACTGGGTTCTCTAGAAAATGGATACAGTATACAGAATGTGAGAAGATACAGAACTCACACTCAAGTTACAAAAATAGACATGGTTCTCAGACAAAAGGCAAATGAGTACAAAAGAATTCTCCAAACATGAACTATTTTTAAAAGACACATCTATATAAAACAACAAAATGTCATTTCAGAGCTCCAGTGAGTAGTTTGTTAAAACAGTTGGAAAAGGGAGATGAAATAGAGACAGACAGATCAAGAACCCAGAACTGACATGTCTGACTCTTCTGGTTGGCAGTGGTCACAGGCTGACTGCTTTGGGGAATGAATGTGTGTGTGTGTGTGTGTGTGTGTGTGTGTGTGTGTGTGTACATACATATATATACATATGGCTGATTAGTTGATGGTGTTTGGTAAGTGACTGAGAAAACCCTAGTTATTCAGTAATCTCTGAAGTTTAACTCTTCTTTTAGCTTCTACACTGGACAGTGTTGCACATGAGAAAGGATTCTAGGTTTTTTACCCAGAATCAACCCTGCCATTCACAACTCATGCTCCATGCCCCATGGTTCCTATTGTGCCCTAAAGGATCAACCTAGACTAAATATATAATAGAAAATAACTCTGGCCTTGAAATGAGGAGGGGCAGACCAGTGACTCATGCTCAGTACTCATAAATCACAAATACCAAAATTAATGGTCTGTCTCCTTTTGACTGCAGAGGAGATGCCACGAGCTACAGGAAGTCATGAGAGAAAGAAAGTCAAGAAAATATGGGTAGCAGCACCTTTCCATACCCGCCTGGATTTTTAAGGAGACTTTAAACTCCTTTTTCCTTTCAAACACAAAGTTCATCAGTTGGAAGGGGAAAACATGGCTCTACAGTGACAGAGTCCCTAGAGAAAACTGGCAGTACATGAAACATGCCCTCCATGGGCTAAAGGACAAGTTGCAGAACCAGTTAAGACACAAGAGGCAGCCAAAGGTCTTCCTCAATCGTGGTTTTAGCAAGTATAGCACGATATGGGCTTTTTCCATCCAGTCAACAGTTCAGCACCATCCATGTCCGGTCCAAAAAATTCCTGAAGAGTGGGTTTTCATCTTTGGTACCGCCTCATGAGTTATTCTTGGTTTGCAATAGCTGCAAAGAAGCAAAAAAGCTGGTACCTTTGCCTTGTCTGTGAGTACAAATGCTGGGACTCTGATTGCTGCAACCATTGAGGCCAATTAAAATAAAACTGTAACACACAGGAGTGATGCATCCAATTCCCAGGTTCCAGATAATAGCAGCCATGCCCCTACAGGAGCGGGATCATCCATTCCCATTGGTTAAGGCCTTTGGTTTGTTGTCCTCAGAGTAGAATAAAACACTGTGTTCCCACGGACAAGGAACTCCAGATGGACCCATGGTCTACAGTTGACAGGGGTTTTAAAAAATGTACTACATATACCAGGCACAGAAACAGCACTGGCCTGGGGCTGTTACACTTGGAGAAGCTTCTGTTTTGGTAGCACGAACTAGAAACTTCTTAGTGTATTCTGGTTTTAGTCCTCTTTCCTGAGTGAAACAGCCAGGGGGCGCCAAGTTCCACAAGCCCCCAGTCTAATACTCAGCATTAATTCTCTCCATGGTCTTCTTCCACCCAGGCTACAATTTTCCCTTCCCAACCAGGGATGGCATCGTCATCGTGGAAAACCTAGAGGAAGAAAAAGAAGCCACAGTGAAAAATTAACAGGATAAGACAGTGACTCTCACTAGACAACTGCTGCTGCTAAAAGTAAGATCTCAAACATAAAGGATAAGAAAATATAGAGAAAAGCTTGAAGCTAGAGGCTATGTCCCTTTGGTTCTGTCCCTAAAGTTATAACTACATATTTATGTAGTTAATATTTTTAATGCATGCAATACATTATTATATGTTATTATGTACTATATATTCTTAGTTCTACATCTATGAAATGGTAAAAGCATCCCTAACTCTGCTTTGCTCATGGAGATCAATAAGATTTAATATATTACTAACCATGAAGCACTTTGGGCTCCTTGGGAGAAAGCAGTAGCATAAGCATTACACAAGTGAGAAAGGGGAAAATTTCGGTCCCAAGTATTATAAAGAAAGGGTTAGAAAGAAGACCAAAAGAACATGCAGTTCTTTTTATTCATTCATTCACTTAATTTCTTAAGCCACCAATACAACAGGGCTATTAAAGCATGTTGAGGAAATATTTATGAAATAAACCATCAGCTTTAATCACAATGCAACCACTTGTAATATGTCAGAACCCAGAATTCTCTTCCCTGTATATGGCAGATGGATTATAAAGAGAGGCGTAGGCTAAGAATATAGTCAAGGAGTTGAGAATAAGCATAGGTGATTTTCTAGAAGTTCCTCATTTTCATTATCTGAGAAACTACCATCACAATGTACAGTTCCATATATTCATACCTATTTTACTCTATGTAGGAAGCAGAAAGGTTTCTAAGACTTGACTGCACATAGAAAAGGGACCCCCAAACCAGGCGTTTGTTCAAGCTTAGGTCCTTTCCTTTTTAAAATCAGTAACTGTATCCAAGTCTGGTCAAAGTGGTTAAGTCCTTGAACCGAAGAAGCTGTCAACTCCTTGTGCAATTCCCTGACCATGTAGGTCTAGGGTAATCAGACTGTGGTCTGAGGCTCTGGGAAATTCCGCTGACCTGGTTAGGGAACTCGGGTACTGCTGGGTATCAGTCCCTGAGGAGGTGGCTCTGCGAATCAGCAGCACACCACCCAGACTCCCCTCGGATTCTGTACCTCCTCTTTGACAGTGCCAAACTCAGGATCCAGCGCTTTAAAATGATACCGGTGATTCCCCTCCCGGTCAATGGCTGCTTTAAAATCCTTTAGTGTCACCTCCCCCAACCTGCAACAAAAGGCAAGAGCGCTAAAACAGACTGTTCATCAATAGGCTGGAAAGATGAGACGTTAGCTTTAAACCCAGGCCCCTGCCAAAGACTCTCCAGGAAAAAACAGCATGGCCTTGTTAGGTCCCTGCCCCTGATAACCCAGACAATTCTACAAGAGCAGAGCTGAGGGAGCCAGTCACCATGAGGGAATGAGAATGGCATTCCATCTGGGGTGATCTGGGAATTTAAAAGAGATGTATTGTTTCAGCAGCAGCCAAATCACTTTTCCCTGTTTTACTCTGGAAATAAGATATACGGTCTCGGAGATCTAATTTGCTGAGCCATCAATATGTCTAAGTTCTCTTGATTTCCTTCTGTGCAACAATGTTCCATTTCACCATCTTCATCCTTCCAGCTTCAGAAAGCTCCCCTCTAGCCCACAACAAGTAAGCAAACTCTCTAGGAAAGGGGCAGCCTACTCCTTCTCTCAGTAGTTGTTTCCAGAGTTAAAAAAAAAAAAAAATCTTTCTTTCAAAGCCATTTGCCTTACAAGGGAGCATAAATGAATGTTTGAAGGCTGTTAACATGAATTCTCAACTGCTCAGATGCAGTCATCAGACAGTACCAAGATCAGTGAGGAACAGCCTGGAGGGCTAGTGTGTGATCTATGGCTATCAGTGGAGCTATTTTATGAGCCCTTAAAAAAAATTATTTTTCCTAACTTGGAACATATCTGTGTATCAGGACTGGCAGCGCTATTATGGTGTCTGTACCCAGAAGCAGATCAAGACATGTCCCTTGTAGTGCCGCTGGTTAGTGGTAACAATGAGACTAGAATCCTGATCCTGTCTTCTTACTGCACTGTACCGATTCTCAAACACTGCTCAGATGGTTGCATGGGCAGTAACTACTGATTCTGCCTCCTGTCCTTTTTAAAAGAGGAATAACGATCCCAGAATCTCACCTCTTTGGTATATTGACCATGAAGGGTGTAAGTGACCGGTCAGTGAAATAGAGCACTTTAGTGCAGGTGCTGCTGACAGCCGGAGAGCTCTGTGAGTGAGGCAACTCTGCAATCAGAGAAAGACTCTATGGTCAGAACCGAATGTGCTCCCAACCATCCCACATTTCCAGTTATTCAGAGTGTCCCAGGAGAAGGAAGCTGCCTGAGGTCACAGCACAGCTTTCACACCCTTGCAAAACACCACGTCCATAGGGCGTGAGCCACAGGAAGTCACCACTGAGGCCACAAAGCCAGGAGGTGCTTCGGACATGGACACTATCGTGAAGCCATTTCTCACCCGTTCCAGGTTATTTCTAACAGGGAACAGGAACTTTCCTGACAGGCATTGTTGCTCAGAGTCAAAAGAGGCCAAAGAAGCCAGGCAAGATTTCAGCAAAGGAAGAATGGACGCAATAGCAGGAGCTACAGACACAGCCAACATTCAGACAGCGGGAGAAAATGCTCATGCAATCCACGGACAGAGAAATGAGCAGGGACGAGAATCACAGGAGCACAGTAACGTTAGAAACTGAGATTCCAAGGGGCCTTATGCTTCCTGTACCAAAGGTACGAGACCAGGGTGCCTGGGTGGCTCAGCTGGTTAAGTGACCACCTGTGCTGACAGCACAGAGCCTGCGTGGGAGTCTCTCTCTCCCTCTCTTTCTCTGTCCTTCCCCTGCTAGCATGCTCTCTCTCTCTCAAAATAAATAAATAAACTCAAAAAAAAATAAAAATAAAGGTACAAGACCTACCTTATCTCTTGGCTACACAGGATCTATATGTGTGGGTCCCATGGTTTTTAACTCAAATTCCCTGGTCCACATCTTATCTCTACCCTTTGTATAGGTACTTAAGGAAAATTTTTAATTAATAAGTACCTATGATTATGACTTTAATAGAAAAGACTAATTAGAAACTTTTATCATAAGAACGAACAACAATTATTGTTGTATCTTATAATCTACTTAATGTAATTGTTATAATCCTAAAATCTCTCCTGCAATTCCACTTACACATATTTTCTTAACTTATTCTAGGCATTTCAACATCCTTGTCATATCTGAGTCTACTCTCGCGTAGACACTGATGGACTCTTAACAGTGGCTTGCATCTTTCTTGCTTTTGTGGATGTCTCCTAATTTACTACTGAATGTCAGACATCATATGTAAGACAGTAGAGAGTGACTTACAAAATGTTTATGTTTAGAAATGCGCACACTGCTTGTTCCCCAGCCATTAGTAGGGATTGTTAATCTAGACAGGAATTGAGCTGGGATTGGGATTTTTGTTAAGGTTACTTTTGGTGTACCACCATCTTTAAATTCCTCTAGAGTTATGTTTATTTAAAAACAGATATAAAAAATAAATAAAAATAAAAGGATTCACCCAACTTCTATCCTTTTGTGTCTGACATCATTCACTTAACAGAACGTTTTCAAGGTTTATCCACGTTACAACATGTTATCAGTGCTTCATTCCTTTCTGTGGACGGATAATATTCCATTGTCTGCACGTGCCAGACTTTGTTGATCCATTCTTTGAGTAATGAACATTTGGGTTGTTTCTACCTTTTAGCTATTGTGAATAATGCTATGTATAAGTTTTTTGTTTTTTTTTTTTAATTCTTGCCTTTAATTCTTTTGAGTATTGACACCTAGGAATGGAATTGCTGGCTCATACAGTAATTCTATATTTAGGTTTTTGAGGAACCACTAAACTTTTCCACAGCAGCTGTATCATTTTATATCCCCACCAGCAATGCATGAGCATTCCAATTTTTCAACATCCTCAATACTTATTTTCCATTTCTTTAGAACCACCTAGTGAGCGTGAAGTGGTATCTCACTGTAGTTTTGATGTGCATTCCCTAATGACTAATGGTTTTTGGTTTTGTTTTGTTTTTCTTTAAGTTTTTATTTATTTATTTTGAGAGAGAGAGGGAGAGAGAGCAAGAGAGCGCACCCGCCAGCCGAGCCAGGTAGGGGCAGAGATAGAGGGAGAGAGAGAATCCCAAGCAGGTTGCACACCCCAGCACAGAGCTGGATGTAAGGCTTAAACTCATGAACTGGGAGATCATGACCTGAGCTGAAATCAAGCTTAACCGACTGAGCCACCCAGGCACCCTGCCCCCCCCCCCCCTCCAGTGACTAATCCTTTTAAGCATCTTTGGATGCTTTGGAGAAATGACTTTAGAGAAGTGACTATTCAAGTCCTTTGCTTATTTGTTACTGAATTTGTCTTTCGTTGTTAAGTTGTAAGAATTTTTTATATATTTTGTATCCTAGACATGATTTTCAAATATTTTCTCCTATTCTCTTTGCCTTTTCACTTTCTTGATAGTGTCCTTTGATGCAAAAAAGTCTTTAATTTTGATGAAGTCTAATTTCCCTATTTTTCCTTTTGTTGCTCATGCTTTTGATATCTGAGAACCCAAGCTCATGAATATTTTCCGTATGTTTTCTTCTAAGAGTTTTATAGCTTTACCTCTTATATTTGTATCAATGATCCATTTGTAGTTACTTTTTGTACATGTACTTTATGTACATGGTGTGAGGTAGGGGTCCATGTCTGTTCTTTTGCATGTAGATACCCAGTTGTGCTAGCGCCATTTGTTGAAGAGACTCTTTGCTGGTCAAATGACCACAGACTTAAGGATTTTATGTGAATTCTCAATTCTATTCCACTAGTCTATTGTATCACTCTTTACGTTTGAAATAATTCTTGTTTTCCCTTAAGAGTGAAAGTTCAGAAAAGAAGTAAATTCAGAGAGAGGATTACTCTTTCAGGAGATTTGGCTGTGATAAAAAAAGGAGAAAGACAGGGTATAGCCAGAGGGGAATACCTGGAAGGTATTTTGAGACAATTAACATTTGCCTTGCACCTCTCACATGCCACACACTACACCAGATTATTTGCATACAATATTTCATTTAATGTGCACAATCCTTAAAGATTTTCTCCAATTCATGAACAAGGAAACTAAAATGCAGTCATGTTAATTTAACACCCTCGCCTGTGGTCACATACCCTGCTGAGAGTCAAAACCACACCCCAGATCTGTTGGACTTCTTACGCCACATGTTTCCCACTCTATAGTTTTGTATCCAGTTTTGGACATGAGTTTTAAGTGCCCTTCTACCTACAGGGAGATACCTAGTTGTCATTCATAAATATAGCTCTGAAGTTCAGAAAAGGGCTGGAGTTAGAGATTAAAGTTTAAAAATAATCAGCACATAAGAGTATGTAAGCCATGGTAGTGGAAGGGATCACCAAAAGAAAATATGAAAAAGCCGAGGTCTAGACCGCCTATGGATCCCAGGGCACACCAACATTCAACAGTTCGACAGAGAAGAGAAGAGAAGAGGAGGAGATCGTATCTAGTTCACTAGACAGCACACGCCAAAAGGGCAAGTACCAAGTCTATCTTGTTTCTTCCTGTACCTCCAGCATCTAACATGGCGCTACACAATGGATGCTCGATAAATATTTGTTGAATGCATAATTGGTTGGCACTGAAGTTAGAGGAAAAATGTTTACAGAAGGAGACTATTCAAGAATAGCAAATGCTTTTGAGCAGTCAATGGAAGATAAGGTTTGAAAAGTAACCACTTTGATGAGGCAACAAGAAAGTCAACAGTGAGTCAATAAAAAGAACATTAAGTGGATTAAGTGAGTAAAAGTCCAGCTGATGGCTTGAGAGTGAATAGGAAGAAAGGATGGAAAAAGAACAAGTGTGGACTGTTCTTTCAAGGTTTGATGTAGGGGAATAAAAGAAGAAAGTCAGTAGCTAGAGGGCTAGTGAGTTACACACTCACTGTATTTTCCGAGAAGAGCCTATTTAGCTTATTTGTGAATACAGAAATTAGATTAACACCCTGGTTTACGAGCAGCCGGGGATTTATTTGCAGGGGATAAGTACTGCATATACACAAAAGGGTTTTTCCAGGAAGGGAGGAATTTCTTAGACTTAAAAAATAATTTTCAAATATTTAGACTTGTCTACATTGGGAGTTTATATTAGCCTAAAGAAAGTACTGCAGAGGATAACAATAAAATAAAAAGTCTCTCAAGAAAACAGAAATGACTGTTTCAAAACAATGCTAGAAAAAGAAATTGAAACAGAAATTGAAGAGAAAAGAAGTTAGTACCAAGTAATCTTGGTACTAATATAATTAGATATCTGGAGGCTTAGATGTTATTTTATTTACTCTACAAAAAATATTTTACCTTTCATATTTTTGCAAATATCTTTAAGTGTTTTACTTTAGGTGTTGTTTATTCATCTGGTTTTCAAAAACATATACATATATGTGTGTGTGTGTGCGTGTGTGTGTGTGTGTGTGTGTGTGTGTATGTATGTAACATACAAAACTGGTTATGGTCAGCTTTTCACTATTTGGTTTTTATAGATTATCATTTACTTTTATATTTGGCCTGAATACACTATAAAAGATAATAAAAGGTGAGCTTTATTAAGCCAAAAGGTAAGATACCCGATAAAAGAGAAATTACCAGGCAGGTTTGATTACCAACATGATTGAATGAACGGGGAAAGAAATGTAACGACAGGGCTTAGAGCAGGTTAAATTACTTCTTAGGCAGGGCCACTAGATGGCGCAAATCCTTCGTGGGACTTAAACTGAAAGACCAGGGCACCTAGTGTTAAGGAAAATCTCCAAAGAAATTAAGCATCTTGCCTCTAGGAAGAACTGGAAATTTCCTATGCTATTTGGGACTGTGTGTTTTTGTTGTTTTACGTTTTTCTTTGTTCAATGTAAATGTTTTGATCGTGTATATTTTCCAAAGAGATTTTAGCCTCTTGCACGTGCAGCATCTTGCACGTGGCTAAATGGTACTTGGGGTGATGGTAGTGATGATGACGGTATGTGTCTCCAGAGTTCTAGAAGTAACTCAATTCAACTGTATTGCTATAGCAACAACATAAGAGTGAAGTACTACAAGAAAAATTCTGTTCTCAACATGTTAGTAGCAAGAAAAATACTAAATTTCTGATCTAATATGCTATGAGTCCTTACTGAACAATAAGGTGTACTTACTTGAATTAGGGGGCCAGGATTCCCGGTATTCACTACCTGCTTGAGTTCTTGGTAACTTGCCCCGAACCTGAGGAGCCACACAAAAATCCTAAAATGATCAGCAGGAGAATTTATCCAAGAAATTTAAATCATAAAAGTACATCTAAAATATATACTTTCCTACCACATCTTCCACAGTATACCAAATTAGACACATTTAGCCTAACATTAATGATGTACATTTGTAACAGGCTTTCTAGTTTCCAGTGCATTTTCCCACATATTTCCACATCCAGTGCTGAGCTCATTCAGGGGAAAAGGGGAAGAGGAATAAGCAGTAAAGAGAGACCCTGTGGGGTCAAGAACCACCATTCCTTAGACACTTAGGCAATTTCTAGGAGCAAGAGTAATCATGAACTCCCTTCCTGGAGAGTCACACCATGACAAAGAGTCCACTCCACTGAGAGGAAAACCAAAGAAAAAGCAGCCACAAACTCTGACAGGATCAGCGTCTTTAGCCCTGCCTTTATCTCAATTAAACCTGATGAAACTGAGTTCTGTGGGAGCCTGCCTAAGAGAAACACCACAGAAAGAGGATTACCCTTCTGTCTTGTTTCTTCTGGCTCTCCATGGCATGCAGGCGCTCCATAAGGCTGGAGATGCCCTGTTCCAAGCTGTCAATGGTATGGTGCTGAGGATCGTGGCCACTGAAGCTATTGCGCAGGCTTCGGAGGGCATCTCGAACCAGCTGCAGATCGCTGGTCTGTGGGCCGAAAGGAGGTCACACTGACGTGGTGCAGTGCCGTGTTCTTAACCGTGTCCCAGCCGCCGGGCTTAGGACGGTAGAGGAGAGAGGCTTCCAGGATAGATCTTTTATTTTCGAGGGAGGAGGTGTGAATTTAAGAAATGTTCCTCCACATAAGTTTGCCCACTAATTCTTAATTAGGGCTTCACACCTTCACACACCCAACAGATGCAAGAATTAGGGAACTGGGGTACCAAAGGCCTAGTGGGCTGGCAATGGCCAGGCTACTCTTGTGGTTTTAGCTGGAAGTGGAGGTCTGCACTCAAACCCTAAGAACCTACCCCTTTGTGAGTGACGGAAGCAGCTCCTTTTCCTGCCGCTGGAAGGAAAAAACCATTGCTTTGAGAGTTGTGTCTGTTGTAGCTGGTCACCTATAGCAGCAAGAAGACACGATGCTTGCTATAAGGGACACTGCAAACCAAGATGCCCTGTCTTATACTGATTTACATTGATCACTTCCTGACAGTGTATCATGGTATATTTGTTCATGTCTCTCTCAGAATGTAAACCTGGAATGGGCGCCAAGACGTTTTCCCCCTTTTGTTCACTGCTGTGACCCCAGTACTTGACACTTCGTAGGCAGTGCTGAATGAACAATGAGCAAAATAGTAACCTCATCCCAGAGGGCCCCACGCTAGCCTCAGCCTGGCCACCGGAAGGCCTGAGAATGGGGCTCCAGCACCTCCAGACTTCACTTTAGTGATTAAAAAAAAGAAGAACAGTGACTAATATTTTTTGAGCCTGACTTTGTGCCAGGTGGATCTATCAGGACTATCCTTTTTCCAGATGAGTCTTATTCCTAAGGCTCAGAAGCTAAGCAAAGCAAGGTCACACAACGGTAAAAAGAGTATAAAGCTGGAATTTGAAACCAGATTTTCTTAGTCTGAAACCAGCACTCTTTTTATTTGTTTTAAGTTTTGTTTATTTAAGTAAACTGTACATCCAACATGGGGCCCGAACTCTCGACCCCGAGATCAAGAGTCGCATACCCTTCCGACTGAGCCAGCCAGGCGCCTCTGGAACCTGCCACTCTTAACCCTCTCACCAGACCAACAGCCTCCTAACAAACCAACCTGCAGCCTTGGTTTCAGCCCTGAGTCAGAAAGAGTATCTCCCTCTTTGCCCTTGCAGATGCAGGAGGGGGGACCCTGAGCCGGGGGTTACCTCGTCTGCCTCTCTTTTCATACAGTGAGCCAAAAGGACGTCTTTGTGTTCTAGCTCCCGCTCTAGATCCACCTGCAAATCAGAAACTAAATCAGAAAAGGATTTTCTCGGGCAGAAGGGGAAGGAAGCCAGTGGCTGACTGTGTCCCCACCTGCTGGTAACTGGCCTCAGAGAGTTTCCGGAGTGCGTCTTCCAACTTAGCCTGGTGCTGCTGAAGGAGGCGCTCCTTCTGCCCCAGCTCTTTCTGCAATAGAGACAGAGCTTGCAGATGTGTGGCAAAGCCAAGGATGGCCAACAGTTCACTGTTGGCCACGCAAGTTGACCTGAGCAAAGTCGAGCCACAGGGGGAGGAGTCTTTCCCCCCAAGCTACACAGAAGACATCGCACACCGTAGTAATCTTACCCAGTGCAAAGGCTTCTTGGAAAAGTAAGGAGGAAGGGAACTACCATCTGTAGGAGGACCACTACGTGCCATCCGTGCTAGTTAGGCATAAAGGTGAAGACTGAAGTTTGCAGACAACTAGCTCTGGACTCCTCTTAGACATGCTATCTATTCTTCAGGGTGACTGAATCAAAGGAACACAGAAGAAGATTTCCTTGCTATCTACTCTTCAGGGTGACTGAATCAAAGGAACACAGAAGATTTCCTTGCGAAAAAGCAACAATGAGAACACAGTACTTAAGAACTCTTTGAACAACAGCAACAGTAGGCTGTTCATAAAAGGTCTAATGGAAATCATTTCCAAACTCATAAACGTTCTTACTTTATAGTCTCCCAAGAGCCGGTTCCTCTCATCAAGCTTCCTCTGCAGATCCACCTGCAAGAAGGAAAAGAATTAACTGGCACAGAGATATTGTCTACCAACCCCAGTAGGAAACCAGTTACTTAGTAACCAGAGTGGATGTTGGCAATTAGAGTACACAGCACAGAGAGGGCAAGGTTATGGTAAAAACACACAGCTGCTCTCCGTGTCTTGAGTGAGATAATCAAACTCTCAAACCACAATTTAGCCTCTCAGTGTCCTCAAAGTTGAAAGGCTCAAGGCCAATGTAGTATGGGCTTTCAGCCAGGAACAGAGATGAGTCTGACAGGAAATAAAAATAATTGCAGACGCTGAGGGCAGGCATCCCAGAAATAAGATAAGAGAGATTAATTAGGATGGCAGATGTAATAAGACTTCATGCAGTATCCGATTTTGCTACTGGGGCTCAGTGAGGTCAGAGTTCATTCATTTAATTTACATTCTGGTTGTGTAGCTCGTCTTTGTCCATATTTGCCCTCAGCAGTTCCTGTTTGAGCTGAAGAACAGATGTGTCCTGCTGAGTCAGCCTCTGCTGCAAGGCATCCTGGGGGAAAAGAGCACACTCACTATTACTGTGGTCCCAATTAGTCAGTCAGCCATTTGTCACTCTAAGCTTTAACCCCCTGACTGCATATCCAGCATTAATTCTGGAAAACTAGGAGACAAAAAGTAGGGTCTTGCTACAAGGAGATGAAGAGGAATTTTTCTGTCCCCTCCCGGGATGCTAGCAACCACTGTCTCACCTAGCTGACAGAAACCTGATTTTTCCTCCCCCCATTACTCACCCCTACCCGCCACTGCAATCCTGACAGCATGATGTCCTAGAGAATCAGTGGCCTCTGGGATCAGATAGATGTAGATTCAAATTTCAAGTCCACCACCTTCACGACAGTGACCATGGACAATGCCTTCTCCTTCCTTCCACCCTGGCTTTCAAATCCATTTCTTGGGCACAGAACTACCAAGGAGCTCTTTTCCTTCTTTGCCTTTCCCTAGAGGGCTGGGCCCTATTGCCGCCTCCTACCCTATTCATATGGAACCCCTGGAATCACCCCCACCTTGCCTTCCAGAGCCCTGCTCCCATTGCCTCCCAATTCCTAGTGTGGACTGGGATTGGGATTATATTTCCATGCTCAGAACTATCACTGGGACCGATGGTTTCTCTTCCCAGTGTCCTACAATCTTACCAGCTTTAGGGTGTCTTTGTCTCAACTTGGACCCTCTTGTTTCCTACCAAGCCTAAGAAAAGGTTGGTTGTACACACTTAAAAGGGTCAGCAAGAACACATTTCTCCAACCATCATGACTTCAAATGGAACTAATGGACTGCAGTGTATTTACCCTGACTTTTCTCTCTTTACAGACTGCAAAGAAATGGTGCAGGCTCTGGAGAATGTGAGAGCCCATTCTTTTTTCTTTTTTTTTAAATTAAAAAAAATTTTTTTTTATTTTTGAGACAGACAGACACACACACACACACACACACACAGAGAGAAAGAGCTGGGGAGGGGCAGAGAGAGAGAGAGAGACAGACAGACAGACAGACAGACAGACAGAATCTGAAGCAGGCTCCAGGCTCTGAGCTGTCAGCACAGAGCCTGACGCGGGGCTTGAATCCACGAACCATGAGATCATGACCTGAGCCCAAGTTGGATTCTTAACCTACAGAGCCACCCAGGTGCCCCGTGAGAGCCCCTTAACTGTGCTGTCAGCCATGAAAGTACATGGCAAAGGTAGTCCAAGATGCCCCGGGCATCAGCAGTTCAGAGGAACATTTCCCAAAGTGTGCTCTATGGGATGTTAGTACATGCTGCAGGGGAGAAAAGGCACTTCTGTGGTTAAGAATTCCAAATTCTTGGGGCAGCTGGGTGGCTCGGTTGGTTAATCATCCAACTTCGGCTCAGGTCATGATCTCATGGTTTGTGAGTATGAGCCCTGCATTGGGCTCTGCACTGACAGTGCAGAGCCTGCTTGGGATTCTCTCTCTCCCTCTCTCTATCCCTCCCCCGCTTGTCTGTCTCTCTCTCTCTCTCTCTCTCTCTCTCTCTCTCTCTCTCTCTCTCAAAATAAATAAATAAACTTAAAAAAAAAAAAAGAATTCCAAACTCTTTTTACTCCAACCTTTTTATGACAGATTTTCTCAGGTCCTTTAATAGGCTGTTATTCACTGGGACTCTTCAAGCCTACAGGGCATTTCTCAAACTTATTTAAGCACAGAACACATTTTTCTGAAGTATCTCAAAGGACTAAGGCTACAAAACATACTCTGACAAATGCAGCTGAGTTGCACTCTAGTCCAGCCTCTGGATGGGAGTGTAGGGACGAGGGAAAAAGCAGCAGCTTAAGAACATCCTTTTCTACTTCTAGGTGTTTCTTCAATAGGCACACTCCCACTGGGGTGACACAACACCCATTCAAGACTGTTAGCTAGAGCACTGTTTGTATCACCAAAGACTGGAAATAACCTAAAAGACCAACAACAGGAACTGACTAAATTATCATATATACATACGCTGGCATACTAAGTGGCCATGAAAGACTTAGGAAGGTCTTTACGTACTAAAACAGAATGATCTCCAAGATACGCTGCTAGATGGAAAAAGAGCAACGTTTCAAGCTGTATGTATGTATTGTATACTGTTATGGGGGGGGGGTTATATACATACATATTTATTGATAACTGGTAAGTTACCTCCAGGAAAGAGAACTAGGTGACTGGGGCAGACAGGGCTGGAAGACAGACTTTTCAAGGATTATCCTTTTATACCTTCCTCACTTTAAACCATGTCATAGTATTAACTATTCAATGGGGTGCCTGGGCAGCTTTAGTAGGTTAAATGTCCGACCTCGGCTTAGGTCATGATCTCCCGGTTCATGGTCAAGCCCCACACTGGGCTCTGTGCTGACAGCTCGGAGCCTGGAACCTGCTTCGGATTCTGTGTCTCCCTCCCTTTCTGCCCCTCCCCTGCTCACGCACCTCCCTGCTCGTGAATGTGCACTCTATCAAAAAATAAACATTAAAAAAATTTAAAATATAGTATTTACTATTCAAAAATGAAGTTAAATTTTTAAGAAGACAGTTTTCTTTAGAATGGAAGAAAACTGTAAAAACTGATTGTTTTTACATATAAAACTGCCAGGGTGGCACAGTACCATGGGTCCTGACTACCAGAAATAAGCCTCAACAAAACAAAGGTATTTTCCTCAACATTTCACTTCCCATCCACAAAGCACTTGGCTTTACTAATACCCCACAGCCCGTTAAAGGCTCCAGCAAATGTATATAAGGCCATAGGACCCAACTACCCTCCTACTACCTACTGTCAGCAGTAGACAACTTTACCAGGTAGAGTTTATTTAAAGAGTGAAATGTCTTCCTTTTTACCTTTATCCCCTGTAAGTTTCTGGCTTCTTGTTTACATTTCAGCAGCTCCTTCTGCAAACCAAATATAGTTAGATCAGATGGTAGCGTCTGGGTTGCTTCAGAAGCATTACCTCATTCTGTCAGTAAGAACACAAAACTCAGATAACCAGTCCACAAAAAATTAAGCCTCTACTGAAGCAGAAAGCAGGTCTGCTCCAGTCAGTAGTAAAGGCTGACTCATAGAGACAAGAAAGAGACCTATTCCATTCTTCCCTGAGGTACCCAGGCTCAAATGCAGGTCGAGGAGAGTCCTCCAAGAAAGAAGACACCGTCCATTCCCATAGGCTCTCATTCCTACAGTTAGCACTCTTCACTGTCAGGCAAACTTCATCATAACAACCTAAATCCCCCTTACTGACATATACAATCATATCTTAACATGCCTTCCCCCAATGTCATTTGTTCAGCAAAGGGTCAGAGTGCTTCTGATTCCCCAAGTAGGCATTATTCTTTGTAAACTCAACAAAAACACATTTAGCCCAATGATGAAATACTAATTATCCCTCCCTTATAATAGATTAGATGTATGTACATAATTGTCACTAGGAAAGAGATTTTAGGAGAGGAATACCTATAACTGAGACCCTACCCTCTTCTTTTCCTATTGCATCACATCAAGAGTTTGGAATTAACATATCTAAAATGGGGATTCGTAACATGTGCTCCACAGATGGGCTCCAAAGTTACTCTATTAAAAATTCAAGTCAGCAAGTATGTGTGTATGCACTCATACATATTCCTGGGGAGAGGGTTCATGGATTTACTCATATACCTAGAACACCAACAAATTAAAAACCCACTGAACTAAAAGCATTCTGGGAAGAAATCATTATAAAAAACCATACTGGACTATAGTTAATAATACTGTATGGTGTAGTTGAAAGTTGATTAAGAGAGTAAATGTTAAAAGTTCTCACTGAAAGAAGAAAATGTGTACCTGTGTGGTGATGGATGTTAACTGGACTTATACTGGTGATCATTTCATAATATATACATATATCAAATTAATGTTATACACCTGAATCTAATGTAATGTTGTATGTCAACTATAAAAAAAAAAGACCGTACTAATATTAGATCTGTTTTTAGTTAAAAAAGAAAAATTATGGGGCACTTGGGTGGCTCAACTGGTTAAGCATCAGACTTTGGCTCAACTCATGATCTGAAGGTTTGTGAGTTCAAGCCTCACGTCGGGCTCTGCACAGACAGCACAGAGTCTGCTTGGGATTGTCAGTCACCCTCTCTCTCTGTCCCTCTGCCCTCCACTCTCTCCCCCCAAAAAAAATTTTTTTAAAAAAGAAAAAGTATAAAGCATTTAAAACATAAAAAGTAGAACCAATGACACAGATACCTATCATGATCACCAACACTGAAGAGACAGTACCTTTTTGCCATATTTAGGACATATCTCTCTCTTTCAATGAAAGACATAAAACAGACACAGCTGACGTCCCAAGTCTGCATCCCTTCCCCTATACCCATTACTGTTCCAACAGTGCTGTATAATATTCCCATAATTTTTTTCAAAGAGTAAAATGCACATGTTCTGACATACCTTTAGGTCCTGATTCTCCTCCATACTCTGATCCAGACGACTTTGGATTATAATCTGAATAGAAGGCAAAAAGAGATGACTATGTAGCTATGTTGTGAAATTCAGAGGTCATTTATTCAACAGATATTTCCTGAGCACCTTTCCAGGGCTAGCCCAGTACTATGAACACAGAGGACAGGAAGCAGTCCCTCCCCCTCTAATGGAAGTATGTACACATGCAGTACAAGTAGTGACTACGGGTGAAGTTTACACACGTGTGTGTGTGTGTGTGTGTGTGTGTGTGTGTGTACTGGGCACAGGGCATCGGAGAAAAGGCAAAAGTATGACAAAATGAAGTTTGCCTCATAGGTAAGTTTGGCTGCTGTTTTGCAGAAAATGAGTTAGAGGAACACAGGAGAGGAATGAGGAAACCAACTGGAATGCTGCTAGAATCCAGGATGGGGGCCTGAGTTAAGGTAGGGGCTGTGATAATAGAGAGAAGTAGACAGAAATATATAGAAAGTGAACTGACAGAACCTGGTGACTGACTAGGTACAGACAGAAGGGCCAAAAGGATTCAAGGATGATATCGAGATGTCTGCTTTGGGTATCTGGGTGGGTGGATAATGATAGACAGAATCCAAAGGGGCAAGGAGTTTTGGTGGTGGGGAGAGAAAAGCTGTTTAATTTAGGACTCTGAACTGAAATGCTTATGGGACACAGAAGTGGAGATAATCAGCAGGTAGTTAGATGCTGCACATACAAATCCCTAACTCCGTAGAGAGCACTGAGCCAGAGATAAATACTTGAGAAGCAACATCTGAGTCAAGCAGGAAGTGAGTGCAGCCATGGAGGCAGGTAACACTGCCCAGGTCATGTCTAAGACAGAAGGCGGTCACCAGTGGAACTCTGAGGGGCACCAACATTTCAGGCATAGGCGGAGAAAGAGAAGCTTCAAAGGGAACCTGAATGTAAACACTGTGAGGGTAGGGTCTTAGGTCTGCTTTGAGATCACCGTATCTCTAGCACCTCAAAACAGTAGCTGGCACTCAATAAATATTTGTGGATGAGGGATGGAGGAAAGATGGAACAAAGAGTAGTCGAGAAACTTATGAGGAATACCAGGAGAGCTGGAGTCAGGGAAGAGAGCATTTCAAGACGGTGTGGACAACAGAGTCAAAGGCTAAACGAAAATCAAATACATAAAGCAGATTATCTGTGGTCCAGTCACAAGAGAAAGAGCTCACCAGTTGTTCCTCAGGATTGACTCCCGGTTCACAGAGGGCCAAGGGCCTGTCCTGTTCATCTTCAGGTAAGGATCCATTGAGCAGTAAGGCCTGAATAACCACAAAAGTAGAAAGAAACCAGACTTGCATCAGATGAATGAGTGCAGGGTTGAGCTTGGTAAGCTTATCCCAAATTGAAATCACAACTGGGCTTCCTCTAGTGATCTCCTTGGTAATTTTCGGTCCTTAGATACCTCCTATTGCTCACTTTGGAACTATGGAGAGTTCCTTTTGTCAGTCCCATGCTTAGGCCTCTCTCATCTCTCTGGATGCACCTGGATCCTCTGCTCCTTGGTCCTAGTAAATCCTCAAAAATCTAGAACTTCCCTCTCAGAAGTTACATTTCAAACCACAGCTGCTCCAACTGAACTCTACCAGCTGGAAAGTGAACTAAAAGTAGTGTTGAATTATCCCAGTTTAGAAAGTTTATTATAGGGGCACCTGGGTGGCTCAGTCAGTTAAGCATCCAACTCTTGATCTCCGCTCTGGTCAAGATCTCATGGTTCGTGAGTTTGGGCCCTACGTCGGGCTCTAAGCCGAGAGCACAGAACCTGCTTGGGATTCTGTCTCTCCCTCTCTTTCTGCCCCTCTCCACTTATTTTCTCCCTCCCCGCCCTCTCTCTCAAAATAAATAATCAAACTTTAAAAAAAAAAAGGAAAACTTTATTATAATGAATTACTTAAAACACATTTAGGTATGTGACTCTTGATGTCAAGGTTGCGCATTCAAGCCCCACACTGGGTATAGAGATTACTTGAAAAAAAAAATCTTAATAAAACATTTACAGCACTGACTTGGGTTTGTTTGATTTTTTTTGTTTGTTTTAATAATTGTGCATTTTTACTCCCTAGGGCAACCTGTATAGAACAAAAATGAAATCATTTACAGAGAGATGTCCTCATTCATTTCCACTCCCCACACCAGGCTTTGTTTTCATTAGAATATGAAGGAAGGGCAGATTTACCCTAAAGCTAAGGAACCTCAAACCCCAGGGCCCCCCCCCCATATGCACTGCCCCTCCAAAACCCTATATTTAATATTGTACAGTTGAATTTGAATGACAAGAGTCTGAACTGCCTGGGTCCACTTATATGCAGATTTTTTTTTATACATAGTACAGTACTGCAAATATATCTTCTTCACCTTATGATTTTTTTAAAAAAGTTTTTATTTAAATTCTAGTTAGTTAACATACAGCATAACATTGGTTTCAGAAGTAGAATTAAAAATTTTTTTTTAATGTTTATTTTTAAGAGAGAGACAGACAGACAAAGCACAAGTGGGGCAGGGGCAGAGAGAGAGGGAGACACAGAATCCGAAGCAGGCTCCAGGCTCTGAGCTGTCAGCACAGAGCCCGATGCGGGGCTCGAACTCACGAACCGTGAGATCATGACCAGAGCCAAAGTCAGACGCCCAACCGACTGAGCCACCCAGGCGCCCCTGGTTTTAGGAGAATTTAATGATTCATCACTTACATACAACACCCAGTGCTCATTACAAGTGCCCTCTTTAATGCCCATTGCCTACCCACCTCCCCTCCATCAACCATATATGGTATCCAACATTTAAGTCTCTTCTGGTTTGCCTACCTCTCGTTCCCCCCCTTTCCCTTATGTTCATCTGTTTTGTTTTTTAAATTCCACATTATGAGTGAAATCATATGGTATTTGTCTCTGCCTGACTTGTTTCGTGTAGCATAATCTACTCTACTCCATCCACGTTGTGGATGGCAACATGAAGTGCATGTGGATGCAACATGAAGGGTTGCAAATGGCAACATTTCATTCTTTTTCTTTTTTTTTTTTTTAATTAGACAAGGTTAAACCAAATGTGGACCATTTTCTTTTAGTTTTTTTTTTTTTAATGTTTATTTATTTTTGACAGAGAGAGACAAAGTGTGAGCAGGGGAGGGGCAGAGAGAGGGAGACACAGGATCTGAAGAAGGCTCCAGGCTCTGAATTGTCAGCACAAAGCCTGATGTGGGGCTCAAACTCACAAACCATGAGATCATTACCTGAGCCGAAGTCGGATGCTTACCTGACTGAGTCACCCAGATGCTCCAAGATTTCATTCTTTTTGATGGCTCAGTAATATTCCATTGTATGTGTGTATATACATGTATACATACCACATCTTCTTTATCTGTTCATCAGTCGATGGATATTTGGACTGTCATAATTTGGCTATTGTTGATAATGCTGCTATAAACATTGGGGTGCATGTGTCCCTTCAAATCAGCACTTTTGTATCACTTGGGTAAATAAATACCTAGTAGTACAATTGCCGGGTCATAGGGTAGTTCTATTTTCAACTTTTTCAGGAACCTCCATACTGTTTTCCAGAGTGGCTGCACCAGCTTGCATTCCCACCAACAATGTAAGAGGGTTCCCCTTCCTCTGCATCCTCGCCAACACCTGTTGTTTCCTGTGTTGCTAATTTTACCCATTCTGACAGGTATGAGGTGGTATCTTGTTGTGGTTTTAATTTGTATTTCCCTGATGATGAGTGATGGGGAGCATCTTTTCATGCGTCTGTTGGCCACCTATGATGTATGTCTTCCTTGGAGAAATATCTATTCATGTCTTCCACCTGTTTCTTAACCTGATTATTTGGTTTTTTCCTCATGATTTTCTTTTCTCTAACTTACTTTATTGTAAGAACACAGTATATAATACAGATAACATTCAAAATATGTATTAACCAAATATTTATTAGTAAAGCTTATGTGATGAGGGAGCCACAGGCAAGCTGAGGGCAAAGCGCAAGCTAACGCCCCGCAAAGACCCCACCCCCACCCCCCGCCCAAGTGGCACATGTGTGATATTCCTCAGGCACTCCTGGGTGCCCAAGAACAAAGGAAAGGAAAAACCAAATAACTGATAGAGATCACAGTCGTGTAGGACAGTAGTCTCTATCAGTTTATAAATGTCTTAGTAAAATTATAAGAAAAAGGCAATTGTGGGGCACCTGGGTGGCTCAGTTGGTTAAGTGTCCAACTTCGGCTCAGGTCATGATCTCACGGTTCGTGAGTTCGAGCCCCACATCACGCTCCATGCTAATAGCACGGAATCTGCTTGGGATTTTCTCTCTCTCTCTCTCTCCCCCTCTCTGCTCCTGTGCTCTTTCTCTCTCAAAATAAATAAACTTAAAAAAAAACTTTTTTTTTAAAGGAAAAGGCAACCTTATCATTAGCCTAATGTCCAGAAACCTATAGACTCAGTTTCCTGGAGCCCCAACATTACCCATCCCTCCACAGTGATGTGGGGAACAAAGGCAAGAAGGGAATGGCAGGTAAAATTAAGTTTCCTTATAACCTGCAGCCCAGTGACAAATACTTGAGATAGGCTGAGTAGAACGTTTCTCCAGGAACTCCCTCCTGTCTTAATGTTAATGCCTCAGTAGAGGGAAAAACAACCTTAGCTTGACAATAGTTAGGCCTCCAGTATCTTAAGAGTCTTCTTGGGGAACCTGGGTGGCTCAGTCAGTTAAGCGTCTGACTTAGGCTCAAGTCATGATCTCACGGTTCGTGAGTTCCAGCCCCGCATTGGGCTCCGTGCTGACAGCTCAGAGCCTGAAGCCTGCTTCAGATTTTGTGTCTCCCTCTCTCTTTGTCCTTCCCCTGCTTGTGCACGTGTGCTCTCTCTCTCTCTCTCTCTCTCCCTACAACGCGCACACGCACACACCCTTTTTCCTTTACCTCCCCAAACTCCAGTGTGTCATCAATCACTCCTCACAACCCCAGGGCAGCTCTTTCTGCCCAGTGGCTCTGTCCCCGTGCTTTAATAAAATCACCTTTTGCACCAAAGATGTTTCAAAAATTCTTGGCCATCAGCTCTGGACTCCCCCCTGCCCCACACTCCAAAAATGCATCATTATGATCAACAGTCAGCTATTAGTAATTACGTTTTAGGGGAGTCAAAAGTTACATGCAGATTTGCGACTGTGCAGGGCATGGGTGCCCCTCCGCGCCACCCCTGAGTTGTTCAAAGAGAACTGTACTCATAGTCTGTAATCTAATTTTTAAAGAAGGCCCCCAAACTGTATTCTTTAGCACTCACAGAACTTGGAACTACCTATGCAGGTAGGTAATTTGATACCTGTCAGCTTAGTGAAAGATTTAAGAATGTGTCCCCATTTTATATTTCAATTCTGTCTCTATTCAATCCAAAGAGTTACAGAGGTTAAGTCCTGTTTCAATAAACAGAACACAAATTGCATCACAAATGCTGGGATATAAAAACTGTTTGAAATCCAGCCACTGGTTGGTCTACCAAGCACTAACTAATAATAAGATTTTATTTAATAAATCAAATGAGTTCGGTCATCCCCCGGAGCGTGGCCAGAGGTATAAGAAGACAAGTTTGAGAAGCCACAGGGCTGCAGGGAGCGAAGGGAGAGCAACATCACAGAAATACTAACTCTCATGGCCACGTATTCAGCAGGCTCTAACTGAGGCACACAGTGAGTCAGAAATCCTGGACGTGGCTTAGCATGCAACTTGCTTATCAATGAAAGAGTTAAGAAGCCTAGTGGATGCTGTGAGCCCCATTGTATTCTATTAATGGAACTGAATTCTCATTGTGATCATGTGGCTGTGAATGAAACAACTCTGTTTGCAGGGAATATTGGGATGCTGACTTTCTGCCTGTCGAATCTCTTCTTTTTCTGTCCAACGTGCCATCGGATTTCTCCCAGACTGAAAAATGCAAACCAAACTGAAAGCCAAACTGATGGGTATCTATGTTCATATCATGCAAATTATCCTGGGAAAGACCCACTTGGGCATAATCCCAAAGTTAGCACACACAAAAAAATTCCATTAATTAAACCAGCCCTTAATGGAGTGGCAGATAAGGGATCTCAAATGCAAACATTTAAAAAATAACAAAGCAAATGGGGAAAAATCAACAACTCTCCTTGGGAATGTTTAGGCAGGAAGCATTCCTCCAGCCCTCCTCAGCTCCTGGGGCATACATTATGCAAACTGTTTCACCGGGCACCAATCTCCTTTTTTCTTTAGGAACCCTTTGTACCCCATGGCTGGCTACTGGGAGCACGCCCTCCACCGCCTGCCGGCTGCCAGAGCCACTCACATAATGTGGCCTTTGTTTACGTATCCATAAATATTTGACAATTCAGAAGCGGTGCAGTTCCCAGCACAAACAGAAAGGAATATTCCTAGGCAATTTCAGGGTCACCAGCACACTACAAGGGCTCCCCAACACAGGGACAGACGCACAAAGAAAGAGGATCGGGGGTCATTCAGGGTAGGAACTAAGTCAAGTGGGTCAGTGGGCCTCTGGGAGAGAACTGCCGAGCTGGCAAGAAGGTATAGAAAAGACTGAAGGGCTTTGTTGCTCGAGGAAAACCTCCGTTACCTGATCATTATGGCTCGGCACCCGCTTGCACACGCTTTAGGAGGGAGTTAAATCCCTCAGCTAGACTCAAAGGGAGACCTGTGGTATTACTGGCTTACACTCTTCCTGCTGGAGAATTCCTAGGGAAAAATTTCTGACTGTTCACAGTGCCATTCTTGGGTGAAGCCGGCAACTGCAGGTCCGTAGCTGCGGACAGGGGAGAAACCCACCTGCCGGCAGAAAGCCAGAAAGAGGGTTTGGTAGGGGTCCATGATGGCCCCCATGCCTGCAGAAATCCCAACAGCCGTGCATCCGCACAGCCCATTTAGGAGTCCTCATACCCGAGGAATGTTCCGCTCTTTGAGTACTTCTCCCTCTGAACTCCCCATTCAACCCTGACCTCATGCAAAACGGAGTCACTGTATTTTCAGTGGACACTGGTGACTTAAATAATCAACTGTCACACCAAGGATAAACCATGCGGGAAAGAGCTACCTGTAATCCTGATATCATTTTCTTTGCTTCCTCCATTTCTTTTTCTAAATGTTCTTGTTGTTCCAGCAGCTGTTCTTCCCATGAGGTCTCCAGACAGGTCCCGGGGCTGCCTGGTCGCCAGTCTCGGGAAAACGGAGAGTCTGTCTCCTCTACAAAATGAGAGGGGGGCGTATAGTTCATGTTGGAGCAAACAGTTGCCGGCAGAAAGCGTTCACAGTCTCTCTGCGCTCACAGGTCTGGGTCACTGGCCTTCTGAACCTGTCCTCACTGCACAGACTGGACTCTCCGCTAGGTGGGGTTGTGAGACATGAAGAACCCACTGTTCCCTCAGACTCCAGGCTGGGCCGGCTGGAGGCATCACTTACTCTGCTGGGGAAACTGGTCCCCTTCAGAACCTTTAAGAAGTAACAAGACGCCCTCCTTGGGAGTCTTGGTATGGGACACATAGACCCTACTCTTAATTCTCTACAACTGACATCCCAAAGCTGGATTCTGCAAGGTACAAAGACAGGAGCTTTGGAAAACCAAATTCCTGTTGGCTGTTGTGGAGCTTCAGGGGGGAGACTTCAATTTAATATTCCTTGGACCCTTCCCTCGTACCTGAGCCCCTTTCACAAACAACACTGTGTGAGTCACACAGGAAACAAACCAGTGAAAACACACTTGCGTAAACTGTTCAATCTTGCTCCCTGGTTTTGTTTTATTTTCCTATGTTTATGGTCTCTTTTTGCTGGTTTCTGTTTCATCCCATCTAATTGTGTGCACACCATTAAAAATGCATTATGGAATACCGAAGGGTATAAACTCTGAGTAAATGTCTTCATTTGTCGGTGTGAATGTAATTAGGTAATTCCTCTGGGTTGCTGTGAAGATTGAATGAGGTAACTTGTGTGCAGGACTCCGTGGTGCCTGACCCAGGGCAGTCACTCGGTAAATGCTCTCCCTCCCCAAGGTCCCAGGAGTTTCTGAGTCAAAAACATGACTGACTCTTTGGTGCTAATGCCAGGGATAGTGGGAGGGATTTAACTCGTTTTCTTCTGAGGGCTTCAGTTTTATTCCAACCCTTAGAGATGAATAAAACTCTATTGAAATCACATGCTTTGCTGCCTCCTTCCTTCCCTCTATGTTTATGTAAGAAAAAGGAGAGCAACTGAGATGTCAGGAGAAGTCTAAACAAAGGGATCCCTTTGTGGTCCTTTCTGTAGTCCAAAAGCCGGATGTAGACCTGCTTTTTAGCCTCCCACAGATACCTCCGCCCATATTATATGCTCCTGGTTCAAACTTAAGTCAAAGGGTTACTGGAATTATCTCCATAACACAGGAATAATAAAAACTGTTTACTTGAATGAGGCTTCAGACTGCCCCACAGTCGTTTCCTAATTCATAGGCAGCCAGCAGAGGAAAGGCCTATCTCCCCTGCTGTAAGATTTGGGACAGCTGTGACATCAGAAGTGCCATTCTGCAAGAGGATAACCACATTCACTGGCTCAAAGACATCAGAGCCCTTTAGAGCTAACCTAGCATGCATGGACTTTGGGGAGGGAGAAGGCCAGGAAGTTTATAGGTAGATAGGATCCCCCAAGCCTTCAAGGCAAGGGCTGTGGCTTGAGCCAACCCAGGCACGCTGACAGACAGTACCTGTTCTGTTCTCTATCCCTTCAGAGGGAATAATCACAAAATCTGCCTTCTCCTCCGACTGGGTTATAATGGACTCGCTCTTTGCGCTGTGGATAGGACTGGGTGAAGTCAGGCTGTGATTGAAGGAAAAGGAAGAGAAATGATTACTGTGAACAGCGGTTTGGAAGCCAACTTTCATAATTTATCCCAGAGACATGTTCTTACTCATCTTCCTCCTAGTGCCTAACACAGTCCCCAGCCCACAGTATGAATGGACATTTGTTGCATGAGTGCAGGATGAACTTACTGAAGGAATGAAATGAATGTTGAATGAATGAATGACCCAGTCCTAGGAAGTCTTTGCCACAGCAAGGCTGCCTCAAAGCCCAATTCATAAAGAAGAGATTTACTGGAAGGACGGATAACGTAGCATCTTAAAGAACCCCCAAGTTTTGTTTTGTTTTTTGTTTTTTGTTACTTACCATCACCTCCGTCCCTGGGCCCAGGTTCAAAGACTGACGTTAACGTGTGTCTTAGTAGTTTTGGGAGCTGGAAGGAAAAATCTACTTCCAATCCACTGCTGTCCCACAGACACAAGCATCACCAGCAGAGTAACATGGCAGATCAGACCTAGGCTGATCCCGAAGGAGGGGGCAATGCTGAGGGTGATTCAGGGGGAGAAAAGGCCAGAGTGTGGACAGTGCGGGGCTGGGCAAAGGGGCAGTGATACATCAACAAGGATGGGACATGATAAGGAAAACGGGAAAAGACTTGCTCGGCAAAGGGAAGGGTTTACTTGATTGTACCATCAAAGAGTTACTTAGATCCCTGCTACACCATTTGTGAACGGTCATCAGAATCCTCTCAGCAACTCCTAAATTATGATCCAACTATCAGCCTTGGGAGGGACGGCTGGGATTGTCAGGGAAGATGAATTGTAAAGCCACACAGAATAACAGCAAATCTACGAGACAAGATAGGAATGGGAGGCTGATGTTTCCATCTGATAGGGGAAAGGAATCTGAAGAGCCTCTTCTCCTTGCACCGCACCTTGAGAACATCAACTCTGAAACAATCTCAGGGGCTGTGGGGTCTCCAGGCCCAGCCCCCTCTCAGGAATTCTTTCCAAATCCATCACCCGGACAACAGTGAAAGTGTCTAGGACTCGCTGACCCACTTAATGTGCCCCTGAAGTCTCCCAGGCTAATCCTCACAGCCATGATCAGGAGTTAACATTTTGTCTTCCTAGAAACCAGTAAAAGCAAGAGCTGAGCACAAGTGGATGTAGTCAGAGATTTCAAAACCTCGAAAGCAGCCTGAGGACTGGTGTCTCGTCCTCCTCGTTGATCCCGAGTTTGAGGGCTTTGGCGGGAATGACCTCAGCCAGTAATACATTCTCATCCTTATTAGAACCGCAGAAAAAATGTAAAGTTTTTTTCCTTCTTCAAATTAAAGAACGTCGCTGAACCCTACCTACAGATCCACAGTCCAAGCAGACAAGAGAAGTAGAGAGTGGCAAGAAGTGGTGTTTAGTAAAGGTAATTGCTTTTATAGAACTCTCTTATCCCTCTTTCACCATTTAGGTAATCTGACTTCCAGGCCAACATGAATTAGCTGCTGGAAAAGCATTAGTGTACTTTGCTTTTATATAATACTTTTGAGAGTACTATGTCATTTAACAGGAGAACAGATTTTTGACCATTCAGGACGCGGCATCCGCCTCCCTGCAGAAATGGGGATCGACGTTCAGAAAGACGCCTGCATCAGCTGCCCTCCTTTGAGAAACGATAAAAACACTTCCTTAGCTGACAAGGTGTTATGGTTGACGCGATCCGCTGTCTGCATTTGGCTGGACCACAGTGGGTATGTGTGAGACGCGGCGGGGGGTGGGGGGGGAGCGGGGGGAGAGTGGGAAGAGGGGTGTGAAGCAAGGATGCTGGAAAACTGCTGGCCTCAAAGCGGAGACGCATGCTCAGCTCCACCTTCTCCCTCTTAAGTGAGCGGTCCCCCTTATAAGGGCAGGAGGAGGAGGATGTCTGCATACCCAGCCCCACTGGGGGAGTGGCAGTGCGGCCAAAAGAAAAACAACATTTCTCTTTCTTGAATTTGAGGCTGCCGGTGTGTGAGGCCACAGAGAGGGGAGACCAGGAAACTAGGTGGTCAGGTCAAAAAAATAAAGGACCGGGGAAGCAAAATCCTGGGGCACATGTGGGAGCAGCAAGATTGCTGCTAGAGATGGGCCACATCGAGATGTGGGCCACATCGAGATGAGGCTTCCAATCTTCTGCTTCAGGTCACAGGAAGAGTATTGTAATGCTAGGCTCTTCCCGATTAGCTCAAAACCCCTATTTTGTAAACAAGCAATCCCTTACCTGCCATCATAATCCCCGCAAATCAGGGAACTGATTACAAATCAGGTGTGACTGGTAACATTTCTTAATTCCCACAGGCCTAACATCTCTCCAATCTTAACATCAGACAAACAACCCCCCAGCGAGGTCCAAATTAGGGTAAAATCAATTTTTTGAAAACGGGTAATGGGAAAGAGTCCTGTTTACTCCTCAAGTGCCCTCCCACGGCCAAGACAGGATAAGGTAAAGGGCCACTCCTCTGGCCCCTATGCCGGCTCCAGTTTCCTACCCCCACTCGCTGTATTTTGTAGTGACAATCCCAGACCAGCAGCCCGTCCTTCCCAGTACAGCGCCCCCACCCATCCCGGTCGGTCTCAGGCCGACAGCATCCTCCAGTCCTGGCCCTGCGCCCGCCCGCTCCCCTCCAGCTCCAAAGCCAAAGTGGCCTCTGCTCACCATTTGACTTGCGTCCCTCCCATGGTCCCCCTCCTGGCTCCGGCTTCAGCGAGCCTGCTTCCCCGGGTGAAGCGCGAGGCTGGGAGTCCCGGCGCTCCCGAATTCGGGCATGTCTCCCCGCGCTGGGGCCCGAGCAACCACTCCACCGGCAGGCTGGCTACCAGAGCTGCCGGCCGCGACCGCGGGAGAGAGTCGGCAGCGCAGGGAGGCGGGCGTCCCGGCCCCGGGGACGGGGATGCTGCCGGGTCTCAGGCGCGCTGTCCCGGCCGCTCAAACGCTGCAGCAGCCCGGCCTGGGCGGAAGCCACCTCCCCTCGCAGGCTGCGGGTCCCTGCCAGCGGCATCGCGGCGGCCGCGCGACTCCGGGCGTGCCCCCGGGCGCGGGCATCTCACCCCATAGCCCGAGCGGGGCAGCGCCGCCCGCGGCTCCGGCTGCGCGGTCGGGTCCCGGCGGCGAGCTCGCGGGCGCCCCGGGCTCCGCGCCGCCTCCCGCCCCTCCCCGCTCCGCCCCCGCTTCCAGGCTGGCGGCGCGACGGGCGGCGCGGGGCTCGGACCGGGCAGGGGCGGGGCGGGCTGGGTGGGGGGGCGCGAGCGCGAGCCCGGCGCGGGGCAAGGGCGGGGCCGCGGGCGCCCCGGGGCTGGAAACGCCTTTTCCTCGCTACCCCTCCCTTCGCGGTCACGGAGGTCTGGGGCCGGTGTCACCGGCTCCTCGAGGGAGGGGGCGCCCAGCGCGGTGTAGAGTCGGGGTCGCGCCCGGAAACCCGCCGAACGCCGATCTCCCACCTTCCCAAAGGCGTTTTTCGCGTGTTCTTTTTTCCCAGCCCGAGGTCGTTTTGCGTGGACACAGTAAGAGGCCGGCCGGCCCGCCCGAGGTCTACGGAGCAACAGGCGGTCAGGGCTCCGCCAGGGAATCTGGAGAAGCAGGGGGCCACCTTCCCCATCTTCCGAGCCACTCCCCGTTCAGAGTTACATCGCGGGGTCTCGGGCCTTCAGGGGTCCCTAAGCCATGAGATGGCCTCACCCTGAGGAAGGGGGTGGGCGGGCAGAATGTTCCAAAGCCTGCTGGGTCCGGGAGCTCATGGAGGAAAACGCAAGGTGCTGACCCAGCCTCCCAAAGAGGTGAGTGAGCGGTCAGCTTACAAAAAAATTTAAAAACCAGGAAGGAGTGAAAGGGAAATGCGAACTATTATCTGACCCCCTCCCAGAAAACTGTCACTGTCTACCCACTACAGCCCGATTTCCAGTGGGTCCCTAGTTCCGGCTGTGTCACAGCCCCGGCCCCAGTCTGAGTTCTGCCAGAAAGGAAGGAAGCAGGTGTTCTCTGGAAGAAATGCAGACTTCTCTCTCTCCCTCTCTCCCCCCTGGCGCTCTCTTGCTCTCTCTCTCTCTCTCTCTCTCTCTCTCTCTCTCTCTCTCTCTCACTGGCAGGCACAACAAAGTGAAAGGCCTGTAGCCATGCAGGAAGCTATAGATCTCATTATACAATGAAACGTCCTTTGATTCTGTACCAAGTGATAGTCTAAGGAGCAAGCAAGGAAGAAATGGCTCAGATTCTCCCTACTAGCACACCCCTTGCTTAATGGGTACAGGGTTTCCTTTTGGGGTGATGAAAATGTCTTTGAACTGGATAGAGGTGACGGCTGCACAAGATGATGAAGGTACTAAATGCCACTGAATTGTACACTTCCAAATGATTAATGGCTAATTTTATGTTATGTAAATTTTATAAATAAAAAGGCAATCTATTAAAGGTGAAAATTAAAGTTGAGCAAGATTATCAGTTTAGTGAAGTGCTGGGAAGAATTCCATGTGACTGCAATAAATTAAGAAATGGTCTATCAATCTAAGACAGAATTTTATGTGGAAAAGAGATAGGAAGAAGACAAATGCACATAAGATACATGTAAGACAAGGAACACTTAGGTGTAATGAGAACAGGCTAAGCTGGGTTGGGGTAGGAAAGAAAAGGTCACAAGAGCATAAATTAAGTATGATTCAGCTATGAAATGAAGTTAGTAAATAAGCTAACATGTTCTGGGGATGTATTTATGGAGCATGATTTACATGAGCTAGGAAAGTAGTCTTTTTCTGCCACTGCACTTGGCATCGATCAGGCTTTTATTAGAGCACTGTGTCCTGTTTTGGTCTCTGCACTTGGCTCTAAGAGATACAGATGGCCTTTCTGCTAGAGTCACAAACATCTTAGCCCACTCAAATTCACACTAATCTGCTGCAATTCCTAGCCCTGTAAAGGAAAGTTTGGAACATTCTCATGCTCTCAGACAACTCTGCTCAGTTTTTTCTCTTGTTGTAAGTGTTAGACAGCCTTCTCAGGCCATGCTTAGAGTTAAGCTCAGGTGCAAAGGCCATTCTGTGGAACTGGCTGTCATAAACGGGGGCAGCAGATACGCAAGTATCAGAACCAGGGGCTGGGCCCTCACAGGCCCCCGTGTGGACAGACCTAAGCACTGACACTGAGGCTCTGCACAAAAAGCTTCCTTGTGTGGGAAATTTACCAGCACCCCACCCTCCCTGCCTGCCTGCCAGCACAAAACCGCAAAGCAGTGCCGAAGACTACCCCCTTTGAAGTCAAACAACCTGAGGGAAAGAGAAAAGGTTTAGGAGCCTTAAAGCCTGTTGTGCTGCTACCTGAGGCTGAGAATCCCCAAGAATTCCACCTTTAACCAGGACGGCAGTGGTGGGAAGTTGGCGCCGCACTTACCTGTTACAGCTGGACTCAGACGGGGACCTCTGCTGCCCTTCATACTGCTGCACCAGGGCTCGCACGCTCCAGTACGGGTTCTCAATCTCCTCGTCCACGCTGTTGTTCCTAAAGCCGGAGGATGCCAGCAAAGGAGAGGGCATCAGTCTTTCAGCTCGGGTCCACTCAACGAGAACCGGTAGCTGGCCACTCTGAGAGTGCCAGGGGAAGGAGGAGGAGTAAGGCCAAGCCCCGGCCTTAAAGACCCTCGACACCCAGCAGGGAAGACAGACAGATGGATTTCCCTAGGGTCTGCAACACCTCAGGGTCTTGCTCTCTCCCAGCAGACATATAACCCCCAAAATGTTTCCTGCCATGACTTCCTTCAGGACAGGCTGGCTTTAGCATACATTCTAGGGAGACTCCCCCAGATGACTTGAACACTGCTCCCACATATCTCCCGGTGTAGAAAACACGCCGTGCCAAAGGCATATATTTAAGATTCTGGGCATCAGAGCAAAAAATTACAAATGTGATTCCTTTACTTTCTGCTAACTGCAACATAAACATCTCTTTTAAAAGGGCTTTTCTCGGGGCGCCTGGGTGGCGCAGTCGGTTGGGCGTCCGACTTCAGCCAGGTCACGATCTCGCGGTCCGTGAGTTCGAGCCCCGCGTCAGGCTCTGGGCTGATGGCTCGGAGCCTGGAGCCTGTTTCCGATTCTGTGTCTCCCTCTCTCTCTGCCCCTCCCCCGTTCATGCTCTGTCTCTCTCTGTCCCAAAAATAAATAAAAGTTGAAAAAAAAAATTAAAAGGGCTTTTCTCAGGGTGCCTGGGTCACTCAGGAGTTTCAACCTCCAACTTCGGCTGAGGGTATGATCTCGCAGTTCGTGAGTTCAAGCCCCACGCTGGACTCTGCTGACAGCCTGGAACCTGGAGCTGCTTCAGATTCTGTGTCCCCCTCTCTCTCTGCCTCTACCCAGCTCGTGGTCTGTCTCTCTCTCTCTCTCTCTCACTCGCTCTCAAAAATAAATAAAAATATATAAAATTTTTTTAAAAATATTAAAGGGCTTTTCTCAGGGTGCCTGGGTGGCTCAGTCGATTGAGCATCCGACTCTTGATTTTTGGCTCAGATCATGATCCCAGGGTCATAGGATCAAGTCCCATGTTGGGCTCTGCGCTGAGTGTGGAGTTTGCTTAAAATTCTCTCTCCCGGGGCGTCAGTGTGGCCCATTTGGTTAAGCGTCCAACTCTTGATTTTGGCTCAGGTCATGATCTTGCGGTTTGTGAGTTTGAGCCCCGTTTCGGGCTCTGTGCTGACAGCATGGAGGAACCTGCTTGGGATTCTCGCTCTCTCCCTCTTGCTCTCTCTCAAAAATAAACATTTAAAAACATCTCTCTCTCTCTCTCTCTCTCTCTCTCTCTCTCTCTCTCTCTGCCCTTCTCCCCTGCGTGCACATGCATGCACTCTCTCTCTAAAATAAAACATAAATTAATTAAAGGGCTCTTCTCTCGTGGAGTGTCCTCTCTGACCTACACTCCTTGCTCTCTTCTGCAGCGTGGGGCTGTTTGGGTGATCCTTCTGTCTACTGCACAGTATCATTTAAAGGAGGAAATTCAGAGAGGAACAAGTTCCCAGCCCCAGATCTCTACCCTTACCTCTGCCTGTATCGAAAGACATCCCGTCCCGACCGTGACATGTCATGACACACGTCGGCCAGAGCGGCAGCTGCCCCCTGGGCCACAGCAGTGGCACAGTGTGGTTGGTGACTCTGCAGAGGGGTTCTGGAGTCCCGTCCTTGGCTCACTGTCCTGTTGGAGCCAGGTTTGAAATGAGCTGCCAAGGCAAGGACCAGCCTCATGATAGACTTCAGGTTTCCTTCCACAATATCTGAGGGACAGAACACACCCAGAGGTGCTAAGACAGAGGCAGAGGGTTCACTCATTGAACACATATTTGCTAGTGATACAGGTAAGCGAGGCAGTCAAGGTCTTTGTTCTCACAAAGCCATGTTCGACAGGAAGACAGAACATTTAAAAGCATTTACAGGGGCGCCTGGATAGCTCAGCCGGTTGAGCATCCGACTTCAGCTCAGGTCATGATCCCACAGTTCGTGGGTTCGAGCCCTGAATTAGGCTCTCTGCTGTCAGCACAGAGCCCACTTCAGATCCTCTGTCTCCCTCTCTCTTTGCTCTTCCCCTGCTTTCACTCATGTGTGCTCTCTCTCTCAAATAAATAAACATTAAAAATAAAACAAGCATTTACAACAAAGTATGGTAATGTGTTACGGTAGAAGTACAGGATTCTCTGGGAGCTCAAAGTAGAGGCATCTTGTCTAGTCTAGAGGGCTCAGGGAGAGAGTATAGGGGAAATAAGTTTTAAAGTGAGACTTGATTGGTTCATCAGATGAAGGAGGAGAAGAGTGTTCCAAGAGGATGGAGCAGGCGTGAAGGTCTAGAGGTGACAGAGAGCATGACCTACGAGAGCTGTGCCATCTGATATGGGAGCCATTAGCCACATGTGGCTACTGAGCGTTTAAAAGATATAGTCTGGGGGCACCTGGGTGGCTTAGTTGGTTAAGCGTCCGACTTGGGCTCAGGTCATGATCTCATAGGTGGTGGGTTTGAGCCCTGCATCGGGGGCTCTGTGCTGACACCTCAGAGTCTGGAGCTTGCTTTGGATTCTATGTATCCCTCTCTCTCTGCCCCTCACCCGCTCGCACTCTCTCTCTCTCTCTCTCTCTCTCTCTCTCTCTCTCTCTCCCTCAAAAATAAACATTAAAAAAAATTTTTAAAGATATAGTCTGAATTGAATGTGCTATAAGGGTGGTACTTAGCACAAAAAAAGTCAGATTGAAACACATCTCATTAGCTTAGTACAAAAAAAGAAGAATGCAAAATATCTCATTAATAGCTTTTATACTGAATGCATGTTGCACTGATAATACTTTGGATATTTGGGGTTAAAATATATTATTAAAATTATCTTCTATTTCCTTTTTTAAAAAAATATGGCTCTCAGAAACTTCCATATGTGACTTGCATTATATTTCTATGCATGCCACTGTGGCAGATGAAGTGGAAAAAGTACAGCACAGCTAGGGCCCAGAGTGCAAGGGGAGAGGGTGAGGGGGTGAGGCCACAAGGGGAGAAATTAGAGGTCAGAAAGGGCAGGGCAAGCCCCAGGAAGGACTTTGGATTCTCCCATAAGGACCTGCACACACAGAGCAGTGGTAGGGGCATATGTCTTCGCAGAAAGATCATCCTGGCTACAGTGTGGAGAGCGGATGGATGGGAGGCAGTGAGACTAATTAGGAAACTGCTGCCCTTCTCCAGGTAAAAGACAATGATGTCCTCAACGGCGGTGTTCCCTCAAAATAGCTAACTTTAATGGGCCAGATCCCTAAGCCCACCCCTCATGGGGACCAGAGCACGGACATTACGACACCCTAAATTTTGCCCTAGAAAAAAAGAATGCACACAAAAAAAACCAATGCGATAGGTCTGGTGAAAGTTCACGTAAGGGAATGGGTAAAACTCTCATGTTTTTAGTTTCACAGCATTGTAAATATGCAAGGCTTGGAAAAAGATTGATTGATACCTTCTACAGGGTGCTCTCAATGGTAAGAATCGGCCGACCTGAATGACCCCAACACCTAGAACGCCAATAATCCAACACAGAAGGAAGGCTCCCTCTGGCCCCCTTTCTCATCAGAGCCCTGGACCATCAGACCCAGAAACTGAAGCTGAAACAGAACTAGATCTACAATCAGTTCTAGAGAAACAGCGGGAGGGCCAGGGAGCCTATGCTCTCTCAAGACACCCTAAACAATTGCTTCCTTGCAGCCTGGGCTCAAAGTGAATTGAGCAGTGTCCTCTTCTGGTCGTGTGGCTATAACATAAGGTATGTGCAGAGGTCCCAGAGCCCCTTTCCTCTTGCCCAAAATGTTCTGTGTTATCCAAAAAAAAAAAAAAAAAAAAAGCCATAAATATTTTTCTTCTGGAAAACTGGATGGAAAAAAATAAAGCTAATATGATTTGAAATAATTCTTGGGCATGAAACCCAAGTAACTTGGAAAACATCATCTATCTTCAATTTGATAACTTAAATGAGATATTCTAGAGTTTATTTTTTTTTAATGTTTTTATTACTTATTTTTGAGAGAGAGGGAGAGAGAGAGAGAGAGAGAGAGAGAGAGAGAGAGAGAGAGAGAGACAAAGCACAAGCAGGGGAGGGGCAGAGACAGAGGCGGACACAATCTGAAGCAGGCTCCAGGCTCGAGTTGTCAGTACAGAGCCCAACATGGGGCTCGAACCCACAAACCATGAGATCACGACCCGAGCTGAAGTCGGACACTCAACCGACTGAGCCACCCAGGTGCCCCTTAAATGAGACATTCTAAAGTTAATACTCCGGTCTTGTCATTTCTACTCGATTAATTTTTGTACACACACTCAAACAAACCTTTATTCAATTAAAATGAATAGAGAATGTCTATCTCCACCCAGGTTTTCAAAAGCACTCAGATTTTGAGAATCGCCCCATCCCAAGAGGGTAACTCTCTTTATGGAAAAATGATATGAGGCCATAGACCTAATCCTATTCCAGTCTACTCAGAACCCTCGGCTACACGACGGATGGTCCTTCTGAGGCTCATAATCACTGGGTAAAGCTGACCCAGACGTGATGAGGCACTGACCTTTAGCCGAAGTCTGGTGCATACGAATCTTTTTGGAGGCCACGAACTGTAGCACTTTCTCCACATTGTTCTTCATCTCCTGTTGGTTACTGGGACTCAACTGTACCCCATTCAGCTTTTCTCCTGCTGTTCAAAGACAGAAAATATGTGAAGTTATAGGGAGGAACCATACCAAGGTTTCATAATAGCCAGACACTGAGAAAAGGAATATTCGATGTAAATGCTCAGATTATATATAAATGTGCAAGTGTGTTAGGCCTTGGTGCTTGTAATTTGGATGGAGGAACAGGAGAGCAAAGTCCTTTCGGTGGGCCTTCAAATTTTCAAAGCTGTATCCAGGGGCCTGTGAAGTTACTTTGTGTCCCCTTATTCACTCAACAAATATTCATTGAGCATCTTGCTGTGTGCCAGGTACCGTTCTGGGCAACAGTGAAACAACAATAAACAAGATGGACACAGCCCCTTCCATCACAGAGTTTATATCTCTAGGGATAACAGATGATCACGTTAACCAGTTTGTGTTTAATAGAATTTCATGTAGTGATAAGTGCTACGAGGAAAAACAAAAAAGTGTGGGATCGTGATACTATATTCAAGCAGAGACTTGAATAGTAAGAGATGTTAAGATTCAAGGAGGAAGCATTCTGGACTGAGGAATCACAAGTCCAAACCCCAGGGTGGGAATGAGCTCAGCTTCTCTGAAGAGCAGCTCTAAGCCCAGCATGGCTGGAGTGGAGAGAGAGAGAGGAGTCAAGTCCTAGGAGAAGTTAGACAGGTAAACAAAGCCAGATCATTTAAGGCTCTGTGGACCAAAGTAAAGAACTTGAATTTTATTCTAAGAGTAATGGGCAGCCAATGGAGAGTTTGAGGCAAGGAAGTTACGTGATCTGTGCTTTCAAAAGTTGACCCTACAGGCGCCTGGATGACTCAGTTGGTTAAGCGTCTGACTCTTGGTTTCGACTCAGGTCATGAACAGATGGAACCTTGCGTTAGGCTCTGCGCTGACAGTGCAGTGCGGAGCCCGCTTGGGGTTCTCTCTCTCCCTCTCTTTCTGCTCCTTCCCCATGCATGCATGCACATGTTCTCTCTCTCAAAAAATAAATAAACTTAAAAAAAAAGTTGGCTCTATATGGGCTTAATTTATGTGAAGCAGAAACAGGGAGATTAGTTAGAAAATGAAACTTGTCTTGACAAGGGATAATGGTTTGGGCTTGAGTGGGAAAGGCTGACAGGTGAAAAGCCAGGTATCAGGTAAAATTTTAATATGAAGCAGACAGCACATGTGAAGGACTGGGTACAAAACAGGCAGAAAAGAGAATAATCAAGGACAACTTCCAAGAGTTCTACTTTAACAGCCGCCGTGTGTGATTTCGGCGAAGAAATCTGGAGGACAGAGGGGTTGGTGGAGAGAAGGGGATCAAAAGCTCTGCTTAGGGCGTGTGGAGGTAGAGTCGCATTTTAGACAGCCAGGCTGGGATGCTGAGCAGGAAGCTGATATTCATGTCTCGAACTCAAGGAAAAGTTTAGAGCTTAAGATGCAGATGTGGGAGGAGATCACTTGGGGACAGAGAAAACACAAGGGATAAGGACTGAATGTGGAAGGTCTCAACATTTAGAGGTCAGGAAGGAGGAAAAAAGCCAGCAGAGCAAGCTGGAGGAGCCAGTAAGGAAGGAGAGTCCTGGACACCAAGAAAAGAGAGTGTTTGAAGGAGGGAGGGAGTGACCGACCATGTCAAGTTCTGCTAAGTCGAATAAAATGGGGACTGAGGCCGAGCCACTGGGCTGGATAAGGCAAAGGTTGTGACCTTGACGAGAACAGTGTAAGTGGAGAGGTGGGATCAAAAGCCCAGTGAGGGTTTGTTAAAGAAAGAACAGGGAACAAGGCAGTGAATTCAGCGAGTTTTTCCATATAGCAAAATCACAATAAAATGCAGCATTTAAGAATCTGGATTTCAGGAAACCAAAGAATACATATTCATATTGCTTGTATATGCATAGAATATCTCTGAAAAGAAATGTAAGAAACTGCTAACACTACTTGCTTCCAGAAAGAACACGTAGTTGGTGCGGATGGAAAAAAGGTTTTATATCCTTTTGTAGCTTCTGCATTTTCTGTCTGATTATATTTTCAATTATAATCTATTCCAGCAAATGAAAAATAATGTTTAAAATGAGCTTGGGAATTAAAGCGGGTCTAGCTTTTGCCACGTACAGTTATGTGGCCTTGTACAATTGCCCAGCCCTTCTCAACCTCGTGAGAGATGGCATAAAATGGTAGTACTTGTATCACACCTGTAGTATAAACCATCCAAGGTAGCATGCTTAGCGCAACGCTTCATCTATTCTAAGTGCTCAGGGAATTCATTTTTTTATGTTTATAAATCTTCTCTTTTAAGCTTGTTTCCTGAAAACAGGGATGATAGTAGGTGCTTCTCAAGGCTTGACGATCAAAGGAAATGAAATGAAATGAGATTAAAAAGTGTCCGACAGATGGCAGCTATTACTATGACCATCGTTATTTTCATTAGAAACGAGTGCCCTGATGAATCCGTGAGCTGGCCCGGTGAGGCAGTCACGGAGAGGCTGCCTGTAGCAAACCTGGCTCCTTCTGCACCACTTGTAAGGATGGAGCAAGTGACTCTCTCAAGGATTCTAAGCAAGGTCAGCTGATGAATATAACAGTAATGTCTGAGTACCTATTACGTGCCAGGCACTTGGTAGGAGGTGTGGGAACAGAAAAAAAAGTTACACTGTACCTGCTCTTAAATAAGAGCTCAGTCTATACGGGAGAGAGAGGTAAACAGTCACCGCTCAGTGCGTGGGAACACATAGTAATAACAGAGCTGTGGACAAATGCTGTAGAAAGAAGGGTATGGTACCATCCAATAAGGGCGACTGGCAACAGTTACAGGGCTCTTCATGGAAACCCTTCTGTGAGGCATGATGGTAGTTTCACAGAAGGGGTCCTTTTGCTGGGAACCCTCCTTCTTCTTTCCTGACTCCTACTTCCTTTTCCAGCCTCGGTTTAGACATCGGTGCTTCTGGTAAGCCACCGCTGAGCCCCTAGAACTGGGTTGGCGCCTCCACCACCCAGGTGCTCCTATCTGTCCTTACTCTATCAGAGTCCTAAGTACATTAATGGAATGAGTTCACTTTCCAGTCTTTCCAACTAGATTGGGAGACTCCTGAGAGCATAGACTGTGCTTATAATCACATTCCCAAAGCCTAATAGAGTGCTTAGCACACTGTTTATTGACTAATAAATAAATGAGTTAATGATGGGCAAGAATGTTAAACCTTCTCTACTTCCATTTCCATAGGGTATAAAGAAGAAGCAAACTGCTCGGAAGGGCACATGGAGGATAAAGAAGGCATGTTCTGGTTTGTGCTGGCATCAGTCCAGGGCCCACTGACCAACGATCTCGATGAGATATGCCAGGATCACCCCATCCCGAAGATCCTGTCGCAGGTCCTGCACGGGCTTCACTGCTGGCCTCTTCTTGAGCTGTGCATTCACCCAGGCCACATACGCCTGGAGCTGTTGCTGGAAAATCAAAGGTGGAAATAAGGGAAAGGAATATGATTCTTCTCCTTTGCCCTGCACCCTCTGAGGCGACATTTGAGACTGGACTACGGTGGGAAATCCACATCCAGAGGGAGGAGGAGGTTTCAAGGAAATAAAGAAGAAAGATGGTGAGACATGGAGCATGTTCTAAAAATCTCTAATTTTATGCTAGTTGCTAGTCTTCAGGGAAAGCTAACCGCTGACTTGGTGGCAGTGGAGACACAGAGAAACAGATGAGTGTTTCAGTGAGTAGGTCTCCTGCTTTCCTTGAGTTTTGCTCCCTTGACCATGGATGGGGGCCAGTGGAGAAGCACGGCCAGTTTTTGGGTGTGATCACTGCTGCCAGTAACCCATTGTGCTTCTCAAGAACAATCACTCATTCTCACATGCACAATGGACACTGATACTCATAAGGCTGGTCTTGGGGAATCAGAAATAAACAACAGCAAGCCAGCTCAGAACAACCTCTCCCATCACTATGTTCTTCACAATGAGACTTAATGGAAATCATCTCACTGTCAACCCGAGATTTATTCTCCTGAGCCCATAATCCTGGGATTGCTACAGAGTTAGTGTTAATCCGTGCTTTATGTTGTCAAAGAGGATCTAGTTGCCTAAAATCTGCACAAAGAAGGAAAAAGAAAAGCTTTGGTGAGCAGTACCCTGAAGACTTGGGCAGAGGTTGTGGCACGGGGGGCGGGCAGGAGGGCTTTCATTTATTGTCAGACAAAGCTAAACCCAGTATCATCAGAAGCCTGTCGGGCCCAGATAGGGACACACAACTCATCCCAGCCCTCGGATCCCCCTACATAGTCCATTTTGTCCCCTACCAAAGCTTGCATCCAGGTGTTTATTCTAATTTTGCATTTGTTCTGAAGATGGACACTTAAATATCAAAAGAGCACATGAACAATATCCCAGAACAATCAGCAGCTCTGTCTGGTTTCTGTAGAAGCCCAAGACCCTGACCCTAAACATTAGGTTCAAGGGCTAACGGTATTATATTACAAGCTGGTTGAAAAATAGTTGATTTCTACGCCACAAGTACTTCTTCAATAAAATGTTGGAAATTACCCACTGATTGCTTCCCGAGCTTAAATTAAATCTTCGTTATTTTCTCTGTGTCGATTTGTGGCAATAAATGAAGTCCTTTATAAAGACAGTACTAAGGCAATAATCTATCAGCTGCTGACAAACTGTAGGAAGTGCCATATCAGCAGGCAGTAGGGGAAGGAATCTAGTGTCTACATGAACTAAACACTAGTTCTGGAATTTGATATGTTTTATCGTATTAATGAAGGTGCCTGCGACAGGACCTGCCACGCAACTGATGCTTGCTTAACAGTCATTATTATTTTCATCGTTATCACCATCTAATTAATCCTCACAAAAACACTGAAGGGTCAGTATCCTCTCCATTCTACAGATGAAGTTCAGAGAAGTGATGGAACATCCCCAAGGCCCCAGCCAGGACACAGCAGATCTGGTATGGAAACGCCTAACTGTGGTCCAAGCATTGACGAAGGGCATCGTGCTACCCCACTCACTTGGTATAACAGGGGTGGCCACACCTTCTGCCTAATGTGGGCCAGACCCTTGCCCAAGGTCTGCTCCTGCTGCACAGCCCAAGCACCGTGGGAGGCAAAGGGTACCTCTGTAGTAAACCACTCTGCTCTGGAGCAAAGGAGTTAGGACCAAAAAAGGCATTAAGGGTAACAGTTGGGATCTGACCCTGGCTTAGGTATAAAACACCTAGGGGTGCCTGGGTGGCTCAGTTGGTTAAGCATCCGACTCGGTTTCAGCTCAGGTCACCATCTCGCGGTTTCGTGAGTTTGAACCCCATTTGGGGCTCTGCGCTGACAGTGCAGAGCCTCCTTGGGATTCTCTCTCTCCTTATCTCTGCCCCTTCCCTACTCATGCTGTCTCTGTCTTCCTCTAAATAAATAAATAAATAAATAAATAAATAAATAAATAAATAAAACTTAAAACCCATTTATGTGTGTATATATATGTATATTATATACACATATACATGTGTGTATACATATATATATACATATATAAAATAATAAAATTCCTAACCAGTCTCCCTGTATCTACTATCATCCTCAACCCACCCTCCACACATTCCTGCTTCAGATCCTTCACTGGCCTCTCTTGTCAAGATAAAATCCAACCTTCCTGGCTGCATTTAGTCTGTCATGTGCTGGCCGTTGCCTCTGCTCCGCTTACTCACTACCCTCCCATTTGCCTGCTGCGTTTCGGTTGGTCCAAACCATGTGCAGTGCCCCAAACGCACCACACTTTCCAGCCACTCTCCCTCCCTGAGCCTGCAGTCTCCTCTTAAGGCTGAGCCCAAGCATCACCTTTTCCAAGAAGCCTTCCCTGACCCTCCCACAGCCCAGCTCTGATCTCCCCGAGGACGTCCAGTGTCACACACGGTGCTGAGATCATAAGCCCAACCTGAGCCCACACTTTTGTGGTTGTGGGGGAGGGGGTGGTTCCTGAAAGAGGAAATGAGGCAAAGGGAACAGTGAGCTAGGAGCTCAGGTCTGAAGTATGCTCTATGCAGGGAGTCACAACAACTCAGAAGTACTGGACTTTAGGGTAGCAGGTGCACGACAAATATTTGTTTGAGTCAGTGAATCACTTGTCACATTTCATCAGGCCGAGACTTAAAATGATTGCAAAAGCTAATAATGCAGGGGCAGACAAGAACAAATGGTTTATGTTAGACCAAGATCATTTCTACTTGAGTAACCACAGCCTTCTTTTGGCTATTGAATAGAAGTTGTATCTGATGCAAAACTGATGAGAGGTTCTAACAGTACTTTTCATGCACATTAATCTCACCTCTGGTTTCCAACAAGAGGATTCTACAACATAAATGATAATAATAGTCACCACTGTTCTGAACACCTACTCTGTGTCAAGGGTTATGCTAGATCACTCATTCATTCATTCATTCATTCATTTTTAAGTAAACTCTGTGCCCAATATGGGACTCAAACCCATGACCCCAAGATCAAGAGTCGCATGCTCCACCAACTGGGCCGGCCAGGTGCCCCTCTGCTAGGTCCTTTAAACACATTTTCCCTAATGCTAATCTGCCAGGAAGATTTTACTGTATCTATTTTGCTAATTGGAAACTGAGACTCAAAATAGGTAAACTCATTTGTTCCAGGTCACCAGACAGTAAAGCATGAATATGAAACTCTAATTCCCAAGCCAATGCTCTTTCCACTCAACCACACTATCACCTAAATAAATGCATCCCTGAAGTTTCAGTGAACCTTCCTCAAACTCTCAGAATGGAAGGCCCCTTAGTCTACACCACTTTCTCCCCCACATCCAATGTTTGGGTCTCTTGTGTAATAATCTACACTAAGTAGCTATCTACTATTCCAAGGGTGGCCCCCAGGCCAGCAGCATCAGCATTACCTGGGAGCCTGGCAGAAATGCAGACTCTCAGACTCCACCCCACCCCTACTCAATCAGAACCCACACTTTAAACAGATCTCCCAGTGATTCATATGCACATTAAAGTTTGAGAAGCACTGATCCAGCCTACTGTTCCCACCCCTGGCTGTGCTTCAAGATCACAAAGAAAGCTTTTAAAAAAACAAAGACATGTAGACATTACCCCCATCAAATTCTCTCCATAGGGTAGAACTCAGAAAGCTTTATTTTCCCAAGTTCCCCCATATGATTCTTGTAGAGCTAACCTGAGTTTTCTCCTAGCTAAATATTACAATTCCTTAACCAAGGGGTTCTGTAAATGCTGATTACCTATCAGAGTCACTGGAGAAGCTTTTTAAAAATACTAATATCTGCCCAGCAATTGTACTACTAGGTATTTACCCAAAGGATACAAAAATACTGATTCAAAGGGGCACATGCACCCCAATGTATACAGCAGCATTATCTACAATAGCCAAATTATGGAAAGAGCCCAAATGCCCACTGATAGATGAATGGATGAAGAAGATGTGGTATATAAGGGGTGCCTGGGTGGCTCAGTCAGTTGAGCATCCGACTTCGGCTCAGGTCATGATCTTGCCATCTGTGAGTTCAAGCCCGCATCGGGCTCTGTGCTGACAGCTCAGAGCCTGGAGCCTGCTTTGGATTCTGTGTCTCCCTCTCCCTCTCCCTCTGCACCTCCCCTGCTTGCACTCTGTCTCTGTCTCTCTCTCAAAAATAAAATAAACATTAAAAAAAGTTTAAAAAAAAGATGTGGTATACATATACAATGGAATATTATGCGGCCACCAAAAAGAATGAAATCTTGCCATTTGCTATGACGTGGATGGACCTAGAGTGTATTAGGCTAAGCAAAATAAGTCAGATAAAAATAAATATCATATGATTTCACCTATATGTGGAATTTAAGAAACAAAACAGATGAACATGGCGGTGGGGAAGACAGGGAAGCAACCATAAGAGGCTCTTTTATTTTTTAATTTGAGAGGTGGGGGGGAGTGCACATGAGCAGGAAAGAAGGGCAAAGGGAGAGAGAGAATCTTAAGCAGGCTCCACACTCAGCACAGACCCCTACTCAGGGCTCAATCCCACAACCCTGGATCATGACCTAAGCCAAAATTAAGAGTCAGACGCTCAGCTGACTGAGCTACTCAGGCACCCTGAGACTCTTAAATATAGAGAACAAACTGAGGGTTGCTGGAGGGGCGATGGGCAGAGGATGGGCTGGGTGGCTGATGGGTATTAAAGAGGGCACCTGTGTTGAGCCCTGAGTGTTATATATAAATGATGAATCACTAAATTCTACTCCTGAAATCAACATTACACTATATCTTAACTAATTAGAATTTAAATTTTTTTTCAACGTTTTTTATTTATTTTTGGGACAGAGCGAGACAGAGCATGAACGGGGGAGGGGCAGAGAGAGAGGGAGACACAGAATCGGAAACAGGCTCCAGGCTCTGGGCCATCAGCCCAGAGCCCGACGCGGGGCTCGAACCCATGGACCGTGAGATCGTGACCTGGCTGAAGTCGGACGCTTAACCGACTGCGCCACCCAGGTGCCCCTAGAATTTAAATAAAAACTTAAAAAAATACTAACGTCGGGGGCCCACTAGAGAATAGTTAGAATTTCTGAGGGTGGGGCCCAGTTATACCAATATTCTTTAAATTCTTCTATGCACATCCAGAGTTGCAAGCCAAGCTCACATTCCTTACCCAAAATGGTTTCAAGTATTACTGATCTTCTAAACCTATCTGAAACTGAGACATCTAGAACCTAACACAATACTCCGAATTTAAAGGAGACATGAAGATTCCTCATTCAAGATATTTTTCTTTTCTTTCCTTCTTCGTTCTTCTCTTTCCTTTCTTCCTTGGCCACCAGAACACATTATTGACCTACACTAGGGGGTTATTCAAAACCCCTAAGTATTATTTTTTATTTCATTAGCTGTTCAGTTTGAAATAATTTCAGACTTACATAAAAGTGGCACAAAGAGCGCCCCTATATGGTACAAAGAGCTCCCAAAAATGGTACAAAGAGCTCCCCTATACCCATTTACCTAACTGCTTCCCCAAATGTTCACTTCGTCCATAACAGCAACAGAACAGGACATTAACATTGACACAGTACTATTACATAATCTCCAGACCTTATTCAGATTTCCCCAATTGACCTACTGTCCTTCTTTGGTCCAAGATCTCACACGACATTTAGTTGTCCTGTCCCTTTGGTCTCTTTCAATCTGGCTAAGTCTTTCTCTGTCTTTCATGATCTTGACAATTTTGAAGAATACTTCCCAGTTATTTTGTACACTGTCCCTCAATTTGGGTTTGTCTAAAATTTCTTAGTGATCAAATTCAGGTTATGGATTTGAAACATACAATACCCTTCTCTGTGCATCATATCAAAAGACACAGGATGCTGACACATCGCATTATTGTTGAAATTAATTGTGATTACACAGTTAAGGTAGGTGTCTGCCAAGTTTCTCGACTGTAAAGTCGCCATTTTTTCCTCGTAATTGATAAGTATTTTGTGGGAAGATTTGAGACCATGAAAATATCCTTTTCCCTATCATCGCTTTACTTAACATCCATTTTTCCTTTCTTAAAAATCATTGAGTATTCTTTTCCTGATTACTATGACATCTCCCAAATGATGATTTTCTAATTCCATCGTTCCTTCTACACTTACTAGTTGGAATTCCTAATATGAGGAAAAGTTCTTTCTTTTCCCCCATTTACTTATTTATATCAGTATGGGATCATGGGTATTTATTTCACTTTCGTTATATTAATCCATTACTATCATTATTTACTTGTGCTGCTCAAATTGGGACAAATGTTGGCTCCTGTATCCTTTTCAGATGCTCCAGTCACTTTTTTAAAAATTGTGGTAAAAAGATGCATCACATAAAATTTGTCATCTTTGTATTTTTAAGTGTACAGCTCAGTAGTGTTAAGTATATTCACACTGTTGTGCAATGAATCTACAGATATCTTCGTATTGCAAAATGAAACCCTATGCTCATTAAACAATAAATCCCATTTCCCTTCCTCCCGGTGCCTGGCAACCACTGTTCTACTTTCTGTTTCTATAAATTTGACTATTTTAGAGAACTCAAATGGAATCATACAGTACTTGTCTTTTTGTGACTGGCTTATTTCACTCAGTGTATTGTCTCCAAGGTTCATACATGTTGCCCCTTGTGTCAGATTTTCCTTCTTTTTTAAGGGTGAATAATATTCAATTGTATGTTTATACCACATTTTGCCTATTCATTCATCTGTTGATGGACATGTGGGTTGCTTCTACCTCTTGGCTATTGTGAATAATGCTGCTATGAAAATGAGTGTGCAAATACCTCTTCAAGATCCCACTTTCTTTTGGATATAGACCCAGAAGTAGGACTGCTGGTTCATACGGCCTGATCATGTTCTTTGAACATTTCCTTACTTCCTGGCGTCATGAGATATTCCACATTCCTCGTCTCAGGCTTTCTCTGCCCAGCTCTGGAATCAGTTATTTCTCAAAAGAACTCTAGTTCTTTGGTTTTTAGAAATCAAAATTTGGGCATGAGTTGTACTCATTGTTACTGGGGTTACATTCTTGGCCTTCTCAGTAGTAGAGTAGAAAATGCATGTATGTAGGGGCGCCTGGGTGGCTCAGTCAGTTGAGCGTCCGACTTCAGCTCAGGTCATGATCTCACCACTTGTGGGTTCAAGCCCTGTGTCGGGCTCTGTGCTGACAGCTCAGAGCCTGGAGCCTGCTTCAGATTCTGTGTCCCGCTCTCTCTCTCTGCTCCTCCCTCGCTCATGCTCTGTCTCTCTCTGACTCAAGAACAAATAAAACATTTAAAAAAAAAACAAAGAAAATGAATGTATGTATACACACATATGCACATACACCTTGAGAGACAGACATACAATGAATTACAGCATAAATTACACTGATCCCTCCTCCAACCAAGCCCACAGAGTTCACTTCTTCCTGTCCCTTTTCTTTATTATAACTCCTTTCTCCCAGTGAGAAACCAGAACTCTCACTCTCCACTATATATTTACTAATATTTGCTTGATCCTAGAAACACATAAGTTAGTGTCAGACTTGCTAACTCATACCTTGTGAAAAATTAATTTACCAACCATAATATAATATTTGTGCATAGTTCTTTTCGAGTTTAGAGTCAAAATGCTGATGCAAAAAGTGACTTAGGTTAGTTCTTTTCTTCTCCAGTCCCTTGAGTGTGGTTATGTTATTCATTTGTAATACAGTGGGGTTCGTTTTGTACTATCAGTAGTCCATTTTGGGTTCTCTCCACATTTTGGATGATTAGGTGCATGGATGATTGCATGATTAGCAATCCTAAAAGTCAGAGCTGTACAAAAACATCTAGTCAGGAAAGTGTCACTGCTATGTCATTCTTTCTACTCCATTCCCTTCTCTCAGTTCTTTCCATCTATTCCCATCCACCTCATAGTAACCAACCACATGAGTTCCAGTTTATCCAGAAAAAGGACATGTGTATACTTGCTTATTTCCCTTTCTTTCTTATGTGAAAACTAGCACAGTGCTGATATTCTTTTTGTACTTGGACTTTGCACTTCACTTCACTTAACATAGTCTGGAAATCACTCTCCACTGGTTCAGAGACTTTCTTTATTCACATTTACAGCGACCATAGCACTCCATTATGTGGACATACCATAATTTATACAACCATTCTCCTGTGTATGGGCACTTAGGTTTTTCCCAATGTTTTGCAATTACCAACAGTGCTGCAATGAGTGAACATCGTATAGGCCTGGGTATTTTCACGTGGATGCAGGTCTGCCTTCAGGGTAGATTCCAAGATGTGGGATTGCTGGACCAAGAGGCACGCAGGTATGTGATTTTATCAGATATTGCCAAATTCCCTGCCAAAAGGATCGTATCTCTTTGCATTCCCAGGAGGAATGCACGAGCGCACGACTTTTCCACAGCCTTGCCTACAGAATATGTTGTCATACCTTTAATTCTTGCCAATGTGATAAGTGAGAAATTGTACCTCGGTGTTTTAATTTTCATTTCATTCATTATGAGTTTGAATTTTTTGTAGGTTTAATAATCCATTTTATATATCTTACCTTTTATAACTTTTTTCATATCTAAATGATTGGTCTGTTCATGTCTTTTTCTCGTTTTTCTATCAAAGTTTCTGGTCCTTTGTCCTGCCATTTTTAAGAACTCTTTGTATCTTGGGAATGCTACCCTTTTGCCTCTGACACATGTTGCAGAGACTTCTCAGCTTTTCAGTTGTCTTTTGACTTGACTCAGGTTGTCTTTTTGGCCATGAAAGTTATTTTTATATAATCAAGTTTATTGATCATTTATTGTATTGCTTCTGAATTCTGAGTGATGGTTAGAAAGGCTTTCCCTTCACTGAGGTGAAAGAAGACTCCACCTCTGTTTTTTTTCTAGTTCTTGTCTGGTTTTATTTTTTACATTCAGATCCCTAATCCATTTGGAGTCTATTCTTATATATGATGTGAGAAATAAATCCAATTCATCCTTTACAAAAAGCACCATTTATTAAAAAGTCCCTCTTTACCCCAATGGTCTGAGATGCTAACTTTATCATATACCGAATTTCCAGAAGTCCTTGGGTCTCTTTATGGACTTTGCATCCTACATAACTCGTATATTTGTTGATTCATGCATGTTTTAATTATAGAGGCTTTACAGTACCTTTTAATGCTCAGTAAAGCTAGTCCCCCCACCCCCTGAAAATTTCCGTTTAGTATTTTCTTGAATATTCTTGCATATTTATTTCTCCATATGAATTTTGTTATCTTTACCTAACTTCCTAAAAAAGTCTGTTGGAATTTTTATTGGCAGTATGTTACATTTATAAATTAATTTAGGAAGACCTGTCATATTTAGAATGTTAAATCATAGTCCTCAAGAATGGTGATGTTGTTCCTTTGGTTCAAATGTGTCTTCCAGTAGCATTCAAAATTTTTTTTATTGTTTATTTATTCTTGGAGAGAGAGAGAGAAAGACAGAGCGCAAGCAAGAAGGAGACACAGAATCCGGAGCAGGCTCCAGGCTCTGAGCTGTCAGCACAGAGCCCGATGTGGGGCTGGAACCCACGAACCATGAGATCATGACCTGAGCCAACATCGGACACTTAACTGACTAAGCCACCCAGGTGCCTCTTCCAGGAGTGTTTTAAAGTTTTACTCCTCCTACCGGTTTTACACATTTCTTATTAGGTTCATTTCTACGTACTTAGCCTTCCTTGTTGCAATTGCAAATGAGCTTTCCTGTATCATTATGGTCTCTGATTGGCTACTTTTTGGGTATATAAAACTATTGATTTCAGTATGTTAATTTTATATACTGTTACCTTATCGCTTATTATTTGAGATTTATCACTAATTCTCTCAAATATTTCCAGGATTATTATCATATCTGCAAGAAGAAATAGTTTTATTTCATTAGTAAGCCTTGTGCCTCTAAACCAACTTCTCTAGTCTAGTTGCGCCAGTTAATACCTTTGATACGAAGTGGAATGTGGGAAGCCTGGGTGGCTCAGTTGGTTCAGCGGCTGACTTCGGCTCATGATCTCATGGTTATGAGCTCAAGGCCCACACAGAGACTGCTTCAGGTCCTCTGTCCCCCTCTCTCTCAGCCCCTCTCTGCTCGCTCACTCTCACTCTCAAAAATAAGTAAACATTAAAAAAAAATGGAATGGAGTGGAGAATGGGTATCCTACCCATGTTTCCAGCCCTAGAAAAAATATTTGCAGTGTTTCCCAATTTAGGAAGATACAGGTTTTAGAACTAAGGTATATGTATTTTATCATGTTAACTATATCAATCAAGTCTTATTTTCATGACCATTTTATGAAGAATGGATGTTGAATTTTGATAAAAGTTTTGTCAACCTTCATTGTAATAATCCTATAATTATTTTTCTTGAGATCTATTAATATGGTATATGATACTAATGGATTTCCTAATAAAGAACCTATCTTGCATTCTTGGAATTAAACCCAGGTGATGATAGTGAATTGTATATTTAAAAAAATTTTTTTAATGTTTATTTATTTTTGAGAGAGAGAGAGAGAGAGAGTGAGCACAAGCAGGTGAGGGGCAGAGAGAGGAGACACAGAGTCTGAAGCAGGCTCCAGGCTCTAACCTGTCAGCATAGAGCCCAACCGGGGGGCTCGAACCCATGAACTGTGAGATCGTGACCTGAGATGAAGTTGGGCGCTTAACCGACTGAGGCACCCAGGTGCCCCATGAATTATATTTTTAATGTGGTATTGGATTTTATTTAACAGTGCTATGTTAGTACAATATCTATATCAATATCGATATAGATAGATATAGAATATGATATACAGAGCATTGGGACTATCTGATGATGCGTGGCAGTTTGGTAGAATTCCTCTACGAAATAACCTGGAGCTGGTACTTTTTTTGAGGAACAGTTCCTTAATAAGACTCTCTATTTCTTCCATAGAAATTAGTCTGTTTAAATTTTCTGTCTCTTTCAATTTGGGTCATCATCATTTCCCTAGGAAATTATCCATTTCATCAAAGTTTTAAAATGTTTTTTACACAGACTTGCAAAGACGCTTGCGATTTTTTGTTTCAATGGTTACTTCTCCCTTGTCATTTCTTACTTTGTGTACTTGTGCTTTCTCCCCTTTTCTTCTTCATTGTGTTAACTAGTAGTTTGTCTAGTTTGGTGATTTTTTCAAGAAGTCTTAAAAATAAAATGGTTTCAAGAATTGTTGCTATTAAGTTCCTCTAAAACCATGATACCTAGAACCAAACACAATGCTCTGGGTGTAAAACCAGACACTCAGCTTCCTCATTCTGTCCTCACATTCTATCCTCCTCCTCCTCCTTCATCTCTCCTCTTCCTCTTCCTCCTCCTCTTTTCTTTTTCTGTTACCACCTCACATTGTTGACTCATACAGTACTGCCAACCAAAACCCCTACGTAATTTTTAACACCTTCTACTGTTAAACCAATCTCTTCCATCTTTGTTCTTGTAAAATTGGTCTTCTTGATCCATATTTACCTATAATAAATTTCACTCATGAAATTCCATCTCACAAGATCCTTCTAGATGGTATCATTTCAAGCATTCATTCCTTCATTCATTCAAATCAACCAACATTGCTAGGAATTGTGCCAAGCCCAGCTTACAGGCTATGATACAAAGTAATTACAGTGGCGATGGAGAAATACTAACAAATGCTATCTGTGCACAGAAGGAGCAACAGGATGGAAGGATGTGGGGATGAGGGTAGGGTCTAGAGGAAAGGAGACATTTGTGTGGTTCCCTAAGGATGTTTGCCAGTTACAGAAGGGGAGAAGGGCATCCTACAGAGGGGTGGTTAAAAAAAAAAAAAGCACAGTGAAGGCATATGGTGTTCTGGAGGAATAGCCAGTTAACAAATTAGCGTGTGGGCAGAGCCATCAGAGGCAGGCAACGATGATGGAGAAACAGGTCAGCACAAGACCTATCTGTGCTCAGACTTTCAGCTCAAAGACCTTCAACAGGAACATGTGGAGTTTTGAAACCGGAGACTGAAACAGTGAGACCTGCAACTTAGAAAGGTCTACTCCGGACACAGAGGAGAACATGGGGTAGAATAAGAAGCACCCAGATTTGGAGAAACCAGTGAGAAGACCAGGCAATAATTCAAGTGAGAGAAGATGAGAGCCTGAACTGAAGTAGTATAATTAGAAAAGGACAAATTCCAGAAACAAGTCAGGTGACTGACAGGACAAAAGCAGCGACAAAAAGAGAAGGTCCAAAAAGTCATACCTGAGGGATGGGGATGCTTTAACTGAGATGGAAAATATTTGAAGAGCAAATAGTTCAGTTTTGACAACAGTCTGAGCTATTTGAAGCATTAGAGCAAAGATGTTCCACAGCAAGTTGGCAAAACACAGGTACTAGAGCACAAGAGATGGGGGAGGGGTGGGAGATGCATGTTTGAGGGCAGCTGTGTGTGACAGGTGTAGACTAGGTGCAAGTAAGACCGTAACTATGACCTATTGAGTGCTTGCTACCTACCAGGACTGTGCTAAGCACTTTACCACTTTATTTACTTACAAAGATAAATATATAAAAATATTTTAATTTATGTATACATAAACAATATATATATTTAATATTGATTTATTAACCATCCCCCCCCATGCATACACACACAATCATCCTCATTTTACAGATGTGGAAACCAAAGTTTAGAGCAACAACATGCCCAGGGTCAAAGGGCTGCTAAGTGGAAGAAAAGGGATTTGAATTCAATGCTGACTCCAAATCCTGGGATCTTACAACACCCCAAAAATTAAAGTGAGCTATAAAAAGTTTTTTGGCAAGAAAGGGAGTGGAAGGAGCACCAAAGGGAAAGAAGAAAATGAAAGTGTACTGACTGCCAATTCTTGTCAGTCATTGAATGAGGCACTTTTTACGTACTATCTCCTTTAATCCCCATACCCGATGGCTAAAGCCTCTGTTATTAGCCCCGTTTCTTATATAGGAGACTTTGCTCAAGGCCATAACACTGGTGAATGATGAAAAAAGGGATTTGAACCCACTCCACCTTACTCCAAAGAATATAATGACATGAGCAAAAATGAAATTATTGGAGTGCCTGGCTGGCTCAGTCAGTAGAGCATGAGACTCTTGATCTCAGGGTCGTGAGTTCAAGCCCCATGTTCGGGGTAGAGCTTACTTTAAGTAAATAAATAAATAAATAAATAAATAAATAAATAAATAAATAAAAATAATTTTAGAATAAGTGATCCAATGAATAGAAAAAAATATCAGGAGAAAGTGTTATGTAGGAATCCAGGAATGAGAGAATTTTAAGACGGATGGTCAGGAAGGTCAAATGCTGTCAAGAAGTCAGGCTAAGGACTGGAAAGCCCATTTCGGTGAATAAATAATTAACAGGCTCTGGTGACCTTTTTGAGCACAGATACTGCAGAGTGGTAGGTGAGAAGTCAGACGGCAGTGAACCCAGTGAACCTAGAAGACACCAGGAAGTAGGAAAGCAGGAGCATTGAGGGGAGGAAAGAGGGTGTGAGCTGGAGCGCAAGGCGGGTGAGGGAACAAGGGTGTTTCGGGATGGGAAGACACTGCAGGCAGAGATGAGGGCTTGGTGAAGGGGAAACAGACTCAAGGGGAGGGTGAGTGATGTGGCAAGGTTTCAGAGGAGAGGACTACATCCTCCTCTGTGAGGAGGCGGGAACAGGCACCTATGTGGGGAAGTTATGAGATGGGAAAGAGGTGTAATTGGACTAAGTAACTAACGTGAGTTTGCTCATGGGTGAGTCACATATAGAAACCACGGCAGGTGGAGCTGTTGCACAAAAGAAACTTTATTTGCAGCAAATTAAGGAGATCTAGGGAATAACTTGCAAAGCTGAAACTCCCTGAGGAAGGGCGGACGGGTTCCTTTTCTTCAGGGTTAGGATGAATATTTAGAAGGGGGAGCCTTTGTCATGGTGTGTAGATGTGGGCATAAGGTCACACATGCAGCCTCAGGTAACTTGCCTACACGGGCATTGCATGTTATGTAAATGAGGCTTGTGCTCCTCCTTGGGCAGATATTTTGGTATGATAATGAGATGAAGGAACTTTCGGGCATCCCATGGGTCAACCCACTGTCCATCTGCTCAGGGGTGTCGGGTTAAGCTCAAACTGGTCTGGGCAGTATTGCTTCAGGGGTAGTTTCTTGGTTTAGGCCCATGGGGTCCTTAGCCTGAGTTAAGAGATAAACTGGAAAGAAGAACTCAAGGAAAAAATGTGGGACAAAGATTCTAGGCAGGTCTACGATGCAGTAGGTCCACTAGCTGTGGAGAGTGAGAGGGAGGAGCAGAATGAAGGAGGCTTCGGGAAGGGATGCTGTGGGAAGCTGGGAAGAACAGTGACTGCTAAAGATGTCCCGGCAACACCAAAGACTCAGCCAGGGCTGCAGACCAGGATTCTGTAACTGAACCTATCAGCGAGGCTGCACGATCCCCTCTAACATTGCTCGGCAGGCCTGCCGGAGGGAACCAGGGATGGGCTCATCCAGAACAGGCAGCAATCAACCAAAGCAAAGGGAGTGCGGGAGGTGGTGAGAGTGTCTTTCAAGTGACTGCTGGTGGCATCTGCACCGGGGACAGGAAGTCAAAGGAGCGCTGAGAACCTGACAGGACAGAGAAGGCTGATGAGATTGAAAACGGGTTTGATGGGAAGGAAGGAGTGTGGAGATTGGGGTTGTGAGCGGAGAGCGCAGTCTCAGAGTTCAAGATGTCAAGGGTTGGACCCTCCTGTGGAATATGTCCCAGGATGTGGCTTTGCTGTGGTAGCACAGAGGGACAATCACTGCAGTGGGGAGGGGAGGCTAGACTATCTTCATCTCGGGGCCTGAAGGCAGTCCAGGAGAACGGTAGGGATCCAAATGCTGGGCACAGTTCCTATTCTGCCCAGATTCAAATCATTTTAAAAACTCAGAAGCATGAAATCATTAATAAAATGAAAGCATTAATATCACTGATCATCACTGATTGAATCCTTGATAAAATCTTTTTGGTTGAAAAATGTCATGTCACTATTACGTCTGCATGTTGACAGAGACCTCCTCAATGGCATCTAACAAAGTGACCGCAGAATCACAACTGAGTGGGGCCACTCTCATCCACAGGTTAGGGTGCCCCCGCTTTAGGTCTCTGCTTAGCCAGCAAGTCGGATCGGGGAAGCTGAGCACTAAGCCAAACCTCCTCTTTGATCTGAAGGCATCTGTACCTCACACCCAAGGGGAAGGCCAGACCCTGTTCTTGCTATAAATGCCTACTGCTGGCTCTGAAAAAAGGATTTGAAGGACAAAGTAGACACCAGGAGAACCAGCCACACCACCCACTTCCCCCACAAAGATGTTTATCTTAAAAGAAGCCTGTGTTGCAAGCCTAGGCCCTGAGTAGCAATGCTGCTTGGCTTTAAAATTTACTAGAGTTCGTCTGCAGCAGATGAAATACCATATGCTTTTGCAAGAGGCTGTTACTCTCTGGGGATTGGACTGGTAGTTTTATTTTTCTCTTTCTTCTCATCCTTGTCCTTGTCTTCCTCCTTCTTCTCCTCTGTTACTCTCTGGGGGTTGGACTAGTAGTTTTATTCTCCTCCTCCTCCTCTTCCTTCTTTTTTTGGTCCCATAATCGTTTCTCAAATTATAACCCATGTGAAAGCCAGATATGTAAAATAGGGAGAAGGAGAGATTCCCTGATTAGGGCCAGGGTGAGGGATCCAGAGCCTAGCTCATCCAACCCTCTTTTTCTCCACCTCCAACTCCCTACCCTAGCCACATGAGATAATTTCTTAAGGGGTTCTTGCAACAGGTGGGGAAAAAAAACCCACTGGATTTCATTTACTTCTAGCACTATCATTTTATTAGTCAATTATTCCGTGAAGACAAGATGCCAATAGGTTCAGCAAAATGGAAATATCTGGAATATGAAGATATACATCTTGATCGTGCCCCTAGTTCTTGGTCTATTTCGAAAAACAACAGGTGGAGAATCACAACAGGACAACAGATTCAAATCAGGCCCACACGGTGGTGGAGCTAACGGCTCTCGGGGTAGCTGCCCAGGTCACAATGATTCCCCTTCTGTAGAAACACACAGCCTCCGCATACACAGTGATGGGCCCTAGGTCTGGGCTGGTATGACATCACCTCCTCCAATGGCCACAGCTGATTGGTCCAGTTGAGTTGACTGTTCAAGTCCAACCAACCTCTGGAATTTTTTATCTGGCCTCCAGGAATAGAATCAGTCTCCTTCTCCCCACCCATCTTTCTTTGACAAAGTTGTAAGATATAAAACTTAGATGTTGCCATAGACCGTGATCCCCACCTGAGAGAGAAAAGCCATATAGAGTGAAAGGGAATAAAGCCACCCACAGAAAGAACCAGAGAGAAGTGGCAAAAAACAGAGGGAGGGAGCCTCCAGTGTTTGAGTTCTTGATTTTCATTGGGACTCTGCTCCATTCTTGCCTTTCCATGGTTTAATTTTTCAGCCTTTCCTTGGATTCCATGAGTCAGTAAATTCCACTTTCTATTTCTGCTAGCTCAAGTTGGGTTCTTGGCACTTGCAATCAAACTAATAAAAAAAGCAAGACAATCAAATACACCATGTCAGTGACAGAACTAATCTTGGTCCAGATTTAACATCTCTAACTTGTTCTGAGGAAGCTGGAAAGATACCTGTGTAATCCAGAAGTCTAGAAAGACAGGCTTTTTGTGTCAGTCCTTTGAGTCGGGCATCAGGGGGAAGAAAAGTAGATGCAGCAACACTCCTCAGCTGTCTGAGCAGGATTTTGGCTTGGTGAGACCGAACGGCTGTAAAGCTGTGTCAGCAGCGGTAGCACCAAAGAGTGGCTGGTGTGGGCGGCCCTTAGCAACCCCATAATCTCCATCAGCTCCCTCGAAGACACTCCAAATAGCCCTACAATATAAGTTAAAACTCTTCCAAGTAGAGACAGTTCTGTTCACCATCTTCACTCATATAGGAATCTTGACCTTGAGACCACTCCTGTGCCAACTGTAACTTTCTTTCCTGTTTTTCTTTGGGACCTGCCCCTCCTTCCAAACAAGTTTGCAAACCCAGCCTCTCCTCTCTGTCTCCTCTAAGCCTCAAGGTCGAAGAGACTTCCTGCAGGGGACTTGTTTGGTTAGAGTTGCAAAAGGCACTGACTGGGCTTTACCAGGAAAGTCTGTGATTTACTGTTCCTCGTGTAGAAGCATCCAAAAGTGAGCTCTGTGGCTCCCTGCTGGGAAGCAAGAAAGGCAAACAAAAAAAAAGCAGCAGGGCTTTGGTGGTGGGCTAGAGTTCAGGAGGAGATCTGACTGGCTCAGGAAGGAAATCAGCTTCACAGTGAAACCAGATTCCTGTGTGGAACTGAGACCCTCCAACTACAGAAGATGAGGGGGTGGGGAGACCCTGCTGAGAAACTGGGGGGAAGGCAGGTTTGGAAACCTTGAGTTCTTCTTGGCCTGAATTCTGCCAGGAAGAGAACATAATATGGTGTATCTTTTCTGTTAACTCTTTCAGGCCTTTACTGAGCCAGGAAAGGCTACTTATTCATTGAACCTGGTGGCTAATTAGGTAAAAATAAAGATCACAAGTAAAAATACCATTAAATTTCTTCTTCCCATATAGGCAGCGCTCTTCATATTAGAGTTCAGCCTGGTGGTCAAAGGATAATATTCCACAAGGTGAAAAACCGAAGATTTTCTTTTTAAAAAAAAAAATTTTTTTATTAGTTTTATTTTTGAGAGGCAGAGAGAGACACAGCGTGAGTTGGGGAGGGGCAGAGAGACAGGGAGACACAGAATCTGAAGCAGGCTCCAGGCTCTGAGCTGTCAACACAGAGCCCGATGCAGGGCCTGAACTCATGAGCCACGAGATCATGACCTGAGCTGAACCTGGACGCTCAACCAACTGAGCCACCCAGGCGCCCCAAAAACCAAAGATTTTCTGAAAGATTTCATCTCCTAACCTTATCTTTTTAAAAAAATGTTTATTGGGGTGCCTGGGTGGCACAGTCGGTAAGCGCCCGACTTCAGCCAGGTCACGATCTCGCGGTCCGTGAGTTCGAGCCCCGCGTCGGGCTCTGGGCTGATGGCTCAGAGCCTGGAGCCTGTTTCTGATTCTGTGTCTCCCTCTCTCTCTGCCCCTCCCCCGTTCATGCTCTGTCTCTCTCTGTCCCAAAAATAAATAAACGTTGAAAAAAAAAATTAAAAAAAATGTTATTTATTTTTAAGAGGGAGAGAGAAAGAGAGCACACATACTCAAACGAAGAAGGGGCAGAGAGAAAAGTAGACAGAGGATCCAAAGCTGGCTCTGCACTGACAGCAGAGAGCCTGATTCAGGGCTTTATCCCACAGACCACGAGATCACAACCTGAGCTAAAGTCAGACACTCAAAAGACTGAGCCACCCAGGTGCCCCTCCTAACCTTATTTTAAAATTTCCACTAGTTGCAAGTTCCACAAACACTTTGTTCCTTCAGTACAAGTTATAAAGTAAGTGCTCAATAAATGAATGTGAATGAATGAATGAATGGGACATCACTATATAAGTCTACAAGTGTCGCCTATCCTAGAAACAGGTCATGGAGCGACTCTTAGAGCCTTTGGGATTGGTTCCCTATTCCCTTACCATCCCTGACCATTGAAGGTCATGTTCATTACCACTTAAATGGGGCCTGGTTGGGGGTTAACATACAAGGAAATATATTCAGTAAAGTGTCATTTTGAGACTCTGGTCCCTGCAGCCTACACAAGGCCAGTAATGGCCAGTGAAGCATTTGCGGTGCTCCCCAGTCTCTCTGAAGTGCCTAGGGGAGTGGTACTTGGCAAACAGCACCCTATCACTGCTCCACACGCCTGGCCAGCCCTTCACTCACCATGAGGAACAGAAAGCTGCCTGATAGCTTGCTGCCTGGGAGCATCTGTTTAGCTGGCATTGACTCCTGTGGGAACAAAGCCAATGAGCCTGGGTGAGGAGAGGAGAAATCAGTCAAGATTAGAAGAAGGAGGGGGAGGAGGAGGAGGAGGAGGAGGAAGAGGTGGTGGTGGTTGGGGAGCGCAGTGCTTTGTTACACTGAAGACTTAACAGGCCTTTTAATTTCTACATCAAAGCACAGAGGAATTCATTGTGGAAATGTCTGGAAGCCTCTGGTTGGCCCCATGTTGCAAACCCTACTTCATGGAAGCGTGGGGCAGAGGGGTGAGGTTTGCTGCAGCGTTCCACGCTTTCTACGTCCCCCTTAGGGGACGACACCAGACAAAGGCTCTTCTTGAATTTCTCAGGGACCACCATGTGGATGAATTTCTATGTGGGAATACAAATGTCTACTATTCTACCTGGAGGGAAACTAGTAAGGAAAGTCTTCCAGGTCACACGTTTTAAAAATGAAGGCTCAGACAAGTCACTTCCAGCTGACCAACCCTTTAATAAATCATTCCCCATAACTTTCAGCCCCTCAGGCCATTTACACAACAGCCAGGCTCAGGTTCGCTCTGCCTGACAAATAAGATTTCTACAACACCACAGTTTCCCCGGGTTTGATACTCTGAATATTTACTTTATTTTCACTGACCTATGAGCTCCACTAAGGAACAGACTCGATGTTATTTGACTTCTATTTCCAGAGCCTGGCAAGGTGTCTGGTAAACACAGCAATTCAGTGAATGTCTGTTGAGTGAGTGCTTCCATGCATGTTTTTACCATGCAGGGAAAAAAGTCTGGTCTCAGCGAGCAGGTAGGTTGGTAAATAGTTGGTGCTTTTCAGGATAACATTAAGTAGAAGCTAGCCCTATGATCTCCCATGAACACTGCCCCTTTTAGGATGCTTACCACATTAAGCATCCCATTACGGTTTTTTTCAGTACACCTACAAATTACTCCCTGTAACTTCCTTGGAAGCAAGAACCAGGTGTTCCTGCTTCAATTATTTCATCCATCCCTTTGCCCGGTAAATGAACCAGACAACTAAATGAGTGAATGTTTATTAGCCAAACCATATTAGAGCCTCAGGTCTATCAAAATCTTCCAACACAATCACTGAAGTCTTTTTAGAAGTAAGTTCAGCCGCCCGAAAAACACTTGCAGAAACGAATGCTGGCACATCAGCCAAAGACAGCGCTCGTATGACGACATCAACACCAAGTAGCAGAGGGAAAAAACAGCTTTAAGGCACATGCAGAATGGGAAAAATGTGAACCATGGAAAGCCTGGCCGGGCCCAGAACACAGGAGACAGGGGATGACAGCCAGGGTAGGCTACAGAATATGGCAGCAGCCAAAATTTGTGGATAATTCACAATGCAGATTAACCGTGTCAATGAAAGGAACTGCATTCACAGCACTGACATAGATCAAGTCTGTGGGTAATTTGTCAGGTGTGTTGAAGCCAGGGATTTGTCCAGGGAATGTGGAAGAAAGTGGTCAGGCATGGTGGCAAATGGACTGAGAACAGAGGCCAACAATGCGTGGAGGGAAGCCTTGATTCAGAAGGCAGGGTTTTTCTCTGCAGCAGGATTCCCTTATAATTAACCAATTAAGGCCAAAGCTTCATTTCCTGTGGCAGTTTTCTCTGCCACACAGAATGAGGTCACAGCCCTAACCACACAGATCTATAGAGCATCTGGGTGATGAAGAATGGCTTCAGATATGCTTGGATCATTCCCCGGAGATGATTGGACACATGTGTGGTATTCTTAGCCTCAGTAGGAAGAGTTTCCCAGAGGAATCAAAGTGTATTCTGACACCAGCTTTTAAGTCCTTATTTACATCCTTATCACATGACTCTAACAAAAGAGATAGAATATTACTGGATCTATTAAGCAACCCTAGAAGCTGCAATAGATCAATCAGGCCTCCATCAACTCTGAAATAACCAATTGTAGCATTATTCTGTACCACTAAATGTGATTCTCTATGTGAAAAGAATTATTTTTAACATTTATTTTTGAAAGAGAGAGACAGAGCATGAGTGGGAGAAGAGGAGAGAGAGAGGGAGACACAGCAGGCTCCAGGCTCTGAGCTGTCAGCACAGAGCCCTATGCGGGGCTCGAACCCACAAACTGGGAGATCATGACCTGAGACCAAGTCCCGCGCTTAACCGACTGAGCCACTCAGGAGCCCCGAAAAGAATTATTAATATAACTTATTATGTATGTGAAAGAATTATTTACACTCTAAGGAGCCACTGGGATTTAACAAATCACAGTTAGTATTATTTAGATGATGTCAATTTCTGAGAGAAACCATAAGTATTTATTGGCTATCAGAATTCTACAAACAGAAGAATCTACAAATAGAAGGGATGGATTGTACCTAAGTCTGTGAAAGGAGTGGAGGGAAACTGACAGGATGGGCAGAAAAATCAAATATCAGAGAGGGACAAGAGGCATTGCTGCGTTATTCTAGATGAGTTAATCATAAATTTGTGTGTGTTGTTTTGGCCAAGGGACTGTGTTACCACCACAAGCAGAAAACTCTCCCGCTGTCCTTTTTCCTTACGTTTTACAAGAATGGGAGGTCAGAGGATATTTATGGAAGCACACTAAAGCAGGAAAATGCAGCCAAGCCTTTTGCCTCTTCAGTTTACCCGGCTTTTCAGCTGGAAGGTTCAGGGGTAAAAAGGATGAGAAGGCAAAGGCTAGGGCTGACTATGCTGCTTTCCTCCTCCTAATAAGACAGTGGGACCTGATACTGGGGGTGGGGCTGCGGGGGCGGAGTTAAAAAAAAAAAAGCGGGGGAGGCCATGGAAGGACCTAATGAGCTTGTGCCACAATTAGTGGATAAGTCAAATGATAGGAAGCCTGAGACCAGGAGACGCTCAGAGGCCAAGAGTGAGAGAAGAGGAACCCAGAATACCGGTAGCATTCAAAGAGGTGGCTTCCTGGCTTGTGTGTGTTTCATCTCTGAGTGTAGCTTTCTTAATAATCTTTCTTAATAATCCGTTCAGGGAGGGCTGGTGCACAATGAGGAGCCCTGCAGTGCAGGCAGGATGCAAGCCCCGCCCTTCGGGGAAGGTTGTGACATCCCTCAGCCAGAGGAAAATTCCGACTCCCTTGATGAGGTGAGGACAGTATTTCTACAGTTTTCCTCTGTGTCAGGAACAAGGCTGGGGCACAGGGGCCAGGGCTGGTAAGATTCTGAGACAGGTGAGCTGCAGAGCTTCTTAATTAGAAACAGGAATTGAGGAAAGAGCCTACAGTGCAGAGGGAGAAAGGCAATCTCATGCGCAAATTCATGAGAAGGGTAGCCTCTGGGGAAAAGGCCAGGATTGGAGGGGTGGCCAAAGGCACTCAGTCTTGCCTGTAATGTTCATATTTAAAAAGACAATGTATTCACGTGTTAAACTGATCTTTAAAAAGTCTTATATTTAAGAGAGACATAGAGGGAAGTGAGGGAGAGGTAGGAAGAAAGGATGAAAGACACAACTAACAGCCTAGGTTTCCTTGTAAAGGTCTCCCTGGATGCTGGAATAAGGCGACCCACAGGGGTGGGGCTCAGAAGCAATGGAAGACACATGGAGCAAATCACAATGGGGTAGGATCCTAATCCAGAATTCCCTGGGTCACAAAGGGCATGGAAGAAACAACAACAGAATTCTGATATAAAACAGTGAAAAGAAAAAGCACCGCCCCCCCCCCCCCCCCCCCCCGGAGTCCTAGCACATACTGCCTGTCAGATTGGCGGTCCAGTTCCCCACTCTTCTTACACAGTACGGAATGAATTCCCACTTCCCGGAACTGGGCCCAGAAACTCAAGCAACCTCTTTGCTCTTAGGTCCTCTCTGCCAACCATGCCCTCGATTGTGGAGAAACCTACAGCCTGGGAATTGGAAAGAGATATAAACAGGAAGGCGGCACTTCATGTGGACCACCCTGCCCTCTCTCAAACTTTCTACCAATGCAATTCCACCCCACCCCTAACTTGGCCCACCCAGTAAGCTCCTGAAGAATGAGTACTTCTGCCATACATTCAGGGGCTTCCCTCTGAAGGGGGGCTTTCTTGGGGAGAATGCCAGGGAAGGGTGGAGACCACCTCGCTTAAAAGGAGATGACCTCTAAGTTTGTGGTCCTGTCTGCTGGGCTCAGGTGAGCCGCCAGGGAAAGGCATCGCCCAGCGTAGCTGTAGGTAGGGGGCCCTTCTGATTTCTCCGTTAGCCATCTCGTCTGCACCATACCCACTACTTTAGCTCCTTAGGGCTCTGCAGGGGAACTGATCTGGGATCCCCTTGAGGACGGAGGGGGGACGGAGAACCCCTTCTAGAGATTAGGCGGGAGGCGCTGGGGGAGGGAAGCTGGGAGTGGGAGGAGCAGACAGTTACCTCATTGAAGCCCTCCTGTAGGACGTCCAGTAAGTTCCCCCGGGTCAAGCAGGCTAGCATTGTTCCTGGCGGGGGCTCCCGGGCGGGGTCTCCAGGCCAGGCGGCTGCCGCCACCGCCTCCTCCCTCTGCACACAAAGACTCTCCGCTCAGCTCACGGGGACCTCTCCGGAGTCCCGCAGGCCACTTACTGGAAACCTAGACCGGAGCCAAACTAGCGGCTTCCACTGGGCATGCTCGCACCGGGGCCTCTGCCGGAGGGGCCCGGGCGCTGTCGCGGTTCCTATAGAAACAGCTGGGCGCGCAAAGGGTAGAGGGGCGCTGGCTGGCAGCCCCCCGCCCCGCGTGCGTAAGGGGGAGCACCGCGGGCGCGCGCGCGGAGAGGCGCGCGCGGGCGGGCAGGCGCACGCGCGCGCGCGCGCGCACACACACACACACACACACACACACACACACACACACACTACGTACAATACACACACAACAGGCTGGGGGCGGGCGTGTGTGCCTACGCTGCAGACACACACCAGGCCTCCAGGCGGGCGTGCCGGTGTGTGCGCGCCCTGCGAGCATACACACACGTGAGCGCACACACATACACTCGTTGACACACCAGCAGGCGTGCCGGCGTGTGCATGTGCTTGCAATCACACACTAGCATACCACCAGGTCTGCAGGCAGGCGTGCTGGAGTGAGCGCGCGGACACACACAGACACACACACACACACACACACACACACACACACACTCTTTCTGCTGATTTAAGGCCAAGTGCCCCACCACAAGATGGGTGGGGAGGGGAGTGAATCAGGATTTTTTTCCCCCAGACTAGCTAAAAACAGCAACCTTTTTCCACAAGGGGCCTGGGCAGTGAGGTTAGGCTATAGAAGGGGAAGCAGAAGGGACAGAAAAAAAAAAGTGAGATAAACCAGCCAGAAGGAGAGGGGAAAAAAGAGGATAGAGAGAACTTTAGTTACTGATGGTATCAGCAAACATTTAATAGAAGTAGTACTTAACAAATCACACAGGATCACAACAGAAACATCGACGGAAAACCAAGTATCACTAAGGCTATGCTCCAAAAAGCCTCTCTTTTTTTCTTTTAAAAATAGCCGCTAAAAGGTAAAGCCCATATCTTTAGTGAGCTTTAAATGAATTAAATGGATTTTAATTAAAATAAACACTACAAAAATGTCCTGGAGCTTTTGAAAGAGTTAGGTAAAAACTTGCTCAAATGAAACAGAGAGCTATTCCCCTCTGTTGCTAGTTATTCAAGTCACAGCCTTGATTATTTATTTTTAGGAATACCAGTCATTTTGTACTCTTCAGCGCACATTCTTGTTTCTATAGGAAAACAGGAAGCTGAAAGAACACCCCATATTATGTTACACCTCGTGATCCCAGATGGAGGGGAAGGATTTACAGAATGTTAAGGCTCAGAAAAGGTCAGGGCCTTGCCCCGGGACACAGCTGGTCAGCGACAAACACAGTTTGAGGAGCTAGGCTCTACCCTCATGCTTTTGCAGAAGGCCCACATTCCTTCCCCAAATTCCCATTGGTACCTTAGCAAGAAAAGTCAGTAATGGCTCTTTTCAACCTAAGACTTCCTCCTCCTCAGGTCACTAGAGAAAAAGAAAATCTGTACCCCAAACATCCTGAATCATTTTGCCTGAATGTCTGAAGCTACTAAACACAAAGATACTTCTGAGAAAGACACACTTCTTCTAGGATGGCAGCAAGCAGGAAGCAGAAGGCCAGCAGAGGTGTTAAGTGGGTGCTGCTGATTGAATGAATGCTGTGTGTTCAGTTCTGCAAAGGCTGGGGAAAAGCCATGACTCCAAATCAAACTGCACCTGATCAGCCCAAAAGTCAGAAGACCACCGTCCTTCATAACTAGCTGGGGAATTTAACCACCAAAAATTCCCCTTGCCATGACCACAGCTCACGGTGTAATATCATCAGGTGAGTGACTAACCCATATTACTGCAACAAGGCCCCTTTAAAAGAGAAGCATGAAACTTCCAACAACGTAAAATTGTAGGCAACACATCTATGTGCATAGTGATGCAAAACCAAAACACTCAGTCAGTAGATCCCTAAATAGATTCTGACAGCCCATCATGCTTTTACACAGTCGAATATGTTGAGACTTCAGAGGGAGGCCCTGTGGATAGTTATATACCAAAAGGTCCCTGTTTCTCAAAGAACAAGTCCTTTTTCAAAGTAGGACCTGTGAGCTCAATATTCCTGGGAAAAGACTCATTAGATCCCTGGATTTTAAAGCTAAAAAGATGAAGTTTCATTTGACTCTCATGAAGGAATGAAGCCTAGGGGAGTTATTTACAGTCACTTAGCAAATCAGCATGGGCGCTAAGATCTGAACCCAAATGCCTCTGATGCTCAGCCCTGTGCTATTTGCCCTGCACCCCCCAGTACACTGGAGGAATTAGAGGGAACTGTGGTGAATAGATACAAGATTTATTACAGGGCACTCGGTCCACAGTTACACTCTTCCCTAGAAGTCTGTAATTATGTCAACCACATACTCTACAGTAGTCACGTGCAATGTGATGGTGGGAATGTTCTATATCTGTGACATCCAATCCAGTGGCCAGTGGACACTGGCTACATGTGTTTATTGAGCACTTAAAATGTGTCTGTTGTGGGGCGCCTGGGTGGTCTAGTCGGTTGAGCATCTGACTCGGGCTCAGGTCATGATCTCACGGTTCGTGATTTCAAGCCCCACATCAGGGCTGGATGCCGTCAGCACAGAACCAGCTCTGGATCCTCTGTCCCCCTGTCTCTCTGACCCTCCTCTGCTAGTACTCTCCCTCTCTCTCTCTCTCTCTCTCTCTCTCTCTCTCTCTCAACCAAACATTAAAAAAAACCGTGGCTATTGCAAATGTGGAACTAAAATTTCAATAGCATTTAATTTTAATTCATTTAAATTTAGATAGTACCATTTCAAAATATTCTGTGTTTTCCCCCACACAACTAATGAGATGTTCCAAAAATTATATTTGCACAAATAGTCTGCCTCTCATGCTTGGAAAAAGCACAAAATTCCTGTTAGAGCATAATCTCAAGGTTTTTTTGCTCAGAAGATGTGCTCACCTTATTTATCATGGTCTACCTAACCAAATAGCCCAGGTGAAGAACTGAGCTTGTTCTAAGCAGCACTCACAATTACTATTCCTTCCATCTTCCCCATCTCACTCTGCTGTGATATCAACATAAGAGCTGAGAGAGTAAGTGGGTTAGCTAAACGAACCAGGAATAACTAGGCCAGTGATCTGCATCTCATAGTGCTGGAGTGTGGGGAAAACTGCAAGCCAGTCCAGGTAGCTGGAACCACTCCCACCACTGCTGGCTTGTCATTCTCTCTGCCTGGGAGGAGAGGCAAAGGGTCCAAGCAAGCTGCTTTCTGCATATCTCTGCCATGCTGCCTGATTTCTGAAATTATACCAGACCTCTTCAGTCCTATATGACTTTAACAGTAATGGCAGAGACTTACGTCACCAACTAAAAGCTACACAAATATCTATCTACAACAATAATAATAGCAAAATTGAACTTTTATTATGTGCCAAGTCCAATACTAAGTGCTTACATATGTTAGCACAGTTGATGGTCACAATTACCATAAACAGTAGGAATTGTTTATTAACCCCATTTTATAGATGAAGAAAGAAAGGTCTAGAGGATAAGTAATTTGCTCCAGATCCTATTGCTGCTAAGTGGTGAAACCAAAGTCTGGCTTAATCATTATGCAATACTTTTATATGATGCTTTCCACACAAAAGGTATTCAGTAAATGTCGGGGCACCTGCATGGCTCAGTGGATTAAGCAACTGACTCTTGATCTCAGCTCAGGTCATGATCTCATGGTTTGTGGGATTGAGCCCTGCATCAGGCTCTGCATTGACAGCATGGAACTGGCTTGGGTTTCTCTCTCTCTCTCTCTCTCTCTCTCTCTCTCTCTCTCTCAAAATAAATAAATAAACTTTAAAGAAAAAAGGTACTCAGTAAATGTGTTTAGTTGGATGAATGAATGAATGAATGAGTGGAGGAAACACTGGCAAACTCATTCATCACTTATATTAATACAGATAATAACATGTTAGCCTAAGTAAGACTTTGAGCTTTAAACAGAACTGTCATTTGGTAAAAATACTGACTGTGACTTCTGCCTATGTAGAAGTAAAATGTGTGAAATTCATACCTATGTAAATTTAATACATCTATTGTAGGCAATCATTAATGACTATAAAGAAGCAGAATGGCGGCCTGAATAAACAAATAATTAAAATTGTCAATGGAAATATTTTAAATGACCCTGAAATAATTTCTTAATCTTTTTCTGTTTTCATACATTAGCGAGTTTCTTGGCAGTGATGTATGTTTACAATTTCTACTGCATTTATCTTCAGAGACATCAGCATAAATGTACACAAAAGGGCTCACATCTACCGGCAAAGGCTACAAACGTGTCCTGGCTCCTAAACTGCTCTCTTTGTCTCCAGGCTTTTCTGCTAGTCTACACCCCTTAATCTTCCTTAGACAATGCATTCATCTTGCTGCTCAAATGCTCAAATGTTTTCAAATAATCCCTTTTCCCATCAGATATAAATTCCTCGTGCCCTGCTCTTACGGCTGTCCCCCAAATTGCCTATGCTCAGGTTGGCAGGCTCCTCACTGTCTCCCACATTTCCAAGGCCCATTTTTGCCTCCCATGCCTTCATGACTGTCCTGTCTAGAATGTCCCACGCTTCTGCTACTCAAATCCTTATTATGCCTACCTCAAGTTCTGCTTCCTCATGAAACTCCTGTGGCTACTTTTGGTTTTTCTTAATCAGGGTGGATCTGATTTTAATCAGTCTGGGACCCCCACGCCCCAGATAACCCATGGTTCATTCTTCAGGTTTCTGTTCAAATATCACTTTATCTCTCTGGCCTTCTCTGACCACTCTATTTAAAATGACAACACTCCCTCACCCAGGCACTCCCAAACTTCTTTTGCCTGGTTTATTTTTCTTTTTCTTCCTAGTATTCATCACTGTCCTCTATAGTCTATATTTATTTGCTCATTTGCTTATTGTCAGTCTCTCCCTGCCCAGAATATAAGGTCCATGAAAGCAGGGAATTTTGTTATGTTTTGTTACTGGTTTATCTCTAGAACCCAAAATATTTCCCAGCACAGAAGTAGATGCTCAATAAATCAAGATTCCTCTTTTTATAATCCAAAGGTCATGGGTGCCTGGGTGGCTCAGTCAGTTGAGTGTCCAACTTCGGCTCTGGTCATGATGTCATGGTTCGTGTATTTGAGCCCCACGTGGGGATCACTGTTGTCACTGTGGAGCCCACGTTAGATCCTCTGTCCCTCTCTCTAACTGCCCCTACCCCACTCACACTCTCTCTCTCAAAAATAAATAAGCATTTTTTAAAAGTCTATATAATTCAAAAGTCATCATGATGAGAACAAAAGAAAGAAAATTTAACTAAATAAATCTTACAACTTGCAGCCCACTGATAAATATCTGAGGCATGCAGAGCATGACATTCATCAAGGAACTGATGGCTGCCTTAATGTTGATATTTTATTAGAGACTAAAAGCAACTTCATCTTAACAACAGCCAGATCTCCAAGGTCCTGTAGTCCCTGCTTTCAGCATACAGAAATTCCTTGGAAACTATGCTATCTATACTCCCCCCTGCTCCCTCCACAAACTTAAAAATATATAACCTGTCGCACCTCACAATTACGGGGCAGCTCTTTCTGCTCAAGGGTCCTCTCGCTGTGCTATAACAAAAACACATTTTTGGCACCAAAAATGTCTCAAGAATTCTTTCTTAACCGTTGCTCTCGGACCCAGACTTCAAATCACATTAATAGCATGTTCTATATTATAGCACTTAGCACTTAATTATAATTTAGAAGTGTGAATTAGGGTGCCTGGGTGGCTCAGTCCATTAAGCATGAAGCCCCACTCTGGGCTCGTACTCTTTCTCTGTCCCTCTCTCTGCACCTCATGGGATTCTCTCTCTCTCTCTGCCTCTTGCTCACTTGAGCTCTCTATCAAAAATAAATAAATAAATTTATAAATTTATTAAAAAAAAAAAGAAGTGTGAATCTTTGTCTCTTTCAGTGTATTTCCAAGACAAATATAAATAATTCCTGGGGGGCGCCTGGGTGGCGCAGTCGGTTAAGCGTCCCACTTCAGCCAGGTCACGGTCTCGCGGTCCGTGAGTTCGAGCCCCGCCCGCCCGCGTCGGGCTCTGGGCTGATGGCTCAGAGCCTGGAGCCTGTTTCCGATTCTGTGTCTCCCTCTCTCTCTGCCCCTCCCCCGTTCATGCTCTGTCTCTCTCTGTCCCAAAAATAAATAAACGTTGAAAAAAAAAATAATTCCTGGTATCCTCCTATATTTTCTTCTCCTTCATCAATGCATTTTTTTCATTAAACAGTCACTAGATATATGTTGAGGATCTGTTATATGTCATTATATGCCACGTTCTATTCTTTTAGACAAAAATTCAGGAACTCACAGTTAAACATAAATACATGAATACACATAGAGGCAAGAAACAAGACTGAAAAAAAGAATAGTAAAAGGACGACTACTAAAACTGAGAATCCAATATTAGTATGTGGGGACAGAGTGTACAGGGTGAGTGTGACAGACTGAGTGGGTAGAAAAAGGAAAAAAAGAGACAGAATGGTAAGAGACGAGTAGGATGTTGCCAAAGTAATCACCAGATGCTAGTGCTTAATATAAACTGTACTTAAGCAGACATGCAAATCTATTCTACATGAGTTTTTTAAATTCATGTTTCAAAAGTTATCTGCTAGTAATCCTGTGGGTAAAAATTAGATTAAGACTAGCGACATCTGGTGGATATTTTGAAAGTAATCCTTGAATTTCTCTACTGTGTAAACACTACAACAAGCCCCCATACCTCTGGACTGACATTCATAATATGTTAGGGTTCATAACTATGATGAAATCATCTTTCTTCAGAACCTAAGATCTCATTGCAAGAGGTAGCCAGATTTCTACCAAGAAGCCTTCTATCTCTCAGCTTTCTGGAGGATGTATATATAATTTGACACCAGGATTCTTCCTTTAAAAGGTAACTTATTACTTAAAATGTTCACATTCTTTGAGGTAGGGATTCTACTTCTGGGACTCAACCCTAAGGAAAAGAAGTCTTAAATGAGGAAATCAATTCATTATTTACAATGGGTGAGGAGAACCCAGAAGTCCAACAAACAGAAAAATGGTCAAGAAAATTAGAATCATTATAATGTTTACCAAACATTTGAAGACCTACTAAAACAAATATTTTAACAATTTCTTATTAACAAACATTAAGTTAAAAAAAGCAAAAGTCAAAAAGTGTGTGCATAATTTAATCTTAAATATGTAAGTAATATACATATAAAAAGGCTAGAAGAAATTTCTACATTCTAAAATATTAACATTGAGGGCTTCTGGATGGAAGCATTATTGTTTTTTTTTTTAAATCATGGTTTGCAATATTTCTTAAATGCTCTATAATTGTCATGAATTATTTCTATAACAAACATTTAAATCTTTTAAACAATGCATATATTCTAATTGCTATAATTTTCAATAAAATCTTCCTGATTTTATTAGTAATGAATCAAGGGAGCTAGAATTTCCACAAGAAGGGGTAGCAAGAGAAGAAAGCAAATATATGACAATTTTGTTCCAGGATCTGAGTCCTGATGGAGAAACCCCAGTTGTAGAACTGCACTAAAATTCCATTAATGTCATCACACTCCTTTCAACAGTACACCAGAAACTTACAGAGGGCTCTGTGGGCAGCAGGGAGTTACAGAGTCTCCTAACCACTTGAGTCCCCATCTTCAGAGTGCCTAGAAAAGCCGGATCAGGGCCACCTTAAAATAGGAAGAGGGAGAATGTGCAAAAATACAGAACAGGAAAAAAACATTCCAAAGATAAACCAATCTATTAGGGTCAGGCTCCTGCTCCAAATCTACCAACATATACCATCTAGAAGTTTCAGAAATAGTACCCTGGTTAGTAAGAAATCCAGCCAAAGATACTGTAATCACAACAGGGCTATCCCAAGGGCATTTTAAAAACTACCCACTTAGGCTTAATAGTAATAAAGAGCAATGCTTCCCTATCAGTCAAGCAAGGATGCATTTTCCCTCCTCCCCATGTTTATCAGTCAACGATCATAGGAAGGATTCTGAAGACAATCAGGACAAACACTGGGAGCTCAGCTTCTGCCATGCACTTCTATTCACCCTCAGGAATTCCGTTTTAACGTAGAAAGGCCGCATTTATATTTTAAGGCAGAAATGTTTTACGTAGTACTTTAAGTTTACAAAGTCTTATCACCTACATTGTCACATTTGACCGTCATGGTAAGTTACCGTTGGATATAAAGTTCACTTTATTGCCCCCCAGTTAATAGTAGCAGGCTAGGGAGTTGCTCTGCCAATTAGTGATGAAGTTTTCTAGTCACTTCTTCTGAATCCACTTGCACTAGGTCCGTGCCAGAGAACAGGGTGGGAAAATGATGATACTGATGATAATGGCAGCCGATATTTGATTACATACTGTGTACTGTTCCAAGTGCTTTTTAACTACAAACATTCTACATAGTTGGTACTATTATTTAACAACTCTCTCGTGCTGTGATTCCATTCTCAGTACTGTGTCAGTCTTAAGGAATCATCCCTCTCGGGGATAAACTGAAGGGCATTGGTATTTGGGCAGGATGGGGTACAGACTGAAAGGGGATTTGCATTACTACTCGGGTCTCCAAGCTCTGAAAGTCTGAATCAGGTACGGCATCCTAAGAACCTGTAAGGCTTAGAGCGGTTCAGAACCTGAAACTTCCGCCTCCTTCTCCTCAACGCCCCCCCCCCCACCCTCCCCCAGGCTCCTCCATCTCACGCCTCCGTGTGTCCCCATTTCTGATCTGGAAGCTCAACCAGTGGTAATTCTATTTCCCAGGCACCTCCCACCTTTTACCACCTACCTCTTAACTCATCGGTCCGTCTGGTTCAACATCTCTGTCCCCAGCCCTTCTGAGCACGGCCTGCTGCAGCCGCAGGGCCGCCGCCGCCGCGTTCCCGCTGCCATGGTGACGCGGAGGCCGGGCCCGACCTGGCCCCGCCCACCACCGGCCAGCGCGAGCCAGCCCCAGCTTACCTGGGCCCCGCCCCCTGCCTGTCCGGCCCCGCCTCCTAACGTCCCCGACCACAACCCCCGGCGGGTCTTGACCCCGCCCCCTGCCTTCCGGACCAGCCTCCTGCGGCCCGAGCCAGCTCCGCCTCCTGACTGCCAGGATCCCGCCCAGGGAGCGCCCCTCTTCCGCAGATGAGAGCCCGCCTCCTGGGCGTGCAAACCTCATCTCAGCTCCGGCTCAGCCAAGGCCTGTGGAGTAGGGCGCGAAGGGTCTGGATTTCCCCGCCGCCCTTAGGCTAAGCGAGACCTGCTGCACTTACGTAGAGCCCGCAGACCCCCCACCCCGCAACACGCACCAGGCATGTTCCTTATGCGATTTATTGATCCCAGAGACTTTGCACCTGCGAGAGCCTACGGTCCAGCCAAAGGGAGTTTCCGGGTCATGCAGTGCTGTCAGTGACTTGAAATACGTGTAACCGGTGGTCAGGGAATTGTTTCCTCCACGCCTCACCCCTGCCCTCGTTTGTCTTTTTTAGGTTCTGAGACCTTTGACCCAACCATTGAGGGAATTGCCCAAGCCAGCCCTGGGGGCTGGTGTGAGAACTCAGAATGCTTTTCCAGAGCACTTCTTCAGCTTTAGATTTAAGGTGTATAAAAGAGACACCATTAAATTAAGCCTAACAAAATCAACTTAAGTGCTGAGGTAACCTGTTCTTCCTTCACTTTTCTTGAAAGCAAGAGCAAAGGTAGGGGTCAAAAAATTTTTGGCATGCTCCTCCTAGTCCCTCCTTTTGTGGAACTCCATCCGCCCCTAACCAGCCCCGAAACAACTCCAAGCTCACGGTGGCAAATTAAAGGTAGGCCTAGAGGAGAGAGCAAGAATGGGGGGCTCTCACTGGGGTTCTGGAGTTAAGTTTAAAACGTGGCAGCCATCTCTGGGCCACCAGCCAATTCCCCAAAGCAGAAGTCTCCCCACAGGAGTAGTGGCGAAATGAGGCGGAAACAGGCCCTTCCTCCCCAAGGCTCACACCAGGGTGCCGTTCTTGCTGTCGTAGCGGGGCGTGGCCTGGGGGAAGCGAAGGGTTGCATATTCTGTAGCATTTTCTGACTGAAGATGCTTCACTTCCAGAGCAGAGCGTGGCTGGGTACAGCTGTACACTTGAATGTCTGCATAATGTAAGCTGTTCTCCTTCACACTAAGGCCTCGACTCCTCTCCTGAGACGCAGGCTTCTCTAACACCTGCTCATACATACGTCCTGTTGTGTCATGGGCCTGCAAGAAATTGACAGCATTAAGGGAGGTACTTGGCTTGCTTTTGCCCCTCATCTGCAAAGCAGGGTCAGCTATACCGATGTCCCCTCGCTCTGCTCCTTTGTAGGGCAGAACCAGCAAGTTCTGGTTCAAGATGACCCAGATGCATCCCAGGGTGAAAAAGCGGGAACCTCAGATCCTGTATCTGAACAGCCCCCTGGAAGGGACGGGGGCCTGTCATTACCTTGGTGCCATTCTGCTGCTGCTGCTGCTGCTTCAATGTCCGTCTTGCTTGGCTTTCTGAGAGGCAGAAATCCACCTTAAATCCATTATCTCTTGAGCTGCCTGAGCTTGCCCTCTTTGAATGTCTGTTAAACTATTATAGTGGGCTTCTAACTAATCCCCCTGCCTCTGGGTTCACCCCTTTCACTGCTACCATCCCCACATCCAAACTCCTTTCACACTCTGCCACTGATATCTTCCATCCTCAGTTTTCACCCACCCCTAACACAGTTCAACAAATATATGCTGAGAGCCTGTTGTATGCTGGGCTCTGTGACCCATTCTGGGCATTGAAGGATGAGCAGGCTATTTTCTCTGCCTCAGGGAGCTTACTGTCTGCTGGAGGAGACAGATAATCATACAGACTATTCCAGTGCAAAGTGTGAGTGCTCAGCTACACCAAACAGTTGGTCACTTTCAATCAAGTCAGTCTCTTTCTCCTTCCTCCCTCCCCTTCTCCTTTCCTTCCTTCCTACCTTCCTTCTACATGAGATAATTGCACTGCCTGAAATACCCTTTCCTCTGCTCCTCCTCCAGCCTGAGAATTTGCTATTATTCCTTCGACATTGGTGTTTTCCCTCATTCTCCCATGGTGTGAGTATGAGTCTATTACAGCACTAGCAGACTCCATTGCAGTTCTTGTTTATGTGTAAACAAGTCTCTCAGACTTGATTTGCAGCTCTTCTTGCTCCTCTGCCTCCTTGGGACCCAGCAGCGCACCTCATGTACACTGTAAGTGTTCAGTTAATTTTTGCCGGGTGAATGAAAGAATGAACAGCCAAGCTTGCCACTCTAAGATAACAGAAAGAATGAGACCCAGAATTTCAGAGCTGATCTGGGACCCAGTAACCAAAAGAGTTTCTCTGGTGTCCTGTCTCCCTTTATCCCTTCCAAGGCTGCGACTCCTTTTCATTCTTACGCCCTTTCCAGAAACACTGGTTCTAGTACTTTCTCTTCTCTAATTTGACCACTCCAAGCCCCCGCCCCCAAAGCCCAGTTACCCATTTTCTTTTTCCTCTGGGAAGTTGATGGGCAGCTCCTGTGAAGTGAAACACAGATCACCCACGTGTAAGAGTCCTGGCCTCTCTCCTCCCACCTTTATCATTTGTTCTGTGCCTCCTTAACATTCTGGGATGACCTTCCCTCACTTCCCTCTGACAACCATTCACCCTGAGCCAGCCAGAAAGTGTTTATCAGGGGTACCACATCTCTCCCCCAAGGATGGTTCTGGAAGGTGGAGTGGTACAACTGACATAACCAAACCCAAAATACAGCCGCAGGCAATCAGGCGCAACACGCCAGGGATATAGCTGGGTTGAGGGCTATTCTGGGATTGTCTAACAGGCTAATCCCAGCAGAGGGTAAGGGAAACCTGCCAAAAAATGGGATATTCCTGGATTCAGAGACCCTCTTGCTACAGCACTCAGTGTTTTATTATTTTTCTTGTTCCACAGTCTCTGCTAACATAGGGTTCCCATTCTGGGAGTCACAGAAGCTGCCACAACCAGGGTTAACTAGTTAGGGCCCCTCCAAGCCCTTTTCTAACAGGCAATCTCCCTCCCTGTTTCCATGTCCTTGTTTTTAATTAACAGAGAAAGTGAGAGATATTTAACCTTTAACATCCACAGCACAGGGAGCTCTGAATTTGGTGAGTGACTCAGCTCCCCTGCCCTTGCTGCAGGACAGACCTCATTTCTGAGCCCCTGGGGTCTCTAGTGGAGCCAGGGTGTCTACGTGATTGTCAACTGTTTGATGGCCAGAGAAAAACACTTGTCTGAGGAAATAGGCTGAATAGTTTGAAGCTTACTCCGGATGCTTTTTCTTGCTAGTACATTTCCAACTCTCACCAGCGCCAACCCTATCTGTTCTGACCTCTGTCTCCCTAATGAAATTTCCTTCTTTTGCTAACTAAATAGAAAAAGAGAGAGAGAGGGAAGCTTCTAAATCATGTCCATTTTACTGCTGTGGAAAAATCAGGATTTTCCCACACTTCTGACAGAGTTTTGTGTTTTGGTATGGCTTTTGGTTTTAATGCAGCTTGCTGAGTTGAGAGCAGATAGAGTCACCATCGGTGGTGGAACTTTACAGGTGGTTCAGAAGAAAAAAACTCTGAAACCACTTCTAGGTCTTTCTACTTCTATTTTCTGCTTCTGCCACTTCAGCTCTTCCTCTTTTTTTTTTTTTTATATTTTTGTTATAAATTAATTTATTTTTTACCTCTGCCTGGTCATAGCCTTATCTTAGCCTCTAATTCTTTCCCCCTTGTTGCTACTGTTCTCCTACTTACTTCTACTTAAATGGATGAAGAGAATATAAGTTTTAAAGTCACGGATTTGGGTGACCCAATTTTAGTGAATGGAGCCTTTTCCCAAGTTGGATACTATATAATGCCTGGACACAACCTAAATGGAATATTCAGTTAGACTCACAGTTGACAGGATTTTATTTTTAGCTCAGAATTCAGGAAACTAAATGGGCACTCTCCTGTATTGGTAGTATGAAAAAAAAATGACTCAATTTTCCAAGAATGCAATTGACAAGAAGTATAAGGAGGCTTAAACATAAAATGTGTATCCTCTGATGTGGCAATTCCATATCCTAAGAAATAATTAGGTGCAAATATGGATGCTCATTGTAGCATTATTTACAATTGCAAAAAATAGGAAATACCCTAAATGTCCAACATCGGGAAATGACTACATAAATGGCATCTTCTATAAATGGAACATTGTACATCCACTTAAGAAAGATGTGCAAGAGGGCGCCTGGGTGACTCAGTTGGTTAAGTGTCTGACTATGGCTCAGGTTGTGATCTTGTGGTTTGGGGGTTTAAGCCCCTCATTGGGATTCTGTGTGTGTGTGTGTGTGTGTGTGTGTGTGTGTGTGTGTCTGTCTGTCTCTCTCTCTGCATCCCCCACCCTCCTGCTCACACTGTCTCCCTCTTTCTTAAAAATTTGAAAAAAAAAAAAAGAAAGAAAGATGTTGGAAGAACACCCAATAGCATGGAAAATCTTAATCTTTGTCAAGTTAGTAAAAAGATAATGTTTTGGGATTAAACCTATGCACATAAACATTTCAGAAGGATTGCATGGAGGTGATCTTTCTGAGTCACTGTGTAAGTTGGGGTGGGCTGAGCGGGAGCCGGAGGGGGTCCTGTGCCCAGATGTTTCCAACTCTTGTTAAAAATGTTTGGGTCCCCACAAAGCCCTACTATACCCAATTTTACCAGGATATTTGGGTAGGAATGGGGTGCATAGGCTTCATCGTTTATAAGACCAGGGTAAAAGAAGTAAAGCTTTGAAAGCTTCCAGTCCTGCACCTGCTCATGGTTATCATTAACCCACTTTACTTAGAGTACACGTCAGGTGGAGCTTCAGTCTGGCTGTAAATCTCAGCAAACTGTTAGATGGGAACATGGAGCATTGCTGCACACTTGTGGACGTGTGGTTTCCTTTGTGGCATGAATAAATGTAACTGTGAGGTGCACCAAAAAAAAAAAGAAAGAAAGAAAGAAAGAAAGAAAGAAAGAAAGAAAGAAAGAAAGAAAGAAAGAAAGAAAGAAAGAAAGAAAGAAAGAAAGAAAGAAAGAAAGAAATGAGAGGATTACATGGAAATATACTAAAATGTTTCTGTCATTTATGATTGCCATAAATATATTTAGTATATTTATGGTTACTTATTTCCTGCTCTTTCATACTTTCCCAATTTTCTGTGGTGAATGTATTACTTTTGTAATCAGAAAATAATAACAATAATGATAAATTTAAAATAAAAATCTTTTTAGTTGTCATACTATCAGTCTCTGTAAGTTTATTGAGATAATGAGAAACAGAGGGAAACAACATTTATCTACTTAAAATATCTACTAATATTGATCTACTTAAAATATCTACTAATATTTTAAGAGAAAAAAAGTATACTTTGGTCAGAATATCGGGGGGGGGGGGTAGTGTTTCTAGCCAGGCTCTAGCGCCAGACTGATGTTATCAGATTAGCTGTGTGAATTTCAGCAAGTTTTTAGCTTAATCAGGCTTTCATTTTCTTATTAATAAGGATAATAACAGAACCTAAACCCCATGGATTGTCATAAGAATTACATAAAATAATTAATGTAAAATACTCAGCTAAGTGCCTGACATATAATGAGCATCAGTGAAAGCTGATTGCTATGATTACCACCATCAGAGGAAAAATTAACCAAAAATGAAGAATATGAAAACTTGGAACAAAGGAAGTGAAAGAAGTTGTTACACTCTTTTCTGTAGAAAATCTTATATGTTCCTAAATGTCCTGTGTCTACGGGATATCTGAGAGTTTAAAAAGTGAATTTTTTCCTCCCAATCCTGATAAAATTCTAGGAAACTTATCATTGTTTCCGTCTTACAGAGAGGTCAACTAAGGCCCTAGAACTTTGGTATCTTACTCAAGGAGGGAGGGGCCAAATTTCCTATCATTGCTACGTCCTCTGCATCTGTCATTATACGTGGTATATATAGGTATTCAATACAATATTTGTTTGATAAATGAATGAGTAATAAGAACTGGACTTGAATCCAATGTACAGATTCCAAATCATATGTGCTTTTCAATGTGCCTTATCTATTTTTCTAAATATAATGATGATTTTTTTTTTCACAAGCAAGACATCCTCAAGACTGACCCAGGTTTGGAATGTATAGCTAAGAAAACAGTGAACAGGATAAAACCAGGTCTGGGAGTTTGGAGTGGTTACAACTCTGGGAAAGAACAGTAAAAACACTATGAATAATTTACTGTGAGGCTTTCACATATCCTCTGCTCTTCAAACCTATGATCTAAACAACATAGGTCATGCTATCTATATTGTACACATGAGGAAAAAGAGAAGTTACAGGATTTGCCGAAAGTCACACAAGTGTGAAAGCTATATTCAAATATTTCATGGATATTCTCCTTCTCTCCACTTCTACCCCTTTAAACAAACATTTCTCCAAAGTTGATTTCCTTGATTTGAGAGGGCAGAATTATGTAGTGGTTAAAAGTCTGGGCTCTGAAGTCAGACAGACCTGGATTGGAATGTTGATTTATTTGCTCACTAGCCATGTGACTTGGGACAAGTCAACTTCTCTGAACCTCAGCTTCTCAGCTGTAAAAACAGGAGGAGTAAGGCCACCTCCCCTCATAGCATTGTGGGGAAGAGTAAACGAGATTGTTCGAAAAGTGCCTGGAACATAGCAAGCTCGCCAATGCTATAATTAATTATCATCATCATCTGGGGAAGAAGGGAAGGAAGAGAAAGGAAAGGAGAGGAAGAGAAGGACAGAGAGAAACCGTGCCAATTCACCATTCCCATCCTGCTCTGGCCCATTCTACCGTCAGCAGGCTTGGCTGTGTTCTCTGAAAGACGTGAGCACAGAAAGAGGTAATGCTCTGGTGTTGGCACCCGGGAGGTGTGCCAGGCAGAGGGAGGTGGCTGCGGGAGGTTGGTAGAGAACTAGCTGCACTCTTTCTCTTATTCTCTTGGCCTGCGTGTCCACGAACAGAGATGTTACCCTCCACCCCCTGCCCCTACTCACCAGTGTCCCCCGCAGCAAAGCCGGTTTCCCATGGTGCTCTGTTGCCTCGGAGGGAGCCCAGCTGTTTTTCTACATAAAGAGGCTTGTGCATTTCCTGGTTCCTGGTTTAGCTTTCAGTAAGAGCTCCCGGGGAGTCTCTATCAGTGTCAGATTTCAACCTAGCAGGTTGGACTTTGGAAGCCACCTGCTGGAATGATTCCCAGGTGACTGTTACCAGCCAAGTGGTAGAGGAACACACGTGGGCTCCAGGTGAGAGCTATCTCACCTTCGGGATTTGGAGCTGCTTTGAAGAAGCCATAACTTTGAGCGTCAAGCTTCAGTGAAAAGAAACCTGAGATGGCAAAGGGCTCTGGGTTTCCTTAGTAAATGTTTCTCTACTACATCACACTGTCATTGAAATACATTCTCTACAATGGAGTCAAGGGTCTTACCTTGTGTTTCCCGGCACTACTCAGGTTTAGTGGAGTTTCACTTTCAAGGTAATCAGTATCAATTTCTTATTATCCCTGTCCAGAATCTGGGTTTGAATACTGGAGTCTCTAGGAAATTTTAATTTAGGGAAATGGGTTCCTTTCATATCCTCCCTTGCTTTTGGAATTGATGTGAGCAGATCACTTTTTTCCACGATGGTGAAAGAGAGGAGGACTAAACTCATTACCTAATCCCCTTTCTGGTCAGAAATCACATGGTTCTATGACTGGAATGGCCTCTCAGCACATCTTGACCACTCACTTCCTCATGTTCAGTACAGAACTACAGAATCTCTGCTTCCAACTCAACTGAGACTCTCCCTCCAATGACCCAAAGTTAGAAGCATTCTGCACTCACCAGCGAGCAGGGTACAGTCGAGCAAATTCCTCCATAGAAAATGTGGGCTCTGGGGGAATTTGCGAAACCCATAAGGCTTGTCTTCAGGGCTCCCACCCCCACACTGCCCAGATGCCCTGTTATTTGTATGCCCCTTGTGGATGTTCAGGACCCACCACTCAGCTCTGCACTCCACAGAGCGTACACTGGACATTTCCTTCCTCCCCATCCTGTTTCCTTGTGAGAAATGGGCATAATGAGAGTGAGAGTTATAAAGGATTGGGTGAAGATTACGTGAGGTAACGTATACAAAGTTCTAGTCCACAGCCTGGTACATGGGAAGCTTTCAGTAAGTCCTACCTATTGTTATCACTTCTTCTCAGCTAATTGTCAGATGGCAAAGCATCTCACTTTATCATCTTGTGCTGGATCATTGCACTAGCATTTTACTTCATGGCTATGCTTCTTCCTAGCAAGCCCTTCTATGCGCCAGCATCAACAGTATTCTTTTCATCCTGATATCTGAACGTCTTAGCCTGGCACTCAAAGCCCTCCAACAACCTGGTCCCTTTTCAGCCACTCTCTCTAATTTAAAGGAAAAATTTTAAGGAAAACATCAAAGAGATTTTATAACCAGAAACTCCAAAGGAACCAACAGTGTATTGTGGTACCCAGAAAACCTGATCTACCTTAAGCAGTATTAATAGAAGTCTACAGTGATAAACAAGGGAATTGATTATTCCACTGAAGTCTGTATCAGTCAGTCCATGACTAGAATAATAATTTTAATCCACATGTTGAATTCCAAGTTACACTGTCAAAAGGCAATGTGTTCTACAGAAAGTTGTCTAGGTGATAAATAGTTTGGAAAGTTCTAGGGGTACCTGGCTGCCTCAATCAGAGGAGCATGTGACTCTTGATCTCGGGGTTGTGAGTTTGAGCCCCATGTTAGGTGTAGAGATGGTTTAAACAAACAAACAAACAAACAAACAAACAAACATTTTTTAAAAAATAAACTTTCTAAAAAAGTTTTGTAAGATATAGTTAAAAGAATTAGGCATGTTTACTTGGGAGAGAGAAACTTTAAGAGGATGGGATAGTTATTTTAAAATATCTAAAAGGGGCTTCCAAGTGAAAGAAGGATTACATTGATTTTCTGAACACAACCAGACCAATAAGCAGAAGTTACTGAAATGAAGATTCTGGGCCAATAGAAGGAAGAATTTATTAGAATTATGTCCAAAGAGTTCTGATGAAGAACTGTGAGAAAGAACTTACAAAGTTCCCCATCACTTAAAATGCCCAGAGAGGGGTGCCTGGGTGACTCAGTTAGTTGGTTAAGTGACTGGCTTCGGCTCAGTTCACAATCTCTCAGTACATGAGTTCAAGTCCCACTTTGGACTCTGTGCTGTCAGTGCAGAGCCAGCTTAGGATCCTCTGCCCCGACCCCCTTTCTCTCTGCCCCTGCCCTGCTCATGCTCTGTCTCAAAAATGAATAAAAAAAATTTTTTTTAATGTCCGGGAAGAAGTTGACTAATGGTCATAAAAGAGTTTGAATGGTGTGGGGATTTGGACTGAATCAGAGATTTCAATTTTTTTTCTAGCTAAGGAACCCTCTCTTTTATTTTATTTTTTTGATAATTTTTTAAAATGTTTATTTATTTTTGAGAGAGAGAGAAACAGAGCATGAGTCGGGGAGGGGCAGAGAGAGAGAGGGAGACACAGAATCTAAAGCAATCTCCAGCCTCTGAGCTGTCAGCACAGAGCCCAATGCAGTGCTTGAACTCATGAACTTTGGTATCACGACCTGAGCTGAAGTTGGATGCTCAACCAACTGAGCCACCCGGGTGTCCCAGGAAGCCTTTCTTTTAAATAAAGCTCCCATAAAAATAACAATTACAGAATAGATCATTGTAAAGTCATTTTGGCTGAAGTCCAATTAGAACCCTTTCTAATCTCCTTTTCTTCACAACTAGATGTAAGTTTCCCCAGAGTAGACAATACAAGAGCATAGTTTTTAAATTTTATGTTTGTAATGTACATCCTCCATAGTATATATCCTGGGGGGTTGATAAATACTTGTTGAATGAATGGATGAACAAAAGAATATATCAATAGTTTTTTTCTCTGATGCATGCTTTCATTTTTAATAGATGGTAATCTTTTAACCAAGAATTGAATTCTTTGAGTGAGGGTTCTTATCTTGGGAATTCACAGATGCCTACGAAGGGGTACATGAGTGGATCTCAAGAGCTGTGTGAACCTATTCAAATCGTAGGGCAAATGTGAGAGCACGTATATTTTTTCTGATAACAGGATCTATTGCTTTTGCTAGATTTTTCACCCGGGTCTGTAACCTAAAAAAGTTCAGAATCAACCACTTTAATGGAAGAATTTGAGGTGTCCACCACAATCTGGTAAAACATATATTTTTGGGGGCAGGGGAGCTCGTCTGGACACTCCTCAAATCATACACATGCAATGAACTACAAGGAGGAATTGAGAAGTCAGGCACGCATGCTTTCCTGAACACAGCATATCCCTCATATTAAGACTCTGCGTCCAAAGGAAGGTTCTCTGGCCATCACCACCACACAAGTAATCCTAGACCCCCTGTATTTAGACTCGGATTGGGTGGGTGATGCAGTGATTCCTCTCTTTAGGATGTTCCAAGACTAGAAACAAAAGGTGTCCCCTGTGCGGAGGTTGGAGAGACTTTGTGGTTTGGTGAGAGTGGCAGAGGCTCCTGTGTCTGTGCCCTGCATAGGCATACTCCATCGCTCAGAATTAGACACCATTTTCAGCAGACAGACCTTACTACAGGAAAACAGGGCTTTAGGCAACGCTGCCCAGCCTCAAACGATTTCCCCAACCCCTACCCAACACAGGCCAGACAGGCTGGAGACCCTTGTTTTTGTGTCTCTAATCACCAGCTCAGACAGTGCCCTCTGGGCTGTTTGGATGGCATATCCCTTTTCCCTCCCAGGATCACTCTCTCTTTTGTTGCATTGTGAGAAAATTATGGCTAGGAATTTGATCTGGAGCCAGTGTCAGCTTCCGGGTATGATCTCAGCATCCAAGTGTGAGCTCAGGGTGCTGTGACGTTGGGTACATCTAACTGAGGAGCTTTTTGTCTAGCTGGCTATGACCTCCTCCCTCCCTGCCCATCCCATCGTCCAGGCCACAGAATAGGGAGAAGCACAGACAAGGCCCTGAGATTGGGGTTTATTCAGCTCCACCCAGGACTAAACAAACACTTTGACATGTCTCAAGGGACCAAACCATACATTGTGGGCCATGCACTTTTCCCTTCCCCCAAGGATGCTGCTACCTCTGGGGCGGTGGGCAGCTGCTCCTATCACGGCGGGAGGTGGAAAGGGGCTCGCTGGGTGCTGGCTCCAGGGCACTCAGGGCTCCACTCTGCCTGCCTCCTCCTCTTCCTCTGGATCTGGAGGCGCAGGGAGCAGGGAGATGTAGACCTCGTTGACCTCCGTGTCCAAATGGCGGCCACCCCGAGGTGCCTCCAGGTTAAGGATGCCATCGTGGGAGAGAGCTGCGCGGACCCGCCAGGGGTCCACGTCAGCAGGCAGGACATAGGTGCGGCAGAACTCTCGGGACACGAAGCCGTGGCGGTCCAGGCGCTGGGGGTGCCTGGCAGACACCTCCAGCAGGTTGTCCACAGTCCTTACAGTCACCTCATCTGGGGTGAAGTGGCTCACATCCAGAAATGCCTGAAATTTACCCTCACTGAGCCTGAGCTCCGAGGCCCCTGCCCTGCTGCCCTCCCCAGCTGCGGTGGCCCGGGGCCGCACATAGTAGCCGTGGTAGAGGGTGGGGGTCAGGATCTCTTCTGGCAGGAGGCCTGAGGGGCAGAGAAAGAAGGCAAGAGGCAGGATGAGGGAGAATGGGGTGGGAACAAGGGTGAAATGGGGAGATCAGGAGATGAGGAGCAGGGAAAGCAGGAGAGGAGTCAGGAGAAGTAGGAAAATGAGGCCGGGGTGGGGGTGGGGGTGCGAATTAGCAACTGGAAGGAGGCAACTGGAAAGAGGGGACTGAGATGGGGAAGGAGACTGGGGGGTGGAGGAGGGCAAACCAAAAGGGGGCTGGGTGGACAGAAGGGGAACCAGAAGGCACAGCGAGCGGGTCAGGGACAGGCGTGGGAGCCTTGCGGGCACCGCGTCTGCCCCGAGGTCAGTAGGAAGGGGACCGAGCCCTGCTGGGCTGGGGACGGAGGGGGAGTTTGGGGTGGGAGATGGCTCGCCCCAGGAGTTCAGTTAAGCCTGCAGTGGGGTGGAGGCCAGTACCATTGGGAGGTCAGCCCAGAATTTCAGGAGGTGGGGGTGGGAAGCAAGGGGGGTGGCGTCTGTGCCATACCTTCTCCGAAGCGCTGCTCGCCCAGACGGCTGGGGTTGGCGAATTCGTACTCGGTGGTGGCCGGGTGGGCATGTGGCACCGAGCGGCCTGACATGGCTGCAGAGGCGTCGGCGGCCCTGGTCCGAGGTGCAGCGACCCCTCCAGCTGCCTGGAGAGCCGGGGCTCGGTCGGGGGTGGGGGCGGGGTCTACACCACCCAAAATAGTGCCGAGCCTGGGGCGGGGGAGGGGCGGGGAACCGGGGCCCTGAGCGCCAGTGACAAGTGTGCGACCAGCCCCGCCTGGACCCCCGTGCTCTCCCCCCCGCCTCACACCCTTCAGCTGTCACAGGCTGCCCGAAGGGACAGCTGGGGGTTCTGGCTGGGCAGCCAGCTGGGGATGGGGAGGCTGGTGTGGGAGGCCCTGGAGAGGCCTCGCTGAAACCCTCAGTTTGTACATTTTCCACATTGCCTCCTCTCCTCCTCCTTCCCGGGCACCTTGCACCCTTCTTCATAAAGCTCTCCTGGTTTAAATGTTCTGTGTGCTATGGAAGGTGAGAGATGCAAGAAACTTTTCCACCTTTTCTTTGGGGTGGAGGGAAGGGTCCCCCTGCCCAGATCAATGTCAGAGTCCTTTCCTGAACCCGGGTAGACCCCGGGCACCACACAGATGGCTGGCACTGACTTGTTGGTGATCACTGCTCTCCTCTAGGGACCCACAAAGAGTTAATGTCCCTGGGGCCCAGCCTAGGAAGATTCCAGTTCCTGCCCAGGCCCAAGATAGTCGCTGGCCCCATTCCCCTGGCATGCTAGGCTGCAGAGGAGGAGGAGGGGCACAGCACCCTCCTGCTTAGGATTCCTGACTTCAACCCAACTCCAGAGAAAGGGGGGGGGGGCATTGGGCGTGGACGGAAAGCTAGTGAAACAAGACCAGCACAAGTCACTGGCCAGCTCAGACGTGTTTGTATTTCTCTTTTCTTAGCTCAGTGAGTACTGGGTATGTGTCACACTGCCAAATCCCCGATCACAAGTCTCCATGAACGGGCGGTGAGCTGGGATAATAAAACTCCTGACATCACCATTCCAGAAGCTTCACAAGACTGCGTATATAAGGGGCTGGCTGTTGCCGCGGCTGAAGGAGCTGACCAGCCAGCTGACCCCCTCCACTCACCTAGCCACCATGGACATCGCCATCCACCACCCCTGGATCCGCCGGCCCTTCTTTCCTTTCCACTCCCCCAGCCGCCTCTTTGACCAGTTCTTCGGGGAGCACCTGTTGGAGTCTGATCTCTTCCCAACTTCTACGTCCCTGAGCCCCTTCTACCTCCGGCCACCCTCATTCCTGCGGGCACCCAGCTGGATTGACACTGGGCTCTCAGAGGTAAGTTTCCCTCTGCCAGGACAGGAGAGTTCTTCCTGGAACCTCCTGGAAACCTATCCACCTGCTCTCCTTTTTCTCCTTGCCTACATCTGGCTACATCTAAGTGTTTTAGGCACTTGTGTGTCCACCAGGGAAGAAAGACTGGGTTACTGGTTCTTTCACCCAGTTGTCTGTTTGTATCGGATGCTCTTCTGTATCCTACTTCACTACATTTTTTCCATGTGCTGTGAAAATCACCCTCTATCCCCTAACTTCTAAGTAGGATGCCCCTTTCTGGTTTGATTCATAAAGATCCAGGGAAAGATCTGCCTTCAGACTCCTTTGCTCACCTCTTCTAATCCCTCATACTCCTGATAAATTTTATTACTTCAAGTTTCAGATCAGGAAAACAGTCCTGCCTCATGCTGAGTTTTTCATCTCCACTGCATGGAGCTGGAGACAGCAACCACTATTTTCTTCCTTTCAATTCCTTTGTCTGTGATTTCCCAGGTTTCTCAGGGCTGTGACAGGGCACTGACCTGGGCCCATACCTAAGGAGAAAAGAATATAGGCCAATTCTTGGGGCCCCTCCTCACTTGTCCTAAGAAGGTGGGAGAATGGGGTGAACAGATAAGATTAACAGAGCTGTCACAGATAATACACTGGTTTAAAAATATTCAAGTATGAGTAAACAGGAGCTGAGTGAGCAAGGGCTTTGGAAGGACAATCAGGGCTAGGAGAACATTCCAGATTGAGTGGGTGGGAAACTTGGCAGAGGTCTGAGCAAGAAGAAGGGGCCTTTGTCTCATGGACAAATGACAAGGCCGGGCATCAGGGTCAGAGAGGCAGCAGAAACCTTGCCCAGACCCATCCTTTTGATTGGCCTGGGTGGCCTGTCTTCTTTCCTGTCCCTGTAAATAAAGTTAGGATCTGATGCCCATGTGCTATGCCTTGGGTACCACTGTGGTGACTCCCCTGAACCAGAGAGCCATGTTTATTCAAAATGGGATGTTTTTAGTCAAAAAAAAAAAAAAAAAAAGGAGGATAAAGTCTGCAGAATGATGAGACTGTACTAGTGTGATCCACATTCCTACCCTCTTTTCTCCCCCTTGCCATTTCTAGATGCGTCTGGAGAAGGATAGATTCTCTGTCAACCTGGATGTGAAGCACTTCTCTCCTGAGGAACTGAAGGTCAAGGTGTTGGGAGACGTGATTGAGGTGCACGGCAAACACGAAGAGCGCCAGGTGCGTAGCTTGCTTTCTCTTCGCATTCATTCAGTGAAAACTATATGCCAGACACTGCCATCAGCCTCTGAGTCTGGCAACCTCCAGTCTTATGCCAGAAAGGTCTGGGACAGGGACAGACCTGCTGTTGTTGTTTGGGCCAGAGAAGTGATCTTTGTTGTTCATTCTGATTTGATTGCCTTAGGTGGGATAGATGGGACGTTTACTTCCCATTTAAGCCTGTAGTTTTTGGCCACCTTAGAATCACTAGGGGAATGAAGAAGTTCCAGTGTTTAGGCATATTATAGACCAAAATTTTTAGGGGTGGGCACCAGCCATCAACATTTTTTAAAGGGGCAAGGTGGGGGGAAGCTCCCTAGGTAATTCTAACGTACATTCGAAGTTGAGGACCACTGATTTAGGAATAGCATTTGTTGGACATGTGGTTGCTTTACGTCACTATATGAATTGCAGGTACCCTGAAGACCCTTGACTTTGGGATGTTGTTTTCATATGCTCCTGAATCCTCTCATCTTTAGCCCATCTAAATGCTCAACAACTTGTTTTGCCTAAGTTTCAGAGCTACACTCAGCAGCTAAAACCCTTGCAGCCCATGTGGAAATCACTTAATTGAGAGCCTGTCTGCCTACATGCTGGTATAAAGATTAGAATCAGCTAGTGTTTAGCAGAATCCTAGAATATGGAACAGATTCTCATTAATTTCTGGGAGGGTTTTTAAATGTGGCAGCTGCTGACCAATTGTTGACAACTCCGATACTTGTGCATCAGACAGTAAGGTTTGAGGTCCTCAGGCTGTTTCAGTTTTGCTTATGGGATTTAACTTTGGGTCATAGTCTCCCTGGATGAAGTTTTGTTGCTCTTGTTGTTGTTTTTAGCAGCAGTCCTATTGGTCTGGAACATTCTGGGACATTCCTGAAGAGTCAGGACAATTTTGGGGCTTCCTTAGGGACTCAGATCTTCAATGATGGACGATATTCTAGATCCTGTAGGCCCAACAAACATTGATCTAAACCTTTCGGAAATACCCATAAAAATATCCATGCCTCAATTTGGAGAGCCTTCAAGGTTTTGCTATTTGACTTCTCAGACTCTCCTTGGTAGGAGTGACCACCTAGGCAACTTTATCTCAGCCCCAACCAGAACAGCTGTTAAGTTTTCCTTTCTTGTTGCAAAGGCGTATGGTCACACCTAAGGGAAGAAGGATGTCTGAGTTCTCAGCAATTGGTGCTACTTCCTGTTCTTACCTCTCTTTTTCCTCATTTCCTCTCTTGGATTAGGATGAACATGGTTTTATCTCCCGGGAGTTCCACAGGAAATACCGGATCCCAGCTGATGTGGACCCTCTCGCCATTACTTCATCCCTGTCATCTGATGGGGTCCTCACTGTGAATGGACCAAGGAAGCAGGCCTCTGGCCCTGAGCGTACCATTCCCATCACCCGTGAAGAGAAGCCTGCTGTTACCGCAGCCCCCAAGAAGTAGATGCCCTTTCTCTGACTGCATTTTTTAAAACAAGAAAATGTCCCCACCAATGAATGAAAATCTTGTGATTAGTGCTGAAGCTTATTAATGCTAAGGGCAGGCCCAAATTATTAAGCTAATAAAATACTATTCAGCAACAGATAACTGTCTTGTGTTTGAATATTCTGTGTTTTAAAAAATTAATGTGGAAATACAGCAGATCCATTTAGTCACCGCATTATGATTTAGGGGCTTCTGGGGATATTAGAGTCAGAATGGCTGTCTCCATTACTTACTAAGAGTGTAAATTTCACAAGTCGCTTAACCTTTCTAGCCCTTAGGTATTACATTTGTAACATGTGGCACTGATTTGTAGACTGTTGTGAGGAGTAAATTAAGGAGAAAACAGGTAAAACCCTTGGCAGAGTTCAAGGAATATCAGTTCCTCTGTCTCCTTCCTTGATTTCAGCCCTCATTTCCAACAATAAATCTGAACAAACTCTGGATAACAAGGCATGAAAGGCCTTAGTGAGTCTGCAATTCATCATGTTGCCAGGCAGGAGGTAGTGCCCCCAATAGTGACATTTTCCTGCTGCCTTCAGCTGATTCACAAGAGCAACAACCAGGACTTACTTGGGCGACTATCACCAAACAAGCCTTTCAGTCGTAATCCCTAAATTATTTGGCAATAAATTTTCCTTTGAGAACCAATTCAATGACCGCCACCCACCATAAAAAATTGTTTTAGAATTACAATTAATCATTGATCAGTAAGGGATTCTATTATTTAGCTTAAACAAAGACAGTTTACAAAAACACCCCCATTCCACTTGTGGTTCCAGACAAAACTTCTGACTCAATTAATGAAAAATAGCCCTGGTGTGGGTTATCTGGGATAAATGTTTGCAGACAACTCCTATTTTACTGTAGCAGCATCTACCTAATTTCTGACCTCCCACAACGACTGACCATGAGGTGAAGTGAGATTCCTGCCTCCACAACACCTACAGATTGGAGGTTGGCCACACTTTAAAAATATTCTACGCAAAACAGTTGCCGACATTTTTCATGATGCAGGGGTGTGGAGCTAGGACGATATAAATTGCACATCAATACAGGTTCAAAATGTTCCCTCCTGAAAAACAACTTCCTAATAATCGGAAATGCCATGGTCTAGCCAGCTAATTTTTGTGGCTGTGTTGCAGATACTCTTGGGGGTCTGACCAACCTATATACCACCTTCAGTCTTGCCAACAGCTCCCCAGTTGGTTTAGGTATCCACCATATACTTCCTTGCCATGTGCTCCAGGAAAGTAAACCCAAGCTCCAGCTTGGTTCCAGCTGGTTCCAGCCACAAGTGATCTTATCTTTTTCCTTTTTTGAGAGACAGTATGAGTGGGGGACTGGCAGAGGAAGGGAGGGAGAGAATCTTAAGCAGGCTCCAAACCAGTGTGAAGCCCCATGCTCGTGATGTGGGGTCATGACCTGGGCCCAAATCACGAGTTGGACGCTTAACCATCTGAGCCACCGAGGTGCCCCAGGTGGTCTATCTTGATTAGCCCAAACCAATCATGGAGATTCCTTTCCCTCTGTCAAGATTAGTCTTGAAAAGGCCATGACCCAATTATGGCTAATGAGACAGGAGGGCAGTTTGCTGGAGGTGCTTCTGGAAGAGGTTTTGAGTTTTTAAAAAGACTCACCAAAAGAGAGAAAGGGAGAAAGGTGGGAAGGAGAGATTTTTTTTTCTTCTTCTTCTTTTGGGTATTGGAGCATGATGATGTGGCACTCAGATTGCTGTAAGCATCTTGAAACCATGAGGGACCATCCATGATATGCTGAGGATGGCTGAGCAAAAAGGTGGCAGGACTCCAGGTTCTTGATGGGTCACAGAATTGCTAAATTGGCCAGCTCTAGACTTCCTTACTTCAGAATGTCTTATGCCTTATTTTTGTTTAATTTATTTTGACAATGCTTTTATGTTCCTGGTATGCAAAAAAACTTAACTGATAGAGGCTGAATTAAATAGTGTAAAAATCTGAGAATGTCTTGGAAACCATGTGTCAACTTTAATCATTTTAGTGGATTACCAGATTTCTCAAGCAAACATAATCTTAATGACTTGGTGTTAAATAAATCATATTTTGCATACTAGATCTTGATATTTATGTTTTTGACAAATTCGTTCAAAATGTGTAGGGTCACTTTTTTGGTGCATTTTAACTGGACTCAAGTGAGACTAGTTCTTTATTGTTCTTCTTTTCCAGATCGCCTCTTCTGCTATGGCTGTTTATTGTCATTAGTGTAGGACTTTTCTAGTCCAGTATATTTAAGGATTTTTCCCTCAGTTTTACAAGCTAACTCATCCATAATTCTGTTTCATTCATAATTGAGTTATGCTACCAGTCTGTTGAGGCAATTCTAACTAGCATTTATTTATTTATTTATTTATTTAATATTAACTAATATTTATTGAGCACTTACTATGTGGTTGGCACTGTACTAAGTGTTTTACCTTTATTTATTTATTTATTAAAAAATTTTAATGTTTATTTATTTTTGAGAGAGAGAGAGAGACAGACAGACAGACAGAGCATGAGTGGGAGAGGAGCAGAGAGAGAGGGAGGCACAGAATCCAAAGCAGGCTCCAGGCTCCAAGCTGTCAGCACAGAGCCTGACATGGGGCTTGAACCCATGTATGGTGAGATCATGTCCAACATTCAACTGACTGAGCCACCCAGGCACCCCTACCTTTTTTTAAACTATCATTTTTTATAGAATAATTCTAGGAAATAATGTATAATAAATGCATGTAACTTCAGTCAGATATAACACTTAGAAGACCAGATGAATGTTTTTGACTACTGGTTTAGAGGTAATACATATTTTCTTGTTTAGAAAAATTCTATTTCATACTTTATGTTTTATTTTGAATATTTCACTGGGTCTGATCTTTGTTCTGGAAATTGACAATGCTTAATCATTCAATAAATATTTGAGTGCCCACTATACGCTAAGTACAAAAATAAGACATGTCTGCTCTAAAGGAATTAAGAATTGAGTAGGACAGCAGGCAAATAAAAGGGCAATTCTAAGACATCTTTTCAAGATTCTATGATGTCTCTTTAAAATGTCTGCTATGGGGTCCTTTAAAAGGAATATATTTCCTGGACATGCAAGGAATATTGGAGATGGTTACCCATGATCAAAATTTCTTAACAACTTTATTGAGATATTGTTCTACACTATTAACCCATTCAAAGTGTAGACTTTAATAGTTTTTCATATATTCACACAGTTGGGCATCCATCACTACAACCAGTTTTAGGTCATTTCATTAGCCAAGAGGATACCTTACCCCCATTAGCTGTCATCCTCCGATGCCCACCCCTCAGCCTTAGGCAACAACTAATCTACTTGTTGTCTCTATAGACTGGTCTATTTAGGACATTTCATGTAAGTGGAATCATACAATATGTATTCCATTGTGACTAGCTTCTTTCCCTTGGTGTAATGTATTCAAGTTTCTTCCATGTCATTACATGTATCAGTACTTCACTCCTTTTTAATGCCAAATAATATTTCATTGCACGGATATCATCGTTTATTTACCCATTCATCAGCTGGTGGACATTTGAGTTACTTCCACTTTTTGACGATTATCGATGCTGCTGCTATGAACACTACTGTTTTTTTGCATGCATATATGTTTTCATTTCTTTTGAGTATATACCAAGGAGTGGCATTGCTGGATTATATGATAACTCTATGTTTAAACTTTTTTAAAAGTTTATTTGTTTTCGTGGGGGGAAAGTCCCATGTGCATGTGTGCTTGAGCAGGGGAGGGGCAGAGAGAGAGAGAGAGAGAGAGAGAGAGAGAGAGAACCTTAAGCAGGCTCCATGATCTGGGCCTGACTCAGGGCTCTCATGATGGAGATCATGACCTCAGCCAAAACCTAGAGTCAGCCACTTAACTGACTGAGCCACCCATGAGCCCCAAACCTTTTTTTTTTAAACCATTAGATCCACACTTCCTATGGTACATTACTACAATTCACTACAGGGTACATGTTTATTTATTTTTTAGTTTTTCAAAGTAGTCTCTACACCCAACATGGGGCTCAAACTCATGACCCTGAGAACAAGAGTCGATTGCTCCACCAACGTGAGCCAGCCAGGCGCCCCAATGTTTAACCTTTTGAGGTACCACCTGGCTGTTTTCTAAAGCAGCCGCACTATTTCACATTCCCACCAGCAGTATATGAGGGTTCTAATGTCTCCGTATTCTTACCGACACTTACTATCATCTATCTTTTTGGTTACAGCCTTCCAAGTGGGTGTCTAACTGCATTCTTAGCTGTTTATGACTTAGCAAGTTGATAGTATCATTGGTTTATATGACTTAGCAAGGTGAAAAGGAAAGGGAATACATCTAGGAAGAGTGAAGAGCCTGAAGTGCCCATGTATTTAGGTTTGGTTAGGGCTTCAGATGTATGAGTTGGGGGCCTGTGTGACAGACAAGGCAAGGGAGTTAGAAAAGGATTCTGCTAAGGACTTTGGAATTTATTTTGAGGGAAATAGAAGCCAACAAAGGGCTTTAATCAAGTGAGTGTTGTGATCAACTTTGTCTTTTTAGAGTCACTCTGGGAACACTATAGAGATTGATATGCGGGGACTGAAATAGAAATTAGAGCTATCAACCTAAAGGGTCTCACAGCAGAATGGATGAGAAATAAGGGAAAACTGGAGCATGGAAAAGGCAACAGAGAGGTAAAAAAGGGGGACATAATCAAAACATAACATGGAGGTAGAGTTTACAAGGCTCTCTATGTTTGAATGGGTTAAGAAAGGAGGAACCAAAATACTCCTTGGTTTCTGGTTTTGACAACTGGATAAACTTATTATATAGTACATAATAATAAAACTAAGAAAGAGTGGTTAAGATACATAAAAGAGGGCTATTGAATTCACCCAGATATGGAATACATTAGGAGGGAAAAAATTTGAGACAGAAGATTATGAGTCCAGTTGTAGGTATGGTGAGTTTGTGGGCCTTTGGGAATTTGAATGGAGATATTCAGTAAGTAGTTGGGTATGTATATTCAGAGCTCTGGAGACACATCTGGTATAGAAGCAGAGATATGGAATATGGAAGCACATAGGTGAGAGCTGAAGGTCTGGGTGTTGATAGTATCATCTAGAGTTAGCCAAAAAGAGTTGTGGGGAAGGTCAACAACAGAATCATTGGAAAGACAAATGTAAGGGATAGGCAGAGAAAGATGAACTTATAAAAGAGACAAAGAGGTGTCTCAGAAAGATAGGAGAAAAAGCATTTAGCACGATATCATAGACACCAAGGGAAGAAAGGAGTAGTCAGGCATATTGTCAAATACAGAACATAAAAAGTCAAGTAACATATGAGCTGAAGCATCCATTAGATTTAGCAAAACTTTTCACTGCTATACAGTTTCAGGAAAGTGGTAGGTCAAAGAGTAAACGAGAGACATACTTCCTGACAAGATAGAACAGTAAGTTCATAGTGATGCAATCTCTTTGTTATTAAGAGTGCAATCTCTTTGTTACATAGTGATCCTAGTTGTTTGTTTGTTTCTTTTTTTTAAGCAGAAAAAGTAAATAACAATATGGACAAAATAAATATGAAATTATTTAAATAAAAAAATAAAACTCAGGAGAATGGGCATATTGGCAGATATTTGCAAATGATATAATCGTCTGCTAAAACAACCCCGACAGAATCAATAGACAAACTATTAGAACCAATAAGAAAGTTCCGCAAGTTTATAGATTACAATCTTAATTTATAGAATATTGTTCTGGTGATCTATTCATGCATATCACACTATCCCAAAACTTAGTAGCTTAACAATCATTTTATTAGACCTTACTATTTATAGCACGGGGCTCAGCTAGGCATTTCTTGAGCTCCTCATGACCTTGACTGAGGTCAGTTGGTGGTATTTAGGCTTTAAGATGGCTTAACCCTCTTTCCTGATGCTTTGGTAAAGATGGTTAGAAGGCTGGACTCAGCTGAGCCCCTCTCCCTGTCTTTGTAGTCTCAAGGCCTCTCTATAGGGTGTTTCCATCAGGTGACTGGACTTCAGGGCTCCAGGAAGGAGTATTCCACAAGACAGGAAGTGCAAGCTTCTTAAGGCCTGGGCCTAGAAACCTGCATATTTTTTGGGGTCAAAGCAGTTGCAGAGTTTGTCTACATTTAAAAAGGAGGGGCATAGACTTCCACCTTTTAATGAGAGGAGTGTCAAAGAATTTGTGGCCATCTTTAATCCTCCACAGAAGCTGACAGAAAGGGAAATGTATTTAATCTCTAAAATTCATAAGAGATTAGTGGCATTAGTAGCAGGAATATACAAAGGACCTCTGCAAACCAAGAAAAGGACAGCTGCTCCAAAAAAAAAAAAAAAAGTGGACAAAGACTGTACAAAGGAAATGTACAGAAGTGGGAACTAATAAGCAATACAAAGAAATGCTGAAAATCATTGGCAGTCAGTGCAATGCCAGTCAAAGCAACAATAAGCTATCATTTTACAATAGGCTTTCTCAATATTGCATTGGTGATATTTGGGGCCAGATAATCCTTTGTCACGGGAGTTCCTCTGTGCCTTGTAGGGTGTTTAGTAGCACCCCTGGCATTTGCTCAGTGGATGTAGTAGACATATCAGCTTTGTCACAATCAAAAATGTCTCTAGACATTGCCAACTATCTCCTGAAGGATAAAATTGTTCCCAGTTGAGAACCACTACTTTACACGCCTGTCAGCTTCGCAAAAAATAGAAAGTTGGTTAATGCTAAGTATTGGCAGAGATAAGGCAACATAGAACCTCAGGCACTGCTTGTGGATGGGTGGGCAGCACAGTCACTCTTGAGGACAACAGTCGATTTAGATATACCATGACTTCATTAGCCAGAAATTCACCATGTGCGTAATTTGCACACATCTATAAAGGGCCGTATGAGGATGTTCTCTGCAGCTTGGCTGGACAGTGGGGAGTTAGAGGCAATTACAAAGGGGTGGCAGAACCCTCCACCTAACAACAAAGGAATTATACAATTTTTCTCAGTACATGGAACATTCTGCAAGAAAAACCATACATTAGGCTGCAAGCAAGCCTTAATAATTTTACTTATTTATTTATTTATTTATTTATTTATTTATTTATTTATTTTTGAGAGAGAGAGAGAGAGAGAGAGAGAGAGAGAGAGAACATGAGCAGGGGAGGGATGGATAGAGAGAGGGAGAGAGAGAATCCCAAGCAGGCTCTTTGCTGTCAGTGTGGCGCCCGATGTGGGGCTTGATCTCATGAACGGTGAGATCATGACCTGAGCCGAAATGAAGAGTCAGATGCTTAACTGACTGAGCCACTCAGGCTCCCTAAGTCTTGATAAATTTTAAAAGATTGAAAGCATACAAAATATCTTTTCTAATCACAATGAAATGAAACTAGAAATCAATAACAGAAGGAAAAATGGAAAATTCACAAATTGAACAACACATTCTTTTTTTAAAGTTTATTTATTTATTTGGAGAGACAGGGAGAGAGAGAGGGAGGGGCAGAGAGAGAGGGAGAGAGAGAGAATCCCAAGCAGGTCTCTCACTGCCAGGTCCTAGCTAACGCAGAGCTCAAACTCACCAACGGTGAGATCATGACCTGGGCTGAAACCAGAATCAGATGTTCAACCAACTGAGCCACCCAGGCACCCCTGAACAATGCTTCTTAAGCAACCGTTGGATTAAGCAATAAATCATAAAAGAAATCTAAAAGTACCTTGAGATAAATGGGAAAGAAAACCCATTTTATATTAAAACTCATGGGATGCAATGAAAGTAGTACTAAGAGGGACATTTACAGCTGTAAATACATATATTAAAAAAGAAAAATGATCTCAAATCAATAGCCTAACTTTACTTTGCAAGGGACCAGGAAAAACTAGCCAACTTGTCCCAAAGCTAGCAGACGGACAGAAATAAGATTAGAGCAGAGATAAAATGAATAGAAAACAATAGAGAAAATCAATGAAACCCAAAGTTGGTTCTGGTGAAAAGATCAACAAAATTGACAAACCTTTAGCTAGACTGGCTGAGAAAATAGAGAAAAATCAAATTACTAACATCAGAAAAAAAAGTACATACATTATTACAGATTTTACAGAAATAAAAAGGATTATAAGAATACAATGAACAGGGGCGCCTGGGTGGCGCAGTCGGTTAAGCGTCCGACTTCAGCCAGATCACGATCTCGCGGTCCGTGAGTTCGAGCCCCGCGTCAGGCTCTGGGCTGATGGCTCAGAGCCTGGAGCCTGTTTCCGATTCTGTGTCTCCCTCTCTCTCTGCCCCTCCCCCATTCATGCTCTGTCTCTGTCCCAAAAATAAATAAACGTTGAAAATAAAATAAAATAAAATAAAATGTTTAAAAAAAAAAAAAGAATACAATGAACAATAGTATGCCAGCAAATTGGAAAACATAGATTAAATGGATAAATTCCTAGAAACAATCTGGGTAGAATTAATACATTTGTTAGAAGCAATCTACCAAAATTGAATCATGAGGAAATAGAAAATATGAATATTTCTATAACTAATGAGGAGATGGAATCAATAACAACAACATCCCAGCAAAGAAAATCCCTGAACCAGATTGGCTTCACCAATGGTATGAGTTCACTACCAAACAAATAATTAAAACCAATCCTTGTCAAACTTTTTCAAAAAAATTGAAGAGGAAGGAACATTTCTTAACTCATTCCATGAGTCCAGTATTACCCTGATATCAAAGCCAGAAAAGACATTAAAAGAAAAGAAAATTACAGACTAATATCTCTTGTGAATATTGATACACAAATCAACAAAATACTAACAAACTGAATTCAGCAACATATTAAGAGGATTGTATACCACAACCAAGTGAGATTTATTCCTGGAAGGCAAAGTTGATTCAACGTATAAAAATAAATGTAATATACCACATGAACAGAATGGGTGGGGAACCCATGATAATCTCAAATGATGCAGGAAAACATTGGACAGAATTAAATATCTTTTCATAGTAAAAACACTCAACTAGGGGGGCACCTGGGTGGTCAGTCGGTTGAGCATCTGACTCTTGATTTTGGCACAGGTCATGATCTCACAGTTTGTGACACTGAGCCCTGCATAGGGCTCTGTGTTGGCAGTATGGAGCCTGCTTGAGACTCTCTCTCTCTCTGTGTCTCTCTCTCTGTCTCTCTCTGTCTCTCTCTCTCTCTCTCTGTCTCTCTCTCTGCCCCTCCCCTGCTCACACTCTTTCTGTCTCTCTCAAAATAAATAAATAAACTTAAAAAAAAACCCACTCAACTAAGAATAACAGGAAATCACATTAACAAAATAAAGACCATATATGAAAAACCCATAGCTAACATCATACTCAGTGGTGAAGTCTGAAAGTCTCTCCTTTAACATCAGGATCAAGACACAAAGGTCCACTCTCACCACTTCTTTCAATATATTATTGGCAGTTCTATCCAGAGCAATCAGGCAAGAAAAAGAAAAGCATTGCAAGTGGAAAAGAAGAAATAAAATTATCTCTGTTTACAGATGACATGATCTTACATGTAAAGAACCCTAAAGATTTCACACACATACACACACACACACACACACACACACACACACACACACACACAGAGCCTCTAGAACTAATAAATACAGCAAAGTTGCAGGATATAAAACCAACACACAAAAATCAGCTACATTACTATATGCTAGCAAAGAATAATCCAAAAAGGAAATTAAGAAAACAACTCTATTCACAATAGCATCAAAAAAGGATAAAATAAATACTGTGGAATAAACTTAACAAAAAAGGCAAAAGACTTGCACACTGAAAACAATAAAACATTGCTGAATGAAATTAAAGACACAGATAAATGGAAAGACGTCACATGTTCATGGATTAGAAGACTTAATATTGTTAATATATCAATACTAGATAAACTGATCTACAGATTCACTTCAATCCCTACAGAAATTTCAATAATTTTTTAGAAGTGAATAAATTTACCCTAAAATTCATATGGAATATCAAGGAACCCTGGATAGCCAAAATAATCTTTAAAAAGAAGAAAGGGCATCTGGATGGCTCAGTTGGTTGACCATCAGATTCTTGATTTTGGCTCAGGTCATGATCCCAGGGTCGTGGGATCAGGCCCTGTGTTGGGCTCCATACTAAGTGTGAAGCCTGCTTGGTGGGATTCTCTCTCTCCCCCTCTGCCTCTCTCCCCCGCTCACGCTCTCTCTTTAAAATTTAAATAAAATTTCAAAATTAAAAAATAAATAAAAAGAACAAAGTTAGAAGACTCACACTTCCCAATTTTAAAATTTATTACAAACTACAGTAATCAAAAACACTGTGGTATCACCACAAAAATAGATATATAGACCAATGGAATAGAATACAGAGGCCAGACATAAATCGTCATGTATATGGTTAAATGGTTTTTGACAAAGATACCACGTCCATTCAAAGGGGAAGGAGAAGACAGTCTTTTCAACAAATGATGCTAAGATAACTAGACATCCACCTGCAAAAGAATGAAGTTGGACTTTTACTACCATAGAAAAGGTTAACTCAGCGGGCGCCTGGGTGGCCTAGTTGATTAAACATCTGACTCTTGATTTGGGCTCAGGTCATGATCTCATGGTTTGTGAGATCGAACACCATATTGGGCTGTGCACTGATAGTGCAGAGCCTGTTTGGGATTCTCTCTCCCTCTGTGTCTGACCACACCCCCCCCCCCACCTCTGTCTTTTTCTCTCAAAAAAAAAAAAAAAAAGTTAACTCAGGGTACCTAGGTGGCTCAGTTGGTTAAGTGTCTGACTCTTGGATTCAGCTCAGGTTATGATCTCACAGTTCATGGGTTCCAGCCTGGCATTTGACTCTTAGCTGACACTGTGGAGCCTGCTTGGAATTCTCTCTCTCCCTCTCTCGCTCTACCCCTCCTTTCTCCTCTCTCTCTCTTTCAAAAAAAAAGTTAACTCCAAGAGGATCAAAGATCTAATTATAAGAGTGAAAACTGTAGAATCTTAGAAGAAAACATGGAAAAAACTCCATAACATTGACTTTGGTGATGATTTTCTGGATATGACACAAAAAGTTTAGGCAACAAAAGAAAAAAAGATAAATTGGACTTCATCAAAATTGAAAACTTTTGTGTATCAAAGGACACCATCAAGAGAGTGAAAGGTCAATCCACAGAATGGTAGAGAAAATTTTTGCAAATCCTATATCTGATTAGGAATTAATATCCAGAGTATATAAAGAACTCCTACAACAAAAAGGCCAACAACTCAATTCAAAAGTGGGCACAGCACAAGACTTGAATAAACATTTCTCCAAAGAGATAGTTAAATGCACATGAAAAGATGCTCAAGATCACTAGCCATTAGGGAAGTGTAAATCTAAACCACAACAGAGACCATTCTACACCCACTAGGATGGTTATTATAAAAACAAAAACCAAAAGAACAAACTACATGTTGTTAAGGATGTGGCAAACTTAGAATTGTGCATTGCTAGTGGGATTGTAAAAAAAAAAAACGCAGGCACTGTGGAAAACATTTGGTCATTTCCAAATCGTTAAACATGGAATGACCATATGAGCTAGCAATTCCACTTCTGGGTGTATCCCCAAAAGAATTGAAAGTGGGGACTCAAACAGATACTTGTACGCCCATGTTCATAACAGTATTACACACAATAGGCAAAAGGTGAAAACAGCCCATGTATCCCTACCGGATGAATGGAGAAGCAAAATGTAGTAAATACATAAGGGAATATTATTCAGTCTTAAAAGGAAGGTATGCTATCATATGGATGAACCCTGAAAACATACTAAACAAAATAAACCAGACACAAAGGGACAAATGTGACATAACTCCACGTATAAGTGGAAATTCAGGGTCAGAGAGTACAACAATGGTTACCAGGGGCTAGGAGAAGGGAGAAATGAGAAGTCAATGTTCAATTGGTCCAGAGCTTCAGTTTGGGATAATGACAAAGTTCTGGAAATAGACAGTGGTGGTAATTGTACAACACTGTGAATATACATAATGGCACTGAATTGTACACTTAAAAATAGTTAAAATGGTAAGTTTATGTTATATATATTTTACCGCAAATTAAAAAACATACTGGATACACAGGAAACAGGATAGGATATATAACACATATATGTGCAAAAATACGTGCCAAATATTATTAATATTGCAAGAACACATACCAATGACTTATTAGAATTAATAAGACAGAATAACTCAAATTCAACAATGCAATGCAGTTTCCACCAATACCTTACCAGTATCTTTTTGTGAAACTTGACAAGCTGACCCTAAGATTTGTATAGAACTGCAAAGGGTTAAAAATAACTAACACACTTTGGAAGAAAAACAAGGTAAAGTTATCTGATTTATTAGATATTAAGATTTACAAAATTATCATAATTATGATAGAGAGGCATTGTGGCTAAGCTAGCATATGCAACGACAGGCCAATGGAATGTAATAGCCAGAAAGAGGTCTAAGTATACACAGTTGATTTACAATAAAAATGGCATAGGAGAGCAGTGGAGAAAGTATGGTCTTTTCAGTAATTAATGCTGGGAAAACTGGACAGTCACATAGAAAAAAATGAAACTTAGTTACGACCTAACTATATACATAGACACATAAGACGTAAATTCCGTATCTGTGTCTGTAACATAAAATAATTAAGGTTTGGGAGGAAATATATGGGAGACCTCTCCCATATGTTATATTGTCATAATAAACAGGCAACAAAATAAAAAAGTAAAATATTGGTAAGTTTAACTGTATTAAAATGTAGACTCTTTCCTCCCTGTGCACACTAACCCTGGACTAGTCCCAAATCTTATCTCAATCCATACCAGTTCCCCGCTTTGCAAGACCCATCTTAAAGTAACCCCAAGTCTCTAAAGATACCCTCTACCCCTCACAACATTCCCCTTTTGAATTCTCTCCAAGATTTTGTCAAGTTGCTCTTGTTTGCTGCAGGCTTAGAAACTCAGCTTTGTTTGATGAGGTTTCTGTGATGGTCTCTGTGAAGGAATAAAACACCTACAGTCCTTATCTTTTTGAGATACATACTGAAATCTTGACAGACAACATGATATAATTTGTGAGATCTGCTCCAAAATTAATTTAAAAAAAATAGAGAAAGTAGATACGAATAGTTAAGACTGGTCAAATTGTGCACACTGGGTGATGGGAGTTCACTGGACTATTCTGTCTAATTTTGCACGTTTTAAATTCACTATAATAGTTTTAAAAAGTTGTTTTTCCTTTTCTAGTTCTTAAGAGGGGATGTTCACTAAGGTCACAAAGAAGTTACACTGACTGTGAATGCCAGGCTCACATTCAGGAAGCATCTAGCCAGACATAACCTTATGCTGGATTTTGCAGGTCTGCCATGAATGGAAGGCAGGGAAGAGCAAAGTGGCTGCAGATTTGAAATACTTCTTTTGAATCTTCTCCTACTACCTCGTAATGTAGACCTAAGAGCAGATGCAATGAACTTAAATTTGACATTTAAATCTTGATTAGGACAAACAAAAAAGGGGGTAGGGAATATTCTCCGTGCTTTCTTTATTCAGATTGTGAAATTGTGCTCTCATCAGCTAGATTCTTAGTTGTGCTTAGAATATGCTCCCTCCTACAATCTATTCTGGAAAAATGAAGCCTCTTATTCCTTCTTAGAATCCTGGCTCCTTAAGTCGGCAGTTATTAGGATTCCACACACATGCAGAGTCATGCCCAATTTGAGGGTCTGAGTAGCTAGTCATATAAGTTGACTTTTCTGTGCATTTGTATCCAGGAGGATCCAGCTCAGGTTGATGTCCTGGGAACGAGTGAGGCTCTCGCTTAAATCCTGAGGGAAGAGAAAAGAGAAGGAAGGTCAAGTGGAATCAGTCAACAACGAGGAGCCTTGGTAATTGGCTTCACTCTTATTTCTGAGAGAAGGAAGTCTAGGGAGTCCTGTCAGAACTGAGAAAAGAGAGAAATCATTCACTCAGTCATTCACTTCCTCACTCACTCAGTTTGCTTTCATCAGAGTTTCTTCTACGTTCCAGGCACTGAGTTAGGTCCTGAGAATATAAGGATTGTAAAGAATAGTCCACCTACTATGTGTTGAAAGTGGCATTTTGTTGTTACAGCTTGTATCATATGTTGTTTCAAAGTAGTGTCCAAACTGGAAAGAAAAGGTAATCAATTAAAAATACAGGAGTCTACACCTAATACTGGGAAATAAAGGACACAATGACATGAATCCTAACGGGGTCTATTACATTTTGGATTGACTAGAGGTCTAAATGTTGTCAGTCTACATTCTACTAACTGTCATGTCCTTTATGTGTTTGTGTGTTTAGGAAAGATTCCAGGGCAAGATGCAGATAAATGAAATGCAGGTAGACAGCCTGAGTCAGAAGACACATATTTATGTTGATGAATGAAGTCAAAGAGAATCAAGAGAAAAAGAGTACCCCTTCTTTTATTACTTTAATATTCTACTTCATAGTAAAATATGATAGGAGTTCCAGCTGAAGACTGCTATCCACTCCCAACCACCTCAATGAACAGAGAAGCCTCAGAGATCTCAGCAAGGAAGTTATCAGATTCCTACCTCTAAAACGGCCACTGGTATTTCTTTTGTTAACAGAAGGAAACAGGGGAAGCTTAGATTACCTGGGAAGGCAAAGGTTTGGGTTGCACGATATTCCTTAGGTCATATCTTTCCTGGTTCCAGTTGCCCATCAGGGTACGGTTTGAATAGGTATTCTCATTAGTGGTACATCTCCATCCATACTGGAAAAACTTGGACATACTATTCCAATCTGTCCACACTTCAGCATGACCGTCTGCATTAATGATGCTGCCATAGTGTGGGTTTGCAAAGAAATAGGCAAGGGCTTGTCTCTGGGAAAAGGCAAAAACAGAAAAGATAGTTGCATAAACTAGGGCACAGAAAAGGCATTCATCCCTTTCTCACCTACAGCCAAGCATAACATAAGCACACCTTACTAATTGGGTCTCCCAATTTAGTTGTGGTTCTGTTTCTTTCCTTCCTGGTCCATGAATCCTTTGACCTACCTTTTCAATCAAAAGTAACAGAGGGCTATGTATATTGAATGGCACCCTCAAAAGAGGAAAACCTTCAGTATCCCAATATATATGGAAAAGTAGGTAAATGTTCAGGAGATTTTGAGATGTAAGAGTTTAAGGACAGAGAACAGTGGTATAGTCAAAGAGAACAGGCAGAAGTGAGAGTTAGAAAACCAGGTAACACAACAAATGTTCAGTAAGTGATAGCTTCCTTCTTTCTGGACTCAGGCCAAATGCCACTTCTTCCATGATGTCTTTCCTCAAGTTAACTTCTCTCTCCTTTGTTTCACACACAATGATATCCTCATATCTTTAACTTTCTACCGTATTTTAGAGTTCTTCAAATGTGTGTTGAAATTTGTGTTGAATATCCTATGCTAAACCGTGTACATCCCTTGAGGACAAGACCTGTATCTTATTATCACACCCTCTCCCTTCACCTGCCCTCCCAGTCAACAGTGCTTTGCACATATCAGATGACTAATATCTGAATTTCAATTTTTTGTGAGGAAGCAAAAGCCTAGCCATTTTTATTTTGGTCCAAAAGGTGGCTGTGGTCCCTTGACTTGGGGTCAAGACAGTACCTTCACTGAAGACCATTTTGATGTTGAGTGGCTTGTGTTGTTTGAAGATTTCATAGGACAGTGATAGAAAATCTTATTCAGCTCTTCCATTTTTTTGAAGGAAGAGATATCACCAAACCCGGCATTTCCCCTTCTCCAAGCAACGAAAGAATGTAGGTCATCCAGTCACCATGGCCAGGAAGCCATGATTTTGGAGTTACAATCCACTGAGCCACCTTTCCACAAGTAGGAGCAAAGCCAATACTGTAACTTTGAAGGTAGTTGCCCTCACACTATGTGCCTTTGTGAAGATAGATGCATGCACTGATGTCAACAAACAGCATGGTGACTAAAGAGTAGTTGGTCCCACAAAGTCTGACAAGCCTAGTATTCAGACGGTAGACCAAGGTGACACTGTCCTTGGGGCCATCAGGACAGGCATCACCATCCACTCAGTTGTCTAGGCCCCAAAACTGAGGCTTATCTTTGACTGATTCCTCTTTCAAGCCCTTACATCCACTCAGCACCTAAGTCTTAACTGATTTTTTAATCAGTTCACTTCCATCCCCACTGCCAAGTTCCAGTTTAGATCACTACCAGTTCTTGTCACCATTATTGCTATAGTTGCCTATCTGATGTCTTTGCCGTCAGCCTTGGTCTTCTCCAATCCTTTCTCCAAGGAACGAAGAATGTGTGAAAATCAAAGTCTTATTGTGTCCTCTTCCTATTTAAAATCTTTCAGTGGCTGGCCACTGTTTTCGGAATAAGATTCAGGCTGTTAAAATGGCTTACGATGTTCTATATGACCTGGCCCCTGCTTAACGCTTCAGTCTCACCTACAACTCACTCTCCCTCCAACTACATTTCAGCCAAACTCATCTAATGTGTTTCTCTATCACGCTTTTGCATATATTGTTCCTTCTGTCTCTTCACTTCTCTTTATCCAGGTCAGGTGCACTTCCCCCTTAGCTTTCAACTCAAATTCACTTCCTTTAGGGTATCTTTCCACTTCATCCCAGAACTCGGTAAGATTCTAAAACCTTCTGTGACTCCACTCATAGCATCGCTTCCCGCTGTAGGAGAATTGCCTCTTTTGCCGTGCAGTCTCCGCCAGACTACAAGCTCCGTGAAATCACAGGCCACACCTTATTCACCCATGTGTTTAGCCTCCATCAAGGTCTGGCACGTAACAGCCACTCAGTATTTCTTGAATGAAAAAAAGGTAGGAGATAGAAGCACCTGGAGAAATCCCGAGCAGCAGAGAGAGTGAGCAGCAGCCATTTCGGACGAGTGGAAGGCTGTTATAAAGCCCTCTGTTGACAGTAACCTGCAGGACACAGCCCAACCTCTCGACCTCAGCCCCGCCGCGCTTCTTTCACTCCGAACTCGCCTCGCCCCGGGCCTGCCCCTCTGCGCTAGTGATTGCTTGTGACCTCATGCAGATGTGACGAAGTCGCTCAGGGCAGCCTCGGGCTAAAAGGCATTTATTGCGACACTCCTAAGGGTGTGCGGAATGAGGAGACAGGGTGGTCCGTGTCTAACTTTTGCGCTCATAGCTATTTCATCTCCCTCCCTCCCAGTCGCTGTACCATTTTGTCAACACTAGACGCTGCCGGCGCATCATCAATCAGCGACGCAAAAAGAGGTGGCCCGCCAGAGACCACCCCCCCCCCCCACAGGAAGTGACGTGAGAAACTGGCGCCTCGGAGGACGCGAGAGGGGAGCACGTTAAGGCCATGGCCCCTCGGCGCCTCCTGTTGGTTGGGGAGGGGAATTTCTCCTTCGCCGCGGCCCTGAGCGAGACCCTGGATGACAGCACCAGTGTAACCGCCACCTGCCTCCAGCGCCCGGCCGACTTGGCCGGAGATCCGGTGGCCCAGGAGAATCTGCAGCGCCTGCGCGAGCGAGGTAGCGAAGCAAACCCCTCCGCGAAGCCCCGCCCCGCTGCCGGCCGGGCCAGAAGTGGAATGGGCGGGGCGTTTAATTGCATTTGAGCGTCCGGTTACCTAAAAGCAGGCTGTGGGTTTCCACCTGGGTTGTTTTGTACGGTTCACGTTAGGGAGGGATTCAGGCCTTGAGACATCTTCCTGTCTGTATTTCGTGCCAGGTACTGAGGTGCGTTTTGGTGTGGACTGCACCCAGCTGGCAGATGCCTTTGAACTGCACCACAGGGAGTTTGATCGGATTTATTTTAATTTTCCGCACTGTGGACGCAAAGCTGGAGTTGCTAAGAACAGGGAACTGCTTGCCAAGTTTTTCCAGAGGTGAGGAAATGAGAGCGCTCACAAGTAACATGTTGAAGATGTACATTACATAGTTACTGCACTGGAAACATTTTAGTTTGGGAAATAAGGCATACGTGTGTAAGTTACTATGATGGGTTTAGAGAGAAAATAAAGCTCCAAAGGAATCCACAATCTAGTTGGAAGGGCAGGCATATAACCCTAAAAGTTATATAAAAGTACAAATAGTAGTTGGGCTTGTAAGGGGAGGATCACCTATTTTGGATAATGCAAAATAACGGTAGCCAGTATAATGTAATGGCTAAAAGCATGGGTTTAGGAGCCAAACTGCCTGGATTCAAATCCCCACCCACCACTTAGTAATTGTGTGATTTGGGGTAAGCTTACTTGATCCTTACATACTTGTGCCTCTTCATCCATAAACAGGATAGGATATTAATGGTAACGACCTCAAATTATCGTGAACTAAAAACTGTGCTTTACACTATTCTACCCAAACATGTGATACTATTGGAGGTCTCTGGGGGTGGGGGGAGGTCACAGTTGTCAAGAAACTTTTCACAGAGCCAAGATTTCAAGTTAGTATTTGAAGTATAGAATTTTAATAGGAAGGGAAGTGAATTTACAAGAACAACTCTCTAAACTGGGAAATGAATCGTGTATAGGAACTTTGCAGATATTGACCTTTCTATGACCTGTTTATGATGAACACTGCAGATACAAAGCCAGATAATACCCTGGTCAGCCACGAGTATCAGTTATGAGTTGAACATTGATTTTACATTCTTACTTCCAGCTGCTTCCTTTGCAGGTTTGAAGTCTGTGGACCTTTGTAAATAGATATGATAGGATTTTAATTATTTCACAGCCAAACCATGTGTATACAGCTTATTTCCTATGGTAATTTCAACTGGTTTTGATAAAATGCTGGTGTCCTCCTCCCCGTTAGCTGTAAAGATGTTCTCGCACCGGAAGGAGAAGTCTATGTGGCATTGTGTAGAGGACAAGGTGGGACTCCTGCTGATAAGCCCACAAGAGAATGGCATAACAGTTGGCAAGTAGTTGCCATGGCAGCTCTGGGGGGATTCATTTTAAGTGACGTGCATCCCTTCAGCTGTGAGGCTGTGCCAGGGTACAAGTGCACTGGATATAGGTAAGTAATAACAGAGGTCTGAGCCTTTTTCATTTCTTTCACTAATAATGAAAAAAATCTCATAGGCAGACTTTCCCCTACCAATTTCCTGCTGTGGTCCTTAGAGATACTTGCTTTTTAAAAAATGGCAATAGGGGCGCCTGGGTAGCGCAGTCGGTTAAGCGTCCGACTTCAGCCAGGTCACGATCTCGCGGTCGGTGAGTTCGAGCCCCGCGTCGGGCTCTGGGCTGATGGTTCAGAGCCTGGAGCCTGTTTCCGATTCTGTGTCTCCCTCTCTCTCTGCCCCTCCCCTGTTCATGCTCTGTCTCTCTCTGTCCCAAAAATAAATAAACGTTGAAAAAAAAATTTTAAAAAAATGGCAATAAATAAATAAGAAAGAAAGAAGAGAAAGAAAGAGAAAAGACTCACTGACTCCATACTTGGTGACTGTTTTTGCCAGGAGTCAAGATAAGTCCTTTCATGTAGAAGGTGCTTTGAACCATATCTTCACCCGGAGCTTACCCTTTGAAGATTCACAGCCCAGAATCTTCAGGACCAAAGTGGGTGGCCGGTGGTTTTCCTTTCCAGAACCAGAAGCACTTGTAGGAAAGTTGAACAGGTAACCTGCTGTTTTACCAGAAGTTACTTCTATCTCTAGTTGTATCTCCGTTGCTTTGATGGCAACCGTATATTGAATGGATGCAATATAAATTGTTAATGATGTTGGTGCTATGAATTCCTGTCAGTCTGGCCCTACACAAGCCTTTGTAGAATTAAAATTTGTCACATTTTGTGGTATATCATTGGGATCATGGCTGTCAGAGGTCTGAAGCACATGACATCTCTATTTATTATGGTAGATGGTTTTTTTTTTATTTGCTTTCAGGATCACCTTAAAGATAATTCTTTTCTGTGCTATTTGTGCTTTTAATTTTAGATCCATTCTAACTCTTTATTGTTTCAAGTTTAAAAAGTTATTTTTATGTGTGCTTAAACAGAGGTTTCCTAGAAGCACCTTCATGTCATCCTGTCAGAACCATTAATGAGAAACTCATTGCGGAATTGGGCAAAGTGTTCCCTCTAAAAAGGCTGAAGTGTCCCTTCCCTTTGCTGCCACAGGGAAGCACTAGTGCTCTCACTTCCTGGAACGGTGACATTCTGTCAGCTGCCTTTTGGATTAGTCTCTGTGAAGATGACTCAAATTCTGAGTCCCTGACTGATGGGACAACACAAGACATGGAGGACTTTCTGGCGCTATTTTCAGAACTTAGCCTTCTCAAGGATCCTGGAAGCGACAGTAAGGAAGAAGCTCATGAAGAAAGCTATGGCCAAACCACGGTCTGCCTTAGGCCTTCTCTCCTAGTTCATGTTCAGGCTGTCATCCAAGCACCAGACTTTGTCCCAGGTTCCCTGCACATCCTCAGTGGACCTGTCTTTCGGAAGTGCCGCATCTTGCCTTTCACAATGCCAGCATTTCATGAGACTTTATTTGTCATCGGGTTTAATAAAAATCTGAAGGATGGTTGTCTTCAGTCACTACTGGAGCACCTGAAGGGTTTTCTTGATAGCCTTCTCACCCACACATTGCTGGAGGGCTCTCAGCCGAGCAGTTCAGTGGAATTTGTCTTTCAACCAAATGGCAAAGGGTATATTATTAATGTGAAGCGTCCTAATTTTGGCCCAGATTGTGCCAAAGCTCTGATTATTGGGTCTGTTGTCACATCTGCTACAGGCATTATGCACAAAGACCAGTGTTTTATGTTTGTGTCTATGAACTTGGACCTACTAGCCATGCTTGTCTGGGGCATCTCTGACTGGAGGATGCTGTGGACCTTTGATCACCGTTTCCTGAAAAATTTTGTCTCTGGGAGTATAGAACCCTTTAAAAGCTATTGCCTGTATCCTCCATGCTATGTTCATGATATTAGTTTTTGGTTAGACGAGAAGAAAGGATTTGATGAACTAGAATTTCACACGGTGGCCCGAGCAGTGTCCCGGGACACTGTCATATCCATACAGTTCCTCAGTCGTTTTCAGCATCCAAAGACTCAACAGGTCAGTCTCTGCTATAGATTGACTTACCAGACATGTGACAAAGCCCTCCCCCAGCAACAGGTGTCATCAATGCAGTCGCAGCTTAGGAAAGAGATTCAGCAAAGACTACATGTAATACCTCGGTAGTTTAGTAAATTCATTTTTCCAGAGTGATCCCCGTGGCTGTGGGTATGGGTGCAGATGCCAATGAAAAGGACCAAGTTACAACTAGTAGTCTTTTCTGAACTGTGTTTTTTGTAAAATCTTTAACCTTGTGACTTTGGCCAGTGTTGGTTGATTCTAGAGAAACTTGTGGCTCAGGGCACCTGGGTGGCTCAGTGGGTTGAGTGTTGAGTATCCAACTCTTGATTTTGGCTCAGGTCATGATCCCAGGGTCATGGGATCGAGCCCTGTGTCAGGCTCTGCATGGAGCATGGAGTCTGCTTAAGAGTCTCTCTCTCCTTCTGCCCCTGTCCCCTGCTCATGCCCTCTGTCTCGCTAAAATAAAAAGAAATTAAAAATATTAAAAAGTAAAAAAGAAACTTGTGGCTCTGTCACTTAAACTTAACAGACTATAATGTGACTGGTGACCTTTGGAGTTTACAGTATTTTGATGCTGAAAAATGACTAGGAAAACAAATACAACAAAACTGTCTTGTACTTTAGATGCTCTGTTGCTGAAGATGCAGTAGAATTTGAGTGTCTTATATTTGTATTTTCCACACTGCTAATTCCTCTTCCTTTAACCCTATTGTATTACATCATTACATCAACTTACTAGAGTGGTTTTTGGAGTCAGACCAACATTTATTAGCTTGGGTAAGTTGAAAGGCTCCATAATTAGTATTGGTATTATTACAATATTTATTCCATGGTTGACTACTGTTGAAGTCATGGAACTGGTTAATGTCAGATTAACTAGAGTTCACACTTGGGTCTGACTCTAAAGCCCATTTTCCTTCTGCCATTGTTATTTCTTCCAAACTAGTCTTCTTCATTAGTAGCCTCTCAACTGTAAACTTAGTCCTCCTATATTTTGGAGGCTTCTGTTACAAGCATCTCTAAGAGACACTGGGAGATTGGTTCAGCTCATTGGTTCAGCCCAGGACTCTACAGAATGATAGCATACTCTAATATTAATTAATGGATGTTCCTGTTAATGAATAGTCTCCACAGATTGGACTTATATTGTAAACTCAGTAGGAAATAACTGTCTTATTCTTGTATTTGGAGAAAAACATGTGGGAAGGCAAGAATGGAAGCCAAGAAACATATTAGGAGGTTATTACAGTAACACAACCAGAGATAATGGTGACCTGGACCAGGATGGTAAGACGTTGTTGGGTTGAGTAATATTTAAAAGTATTTGCTGATGAACTACATGTGCATGGGTGAAGGGTGTGGGGCTGAAGAAACAGGAATCAAGCAGGACTGACTATGGTTTTTGATCTGGAAGAACAGAAGTATCATTAACGGGGATGGGAAAACTGGCATAACAGTTTGGGGAGTGGGGTAAAGAACAAAGATCTCTTATGGATACATTTATTGCTTAGCTTTCTACATACACTATAAATGAATAGAGGGCAGGTAATGTGATTTATAGCTTGCTTCTATCCCCAATGGTGCCTAGTACATGGACAAGGTAGCATTTGAGCTGGATCTTAAAACAAGAGTAGCGATGTGACAGGAGGACTGTTAGGCAAGGAGGACTGTCACAGACTATGAGTTTGGAGTTCTCTTTTGTCCAGCAAGAGAGTGGATGCAGAATTGAACACAAGAGAGGCTAACATCCAGGAGGAGACAAGATTCCCAAACAGGCCTTTTGTCTCCGTATTTACTGAGCGCTCAAGATCTTACACGTGGTAAATGTGAAGAAAACAATCAGATAGTAATGATTAACTTGTGTGTGTAAGAAGCAAAGGGTCTGGGGGGCAAGTGGAGTTTGTGATCAAAGTATAATAGTATATTGGTGTCAGGTGGAATGTAATTTCCTGCAAGTATATAACAAGTTACTCGTGATCCCATTACAACATCTTACTAGCTATCTTCAGGCGTTTTCACTCCGTGGTGGTGGCTTTCATGCCCTAAGCGTTTTTCTAACCTATTTATGTAAGTAGATCCTATTTCCCCACAGAGGACTTGCATTCCAGGCAGAGGTACAGATAAGGAAGCATCTGGGGCACTTTTCAGGCTAGTTAGTTGGAATGTAAATGTGTATAGGGAAGTAGTGGGAGATTAGATCAGGAAAGTAGGTTAGGGCCGGATTTAGTTGATGTAAGAAATGAATGCTAGAATAAAGTGTACTTCATTTGGCAGGCAATAGGAAAACTGGTAATTTTTGATTAAGGAGGCAATACAGAATAGTGCATTTGAAAATTGATTGGATAGGGGCGCCTGGGTGGCTCATTTGGTTAAGCGTCTGACTTGAGCTCAGGTCATGATCTCACGGTTCTTGAGTTCAAGCCCCATCTCGGGTTCTGTGCACATGGCTCAGAGCCAGGAGCCTGCTTCAGATTCTGTGTCTCCCTCTTTGTCTTCCCCTCCCCAGCTTGTGCTCTGCCTCTATCTCTCAAACATAAACATTAAAATCTTTGAAAAAAGTTAACCAGACAGTGTTGTATAGGATCAATTTGAAATAGGAGACCCCTGTTAGGATGCTATTGTAGCACTCCTAGGTAGGGGCAGGGAGGGACCTGCACTGGAGTGAAATGAGGGGAGGTCTCTGTAGGAGATACAACTAGGCTGCGGTGACCGAACTTGGTACCTAATACTTGCCTGTGGGAATTGAGCACTATGATCAATCGCCATTGTCAATAATTTTAGTATTAAATAATAACCTGGGACCCTGTCAAGTTCAGCACTCCCTCTATCTAACATCCTTAGTATACAGCAAAGTATATTAACTTGATGGTCATTTAAGTTTAAAGACCTAAAAGAGCTTAATTTTTACTCTCCCTGCACGTTTTATGTATACACTGGCATATTTTACAGCCTTTTATCTTGAGTCTCCCTAATTTTTTTTAGATATAATTCACTTTACTACTTTAGTCTTTCAGCCTTCATACTAGCTTTATAAGTGATTACCGCCTTTGCTGTATTTGCGTTTACTCATGAAATTTTTTCCTTTCATAATTGTCATACTTCAAAAGTGGCTTTTACCCTCCACTTACAGAAGTCCCTTTAACATTTCTTGTAAGGCCCATTTCTGCTACTGGTACAGAGGTCCACAGGACGGGATAGAACTCTGTGGGCAGGGTATCAGGAACAGATGAATAACCCCTGGGAGTCACAGGTGTGCTCTCATCTGTTGACATCAGGAGCTTTCACCTCATCCTGGTGGGAATAGTATGGGCTTTGTAATAAGGCAGACGTGGGTTGGAATATGGTTCCACCATTTCCTAGCTATGCAAACTTGGGCGTCAATTTACTTACTATAATTTACTTATTGATAAGAGCAAGATTGTTTTATTATATTGGAAATGGGTGAAATGTGTAAAATGCTTACCGAATTGCTGTGGTAGCAATGGCAGTGCCTGTCTCGTTGCATTTGTGGCACAGAATTTCTTTGGGCTTTCATTTTTCTTTACATTCTGCCATTACGGCTTCGTCTCTATGGAGCAGATAATTAGCTACAGGTTGTCTCTATCGATGTCACCAAAATAGAAGAAGGGCAAGGTGTCCGCGACCTTTTAATGACCTCCCCTTTCATCTGCAGCTGCCCTGTTATCTTTAACTGAATAAATAGCTCTGCGTGCTCTGTAGAGTTGTTTGGTTACTTTCCATTCGTGCTGAAAAGTGAAGGAAGGCGGGGAGTGGGGAGGAATAGCCACAGTTAGAAACATATTGAAGGGATAGCTACGGTTGTGAAAGTCAAGTCGCAGTTCTCGTTTCTTTTCTACTTAGGATTTGCCCCAATTGGCCCAATAACGCTACAATTCAGTCTTTTCTGCGCATGTCAAGGACTTTTGTCCCTCGGCGGACACCGTTGCCAGCCAAAGCTATGTCTGCGCGCTCGCCACTTTGGTAGGGAGCCGAATTCTACCTTTTTCACCCGTGCCATGGCGAGCCGAGGGGCTCGTCAGCGCCTGAAGGGGAGCGGGGGCAGCGGCGGGGACACGGTTTCGGCCGCCGACAAGCTGCGGGAGCTGCTGTGCAGCCGGGAGGCGAGCGGCGCGGAGCCACGGACCGAGTAGGTGTGCGGGAGTGGCGGGGGCGTGGCGGCAGGGCAGTCCTCGGGAGGGTCTCCCCTGGCGGCGCGGGTGCGGCCAGGCTGCTTTTTCCCCCAGGTCCTTCTGCTCTTCCTGGACGGGTCACGTCCGGTCTTCGCGCCGCCTCGGGTCCCCCACCACGGGTCCCATTTTGCTCGGGAAGAAAGCCTGGAGTGCCGCTTCAAGGCTGTTTGCTGGCCCAGGCCCACAGTGGGCTGGCGTCGTGGTGTTTGAGTTGGCAGAGCCTCTGTGGGAGACGTTGGCAAGAGCGAAGAGCATACCTTTGTTGGCTGTGTCTCACAGTCTCCTTCATTGCCCCCAAAGCCCTAACCCCTTGCTCTAAAGTGTGGGCCCCGCAACCTCCAGCACCTGCAGCCGTCTCTCCCGGGGCACTGCGGGTTAGGACTGCATTAACGGAGCCGACAGCATACGGAATGGGAGGAGGTTATGTGCTTCGCACAAATTAGGCTTGAACAAGGGGGAGATGAGTAAAGCCGTGGAAAGTAATGACCTTGTTAAGAAAGAAAAGGAAAATGAGAGCTTTCTGGCCTTCAAGGAGTGCCATGGAGGGGCGCCTGGGTGGCGTAGTCGGTTAAGCGTCTGACTTCAGCCAGGTCACGATCTCGCGGTCCGTGAGTTCGAGCCCCGCGTCAGGCTCTGGGCTGATGGCTCGGAGCCTGGAGCCTGTTTCCGATTCTGTGTCTCCCTCTCTCTCTGCCCCTCCCCTGTTCATGCTCTATCTCTCTCTCTCCCAAAAACAAATAAACGTTGAAAAAAAAAATTAAAAAAAAAAAAGAGTGTCATGGATACAATGAATTAAAGTGTATGAGTGAGCTTACCCCTTACAAGTAGGAAGTGGAAGGAGTAATTAAGATTAATAAAGTTCTTCAGCCCTTGTTTATTTCTCAGAACAACTGACTTGTTAGGTGAATTACTTAAGTGTGCTTTGATACCATTGCCATTCCTGTCGTTTCTGTCCAGTTTTAGGCCTTCTAGTTGTTGGGTTTTCCTGAGGCCTCTTTTCTTTACTTCTGAGCAGGTTGTCTGGGAACAAAGCAGGACAGGTCTGGGCACCTGAGGGATCTACTGCTTTCAAGTGTCTGCTCTCAGCAAGGTTATGTGCTGCTCTCTTAAGCAACATCTCTGACTGCGATGAAACCTTCAACTACTGGGAACCAGTAGGTGATTTCTTTAGTTTTCTTGTTCTCGATTTCACTGCTTGGGGCCTTGTTGCCAATCAAGATACAAGTAATACACACGTGTGACTGGTAGTAAACTTTATTTTCACTTTTGTATTCTAAGCTGATGATTTTGTATTCTAAGCTGATCAGTTGTTGAAGGGCATAGGAAATTGGGCTTCTTGCAAAAAAGATGTAATTTGTAATTTTCTTAAAAAATATTTTAAATCAAAATAATACTTAGAGATACTTTTTAAAAAACCAACAACTGTGAAACTTAAAGGGAAAAAAGTAGCTCTCTGTTCCATTGCTCGTATAGCCAAATCTCAGTCCCTAGAAGGAAGTACTTGCTTTGAGCTTTTGAACTTACAATGATGTTTGCCAAAATAAAAAAGCTACTAAGTAGTATGCTTATTCTGCTATTTCTTAATTTACACGTTTGTAAGTCTGCTGACTTCCTATTACGGAAAATTTAGAGGTGAAATTTTCTAATCCTATTTTACATTTTAAACAAAGGATGTTTAGAGTAGGTAGCTTAGGGACAAGGTAAGATTTAGAGTTGGTCTGTTTTGGCTAATGAATACTAAAAAAAAAAGTGGAGGGTAAAATTCAAGCTTTTAACATTGACCAAACAGTCTTGTGAAATTTAAAACGTCCTAAGATTGTTCACTAAAGGGTCATTTTGATTATCTATTGGAAATCTTGTTGAGAATGTCAGCATTTTTTGTGTATCTTTGTCTCTTTAATGTTTTTGCTTAGAAACTTCACTTGCAACCTGCTAGCATGGATCTCTGGCCAATTTAACCTGGAACCTATCTGTTTTGTACTTTCAGACACACTACCTCATCTATGGGAAGGGGTTTCAGACTTGGGAGTATTCCCCTGTTTATGCAATTCGCTCCTATGCCTACCTGTTGCTTCATGCCTGGCCAGCTGCATTTCATGCAAGAATCCTACAAACTAACAAGGTAAGGGCAGGCCAACTTGGAAGCAGTTACAGCTGAACAAGAGGCGAGTCTCTGGAACAGTTTTCAGAAAAGGGAAAAATAGATTGGTAGGTAGGAAAGGACTTTTTTTTTTTTTTTTTTTTTTTTTAGAATCATTTCTTCATTGTTAAGTAAGCATTAATGGAGCAACTTTAAAAAATTTTTTATTCCACAATAGACCTGCAGCTTTACATTAGTTTCAGGTGTACAATACAGTGATTCAACAATGTTTTATATTACTATGCGCTCCTCAAGATAAGTGTTTTCTTATTCCCTATAACTTATCTGACCCATTCCTCTCCCCCTTCCCCTCTGGTAACCATTAGTTTGTTTTCTGTATTTAAGAGGGTTTTTTTTTTTTTTTTTTTTGGTTTGTCTCTTGTTTTGTTTCTTAAATTCCACATATGCGTGAAGTCATACGGTATTGGCAAGTTGTTGCAAATGGCAAGATTTCATTCTTTTTTATGGCTGAATACTCTTCCATTGTATGTATATATACCACATCTGCTTTATCTGTTCATCTGTCAGTGGAACACTTGGGCTGCTTCCATAATTTGGATATTGTAAATAATGCTGCAATAAATACAGGGTTGCATATATACTTCTGAATTAGTGTTTCATTTTCTTTGGGTAAATAGACAGCAGTACAATTACTGGATCATTCAGTAATTCTATTTTTAATTTTTTGAGGAACCTCGATACTATTTTCCACAGTGGTTGTAGCAGTTTACATTTCCACCAACAATGCATGAGTTCTTTTTACTCGACATCCTCAACAACACTTGTTGTTTCTTGTGTTTGTGATTTTGGCCATTTCGACAGGTGTGAGTTGAGATCTTGTGTTTTTTTTTTGTTTTTGTTTGTTTGTTTTTAAATTTTTTAAAATATTTTTGAGAGAGAGGGGCCAGTGTGCAAGCTGGGGAGGGGAAGAGAGAGAGAGAGAGAGAGAGAGAGAGAGAGAGAGAGGGGAAGACACAGAATCTGAAGCAGGTTCCAGGCTCTGAGCTGTCAGCACAGAGCCCGATGTGGGGATCGAACCCATGAACTGTGAGATCATGACCTGAGCCGAAGTTGGATGCTTAACTGACTGAGCCACCCAGGCACCCCTTTGCCCACTTTTTAAATTGGATTATTTGTGTGTTGGGTTATATAAGCTTTTCTCATGTTTTGGATATTAACTAGTGGACCAACTTTTTATCTGGTAGGTACTTTGTTAAGAGCTGTGGGTGTAACAGTGACCAAATCCTTGCCCCCATGGAATTTATAGTTTAGTGGGGGAAGATGAAATTGAACAAGTGATTTTAAATGCAGTGGGTTGAGGTATGTGGGTGGCTCAGTTGGTTAAGTGTCTGACTTTTGGTTTTGGTTCAGGTCATGATCTTACAGTTGTGGGGTTGAGCCTGGAGTTGGGCTCTGTGCTGGGTGTGGAGCCTGCTTAAGATGCCCTCTATCCTTCTCCCTCTAACCCTTACCTGCTTGTATTCTCTCTTGAAAAGGAAGGAAGGAAGGAGGGAGGGAGGAGAGGGGGAAGGGAGGATGGGGTGAGGGGATGGGGTATGGGGGGAGCGGGGAGGGAGGATGGAAAAGAAAGAAAGAAATGCAGTGGGTCTTACCGCGGAGAAGTACAAGGTACCATGGGACAGCATCTTAGGGGAGACTAAACAAAGTGCTGAAGGATAATAAGTAGGAGTTAATGGAGACCTAACCTGATGACTTTTTACGAATTTGCTATGATGTGTCTTGGCATGGATTTCTTTGGGTTTGTCCTATTCGGGAATTACTAACCTTCTTAAATATTTAGGCTTACATCTTTTTGCTAAATTTGGGAAGATTTTGGCTATTATTTTACAGAGTACTTCAGCCCTGCTCTGTTTGTTCTCAAGATTCCAGTGATATCAATGTTAGATGTTTAATTATAGTACCCTAGGTCTCTGAGGCCCTATTAATTTTTTTCTAGTCCGTTTTCTGTGTTGATTGAGCAATTTCTAATCATCCAGTTCATCAATTCTTTCCTCTCTGCTCTCCATTCTGCTGTTGAGCCTATCTTTTGAGATTTTATTTTGGTTATTGTATTTTTTCAGTTCTAAAATTTACATTTGGTTTTTCTTTATATATTCTGTTGCTTTACTGAGAATTTGTATTCGTTTGTTTCCAGTGTGTTCTTAATTGCTCACTGAAGCATTTTTACATTGGCTCCTTTAAGAGTTTGTCAGGTAATTCTGACCTTTATCTAATTGGTATCTATTGATTGACAATTTTCAGTTTGCCATCTTCCAACTAATTTTCAGTTGAAGCCTTGGCCATTTGGGGTATTACATTCTGAGACTGAATCTTCTTCCTGGGCCTGAAGTGCTTCCTCTGCCTTTTTGGGTTTTATTTAAGCCTTCTGTTTGGTCTGGCTGCTTTGTTACCCTCTAGCAGGAGAAGGGAGAGAGTTCTCCACCTTTGTTATTGCCAGATGGGGGTAGAAGTTGAGGTTCCCCACTAGACCTTCGCTCAAGTGTCCAGGAAAGTGACTGCTGCTAGGTGGGGTGAGGAGGTGGAAGTCCAGGCTTACCCAAGTGGTCACCACTGACACTGTGTCCAGAGAGGGAGCTCATTACCACCAGCGAGAATCAAAGTCCTGGCTTCCTGCTGGATATTTGATGGCATGGATGGGAGTTGGGCTACATTCCCCCCCCCCCCCTCGCTGGGGGTGTTTTGCTGGAGTAGAGTGGTTATTGTCTAAAGGCTTTCTGTCTTGTTGGGCTACCCCTTTCTTGGCGTCTTGGCTAGATCATCCAGGCTTTGGTTGGTGTTAGTTTGTGCTCATTGGCATTTCTAGCTGCCACCTTCTTTAGCTCTAAGTCTGGAATGTATAAGGCAAAAAGAAAACTTAGGGAACTTACCACTGTGTTTTTCCTCTGGTCCTAAAGTCCCTAGGCAGTCTGCCATCTTCTCTCTACCTTGAGTCTTCTTAGGTTTACTTTACCTGTCATGTGCGGAGTTTTTGGTTTTACATAGTAGGAGGAATACGGAAAAGTGCAACTAATCCACCTTGTATGAAGCAGAAGTCCCTGATTAGAGAACTAGGCGTTCAGTAGGAATTAGCTAGGTAAAGGGAAAACGGGGATGTGGGAGGAAAGCCATGAGGCGGGGAAGAGGGCCAGCATGGCCTTATATAAATAGGCTTGATGCTTGGAAGAGAGTGAGTGGTGGAGTGAATTGCATGATACTGAAAGGTAGGCGGAGGCCAGATTTATACAACACCTGGTAGGCTCTAATAAGGAATTAGGCTTTCTCCCCATGCCCACTGGCTCCCCAGGGCATTCTGAACTCATCCAGAGGCTTTAGAGGAGAGACAAGATGGCATTTGTATTTTAGACTCATCAGAAAGATAGCACCTATAGAAAGGGATAAAACTGTCCTTTGCTTCCCTATCTATTAATTCATTTTTTTTTTTTAACTTAGCAGAACAGACGTATACAGGATGAGGTCTTCGTAGAGAAATAACAATATGCAGTGCTTAAGGCTTTTATTTCCACTTGTATATCCACTGTCCCTTGCAATTTGACATGTTCAACCGAATCCATCACTCTTTCTTTTATGTCAATGACACGAGCAGGAAGCAGAACAGGAATGAAGATTTCCCTTCTTGTTCTTTCTTCTAATCTCCTCCCTGTTAGGTTTTGCCAATGGAAGCCACTTGGCAAAGGGGAATTAGCTTATAGAGTTCCAGCTCCAGCATCCTGATGCACAGTAGAGAGGGTGGATTGTTGCTGAAAGACCATCTGGTAATAATTGGCACCCCTTAGTGTTGGTTACCTTTCCAACTTCTTGCCACTCTAAACAAGAATACCTTTGTTTTGTCTTGTCGAACTCTGCTCAGGAGTGGGGTCCCATACATACATCCATAGGCTACTTAATTTCATGGGATACTGCCATATTGCCCCCCAGAATGGCTGTCCAACTTCACACTTGCACAACTCTGTTCCACATTTCAGCCACCTCATACCTCCTGAGCACTTGATATTTCTGACTTGATAATTTTTGCCCTTCTCATGGATGTGACCTGTTTCTCATTTTAATTGCATTTCTCCGATTAGACGTGAAGTGCAATATTTAATAGTCATTTGTTTTTCCTTTTCTGTGAATTACCTATTCATATCCTTTGCCTGTTTTTCAATTTGGTTTTCTGGTTTTCTTGTCTGATTTGTCGAAGTTTTCAATAGTAACTAAGTACAGGTTTTAGATACTGGAAATCTTTTTGGCTGTCCCCTCTGTGTTAACTGTGCTGTGGACCTTTGTTGAACAGAAATCTTTAATTGATACAGTCAACCCAATTAGTTACTCACTTAAGGTTGGTAGGTTTTGGGTCTTTGCAAAAGAAATCGCTCTTCACCACAGTTCACAGGATATTCTTACATATTTGCTTAGCTTTATAGTTTCACCTGTCACACATAAGGCTTTAATCCATTTGGATATTTTTTTAAAGATACTTAAAAAAAAATAATCTCTACACCCAATGTGGGGCTTGAATTTGCAACCCCAAGATCAAGAGTAACATGCTCCACGATACTGAGCCAGGCAGGCACCTCAATTTGAACATTATTTTTTATAAATGGTAGAAAGATCCAGCTTTATTATTTGTGATAGAGTGAACTAGATTTTTCTGTACCATCTGTGAAGTAATCCATCCTTTTTCTGATTTGTGATAGCATATCTATCATACACTTTATTCCCACATGTATGGGTCTTTTCTTTGGCTTCCTTATTTTAGGTCATTGGTCAAATTGTCAGTGCCATATTTTTATTATTACGGTTTTGTTGTGTGTGTTAAATATCTGGTTGATAAATTTCTCACTTTGTCCATTTGAAAATTTGTATTTTAAAAATCATTTCAGTATTTGTTTGCCCCCCCCCCAAATTCTGCATTTTGATTAGAGTTGCACTGAATTATATATTAATAGGAAAATCAATGAGTATAGGTTTGTCATTTCATTCTTAAGATGATATATTTACCCATTTGGTTAGGTTTTCTGGGTCTTCTAGTAAAATTTTTAAATGTCCCCATTTCAGTCTTAGCCAGTCTTGGGTAGGTTAAGGCTTACATTCTTAATACTTTATATTGCTGTTGTGAAAGGAATCTTATTATTATTTTTTTAGTTGGTCATTGTTGATACAGAGGAATACAATTGACTTTTGTTTTTTGATCTTAATCTAAATCTTGCTGAATTTCCTTATTAGTGTCACTCATGTATCAGGTAAACTCTTGGATTCTCTTTCATCTGTGTGTGTAGAGTTTAGTTTCTTTTATTCCATATCTAATACCTCATTTCTTGTCATTTTGCAGCAAGCAGGACTTCTAGTTATATGTTTGATGTTGTTGTGGGGGCATTGTTGTCATACTTGTAAATAAAACTCTTATATTAACTCAGGCTAATTTTTAACTTTGTAAATGTGTTTTGTACTCTCCCTAATTAGACAAGGGGTCCTTAGGCATGTGGACACTTGGTACTAAAATTATCTGAATTCCTAGGAGCATCTAAAATAGTGGTCAGTGTTTACTAGGTTTTCAGAGTGTTTTTATTGAGGTAATGAAACTGGTATTTATTGGATCACTTTATTGAACTCTGGAATTTTTTGGTTATAGTGATGAAAACGGCAAGTATTTTTAAGTTATATAATACAGTTATATTAATTATAACCTCTATTTCAGTAGTACTTAGATTCTGAGGTATTCAAGGCTTTTAAACATACCAGTGTGGGGCGCCTAGGTGGCTCAGTCGGTTAAGCATCTGACTTCATCTCAGGTCATGATCTTGTGGTTGGTGGGTTTGAGCCCTGCATAGGGCTCTGTGCTGACAGCTGAGAGCCTGGAGCCTACTTCAGAGTCTGTGTCTCCCCTCCTCTCTGCCCCTTCCCTGCTCATGTTCTTTCTTTCTCTCTCTCTCTCTCTCTCTCTCTCTCTCTCTCTCTCTCTCTCTCTCTCAAAGATACATAAACATTAAAAAAAAAAATTAAAACAACATACCAGTGTGCTATAATATGAAAGCTATTCAATAGAACCCTATTATGTTTATTTTTTAAATCAATGTTTATAATTATAAAATTAATGAAATCACATTACAAGTATTTGGAAGGTAAGAGGGAAAATGTGCACCTAACTTCTACCAGTTTGATTTAGCCACCTTTACCATTTTATTTATTTATTTATTTATTTATTTATTTATTTATTTATTTATTTATCATTTATTTATTTTCTAATATGCTTTATTTTTAGTTCAATTTAGGACCCCGCACAATTGAGTGGAAGGTCCAGAGATTTCCCATATACACCCTGCCCCCACACATGTATAGCCTTCCCCGTATCCACATCCCCCATTAGAGTAATACACTTGTTACAATCCATGAACCTGTATTAACACATCATTGTCATCCAGAGTCCATCCTTTATGCCACCTTTACCATTTTATCACATTTCTTTTCAGCCTTTTCATATGCTTCTGATTTCCAAAGCTGTGATTGTGATGTGTAAATAATAATGTACATTTTTACCTGGTATTTTGTAATTATCGGTAATTATCAATATATAATGATTTAGGAAATGTTTGTTGAATGTAGGAGTTTTATATCCTATGAATTCTTTGACTGTTTCTGTAACCATAAATTTTATCTGTGTAATAGTACATGAAATGTATGTAGCAGAATTGACTGATTTCCCTGTAATTGGATATTGTGTAGTTTTTTTTTAAATGTTCTTTTTCCCCCCTTAAATTAATAGTGCTGCAGTGACCATTTGCATGAGTAGAACTAACCACCCCCTCCATATTTTCAGTTACTTCTGTGGGCTGGACTCCTAGAAATAGGTATAGTGGATCTAGGGGTATGAAAATGTTTATGATTCTTGATAATACTGCCTTTCAGGAAGATTGTACCAGTTCATAGTGTTACTAATAACAAATGAGAGTGGTTTTATCTTGAGTTTTCTTGTTTCTATGACATCTGTTTTCTTCTTCTTGGTTTCTTTCAGATTCTTGTCTTTTACTTTTTACGATGTCTCCTGGCTTTTGTGAGCTGTATCTGTGAACTTTACTTTTACAAGTGAGTATAAAACCTTTGCTTCTGAAAGTGCTATGAGAAAGGTCAGTACAGCATAAGATTATTTCTGATAGCATAAGCAGTATTTATAATAGAAAATATTTTTCTCCTGGCTCCTAATTGTATATTTGAAGTAGGACTTAAAATATTTTTCTCACTTTGACCTACAATTGAAATAGAACATTGTGTAAATTTAAGGTGTACATATAATTGATAAACGTATCTATAATGAAATATGACAGTAAGGTTAACACATACCTTACTTGACATGAGTACAACTTTATGTGTGGTGAGAACATTTAAGACTTACTCTTCTAGCACCTTTCAAGTATATAATAATGTATTGTTAGCTACAGTCAGCATGCTGTATATTAGATCTTCCAGAACTTATAGTTGGAAGTTTATACCTTTTGACGAATATCTCCTAATCCTCCCTGTCCCTGACTCCCTGCTTCCCCAGCCCCTGGCAGCCACCATTTTACTTTGTTTCTGCAAGTTTGGCTTTTTTAGTTTCCACGTGTGAGTTATTACACTATATGTCTTTTAGTATCTGACTTTTCACTTAGAGTAATGCCCTGAAGGTCCATCCACCTGTTGCAAATGGCAGGATTTCCTTTTTAAATGATAACATTCCATTGTATATCTTTTTTTAAGAGTTTTATTTTTTAAAAATACTTCCTTGAGAGAGCCAGAGTGGGGACTGGGGAGGGGTGGGGGGGGGGGAAAGAAAGAGCGAGCGAGAGAGAGAGAGAGAGAGAGAGAGAGAGAGAGAGAAGGAAGGAAGGAGGAGGGAGGGAGAGAGAGGGAATCTGAAGCAGGCTCTGCACTGTCATCACAAAGCCCATGTGGGGCTCGAACTCATGAACTGTTAGATCATGACCTGAGCTGAAGTCAGGCACTCAGCTGAGCCACCCAGGTGCCCTATTCCATTGTTATATATGCCACATTTTCTTTCTTCATTCATAGATGGACATTGAGGTTGATTCCATGTCTTGGCTGTTGTGAATAGTACTGCAGTAAACATGGGAGTACAGATATCCCTCCATATCTTCATATAAAGTGAAAGTATGTTTAAACACCTCTAACTGGTGTTCTTTTTGGTAGAATTTAGTAGAGCCTTATTTTTGGTCTCAAGATAAATATGATTTACCTCTTCGCCTTGAGCTTAGATGATGGGAAATTATTTCTATTGTGGGACTTGGTGCTCTTAAATTTTTTTTTTAACGTTTATTTTTGGGAGAGAATGCAAGTGGGGGAGGGACAGGGAGACAAAGAATCTGAAGCAGGCTTCAGGCTCTGAGCTGTTAATCCTGAGCCTGACTCAGGGCTTAAACCCACGAATGACAGGATCATGACCTGAGCCGAAGTTGGACGCTTAACCACCCGAGCTACCCAGGTGCCCCAGGGACTCACTGCTCTTATTTGCACTCAGGACGTGGTCTTTGCCCAAGTACCTGTTGGTTGGTTGAGTGTTAGTGGAAGTATTAAGCATTTAAGTGTTGGGGCGCCTGGGTGGCTCAGTCGGTTAAGCGTCCGACTTCAGATCAGGTCATGATCTTAGGGTTCGTGGGTTCGAGCCCCGCATCGGGCTCTGTGCTGACAGCTCAGAGCCTGGACCTTGTTTCAGATTCTGTGTCTCCCTCTGTTTCTGCCCCTCCCCCACTCGTGCTCTCTTTCTGTCTCAAAAATAAATGAACGTTAAAAAAAAATTAAAAAAAAAAAGCATTTAAGTGTCACAGTAATAAAAATAGCCACTTTTTTTTTTTCTTACTTGAAACCTAACACATCTTAATAATGCTTTAAGGGGTATTTAGACTTAATAATCATTATTAAAAAAAATCTTCCTGCTGCAAAACAGATAAAAATGTCAGATAAAATTCTTTGGTGTTGAGTCGGGGTGGCACCGGGGAGAAAAAAGAAAGCCAGTGCTGTCTTTGAGGATTGTAACCATACAGTGGTCTACTTAGGGGTTTAGGACTGAGTTCAAATCACCTTTGTGGTCCCTCAGACCCTCCCCCCACCTCAAGTTGAGAATTTATTTTAAAACTGTTGCAGGTTGGTAGTACTCCTAGGTATCTTGCAAAAACAAATGGAAAATTTCTCCAGAGAAATCGATTTTTAATCCAGGTGTCAAAGAACTATGACAAAGTTCTACTGAACAAGAAGTTATAATAAAAACAAATCACAAAGCACAGAAGAGAAGCAGACTTAAGTGAGAACCAGCAGAAATAACAACAGAAAGCTGACCTGCGAAACTTTATTTATTAGGAATTATTAAAATAAGAATATAAAATAAATGATAATTTTAAAGAAATAAAGAATTGAAAACATGAATAAGAAACAAGAGCCTAAATAATCCATTGAGTGAAAAGCAACTTGGAGATTGGGAGGAAATATTTGAAAACCATGATCTGAAAAGAGGTTCAGTTCCACAATATATAAGAAACTCGTCCAACTCAATAACAAACTGGTTAAAAAAGGACCAAGAACTTGAACAGACCTTTTTCTAAAGAAGATGCATGCTTAGCGAACAGGTGTATGAAAAGATACAGTGTCACTAATCCTCTGGTAAATGCAAATCAAAACCACAATGAGCTATATGATCTCATTCTTGTTAGAATGGCTATTACCAACGAAAAAACAGCTGGTGTTGGCAAGAATGGTTTGGAACTTTGGGATCCTGTAGGTGGGAAAGAAAAATGATATGGCCACTGTGCAAAAACAGTACGGAGGATCCTCAAAAAACTAAAAGTAGAGGTACCATATGATCCAGCAATCCAACTTCTGGGTATTCATCTAAAAGAACCAAAACAGGATCTTGAAGAGGTATCTGTACTTCCATGTTTATTGTAGCACTATTCACAGTAGCCAAGATGGGAAACAAGTTAAGTGTCCATTGACTGATACATGGTGGGGGGGAAATGTGGTATATACATAGAATGGAATACTCAGTATTAGAAGGAAATCCTGTAATAATGTGACAACATGCATGAGCCTTGAAGATAGGCCAAATGAGCTAACCAATTAAAGATGGACAAACACTGGCTAATTTGACTTGTGTGAGGATTCTAAAATAATCAAACTCATGGAATCCAAGAATAGAATTGTGGTTGCCAGGGGTTAGGGAGAGGGGGAAATGAGGAGTTGCTGATAAATGCATATAAAATTTCAGTTGTGCAAGATGGGTAAGTGCTAGAGTGCTACTGTACAACATTGTGCCTATTAACGATGCTGTAGTTTACACCTAAGAGTCTGTTAAGAGGGTACGTCTCCCATGTGTTATTACCACGATAAAATAGAAAAGCTAAAAGGAAAAAGGAGTGAGACTAAAAAATGGCCCAGCAGATTTGAAAAAAGAACCAAACACAACTTGTAGAAGTGAAAGTGAACAACTGATATTTAAAGCTCAGTGGCTAGTTGAAACCGCCAATTAGACATGTTAATGAGTAAGTTAGATCGATTGGAAGAAATGAGTAAGAATGAAGTACAGCACGACAAAAAGGAAATAAAAAGAAAATATGAAGAGATTAAGACACCTACCTCTGTGGTAGATTTGACTGATCCAGTGTTTGTCTAATCAGATTCTAGGAGATGATAGAATGGGGAGAAGGCCGTATTTGGGGAAATAGTGGTTAAGAATTTTCCAGGATCCGTGAAACCCAAGATCCTAATTCATAGATTCAGGGAGCCTAACCTATCCTGAGCTGGGTAAATAAAAAGGAATTAGTGAAACTACATAGAACACTAAGGGTAAAGAAGATCTTAAAAGTTGACAGAGAACTAATAGAATATATCTACAAAGGAATATTAGACTGACAGAAGCCTTCTTAAAATCCAGAACATTAAAAAAAATATATATATATTCAAAGTTCTTGGAGAAAATGGCTTCATCCTAAAATTGTGTACTCAGCTAAATCCTCTTTTAAGACGAAGCACTAAATAAGACTTTTTTTTTTAGACCAAAAAAAAAAAAAAACCCCAAAAAACAAAAAAGAGGGAATTTGCCATTAGCAGATCCTCAGTAAAGACACTTATAAAAGATGGCCTTAGCTGGAAGCCAAGGTAATCCAGAAAGAAGCTCTGAGCTTCTCTAAGGGACCTGAGCAAGAGAATGGTTTACACAGGCATATGTTAGAACAAATGTTGACCAAATGAAGCAGCAGTGATTGCTCATAATGTTCACAGGGTTAAAGACCTCCACGAAAGAGGTAAAGGAAGTGTGTAATTGCTTCATTTTGAGGAATGTGGACTTAGTGACACGTGGTGTATCTCCTACTCTTCTCTTCTGATAACTACCCTGTATTGAGTCACTCTGTTCCAGGTGCTCCCAGCACTTTCCCATGTATTGTCCTCACACAAATCTTAGAAAGTAGACCTTAGCATTACCCTCACTTTACAGATAAGGAGTCTGACAGTGTTGTCGCTAGACCAGGGTACCTACCACTGTTAGTAAGTGGAGGAGCCCAAATTTGAACCTGTGCCCCTCTGAATGTGAGGCCTATTGTTTTTCCACTACATGATGCTGTTTTCCTATTGATCGTCTACCTACTCTTAGTCCAGAAAGCATGCATTTCTTTTTAGGTAGAGCGCTTCTCTTCTACTTAAAGAATAAGAATGTTTGGGTTTGTTAGGCACACAAAATTGCTGACAAACCTGTCCAGGCAGTTCTGTGTTTGACTTTAAATCTTCAGTGTTCTCTGTGAAGCAGGCATGTTTTTGTCTTTTGATTTGAAATGTCTGTCCCTAAGATTTGCCATGCTGATAGTCTTTGCCTTTCTCCTAGGGCTGTGTGCAAGAAGTTTGGGCTGCATGTGAGTCGGATGATGCTGGCCTTCTTGGTTCTTAGCACTGGCATGTTTTGCTCATCATCAGGTAAGTAAACGTGCAGGGGAAGATGTAACAGGTGCACTGATCTTTCACAGCTGAGCTGAAAGGAAGACTTTGTGTAGGTGTAGGTTACATTGTATAGCATATCAGTAGTTTGCAGAGCATCGTTATCTGCATGATCTTCATCATCCTTTATGGCAGTCCTGTGTTAGTATGATAAATATTTTCCCATTGTGCAGATGAGGACTCGAAAACTTAAAAAGGTGAAAAGTTATTTTCACCATACTGCTTTCTATTACATGGTTGTAGATTTTTTGTTTTTGTTTTTTATCACTTCCTCACAAGGCTGAAAAACACCAACACCTGTTGCCTTTCCCTGCTGTTAGGGGGAGAAAAATAATTTTGTTTTTCTTGTTTGTGTGTAAAAACCCTGTTCTTTATGGTTCTGCTTTCTGTTTCTTATTTGCGATGTATTCTGTAAAGGCATACGTCTTCCCTGTTGGGCTTTTTTTTTTCTTTTTTAAGTAAACTTAAAGAGAAATTACAATATTAGACTGGTGGCTTACAAACTGTGCTCCATTGAACACTTGTGTTGTCTGAGCTGAGTCACAGTGGCCTATTGCCAAAAGGTAGCCTGTTTCTGATGCTCTGAAAAAAAATTAAGCTACTAGTTATAACTTTGCCAGTTTTAATGTCTGCTTGTGTATACCAGAATCTAGTATATACACTAAATATACACACAAAAATAGCATCCAGCACAAAAGTATGTACTTGGTCGACTGTATCAAACTTTGTGTTCTGCAGGGACCTCAGGATTCCACAACTGAATAATTAAAAAAAAATTTTTTTTAAATGTTTTTATTACTTTTGAGAGACAGAAACACAGCACAAGCCAGGGTAGGGGCAGAGAGAGAGGAAGACCCAGAATCGGAAGCAGGCTCTGGGCTCTGAACTGTGAGCACAGAGCGTGACGCGGGGCTCAAACCCACGAACAATGAATAATTTTGAGTGTCACTGCTCTAAACGAGACTGTGCTGTTCCCTCTGAGCTGGCAGAGGCCTCTCATTCCTCTGCTCCCTTTGTTCTCTACATTGGCAGCTGTAATTGATAGCTTTGGATGGCATCAGTATTACTTAGCATTGATCAGTGAAGTTGTACCTTAGGTTTTTTTAGTTATTTTGCTATTCCTAAAACTGATTGAGTGTGGGAGGTGTTCAGGAGTGGCTTTAGCTTTGTCATCTCAGTTGAGGATATTGAGGCACAGAGAAATTCAAGGCATCCTTTTACATACAGCTTCTAAACCCTCGACTGACTTTGTGAGATCATACTGCCCTTCGTTGTGGTCCTTGCCTCATGCTGATTTTTCTTTCTTAGTGTTACGTGAAGCAGGCCTTGTACAGCCTGGAGAGGCAGATCTGCATTTTTGTGTCACCTTGTTAGAAACACTGATCAAATGTTACTGCAACAGAGACCCTGAAAGTACTCCGTCCTCTGCTGTTGACTGTAGTAAACAGTTACTTTGTTGTAACAAAGTAATGCTAGACAAAAGTAATTAGGGGACATCTAAAGGCCAAGTTATCCATGTCAGTGGATGCAGGATGTGATATTTGGCCCTTGAGACGGCTTCTTAGAATTCCTATGGGGTAAAGTTAGTGCCAGGACAGTCTCAGAAGACTACCAGAAGATAAAATTCTTCAGAAATAGTCAGCAATGGGTCTGAGTTTCTTGAAGCATATTCTCTGCCTGGAAATATAACGGGAAATCTGTAAGTTCTGGATTTGGAGTACAGGCCAGGAGAAGAATGGCATGGTTTATATTGTATACATAGGCAGCGTTGTTGGTATCTAAAAAACAGGAGTGAGAAAATAAGAATACCCTTGAACTTCATTGTTATTTAAGGAGTATCACTTTACTACACATTTCTCCTACAGTGCTCCTCAAAACCTGTTCCTGGTGATTGACCTCCTGCAATGTGGGTAGATTTTTGATAATACCTAATCAGTCTCCTACTTTTGTCCCCCCCACCCCCCTTCTATTCCCCTTTTCTTTACCCTTGCAGCGCTCCTTCCTAGCAGCTTCTGTATGTACACCACGCTGGTAGCCATGACTGGCTGGTATTTGGACAAGACTTCCATTGCTGTGCTTGGAGTGGCAGCTGGGGCTATCTTGGGCTGGCCATTCAGTGCTGCCCTTGGGTAAGAAACCAACACAATTCGTCTTCTGGTATCATTGGACACACAGTCAATCTGAGCGTTGGCTTATCTCCGTGTTCCTTGGTTATGACCTGAAGTCAAAGGAATGAATCAGACCTACCAACATTCTGGGAGTTGGAAGAATCTGTCTCTTGGTGTTTATTGTTAGGATTAAATCTAATACCAATAGTGACTCTTAGGCATCTGCTGTGTGTTAGGTGCCACGAATCCCCTTAGAAACTTTATTCCTAAACCTTATAACAGCTTTGCAGGAGAAATCCAAGTAGTAGTGCTTCAGGAGGGAGAAAGTAGACTCCAGGAGGGTGAGAAATTTGCCTTGAAGGTGATGACTGCTTTTGGATCCAGGCCTCCCTGACCCCATCACTGATGTTTCTTCTACGCTACACCACTCGGTGACGTGCGTTTCCCACTCCCAGGCCTGAAGTCGGACTTTACCTGCAGGCTCGTGGTGTTAGCTCAGCAACTTTTCCCCAAGCAGCTTTGTTGCTCATGTTCCTTGTTTTTGCCACTTTGGCTCTAGTCTGTGCTGCATTTGCTTCTCACCTGCACTGCAGGTAGTTTGGAAAAATACTGTAGTTTGATGTTAAGGTTATTGTAGTACAGCTGACCCTTGAACAGCCTGGGTGTTAGGGGCACTGACCCCCTGCACCACCCAAAATCTGCATGTAACTTTTGACTCCCCAGAAACTTTACAATAGCTTATTGTTGACCAGAAGCCTTACTGATTACTTACTCAATTAACACGTACTTGGTGTGTTAGACGTATCCTATACCGTATTCTTACAATAAAGTTAAGCTACAGAGAAGAAAGTGTTACTAAGAAAAGAAGATTTATTCACAGTACTGTACTGTATTTATAAGAAACAATTGGCATACATGTGGACCCACGCAATTTAAACCCATGCTGTTCAAATTCAACTGTATTAGTCTATTTCTATTGTAAAAAAAATGCCAGTTTGTTTTAGGTAGAAAGAATTCCTAATTTACTTTGCCCGTAGCCTCATCTTCAAAGGTACTTTTATATACTTTCGTATATATCTTTCTAGAAACTGTCCTCATGTGTAAAGGCACACACACGGACATCCTGGAAATTAAATAGGATTACCTTGTACCTGTACATACTTTTTGTTGTATCTACATTGGTCTTTGTACAGATGGCACAGCCTTCCACTTTCTGACCCTGATGTGGCCGTTGCCTTATCGGGAGAGATTTAGTTTTCAGTATTCACCTATGATGTACAATGCTTTAGTGAACGTTTTTGTCCACATGTCTATACATTTAGGGAAATTTATTGATACGGTAAATTTCTGGAATGGGGGTTACTAATAGGATCAATATTCTACGTTTTCTTAATTGTCTTCTATTTTTATTATTTTTTAACTTTTATTTTTGAGAGAGAGTGTGAGCGGCTGAGGGGAAGAGAGAGAGAGGGAGGCATGGAATCTGAAGCAGGATCCAGGCTCTGAGCTGGCAGCACAGAGCCCAATGAGGGGCTCAAACTCCCAAACGTTGAGATCATGAAAAGAGCTGAAGTTAGTTGCCCACCTGACTGAGCCACCCAGGCATCCCCTTAATTTGTCTTTTAAAGGCTGGTTTCCCCACCTCCAATCTTTGATTCTGTTTATCCTCAAAATACTGTATTCAGGATTTTGTGTGAGGCCTTCTTCTTTTATCTCAACCATCTTGATAATTCAAAACTGAGCTCACTATCTTCCCTCCATATCTGTTCTTTTATCTCTGTTTCTATCCCAGTAAATGATACCATCATCTGCTCAATGCTCAGTCAGGAACCTGAAAATTACCTGTGACTCTTTTCTTTTTCCCATGTCCTGTTTGTTATATCTCCTGAATATCTTGAATCTACTTTTCTTCACCTCTGCTCCTGAGTTACTATGCAGACTCCTAAATGATCTTCCCATCTCTAGGCTTGATCTCTGTATATCTGCTTTCTATAATCAAACTAGACTTATCTTCCTAAAATGCAAATAGGATTTTATCACGGCCTGTTTTGTTTTAAACTCTATAATAGCTTCCCCGTTGCTCTGTGTCACAGAAGTTGACAGCCTGTGGCCTGTGAGCCCAGTGCAGCTGGTCTTGTTTTGTGCAGCCCAGGAACTAAGAAGTTGTTGTATTATAAAGGGTTGTTAACACACACCCACACCCACCCACCCACACACACACACACAGTACAGACACACACAGAACATGAAACAGAGACCATATGTGGCCTGCAGAGCCTAAAATATATACTGGCAGGTCCTTTCAATAAAAAGCTTGCCAACCTCTGTTCTATGGTGTCCAGATTCTAACATGACTCAAAAAACCCCAATCCTGCCTCCTTTTTAATTCTCCAGTAAGTAAAAGTATTTTTTTTTTCACTTTCTCCATTCCTTTTACTCCGCCTCATCAACATTGAACTTTATGAGTTCCTCAAATACCTTTAGGTGGCACATATTGATTGGTCTGCCTTTAGGGGAGATCAGTGATTTCAGGATCACAATCAGCAGTCTACCATCATTTATTGAATACTTTGTGCTACATGCTGCAGTACTGTGATAAAGAAGACAGTTATGCTTCCTGCTCTTTTGGAGTTTATATTTTAGTAGGAAAGACCAACCTTGAACAAGTAAATAGAAGTATGATGACTTACCAAACGAGAAGTACAGATGCTATGGGAATGTCACTGGTTGGGCAGAAAAAAATGAAAACACAAAAAGTTAATTCAAAACTTAGATAATAGAATGTGGAAGTTCCTATCACAGAAGAGATGCCTTGTGGTAGCACATGACATTGCTAAGTAAATGATAGACATGATAATGCTATGTAAACTCAGAGACAGGAGAAATCGGTTTCCGCAGCGGAGTTGAGAGCAGAGCCTGTGGTGAATTTTGGGTAAATTGTGTCGTATCAGATTGGTGTGGGGAGGGAATTTCTTGTGTCGGGAGCATGGGTGAAGATTCTGGCTAGTGTACCAGATCTGGAGGTCCTGGGCATGAAGGTGATTGTTGATGATGTAAGAGTGGAGGTACCCCCTGAGAAAATGATGTAGAGAAAGAAGAGTAGAAGTTTGCTTTTGGGAAATAGACCATGGTAGGGCACAAAAAGGAAAAGGTGCACTTGGGAAGAGGCCAGAAAAGAGCAGGAGCCAGGAAGCCTAAAGAGGACGAACAGATGCTTTGTGTCAAGTGCCACAGGAAGACCAAGGTAGATGGAGGTAGTGAAGAGATTCGGGGTCTGGCTGAGGGGAGGTGCCTGTCGACCTTATGTCATTCTCCCTGCCTTAAAGCCTGGCCTTCAGGAAGAAGTGGGGAAGGCAGCGTACATAGGCGACTTGCTTGTGGAATTTAAGTGAAAGGGAGAAGAGCAAATGGTATTGGAAGGGGGTGTATCAGAACTGACTTACTAAAGTTTGTAGTGTTAGCAAAATTTTTATAAATCATGGAAGAGATTTGTATTTATTCATTTGGCAGGGTCGGTGTAGGACCACAGGGCACAGTTACTTAGAATTAATGTATTTTAAATGTCTGTCACACATGAATAGGTATAATAAGGAGCTCCTTCCAGAAGCTCAGTATTAATGTTCCTTGTGCATCGTGGGGTGTGAAGTACTATCATGGGCTCTCTAAACAGAACACTGTATTTTTGAGAAGACATCCTCTTATATACTAGTGTTCTTTCCTCACTATAACTGCTAGAGACATTTTTTCCCCCTGTGTTCAGCATGAAGTATGTGTGAATCAGACTTGTTTGAGTCTATGTTGTAAGTATTTAATTTCCTACTTTGTTTCTCTGTTAAATAGTTTACCCATTGCCTTTGATTTGCTGGTCATGAAACACAGGTGGAAGAGTTTCTTTCATTGGTCTCTGGTGGCCCTAATACTCTTTCTGGTGAGTTTTATTTTTTTCCCTGTTTTGTTTGAACATTGTAATGAAAGCATGTTCTGATGTAGGAAAGAGAACATTAGAAGTTCATTCTGTTATTTGTTCTGAAGTTTATCCTGTTCCCCCTGGGAGAATGTTTGCAGAACAAACCCCTGCAATTGCTGTTTATTACCTGCTCTGTTTCAGGTGCCTGTGGTGGTCATTGACAGCTACTACTACGGGAAGCTGGTGGTGGCACCACTGAACATTGTTTTGTACAATGTCTTTACTCCTCATGGACCTGATCTTTATGGTAAGGCCTTAGGGACTCTGGGGAAGGGCAGGAGATGGCTTCATTTGCCTGAACTTTGACATTTCAATGTGGTTTCTTTATTTCATCAAATATTCTTTGGCAAATACAGCATTTCTTTGCTGGTATTCTTTTTAAAAAAGAAATGACATTCAGCTATAGCACAGCGATGATTAAGTAACCAGTAAATGTTTCTTCTTGATTCATGTGATTTCTGTTAGTCCTGTCTGTTGTTCTCGGTGTGTCGTGGTTCTTGATGCTACTTTTTAAAATGAAAAGTTACTTTTTACTCTTTCCATTAGAAAATCAGTATGATAACAAAAATAGGAAAATAAAAACACTCATAATCCTGTCATCTCCAGATAGCTGTTGTTAATACTTTGGAGTCTCTTCCTTCAGATGTCTTGTGGACATACACACATTTGGTATTAATTTTTCTTTTTAAAATTTGCATTAAGTATCAGGGATTAGGAGACAAAGTTTGGAAAATATATAGAAATAGCAGAGCAAATGGTGGAGTCAGCATGAGAAAAAGGTGGGTAGTTTGGCCAGCTTTAAAGGGCTGATGCCTTTAATCTGGGGAATATATTCTGCATTTTACCTCCATCTCCCTCCCCCTCCCCCCCCCACCCCAATGCCTTCTTTCAGCCAGCACTGAGCCGGTTTTATTTGGCCCCCGAGGGCATTTGTGTTGGTGACAGCTATGGAGGATTGTCTTAGAGATCTTCCTGGTCAGATCAGCCAAATCAGTAAACATCTTTTGAGACCACTTTTCATTAAAATAAGTGTAGTTTCTTCTGCCTTAATTTTCTGAAGGTCTTGAAGCATTTTTTTTTTTTTTTTTTTCAACCTTTATTTATTTTTGGGACAGAGAGAGACAGAGCATGAACGGGGGAGGGGCAGAGAGAGAGGGAGACACAGAATCGGAAACAGGCTCCAGGCTCTGAGCCATCAGCCCAGAGCCCGACGCGGGGCTCAAACTCACGGACCGCGAGATCGTGACCTGGCTGAAGTCGGACGCTTAACCGACTGCGCCACCCAGGCGCCCCTTGAAGCATTTTTTAATATGTGATTGTCCTGGGGCTCTGCTGTGAAACAAGTTAATACTACCCCTGTGTCTTACCAGTTTAAGCCATGCCCATCACTTTCCTGTGCCACTTTGTCCACAGGACCAACAGATTTGATGATTTGAAGTAAGCATACAAATAAGATTTAATTGGGCCTGTCAGGATTTGTGGAATATTGTCATTTAGATGGCAGTAGGTAATAGGTCATAATAAACCGTGTTTTGTCTAGTGACTTGAATTTCCACACTGCCTTGTTAGAGAATAATTGTTAAGTGAAGGAATTTTAATGTTTTTAAAAGTTTATTTAGGTAATCTCTGCACCCAACGTGGGGTGCAGAATGCACAACCTCGGTATCAAGAGTCACACACTCCTCTGAGCCAGCCAGGCGTTCCCTAAGTGAATGAATTTAAAAAGGCTCCTTTAAGACCTCAAGATCCCCAAAATGTGAGAAAAGCCCCAATTTTAAGCTTTCGCCTCTAGATGTCTCCCTTTAGCTGGAGAGAGTTTGTATGTTTTTAATTCCCCCTTGTTTTAGGTTACTTGTAACATTTTAATTGATTATGTAAGACCATAGAAGGAAGACTCTCCTTTTAGACCCAGATTGCATGTTAGAAACTGATTTACATGGAATCTATGGAAGCAAAATACCCATTATGTATAGGTGAATAAATTATGTTAATTTGAGTTTAATTTTGGGAGACTGTCTTCACTTTTTAAAAATTAATTATTTTTCATTTTTAGAGAGCACCTACATGAGTGGGGGAGAGAGGGGTGGGCAGAGGGGGAAAAAGAGAGAGAATCTTAAGCAGACTCCGTGCTTAGCATGGAGCCCATCTCAGGGTTCAGTCCCAGAAACCTGGGCTCATAACCTGAGCCAAAATCAAGAGTCAGACACTCCATCAACTGAGCCACCCAGGTGCCCTTGGCTTCACTTTCTAAATAGGTTATTACATAGTGGTATTAAAATAATTTTTTGAATGGTTATTTTAGAGAGAGCACATGCAAGCAAGCAGGAGAGGGGCAGAGAGCAAGGGAGACACAGAATCCGAGCAGGCCTCAAGCTCTGAGCTGTTAGCACAGAGCCCAATGTGGGGCCTGAACCCACGAACCGTGAGATCGTGACCCTAGCAGAAGTTGGATGCTTAACTGACTGAGTCACCCAGGTGCCCCATCAAAGATTGACTTTTTAATAGATGCTGTACAGTTATCAGAGTAAGACAGGATATGTTTTGTCATGGAAGCTTCAGCTGTTTCACTCTACATACATGTTGGGCCCTATTGGGCATCATTTTGACTATTTTGTTAGACTTGACTGCTCCAAGTGCTTCATTACCTATTGTAGGCATAGGTTTCTTCTCTGAAAGTTACAAATGCATCATGCTGATAGTTTCTACATTCATGTCTTAGTGCTGTTTTTTGGATGTAAGAGCAAATAAGCCTATAATACTTAAACAATTAGTTAAATGGACTTGAGTTAAAGAAACATGGACTAAGCTGCCTTTGAGCATTTGTGTCCTCATAACTTGCTGTCCCATACGGCTACAGTCACACGAGTAGATAATTATAGTCAATTGTGTTACGTACTATAGTGGAAAGATGGGGAATCACAGGAGCAAGTCCATCTGGTGGTAGCAGAAGGACTTCTTGAGTCAAGCCTGGAAGGAAGAGTAGATGTTTGGTGAGTAGATGCTAGAGGGGGTATATTTTAGACAAACACAATGTTCAGGGTAGGGACTGCAGAGACAAAAAAAAAAAAAAAAAGTAAAAAAAAAATTGAATATTGTGAATTTTTTTTTACAGCATTAGCTAATTTTAGATAGAAACTGTACAAACATGAGCAAGATAAATTCAGTTTCTCTGTTGTGATTATAATATAAATATTTACTCCATTATTCCTGGTTTTCACAGGGACCTTTCTATACTTGCTTGGCCAGAGAGCATCTATGAATGACGTATTCCAGACCTGAGCTGGCTCTTTTGAAGCCAGGAGAAAGAAAAAGAGTACTTTTTCACAACTATAAATTATAATTGCTTCTGTTTATCAAATGCCTGTTCTATATGAGAGATTTTATATAACATCATCTTCTCCTCACAAAAACTTTGTGAGAGAGGCATTATTTATGCTTATTCCCAGCTATGGAAACCAAGGTGGAAATGCACATAAAACCAAGGGACTTGCACATAATTAATAGGTGGCAGAAATGGGATAAGAGCCCAGGGCTGTCTGACTCCCAAGCCTGTGTTTTTTCCACTGAAAACCGCCTTAGCAAAACTCTGGAGTTTGGCGTTTGAGACTCTACAAGAGAATAAGCAAAAACAGAGTGTGAGTTGGAGATAGAGGAAGATAAGATTTGATCTAAAGAAGGGGCAGGAAGTTGTGCCTCTGAAGGCCCACACACTGGGCTTGGAGGGTGATCAGGAAGCCTCAGAGAGCTTCGATGGCACAGTGGTATGCACGCTGGCAGGCTCTCTTTCACAGGGGAGCATTGCTCCATGCTTGTTAAAGAAAAAGAATATTTGGACAAGGAAAAAAATACTTGGCGTTTAGGAAATTTAGTGTAGACATAAAATTGCAAAGTCATAGGCAAAGCATCTCTTTGGTGTCAAAGATCAAGAGGTGAAATCTAGTGTTGCAAAAAACAAAGTGACTGGTCATGGCACTGATTTTGCTTCTTACCCTTGTAACATTTGGCGTTGGCAGATGTCGGGGTTGATAAGTATTTTTATGTGGAGAGTGAAGACTGTTGCTCTCTGAGGAGTTGAGGCCTGGAGAAGGCGTGGGAGGGCGGGTATGAGAAATGCTCTTCGTTCAAAAACAACAGTGGGTCGGCTCAACGATGCCACTTTGCAATTTAGGACGTGATCCCTGCCTGTTGATGTGTTCTATCAACATCTGTCACATCACCGGACAGGAAATTTCAGAAGGCAAAGGCGAATGGCCTTTATTAAAGGCCCCAAGTTTTCCATTTGTGCAGAAGCAGAGGATGAGGCCCCAGTGGAGTCACTCAAGAGCTGACTGGTGTCAAGATCTGTTCTAGGGCTTTCATTGTTTTGCTGATGATTTTTGTTGGACCTTGGTGTCTTTTTGCTCTGGGTGTTGTAAATTTGACATTTATAAGGATGATTTACTACAATTTAGTTCTTAAGGTTTTATAAAATTATAGGCCTATAAAATAGCTTCCTTTCATTCAATCGGTGGAACAGTAAACATTATCCCTTCTTCTTCTGGCCTCTTTGAAGGTTCCCTTTAGCTCATTTAAATGAAAGGAATTGGTGCGTCATTCCCTACAGAGACCCTGCTTCCAGCTTTCACTGCACACTTTGCACCAGTTAAATGCGTAGCTTGTCATTCTGACACATTTTTTTTTTTTTTCTGCATAGTTGAGCTTTGATAGTTTCTGAGAAGTGGCATCAAATTACCTCCCTGGAAAGAGAGGAAAGTTTTTACTCTTTTTTCAAGGCAGGTGTCTGATCATGTAGGGGAGGACACTGGGTAAGAGAATTCCCTGTTTTTGTCTCTTTCTGCCCTTGTTTTTAAGACTGTTGTGACTTGAACCTTCCCTGCCTTTGGCTTATCCTCCAGTTTTTGCCTTGTTCTTCCAGGAAGCGATAGTCTATTATGAAATGTTCACAGCCTAGCTCTGAACTTGATCTATGAGTTCCTAACACATGAACATAGTTGAGTTTCCCAAATTGATGCTTTGGGTTCAGAATTTCAGAGTATAGTACACCTAGGCAAAAAGGTAGTCAGCCCTAGCGGGAGGGTATAGTCAGTTGTGGTAGAGACCAATATTTGCTGGGAATAAAGTGCTTTCCTGAAAAAAACAATAAGTATTTGTAAGGAGCAAAGAAAGGCTTTTTTTTTTTTTTTCTTTCTATAGATGCTTATTAGGATCTATAAAAGATGATATAAAAGATGATCTCCTTTCTCCCTAGTCACTCTGGTTTTTCATCTCAGGCTCAGGATTTGTAGAATTCGGTTGGAAAAAAGGAGGGCCAAGGTTGACAGCCCTGCTTCCACACTGGTGGTCAGGAGAAGATTATGCAAAAAACGACCTTTCTGGGAACTGGACTCCTAAGAGACTCAGTTTCAGAAATGTGTTATTACATATTAAAATCCAGAGAAGATGGATATTTCTTTTTGAAAATCATCACTTTTTTTTATTTTTTTATTTTTTTATTAAAAAAATTTTTTTTTAACGTTTATTCATTTTTTGAGACAGAGAGAGACAGAGCATGAATGGGGGAAGGTCAGAGAGAGAGGGAGACACAGAATCAGAAGCAGGCTCCAGGCTCTGCGCTGTCAGCACAGAGCCTGACATGGGGCTTGAACTCACAGACCGCGAGATCATGACCTGGCCGAAGTCAGACGCCCAACCGACTGAGCCACCCAGGCACCCCGAAAATCATCACTTTTCTATAACCCAAACGGGTATTGGTAAAGAATACAGGCTATGAATGTCTCTATTGAACTTGGCCTGGGACAGGAGCTCTGTTCATGAGCATCGCGATCAATGTATTTAGACAGGAAGGAGTGATCTTTTGCAAAAGGTGACATACAGTTGAAGTGGAGTTTTACTTAGGGTACCCCACCCTCCCTTCCCCTAAATGTTTCTAGCATTACGGGTTTGGTTTCTAATCTTATTTTGCTGTGCAAGCTGCAAAAATGTCAGGTTTTTCTGACTGTTCCTCTGCCTTCTGATTACCCTTTTAAGCAGTGCTGATTGCAGGAAATTGCTGTGGTGCAAGGCGGGTGTCACAACATGCAGTGATTAAAACCCGCATGTGTCATTCACTGCCTGATGGAAGTAATCACACAGAGGGGAAGAGCAGATAAAGAGCCTGCTAAATGTGCATGGGGGGCTGGTCCCGCATTTGGGTTCAAGGATTTTGAGTTAAAGAATCGAAACTGGTGTGGGTAAGGCTTGTGTTTTCATTTTGTTTCGTTCTGAGTCCTCAAAACTTCTAAACAGGATCTGGGGCTCTGAACATTATTTTCCTAAGGAAAACAAATTGTTGCTTTTTACCAAACACAGGGTCCCATGACAGTAGAATAGTGGTTAAACATATCAAGGGCCAAGAGACTGGGATGTAAATGGAATGAACGGGTGAGAATAAAAGGGGAAAGGCCTGAGTAGCCCAGTCCTACAAGACGGCTCCCACTTGGCCCTGCCACAGCCACACTCCAGACATCAGTAACCGGTCCAGATTGTCACTTCCGACCAGCTGTAGATGGGAAGTTCCAGCAACCCCCTCTTTGGGTTCGTTTAATTTGCTAGAGTGGCTCACAGAGCTTAAAGAAACATTTACTTAAGTTTACCAGCTTAGTGGGCAGGATATTATAAAGGATACAGAGGAATAGCCAGGTGGAAGAGATGCATAGGGCAGGGAGTGTGGGATGGAGCTCAGAACTCCCATCCTTCCCAGGTGTACACACTCCTCACGCTTCTATGTGTTCATCAACCTGAAGTTCTCTGGACCCTGTCCTGGGTTTTTATGGAGGCTTCGTTACACAGGCATGATTGCTGAAATCATTGGCCGTGGGTGTGACTGAACTCTTGCCAGCCCCTCTTCCCTCCCTGGAGGTCAGCAGGGTGGGACTGAAAATTGTAACCGCCCCATCAGGGCAGTTAGGTCACACAATTGGTTCTGGCCATCCGTCCCCATCCTTCGCCCCCACCTGAGGGCTTTCCCCAAATCTCCTGATTAACAGAAGACCCAGAAGACACCCTTATCGCTCTCACCACTTAGGAAATTACAAAGGTTTTAGGAGCTCTGTGCCAGGAACAGAGATGAAGACCAAATATAAATTACTTATTATAAATCACATTATCACCACTAAGCTATTTAAATTATTTGCTTGTTCTGGAAAAGTAACAAATCCCACTCTCTTCCCCTCATCTGCTCTTGTGCTTCCCCTGTGTGACTGAGCCCTAGTAACTGAGTTCCCATTGTGGACTCCTTCGCTTGAGGCATCGGACCATCAACATTGCTTGAACAAAGAACATTATGAATCCAGCATTGTAAAAGATATGGAAGGCATCCACTGATTATTTTTTATTTGTTTCCCCCAGGTACAGAACCCTGGTATTTCTATTTAATTAACGGATTTCTTAATTTTAACGTAGCCTTTGCTTTGGCTCTTCTGGTCCTACCACTGACTTCTTTGATGGAGTACCTACTGCAGAGGTTTCATGGTGAGTGGAGTAAGGGATGGAAGGTTTCTGGGGAGGAAAGAGCAAGTAACAATGTTTACCAAGAAGTGAAAATGAATCTACTTATTCTCTTCTCCATTTTCTTCCCATGGCAATGGTTGGCTTATCAAATTATCATTCTGTGTTTGTAGATTATTTAAATTTATGTGAAGGTTCAGTTAATAATTGCAAGTTAGGTTGACAAAGGGAGGAATTTTATGTCCCTTCGAGTGAGGAAGTCAGGATAGCATACGGAACCGCATGGGGAGGCAAAAACAGTCATAAAATCTCAGGAGATGAAAGTATTTGAGTCTTGGGTTTTTTAAAGAAATGTGTAGTGATATGGATAATTGTTGAAGATAATAATAAGAAGAGGTAAATACTCCTTGGGAAATTACTTTAACCAAAAATTTGAAAACCCAACCATACAGGGATTTCCCTCAAATTTGATACTGAAGTGAGAGAAGCTTTGGACTTCCTGAGAAACATTATGCTTCTCTTTGTTCCGTTTTGCTTCTGTGTTTGCCTTATTGTGGAAGGTTTGGTTTGTCATTTATTTTGCTTGCTCTGATTCCGTAGTGCACAGCCAGTGTTTTCTCAAGTTGTCACAGATTTGGATATCTGGTGCCCATGTTTCGTTTATGGAAGACAGATTTGAGCAGAAATTCATATGAGCTTTGGAAAGAGATTTAATTTCAGACATTTCAGTCTGATTTGGATGCCATATGATCTCTCCATCCCGCCCCCCATTCTGCTTTTCTGCTATTAATGGTTTGTAGAGTTCACTGTGTTACACTATTTGAATACGAAAGCAGCCTCCAGTCACTGGTTTTGTTTTAGCATAACCATAATGCCATTATCCTAATAAAATCAGCAATTCCTTAATATCTAATACCCAGTTGGTACTCAGGTTTCCTACACTGTCTGAAAAACAGCTTTTTATAGTTGTTTAAAAGAGGTTCTAAAAAAGGGTCATATACTGACTTTGATGTTAAGTTTCTTCAGCTTTTTACGAGGTTCCCCCCTCTTGTTTTTCCTCCTGAATATTTCTAAAGAAATCAGGTCACCCATCTTGCATAATGTCCCACATTTGGATCCAGCTGTCTGTCACCTGGGGCGTTAACTTAGTCCTGGATTCCTTGCATGTCCTAAGGATCATTTTATCTCTTTTTTTTTTTTTTTGAAAAGTAACTTTTTTTTCTTTACTGTAAAGATAATTTATGCTTGTAGAGAATTTGGACATGCTTGTGATGTAAGTATAAAAACAGCATATTAAGCTGTTCTCTACATTACGAATCCAATTTTGTTTTAAAAATGTGTAATTTGCACACATGTCCACCTAGTAAAAAAAAATGAGTGCTGTTTTTTCTTTATACTTTCTGCGTATTTTATAATAGAAAAATGTTCTTTTAAAGAGAAAAAACCAGAAAAACATAAAGAAGCAGGAAAGTTACCTATTTTCTCATCATGTGATACAACTGTGGTTATGATTTTGTAATTTTACAGAGGACATTCAAACAGGTTAGGCCATATTTTATTTTAGTTTTTTAAATGTTTGTGTAGTTTTCAGAGTGAGTGAGATGGAGTATGAGTGGAGGAGGGGCAGAGAGAGAGGGAGATAGAATCCAAAGCAAGTTCCAGCCTCTGAGCTGTCGGCACAGAGCCCATTGTGGGGCTCGAATTCAGGACCTGTGAGATCATGACCTGGGCCGAAGTCGGATGCTTAACTGACAGAGCCACCCAGGTGCCCCAGTGGGCCATATTTTACAAATATATTTGCTAGCCTTGAAGATACAGAAAAGGATTTCATTTTTTTGTAATCAAGAAAATTCCAACCTAAAATACTTCTTGGAAAGATGTAAATCATAGATTATCACCTAAAATTTTAAGGTAAGATCTTAGAGTAGAAAGTTTAAAGGATAAGCCTGGTATTGCATTTGAAGAATTTTCATCCCTAAAGAGTTTCTACAAAAATACTGATAAGTTAGAAACACCAAAGTGGATCTTGATGACAGTCCTGAGCTTTTCCTCTAAACTTGCTCTTTGTAGACATAACACCAGGGGGCGCTGTCGATCTACCCTTTGCCAATGATTTCTAGCACTGCTGATCATCACTCATAGAAGCACAGTAGGGGATGCCTTCACCGTGGGTTGCAGGTTTATCGGTCAGTGTTCATGTGCCTAACCACAGGAACTTTCCAGCAGGTGCTTGAGTCTTAGAGCTCATTAAATGGCTTTAATTCTTTCACATGCCTTGAGTATATGTTAGTTTCAGTTTTAAGATTCAGAGTGGATGGGTATTGTGAGAGAGGAGAACAAACATCATCAGGAAACTTCCTTTAAGAGTTGCTTTTATATTTGCTTTGAGACAGACTCTTTTGCCATTTGTAGCTTGACAAAAAACGATGGGTTTGAGAATCCAACTTTTTCTTTCCTTTGGTGTAAATCTATTTCAACAGACTGGTATATAAGAAAGGAGATTAATCTATTAAATAGAGCATAGGAATTAAAACCCAAGAAATGAGTTTATGTTATGCTTTTGGTTAATCTCAGGAACCTTTACCTTAGTGGCAGGACTCACTGAGGAGAGAAGGCTTTTCTTCTTTATCCAATATATTAAGATTTATTACCCAGTCCCTTGACTTTGATTTGTGTTCCAGCCAAGTCCAGTATTGCAACTCACATTAGAGGCTGGCTTTCTTGGGGGAGCTCAGGAGTATATACCTTTTTCTACTTGACCCCTTTATTGCATCAGAGAAAGTGTGAATATAAAAGCTGAAACATTTTATGGGGTGCCATACACATAGGGTGTATTCCCATCTGAGATCAAGAGAACACTGAAACTAAATATGTTGTTTTATTCTAACATGGTGAAAGGTGGATGTTTTTCTGTGTCTTACAGTTCAGAATTTAGGCCACCCGTATTGGCTTACCTTGGCTCCAATGTATATTTGGTTTATAATTTTCTTCATCCAGCCTCACAAAGAGGAGAGATTTCTTTTCCCTGTGTATCCACTTATATGTCTCTGTGGTGCTGTGGCCCTTTCTGCACTTCAGGTGAGTTTCAGGGAAATGTACATTTGCTTCGTTCTGTTTCACTTGTTAAATTGGTCATAAAGCTTAAAGGCAAATTACAGTATGCTTCCCCCAAGATACTTTATCCATACAATAAACCTGATAAACATATTAAAGTAACTACCATTGTTTATGTATTGCTTGTTTGGCTGTTGATCATACTCTTCGCTGATTACATATTTGCATTGTTAACTGGTGTGTTAATTTCTTTCTATTGCCAACCAGAATCCACTTGCTATTAAAGGAATTTGGTTAGATCGTTGTATAGGCCTACCACAAGATGGTGGCGCCATGGCAGAAATAATGGAACATCTGCTCCTTAGCTATGAGATCAGATTAAAACTTGCTCAAGTGTTGGGATAACATCAGGCAGTTAGCAATATGGGACACTTTGTAATCCTGGCTTAAAACCTGCCCAGGTCAATTCCTTTTCAGAATTTATCTTGGATGTATCTGTATTTGTGGTCTCAGAAGCCTCCAGGCTCTCTCTCTTTATTTTTTTTAAGTTCATTCATTTCATGACTGAGGGAGGGGCAGAGAGAGAGGGAGACAGAGGATCCCACTGTTAGTGCGGAGCCTGATGCGGGGCTTGAGCCCACGAACTGAACCGTGAGATCATGACCTGAACCGAAATCCAGAGTCAGATGCTTAACTGACTGAGCCTCCCAGGCGCCCCTCCAGGCTTCTTTTTGACCTCTGCTGCCATTTGCAATTGGCAGAAAAGAGTAATTAGGGAAGCATTTTTTTTTTCCTTAACACTTCTATAGTGCTATAATTCACAAACCATATGATTTACCCATTTAAAAAGCATAGAATTAAATGGTTTTTAGTACAGTCACAGGTCTGTGTAACTATCACCACAGTCAATTTTAGAGCATTTTTATCATCTCAAAAGCTCTGTACCCCTTAGCTGTCATATCTCCCAGCTATAAGCAACCACTAGTCTACTTTCTGTCTCTGAAGATTTGCCCATGGAGTCCTAAAATACATGGTCCTCGTGACTGGCTGCTTTCAGTTAGCCTCATGTTTTTTTGTTTTTTTTTTTTTTTTAATTTTTAAAAAAATGTTTATTTTTTGAGAGATGTAGAGAGCACAAGTGGGGGAGGGGCATAGGAGAGAGGAAGACACAGAATCTGAAGCAGGCTTCAAACTCTGAGCTGCCAGCACAGAGCCCAGTTCGGGTCTCCAACTTGGGAATGGCAAGATCGTGCCTTGAGCCGAAGTCGGACACTTAACCAACTGAGCTACCCGGGCGTCCCATCGGCATCATGTTTTTAAGGCTCATCCATGTTAGGTTTATAGTTTTAAGAAAGAATTTTAATTATAAATGTAATTGCACTTTATTGCAGATAATAAAGTTTTAATTGTTTAAAATCACTAAGTTAGCCCTACTATCATAACAAAACCATCTTCCAGCATATTTGCCTATCATGTACCATACTTGATGATGGTTATAATCTGACATCTAACTTAATATGTCTTTTACATATTATATAATGTGTCTTTTACATATATATATGTATATGTACATATACATATTATATAATATGTCTTTTACATATCATTTTCAGTGTTGCCAAATTTATACCCATTATTTGAATAGGAGTATGTTCTCAATTTGGCATAATACATAACATTATTGTATATGTAAACTACTGAACTTATATCTATGATTAGATATATAATTTATGGTAGGTTTAAGTTGCTTATTTATTTCAGGATTATAAATAATGTTAGGATGAATATCTGTCTTGAGGTATATGGATTGTTTCCTTAGGACAGATTCTTTAAAATATGAAAGGAGTTCAAACCCACTGATGGCAATAGATTTGTTGGCAATATATTTATTGATGGCAATAGCTATAGATGGCAATATTTGTAATAGATTATAAAATTGCTTTCCAAAAGTAGTTCTAGTCTAGGAGGGAAAGAAACCAATAAATCTAATGGGAAGGTACTCACAGACTGTAGAACTCATGCATACATGTATATATTGTAATAATACTCATCTAGTTTGTAAAATAGTTCAGGTAATTAACAGCATTTTCCTGATGTTCTATGAGAGGAATTCTTTTGTTTGGTCATGAGACATTTTCTTGATACCAAAAACTTTGATGAAAGCTTGTCAGTGGAGGAAAGTAAAGATTAATACTTGTTACATCAAAATAGAGATACTGCATATATCAAAGCAAACTGCTAAAAAGCACTTTTGTTCTTATTTATTAAAAAAAAATGTCTTTTGGGGCACCTGGGTGGCTCCGTCGGTTGAGTGTCCGACTTCAGCTCAGGTCATGATCTCACAGTTTGTGAGTTCGAGCCCCGTGTAGGGCTCTGTGCTGACAGCTCGGAGCCTGGAGCCTGCTTCGTATTCTGTGTCTCCCTCTCTCTTTGCTTATCCTGCTCACGCGCGCTCTCTCTCTCTCTCTTTGTCTCTGTCTCAAAAATAAATCAATATTTAAAAAAAAAATTTTTTTTTCAACGTTTATTTTTTTTGGGACAGAGAGAGACAGAGCATGAACGGGGGAGGGGCAGAGAGAGAGGGAGACACAGAATCGGAAACAGGCTCCAGGCTCTGAGCCATCAGCCCAGAGCCTGATGCGGGGCTCGAACTCACGGACCGCGAGATAGTGACCTGGCTGAAGTCGGACGCTTAACCGACTGCGCCACCCAGGTGCCCCCAAAAAAATGTTTTTTAAGCCGGCTCCACACCCAGTGTGGACCTGCCCTCATGCTCTGGGATCAAAAGTTTCATGCTGTACCAACTGAGCCACCAGGCACACCAGCACTTTCATTTAAATATTAAAAAAACAAATTATTAGGACTTTCTAAGCACTAGAGAGATGTCTATATACTTTTCCTGTGAAGCTGGTGAGAATTCCTCTGGTTGGAATTACCCATAGATTACCCATAAATTACCCATAGATAATTTAAACAGAGCTTGCTTTCATCTTCGAATTTGGAGTGGGCACTCACTGTTGGCAAATGCTCAGACCCTTGATGGAACCTCTTTGGCTGCTTCTTCCCCTCTTGGTGTTAGGATGTTTCATGATAGTGTTCTGTATATTATGCAAGTTCTTTTTTTTTTTCAATACAGTTTTCTTCCCTTCTAGAAATGTTACCACTTCGTGTTTCAGCGATACCGTCTGGAGCATTACACTGTGACGTCGAACTGGCTGGCGTCAGGAACGCTCTTCCTGTTCGGCCTCCTGTCCTTTTCCCGCTCTGTGGCACTGTTCAAAGGTAGAGGCACACAGTGCCCATGCTCGCAAGGCACTTCATCTTGGGTTTTGCTCTGTGTGTGATTATTACACTTCAGCGTTAGCTGGGAGGAGGACTTTCCTATAAAGAGAGCCTATGGGCTTCATTTGTGATTGGGCTGTGACTTATCTAAGATTAAAGAGAAGATTGACAATTCCTTTTGCAGTGATTAACTATAAAAGCTTTTTTTCTATTCTGGTGTTTTTTAATTTTATTTTTTAGAGGATGCTTTTTCATTTTGAGGAATGAATTAAAGAAGCCTTCAACATAGGAAGCAAATTTGGGGCTCAATTCCCATGATCATACTCTTCCTATAGTCATTATTTGGGTCCACAAGATTAAAATGTGCTCAAAGAACAGAAGCGAGAAAGGCGGAAGGGTGCACAGAAGGGCAAGAAAGCAAATTATATTTGGTAAAACAGGGTCTCTGCTGTGATCATCTTCGTAACTGTAGAGACGCTGTGTGTCAAGGGAGCCGGCTTCTTGCTGCCATTGTTGGGGGCCTTCACACTCTTAAATTACACATGGATTACAGTGGGACATTAACATGCATCATGATTAAATGTTAGACTCTCATCTTACATGTCTTCAGCTTTCACAAACCTTTCTCCCTTCCAGGGTATCACGGGCCCCTTGATTTGTATCCAGAATTTTACCGAATTGCCACGGACCCAACCATCCACACTGTCCCAGAAGGCAGGCCTGTGAATGTCTGTGTAGGGAAGGAGTGGTATCGATTTCCCAGTAGCTTCCTTCTGCCTGATAAGTAAGTTGTTTCTAAATCCCCAAGGTTTTAAATCCAGGAGTAAAAATAGCAATTTTGTGGCAAAGTCTCCCTAAGTTTACTTTCATTTTGGGGTTTTCACAAAAAGTTTTTGAACAACGGGCCACTTCCGAGCTGTGAGGTCTGCACTGTGTGACCATTTCCTGTGTCCAGTAGAGTGAGCACTGTGTCCGGCTGTGCACCCTGCACTACCTGTGACTATAGACACCTGGGAACTTCTAAAAACACTCTGGGACCTAGACTCCTGCTAGTGGCTCTTTCTCAGGATTCATATTTAAATTTCTATCATCTGATATTAATCGATTTCCAAAAGTGGTCCAGAAACTCAGGCTAAAAGGATATTTTTGAAGAAGAAGTGTTGGTCATCCAATAACGGTATAAGTTCTTTACCAAAATATGGACAGTGGGGAGAGCTGTGGTTAAGATATCTGTACCTTTATGCTGTTGTTGGATGATGATAGCATAGACTGTGGAGTTCCTTGTGTTGGCTTCATGTGGACAGAGAAAGTTCTATTTACGGAAAAGGGAAGTCAGGTTAAGATGAGTCCTGATGCGGCTTAGCCGGTGGAGGTATTTTGTGTGTAGTGCAGATCTAGTGTCCGTCACTAATGATTCAAGGAAAATGGTTTTAAGTATTAACTTTAGCCTTTGCCTTTTATATTTGAAATAGTTTCCTAACTAAAGATATTTTTGACAGTTGCTCAGGAACAAAGTATGTCTCCCATGGTGTGTTCTTACATCTTACTCTTTTCCTGTTCAATGAATTTGCTTTAATTTTGGTAAATGCCTCTGATCATGTGGTAATTGGTGACAGACTGGCATGGTTCTCCGATGTTTGGTGGTATGACCGTTTGGTTGCAAATTTTACTGCCAAGAGTTGTTGACATTGATCGAGAGACTTCTCGATGCAAGTTTCTCAACGATGTTGGACTGAGTTATGACCTCTGCCTCTCTGCTCCCTGGTGGATCGAGGTTTTAGCAGAAATATATTTTTTCCAAGTGAAATGTTTTTCACATGAATTTGGGGGGGGGCTTGTTTATTTCAAGTACATTTGGCAATATGGGCCCCCTGTGTTTTCCTTACTCTCTCTTATTTGTGTTTCTGACAGTTGGCAGCTTCAGTTCATTCCATCAGAGTTCAGGGGCCAGTTACCAAAACCTTTTGCGGAGGGACCCCTGGCCACCCGGATTGTTCCTACTGACATGAATGACCAGAACCTGGAGGAGCCATCCAGATACGTAAGGGCAACATTCTCCCGTTACTACTTTGAACAAAGTTCTACCCCTAAAATCTGTTGGCATACATGTTAGAGCATTGATGAAATGGGAATGTCTTAGAAAGTGATTCCTTCAGGGTAAGAGTTGTAATGGGTTTGTAGAGAAAGAATAATAGCACTTTTATTTTAAAATTTCCTTTTGCTTTCTATGTGAAACAAGTAGTGTAGTGTATTTTCTAAGCCAGTCTAGAAAGTTTCTTGTGTTGAATTCGAATCATCGTCTTGAAACGCGTTCTGAAACTCTCATCATTCCCTGGCCTATTAAAATATTCGGTGGGGAGCTTTCAAATTCTCAGTAGATCTTTGACCTAACTGCTAGTGCATTCTGGTTTTAGCAAATGGGTAGTCGTGAGTGCAGGCTGTGTTCATGGTGAGCACGTGGAGCCTTCCCTGTCAGGATTGTGCCCTTTTCCCCACTCATCGTCACATACTCCAATATCCCATGTGGTTTTATTTCAGCTCCTTTGAAAGAGGACACTTGCGTCATTGATACTTGTAAAATCGTTCATGGTAGAAAAGGTGAGAGCAGTAATGCTCCTGGTTCCCAGAGACAGTAGAAGAATATTTTATAGAATTACTAGAAAACGCTTTTTTTTTTTTTTTTTTTTTGCCAATCTGTCTTTTAAAGAAACATTGAATGGTAGATGACAAATACGTTTTGTTTAGGTTTTCCCATGTACTTATTATGTGAAATGATGGGGGCTTGTGGTATTGTGAAGTGCTCCTGTGGCCTTTCAACTCCCAGACAGAGACCTTCAGGGCCGAGCAATGAGATTCTTACCGCGGGCCTTGTAGCCATAAGCTGTGGAGGCTGCCGTTGTAAGATACAATGGCCTGGCCCTCTCAGAAGGTGAGATCTTTATTCCACTGAGTGGTTGATTTTAGAGCTTTCTTTATAACTTGAGTCTCTGATTTCTGTAGCATTGAAGATAGCCCGGGATGGGGTAAACTGTTGTTGGTCACTTTTGTTTTAGCTGCGCATACTCTCCCGACAGCAGGCTTTGATGCGTAGGGACTCCCCATGAGGAAACTGGGTAGTCAGAAGGCTAGGCACGTACAGCATGATGGGAGAAAGATACAGATTGAGCTTGAGGTTGTCGTAGTTATGTTTTAGGAAGAAGTAATACAGAGCTAGTAGTAAAAAGGAGCATGGACTTTGGAGTCAGGTATTCTGAGTTCAAATCCCAGGTCTGTTTACCTTGGTGACCTTGGGCAAATGGGTTAACTTCTCTGTTCAACTAATATCAGTTTCTATCTGTAAAATGAGAATAATGACGCTCACTTTGGATGATTATAATGAGATGCTGTATCTGTCATATTTAGCGTAGTATCTGGTACATGGGATTTCCCACAAATGTTCTTTATCTGATAATGGTATATATCACATGGATTAGAGGTAAGGGAGCCCTAAAGAGGTTTTATAATCAGCTTCAATCTCTCTGTCCATCCTTACTTCTCTTGTTCTCCAACCTGATTTTTGTCCACTGACACTCACATTACCTTTTCCATCCCAATGACTTTGCTTCTTTTGGTGACCACGCCTGGACCACCTTTGTCTCCCTCCTTTGTCTCCCTCCTTCGTCTCCCTCCTTCTGCCTTAGGAGGTAGCCTTTCCCAGCTGTTGAAGCTGAGCTGTGCTCCTTTAAATGCCTTAAATACTTACTTGTACCATTCATTTAGCCATTTAATTTTGTCTTATGTTACTTACGTATTTCTGATATCTGTGTCCTGTCTTTCCCCATCAGCCTGTGCATGCTGTGAGGAGAGCCCTGGTTTTTTTCTGTATTCACCACAGCCTCGGGGGTAGTGCTGTGCCTGCTTTCCGAGTGGAGAAATGAACATTCCTCATCACTGTGGTAGTGATGTGGAGAGAGAGCTGGCCAGAGAATCTGCGGGGGCCTTTTGCACACTTCTTGGGCTTTGGTCCCTGGGTTTCTTTGGGTAGGTCATACCCCCGTGTTCTGTGCTACCAAACACTGTTAAATTCAGTTGAGTGGCTCTATGTTACCTTTATCCAAAAAGCCAAGATTTTTCAGAATACCTTTGGGAGTCACCAAAATACTGTCTGATAAAAACAGGGACGAACAAGTCAGATCTACGAGTGTGTAATGTCTTCCGTTGTGCTCACCCGCCTTCCTGTGTTGGAGAGTTTTCTGCAAAGTTCTTTCTGACATTTCTTACGTGGTAGGGCAAGTGGGCCTCCAAATCCAGGCTGCTCACCTTTCACCCTGTAGAAAGTAGAAGAGACATTGGATGGCCTACTGTGAAATCTTTGTCAGCAATGGTCAGGGATTTGTGTCTTCCAGCCAGCTATTTTTAAAAAGGTAGTGGTTTTCCTCTGGTGATAAAAGTAAAATATGTTCGTTGTATAAAATAATGGAAGCTATGAATAAAAAAGTACTATATAATCTTATTACCCAAATATTAAACCAGTGTTAGCACTTTGGTTTTTTTTTTTTCCTTTCACTTTTTTCCCTTGCGTATATGGGTGTGTGTATGTGTGTGTGTGTATAAAAGGTCAATTATTTTTTTAAGTGTTAATGTTGTAGTTTAAGAATGGTGCCAGGGAGTGCCTGGCTGGTTCAGTCAGTTAACCGTCTGGCTCTTGAATTTGGCCCAGGTCATGGTCTCACGGTTCTATTGTGGGATTGAGGCTGACGGTGTAGAGCCTGCTTGGGATTCTGTGTCTCTTCCCCTGCCCGTCCTCTTCTCAGATGCATGCACACATGCTTTCTCTTTATTAAAAATAAATATATACACATTAATAAAAAAAACAGGTACCAGGATCATGTCTACAATGGCCAAATAACTTGGCCCAGTGTATAGAAGCACGTGCTGTACTATGTTACTTTTGTGACTTCTGTTACCAATCCTGGCTTTAAGTTAAGGTTCTTTGAAGAAGGCAAAATAATTACGGTCCCTGTCTTTCCTGAGCATGGTAAATAGCATGCCTGTTGGCTCTGAGTGACAGATTTTATCCAGCCTTCCCTGTCAGTGCTAAGTGATTGGGTCTGTCTCCTGTTTCTAGTCTGCATGGAAACTAGGAAACATGCATGGCTTCGTTTAGTTTGCTATTCTCCTTTACCTCTGAGTTTATCAAGAATAAGAGTGTCAAGGCTCTGTGGTTTGTAACACACTGTTAGAACTATATTGCAGAAATATTTTTTGCTCCATATTCTTTCATAATAGGTATCGAATAGCTTTTGAATATTTCATTATCGAACAGGTGGTATTCTTAGACTGGTACATGCCACATTTTCTTCCAGAATCAAACTCTGAATTGAGAAGATACATTTATGGCACAAAAGCAGAACACATAGACCAATGGAATAGAATAGAGACTCCAGAATTGACCCACAGAAGTATGGCCAACTAGTCTTTGACAAAGCAGGAAAGAATATCCAATGGGAAAAAGACAGTCTATTTAACAAATGGTGCTGGGAGAACTGGAGAGCAACATGCAGAAGAATGAAACTAGACCACTTTCTCACACCATTCACAAAAATAAACTCAAAATGGATAAAGGACCTGGATGTGAGACAGGAAACCATCCAAACTCTAGAGGAGAAAGCAGGAAAAAACCTCTCTGACCTCAGCCGCAGCAAATTCTTACTTGACACATCTCCAAAGGCAAGGGAACTAAAAGCAGAAATGAACTATGGGGACCTCATGAAGATAAAAAGCTTCTGCACAGCAAAGGAAACAATCAACAAAACTAAAAGGAAACCAATGGAACAGAAAAAGATATTTGCAAGTGACGTATTGGACAAAGGGCTAGTATCCAAAATCTATAAAGAGCTCACCAAACTGCACACCCAAAAAACAAATAATCCAGTAAAGAAATGGGCAGAAGACATGAATAGACACTTCTCTAAAGAAGACATCCAGGTGGCTGAAAGATGATCATCGTTACTCCTCATCAGGGAAATACAAAAAAAAACCACACTCAGATACCACCTCATGCCGGTCAGAGTGGCTAAAATGAACAAATCAGGAGACTATAGATGCTGGAGAGGATGTGGAGAAACGGGAACCTTCTTGCACTGTTAGTAGGAATGCAAACTGGTGCAGCCACTCTGGAAACAGTGTGGAGGTTGCTCAAAAAATTAAAAAATAGATCTACCCTATGACCCAGTAATAGCACTCTTAGGTATTTACCCAAGGGATACAGAAGTGCTGATGCATAGAGGCACTTGTACCCCAATGTTTATAGCAGCACTTTCACCGATAGCCAAATTATGGAAAGAGCCTAAATGTCCATCAACTGATGAATGGATAAAGACATTGTGGTTTATATACACAATGGAGTACTACGTGGCAATGAGAAAGAATGAAATATGGCCCTTTGTAGCAACGTGGATGGAACTGGAGAGTGTTATGCTAAGTGAAATAAGTCATACAGAGAAAGATACCATATGTTTTCATTCTTATGTGGATCCTGAGAAACTTAACAGAAGACCATGGGGGAGGGGAAGGGGAAAAAAAAGAAGGGAGGGAGGCAAACCATAAGAGACTCTTAAAAACTGAGAATAAACTGAGGGTTGATGGGGGGTAGGAGGGAGGGGAAAGTGGGTGATGGGCATTGAGGAGGGCAGCTGTTGGGATGAGCACTGGGTGTTGTATAGAAACCAATTTGACAATAAATTTCATATTAAAAAAAAGATACATTTAGTGTCTTCTCTTTATTACTTTACAAATCCAGTTTTTTGTTGGCTATTTCAAGGAGAATGCTTTCCTTCTGACTACAAATCTGATACCTAATGTGGGAGCTACAGGAGTAACCAACACCTGTACAGCAGAGAACTGAGACTTTGCTGATTTTTAACTTAATGCATAAGCAGCCTTGTAGGAAGCTTGTCCATCTGTTATCTTAAAAAAAAAAATGCAAGTGTTCATTGATGACTTTTCCCCAGACAGTGATACAGTCAGTTTGACTCTAACATGACACAGAGTTGCTAAAAATCATTGTGTGCTAAAAAGAGGAAAAAAAAAAAAAACAAACCACAAACAAACCCACAAGGCTTATGAGAAAACTGGGATTAGAGACACAGTACTCAAAAACTTTGTGACACATAAAAAAAAAAAAAAAGAGAATGGAGCATATAAAAATGGTAGCACAGTTTCACATATGTTAAGCAGCTACAAGTCCCTAAGTACTACAAGCATGTGGGAGTTGACCCTGAAAAAGACCTGAAGTTTGCTTGTGGCTGTGGTGCTGGAAGGGTTGCTGCTTGTGCAGCAGGGAAAGGGTGCTCTGCAATAGGACAGAAAGTCCTAACCCCAGTTACAGGTGCATGTGGCTTGGAGCGTATGGTGCACCCCAGAAGCTGGGGGACAGTGGGGTGTGCTCGTGTGCAGTTGGCATCCTCCTGCTCCCATTAGTTCAGCCGACTGTGGTTTTCTGGATTCACCTCGTGTTTCTCATAGATGAGATGCCACATGAGCAAAAGCAAAGAATGAATTATGGTCCAACTGTTTCCTAATATATCTGTTGTGTTGGAACAGATTTGCATTTTCAAAACAAGTGTTACGACAGAATTGACTGTATATTCAGTCAAAGCTTTGCTTATTTTGTTACTCCCTTCTTTTCCCTGTAACCAGTAGAAAGAATTACGAATTTGGAAGGGAACTCGAGGTACCATAGAGTCCGTGATGTGCTCACAGGGGTTGTCACCTGACAAAGGTTGGTCCGAGTGTAAGAGGCTAGCTACACTTAGGAGTCCCCAGTATGCTCTGCACCCGTCCTCTTACTTCCAAAGCCGCTTGTGGTTTATGTCATATGGCGTATCATTCGAGTATATGTTTGCACGTAATAGCTGAGCATTCTTCGATGTAACAGGATTGAATAGACTGTAAATAGCAGAGCAGGAATTTTTTAAGAACTTACTTTAAGCTTCTGGAGCGGGTGTTTTAAGTAGCAGTTACTGTATTTGTCTATAGATATCATCAGGGTCCCCACTCCCTTTTCTTTTCTCTATCATCTTTTTCTCATCCTTCCTCCTCCTTTTTATTTCCTTAAAGTTTATTAATTTTGAGAGCGAGAAGTGTATAAGTGGGGGAGGGGCAGAGAGAGAGAGAGAGAGAGAGGGACAAAGAGAATCCGAAGCAGGCTCTGTGCTCAAACTCACAAACCACCATGAAATCATGACCTGAGCTGAAACTAAGAGTCAGATGCTTAACCGACTGAGCCACCCAGGTGCCCCTGTCCCCACCCCCTGCTCTAAGAATAGGAAGTCCTTACTGCAGGAGAAAATAAAGTGTATTATAGATATCCTTGTGAACTGTTACCCGCCTGAGTGTCGAAAGAGCAAATTCAGATTGCTCTAATAGGTGCAGCAGAGTGAGGTTGGGATGACTAATAATTTAAGTGAAAGCTGTTGAAAATGCTTCTTGAAAATTAATTCCCTAGTCTATTATGTTGACATTTAGAAAAGTAAACTTGACACTATCTTTCGTGAGTAAATGACCAAAAACTTTGACCTGGAAGTTGACATTTTTTACAGCGCGGTACATTTTCACTCTTCATCGTAAAGTTTCAGGTGTCAAATATGCATTCAGCAAGGATGGGAGGTGACAAAACTGTAAAACGGCCTCTGCCTTTAGGTGACAACTACTTAACTGAAGGGGAGTTAGTATAAAAGAAGAAATGGAAAGCCAGAAGGATACCTGTCATCTTTCCCTATCAAATCTAGGCAGGATTTAATGGCAAGAGCCCTGGGTGGGAATCAGAAGAGCTTGTAGTTCTTCTCAGAAAGTGAGTGAAGTATATGTTTATTTCTTAAGCGACTTGGTAACTTTCCAAGGCCCCTGGGATAGTTGAACATGTGTTTCCAATTTGCTGTAACTACACCTGAAATCCAGTGGCTACCTCAGAGTATGCCATTGCCTGTTTGATAATCGAATATTTAATGGTGGCAGATCTTATCTTGACGCATGATCCCTGGGCCATGGGACCTGATGATGAGCAGAGCTGGAAGTCTGCAAATGCTTCTATCCCAAGGGGAGGACTGTGTGTCACGGGCACACTGTGCCGTGTGATGCCACCTGAGTGTGCTGCTGAGTTTGGAGAGTTGGAAAGATCCCTCCACAGCCTCATCCTGGGCTGAGTCTCTGTTACAGCTAATGAGCAAGAGCTGTGAGTATTAGTGCCCAGTGCCCCTTAGCTCATTCCTACCCCAGCAAAATGCACACCTTTTATTACCAGTGTGACGTCTGTGTCGGTTTCTTTCTTTGAGAATACATAGATTTTTTATGTCTGAGGTGGATTGTCATCCTTAACATAGATTTATTAATAAGACGTAAACTGTGTGCTAATGATTGTCAATAAATCAGTTTGGATTCCTTCCCGATACACCTTTTTTTTCTTGTGCTTTGGAGGTGCTGATTTGTTCTTCTCCAAAGCTTCTAGTGGGTTCTTAGAAACTGAAAGAAGTCAGATTTCTTTCAAAATGAGTCTTAAATGCTGTATTTTACAAAATTTTAAACTAAGGCATATTTTTAGCTTCAACAGCTGGTTGATATGTAGCCTGTGACTAATGAAATGAAACACATTTTTGTTTCACGATCATGTGTTAATGTCACCCTACAATTTTGTTATTTTTGATGCAAGAAAGAATGATTAAATCTGAGGAAACAAAAAAAAAAAAATGAGCTTTTTGGTTATACTTGAAGGCAGATTTAAATCCAGTCTCTTGGTTTTTGAATTGTAGACGATGTTAGGGAGCATGGGCTCAGATTTTGCAGTTTGAGATATTGACAAAACTGAGAGAAGAAACCATCCTGTCTGATTCTGGCTCTTGACCTAAGGGGCAGTAGCCACTCAGTGTCACCAGGGATTTCAACCAAGAAAACTCAAACTAAAAATAATCACAGTGAAACAGTCTGTATACAGTATGCTCCAGATTTTATAAGGAAAAATCTTATCTGTAGAAAAGAAGGTCTGGGACATAAACAGGTTGATGGTTTTTTTTTTTTTGTTTTTTTTTTTTGTTTTTTTTTGCGATTGGATTACAGGGGAATTCTTCTAAAAAATGCATTTAAAAATATTATAGTGAGTCATAGTTTACTTTCATTTTTTTTTTAAAGGCCCTAATGGGGCTATAAGTACCAAATCTTTGGAACTACCAAGATCTCTGGTGTGCTTTACAGATAACACTGCACATGCTGTCCCGTTGACCTCGGGTTTCCCGACTGAGCACAAGAATAACCTTCAAGTCAATTGGGAAACAGATTTGCTATTCAGTAATTTTTGCCTCTTAGCCTTCGGACCTCTTAGTTATTTCAATCGTTACATCTAAGACCACTTTTGCTTTTCCTGCTGCTAATTAGTTCTAGATTGCTTTTAAGAAATAAAGGTGGGGGCGCCTGGGTGGCTCAGTCGGTTGGGCGTCTGACTTTGCCTCAGGTCATGGTCTCACCATCCGTGGGTTCAAGCCCTACGTCAGGCTCTGTGCTGACAGCTCAGAGCCTGGAGCCTGTTTCGGATTCTGTGTCTCCCTCTCTCTCTGTCCTTCATCCACTTGTGCTCTTTTCCTCTCTCTGTCTCTCAAAAATAAACATTAAAAAATTTTTTTAAAAAATAAATAAAAGCAGTTTACCTATCAGCTATGAGGAAAAAGTTTTTTTAAACCTTGAATTAGGACAGCATGCTGCTGTGGCAAATAGATTGTGAAGTAATACGTTAAATTCTTCCAGTCAGAAAGAGAGTTAAAGAGTTAAATAATTCTTATTCTTTTTCTTTTTTTTTTTTGAGCAGTTTTTGGTTATGCTTTTTATTCTTTTTTTTTCCTTTGTATAATTTATTTATAATTTACATCCAAGTTAGTTAGCACATGGTACAACGATTTCGGGAGTAGATTCCTTAAACCCCTTACCCATTTACCCATCCCCCCTTCCACAAACCTCTCTAGTAACCCTCTGTTCTCTGTATTTAAGAGTCTCTTCTGTTCTATCCCCCTCCCTGTTTTCATATTGTTTTTGCTTCCCTTCCCTTATGTTCATCTGTTTTGTCTCTTAAAGTCCTCATGTGATTGAGGTCATATGTTTGTCTTTCTCTGAATAATTTTGCTTAGCATGATACCCTCTAGTTCCACCCACATAGTTGCAAATGGCAAGATTTCATTCTTTTTGATTGCCGAGTAATACTCCCTTGTATCTATATACCACATCTTCTTTAACCATTCGTCCATTGATGCACATTTGGGCTCTTTCCATACTTTGGCTGTTGTCGATAGTGCTGCTATAAACGTGGGGGTGCATGTGTCCCTTCGAAACAGCACACGTGTTTGGATAAATGCCTAGTAGTGCAATTGCTGGGTCATAGGGCAGTTCTATTTTTAGTTTTTTGGGGAACCTCCATACTGTTTTCCGGAGTGGCTGCACCATTTTGCATTTCCACCAGCAGTGCAGAAGAGATCCTCTCTCTCCGCATCCTCGTCAACATCTGTTGTTGCCTGAGTTGTTAATGTTAGCCACTTTGACAAGTCTGAGGTGGTATCTCAATGTGGAGTTAAATGAAATTTCAAAAAAAATTAAAAAGTTTGCCTGTTGTTGAGGCTCGCGCAGAAGGCCCTGTCCATCCAGTAAATGTGCCAGATACCGCCTGTTGGTGGGGGCCTTCCCCACAGGCTTGGGCTCCCTGGCCTAAGACGACGACGATCTGTCAGTCTTACCAGCGCAAGAATATTAGTCTCTAATCTTCTGGTATCTTTTTCATAGTCATTTTTAGATGCTTCTCCTTCTGTTCCTCCATTGGTTCATTCATGTGCCCACTTTTATTTCTGTTCCTCTATTGGTTCGTTCATCTGCCCACTTTTATGTTTTATTGTCCCTGACTGTGTGTTGAAAATACAAAGGTGACAAGAAGCATAGTTTCCTGTCATTTAAGAGAAGTCCCCACCAAGGAAAAAGAAAAAAATTGTGGTGGTGGTGGTGGACAGGGAGGAATTGGGAAAAACAATGTAGGAAACAACAACAAAAAAATGTTAAACTTCTATAATCAGTGTTCCCTGATAGGTAAAAAGAAAAGTTTGGGGACCATTTTCTTTGAAAGAAGAACCATCAGAAAATAAATAGGAGCTCCTAGAAGCTGAGAATACAATAATGGAGATTTAGTTGGAGGAGTCGCCCATACCCTAACAGGAGAAAACAAAACCCAAAGAGATGATAGGAAAGGGGAGAAAGATGAGCCAGCATCTAGCTAATAGGAGGTCCAGAGAGAACACATGAAATGGAGGAAATTGTCAAGGAAGGTGAGCAAATTCCCCACAACTGAAGGATACATCTGGCTTCATGGTGAAGAATACCTGACATGGGGAAGTATACCTGACAGGATGGATGAGAAATGGCCCTTACCAAAATGTATTCAAGTACAGAAAGAAGTTATTGTGTATTATTACTTGATAACGGGGGGGGGGGGGGGGGGGGGGAAGGCTACCAGGAGGAAAAACTGGAGGCCTTGGGCATAGCTGCCTCTGGGAAGTGGGACCAGGGAGCAGGGAGGGTTCTGATGTTTTTCATGACCTGCTGGTGCTCTGTAAGTGTTGAACTGTGCACATGTATTATTTTGATAAACCTACAAGTGAATTTAGAGTCCAGCAGGAGAGACTGTTCTCAGACGTTTTTTCAACAGTGTTGTGAGTGCCATGATATGCAGTAGGGGCACAGAGAAAGTAGGAAGGGCTTCCTGCCTCTCTGTCTGGGGACAGCTTCAGATCAGCGGCATTATGAGAGCTGGGTCTCAGAAGGCGATTGGGAACTCGCTGCCAGAGGAAGGGGAAATGTTCTAGCCACGGGGAATAGCATCTGCGAGGGTTGAAGTACAAAAGAACATGGGGTGTTTAGGGGAAGATAAGAGGTTTGGGGTTTCTAGATTTTAGTTAATTGGGCACAGCATTTTTCATTTATTTCCGTTTCACTTGTTCTCCTATGTTTACATGACTGTGTTCTCTGTTAAATTCTATATTGATTTAAGGATAAGGGTTTGTATCTTTGTCTTTACTCTTGGAAACCTCCACTGTATGGAACACAGGGTGTGTACACAACAGATGGTTTAAAAAACTTTAACTAAAGTACTTAACCCTTCATTGAATTGTCTTCAGTTCAAGAGAGGCCTCCCCAAACCTTGATGATAATTTAGACTTTTAGGCTAATTGGGACTCAGGCACTATCATTCTTCAAGATGTAGGCATCTTCCTCTTAAGATACTCGGTTACCAGCTCTGGAAGGACAGGGATCATGTCCTTTCTATCAGATCACCCTCAGGGCCCAACGCTGCACAGATGTTACCTGATGAACCTTGTCAGTCTTCATTAACTGATCCCAGACTGAAAGAAATAATTAAGTCTTCTGCTGCTGCTTGTTTTAATGAGATCCTTAAAGCCCCCAAACCCGGATGTCTATAGCTCTCTCTGCCTGCCCTTAGTAAGGAACGGAACTAATAGGTTTACCTACCAAGGTGCCAGCCCACAATAAAGGTTCGTGTTGATTGCCGTAATATTATAGCCTTTGCTGTTAAGGCTGATTGGCAGTTTGCTGTGTACAAAACAAGATTAACAAGATTAATACCTTCTTCTGATTACTGTTGTCTCTGTTCTCCTTCAGGTCTCCTCACTGCGTTCCATCCTTTCCATTTCTCCTCTCATGGTGAAGGGTTTTCACGAAGATTTTATATGTTTTTGCTTTTTAGTTCATATTGTCTGAGTTTGTTTGGAGAAAGATAGGCCCTTCTGTTAGTGACCCAAGTTAACCAGTTCCAGTCACCTGTACCGTCCTGCCAAATATTGAGGCTCCTTACTGCTTTTTTTGTTTTCATTTAAAAAACTTCTTATTGTGAAATACTTAGATTCCCAGGAAGTTACAAAGAACCTACAGAGAAGGGTACATATACTCCTTATCGAGTTTCTCACGTTGTAAGTGGAGTATACTCACAGACCATGGAATTAGTATGATTCTGTGCCACTTTATCGCCTGTATATAGATTCATGTTCCACCACTGGGATCAAGGGACAGAACTATTCTACTGGCGCAAAAGTCTTCTTGTACCATTCCATAAGAGTTGCGTGCTACCTTCTCTATCCCTGACCCCTGGCAACGGTTACTTTGTCTTCCATCTCTATGATTTCGCTATTTTGAGAATTTTACGTAAATGCAATTCTGTAGCGTGTAACCTTTGAGACTGCCTTTTTTTTTTTCTTTGCATATGATGCCCTTGAGATCCATCCAAGTTGTGTGTATCGATTCCTCATTTCTGAGTTGTGTTTCATGATATAGACGTAGTGCAATTGGTTTATCCACTCACCTGGTATAAGTCATTTTGTTTGTTTGGCTCTAACAAACAAAGCTTTTGTGAATCTTTGTGCACAGGTTTTTGTGTGGATATACGTTTTCATTTCTCTGGGATAAATGCCCAGTAATGTGATTGCTGGGATCACATGGTAGATAGAGGTTTCAGTTGTTAAGAAACCGCCAAACGATTTTCTTGACTGGCTGTACCTGTTTAGGTGAAGTGTTAGAAATCCTACGTCTCTTTATGTCCCTTTAGCCACCCCTGTTTATAACTGTCTTAAATATTTCTTCTGTGTATGTTGAGAACCTCATCAAAACATGTTAAAATTTTTGCTTCAACCTTTAAACAATAATTTAGAAAACTTGAGAAGAAAAATCAATTGTTTTATTCCATATCCTTATTCTTTTGTTCTTTTTTCCTTCCTAATTTTCCACAGTTCCTTCTTTTATAATTACTATTTTAAGAATTTGTGCCATTTTCTGGTATGTTTTTCCTCTGGATATAACATTGTGGGTTGACAGTTTTGTTCTTTAACTACTCAAACAATCTGGTACCCCTTTTTCTGGCCTCCCTGGTTTCTGATGAGAAATCTGTCATCCTACTTATTTTTCCCCTAGACTCAAGGTGTCACTTTTCTCTGGTTCTTTGAGTTTATCCTGTTTGGGATTCATTCACCTTCTTGATTCCATGAGTGTGAGCATCTTTCCAGATTTGGGGAGCTTTCAGCCATTATTGTTTCTAGTGTTCTCTCAGCCCTGTCCTCTTTATCCTCTCCTTCTGGAACTCGGTGACATGAAGGTTCCAGCTTTTGTCATAGCTCCACAGGTCCTTGGAACTCTATTTTTCTGCCCTTTTTTCTTTCTGTTACTCAGATTGTATAATTTCCTTATTATCTTTTCCAGTTCATTGGTTCCTTGCTCTGATTTCTCCATTCTGCTTTTGAGCATATCTACTGAACTTTTTTTTTTTCATTTCTTGTCCTTTTCATTTCTAAAATTTCCATTTGGTTCTTCTTTATTTCTATTTCTTTTCTGGGACTTTCTGTTTTGTTTCAAACATGTTTGTAATTGCTCATGGAAGCATTTTTAACATGGATGCTTCAAAATCTTTGTTAGATAATGCTAATATCTTTATTCTCTGTGTGTCAGCATCTGGTGTCATTTGTCACGCGAGTTGAGATCATCCTGGTTGTTACTGTGATGAGTGAGTTTTGATTGATACCGGGACATTTTGGGTATTATGAAATTCTGGCTCTTCTTGAAGTCTTCCATTTTAGCTGACCTCTGACCCAACACTAATGGAAGAAAGGGGGGTTGCCTTGTTACTGCCAGATGGAGTTGGAAATCCAGGTTCCCTTCTTGGTCTCCATTGATAATTGGGGGTGTGCAAGGGTGGATGTTACTGTTGTGTGGCAGCAGGAGTTCAGGGTCACTACTAGGCCTCTACTGACAGCACCTTGACTGAGCGCAGGGGTACCTTGTTACTGCCTACATGTGGCCTCCATTGACACCATGGGTGGTGTTACCATGGGACAGTGGTGAAAGTTCTGACTCCACAAGGCCTTCTCTGATACCACCTTAGCATGTGGGAGGAGAGGTGCCTCATTACTGATGGGTAGAAGGGAAGTCCAGGCTCCCTGTGTGGTTGACACTGGATGCCACAGGGTGGATAGCGGAGAAAGGAGACTTGTTACTGCCCAGTAGGTCTGTAAGTCTTGACCATTCTTCATTCTTCTCCAATACCATCCAGGCCAGGAGGAGAGGCCCTTGATTTCAGTCTAGTGAAGGTGGAAGTCTGGGTTTTCACTGGACATTTGTTGTCAGAGGTATACATGGATGAGACTCTTTTGGGGGGTGTTTGGCTAGTGTTTTAGGGTTCTCCAGAGAATAGACTGATAGAGAGTGGGTGTGCAGGGGAGTATGGGTGTATTAGAGTGACTTAATTTAAGAAATTGACTCACAATTGTAGGGAGCAGTAAGTATGAAATCTGCAAGGTAGGTTGGCAGGCTGAAGACCTGGGGAAGAATTAATGTTGTAGCTTGAGTCCAGAGGCAGCGTGGAGGCAGAATTCTCTCTTCTTTGAGGGATCCTCATTCTTCTTCTCCTATGGTCTTCAACTGATTGGACAAGGCTCCCCCCACATTGTGAAGGGTAATTGCTTTACTCAAAGTCTACTGACGTAATGTTAACCTAAGCTAAAAGATTACCTTCTCAGCAACAATTGGGCTGCTGTTACACCAAATATCTGGGTACTGTGGCCTAGCTCAGTGGAAACATCAGTATGCCTGGGTGGCTCAGTTGGTTGAGCATCCGACTTTGGCTCAGGTCATGATCTCACAGCTCATGAGTTTGAGCCCCACGTTGGGCTCTCTGCTGACAGCTTGGAACCTAGAACCTGCTTCGGATTCCATGTCTCTGTCTCTCTCTCTCTCTGCCCCTCCCTCACTTGGGTTTTTGTCTCTGTCTCTCAAAAGTAAACAAACATTAAAAACAAAAAACAACAACAAAAAAAAAAACAAACATCACTGTTAAAGTAGAGTGGTTATTGTCTGAAAGTGTTGTTCCTGGGGTCCTGAGGTTGCTAGCTGGCCTGCTACCTTCTCTCTGCCCTTTGGAGTTGTCTTATGTTTGCTTCATCACATCCAGGGTTAACTGAGCAGAAGGAGTACGTCTGGAAAAGTGTGTGCTCTTGCTTTTTATTTGCCACCTTCTTTTAGCATAGCAGATTAAACGCTTCTGATATTCTCCTGATAATATTTCTCCTGATATTAAGGATTATGTAATGCTTGTGTATGGTTTAAAATATTATATCTTTTGTACTAGAGTTTCTGATTTCATGATTTTTATTTGGTTGGTTTTTTTTTTTTTTCCTCTTTGCGGTTTTAGTTCAAAATCTTGATTTAGTTGGAAGTTGTTTTTTTTTTTTTTAAGGTCTTATTTATGTTAGAGTGTGTGTGCGTGAGTGGGGGAAGGACAGAGAGAGAGAGGGGAACAGGCTCTGTGCTGACAGCAGCGAGCCTGATGTGGGGCTCAGACTCAAAAACCACGATACCATGACCTGAACTGAAGTTGGACGTTCACCTGACTGAGGCACCCACGTGTCCAGTTGCAAATTTGTCTAAGCACATTCACTCTGGTCTTGGTGAGCTGCATTTTGACCCTTGTTGGGAACTCCTTAATCTATAGGCTATAATCCAGAAAAAACAGTTCTACAATTAAAAAACAGTCTTAGGATTTGACTCCATTACTTACATTCTGCCCTGTGCTTCCCTTTATCTTTTGCTTCTGAAGTGCCAACTTGACAAGAAATGGAAAAATCTCTCTTTACTTCAAAGACTTCGAGTATTGCACCTGTGATCTCAGTGTCACTTGACATACAGCCTTGCTTTCTTCTGTACTTGGTTTCTGATGTGAATTGTCAGGACTCACTGCTTGGCAGACTCGTGTCTTAGCTGTTTGATACATTGCAGGAAGATGGAATCCTTTTTTTTTTTTTTTTTTTTTTTTTTTAAAACCTGTATTAGGTCTGTTTTCACATGGATGCTTCTGAACTCCCCAGTCAGGGTCATTTACAGAACAACTCGAGTTCAAAACCTGGGAGCCACAGCCTGCCACATGTCATGTACTCTCTTCCACCTAGTCTGTGTGCCTGGCTTGCTCACACCTGTGTGTCTTCACAGAGGCAGTTTGGTGTTCTTGTAATGCTACTCTTTTCTACTACATTCCGTCTGACTAGTCTACCAAGCCACTTTTCAGGCTATGGATCTTGTTATTTTTTTTTTTTTTTTTGTTTTTTTTAATGGAAGTTCCTTTGCAGATCAAGCAAGGGAGAGCTACTGATACTTCTTTCTATCATTGTGACAGTTTTTGCATGGCCATTTAGTCTGCCCGATTGTCCAGAAATTATGCGTTTTTACCTGTCAATGTTGATTTGGTCTTTTAAAAAAATCCATTTACTCTTAACACATACAACAAATACCCCAATTACATATGTTAGTAGAAGAAATAGTACGTACATAACCTCTCCTGAATATTTTGCTATTAACACTTCAATATAAAAATATTTTAGAAATTCACAGAATTTCAAATACACTAGAAAAGTTACCCATTGAAACTCAATATAGGAATCACTAGAAAAATGGTCACCAGTACCAGTCTGTTTCCCCTACCTAGCTTTTCCCAATATTCCAAGTAGGGAACTAGCCCTATAATTTCATAGGTTGATGCAAATCTTAGCCTGGGTAGAGCTTCATCTATTGAATTAACACCCTTTTGAAGGGTGATGAAAATAACTTTGAAAGGTGTGAGTTTATAAAGTCATTCCCTCTTCTTGGATCACAAAATATACTCCAGGAACCAATAATAATGCCAATTGGCTGATTAAACAGGGAGAATTATAATAGCAGATTTTGTGAGCATGTTTTGCCAACTCTGGATGATTAAAATTAATTTCCTGTTAGTTTTTATTTGTATTTTGGCATAATTGCCTTATTCTATTGGCTGAATGCCATTTAAAGTTTATTTGGTATTGTCCATCTTAAGTAGTAAGCTCCTAAAAGGTAGGTGTCTATGTGTCATCTTGTCCTCTTTATTTATTTATTTATTTATTTTTTTTAATTTAAAAGTGTTTTTAATGTTTATTATTGAGAGCAAGAGAGCGCAAGTGGGGGAGGGTCAGAGAGATGGAGGCACAAAATCGAAGCAGGCTCCAGGCTCTGAGAGGCAGGACAGAGTCCGATGAGGGGCTCAGACCCACAAACCGGGAGATCATGACCCGAGCTGAAGTCGGACACTCAACTGACTGAGCCACCCAGGGACCCCTGGTCCTTTAAAATTATAATGACAATATAAAACCTTTAAAGAAAAAATGGAAATATACAGAAATGGTATATGGCTTTTTGTGTGCATGGCTCAACTTAACTCTAAAGTAGAAATTCTCTGAGAGTTGTGGGATTTATTTTTCTTTTATTTCCTGATTTGCTGTTTAACAGGATTTTTTAAAAAGAGTGGCTTCCAAATTCATTTCTTAATCTCCAACGCAGGATGAGAAATACCTCCTAGGGAAGCCTGGGTGGTTAAGCATCTGACTTCGGTCTGGGTCATGATACCAGGGTTTGTGGGTTCGAGCCCTGCATCGGGCTCTCTGCTGACGGCTTGGAGCCCTAGAGCCTGCCTCAGATTCCGTGTCTCCCTCTCTCTCTCTGCCCCTCCCCGAGCTCTTGCTCAAAAATAAAAAATATTAAAAACAAAAAAAAAAACTTCTACAACACAACTCAGAATGGACATACCTGTGTGTGCACACACACACATAATGGGGGCTAAAATTACACAAATAATACTTATTTTTACTAAGTGTAATTCATTCTCATACATTCTATTCTCTTCTAGTGCATTCTTTTTTAAAATGTTGTATTTTAGAGAGAACATGCATGAGTGGGGGAGAGGGGCAGAAGGAGAGAGAGACGGAGAGAGAGAATCTTAAGCAGGCTCCAGGCTCAGTACTGAGGGAGAGGGAGGGGGAGGGAGTATCTTGAGCAGGCTCCAGGCTCAGTGCCAAGCCTGACATGGGGCTCAATCCCATGACCCTGGAATTGTGACCTGAACCCAAATCAAGAGTCAGATGCTCAAATGACTGAGCCACCAAGGTGCCTCATGATTTCATTATTTATTACCGATGTGTTCTTAAAATATTTTATATAAGGTGATATTTTAAAAGTCAAATTTATAAAAGAAACCTTGAATTTATTGTTGTAAAAAGTAATAGGCAGTTTCCCATGATTTCTTAGTTTTCTAAATGCTGGGTTTTGTATAAAGGAACAGGTGTTGTTATTGAGATATGTTGTTGAGAATTAAGTGTTAGGTGGATTGGGCTTCCCCTGGTGGCATTACCACCATCCTGGGCATTCACCCCATATATTGACTTAACAAGGAAGGCAAACAATTTCTGTTCATTTGACCCTTCTGGTCAGTTGCTAGTGGCTTACTGGAGCCCCAGGTTGAACAGCATGAGGAGATTGTATCGAGGCTCTGTGAGAAAGTGCCAGAAGTGATTACTGAGGTCTAACAGGAGCAGTAAGAAGGAAGATAAATGAGTTTTCTGTGTGTGCTATCACTCAACTTCAGGATGGGTCTCTGTGGTGATTCTAGGCTCTTTAGGTAAGACATGTGCCATATTCCCAAATCCTATGTTTTATATTGATAAAGTACTTAGAATTTTTAGAGGGAGGCAAAGAACCCGAAGCAGGCGCCAAGCTCTGAGCTGTCAGTGCAGAGCCTGATATGGGGCTTGAACTCGGGAACTACGAGATCATGACCTGAGCTGAAGTCAGACACTTAACCGACTGAGCCACCCAGGTGCCCCTGAGAAGACAGACTTTGTAATTACCCAAATCATGGCAATACAGAAGCAGATCCTGGCATATTTGTTACCTCCAGTGCAGAGTTGTCTTTCAGTATGAAAATGTATCTAATAATGAGCAGCAGTAGTTTTGAGAAGAGTAGAATCAGCAATGTGCAGTGTGTTTACACTCATGATGAAATTATTTTCTCTACAATGACTTTTTTTAGGGTTGAGAGGGATTTTAGTGGTTTGCAGTCAAAACCCTAAGGAGACCTCGTAAAACCTTTGAGACAGAGTTACGTGACTTGTCTTAGTTACAGAGCTAGAGTCAGAGGTGGAGGCAGAGTATTGGGGCTCCCGTTTTTTGATGGGAAAGGTAGTATTACACAAGAGTGCTTGCTTGGGGGCAGGAGGTTCAGAGTATTATTCCACTTTGCTGCTGGGGTCTTTTAGGGGAGTTAGCTGTTTTTTTGTTTTTTTTTTTTCAACGTTTATTTATTTTTTTTGGGACAGAGAGAGAGCATGAACGGGGGAGGGGCAGAGAGAGAGGGAGACACAGAATCGGAAACAGGCTCCAGGCTCTGGGCCATCAGCCCAGAGCCTGACGCGGGGCTTGAACTCTCAGACCGCGAGATCGTGACCTGGCTGAAGTCGGACGCTCAACCGACTGCGCCACCCAGGCGCCCCGGGAGTTAGCTGTTTTAAACACTTGTTTGATTTATGGCTGCTTGCTGCTGTAATCTACATCCAAATAGAGTAGAAGATTTGTATGTGTGTGTATGTATATACTATAGTATATCTGTTTATAATTGTATTTTTTTATAATAAAAATTGTGGCTAAAATGGATTTAAAAGATAGATTCTCAGAGAAATTCTGTACATGCAGGCTTGCAGAACTGAACTTAATTGTCTGGAACATTTTGTCTGGGAATTGAGAAGAAGCAAGGAATATCCATGTAGAGTTTTGGTTTGCTTTTAAATGTGATTCTTGTCATTCTCTGTGCTCCGTGTGTTTTCTAATCCATTCCCAGTAGCAGGAATACACTCGCAGACCTCAAGGGAGTTGTACATTCTCATCACGGTAGTGGGATCCAGGAATAATGGTTTAAGTTGATTTTTCTAGACAACTTCCATACTCTAATCTTTCATTCTATAAAATATCCAAATAAGTCAAATTTTTGTTATGGTGACTGGTCTTACCTTGCTCAAAATTAATAGTTTGCTAGAGCTTGAACTCATTTTGCTAGTTAGAGATTTTTTAGTAGATTTATTACAGTATTATTTGATCTTCATTGTAGGACATTTTGGAGGAAATAGATTGTCTTCCTGGGGCTGGAAGCTAAGAGAAAAAATTCTTGGCAGTTAAAGATAGCTGGTCTTAGTTTTTATTAACACTTGGCATTTGACCTTGTCCAGCATCCTGGGTGTAGCTGGTGACCATGGTTGTCTTCAGCGACCACTTCTGGCCTGCCTGCTGTGTGCCACTGTGCAGGCACCAGGGGTACTGTGCTGGTCAAGACTGACTCTGCTTCTGTCTTCACAGAGCTCAGAATGCTCAGCTGTAAGAAATCCTGGGCCTCACTGGTGTTACTTACAGGGGGATATGAGGAAATGGAATGAATCAAAATTTATTGCATGTTTTGGAAAGAAAGAAGACATTCTGCATGCTGCTTTAAAAGTATTAAATTCATAACCTGGGTCAGCCATTGTTGCTGTTCCGTAGACTCAATTTATGACAAATTTTACTCAGCCATGTGCACAGCAAACAGTTGTCTCAACTTCAGTCCCCTCCCACTTTGACTTAGAGGTTGCAGGATAATTGATTTTGATTGATTGTTCCCGTTATCTCCTTAAAGTCTTAGAGGATTCTTGACTGCATTTGTTTACCAGAGAATTTTCAGGGACATTCAAGAAATGAGAGCTCTTAAACATGGAGATGGTTCCTCTGTGATGTTCCTGAACTTCACCCTGGCCCTTGCCAGAGATCACTGTTTTTACAGCTATGTGCGTCATTGTTGTTTCCAGCCGATAGATGTCTGAAAGCAAGTTCACATCCTTCCTGTCTTAGGACTGGTGGGGCTTGGCCCAGGCAGCTGGATGGACAGTGGGGAAGGTCACTGAGAAAAGGAGGCTGGACTAGAAGTTCTTTCCTTGTCCCCACACAGACCCCTTAAGCCGTGATACACGTATTCTTCAGTACAACTGTTGACTTTGCTCTTGTTGTACCTTCTCTCCGTTGTCAGGCTGCCTCACAGCCTTTCTGTGGCTTCTGAAATCCACCCTCCCTGAGTTTCAAAACCATACTTTGATTCTCGTACAACCTCTCTAATGGCTCCTTCCGGCCTTCCTTGCCCCCCCCCCCCCCCCCCCCCCCCCCCCCCACCCCCCCCCCCCCCCCCCCCCCCCCCGCTCAGTACCATAGATGTCCCCCCGCACCTCATCTGTGCTCTTCCGCTCCTCTCGGCTTCATTCTTCTCTCCTTTCTCCTACCCTGCTGCTTACCTCTCCCTCCTTTTTTTTTCACCTTTTGTCACGCACGCTGTGCACGCTCGTGGCACCTCTGATGCACATCGTATGAGGCGTGGTTTGGGAATGATGAGTGAATGAGGCAGACAAAACTGCATCTTCTATAGCATTGGCTATTAATTCACAAGTTACAGTTGTGAAGTGTTGGGATGAGGAAGTCCTGTTTATGAGAGCACAGAATTAGAGGACCTGTTCTGAGGAAATAACTAGGGGCTGGAATCTGAAGGGCCAGGAGGGATTTATGAGGTGGGAGTGGGGAGTGTTGCCGGCCGTAGGAACAGAAAACAGCTGTTAACTCCTGGTGTTCCAGTCACTGGGCCTTCTTTGAATTCCAGGGTGTAAAATGTAGGTGTCAAATGCAAGTTGGCAACTTCTCTCCATCTCCCCCAGGCTGATTCTTCACTGCAGCCCCCTCTTTTCTCCTGTTTGCGGTGTTAGAAGTCTTGGTGTCACTGGTTTCCTCTGAAAAAGGCCTGAGACTTGCCTTTCTACTTTCCCACCTGCCACACCAGCTCTGGGTACCATTGCTTCCTCACAGATGGCACTGCCTTCCGTATCGCAGTGCCCACTCCCAGCCTTCGTGTGCCCCCACCTCTGCACAGCCAGTGTGGATCTCCCTCTCTCTGAGGCCCACTTCTTAATCCTTTGACTTGGTGGTTGAAAAGACTAGATTCCTGATGAACAAAATCCAGATGCTCTTAATTTGGGTTCTCCATTATCAGCCCTCAGACTCTGTCTTCACTTTACTCCACACACACCTCTAGGGACAAGGAGATATTTCTCCTGGTTCCCCTGTAAACCATGATCTTCTGCCTTTTTTCCTTTGTTCTAACTTTTGCCACCATCTCCAGGAAATTTTTTCAACCACGGCAGCCCCCAGTGATTTCTTCCTCTCTGAACTTTGATTGTTCTTAGAATACTCACTTTCTGTATTTTAATGTGCTAACGTCATTTCCTGACCTCAATTATAAGTTTAGTAACAGAAACATGTCTGCAAGAATTTTGTATACCCAAGTTGAGGATTCACCAACTAGGTACTTCATAAGGGCTTTGATGATGCCTAGAAGATTCATTTTTGTATCATTTAGTGGATGCTGCTAATTCATTGCTAATTGAGGACTCTGTATAGTTAATATTGTAACCCTCCTGTCCTATATGTTGAGCATAACTTGAATTGACACTAAATACCAATCTCAATTGAAAACAACAAATCTGGGGTGCCTGGGTGGCTCCATTGGGTAAGTGTCTGACTTCGGCTCAGGTCATGATCTCGTGGTCTGTGGGTGTGGGCCCCATGTTGGGTTCTGTGCTCACAGCTCAGAGCCTGCAGCCTGCTTTAGATTCAGTGTCTCCCGCTCTCCATGCTCCTCCCCTACTTGCACTCTCTCTCTCAAAAATAAATAGTAAAAAATTAAAAAAAAAAATTTTAATGGGCCCTAATGCACCAGGGTTCTTTTCTGTCTGTCAGGTTCTCACATTTCATAGAGTTAGTCAAGGATTCTTTCTAACGTTACAGCAATTTGTGTAGTTGTTTATAGTTTACAAGTTTTATGTATTTACTTATGAAAAAAATTTTTTTTCAATGCTTTTATTTATTTTTGAGAGGGAGAGTGACAGAACGCAAGTGGGGAAGAGACAGAGAGAGGGAGACAGAATCCAAAGCAGGCTCTAGGCTTTGACCTGTCAGCACAGAGCCCAACATGGGGCTTGAACCCACAAACCATGAGACCGTGACCTGAGCCGAATTTGGACGCTTAACCGACTGAGCCACCTAGGTGCCCCTATAATTTACAAGTTTTATTTAAATAGACCCTCTCATTCAATCCTCATTATAACTCTTTTTTTTTTAATTTTTTTTTTTCAACGTTTATTTATTTTTCGGACAGAGAGAGACAGAGCATGAACGGGGGAGGGGCAGAGAGAGAGGGAGACACAGAATCGGAAACAGGCTCCAGGCTCTGAGCCATCAGCCCAGAGCCCGACGCGGGGCTCGAACTCACGGACCGCGAGATCGTGACCTGGCTGAAGTCGGAGGCTCAACCGACTGCGCCACCCAGGCGCCCCTATAACTCTTTTTTAAAAAAAATTTTTTTTTCAATGTTTATTTATTTTTGGGACAGAGAGAGACAGAGCATGAACGGGGGAGGGGCAGAGAGAGAGGGAGACACAGAATCGGAAACAGGCTCCAGGCTCTGAGCCATCAGCCCAGAGCCTTACGCGGGGCTCGAACTCACGGACCGTGAGATCGCGACCTGGCTGAAGTCGGACGCTTAACCGACTGCGCCACCCAGGCGCCCCATAACTCTTTGAGGTAAATGGTAATCTCCTTATTTTACAGAAGAAGAAGTTGAGGTATAAAAAACTTGAATGAGTATGAGTCCCCCATCTAATTTGTGGTGGAGGCTCGACCAGAATCTAGGTCTCTGACGGAGAGTTCTTTTTTCCCCAGCTTTACTGAGATAGAATTGACACATAACACTGTGTAAGTTTAAAGTATACAATGTGATGATTTCATGTATGTTTCTATTGTGCAGATTACCACAGTAAGGTTTGTTAGCACACCCTTCACCTCACATGGTTAACCGTTGTTCTTTATGTTGAGAACATTTAAGATCTTCTCGCTTAGAGTTCCAGTGTACAACGCCGTATTGTTAACTGTAGTCCTCCTGGTGTACTTGAGGTCCTTTGAACTTAGTCATCCTGTAGCTGAAATTTGTACCCTTTGACTAACATCTCTTCATTACCCCAGCCCCTGGGAACCACCATTAGACTGTTTCTATGAGTTCGATTTTTTTAAGATTCCACATGTAAGTGAGATCATACACTATTTGTCTTTCTCTATCAAGCATACTTCGTTTAGTATGATGCCCTCAAGATTAATCCATGTTGTCACAAATAACAGGGTTTCCTTCTTTTTTATACGTGTGTTACATACAAACCACATTTCATCCATTGACGAACATTTAGATTGTTTCCATGTCTTAGAGGTTACGAAGAATGCTGCAGTGATCATGGGAGTTGCAGGTATCTCTTCCAAAGAGTGACTTCACTTCCTTCAGCTACATACCCAAAAGTGGGATTGCTGGATCATATTGTGATTGTTTTTTTAGGTTTTTAAGGAACCTCCTTACTGTTTTCCATAATGGCTGTACCAATTTACATTCCCACCAACAGTACCCAAGAGTTCTTTTTTCTTCACATCCTGCTCACTAGTTTTTATCTCTTATCATTTTGATAATAGCCATTCTAATAGATGTGAGGTGAGGTGGTATCTCATCATGGTTATAATTTGCATTTTCCTAATGATTGGCAACATTGAGCACCTTTTCATATACCTGTTGGACATTGATACATCTTCTTTGGAAAAATGTCCATTCAGGTCTTTTGCTAATTTAAAAATCAAATTATTTGTTATTTTGCTGTTGTCGGAGTTTTTACATGTTTTGGAGGTTAATTCCTTATCAGATACATGCTTTGCAAATATTTTTTTTCCATTCCATCGGTTACCTTTTTATTTTGTTGATTGTTAGGGTTCCTTTCCTTTCTTTCTCTCTTTCTCTCTTTCTTTCTCTCTTTCTTTCTCTCTTTCTTTCTCTCTTTCTCTCTTTCTTTCTCTCTTTCTCTCTTTCTCTCTTTCTCTCTTTCTCTCTTTCTCTCTTTCTCTCTTTCTCTCTTTCTCTCTTTCTCTCTTTCTCTCTTTCTCTCTTTCTCTCTTTCTCTCTTTCTCTCTTTCTCTCTTTCTCTCTTTCTCTCTTTCTCTCTCTCTCTCTCTCTCTCTCTCTCTCTCTCTCTCTCTCTCTCTCTCTTTCTCTCTTTCTCTCTTTCTCTCTTTCTCTCTTTCTCTCTTTCTCTCTTTCTTCCTTATTAATTAATTAATTTTTATTTTTACTTATTTTTTAAACTTATATCCAAGTTAGTATACAGTGCAACAATGATTTCAGGAGTAGATTCCTTAATACCCCTTACCCACTTAGCCCATCCCCCATCTCACAACCTCCCCAGTAACCCTGTGTTTGTTCTCCATAGTTAAGAGTCTCTTAAGTTTTGTCCCCCTCTCTGTTTTCTTATTATATTTGCTTCCCTTCTCTTATATTCATCTGTTTTGTCTCTTAAAGTCGTCGTATGAGTGAAGTCATATGATATTTATCTTTCTCTGACTAATTTCGCTTAGCATAATACCCGCTAGTTCCATCCACGTAGTTGCAAATGGCAAGATTTCATTGTTTTTGATTGCCAAGTAATACTCCATTGTGTGTGTGTGTGTGTGTGTGTGTGTGTGTGTGTGTGTGTGTGTGTATGTATAACATCTTCTTTATCCGTTAATCCACCGATGGACATTGGGTTCTTTCCATACTTTGGCTATTGTCGATAGTACTGCTGTACACATTGGGGCGCATGTGCCCCTTCGAAACCACATACCTGTATCCCTTGGATAAATACCTAGTAGTGCAATTGCTGGGTCATAGGGTAGTTGTATTTTTAATTTTTTGAGGAACCTCCATACTGTTTTCCAGAGTGGCTGCACCAGTTTGCATTCCCACCAGCAGTGCCAAAGAGATCCTCTTTCTCCACATCCTCGCCAACATCTGTTGTTGCCTGAGTTGTTAATGTTAGCCATTCTGACAGGTGTGAGGTGGTATCTCATTGTGGTTTTGATTTGTATTACCCTGATGATGAGTGATGTGGAGCATTTTTTCATGTGTAGGCCATCTAGATATCTTCTTTGGAGAAGTGTCTGTTCATGTCTTCTGCCCATTTCTTCACTGGGTTATTATTATTTTTTGTCTTTTGGGTGTTGAGTTTGATAAGTTCTTTATAGATTTTGGATACCAACCCTTTATCTGATATGTCATTGGCAAATATCTTCTCCCATTCAGTCGGTTGCCTTTTAGTTTTGCTGATTGTTTCCTTTGCTGTGCAGAAGCTTTTAATTTTGATGAGATCCCAATAGTTCATTTTTGCTTTAGTTTCTTTCCCTTGCCTCTGGAGACATGTTGAGTAAGAAGTTGCTGTGGCCCAGGTCAAAGAGGTGTTTGCCTGCTTTCTTCTCTAGAATTTTGATGGCTTCCTGTCTTACCTTTAGGTCTCTCGTCCTTTGTGAGTTTACTTTTGTGTATGGGGTAAGAAAGTGGTCCAGGTTCATTTTTTCTACATGTTGCTGTCCATTTTTCCCAGCACCATTTAGTGAAGAGACTGTCTTTATTCCATTGGATATTCTTTCCAGCTTTTGTCAAAGATTAGTTGGCCATATGTTTGTGGGTCCATTATTGGATTCTCTATTCTGTTCCGTTGATCTGAGTGTCGGTTTTTGTGCCACTACCATACTGTCTTGATGATTACAGCTTTGTAATACAGTTTGAAGTCTGTTGGGGCTCCTTTTCTAAATTACTTATTGCTTCTCTAATAAAGAACTTGCCCTTGATCATATCTATTTTCTGTTGGGAGCCTTTGTCCTTATATGTATTAGTTGTTATTAACTTCTTCCAAGAAAAAAAAACCAACAAAATTCAGCAGCTGCTTCTCATGAAGGATGAAGAGGCTACATATTTTTTAATGGACTGTTACCTCAATTGGTAAGATTTTGCAGTGGTATCTTCCCCAAAACTTTATTTGAGATGTAATTTGCATGTGGGTTGTGTGATGAGTGGAGTGTAAAGCTAACTGGTGTAGTTGGGTGTTAATTACTACCCTGGTGTCTGGGAGACCATGTACCCAGAACCAAATCTAGATAATCAGACCTCTGTAGTATGCCTGGCCAGAAAAGGCTAGGCTGAGGTCGAGTATGTCCTGCTGAGAACCCCCTAACGAAAAGAGGTCTTGGCATGAGACCCTAGGAGCTCTTCCCCTTGCTGCTCCTATTTGATTACAGAGGCATGGCACTTGCAAAGCTTTTAAAAACTTGTTTCATGTTTTTAAAATCCTTGGGAGCTACAGAGTGGGTGTTGAGACCAAAAAGTCTGCTTCCTGAAGTGTTTATGCAAAGAATCATTTTTAGAGTTGTGTGGAATGGAATTGGGTCTGACGTCAATTCCCAGTGTGCTTTCTCTCCCCTGGAAGAATAGCGCATATGTAGGGACAGATGTGAGACTCCAGTCTCTTTTACGTATAAATAATGCTAGGAGAGACGGAACAGTACTGTGAGTGAGAAGTGGGGGAAGGACAGAGTTTACTGCAGGCTCTAGAGAAGAACAAGTTGTTCTTATAAGCACCTTTTTAAACCTTCAATTGTGTATGATCCGTGAGCCTAAATGTGCACAAAACACAAGTGTACAGTAATCAGTAATATAATAATAGAGCCAGGTACCCATGTAAGCTCCACCAGAGTCAAATACTAGAACATTGCCCCTACCCACAGCTCCCCTCCCCCAGCAATTACTTTGGATCACTACCCACCCCCACCCCCCTTCAGAGAGACTCTCTGACTTTTAAGGTAATAACTTCCTTGTTTTTATCTTTAAGAGATTTACCACTTTTGTATGCGCACTCCTAAATGATTAAGTTTTGACTGTTCAATTTCATATACTGGAATCCTACTGCCTTTTTTGTGAGTCTTGATCTTTTCCCTCGATGTTTTGTTTCTAATAATCACACTTGCTGTTGCATATAGCTGTAGTTCTCTTTTATTACTTTGTAGTACTTCATTGTAGGACTATACTGTAGTTTATCACTTTGCTGTTGATGGATGTTTGCCTGTTTGCAGTTTGGGCCAACTGCAAATACAGCCACATTGAGCATTCTTGAATTGTCTTTTCATGTATGCATTTTTGTTGGAAATGTATTAGCTTGAACCCTCGTGAAATTACCAATTTTGTGAATTAAATAGTGAAATGTTAATGATTTCATATGGTTCAGTCTACTACTTGGGCGTACAAATGTTGGATCATAGCAAATGTATATGTTCAATTTTTGTAGATTATACCAAATAGTTTCCTAAAAATCTTGTGCCAACTTGATCTCCTGCCAGCAAAGAATGAAGAATTTCTCCATATTCTGGCCAACACTTAGTATTGTAATTGTTCATTGTGGTTTTGGTTTACATTTCCTTGGTTCCTGGTATGAAGTTGAGCCCTTGTTCATTGGTTTTTGGCCATTTAGATTTCTTCCTGTGAAGTACCTATTAAAGTCATTTGCCCATTTTTCTTTTGGGTGATCTTTGTCTTGTTGATTAGCAGGTCTTCTTTATATGTTCTAGATATGAATCCTTGATGGCTTCTTATGTTGCATATTTCTTCTGCCATTTTCTGGCTCATCTCTTCACTCATAAGGGTGTGTTTGAATAGATATTCTAATGTAGTCAAATTTATCCTTTTTTTGGTCATTAATGCTTTTTGGGTTTTGTCTAAAGAGACTTTTACCGTAAGTTCTTGAAGATATTCTGTGATACTGTCTTCCAAGAGCTTTAGAGTTTGGCCTTACTTAGTTCTGTAATACATCTGAGATTGATTTTTGTGAGTGGAGTGAGGTTACAGTTCATTTGCATTTTTCCCCTCAGTGTTTGTCCATTTGTGTCAGCACCAGTCAGTGAAAAGCCTGTCCTCTCCCCCACTGGTCTGAGGTGTCATTCTATCATAAATCAGGGTCCATGTTGCCTGTATCCATTTGAGGCTCTATTTTCTGCATCAGTCTGTTGATCTATTCCTGCGCTAAACACCTCTTGTCTTAATTACTCTAAGTGTATAGCAAGTTAAGCTGCCACCTTGCTTTTCTTTCCTGACTGCGTCTTGGCTGCCTTGTACATTTCCCTATACATTTTGGAATCCACTTGTCAAGTTTCACAAAATAAGTCTGTTGGGATTTTTGAGATTGCATTTACTGTATCAGTAATTTTAATCAAATTAATAAATTATTTATTTAGACTTTATATCTTTATAGCAGTGAGTGTTTAGGAATAAGGCTTAATACTGTATTGTCAAAAATTTTTTTGAGATTAAAATGAATCATTCCAACAGATTTCTATTGTGATAAAATTTACCACTTTAACCACTTTTGGGATATAATTCAGTGGCATTAAGCACATGCACATTGTTGTATGACCATCTCCACTCTCTCACTAGACTTTTTCATTCATCTCAGGCTGAAAGCTGGTACTCATTAGACAGTTTTTTAAAATCTTTTTAAAATTTAAAATTTAACATTTTTTAGTGTTAATTTTTGAGAGAGAGAGACAGTGTATGAGCAGGGGAGGGGCTGCGAGAGAGACACACACAGAATCTGAAGCAGGCTACTAGCTGTCAGCACAGAGCCCAATGTGGGGCTTGAACTCGTGAACCATGAGATCATGACCTGAGTTTCTGAAGTTGGATGCTTAACTGACTGAGCCTCCCAGGTGTTGCCCTTGATATGGTTTTAAATGAAATATATTAATATTCTTTTATGAACATCCATCCAGTTGTAATCAACTGGATGACTGTAGTTTGGCTAATACTAGTATGTATTTTTCATAATCTTTTCCACTCTTGCAGTTCTGATAATTGTTTTACTGATCTTTTGCTGCCTGGACAGTTCTTATGTCTGTCAGTTGTGTTGAAATGTTGGAGATGATGATATAGGATATTTCTGTACCACTTAAAAGGTGTAGGGTAACTTCACAGGTCTCTGTCAGCAGTGACAGGGTTTCACATATTAGCGTATGTGGTTAGGTGGTGGCCTTTCCATCTCTGAGATAAGAGGTGATAGATTGGAAGGGAATGATAGCAGAAGAATAGAGTTTTTTGAGTATGTGGTGGACTCAAGCTAGCCTTCAGAAGTGTCTATGAGGCCAGAGGAACTTAACACCCAAAGTAGAGTCAGAACTCCCAAAGCTTATGTACATATTTGGCTGGGTGCGTATTTCTCTCCTGCCCCTAGAAGCCTAAGTAACAGCCCAGCACCCAACACTCCTATCTGAGTGGAGACAGCACAGGTAACATTGTCCTAGGACTTGGATGTTTGTGCTTCTAAGACCCTGTGGGAATTTTTAGGATTATAATTGATGTCCATTACCCTGAAAGGACCTTTGCAATTACTGATGAAGACTTGGCCTTTCTTCATTGCAGATTGACATCAGTAAATGCCATTATTTAGTGGATTTGGACACCATGAGAGAAACACCCCGGGAGCCAAAATACTCATCGAATAGAGAAGAATGGATCAGCTTGGCCTACAGACCATTCCTTGATGCTTCTAGGTATGTGGCTTTAATCCTAAGAGAGGTGTACTAGGACTAGTAAGGGTACAAATTAGAATCTTGATTGAATAACTTCCAGTCTTGGGCTGACTGTAATAGGCATCATTTCATTTTATTTTATTTGGGCCCAAACACATCTATTCTTGTCCAGTTTCCTGAGAAATCTAAAACAGTGTTCTCTTTTTCTAGGCACCACATGCAAAGTTTATTCAGGTGTCATCCAAATAAAAGAATCTAAATAAAACACATCCACTGAAGACCATGCAAATAAGTGTTTGCAATGGATTACTCTTGGCCATCAACCTCAACTGTCTTTGAGTATTATAACACTGCTAGGAAGATTGACTCTGTCCTTTAAGGAGCTAGAAGTTCATATCTGTTTTTGCAATCCAGGCTCAGTCGAGGAAAGGACAGGCCTTACTTGATCTTAAAGAGAGAGACTAAATAGAGAGAGACTAAATAGAGACTAAATAGAGCCTGTCTGGCTCTTCAGAAGGGCCTGAGAATTAATGACAAGAGGGGAGTCAGAATGTTGAGGTGAGGGAGTCATGGCATTGAGCTGGAGGAGTCAGGTTGTTTGTGGGCTGAGGTCCAGGGAGCCCTGTTGGGGGGGGGGGTGCGGGCAGAGCCCAGGCAGAAAGTGAAAGGTAGAGAACCAGGTCCTGAGAGGCAGGACTGGGACTCAAACAGAGAAGAAGAATCTTAATTTAAATAGCCACACATAGCTGCTAGATAGAGGATAGTAATAGGCAGCAGGTGGGTGTGATAATGGGTATCTGGCAGCTTTCCTCTGATGGCCTCTGGTTTCTCTGTGCAGTAGGAAGTAGGATTATCAGAAGAGAAGGGAGTTTGTGGGGATGAGGTGTTCAGGATTTGAGGAGAGGGAAATAATTGAGAGTAGGAAACAAAAGGAGCTTGAGAAATACAGTATGATTGGAAGACGGGGTAAAGAACCCACCTGAGTTCAACCACTGTGGTTGCTTGTTGGTGCTCTGGTGATAATTTACATACCATCAAATCCACCTACTTTAAGTGTACAACTCAATAATTATTAAATTTAGCAAGTTGTGGGTATATGAATGGGATTATATAATATGTGGGGTTTTGTATCTGCCTTCTTTGACTTTGCATGTTTTGGAGATTGATTCATGTTATAGCAAGTATCAGTTGGTGTCCCTTTTTGTGCCCGAATACTACTCCATTTATGGATATAACTATTTTGTTTACCTCTTCCCCAGTTGATGGATATTTGGGTTGCTTCTACTTTTTGGCTATCATGAATAATGCTGTTGTGAATGATTATGCACACATTTTTGTGTGCAGGGTTGGAGTTTAGCCAAGAAAGTTCAGCAAAGCATGAAGGGGCAGGGGAGTTGAGTTTGTGTAGGGGAGTGGTCATGGCCTTAAGTTAGGCGAGGAGGGGTGGGGGGTGCTGAGGGAGTGGAGGGCCATGAGAGGTGGTGGGGTCTTGGGTTGATACTCACATGTGGTCAGAATTGGAGTAGTAATGGGAGAGAGCTGGCAGGAGAAGCAGCAGTGATGGTGTGAACGCTCTGCATCACACGTGTTCTTCGTTATTGTTATTCGATATAGTACTTGGGGTAGGTTGCTGTGGTGCCTTCTATTTTGAGTTGAGAAAACTGTGACAGCCTGAGATCTGGCCCTGGGAAGATCTCCAGCTTGGAGGGGACAGCGCATTCCCAGCAGCCTTCCCATTAGCAGAGGACACTGAGTGGTTCACAGATAGTGACAGCAGTACGCTGACCACAGAACGAACTCTGTTTGTAGCAAATGGGACAAGGGCGTATTTTAAGGTAAGTTTTTTTTCCCTTTTGGTTTTGAGGGTTGACATGAGAAGATGTGCCCATCTTCCTCTTTCCCCTTTCGATAGCACACGCACCCTGCAGCTGGTGCACATAGACGGACAGCCTTCGGGACAAGGCAAAGAAACCATGCTCATACAGTTCTCACTAGACACTTTGAAATCTTCTGAGGGAAGAGCAAAAGGTGTTGGTCACTTCCCCACCTGTCTTGTGATGAGCAGTGACTGGAGATACTTGCACGGCCACACAAGTACATCTGGGGAGAAACACTACACCAGAGAAGTGCCATGGAGGCGTAGAAGGGATGGGCAATTCCAAAAAGGCTCGGGTGGGAGAGGCTGAGGAAGATCCCAAGAGGAGGTGATGTGAGGATTGCATTGGTGATAGTGTGGGTGGCGGACTGGAAGGAGGGAAAGTTGGTGGCACAGAAACAGGATAGGAGACTATTCTGGTTGGCTAGATGAGAGGCAGCGACGGTGTGAACTCGACTGCCGAGGACTGATAGACTCAGGAGATATATAGTGTCTGGAAGATGAGGTCAGAATTTTTCCCAGTATCGCACAGCTTTCCCCAGTGGCCTCTATCAAGCTTTTAACATTTTCCTTTTCTGTATTAGAAGTGCAGTACTAGTCATTGTTGGGGATTGCTTGCTGTGGCTGGGCTGGTCCCTGAGCAGAAGGTTTTGCAAGTTTGAGCACAACTTGCTGGAGAGACCGACCTTAAGCTTATAGAGCATCTTGTTTCTCCTGTTGGTGGGTGGTGGGTGGGTCCCTGCTGCTGCTTCATTTCCCCTCCGCACGCCTGCCCAGCTCACCCATCACACCACTAGTGCAGGGGGAGGGAGGGAGCTGACTGGGGAATGCCTTCTGGGGTTTTTCACTTCCCATAAATTGTACTCATTTCCCATAAATTGGCATTCTCTTCATGATGATATGCTGAAAAAGAAGAAAATCTGTTGGTTTAAGAACTGAAAAGGTACAGTTCACTTGAAGGTGTGCAGAGTGTGGTGAAAAGAGCAAGGGGTCAGAGGACAGGTGCATTTAATCCTGGTTGCCCACTACTTTATGGGGGTGTAGTAAGGATCAATTGAGAGCGCAAATATGAAAGTATTTGTAAATTCTAAAGCATTATGTAAATGTCAGGCCTTTCCATTAATTAGCAGGCAGTATAGTGTTCCAAAATTATGCTGATTATTCTCTCTCAGACAGCACTTCCCAGTATACATTGATCTAACCGCAAAAACAGTGGGATCCCACAGCCTAGTTTTGCCACAGCCATTTATAACTGTCAACACCACATGACATCTCGTGTTGCTGACTTGGGACAATTAAGTTGGACTGTCAGAGGCTGTGGGCCCCAGAGATAACGCGCTGAGGTGGTGTCTGAAATGCTTGTAGGAGCTTGATCCTGGATGCCTTCCCGCCTGTTCACTGGGGATGTTACATTTCCTCTTTTGCTGCTTGAGACCGTGGTTTGTGTATGGGAGCAATTTCTGTAACAAGGAGAAATACAGTACCATCTGCACCGAATGGCCACTCATGTCTTAGACCCTAGACTGGATAGGGCTGTAGGCCTAACTGTTCTCTAGCTCTTTCTGAGGAAAGGAGGTTTTAATAAGTCTGTGACCTACTGCCAGGTGATCTTTTAGAAATGTAAGATTATCTTAGATGTTTAAATCCCGAAAACTGAAATCTGCTTCCTTTATATTTATAGTTGACTTTGAGATCAATTTTTTCTTTCTTCCATTATCCATCTGTCTGTCTGTTCATTTGACATGCATCCAATCAGATATTTTTTAAACACTGTCAGGCACTGTCATGGATCTTAGGTATATAGTGACAAACAGTACACACACCTTACAATATAACAGCGAGGCTACCATTGAACAAAAAAACATCCAGATCAATATATAATTACAACCTGTGTTAGCTGCTTTAAAGGAGAGTTCAGGGCACTATGGGAGAAGGAGTCAGCAGAAGGAGGCACCTGGAGACTCAGAGCCAGCTGGTTAGGCAGGTTTGGAAATCAGGAGACAGTATGTCTCTGTCTCGGAGCTAGATTTTTTAAGGGATGTGAAAGAAGTAATTAGACACAGATTTTGCCCTTTAAATAACTTACAACTTGTGTAGTTATACATGCAAAAACAACTTGAAAATAGTATTAAGACCATAGAAAGGTACCAGGTTGTAACGCTAGACCTTCTAAGAAAGGAGAGGCCTGTCTGTGGAGGTAGGAGTATACTGAGAAGCTTCCCGGAGGACGTGGTTCCTGAGCTGAGGCTTAAAGGAAAAGGAGGATTTGTACCGGTGGTAAAGAGGGCAGCACCACTCCCATAATTCACAGAGAAGAAATCACGAGCGCAAGCGGAAAGATAAAAAGAAGCCTTTTGGATGAAACGCCTGAGGGTTTAGTCAAGAAAAATTTAATTGACCTCTTTCACTGGCTTAAATTGGCTTCTAGGTAAAGTGATCTATAATAGATCATCCAAATCCAAATGCTCTTGAAAATTAAAGGTGTCCTGTCCTGGGCAAATCAAGATGTATGGTTTATTTAATGTGACCAGAATACAGGGCTTGCCCCAAAAAGCAGGATGCGGAATGGAGCATGTATGGTTCCTTTGCCCCATAGTCATGTTTACTGTGGATTTTCCCATAGTTAAGTTATTTGACTTAATCTGCTGACCCTCCTTGGTATTGTAGCCTAGGTTAGGTCTCAGCCATCTGCAAGGGAAACAGCCTGGGTAGTTTGAAGACCGTATGGGCACATCAGAATACCCTCCTGGGTGGAGACTCAGCTCCAGGGGGAGGTAGCTTAAAGATGATTAGAACGATATGGTGACTGGTATAAATTTAGACATTCTGAGTATCTGTGAATACATGGGCTTGTTTTCCGTGGAAATTGTTGGAAGATAAGTAAGGCCTTTACTGTTGGGCTAGTGAAGAATGACTCCGTAAAGAGGACTAAATGTGCTTAGCCCGTTTGGGTGAATGGCAGTCCAGATGTCCATTCTTTACCAACAGGCTGCTTCTCTGCTTTATGAGAGGCCTAGAGATCCCAGAACCTGTTAGTCTGAGATGGGACCCAGGCCTAAGATCTTAACCATTTTCTATTGTCCCCCCGCCTTGCTTACAGCTGGTACCAAGCTGTGCCTTCCTCTCCTCTCCCTGAGTTGGCCATGTCTGCGTCTGGCTAGTTTTATCAGGCTTTCTCTGACTCCTAGGATATGGAATCTAAACTAGTCAACAAGATCACTTTTTAAACCAGACACATTTGTTACTCTATGGCCATCTCATATTACATACTTTCTAAAATAAGAGAGGATTTTTTTTCCTTCTTTGAAGCATGATATAATTGCTGCTTGTATAAAATAGCTCGACAAGTGGGTGGATGTAATGCCTACTCTGAGATTCCCCAGAGAGGAGTGAAGGGAGAGTGTTGGAATAAACTACCGGCTCAATGGTGGGTTCCTCCTAAGTGTGGTGTAGGAGTCTGGTGGGAAGTGCCTCTCCAGGATGTTGGAGCTGGCCTCCTGCACACCAGGGCCTGCCTGTGTGTGGCTTTAGAAACAAGCTGGGAGGCCCTGTCACTGCTTCACGCGGCTGCTTTCCGCCCACACTTTCCTCCTTTGTTATAGGTCCCTTTTGTCTGGCTGCTTTGCTTGAAACCTTTGGTTTTTGGATTATGAGATTTCCTTCTTCCTTGTTTTGGATGCGTTAGCCTCATCTAACTGAATTTTAGGTTTGCCTGATGAGGGGCTGGGGATAATTTGGGGAGACTTAAAAAGGGCAGGATTTCAAAGCCCTGCCAATGTATAGTTCTAGAAGAAGAGATGCAAGTCAGGAGTTGAAAGTTAACCCCCTCGGGCCCGGTAGGAGAGGGGCCTTCCCTAGTCCTGATAGCCTCTGCTGTGTGTGTTCTTGCAATGCCCAGCACAGGATTCTCAGTGGACACTGAGCTTTACCTGTTGTGGAGATTGTTTACTGAGACTATGAGTCGTCTTTTAGCCTCCAAGTAGAAGTGAATACAGCAGCCCTGAGGCCTGAAGAGGCCATGACACCTGTATCCATTTTGGTCCTGTGTGGTAGTCTGGTTGATGGCAGCCATGGTGTCCTCTGTCCCTAACCCCAGCATAAGCAGAACTGTTTATTTCTGGGAGATCATAGAGAATCACTGCAAAGGGCAAATTAGTTGGAAGCCCTTGTTCTAGTTGTGGTGGTGTAACAAATCATTCTAAGCTTAGCAGTATGAAAGAATAGCACTTACTGATTATTGTTTTCTCTCATGTTCTGGAGTTGACTGGGCTCAGCCAGACAGTTCTTCAGCTGCTCAGAGTTCTTTATGCATTGGCCATCAGACGGTGGTTCGGGCTGGATGGAGGCGTTGGGAAGGCCTTCTCACATGTCTAGCAGTTGATGCTGGCTAGATCTCAGCTTGGGCTGTTGGCCAGGACATCTACATGTGGCTTCACCATGTGGCCCACGCTTCTTCACAGCATGGTGGCTGGCTTCCAAAAGCTAGTATCTCAAGAGATATAACGTTTTTGATGACCCAGTCTTGGAATTCATACAGTGTATCACTCTTGTCTCATTCTGTTCATAGACAGCAAGCCATTCGAATAACCCAAGTTTGAGGGGAGAGGAATTAGACTTTCCCTATTGGTGGGAGAAATATCAAAGGATTTATGGACGTGTTTTAAAACCATCACAGCTCTTTTGATGCCATTCTTCATCCAAATTGAATAGTTTTTGAAATTTTGCTTTTTAAAGGAGATGTCTTGTACAAGAGACCTGTGGTGCACAAAATAGCTCAGCAGGCTGTTCATCTGCAGCTTTGTGCTACCCAGATGGAAAGGGAGACTACACCCTATGGCAGAATTTGGTTTCAGGCCAACACTTTGACATGCTTCAGATGATGTTCAAGTCCTTGGGGTAGAATTAGTTCTTCCTCCCAGTCAGTAACTGAAGTGCTCTGGTCTTTTCCCCACCCATCAATCATGGTCGTACCTCCAGCTCCTTCATCTATGTCAAGAATACTGAGAAATCGTAAGGAAGAAGAGATCAGAGTTTCTGAACTTGTGTGATTCTTGGTAGTTCATTGTTCTCAATACTTTTTCTTTATCAGTTCTTGGCCTTTCCTTTTTGTTTGGTTTTGTGTTATCTTCTCCCAGATACTTAGCTGAGACTTTCATCTGGCAGAGCTACCCCAGGCTAGCTTTGGTTTCAGAACACAGCAGCATTTTCCTCATTGTAGTCTTGAGCTGTTTATCATTGAGATCTGCTGACATTTTAAGAAGGACAAACCTCTGTGTGTGTGTGTGTGTGTGTGTGTGTGTGTGTGTGTGTGTGTATTTCTGAAGCTCGGAGAGTGTGCTTCCCGTTGTTGTGAAATTCGTTCTCTAGAAAGAGACTGTGTACAGACCATCGGTGCTCCAAGTCCATACTATAGAGACTCTCAGATTTGAAAAGTATATACAGTCTTTCAGGACTGCCACTGCTTTTAACTGGCTTAGACCAACCAGCTGGTCTCATCAGAGGTCTTAACTCTGAGTTCCTTGAGAGTTAGAAACCACAACTTTTACTGAATCTCTGTAACTCCTAGCACATAGTAAGGTCTCAGAAAAATATTTATCCATTATTTGATGAATTTCATTTTCTTTTTCTTTTTTTTTTAGTTTGATTTGGCACACAATGTTACATTAGTTTTCAGGTGTACAAGTTCACACTTGGATAAGGTCATACGTTATTTCTACTTTGACCACAGGTGAAACTGCCATCTGTCACCATACATCACTATTACAATGTCATTGACTGTATCCTTATATTGTGCCTTTTATTCCTGTGACTTATTTATTCCATAACTGGAATCCTGTATCTCCCACTCAGCTTCACTCGTTTTGCCTATCCCCTTTACCCACCTTCCCTCTGGCATCCATCAGTTTATTCTCCATATTTATAGGTCAGATTCTGCTTTTTGTTTATTCATTTGTTTTATTTTTTAGATTGCTCATATAAGTGAAATCATATGTTATTTGTCTTTCTCATTCTGACTTACTTCACTTAGCATAGTACCCCCTGGGTCCATCCATGTTGTCTCAAATGGAACAGTCTCCTCCTTTTTTTGTGGCTGTGTAACATAGTCCATTGTGTAAATCCACATCTCTTTTTAAAAATGAAATTAATTTTAATTCCAGTATAGTTAACACATGGTGTTAGATTACTTTCAAATGCACAATATGATTGTGATTCAGTAATTCTATATATGACTCATTGCTCATCACAGTGAGTATGCTGTTAGTCCCCAGCACCTATTTGACCCATCCCCCACCTCCCCTCTGGTAACCATCAGTGTGTTCTGGATAGTGTTAAGAGTTTATTTCTTGGTTTGTGTCTCTCTCTCTTTTCCTTTGTTCATTTGTTTCTGAACTTCCACATAAGAGAAATCATGGGGTATTTGTCTTTCTCTGACTGACTTATTTGTTTAGCATTATACCCTCTGGCTCTATTCATGTCATCAGAAATGGCAAGATTTCATTGAAGTTTACTCTTTTTTTTTTTTTTTAATTAGAGCATGTGAGTGGGGTAGAGGGGAAGTAGGAGAGAGAATGAATCTTAAGCAGGCTCTATGCTCCACTCAGAGCCTGATGTGGGACTCAATCCCATGACCCTGGGATCATGACCTGAGCTGAAATCAAGAGTCAGATGCTCAACCAACTGAGCCACCCAGGCGCCCTGGCAAGATTTCTTTTTTATGGCTGAATAATATTCCCTTGTGTATATATGCAACACATGTTCTTCATCCATTCACCTGTCAGTGGACACCTGGGCTGCTTGCATATCCTGGCTATTGTAAACCATGCTATAGTAAACTTAGGGGTACATGTATCTTTTTGAATTAGTGTTTTTGTTTTCTTTGGGTAAATACCCAGTAGTGGAATTACTGGATCATATGGTATTTCTATTTTTAACTTTTTGAGGAACCTCCATACTGTTTTCCACAGTGGCTGCACCACTTTACTTTCCCACCAACAGTGCATAATGATCTCTTTTTCTCCACATCCTTGCCAACACTTGTTTTTAGTGTTTTTTATTTTAGCCATTCTGACCGGTGTGAGGTGACATGTCATTGTGGTTTGACAAGGCATTTCCCCGATGATGGGTGATGTTGAACATATTTTCCTGTGTCTCTTAGCCATCTGGATGTCATCTTTGGAAAATATTTATTCAGGTCCTCTGCCCCTTTTTAAGATTTTTTTTTTGATGTTTAGTTATATGAGTTTTTTATATATTTGGGATATTAACTCCTTATCAGATATATCATTTACAAACATCTTCTCCAATTCCATAGGTTACCCTTTTGTTTTGTTGATGATTTCCTTTGCTGTGCAAAAGCTTTTTATTTTACTGTAGTCCTGATAGTTTATTTTTGTTTTTGTTTCCCTTGCCTCAGGAGATCTATCTAGAAAAATGTTACTACAGCTGATATCAGAGAAATTACTGCCTGTGCTCTCTTCTAGGATTTTCATAGTTTCACGTCTCAGATTTAGATCTTTAATCCATGGTGAGTTTATTTTTGTGTATGACATGAGAGAGTGGTCCCGCTTCCTCTTTTTGCGTGTATGTATCCAATTTTCTCAGCATCATTTGTTGAAGAGACTGTCTTTTCCCCATTGTATTTTCTTGACTCCTTTGCCAAAGATTTACTGTATAAGCGTGGGTTTATTTCTGGGTTTTCTATTCAGTTCCATTGATTTGTGTATCTGTTTTTGTGCCAGTACCATACTGTTTTGATTACTGGAACTTTGTAGTGTAACTTGAAGTCTGGACTTCTGATTACTCCACTTTTGTTTTTCTTTATCAAGATTGCTTTGACTATTTGGGGTCATTTGTGGTTCCATACAAATTTAAGGATTATTTGTTGTAATTCTATGAAAAATGCTGTTAGCATTTTGATACGGATTGCATTGAATCTGTAAATTGCTTTGGGTAGTATGGACATTTTAACAGTGTTAATTCTTCCAATACATGAACCTAGTAGATATTTCCATTTGTTTGTATCCTCTTCCGTTTCTTTGATCACGGTTTTATAGTTTTTTGGATGTAAGTCTTTTTCTCCTTGACTAAGTTTATTCCTAGGTATTTTATTATTTTTGATGCAGTTGTAAATGCTGTTATTTTCTTAATTTCTCTTTCTGCTACTTTGTTATTAGTGTATAGCAATGCTATAGATTTCTGGGTATTAATTTTATATCCAGCCACTTTACTGAACTTATTTATTTACTCTAGTAGTTTCTTGGCAGAGTTGTTAGGATTTTCTGTGTACAGTATCATGTCACCTGCAAATGGTGAAAGTTTTACATCTTCCTTACCAATTTGGATGCCTTTTATTTTTCTTGTCTGGTTGCTGTGGCTAGGACTTCCAGTACTGTGTTGAATAAAAGTGGTGAGAGTGGACATTCTTGTCTTGTTCATGATCTTAGAGGAAAAGCTCTGTTTTTCACCATTGAGAGTGATATTAGCTGTAGGTTTTTTTTCCTTCTTTTTTTCTCTCTCTCTCTTTTTTTTTTTTTTTTGTTGAAATTTTAAGGTCAGTTTATTAAGCTGAATGATGAGAGCTATCAGATGAATATTCTCTTGAAAAGTATTTTTTCTCAGAGTTAAAGATCAACACCTCAGCACAGCCACAGATGCTGTGGCAGTCTGGGCTCTCTGCAGTTAGGGATAGTCCACTCGTCTGTCAGGTCAGTGACTTCTGGGTCAGCACGATTGTAGTCTGACTCATCCTTGTCATCCTCTGGCTCCAAGTCCTCCATTTCCTGCGAGGTTCATCCGCCTCTACTGCTTGCAGCATCTTCTGAAAACTGGGTATCAGATGTGTCAAGATGATGATCTGTTTCAATATTTCAAATAGCTGTTTCCCACTTAATTTATTCTTTCATGCTCATTCTCCTTCTTGCATTCATTTCTTTTTAATTTCTAAGAGTTCTGCATCAAACTTGGCCTTCCAACTTCTCATTTGTAACAGGAGTGCCATGAAATAATTGCCTTTCAGCTTTGTCTGCTTCTTTTTCTGTTTTGTTTCCTCTCTTCCAGTTTCTTTTTAAATGTTTATTTATTTTGAGAGAGGGAGCATATGTGAACTGGGCAGGGGCAGAGAGAGAGAGAGAGAGAGAGAGAGAGAGAGAGAGAGAGAGAGAGAATATCCCAAGCAGGCACTGCATGGTCAGTACTGAGCCCAATGCGGGGCTGGAGCCCATGAGCCATGAGACCATGACCGGAGCCAAAATCAAGAGTCAGATGCTTAACTAAATGAGCCCCACTGGCGCCCCTTTTCGGGTTTTTATTTGATCTGTTTCATTTAGTTTTTCTCACACAGCTGTCCCTAAAGATCATCACCATACCATGGTTTCCTTCTGCCTGTAATGCTAATTGTGTTAAAATGTCTGAGCCATCATTGCCTGGTAGATTTTCTTGGGAGATTATTTCATAGAGGGGCTTCATCTAGGTATTTTTAACTGTATGTTCACTTGAGGGATAGCCTGGACAGTTTCTTCATTTTCTCAGGCCTCAGATGTCAGAGTAATGGTGAAACTGGGTGGATTTTCTGATACTACTGGTTAATGACACTCTCAAGCTGCTCTTCACTCATCCCCTTCCTGTCCTCACAGCACAGCTGTACTGCTGGTGAGAGAGAACATGAACAGAACTGGGGCTTGAGGGGGTAGCTGAGAGACCCTTGCCTGTGAAAGGAGTCGGGGTGGATGGACTCGAGAGCCTCCAGTTCATTGTGCTCTGCTGCTCCTCCATAGTCAGTCAGCGTGGCCTCGCTGCTGCCCACAGACCGCCCAGCCACCCAGGTAGAATGCTGCAGTGGAGGCCGCAGTGCACCGTGAGAGCTGGCAGCGGCTGGGTGGGTGCAGGTGCCGAATCCCCGGCTGGGAGGCCCTGCTGAGCCAGGTCGGGCCTGCTGAGCAATAGCCCCACGTGGGCCTCTGCCTTGCAGTGGGGTCTTCATATATGGCCTTCATTGTGTCAAAGGATTTTTATCTCTAAACCCACTTTTTTGGGAGTTTTCATCATGATTGGATGTTGAATTTTATCAGTTGCTTTCTCAGCAACTATAGAGATGATCATGTCCTTTTTTTCATTTTGGTGATGTGGTATATCACATTGATTGATTTGTGAATATTGAACCATCTTTGCATCCCTGGAATAATCCTCTACCTAAAGTGGCTTCCAATGTTACTTACTAGTTCTCACATAGAAATAGCCCAAAGGAAGTCCAAAGAGGAGAGACAGAAACATTTTTGAACGCTGTGTAGTGTCTTCTGCACAAGAATGGTGCGTGTAGCATATAATGCCTTCATATCTAAGTAGCCATCAAACAGAAAACAGATGAGTGTAGAGCATTTTCCCAGCACCTTGGTGGGACTAAAGGTCAGAAAATGGCCAGTTGCCTAATACCAGCTCTTTATCAGTCCCCTCATTCTGAATTTTTGTCTAAAGGTGACTATCAAGAGGTTATGGTATCATGTCAAGTGACTGACCAGGGCCATGAATCAGTTGTACACCAGTCTTGAAGTGCTGTGAGTACACTTTGTGTCTCAGTGAACTTGTAGATCATGATATGGATCTTTGGAGGTTGCAACTGGGAATATATCTATTTATTGAGTGTCAAGGGTCTGTTGGACATGCCTGCGGGAAATAAAGTTTCATTCAGTAAATCTTACATTAACAGAGACCTGGAGAGGTTACCTGACCTTTTGCATTAATGTTTTCTTTGCTAATATGGATGCCCTCTACATGTCAGTTGTGCTGGAACATCCCATGGGCCATCATAGCTTCTGCCCTCCCCCACCCTCCTACTGTAGGCCCCTGCTTTGTTTAGACCAATCTGATGTCTTTAGGACTGAATTGTTTGGGAAGAGAAGAGAAAAAAAAAAGCTTTGTATTATTTTTGATAATTGCTTTTTCTTTTAGAAGATGAATATTGCCTGAAGTGAGGGAGGTGAGAGTAGATGCTCACATTTAAGAGGCAGGGCACAGTCATTCTTTCACCCACAGAAGAGGATTTACTGAGTTCTTTCTGTGGTACCACCCTAGAAACTGGAGACTGAGCACTTAGATGAGGTTCTGTCTTCAAGAGGCTGGTGTTCTAGTGGAGTATGGCACCCAGCACATAACTCCTGTGTCCATCTCTCTTATTGGGAAAAGAGATAAATGTCTTCTCCGCAGTACTGACTAAACATTAGTGTCCCTCAACCCATTTCCTACTTAAGAGTATCAAAGAACTGTCACATTTTAAAAAAATATTTATTTTTGAGAGAGACAGAGTGTGAGTGGAGTACGGGCAGAGAGACAGGGAGACAGAGAATCTGAAGCAGGCTCCAGGCTCTGTGCTGTCAGCCCAGAGCCAGACGAAGGGCTCGACCCCACAAACTGTGAGATCATGACCTGAGCCAAAGTCAGATGCTTAACCAACTGAGCCACCCAGGTGCCCCAGAACTGTTACATTTTTGATGCATACCAGCTTTTTGATAAGCTCTTAAATTGCTTGATATGGGACTGTAGGTTGAGGGTGGCTAAAATTAAACCTTGATGGGATTCTGAGATCTCTTCAGAACTAGAGATAGCTGTGAACGGCCCCCTCTACTGCAGAAAATCAGTCACTGAAATATGAACTGAGTGCAGGAGAGCAAGAGATGGAGACCAAGAGAGGAAGCCAGCTTTAAAAAAGAACTGGTGATGTATTTAGACTATGGGTTCACGGGGATATTGATGTTTGGATAGATGGATGGATGGATAGATAACAATAAAAGAGAAAACCTGAGGACTAGGACGTTTTGTTTTTAACGTGAAAAATTGACCCAGCATTTCATTTATGCCTGTTGAACTGTCAGGCAGTCTTCCATTGACGTCAGCAAGGGCAGATTGAAATCACCATGGCAGAGCGTGGCCTGGCCCTGATAAATAGGGCTGGTAATTGAATTAGAAAACATTCTGAGCTGTCAGCTAATTATGCTATTCAGGCAATTGCTTTGTCCACGTCTATTTCATCCTTGAATTGCTTGAGTGACTTTCTCACTGGGAGAGGGGAAGTCGGCTTCCATGACTGAGGCATGTATTTTGTGTCTCCCTAAATTATGCTTCCTGTGCTTCCCTAGGGCAATACTTTGGCGTTTCACATCATTACAGACATTGTTGTAGGAGTTTTGATAGACATTAGTTTTGTTCTCATTTGTATTTCAGTCTGATCTTTGTTTCCAGGTCTGTGAGTGTACACGCACACATTATTCCAGTGCTCATCTGCTCTTTTCTTTCACAAAGGCAAATAACCAATTTGATTTCCCTTTTTCCAGCAACACTAAAACAGTTCAAAATGACCCAGTCGGGCTTAACATATTAAAACTGTTGATGGTAAGAAATTTACAACAGCAGCTATAGTAGTAGAAGTGAAGAATTCAAGCCAACTTGTCTTTGAGTGTAAAAAAAAAAAAATCATTATACACATACAGAGGTGTGTAGATTGACTGTTATTCATCTTCTAGAAGATAGTAGTGGCTATAGATATGAAAGGTAGACAGTGCTCTTAAAGACTACAAGCAGATTCTGCAGGAGAAAAGAAGATTCATCTTCTAATAAGGTTTTTTCCCCCCAATACCAATCTCTGATGATAGATTCTTGTTAGCTTCTACTTATATAGAGTCGCCATCTTTTATATAGTTTTGTGTTTCAGGCTTAAGTAGAAAGGCCTTCTTACTTTTTGAACACGTGATAGAATTTGATGCTGAATTTCTTAGGATTGTACCTGATGAAGCATGGCACAATCAGATGCTTTGTGGATCTCTTGATGTTTCCAAGTCAGACCCATGTATGGCCTTGGCAGCATGGTTATTGCAAACCACACAGACGATTGGAGTTTAAATTCCCTATTGAGAGTAGCAATCTTTTGTCCACCATTGTTTTTCTAACCCATTGTTTGACATGGTGCTCAGTCACTGGTGGCTGAACCGAACTGAAGTCAGGTCTCATTTGTATAAAATCCCTGTGTCACTCTCTTCTTTCTATCTTGCTGCCTCCCTGCTTTCCATTCATCCATCCATTCAACATTTTTTCTTCAGCACTTACTATATGCCAGACACTGTACTGTTGGTAAATAAAACAGACTTGGTCCCAGAAATCTTTGGTGGAGGGTGTGGAGGATAGAAAATAAACAAGTTAGCCAACAAATAAATGTATAATTAAAAATTGTGAGGAGTGTAATAAACAAGGTACGCTGAAAGAGATTAACTGATAGAAATGGAAACCTAGGGTTTCCTAGGATGGTTTCAAGATCTGTTGAGGAGGGTGTCAAGTTGGCGCAAGAGCATGGAAGTTCTTGGCTTTTCTTATCCCTGAAATGCAGCTAGATGAGCATCAAACCATTTTGCACACCTAGAAAATAGATCTGAAGGTTAACAACAATCTGCATAACTTGAGCCAAACAACTCAGCAGGTATGCAGTGCAGAGAGGTGAGAGGGTGAGAGAGAAGCCGTGGAGGGTAGGGAGTGGTATTTGTGGACAGAGGACAGAGAAAGGGAAGGGGGGAGAGTACAGGAAAAACAGTCCCCTGAAAGCTGGAGAGAAGGTCGAAGCACCCATAAGTGCCTGAACAAGAAGGGGAGAAAGGAGGAAGGAAAGGGTTTCGATATCATTAGGACTCTATACAGGGCAGAGCAGCATTGGGAATCCCACAGCCCAATATCTGGCTCTCCCCTGGTGAGAAGAGCAAATCCCCAGGAGCAGGCAGCGAGGTCTGAGGGGTCTGTGAGCCACACGGAGGGAAGCGGTTCCCCTGCTACCCTGCAAGGAGGGCATTTGGCACGGTCTCACCACAGGCAAAGGTCCCAGTGGACCTCAGAGAATACAATTGTGGTATTGAAACAAAAACACCAGGGTGTGGTGAAACCTAATGCAGGTTGTGTGTTTACCATAATCCCTGAAATGCTGCTGCTACGCACAAACTTATTCTGGGGCAAACCAGCATCCAGCCACAACCTCTGAGTGTCTATAGCAGCGTGATTGTAGGAATGTTCCCAGGGGCAACCTGGCATCTGGCCATTTCTTGGTGAGACTCTCCCCTAGAGAGTTGGAGAGGGTCTAAGCTGCAGGGCCCTCAGAAGTGAGGGGTTTGGAAACAGCCCCATCTGAGATAAAATTCATGAGGGCACTGCTGCCTGGAAGGCTAATGGCTTGGACATGGACACTATAGAAGCAGGGAGTAGACAGAAGCTGGAGACAAATGAGGGGTGCTTGATTGCTAGTCAGGTAGAGCACAGAGTTCTGATGCTAGAGACTGGGAATCTGGGTGATGCCATTTTCACCTCTCCCACGCATGTGCATACATGGGCACATGTGCCACAGTGAGCCACCCCAGTAAGCTAAGTAGCACCACCTAGTGGAGAATGGAGCTACTACACCAAGGCCTGCCCAGCTGTACCAAGCAAGCCCTAGAGGACCACCACAAGTCCCTCTGCCTGCTTAGGGTCTGGAATATAAAGTGCTTCATAGTTTGACTTCTAGGGGAATCTGGATATAATTTCATTCAGATTTCATTCTTTTCACTGGTCCATCTGTTGTGTGTGTGTGTGTGTGTGTGTGTGTGTGTGTGTGTGTGTGTTCTTGGATACAGAAAGAGAAAACATTTTTATTTTCCATTTTTATATAAATTTTTAAAAATTTTTACTATTTTTTGGGGATTTATTTTTTATTCTATTTTACCTTCTCCAATTCATTTAATTCTATTTTACTGTATACATATTCTTATTTTTAAACAATTTTTACTTTTTTTTTCTTTTTCTTTCCTTTTTTCCTCTATGCAATCAAGCTTCTTTCAACACCCAGACCAAACTATACCTCGGAGCTAGTTTCCTTTATTTGATTTTTTGGTGGTGTTTTTAATCTTTTTAATTTTTATTCTTTTCTTCCTCCAAAATGACAAAATGAAGGAATTCACCCCAAAAGAAAGAACAGGAAGAAATGACAGCCAGAGACTTAACAAGAGTAGAAGCAAGATGTCTGAATTAGAATTTAGAACCACGATAGTAAGCATACTAGCTGGGGTTGAAAAAAGCATAGAATCCCTTTCTGCAGAGATAAGAGGTGAAATCTAGTCAGGACGAAATTTAAAAATGCTATCACTGAGATGCACTTGTGATACCACAGCAGCAAGGATGGATGAAGCAGAGCAGTGAGTCAGTGATATAGAAGACAAAGTTATGGAGAATAATGAAGCTGAAAAAAAGGGGAACTAAGGTAAAAGAGCACGATACAAGAATTAACTCAGTGACTCACTAAAAAAGGAATAACATCCGAATCATTTGAGTCCCAGAAAATGGGGAGAAAAAGTGGTAGAAGGTTTTTTATGTGAGCAAATCATAGAAAACTTTCCTAACCTGAGGAAAGACACAGACCTCAAAATCCAAGAAGCACAGAGAGCTCCCATTAGATTCAACAAAAACCAATAATCAACAAGGCATATCTTAGTCAAATTCACAAAATACACAAAGAATTATGCAACAAGGGAAAAAAAGTCCTTAACCTGTATGGGAAGACAGATCAGGTTCACAGGAGACCTATCCACAGAAACTTGGCAGGCCTGAAAAGAGTGGTAGGATATATTCAACGTGCTAAATTGGAAAAATATGCAGCCAAGAATTCTTTATCCAGCAAGGCTGTCATTCAAAATAGAAGGAGAGATAGTTTCCTAGACAAACAAAAAGTACTGGAATTTGTGATGACTAAACCAGCCCTGCAAGAAATTTTAAGGGGATTCTCTGAGGGGAGAAAAGATGAGACAAAACAAAAAAAGATTAAAAGCAACAAAGACTAGAAAGGACCAGAGAACACCACCGGAAATTCCAGCTTTACAGGCAACACAATGGCAATAAATTCAGATCTTTTGGTACTCCCTCTAAATGTCAATGGTCTCAATGCTTCAATCAAAAGACATAGGTTAACAGAATGGATAAGAAAACAAGATCTATTTGCTCTTTAGAAGAGACCCATTTTAGACCTAGAGTCATGTTCAGATTGAAAGTAAGGGAATGGAGAACCATCTATCGTGCTAATAGTCACCAAAAGAAAGCCAGAGTAGCCATACTGATATCAGACTAGATTTTAAAATAAAGACTGTTAAAAGAGATGAAGGACATTATATCATAATTAAGAGGTCTACCCACCAAGAAGATCTAACAGTTGTAAACACTTATGCTCCCAACATGGAAGACCCAAACATATAAATCAATCACAAACATAAACTCAATGATAATAATACCATAATAGTACGGGACTTTAACACCTCACTTAGAGCAATGGACAGATTATCTAAACAGAAATTCAGGAAACCGTGGCTTTCAATGACACACTGGACCAGATGGACTTAACAGTTATATTGAGAATATTTTATCCTAAAGCAACAGAATACATATTCTTTTCAAGTTCACTTGGAACATCCTCCAGAATAGATCACATAATGGGTCAAATCAGCTCTCAACAAATTCAAAAAGATCAGGATCATACAGGGCATATTTTCAGAGCACAGTGTTATGAAACTCGAAATCAACCACAAGAAAACATTTGGAAAGACAACAAATACTTAGAGGTTAAAAAATCCTACTGAAGAAAATGGGTTAACCAAGAAATTAAAAAGGAAATTAAAAAGTACATGGAAGGCAATGAAAGTAACACAACAGCCCAAAACCTCTGGGATCCAGCAAAGGCGGTCATAAGAGGGAAGTATATAGCTGTACAGGTTTTTCTTAAGAAGGAAGAAAGGTCTACACCTTAAAGAGTTGGAGAAAGAAGAGCAAATAAATCCCTAAACCAGTAGAAGACTAGCAATAATAAAGATTATGGCAAAAATCAATGCTTTGGGGGGAGGGGGGGGAAAACAGATCAGTGAAACCAGGAGCCAGTTCTTGGAAAGAACTAACAAAATTGATAACCCCCTAGCCAGTTTGATCAAAAAGAAAAAGGACCCAAATAAATAAAATAAAATAATAGAGGAGAGAGCACAACCAAGACAGCAGAAATACAATAATAAGAGAATATTATGAGCAATTATATGCCAATAAATTGGGAAATCTGGAAGAAATGGACAAATGCCTAGAAACATATACACTACCAAAACTGAACCGGGAAGAAGTTGAGAATTTGAACAGACCCATAACCAATGAAGAAATTGAATTAGTAATAAAAAAAAATCTCCCCCAAAAAACCAGAGTCCAGGGCCAGATGGCTTTCCAGGGGAGTTGTACCAAACATTTAAACAAAAGTTAACTCGTGTTCTTTTGAAGCTGTTCCAAAAAATAGAAATGGAAGGAAAACTTTCAGACTCTGTCTAGGAGACCAGCATTACCTTGATTCCAAAACCAGACAAAGACCCCACTAAAAAGGAGAGCTATAGACCCAATTTTCTTGATGAACATGGATGTAAAAATTCTCAATGAGATACTAGCCAACTGGATTTAACAATGCATTAAAAGAATTATTCACCATGATCAAGTGGGATTTATACCTGGAATGCAGGGCTGGTTCAATATCCGTAAATCAATCAATGTGATACATCACATTAATAAAAGAAAGGACAGGGCGCCTGGGTGGCTCAGTCGGTTGGGCATCCGACTTCGGCTCAGGTCATCTTGTGGTCCGTGGGTTCGAGCCCCACGTCAGGCTCTGTGCTGACAGCTCAGAGCCTGGAGCCTCTTTGAGATGGTGTGTCTCCCTCTCTCTCTGACCTTCCCCCATTCATGCTCTCTCTCTGTCTCAAAAATGAATAAACGTTAAAAAAAATTTTAATAAAAGAAAGTACAAGAACCACATGATCCTCTCAATAGATGTAGAGAAAGCATTTGACAAAATATAGCATCATTTCTTGCCAAAAATCCACAAGAAAGGAGGGATAGAAGGATCATACCTCAAGATCATAAAAGCCAGATAAAAAAGACCTGCCGCTAATAACATCCTCAATGGGGGAAAAATGGAGAGCTTTCCCCCTAAGGTCAGGAACACGACAGGGATGTCCACTCTTGACACCGTTCCTCAGCACAGTATTGGAAGTCCTAGCCTCAGCAATCAGACAATACAAAGAAATAAAAAGTATCCAAATTGGCAAGGAGGAAGTCAAACTTTCACTTTTCACAGGTGACATGATATTCTATATGGAAACCCCAAAAGATTCCACCAAGAAACTTCTAGAACTGGTCCATGAATTCAGCAAAGTCACAGGACATAAAAACAATGCACAGAAATCGGTTACATGTCTACACACCGGTAATGAAGCAGCAGAAAAACAAGGAATTGATCCCATTTACATTTGTGGCAAAAACCATAAATACCTACGAATAAACCTAACCAAAGAGGTGAAAAACCTATACACTGAAAACTATAGAAAGCTTATGAAAGAAATTGAAGAACACACACACACACACACACACACACGCACGCACGCGCACACACACACACAATGGAAAAACATTCCATGCTCATGGATTGAAAGAACAAATATTGTTAAAATGTTGATACTACCCAAAGCATTCTACATATTCAATGCAATCCCTATCAAAATAACACCAGCATTCTTCAGAGAGTTAGAACAAACAATCCTAAAATTTGTGTGGAACCAGAAAAGACCCCAGATAGCCAAAGCAATCCTGAAAAAGGAAACCAAAGTTGGAGGCATCACAATTCCAGACCTCAAGATGTACTACAAAGCTGTAGTCATCAAGATAGTATGGTATTGACATAAAAACAGACTTACGTCAATGGACCAGAATAGAGAACTCTTAAATGGACCTGTAAATGTATGGCCAAGTAATGTTTGACAAAGGAAATAATATGCAATGGAATGAAGACAGTCTCTTCAGCAAATGGTGTTGGGAAAACTGGACAGCGACATTCAGAAGAATGAACCTGGACAACTTTCTTACACCATACACAAAAACTCAAAATGGATGAAAGACCTAAATGTAAGACAGGAAGCCATCAAAATTCTAGAGGAGGAAGCAGGCACAAACCTCTTTGACCTTGGCCGCAGCAACTTCTTACTCAACATGTCTCCAGAGGCAAGGGAAACAAAAGCAAAAATGAACTATTGGGAACTCATCAAGATGATCAACTTTTGCACGGCAAAGGAACCAGTCAGCAAAACTAAAAGGCAACCAATGGAATGGGAGAAGATATTTGAAAATGACAGAAAGAACTTATCAAACTCAACACCCAAAAAACAAGTAATCTAGTGAAGAAATGGGCAAAAGACATGAATAGACACTTTTCTAAAGAAGACATCCAGATGGCTAACACACACATGAAAAAAGGGTAAACATCACTCATCATAGAAATACAGATCAAAAACCACAATGAGATACCACCTCACACCAGTCATAATGGCTAAAATTAACAACTCAGGCAACGACAGATGTTGGCGAGGATGCGGAGAAAGAGGCACCCTTTTGGTTTGCCGGTGGGAATGCAAACTGGTGTGGCCACTCTGTAAAAGCAGTATGGAGATTTCTCAAAAAATTAAAAATAGAACTACCCTGTGACCCAGCAATTGCACTACTAGGTATTTATCTAAAGGGTACAGGTGTGCTGTTTCAAAGAAGCCATGCACCCCAGTGTTTCTAGTAGAGCTATTGACAATAGCCAAAGTATGGAAAGAGCCCAAAAGTCTATGAACAGATTGAATGGATAAAGAAGATGTTGTGTATATAAATATACAATGAAGTATTATTCATCAATCAAATAGAATGAAATCTTTCCATTTGCAACAACATGGACGGAACTAGAGTGTGTTATGCTAAGTGAAGTTAGACAAATATGACTTCACTCCTGTGGAATTTAAGATAGAAAACAGATGAACAGAAAGGAAGGGAGGCAAAAATAATATAAAAACATGGAGACGACAAAACATAAGAGTCTCTTAAATACGGAGAACAAACTGAGGATTGCTGGATGGATTGTGGGTTTGGGAGATGGGCTAAATGGGCAAGGAGCATTAAGGAGGACACTGGTTGGGATGAGCACTTTGTGTTATACATAAGGTGTGAAAGACTGGATTCTACTCCTGAAATTATTATTGCACTGTATGCTAACTAACTTGATGTGAATTAAAAAAGAAAAATACATATAGGGGCGCCTGGGTGGCGCAGTTGGTTAAGCTTCCGACTTCAGCCAGGTCACGATCTCGCGGTCCGTGAGTTCGAGCCCCGCGTCAGGGTCTGGGCTGATGGCTCAGAGCCTGGAGCCTGTTTCCGATTCTGTGTCTCCCTCTCTCTCTGCCCCTCCCCCGTTCATGCTCTGTCTCTCTCTGTCCCAAAAATAAATAAACGTTGAAAAAAAAATTAAAAAAAATACCTACATATATATACATATATATATATATATATATATATATATATATATGTATATATATTTAAAAGAGACCTCTCAAAGGTTGCCTCTGAGATGAGGAATAAAAATTGAGTTGGACTTAATCATGAGAAGAAGAGGGTGGAAGAGTGTTCCAGGGAGAGGAGGGAACACATGTGAAGGCTATAGGGTAGGGAGAGAGGCGGCTGGCATGGTGGGAGTGTAGTGGGTGAGGAGGGAAATGTGCAAGGTGAGGTGGGGCAAGTAAGTGAGGGCTACATCTCCTGGGCCTTTGTAGACCATGAGAAAGAGTTTGGATTTTATTCAAGCCATTTTCTGGCTGGTGCTGAGTGGACAGAGCATTTAACCTAAAAGGGCTGTAGATTTGGTTATGAAAGGGCAAGTTGCCTTTCTGTTTAGTATATCTTGGAAATGCTGGATGGGTGAAATGAATTAAGATACAGTAAATGTGTCTTCCATACCCATGCAATCCTCAGTGTTTGTCCTCGCTTCTCACTGTGTCTATTATCACTTTGAACTTTGGTATCACCTTTTTTTATTTAGGAAATGCTGTGCCATGGTTACGTATCATTTATATTGTTTCTTCCACGTAGATCACTAGCTCTTTGAGAACAGAAACTTTGGTGTGATCAGGGACAGTACCCAAAGCCCTACACATAGTAAGCACATAGGATTTTTTTTTGTTTTTGTTGTTTAAGGATTTGATATTTATTTTAAAAATCCGTCTACTGGTTTTTAAAAACTATTACACGTAGTATGTTTCGCCTACTGTTGTATATGTTGTAAATTTTCTGTTGTAACAAATGGAAAACAAAATAGGTTGTTAAAAAAGCAGTATGGCATAAAGTATAAGATAAAACCCTTTTCATAGGGACTGCATAGTTTTTTTGTTTTAATATTGTTAAAATTGCCTTTCCAAGTGGCTTTGCAGGTTTCACTTTGACAGTATCTATTTCCTAAATCCTCACCGGTGTTTGATTGTTTGATGCTGCTAGACTTTTTGATTCATGCAAACCTGATTATTGAAAAATTGTGCCTAAATTTACATTTCCCTCATTACTGGTAAAATTGAATATTACTTTCTATATACAGTTAGCCATTTATGTTTCTTTGTTCATATTCTTGGTCATTTTTCCTCACGGAGTCATTTATCCTTGACTGCAAGAATGCTTTACATACTCCAGCTACCAATCCTCTCAGATGTATTACAAATATTTTTTTTCCCAATCTCCTTTATCTTTTTACCTTTTCTCAATGCCTTTTGCATTCAACAGTCATGTATAGTGGCCCTTCTTCTATTTCAGGGCAGTCAGTGTTTTTGGTGATGTCCCACTTATGGCCCAAGATCTCTTTTAGAATTTCTGGGCATGACCTATCAGCACACCAAGAAAAATACTCCATCACCGTGTACTATCTTGGCTCAATAGACACTTTTCATTTTTTACATTTTTTACTTTATTTTATACATAGCTTATGTAAGTAAGAGGATAGATAAACTCTTCATTTAAAATCTTAATAATTTAAACGTAGCGACTCTGACACTTGGTTCCAGGTTCTCCTCATTTGGAATAGATGTACCTAGATAGATACACACCTGAAATGGATGTCTCTGAAAGCATTTGTCATGCGTGAACCTGGAATATATCCGTCTTGAAAATATTGGTCCCCGACTTTAAATCTACCTCCAGTAGGTTCTAACTTAGTGCTCCTGGTTCTTCTCACTCTTGCAACATCAAAACGTAACACTAGAATTTTTTAAATCTTTTTTTTTATTAAAAAAAAATTTTTTTTAACGTTTATATTTATTTTTGAGAGAGAGAGAGAGAGAGAGAGAGAGAGAGAGACAGAGCATGAACAGGGGAGGGGCAGAGAGAGAGGGAGACACAGAATCGGAAGCAGGCTCCAGGCTTTGTTTGAGCCGTCAGCCCAGAGCCTGACGCGGGGCTCAAACTCACAGACTGCGAGATAGGGACCTGAGCTGAAGTCGGACACTTAACCGACTGAGCCACCCAGGCGCCCCCAGAATTTTTAAAATCTTTAATGGCTCATAATTTTGTTAAAGAGAGTATAGCTATGTTCTTGGCTCCATAATTCAGACATTTTCATTCTTGAATTTATTAAACGTCAAATGATCCATTGAATTTGCACGTTTGTTTCTCATCTATACTTTCCAGTTACCTTTGTACACGAACCTGTCTTTGGCATTTGTCCATTTATGAACTGTATCAAGTAAAATTTGGACCCCGGCACAAAAGATGAAAGAATCTCATCCTGCACCCATTTAGCATAACAGGATGGTCCAGCAGGTTTTCGTTGCAAAATATTGAATAAGTCCTTCCTGTGGAATGACTAAGTGAATGAGAGTCCCTTGTTTTCTCTTTGTTCTGAGAGATCTATTGCTCACTCATCAGTTCTTGAGTTTGAGAAGATTCCTCCTTAGATACCGTATAGTATGTTGTCATCTGAAGACTCAAGAGGCTCAAGTTTTACTTAGGGTCAGTGTCCCCATCCATGATAGCATTTCAGGTGCTGCTGCCCTTTGTCTCTTTGTGTCCATCTTCTGATTTGTCTAATGATTGTGACATGTCTCTGTCTGTCATCTTCTTATTGGCCTTATGGACAGAAAATTTTAAAATTCTCAATTCTCATCTGTGTTCAATGAAAGCGAAAAGCAGACTACCAAGATGGCGTCTCAGGTCTTTCTACCCCATTGAAAGATGATACAATAATTTGGGTAATGCAGTGAGAAAATTGCAGGATGATACAATAGTGATTATTTTTGTATCATCCTTTTTGGTGATTTCATCATTTTCCTTTGTCTTACTCGTTTAAAAAAAAAAAGTTGCAAATAACATGAGATAGAGGGGGAAAAAAAACCCCTACCAAGATCCTATAATACAGCTTAAATTTATCAAAGGTTGCAGTGGACCCATATGTAATTACAAGATAGAATTAGTTTTATTCTATTTTTAAAAATAAGTATAATTTCTCTTTGTTCTTAGGAAGACTCTAAAACAAAATCATGAAATAACAGCCTTCCCACGTAGTAAGGAATTGTTCAGAAAAGAAAGTGAAAAACTCAAAGTGGGCCCAGCAGCCCTAATGTTCTCCTGGAGCCTGAAGGACTGAGCTGGCCGGAAATACACGTGGACTGTGCTCACAGAGCTCTTATTGCAGAGTCCACTGGAACGGAAATGACACTTAATTAGTCTTAGCGTGTCTTTACTACACTTAAGCTCACAGGAGTTTGCTTTGGCTTATAGCTTTCTGTTCTGACCTTCCCCCTATCTGTGCAGCATGGGCAGAAAGAATAAACTAGCTGCTTTCTGACAGAGGTGGGTGCCCCCCCCGTTCGTTCTGTTAGCAGACCCGCTTTATCTCGGGTGTCTCTCTTCTAAGCCTCTTTTCTATCAAAGCCCTCGAACTGTTAGCTGTTGAAGTCAAGCACGTCTCTGTTGAGCACCGAGCACTGCCAGCGTCCCATTTGGGGAGAATCTACGAGGTGTGTATGCCAAGCACGATATCATTGTGTGCAGGCACTGCGGGAGTCTGCCAAACCCAGGGGCAGGCTGCCAGTACAAATGCCACGTTGACATGACATTTACAAGTTTAGAGTCTGGAAGAGGACTGCCAGCGGAGCACTCTTCAGCTGCCTCATTTAGGGTGGCGGTAACTGGGCCAACTTTTGATTTTCAGACTCCAGAAGCATAGTCAAGAAGTAAGACTTCATATAGAATTTGAAACTACCACTGCCACATTTTCTAGGAAGTGATGAATTTGGTCCGCCCGTTTCTGGGATGTGGGATATGCCCTGGTGCAGGTTAAAAGTGCACAATCTGTAATCAGATCTGGGTCTGAGTGAGGGCTCCATCACTTATGGTGTGACCCTGAGCAAATCCGTCTGCCTGAGCCTCAGCTGCCCACTATAAAGTAGGGATAGTATCAGTTTCTTCCTGGGGTAATTGGGTGGATTAAATATCTCAAGAAGTGTGAGCACTTTTTCCAGTGCTTGTCCAATAGTGAGTGCTCAGTGATGTGAGGCATTTTTCACATTCTTCAGAAGCTCGTGAGAAATTCAGATTTGGAGCTATTTGTGTGTTTTAGTCACAAGTGGGCATATTCCAGCCTGCCGGGGACACGAGCTTGTGGGGACACTCCCTCTCTGACTCAGGCATTGCCGGCACACTGTGCACAGGAAGCCCAGCACGTAGTTTTCTTTCTCTCTCTAGGGAAACTTAGAACTGGAATCAGAATCATTTGGGCATTTGGCGGAAGGCAGAAACCATTTGGGTATTAAGAATTTATTCCAGGAATAGCAGTCCTTTGATTGACCTGGAGCTTTTCTATGGCGTATTCTCTGCAAAGGGAAGGCCTCGGGCTGTTCTGAAGGATATTCTGTGGCTTATTAGGGGCACTGTCTTTTTGGTGTTGGTAACAAGGTACTTGGTCTTGATTAAGTCTGTTTTCATGATCTAGTAGTTAAAGGACACGTTTTTCTTTGCTACATATACAGGATATGATCCTCACCGCCATGTTTAGTTAACTTCTGTTCATCATTTTCAAGACTGCTAGTAAATTCTCTCAAACGATAGAATTCTTTTTTCTTCTTTCTTGTTTTTCAGATCTTCAAAGTTGCTGCGGGCATTCTATGTCCCCTTCCTGTCAGATCAGTATACAGCGTATGCAAACTACACCATCCTCAAACCCCGGAAAGCAAAGCAAATCAGGAAGAAAAGTGGAGGTTAGCAACACGCCTGTGACCCCAAAGGACGACCATCCTGTTAACTAGTGATTGCACTGACAGGATGCCCTCCACGTCATCATTTGTAACGTTTGTAATAAAGGCTGTCTGACACAGGATTCTAGAATCTGGGTGCTTTGGGCTGGTCAAAGTAATTCCCATTCACATCTTGCTGTGTCTCTGTACTGCATGTGAACTTTTTGCAGCTAGGCAGAAAAAGGCCTTAACGTCTGGTAGGTATGTTGCTCTACATCTTACTGTTTTTCTTCTGTTCAATATTTACTAGACCGGAGAAGAGCAGAGCCACCTTACAGGAAGAATTGAAAATCTCTGAACTGGATGGCTGCATTAAACTCTCTCTCCATACTCTGGCCTGGCATCTGAGAACTAGCAAGCCTCTTTTGGGCCACACAGGCTTCTCCACCAAAGCTGTTTGGCAGCTCTTAGCAGACCTTACTCAAGTCCTAGTGCTGAAAATGAGCACAGCCTAATTGCCAACCTACATGTCCTTTTCACCTCGTGCAGGACTAAGCTTCTCTAAAGCACTTCACAGGACGAGGACCCTGTCCTGGAGATATCTCAGGAAAAAGGCAACCATTTGAGGAACTGTAATCTAATTTCATTATGTAGGATGCCTCTTATTCTCAGTTTATTTCCTATACAACAAACTGTGTTAAGTTTTCGCATGCTGTTTCTTGAATTCCAGACTTTTCTGTATAAAAGCATCAGCCGAGTAGACCATAACTGTATAGGACATATTTGGGGAAAATTAATTCGATCACTTGGTAGGTAGGTTTGGATGACCTCACATTTTTAAGTAATGGATGAATTCCCGCCCCCCCCCCCTTTTTTTAAAGAACCCTAGTGGAAAAGGCCACTGTATATTTACAGCACGTATTTTTGAGTCTATCTATTGCAAAGCACATTCTGCATGGGGCACTTCTAGTCAAATAGGCAATGATAAGGACTTAATTAAAGTGTAATGAGTATATACTGTTACTTTACATACAGTATTTCACTGTTTACAAAGTACTTTCACATGATCTCGTTTGGTCCTCACGGTCACAGTGTGAGGCAGGCAAGACAAGTGGTTTGGTCCCCATTTTATAGGTGATGAAACAGGCTTTGGGGGGTGGTGGGGAAGGGCAAGTGGCTTGCCCAAGGCCACAGTAAGTAACAGAGCTGGGACTAGAACGTGGGTTCCTGAACTTCTTCCCCAAAGCTCTTCCATACTTCCTCTCTTGACTCCGAAGACATTGGAAGACAGAGCGATGGTGTTGGCTAGAGACCTGACTGATAATGTAACTTTCTATTTTAAGGAAGAATTTTATCTGTGTTTCTTTGAGTTCTTCAGAGCCTCCATTCTGCCTGTGGGTTAGACCATCACAGCAGTGCCCCGTGATGCGGCCCAGCCTGTGTCTGGAAAGTTGTGCTCATGTTTGGAAGTCCTGCTCTTTTGCAGCCACACAGAATCTCCTATCAGTTTCGTTTCTACATAATCAATCTGGGGTCATATTATAGGTGCCTTATTTCTGTAAAGGTAATTATGTCTAGTAATCTGCAGAGAGGATGAAGAGATTTTTCAGAGCTTTCATCTTTCATTCTTCAAAGAGAAGGGCTTTTCAACAGGAACTGATCCCAAGAGAAGAGAAAGGAAGTCACAGGGAAAGAAATGGCTAGTCAACATACAAAAAGTCTCCTCCTCGTCGGGATCCCTCTCATGGAATTTCCAGACTGAGGTTGAAGCGCTGGAGAGGAAATAGGTCTAGACAGTACAGAACAGTAACTGGAGAGTGAAGATAAATTGGGGTTCCACTTGCTGCTTTAAAGATTTCTGGTATTTAATTCTCCATACTTGGTTACTGCTTTCCAAGGCAAATATTGGCACATGTGGTCTGACTACAGGGTAGAGGATTTGCAGTGAAATGTCTTGCCACACCTGCAGTAACCATGTGCTGTCTTGCACAGTGGCTAAAGCCTTCTACTTTTTGCAGGAAAATAAGAGTCGCTTAATGGAGGTCCATGGTGAGTAGCTTTTTTCCTAATCAAAGTGATACAGTGATGGTCTCTTTTCTCACCTTGCATCTTTAAAAAAAAAAAAAATCCTTCTGAGTGAGGACTTACTGTAATAGAGCACAAAAAAAGGTCATGATTGATCAAGGGATTCCTTGGGGATGTCTGCTCCTATCCCTTTTAAAACCTGGTTTTGGTTTCCTCTGTTCTAGGTACATCTTTAGTGAGAGCACAATACATTGTGGAACACTGTGCCAAATGCTGTGGGTAAGGGATGTAAAAATGAATGTTGTTCATTTTGAAAATGAGTATTTTTCATGTGATGTTATATAAACACATTTTTGAAAAGTCTCCATCTCAGCAATACAGGGAAGCCAGCTTTGCCTGGGAAAAAGAGTTTCAAAACACCTGGTCAGACAAGTATTTCTCCTCCAGAGGATCTGTGTTTAGCATGAGCTAACTGCTCTGCTCACTTTAAGGATAAAGTATCTGAGGTACTTGTCTTTTCACAGATTGTGGTGTATTGAGAAATACGGAGGACTTTGTTTATTATTTGTAATAAACTTTGATTCTGGAGCTAAATGAGGGAGTAGGTGTACTTGACCGTTTCAGGGCTTTCTGATCTCTAAATTTTATTTATTTATTTTTTAGTAATCTGTATGTGGGTCTCGAACTCCCAGCCCCAGCACCAAGAGTCACATGGTCTTCCCACTGAGCCAGCCAGGCTCTCCCCCGATCTCTTGATCTTAAGCAGCTTTATCTGAACCCCAGATCTTACGACACTGAGTCCCATTACTGAACCAGACAGTGTGCTAGGCATCTATTATCAAAGTGTACCTGGCACCTGAGGGCTGTCATCTGATAAAACAGAAGACTAGTCATTTTAATCTCTTGGGATAATCACAGAAAATGGGAGCCCATACTCTTTATTATTGAATTCAAGTTTAGAAACATTGTTTTAAATCAGGGTGGTTCTTGATCTCAACCATTTACTTGGGACATTTTTGCTGGTTTGGAATTCTGGGAAAGAACCTTAAAAACTCATGTGGTTTTGTAGCATTATTACATTTGGAGTGACTGTTGGGTCAAAACACTAGTGGCAATCCTTTATTGTGTTTTTGCATTTCGTGGGATTTGAAATAAGAATTCACTGTGATTATGCTGTCTTCTAGCCAGTGTCAGGCACCTCTGCTTTAATGTGGTTATTTTTTTCTGAAGAGGGAAAAGAGACACAATTTAAACTTTGCCTCCACAGCCTATTAAAGCTCATGTGTTAATTCATTCTTACGTTACTACATTAAATGCCTTGAGTAAATGGATAGATGGATGTATGCTCAGCTTTATTCTTTTGCAACAGAAACATGAGATTTCAGATGCCCTCTGGTGTTTTGGTAAATCTAAATGAATGTTGCCTTTAATTTTTCCAGTACATACATTACCATGTAATTCATGCTGCACATGAAATCAGGAAGCAGTACAGTGTTGATGCAAGAGTCTTGTCCAGTTCATTTGTCTTCCTGATCCCTGTACTTTATTCCACGTGTCACTATTTATATCACGTACGTGTGTTTTCTGTAAAAGAAAAAGTTAAATAAATCTTGGCAATTTGATTTTCCTTTGTTAGGCTGGTATCTTCTCGTTTGCTTCTAGCTTTTAAATCTTTGGTGGAGGTTGAAACTCAACTCCTTGCATCTCCCCTACTCTTAAAAAAAAAATTTTTTTTTAACGTTTATTTATTTTTGAGACACTGAGACAGCGTGAGCAGGGTAGCAGAGAGGGAGACACCAAATCTAAAGCAGGTTCCAAGCTCTGAGCTGTCAGCACAGAGCCCGATGTGGGTCTCAAACCCATGAACTTGTGAGATAATGACCTGAGTCAAAGTCAGACACTTAAATGACTGAGGCACCCAGGAGCCCCAGCATCTCCCCTACCCTGCCTTCTTAAAGGCCAAATAGCACAGAATGTTTCTTCTGAAAACTCCAGGAAGAGGCATTTATTTGTGAAAGTCAGTGAGGATTAGTTTTATTGTACTTGTGGAAAAACCAAGCATAGTGGGAATCACTTCAATGTGTCAGTGTTGTGCGTAAAAAGTAATAGTCTCCAGATCCATCTTAGGTTTTTCGATTAAAAATCTCTGGACTGTGATAGTCTTAATATTCATAGAAGTGTGGATTTGGTAATTGTTTAATTTTTATCTATTTTGAGAGAGAGAGAGAGTGTGAGCAGGGGAGGAGCAGAGAGAGAGGGATACACAGAACTTGAAGCAGGCTCCAGGCTCTGCACTGTCAGCACAGACCCAGATGTGGGGCTCGAACTCATGAACTGTTGAGATCATGACCTGAGCCAGAGTTGGACACTTAACTGACTTAGCCACCCAGGGCCCCCCCACCTTTGTTTTTAATGTTTTGGTTAATATTTATTTAAACTTTTTTTTCATGTTTGAGAGAGCGCATGCATGAGTGGAGGAGAGGCAGAGAGAATCCCAAGCAGGCTCTGTGCTGTTGGCATGGAGCCCTGTGTGAAGTGTGATCTCATGAACCGTGAGACCATGACCTGAGCCAAAAACAAGAGTCAGATGCTTAACCGACTGAGCCACCCAGGTATCCTGGATCTGATAGTATTTAACACTTAGGTAATTTCCCCCTTTGTTGGAGGTTGTCAGGATTAGTAAAAACTTTTTTGTGAATGAATTCCTAACATAATTTCCCTGCCTTGCACCTATAGCCAGTAACTTCTAGTAGTTATTTGGTTTTAAATGATAGGTTATCTGTTTTCTTTCTATAGGACCCAAAATGCCCACAAAATTTGGTTCGTTTCATTTCTTTAAAGTCCTTTTAGAGAAGGGTGCTCTACCGATATAATTCCAGGAGAAGTCCACAGCCTTAATTAATTTCTTTCTTTTTTGGGGGTGGGGGTGCCTAGAATGTCCTCATGCTTTCTGTTAGTCTTTTTCAGGCCAGATTGAGTCTCCCCCTCTTCTATGAAGCTGTTCTAGGCTTGAGGATTACTTCCTTTCCTCACCCTTCATGAGTACCCAGTGTCTTTACTAATGGCATGGAACATTGACATGTTATCTTTGTAAACCTGTCTTTCAAGAATATTGTTGGCGCATCAAGCGGCAAAGACCATATCACACTCCCATGTATTCCCAGGGTTCAACACGGTTCCCTGAACATTTTGGTAATACCCATGTTCATTGATAAGCAAGAAGGAAGAGCCAAAAGACACTTGCAACTAATACACAACTTAGCTTTCAATGTGGCTGATTTTTAGACCTTTGAAAATAAAGCAAGTTATAAGCCCTCTGTTACTCAAAGGGCAATTTGGAAGATGTAAATGAGACTCAATATTGTGCATATTTAAGGAATTCTCTTGAAGTACACACACAAAGGCAGATTCCTCAGAGTACTTTCTAAAAGGAGATTTGGTACCTTTACTGAATATCTCTGTTTGATTTTGGAAGGTCAGGCTTTGCTCAGGAGACCTTCTGAACTAGTTTGGGGCAGAAAGCTTCCCCTCCAGGTGTGAAGAAGTGCTCCATTCCTATCAGCCCTGCTGGGAAAAGGAGGTCTAACTGCAGGATGGCTTTGTAGTGATACATTTAAATTGAATAATATTGGGGCACTTGGGTGTCTCCGTAGGTTAACACCCAACTCTTGATTTTGGCTCTGGTCACAATCTCTAGGTTTTGTGGGTTTGAGCCCCACATCGAGCTCTTGGGATTGAGTGAAGCCTGATTGGGATTCCCCCCTCCTCCCCCCACCCTCCCACTCATGCTCTGTCTCTCAAAATAAACTTTATTTAAAAAAAAAACTTTTTTTAATGTTTATTTATTTCTGAGATAGCAAGAGAAAGAGTGCGAGTGGGGAGAGGCAGAGAGAGAGAGGGAGATACAGAATCTGAAGCAGGTCCCAGGCTCTGAGCTGTCAGCACAGAGCCTGACTCAGGGCTCAAATTCATGGACAGTGACATCATGACCTGAGCTGAAGTCTGATTGTTAACCGACTGAGCAATCCAGGTGCCCCTCAAAATAAACTAAAAAAAAAAAAAAAAAAAAAAAAAAAAAAAAATTCAATAATACCAAGTAGTGAGTGATTTTTAAATTTAAATTTTATTTGTTTTTAAATGTTTATTTTATTTTGCGAGTAAGTAGAGGAGGGGTAGAGAGAGAGAGAGAGAGGGAGAGAGAGAATCCCAAGCAAGGCTTGAACTCCTCAACCCATGAGATGATGACCTGAGCCGAAATCAAGAGTTGGATGCTTAACGCACTGAACCACCCAGGCCCTCCCCCTTCCCCTACCCCCGCCACTGCCCAGTGTGAGTGATTTTTGTATTTTTAAACTGAAGGCTGTTTTGGCTCTCTTCAGCTGTGCAGTTCAACCCAGACCTGACATTGAAAGAAATTATAACTAACAGATTTGATGAATAAAATGAAGCAAATTTAGATAAGGGATATGAGATGACAGAGTTGTAGTGACATGATTTGGAAGATGTAATGACTGACATCTCCATGGAAGTGACTATTCTTCTTAGAATAGTTTGTGATTAAATTAACAATTGGATTAAATAGCTTTTTACCTGAGTAGGAACGTTTAAATGTTTTAAGTGAACCTTAGGTATCTTCATAAACTACTTTTGAACGGTGGGGCTTTTTGTTCTTGTTTTTGCTTCCAGTTTCTGGGCTGCTTATTCCGTTGTTACATGCCTGGGGATAGAAATAAAAGCAACGGACTCTTGATGGCTCTGACGTGTGAGTTAAAATAACTTTGATCTTGATTGGCCTGCAGAACTGGAGACATTGCCCTGTATTTACCGTTTTAATTCTTGAATCTCAAATTGGCAAATGAGAAGGGTGTGCTTGTTGGTCTGCTTACTAGCTGCTTCCGCAGCATCACACTCAGTGCTGGAGAAGATGTGACCTACAGAGCAGTGATTCTCAACCACAGCTGCAGGAGAGGCTCACTGGAGACCATTTAAAAAATCATCCCTATCTTCTTGAGTCCCCCAAGGAATTCTGAGTTAGTAGCTACAGATGGGCCCTGGCATTTATTTTAAAAAACCTTTTTATGTGGTTTTCTAATATCCACCGCAATTGTTATTAGAGGCTGGAAGGCAAACAGTCACACCAAAGATCAAAGGTAATTGAGTAGGCAAAACGTTTGCTGTTCTTTTCCACTTACAGCCCCTGGCTGCGCACACTTCCATGTACACTTCTTGCCACTCCCATCCCCCATCCCCCATCCCCCATCCCCATGTTTTCTCTATTTTTTCTGACTTCCAAACTTTACCTGCCCTCTTACCCATTCTCTCTGGGCCCTGCTTTCTGGGAAACAAGTAACTACTAGGGTACTGATGTACACTCATGAATGTTCATAGTTTACTGCAGTTCTCTTCCCATTGATCCTCTCAGCACATTTAAATGGGAACACATCTGGAAAAGAGCAATGACTAATTTTGGCCATTTCAGACCCATTCAAGTGCCATTTTATTGATGGATGGGGAGGAGAGTGTTTGAGCAGGCAGATCCAACCTTGAGGAAGACTCAAGGTCTTGCAAGTTCAGACCCTATTGATCGGCGCTGCTCAGCCAACTCAGAGAAGGACCTGTGGCTCTGGTGAGCAGAGTGAAAAAACGTGCCGGTGGATAGTTAGCCCTGCGCAGGGCACACTGGGCGAACCTACTTTGTAGATTTCGTATACTACACTCTGGGGCATGTACAGTGAAGACTTCCCCTTTGTTACTCGCACTGGTCTTTGGCAAAGGTTCTGGGAGCCGCTGCCCTCCCCCCACCCCCACATGCACACACAGACATGAGAGCAAAGGTTAATCTCATTCTGAGAGAAATGACCTGAAATGTGCCCCCTCAATCAACAAGAAAACACCATGTATATCATTCAGCAGTTGATCTTGCTTTTTTCTTGCCTTAATTGACAATACGTGTCTCTTAAGCTTCCCTGGTATTTCCGAGATTATATTCTCATTTTTTTTTCTTGCCTGTGAAATATTTGTGGAGTTCTGTAGGAAAAGGAGGTTGGCTTTACAGTGCTACATTTATAAAAGAGTCTTAAGTGCTTTTTTCAACTCAGCCCTTTCCCCTCTACTTGGGCCTTTTCTATGATTGTGTTTTTACAGTCTCTGATTACTGGAGATATTCTAAAAAATAACACCAAAGTTTAAATTTGTTGCCGTGTTTTTTTTGGTTTTGTTTTTGTTTTTTTTTGTTTTTGTTTCTGTTTTTCGGTTTTGTTTTTGTTTTACTTCCAAGTATCATTATTTCTGAAAACTTGCTGAGGCAGCCGGACTGCATGCAGTGCCCTTGTAGAGACTTCCCTAAGTCCAGCAGGGGGCAGCCCATTCTCACTGAAGATTTCACCGTTTCTTTTCTTCCAGGATGCTAATTTGTTTCAGTATTTGCAGTAATCTTTGGTGTATAAATTCCTGTGTAAATGGAAATCTCTGAGCTACATTTCTTCAGTTAAAATTTTCTAAATGCTTATTTATTTTTGAGAGAGACAGAGTGCAAGCGGGGGAGGGGCAGAGAGAGAGAGAGAGAGAGAGAGGGAGACACAGAATCTGAAGCAGGCTCCAGACTCTAAGGGGTCAGCACAGTGCCTGACATGGGGCTCGAACCCAGGGACTGAGATCATGACCTAAGGTGAAGTTGGAAGCTTAACTGACTGAGCTACCCAGGTGTCCCTGAGCTATATCTCTTTAGAATGCATGGTTACATTGCTGTAATGGCAAAAATTTCCTGGAGAAAACCATGCCCTTAATTTATGGGCGGTGGATCATCTACCCCAAAAGTGATTCCTGGGTTGGGAAATGATCCACAGGTCAATTCCTCACAGTTAATGTCACTACTCTTTAACATGACTTCGGTAGTATTCATAGGTAGTAAAAGGTATGTGTTTGCTTGAAAGGGGGTAGCAGCTACTTTGAGGTGTAATTACCAGCCATTTGCCCATTGTCAGGGTTCCAAACATGAGCAAATTACTTCATACACACAGTCTTAACTTTGCCTCTGTTCAGTTACTGACCTTGTCAAAGGCAACCCAAAGCCTATGTGAGTGTGCACAGTGCTCCCCTCCGTCAGATGCTGACACATTATCCACACGGTGGCTCAAAGGAAAGTAATAGCATGTAGCAGAGGCTGAGCCATATAAAGGCCTTAGAATACCTTTGATTGCTCCTCCTGTGGAGGTCATTCGATGAAAAGCAAACATTTGCAGAACATGGACATTTAAAACAGTAAAGGGTACCCACCTAGGCAGATAGGCCTTGGGGACCAGACAAGGTCAGCTGTTTGAAATAGGAGATTTCTTTCTTTTTCTGTGTGATGGCTGATACCCTCTCTTGAGCTCAAACTTGATGGGGAATGGTTTTTTTTTGTTTTTTGTTTTTTTTTTAATTAGGGAATACTTCATGAATTTGTGAGTCATCGTTGCATGTGCAGGGGCCATGCTAATCTACTCTGTATCGTTCTGATTTTAGTATAGGTGCTGCTGCAAGGAGCCTGGGGGGTTGGGAGTCTTTTAGCATGTTTTTTTTTTCTTTTTACTTTTCTTTCTTATACCCTCTAGATTGTCAGGTTTGCTCTGCAGAGAAATAATATGAATAATAGCTAACATATTAAGCACTTACTGTATGTCAGGAATATTTCAAGTTGCTTTTTTCTTGCATAATCCTTACAACAGCCTTATGAAGGTGATAACTGTTAATACCTCTTCTTAAGGTATTCTTCTAATATTCTTCTAATATTACATGGCCTGCCCAAGATCGCCTTAGGTGGGAAGTAGCAGGCCTGGGATTCAAACCTAAGCAATCTGACTCCAGATCCTCTCTCTCAACCATGACATCACACTCCCTATCTCAAGACCTCTTGGAAGTCACCAGCCCTCGAGCTCCTTTTTTGGATGTTATGTTGAGGTACCCAGAATGATTAGACAGGTAGAGATAGGTCAAAGCTGTTTCAGTCTTTTTACCACCTGCTTAATCTGCCTTCAGAAACCACAGCCTGGAGTTTGAGTGTGCAGATAAGAGTTGGTCTTTCTAGGGGTTAAGAGCTCTGTGTGGTCCAGCTAATTTTAATCACAGCTAGATCAGACAGGGAGCTGATTTCCTGAAGTCCTAGAAGTTAGTGGGAGTTCCGGTTTCTGATTACAGTCCCAGCTGAATTTCTGCTGAGGGTGAGTGACGTGTCCAGGGGGTCTTGGTGTGGGTTTGTTCTCACTCCTGTGACCTTTTTCCTAATAGTTCAGGGCAGGTCAGAAAAGAATGTGGGAAGAAATACTATCTTCAGGGGACCTACACGGTAAAGCTTTCAGGAGACAAGGAATATTTTAAGTAATCTCTGCTTTTGCTAAATCAAACCTCTGTCTCGTTGCAACTTGGGGACATTGTGCCCAGATGCTGAAAGCTTCTACTTAGGTTGGCTGGGTCTGGTACAAGACAGGTGATAAAGGCTTAGAAAAATAAAGAAGAAGGAAATGTGAAATTTGTGGACACAGCAGAGCTAGACTGGGAGTAGCTGGCAGGAAAGGGCTATTATACATATTACGGATGCCATGGGGAAGGTCGGCCAGGGAGAGGCAGAGTCTAGTCTACAGTGTGGTAACTAACCCAGACCCAAAAGGCTTGTTTGTTTGAATACATCATCTTTTTCATCGTTCAAAAATGAAAAAGCCTAAATATCTTGGATATTGGTATCATAGATTGGGTCCTGAAATGATAAGAGACACTGGGAGAAAAATGGGTGAAATTGATGTAAAATGTGGAGTATAATATATAGTAAAAACAAATAAAAAACCCCACAAAAAACAGAAGGACAAATGGATAGATATACTGAACGTTGAAAAATCTCCCTTCCATTCTGTTCCTCAGGTACCTAGTTTTATTCCCACTCACCAACCAATGTGATTAGTCATGTGTTCTTTTAGAGCCTTCTATCTTTAATACTTATACAAGCGCATCTGTGCATTCTACTTGAAACAAATGGTAAGATACTATATACACCATTCTGGCACTTGCTGTCTCTTTGTCTCAATCATACACTATTTTAATACTACCTGTTAAGGAGCAATGTATTATTTTCAAACATTTTTGGGTTAAGTAACACCCAGCATCTTCAATAATACTGTGTACCTTGCTTTTGCATTTAACACTGTAACAAAGAGTTTTTGATGAGCTGTGTATAGCATCTGACAAGATAACAAGGGGTCTGCCCTAAGAAAGTTAGAGCCCACAATAGAACTCAAACATCTGAGACTTTTGAGAAAGCTCGCCGTGCCTGTCTGATCTCTAGGTTTGTTGTAGCTTAAGTCTGCTCTTGTGGTTGGAGAAGTACTCATTCTGGCTGGTGTTCTTGGCGAATCAGGGGCTTACGCACTTTGAGCGTAGGTCTCCAGATGTTCTCTTCTTTTGTTTGGTGTCGGCACCAACCAGTTAATGAATCCTTGGTGATCAATAACTTCTTACATTTGTGAAGCATTTTCCATTGACAAGGTACTTTGTGTTATGAATCTTATTCCTCACAAGAACAAAGAGAGAGAGAGGGAGGAGAGATCAGCTAAGATTTGCCTCTATTTTCCCAATGAGAAAGCCTTCTGGAAGACCTTGAGTCAAGTGTTCTGACTCTAAATCACGTACTTTCTTCATCCTTTCATAGTGGTCCTCTTTGTTCCCAAAGCTCAATTGATTGGAATGTTTTCCTTCCTGCTTCGACTTCCTCAGTAGATAACTATTATAATGGCTAATATTTAAGGGTTGACTCATGTCAGTCAGGTACTAATCGAAGCACTATATATGAATTATTTAATCTTACCACATGAGGTAAGCTTTATAGCTCTACACATGCTGAAACCAAGATTCAGAGAGGGTGATTTACTTGCTCAAAGTCACACAGCTAGTAATTGGCAAGCTTGGATGTCCTTCCAGGTCATCCTGGCTCCAGTGAATACTCTTAACCGTTCTGTATTCTGCCCTGAACGAGAACCGGCTGTCCCATGTCTTTGATTTGCTCTTCCCAAGAATTCAAGAGAAGTTGTGGTCTGGAAATCCAATACCAGTTTTATATCTGGTGATATAAACTGTGGCATGGAGGTAGAGGATGAAGCAAGGAGTAGTAATAATGTATGATTATTAGTGTCATAGCTTCTGCGTTCATTGTGATTCATTGTGTGACTCCAGGCAAAGCTTCATCTTCTTTGTCAAGTATTCCCAGCCTTGTAAAAATGGAATTAAAATTGTGAGGTGAAAATATTTGAGTCCCACAGGATTAAGACAGTCTTTATATAGGGGCGCCTGGGTGGCTCAGTTGGTTAAGCATCCAACTCATGATTTTGGCTCACGTCGTGATCTCACAGTTCACGGGATCCAGCCCCATGTCGGGCTCTGTGCTGATGGTGTGGAGCCTGCTTGGGATTCTGTCTCTCCCTCTCTCTCTGCCCCTCCCCCGTTTGCTCTCTCTCTCCCAAATAAAAATAAACTTAAAAAAAGACAATCTTTGTATAAAAGTAAATTCACAATACCCTTGATGCTATGGTGGTAATTACTGCTTTGCATTGAATTAAGTGCAGATCTGGGGATCAGTTTATCAGGGTCATCTTGATAAATGAAGGTTGTTGGAAAATGCTTGCGTGTACCTCAGGTTTTCTGTGCGTGAACTGGAACACCTACCAGTTTGTATTGTGGTTATTGTTTTTTTCATCTACCACTTTCTTGATGGCCTTTTTAGTGGGATGACGCTTCTGGGTCTGCCTTGAGAGGACCACCTACATACATGTCTGTCTCTTGCACTTGGCCTAGAGTGGGGTGGCTCTAGAGCCGATAAGCTTGAATGAACATTTACTTTGTAAAGCCCTGTGGATGGTGAGGAGGAAGCGATTAACTAAATTGAGGCAAGAGGCCACAGAGCATGACAGTGACATCATTCAGACTTCTTCAGGACTGATCTTTTCTGTAGTGACACTGGGAGCTAATACAAGCACAAGAGTTGATGTCTGTTGATCCCATCTGCTTGTGTTTCTCCATATTCTTGATGCTTTGACAGGAATGGGGGCAAGTCTGACCCCGTCTTCCCTTGGTTGACTAGAAGAGTGGGTGTCAGGACTCTGTGCTTTTGTACTGAGAATGTCACACTGTTTCCTGAGTGTTGCTTTAAACTAACCACAGCCTAATCTCAGCTATTGCTTCTGATGCTTCCCGGTCATTAGTTTCTTGTGTGTCTTGGGGGTGAGGGGGTTGTGTGGAGAGGAGACCAGAGGAGCAAGGAAGGAGAGGGTGTGGAAGCAGCTGAGTTCCACAGTGCTGTATTGGTAGTGCAGCTGAATTCCAGGAGCCCAGCAAAAGAGGGATCAGTTTAATCTGGCAAAAGCCATAGCCAAATAGGGATAGACTGACTTCTTGATAAGCAGTTTTAGCTGTCACTTGATTTGCTGGACAAGTTGTGGCCTCCAAAGACTCTTCATACTCATCCTGAGCAGCTGCTTGTTGACATGGAAATTATCTTTGCAGATGTTTTTAAATCAGTGACTTTGAAATATTAGTGTGTGCACAGTAAAATGCCCCGCCCCACTCTCAGGGATTCTGATTCAATTGATCTGGGGTGGAGGCCAGGAATCTGCGTTTTTTCTAACACGTGTTAGGTGATTTAGATAGTCCGTGGACCACACTCCCCAAAAGACTTAGATTTTGTTCTAGTTTCCATTTGGCCCAGTTTCTGAAATAGCCTCTTTTCTGCTGTAGTCTGTTTTAATCGGTTTCTTTATTGAAGGATTTATTAGCATCTCCGTGTTTACTACCTGTTCCTTTCTCACATCATCACAGTAAGTAGAGAGGGAACCAGAGGCAGTTAACTCCATTTTATTGGGGGTGAGGGGGTGGGAGATGCAACTGAGGCGTAGGAAGAGGTAGGTCACAGTGAGTCAGAGGCAGAGGTGGTGGGAATTGAAGTCCTGAATTGATGACTCTTAAACCAGGCAATTTTCTGGGACCTATTTTTTCAGCTTGTAATTTCATATTTAATCATAGTTACTCCTTAGGTATGCCATTCATTGTGCTTGGGTAAGGAAAGCCTATCTGAGCTTTAAACAAAATAGAATTAATTGGTGCTAATTTTTCAGCATAGTGAGGCTCATCTAAGCTTGAGCAAACATGTGGATGATGGTATCTGTGGGACTGGTCTCGATGTGTTTCTGTATTTGCTTCCTCTACCATTTCTGAAGACTTTTTACAGCAAGTATAAGGGAGCAGATTTCTCGTCCACATACCAATAGGAACCCCCTCTGATCTTCTAACTGGTAAAGTGCAAAATCGAAAAACCTTCTGACCCTTTTCCCCTCAACCTTGAGTGGTATTTGAATCCATTTCTAAAGGAAAAGAAAATCGTGAAAACTCTCAGGCAATTTAAATTATTTTTATTACAATGTTATTTAAACTTGCAAATATACAATAGGAATATAATGTTCTTTTATTTATAGTTCTTATATGCTAAAAAACTGAGAGAGCTCTACAATTTAAATCCAAGTGAGACTGAATTATCCCTTGTATTGTGACTGTTGTCTTGCCTGTGAGAGCTCAGCTTCTTTTGAGTTCAAAGTACAGGTGCCACCAAGTGACCCATGGCACCTGTTTGCTCTACTTTTCTGTTAGAAATGCTGCGACAGTCAAGTTCCATGATGTCATTTGGCTTTCATTGAGTGCATGAAAACCCCATTTTCAGTTTAAATCCACCTCTGCTCTTCTCTCATTAACCTAGAATGATAAAAGCACTGAAACACACATGCAACTGTAAGGATAGAAGTAGTGTGGCCTACTGGCTATAAAGCTGCCGTCCAGATAATCCAGAATATGTTCACATCAATCTAAAATAAATTACCAAAATGAAAACCAAATTGAAACCCTACAGAATACATCTGCAGACCTAATTTGAGAGATACTGTTCAGGTCCATTGGTTCCCAAACTTTAATGCTATCAAGGCTCCATCTACTGTGTTTACTTCCCGGAACCCTGTTTTTTGTTGTTGTTGTTGTTGTTGTTGTTGTTTTGTTTTGTTTTTTTAAGTCTCCTAAATTACGTTTGTTAATAACTTTACGTTTGTATTAATTAGATACATAGAATTACCATTTCAGAGCTTATGATCACCGTATGTAGTTTATCATTCTAAGCTGCTTAAATTGTAGTCGGAAGCAAACAAAAAACAGGGGGACATACTAGTTCTGTGTGCCCTTAAAAGGGTGAAGGAAAACTTTCCATTAACTTTTCTAAGAAAGAACTCCAGCACTCTCCCCTCCTCCTCCTGCTAGCTTTGAGGACTCATGGAGTTCTAGGGACGCCACTTTAGCCTTTCTCGTAGAGCAAAGTAGCCACTCCACCCAATCTGGAAGGATTAAAGCTTGTCCTCGTTTTGCGTGATTGTTGTACTTCTAGCATGCTAAAGACCTAAAAGAGGGAGGAAGAAAAAAAAAACAACAGAAGGCACCATTCCAGTACCAAACTGAAAAGAAACACAAAAACAAGAGAGCAGCATGTTTTTAACAGCTTGCATGGAAAAAGCGGAAAAAATATTGACTGGGGAGTTTGGACAGCCCCGTTCATTTTCTCTCGCCGCCCGCGTTATTTGTCTTACGAAGCAGGAGCCAGATACAATTCTGGCTCACAGGCCAGAGGAAGAGGTGGAGGGGTTCTGTGGAAGCTAGCGGGGAAATTAGGGCTGGAGACCCGGTGGCTCAGGGCCAGGACGAAGCCAGGGGAGGCGCTAAATCTGTTTTCCTCCTGCCCTCGGGCATCCTCTTTGGTCTGCCTGAGTCCTGGGAGCAGGGCTTGCAACACTCAGGTAGGTCCTTGATCCCTTCAGCCCATCATGAGCAGAATCCATTCCTGCCCCTGTTTCTTTCGGCTGTGTAAAGGATGTGGGGGCTCCATTCGCTTCCTCAGCCCACCCTTGTTCTGGAGTTTAGACGTGCAGCCCCCGCAATGGGGTCCACGTGGGGGCCTCCTTCAGCCGGGCGGGAACTCTACTCCCCCACTTCGGCGAAGCAGGAGCTTGGGCCTGGGCGCGGGGCGGGGCCTGGGCGCGGGGCGGGGCCTGGGCGCGGGGCGGGGCCTGGGCGCGCGGCGGGCGGTGGCGACCAGCCTGAGGAGAAAGAACATGGCGGGCACAGCGGGGCCCGGGACCGTCCCGGGGGCAGCGGGAGGAGATGGAGACGATTCGTTATACCCGATCGCGGTTTTAATCGACGAGCTCCGCAACGAGGATGTGCAGGTACTGGAATCGGGCCGGGGAATGGAGTTGGGCCCGGCGGGGCGTGTGGTAGGGGAGGAGGAAGGCCAGCGCCGTGGTGGGAGAGGCCCGGGGACTGAAGGAGCCGGCTTCGGCGGTGGGAGAGGCCCGGGGACTGAAAGAGCAGGTTTCAGCTTCTGAGCAGAAATTTAATTGAGAGGAGGGGAAAGTCCCAGGAGGGGTGTGGTGGCTTGGCCAGACCTTATCTGGACCTGGGCAGAGCTCCCACTCCCAGCGCCCGGTCCCGGCGGTTGTGGGGAGCCCCGGCTTCCCAGCCCCGGCTTCCCGCCTGGGCGCCCCTTCCGGGCGGTGCAGGGAGGCGGATTCGCGTCCAGTCCTGGGCCGGGAGGAGGCCGGCGTGGCCCAAGGGGGCTGGAGCGGGCTGCAGGTGAATGAAAGCTTTCCTCTAGGCTGGGAAACTGGCTGTGCTTGGTGGGTAGAGAGAGAGTGGGGTGGCTTACCTAGATGAGTTGGTGCGTTAGCTCTGCTGTAACTTCTTTGGAGAGGCAAGGGTTGTCTTCAACCATTTCACCTGCTTCACTAGTGACAATGTGCTCTCATTTTGAAATCGTCTCCCTTCCTGTATGTGGTATTTTCTTTTTCTAACGGGCCTATGAGTGTGGCTCTTAAAAAAATCTTCGTTTGGTTAAAATGAAGGCATGTTCCACTGCTTCTGAGGTTCCTCATAGAATCAAACCCAAGTTGAAGGTTTGCCTCTTTCTCAGTGTGTGTCGTTGTCTCGCTTGTTTGTAGTATTCTTGTTTTGGTCTAAATCACAACTGTTTATTCTTTGCACTTTGTATTTTTAAAGCTCCGCCTTAACAGTATTAAGAAGTTATCCACAATTGCTCTGGCACTTGGAGTAGAAAGGACACGAACAGAACTGCTGCCATTCCTTACAGGTATATGAATTTTTTGTTTGAAGAGAGGTATGGCCATTTCCATTTTCCGTGGCTTTCAAATTTTCCAGTGGCTTTCAAAACTTTGACTCTTTTTTTAGAAAGTGTTATCCACACTATTGAGTACTAAGCTGAGCCTGATGCCCTCTGAGGAAACAAGACAGGGCATAGCATAATGGGGCCAGATGTATTCAGTTAACTGTTGAGCTCATGGGAAAGTCATTGATACGGGATTATCAATTTCTAATTCATTGTGTCCTACAGCTCTGGAATGCTGTTAGGATTGTGACGGGCTCCTCTAGCTAAATATCGAGTCTATTCCTAGTTCTCTGTGAGTGTCCAGCTCCAGGCCTGCTCTCTTTCTTGATTAGTACCTGGTCATTGTCATTTCCAGATACGATTTATGATGAAGATGAGGTACTGTTAGCTCTTGCTGAGCAACTGGGAAATTTCACTGGCCTGGTGGGAGGTCCTGACTTTGCCCACTGTCTGCTGGTGAGTATATTTTGCCTACCATTCTTCCATAACTTAACCTGTATAAACCATACAGTATTTGTCGATAGGAACACTACATTTTTAATGCAGGTTTTTTTTTGTAGATAGCCTCAGTGTTGGCTGTTGAGAGGATAGGTAATGTAGGCACTTCGGATTCAACCCTTTTTCTGACTGCGAGCATCAGAACTTTGTGTGAACTTGCCAGCTGGGAGAAGAAGGGTTCGATTATTTTTATGGGGGTCTTCTCCCCACCCCCTGAAATTAGATCTTAATTCTCATCTAGCAGTGTCATGAATTTGGAAATGTATATTAGCTTTTTCTTTTAAGCTTTTATTTCTGTAAGTAATCCCTATTTCCAGGGTGGAGTTTGAACTTACAGCCCTGAGATCAAGAACTGTATGCTCTATAGACTGAACCAATCAGGTGCCCTGGAAATGTTTATTAGCTTTTTGTCTTTGATTGTAAGCCTGTGGTTTGCTTCTGATTTACTCTGTGGATTTGATGAGTTCAGCTCAATTTGGTTGACATTTACTGACCACCTGCTATATCAGGCCCTGAAGTTACAGTGTTGCTGTGAAGAAGGCCAGCGTGAATGGGATGAGGTCTCTGCCTTAGATATTGACAGATAATTACCGTACAGTGTTAAATGGAAGAATGGGAGCACATAAAAGGTACCTGAATAGCAGAAAGGAGAAAGGGATTCATCCAGGGTGATGAGAGAAAACCTCTTGGGGGATGGTGTCTGAATTAGGTTTTGAAGGATGACATCATTTGGACAAGATAGACAAATATGCCTCATGGCTCAAATACTGTCTATATGATGTTGATCTGTGATTTTTCTTTCTACCTCTGACCTTTCCATAGAATTCCAGATACATAGATAGAGATATCTGCTTGTATCTCTCTACATTATCTGCCTGTGGCTTTTCCTCTTGGATATCAAACAGGCATTTCAGATTTAACATGCCTGGGTGGTTCATTTGGTTAAGCATCCAACTCTTGATCATAGCTCAGGTCTTAATCTCAGGTTCGTGAGTCCAGGCCCTGAGTTGGGTTCCCTGCTGGGCATGGAGCCTACTTAAAAAAAAAAAATGTTAACATGCCTGAAACGGAACTCCATTTTCTCCCCTAAATATGCCTGTCATTTAGTGGTCCCATCTCAGTAAACGGCATCACTGTCCTCCCATTTGCACAAACCAAAACCTAGAAGACATTCTTGAAAATTTCTTTCACTCATTTCCCAGATTGGATCTGTTAGTAATTCGGTAGATTCCAAATGCATTCCAAATCAGTTCACTTTCCTTCTTCCCCACTACTACCTAGCTCATCTCTCCTCGTCTTTCCAGACGTCACAGTCTTTCTGCTAGATTACTGCAGTAACATCCTGACCAGTCGTTCTCCACTCCTGCCTCCTACCCTTCCCTGTAGTCCACTGTTCACCTGGCACATGGGTTACTTCCTGCCACAGCTCTTAGAAAATCCAGATTCCAGGGCACCTGTGTGGCTCAGTCACTTAAGTGACCAACTCTTGATTTTGGCTCAGGTCACGGTCTCATGGTTCATGAGATTGAGCTCGGCATCAGGCTCTGCACTGACAGCTCGGAGCCTGCTTGGGATTCTCTTTCCCTCTCTCTCTGCCCCTCCCCTGCTCATTCTCTCTCTCTCAAAATAAATGAATAAACTTAAAAATAAAGAAAATCCAAATTCCTATCTTAGGTTTTGTAAGCTAAGTTACAAGCTATCTCTGAATATATCTCCTACTGTGTTCCTTCTTGATAACCTCACTCTGTTTACAGGGATCTTCTTTCTGTCCTTTGAATAAACCAAGCTTATTATTACCCTAAGATTATTGCCCTGTGTTGTTCCCTCTAATGTTCTCTTGAGCTTCTGGTGGCTGTGTCCTTGTCATTCAGATATCAACCTAAGTGCATCTTCTCAAAGAGGCCTTTCCTGAACACCCAGCCTGAAATTGCCTCCTAGTCACCCCTTATCACATCATCCTATTCTGTTTCTTTACAGGGTACTCATCACCATAAGATTATGTTCTTTGTTAGTTGTCTTCCTGCACTACAATAAAAGTCCACTAGAGCGAAGAACCTGTCTGCCTTGTTTTTTCTCTGTTCTCAGTGCTAAAATACAGCAGTAATCATTCATTGACTCGGGTTTGGAAGTACGAAACAGGTTGTGTGGCTGGAGTACACGGGAGTGGTGGGCGGAACAGTAGAAGAGGGCCTGGAGACTTAGGCAGAGTTAAAATCCAGAGACAACTCGTCTTTCATTCTCAGGAGCTTGGCCTTATCCTATGGTAGTGATAGAGATGATCCACTGATACTGTATGAGAGGAGCTCCGAGGAGGCAGACGTAGATAGTGAAAGGCCTTTCAAGTAAGAAAGCAGTATCGTTTTAAAGGGCTTCTGGAATACCTCTTAGGAATGCCAAGTACTTTCTACTTTTGTGTATTAAACGTTTTTTGAAACGTAATATCAGTAGTAATATTAGTTTTCTTTGAGTCATAATTTTGTTTCAGTCTTTTCGTGAGTCCTGTATTGTGGATTTTTATCTTCAACATTTGCAGCTCATGGCGTATGCTGAATACGCCTCTACCAAGTGCAAACCCAGAAAGGTAGAGGTTCAGAGAACCAGCCCTCGTGTGCTTTTTGCTGGGCTGGGTCATGTTCACTTTCTGATCCTATTCCAGACCAACCCTTTTGGTCTCTTCTGTTTCTAAAGCTGCAAACAGGGATTCCTACCATCTCTGTGTTCTTCATTGCTCTGTCCACAACTCCTGCTCTCTGTCTCGCTCATAAAGAGTCTGCAGTGTCTTCTGAAAAAAGTGGTTTCGTATTCAGCCTCTTACATGTTAGGTAAGTTGATGGTGTGGGGCTGGTGGACAGGGCTGCTTCTCCGAAAGTTGTGTGGCCTCAGTGGCCTGATGAGATGTCATCCTTTAATTGTGCTGCCCACTGTTGCTCATGTTTTTGCAGTTACTCTTGAGGAAAAACATGGTCTTATCTGAATTTGGCTACATATCTTTTAAACCTAGTCATTCAGCTCACAGTAATATTAATATTGTGTCGAGTCTCCACGGTGTCGTTTGTAGACACCATCTGGGAATTGCCATCTGGGACATGAGACCTTGGCTGTCCTACAGAAGTCGTGTCTTCAGGTTGGACACACCATATGTTATCACTGTGTGAACTGAAAGTAACCATTTGGTGTGATGAGCGAACATTCTGGTTACATGTACCACCTCCCTTCAGTCCCTGTAAAAGGTGATAATCTGTATCTACCCTGATTCAGTAAGTTTTCTTTTCTGATTTTTCCTTTTTGGCCTACTCAGCCTCCTTTGGAAAGTCTGGCAACTGTGGAAGAGACTGTGGTTCGAGACAAGGCTGTGGAGTCGCTGAGGCAGATCTCCCAGGAGCACACTCCTAACGCTCTGGAAGCGCATTTTGTACCTCTGGTGAAGCGCCTGGCGAGTGGAGACTGGTTCACTTCTCGCACATCTGCGTGTGGCTTGTTCAGTGTTTGCTATCCCAGGGCTTCAGATGCTGTCAGAGCAGAAATTAGACAGTAAGATATGTTGTTTTTTTGAGTTATTTGGGGTTTTTGGGAACTTCTGGCTGACAGTTACACAATACCCTGTTACCTGTGAGTGGCTGATAGCAGGACACATGTGATAACATGACTTTTTATCATTCAATTGAATATACGAGTGCTTTTAGATTAGAAGCCTACCTAATCACTGATAGTCATAAAAGAAAACCTCTAAGATGGCCGTGTGTGTGTGTGTGTGTGTGTGTGTGTGTGTGTGTGTGTGTGTGTTGGGGGCATTTAATTCAGTGGTACTTGACAGGAAATACCTTCATTATCATTTGCTTTAGGCACTTCCGTTCCTTGTGCTCAGATGACACTCCCATGGTACGACGTGCTGCCGCTTCCAAACTGGGCGAATTTGCAAAAGTTTTGGAATTAGACAGTGTGAAAAGTGAAATTGTTCCGCTGTTCACTAACCTAGCTTCAGACGAACAGGTAAGTTAGTGATTAGTATCTGAGGTACATAGATTTCCTTTCCTCTAACGTTTTAAGGATTCCTTTGGGAGTTTTGGTTATATGTTAGGATCCTTTTTGCAAAATTAATACTTAATTTTGGGCTAGATAATTTTTTTTAATGTTTATTTATTTTTGAGGCAGAGAGAGACAGAACATGAGTGGGGGAGGGTTAGAGAGAGAGAGGGAGACACAGAATGAGAAGCAGGCTCCAGGCTCCGAGGTGTTAGCACAGAGCCCGATGTAGGGCTTGAACTCACAGACCATGAGATCATGACCTGAGCCGAAGTCGGAAGCTCAACCGACTGAGCCACCCAGGCGCCCCTAGATAGAATTTAATATGAGCCATCTTGGTGCCTTTCCATTTCTTTCTTAACCAGACCATGATTTTCTCTTGTGCTGGCAGTGGTTAAAACAGGAGTCAGAGAGGAGATGGGAATCCTCTAAGAAGGGAAGACCAAAGCTGCTTTAAGGGCTAACACACCTTCACGCATTGCAGCCGGTCACAGCGGGGTCATGTTGCCTGGGATTTTTGACTTTCAGATAAACAAATGTGTTAGGAAGGCTGCCTGAGCCTCTCCCTTCTCTGGAGGACTGTATAGGGGGACTTTGTACAATAGCAATTTTAAGTCCAAGGATCTGGATCTTTTTGGTGTAGAAATAATAACAATAAGGAGCACTTGCAATAAGTGTGTGATTTTTCTTAGCCTGTCCTAAGGGGTTTTTACGTAAAAGAAATACTGGGGTAATAGTTGCCCCATGAGGTAGATAGCCCATGTTACGTGTTAGGGAATGACAGACACAGAAAGTCAAAGTAGCTTCTTCAGGATGGCATGGTTTGCAGTGGTGTAGATGGGGTTAGAATCTAGGCAGTTGGGCTCCAGTGTTCAGAGCCTTCATGGCTAAGCCGAACTGCCTTCTTTATGGCTAGAGGATCCACCCCCAGAGTTTCTGGACCCCAGAAGAATGCGTGTGGGTTTTAATTTGCTTGGTGTCTTCCTGGAATCACTTCACATGTGCAGGACCTCTTGATGAGTCTCATATTGAAAGATGGTAAATCTTACCTTAAAATAATTGAAAAAACTTACTGAAATACCATATAGAGGAGAGCACAAAAGATACAACTCTGAATAATAAGAAGGTTAGGAGGCAGAACTTTGACAGCCACCACCCTAGAAGCCCGCCCCAGCTCTCGCCCACGCACACCCACCCCCTGCCTGCTTCAGATAACACTTTCTCTTGACTTTTGTGGTTACCAGCTCTGACTTCTCTTTGTACTTTTATGGAACATTATAGTTTAAAACCACACTGTTCAACAAATACAGTGTAAGTTACCTGTTAATTTTTGAAGTTTTCCAGTAGTCACATTTTAAAAACTAGAAAATGGGAAATTAATTTTAATAGTTTATGTTATTTAACACACTGGGTCCAAAATAGTGATCATATGAACATGGGCATTAGCATATTTCATGGACTCAAGAGCCACATGTGGGTGGTGGTTACCACATCGGACAGCAGAGGTTTAAATCCTCATTTGGGATTTTATTGATGATGCTTCCCACGGTATAATTTAACATTTTCTTTTGTCCTCAGTATTTCCTGCAACTTGAATGTAGTGTGGGGGAGGAGGGTTTGTAAACTTTGCCTGTAAAGGGCCAGATGGTAAATATTTTCAGCCTTGTGGGCCAGTCTCTGTTGTAACTACTCAACTCTGCTTTCGTAGCACAAAAGCTCTATATGTAAACTGATGTGTGTGGTGTTGCAGTAAAACTTTATTTACGTGAAGTAGCTGCAGTTTTGGATTCGGCCAGTGTTTGCCCCATCCATGATCTAGAGGCTTGATGAGATTTAGGTTTGATATTTTGGGGGTGATAACACCACATTATATGTGGGATTGTACACTTCGTTAAGAGGCATATGATTTCTAGTTGTGATACATTAGAAAAAAAAATAAGTGCTTAATTGTATGATACGTGTATGTGTATTCTGTCTGACCCCTGGTAGAATTGGGGCTCCTGGCTTATTCATTTTTGGAAAAAACAGTTACTGAGTACCTGCTACATATCGGGCACCGTTCCAACGCTGGGCTACAGTGTTTAACCATTATAAACAGATCAATAAGCGTGATAAATGCTAGGATGAAAATAAAGTAGGGTGATGTAACAGGGACTGATTATAGGGCATTCCTCTAGACTGGTTAGTCAGAGAAGGACTCTGAAGTAGTGATACAAACTGAGAAACAAAAGAAAAATGCCAGCCATACCCTTTTCTGGAGTACCGGAGCTCCACCGGGAGAAGGCACCTAGCGTAAAGGCCGTCAGGTTAGAACAAAGCTGGTGACAGGGACTCTGGTAAGGTCTTCCGGAGAAGATAGGCCGAGGCCAGATCATGGAGGCCCTCTAAGTCAGGGTATGGAGTTTGAAGTTTTTTCCTAGGCGCAGTGAGAATACACCTAGATTGTAAGCAGAGATGGTGTGACTTGGTGTAATGTACCTTTTAAAAAGAACATCCCGGCATTCTGGCTTCTGGGTGAAAGCTGAATTGTAAGGGGGTGGGGGTGGGGTTTAGAAGCAGGAAGACCAGTTAGAAGACGTAGGCAAGACAGGATGGTGAACTAAGGTGGCATAGTGAAGGTGGAGAGAATCTGGAGATAGGTTTAGAGGCAGAATCACTGGGACTATGGGAAGAGGGGAAAGAGCAGTCAAGGAGACCTTGACCTTTGGCTTTAGCCCAAACTGGGTGGATGGTGGTGTCATTGCTGAGACAGAGAAGAGGCTGGGAAGAGGAGCAGGTATTGGGGAGAAAAGTCATTGATGAATTTAACAAATATTTATTGGTAAATATTTCCAGAGATGATAGTAGTCCCTTGATAGAACATTGTTTTTGGATTCAAAGTTCCTTGTATAGCCACTACCAGGAACCTAGTTCTGCCTTTTTTTAGCTGGTTTCCTTGTGGGTAGAGAAGCGAGTATCTTGGGGATACAGTAAATTATTGTTCATCGACGATTTTTAAAATTTGTAATATTTTGAAAAGTATGATGTGTGATATTTGTGAAATATGTAATAGCATATGCACACACGGTGTTCAGAGTTTTGGTTCCTCCTGGGTGCTTACGTTTTTACATATTTTTAGTTTATATTTGTTAAGATTTCCAAGTCTGTAATCTCAATTCCTAATTTCTCATTGATGTGTCTAATTGCGTGTTTCCACTTGGTCAAAAGACACATAGGTATGACATTGACATTTGGCAGTTTACATTTGGGGAGCTGAGGTCATTAATCTCACAGTTTTCTAAAGTTTTTGGCCTCTTTTTTCTAGGCTTGGTTACCTCAAAGTTATTCTGCCCCCGATTCTCAACATTTAAATCCAGTGTTGTAGTTGTTTTTTATTACTAACTCTTTTATTTTTTGTGTGTTTCTTTCCAAGTCATCATCTCATGCCTAAACTATTACTGTCACCTCAAACTGAGTATTTTAAAAACTGAGCTTCCTAAGTGTTTCCCCTAGCCTTATTCTCTTGTTTTTGTTCTGATCTGTTAAACAGCTTGTTCAAGTAGTTTTCATTTTTGTCCTTCAACAACTTATTAGAGGAGGCCTTGAAGACATCATTATAATGTTCTCTTTTTTTATTTAATTTTTACATTTTCATTTGTTTTCCTTAATAAAAGCTCTGCACTCTAGCCAAGGAAATTACTGTTCACTCTACAACAAGGTATTTTGTTTTTAAATGTTTATTTATTTTTGAGAGACAGAATGAGCTGGGGAGGGGCAGAGGGAGAGGGACAGAGGATCCAAAGTGGGCTCCTTGCTGATAGCAGAGAGCCACATATGTGGGGCTTTAACTCACGAACCATGAAATCACGACCTGAGCCAAATGAAGTCAAATGAAGTCAGGTGCTCAACTGACTGAGGCACCCAGGCCCTCCTAGAGCCCTCCTTTATGGATTTTGATACACTGTTCCAGGCAAAGGGATCAGCTGTATGGAAGGAAGGAAGGAAGGAAGGAGGGAGGGAGGGAGGAGGGAGGGAGGGAGGGAGGAAGGAAGGAAGGAAGGAAGGAAGGAAGGAAGGAAGGAAGGAAGGAAGCTGTATGCAGTGGGTTTTTTTTCCCTTCTTTCCGTTCCGTTTTTTTTTAGAGTTCATTTATTTTTGAGAGATGGAGAGAGACAGAGTGTGAGCAGAGGAGGGGCAGAAAGAGAGGGAGACAGAATCTGAAGCAGGCTCCAGGCTCCCAACTGTCAACACAGAGCCCCATGGGGGGCTCGAACTCACAAACCGTGAGATCATGACCTGAGCCGAGGTCAGCCCCTTAACTCACTGAGCCACCCAGATGCCCTTTTTTTTTTCCTTCTTCTTTTAAATGAAACCCACAGCACTGCCTCGTACCACACATACTGCCCTGTGGCTCTCGGTAGATATCATCTGACTAACAGAAAGAAATTCTATTCCTTTAGGATTCAGTGCGTCTCTTAGCTGTGGAAGCTTGTGTCAGTATTGCCCAGTTGCTGTCCCAGGAGGACCTTGAGGCTCTGGTGATGCCCACACTCCGGCAAGCAGCGGAAGATAAATCTTGGAGGGTTCGCTATATGGTAGCTGACAAGTTTTCAGAGGTAAGGTTATTATAGTGACATCTTTTAAGTACTAAGACCAAAAAAAGCAAAACCTCTTTTTTGTTGTGTACCAGAAGTTTCTGAATGAATTCTTCTGAATGGGAATGCCTGTAGCAAGAATATACTTGAAGATTATACTGGTTTTGTTTTGTTCATGTTAAACTCGCTAGCGTGCATTAAAACATGTACAATTTTTTTTATAGCTCCAGAAAGCTGTGGGTCCTAAAATCACCCTAAATGACCTCATCCCCGCCTTTCAGAACCTACTCAAAGACTGTGAAGCTGAAGTCCGAGCAGCTGCTGCCCACAAAGTAAAAGGTTAAGGTGTTCAATTGATGTCTCAGGACATAGCCCTCATTTTTGGTGTATTTTTTAAAAGTCAGTGAATTTTGTATGTTTGTTATTGTGGGATGTGTCTTTGAGTAAGAGATGATTTCAGTGTGTGGAAATGTCACACTGTGAGACAGAGCTGCTCTATTTATATTTAAAACCAAATAACCATTGTATCTTGTTCCTGTCAAAAAGATGCCTTTTTAGGATTGGTGTATTTGGCATATAGATTGATAAAAAGTATGCTCAGAATAAGACCTCTCTTCCCTTATTTGCTTAAACATATGATTTGATTTAATTTGCACCTCTTGGTAAACCTGGCATCTTGTAAATGGCTGTATGTAAGCATTATTGTTTTCTATTTATCTCTTTTAGAACTCTGTGAGAACTTACCCACTGAAGGCAGAGAGACCATAATTATGAGTCAGATTCTCCCCTATATAAAGGTAAACCTAACTAGGTTATTTTTTGTTTCACTCTGCCCTGTATGATACGAGGCAGACTTTACCTCCATTTTTCTCTTTCTTTGTTTTACCTTAAAGCTTTTTGAGGGGCACCTGGGTGGTCCAGTCAGTTACTGCTGACTCTTGGTTTCAGCTCAGGTCATGATCTCACAGTTCACGAGTTTGAGCCCTGCATTGGGCTCTGTGCTGACAGCGCAGAGCCTACTTGGGATTCTCTCTCTCTCTCTGCCCCTCCCCTGCTCGTGCACCCGCGTGTGTGCTCTGTGTCTCTCTCTCTCTCAAAAATAAATGAGTAAATTAGAAAAGAAAAAAAAACATAGACCTTAAAGCTTTTTTGAGTGTAAAGGTGGATAGGGAATAATTGGGACAGTTATGTTAATGTGACATTGTTATTTATTATGTTGGGAATTGTAAAATGCTCTTTGGTGCATAGGTTTGTGTTGTTACACAGATGATCTGAAGAAGTGTATCAGCCAGTGAATATTGAAATAGTGCTGTCTCTAAATTCCTTGGGAGATGGTGTGGAAGTCTCTGTCATCTTGCCACAAAAGAAGGCTTTTAATTTTGATTTTATTTTAGGAATTAGTATCTGATACAAATCAACATGTCAAATCGGCTCTAGCATCTGTAATTATGGGATTGTCTACCATTTTGGGAAAAGAGAATACCATTGAACACCTTCTACCTCTTTTTTTAGCTCAGTTAAAGGATGAGGTGAGTCCGTCTAAAAACTCTGTTGCCTTTGATAGTCAGTGATTGGTTTGGTTTTGGTTTTGGGGTTGCACTAAAATAGAACCTGAAACAGGGATGAAGGGATAAAAAAAGGTAGCTTATTTTAAACCAGTGACAATTCCTGTGTTTGGGTTTGGAGTTCCAAATTCTGCAGAAAATGAGCACAAGGAGCCATTGATACAGACCTGAAAACGTTTTTATGTCCTCTCTGCCTGATTCCTGCTGATATCCACTGATGTCATCTCTTTAAAGCCAATATTTCTTCATTTTAAATGCTTTAAGTTAAATATTATAGTATCAAAATTCTAATGATAGCTATAAAATCTGTTGACGAATACAGTCAGTTAGGCGTGATCATAAATGCTTTGCATGTATGGTTATGTTTAATCCTCAAAACAATCTTATGAAGCCCATCTCATTATTATCCCCATTTTATAGATGAGGAAACTGAGCCAGAGAGGTAAATAATTCACCCAAAGTTTTGGCAGTGGCAAATCCTGGGATTGGAATCAGTGTAATTTAATTCTAGAGCCTATGCTTTTTACTGTCCTGTAGACTTTTCATTGAAAGTTCTGGTAGATATCAGTTACATTTATGTGCTTTGAATTGAGTAGTGAGTATTTGTTTTACGGCTGTACTTTTTTTTCACCCGAGTCAATACTTACTTATTTAAAAAAAATGTTTGGCAGTTGTTAACCTCATCATGATAGTAGGAGAACGTTGGCAGAGACCTTGATGCTCATATGTGTTCTTGCAGTGTCCGGAAGTTCGTTTGAATATCATCTCTAACTTGGATTGTGTAAATGAAGTGATTGGGATCCGTCAGCTCTCTCAGTCTCTCCTTCCTGCCATAGTGGAGCTGGCTGAAGATGCCAAGTGGAGGGTCCGGCTGGCCATCATTGAGTATATGCCACTGCTGGCGGGCCAGCTGGTGAGTACCTTGGCTCACCGAATGATGGGTAGCATCAGATCGTCGGGTACAGTCGCCGTGGCTCATAGGAGCCCCACACAGCTTATCTGATAATGTTTATCTAGATGCATGAAAGTGACCTGGTTGCCCATAGGATGGTTTTGATCTTCTGTAGTGCATTAACTTCTAACAAGAAGGTATTACAGAAACGCCTTTCACCTCCTCACCACCTAATAGCAAAGCCATAGAAGAATGTCGTTTTGGTATGTATAAGAGAGCATGGTATTTAGTGTCTCCATGTCTGAAGGAATTCTTAACCGAGAAGAAAAGGGAGTGTGGTTTCAAGATACATCAGCTTTGATTTTTGCTCTGGGCAGCTTCCCTGTTTGCCCATATTCTGAGCAAAATGTCCCTGGTTACCACTTTTCCTACGTTCTGGATACAGGGAGTTGAGGAATCATCATATAGGGAAGGAATATGATGTTTATAGTGTTAGTATTTTGGACAGAGACCACATTATCGCTGTTTATGTTACATGGTTAGTTTTACTCTGATAATCACAGTAATTAAAATTTCAGAGGCGCCTGGGTGGCTCAGTCAGTTGAGTGTCCGGCTCAGGTCATGATCCCAGGGTTGCAGGGTTGCAGGATTGAGCCCCGCATCCTGCTCTGCATTGATGGTGGAGCCCACTTGGGATTCCCTCCCCCTCCCCCTTTCCCTCCCCCTCACTCTCCCTCCCCCTCTCCCTCCCCCTCTCCCTCCCCACACTTGCTGTCTCTTAAAAAAAAATTCAGCTGGGGAGAAGGACAAGTGATCACTTTTAGGGCAGCGACTGTGTTCAGTGTTTTTCTTCCAGAGCCCGCCAGTATCTGGCAGCAGTTAAGCACGTAACTATTTGTAGAATGTCGAACGAACGAATACCTGAATATTTTTTGAGAAAGCTACTAATACCTGTCCACTTGCAGCTAACATTGGTGCATTTTGTGTCCCCCTCTCCCCCAGACTTCCATTATTGTCAGATCACAGCAGGTGGGATGTAATTTCTCTTTTCTTAGACCCTTGGATGTATATTACTGATTTTGGCATATTTAGTTTACAAAGCGCACCCTGTGCATGTCTGTGGGATCATATATATTTTAAAAAATTTGAAGTGTCTCGTTCTTCAGAATGGATGCCAGAGGTATCTGTGTATAGCTAAATAGGGTCAGGTGAAGTCATGTTGTCATCTGTTTTTCCTGTGACTCCCACGTGCTGCTGAGGGTCATCTTCTCTTCTTCACTGGTGACTGTCATGGGTCACCTGTCCGGAGTAGAAAGCGGCAGTGCCTAACTGCTGAAGACTGAAAGTACTGTCCAGAAGGGGGGGTGGGGGTGATGTTTCTTTTAACCTCTGCTCCCTTCAGACCTGTGCAGCTGGCAAAGGTGGGTAGCTCTGTGGTGCGGGAGTCTGGAAGCAGGGCGGGTGGTGGTGAGTTTGGCGGACTCACACCTGTCTGGCGGGGGAGACGTGCAGCAGTTGGGAACGCTGTCCACATCCACAACTTCTTGTTAGTATCATGTTGCCTTGTTACTTATCACCTTACGTGTAAAGATTTTTATATCACGTAGTCAATTTGTAAAATTCTTCCAAGACTTTATATGTGGCCTGGCTTGTGGACCATGGTGAATGTAAAGTTAAGCCACAATAATTAAGATCCAAGAAAAATCCATTACCTAGAGTGAAGAGGTTGTCTTTGAAAGCTGGCGTGGTAATCAAAGTGTATGCTAACACCTGTTAACAGTCTGTGATCATAAAGCTCTTTTATTCAGTCACCATTTTCAAAGCACTGCAATTTTATATTCACTGTCTTTATTTAAAGTACACAGTCACTGGTCAGTAACTTCTTAGTCGCCAGAGAAATTAAAAAACCTGTAAACATGCAGACCCCACAAGGGAGGCACTAGGAAAGCAGACGTCACCTGGCACTGTCCCGCATGCCGCAGAGTCCCACAGGGCTGGGCGTGTGTCCCTCCGCCCGTTGCCAGGGAGAACAGAATTGGGACAGCCGGGGTGATTCCACCTGTGACTCTGTGCTGGGGCCACTTCCCCTGGAGGCCTGTGCCTGCTCCCTTCTCCCTCTTCTGCTTTCTCCCATCATCCCAGAAATTCTTTCTTTAATTGGGAAGCTCTCTATTTGTCGATGTCAATTTCTTCATCCTTAAGGATTTATTATATCAACCAGGAAGGAAAAAAATGAGAACTGTTATTATGGACAGGTATTTTCGTGGGTAGCTTATTTTTCACAAGTGATCTAGATGCTGCTCGGCGCTCCGTCCACGATGCGTTTTTCCAGCACGTCTGCAGTGTCGGGTCTGGCTCCTGGCTACCCCTACCCTCTTCTCTCCCACCTAGCAGGGCTTGGGCCATCTCATGTACGATTTCTTTCTTTATGATTGTTGTCTAATAAGATAGTCTCAGAATTTGTAAATCACATTCCATGCTATTTTTTTCTGGCTGGTTCATGCTTTCAGCTTATTTGGAAACCTGTTTTTTTTTTTTGTTTTTTTTTTTTTTTAGCTTTTGGGTCATTTTGATGTAATGTAAATAGACCATCTTGATTTCTGAACTTTGGAGATACATATTAATGGAATCTTCTGTATCTATAGGGTGTGGAGTTCTTTGACGAAAAGCTGAATTCTTTATGTATGGCCTGGCTTGTGGACCATGGTGAGTAAGTTAAACACAGATTACTATGGAAGGCCTGTGTGTTTGTGTACATCCATTTTGTTCATAGGTTTCCTTTTTTGAAAGGAATCCTAATCTGATCAGACATTTAGCCTTACCTCTGTAGGGATGAAGAAAGGCTTCAGTTAGAGTCTAGTTAGCTCCCCTTGAACACGAGCTTGACGTTTTTATTTTCTGCCAATTTCTTGTTATCTTAAATTTTATCTTCTTCATTAAACAATCTCTGCCCTGTTTCATAGATATTCTGTTATGTTATTTTCAAACTATCTTTTTTAACCCTACACTCCTAACTTGTCCCAAGGGCTTTTGGTCGAACATGGTACTCTAGTTTTCGGCTCCTATAGATCCGGTGGGGTAGGGATTGGAATCTGATGAAAGGCCCAGGGGGTAGAAGTGGCTGCTTGGCTTCTTTGAGGTGACCTAGGTAGGAGGTATTCAGGGGCGGGGTCTCGGAGTGGAAGACATCAGCTGTGACTTGGGGGGGGGGTGGGCACCCGGATTTCCGCTTTTGACGAGAGGTAAGCTTATTGTTCCCTGGCAGCTGGTGACGCCTCGAGCTCAGGCAGGTCAGGTGGAGCACCTGTTTTAGAGAATAGGTTTTGAAATAACTTATCTTCTCTGTGTATTCGTAACATCATTCAGCAATCACAGAATCCTTTTCTTCTCAGCGCCACAAACTCACTGAAAGCTCGTGCTGCTGCATATCAAAATATCAAGGCAGTGGATGTTTTCTGTGAAACCACCTTACACGTTGACTCTTTGCTAAGGTCTCAGGTGCATGTATCTCCTCTGGTCTGCTAGGCAGCGATGCGGGGGAGGGGTGCCCTCTCTACCCATGACATTCACAGCTAGGCCACATGTCCAGGCCTGGCAGCTTCAGTGTGGCCTGACACCTGTTCATATGAGGGCTCTGGGGGCTTATAAAATAAGCAACTTTGGTTGCATATTTTGGTGGATGTGATAGGCATCTTGTTTCAGTACCATAGCATCTCATATGTCCTGTATGTACTCAGGATCTCTGCTCATCTGCAGTGCTTCTGCCTGGGTATTTGGAAGGAGGGGGAAGCTTGTGTCCACTTGTATGTGGAAGTGGTTGCTCTAAGGGCATGTTTCAGTCATGTGGGAGGTTAAATAGCTACGAGAGTGAAGAGGAGGGTGTGAAGGAAATGTGCAAATCTTGTGAAAGCATACACAAGTAATTTTAGCGTTTTCAACCTAAATGTGAAGACTATTTTCTTGTCCTCTAAGGTTACCTTTTTATGGCTAATTTATTTTTTTCTTTTTCTTTTAATTTCTTTTATTTTATTATTATTATTATTATTTTTTTTTTTTTTAGCATTTATTGGTTTTTGAGACAGAGAGAGACAAAGCATGAACGGGGGAGGGTCAGAGAGAGGGAGACACAGAATCCGAAACAGGCTCCAGGCTCTGAGCTGTTAGCACAGAGCCCGACGCAGGGCTTGAACTCACGGACTGAGAGATCATGAGCTGGGCCGAAGTCGGCCGCTTAACCGACTGAGCCACCCAGGTGCCCTTATTTTTTTATTTTTAAATGAAACTTAAGCTTGGTAAATCGTAGGAAAGAAATTTCTCTCCTTTTTGAAAGAAAATGTTTATTTCTCATAGATATTTAATGTTAGTGGAAAGACACATCCCAGGAGGTCATTCGGTACTTTTTTTTCAAAGCTTGCATTCTAAATTCTGAGGAATTTTTTTTTTTTTTTTTTATTAAAAAAAATTTTTTTTTTCAACGTTTATTTATTTTTGGGACAGAGAGAGACAGAGCATGAACAGGGGAGGGGCAGAGAGAGAGGGAGACACAGAATCGGAAACAGGCTCCAGGCTCCGAGCCATCAGCCCAGAGCCCGACGCGGGGCTCGAACTCATGGACCGCAAGATCGTGACCTGGCTGAAGTCGCATGCTTAACCGACTGCACCACCCAGGCGCCCCGGAACTTTTTTTTTTTTTAAATTATTTTTACTGTTTATTTTTTAGAGAGAGGGGGAGAGAGAGAGAGAGACACAGTGCCAGCAGGGGAGGGGCAGAGAGAGGGAGAGACAGGATCTGAAGCAGGCTCTAGGCTCTAAGCTGTCAGCACAGAGCCCGACCCGGGGGTCGAACCCACGAACCGTGAGATGATGACATGAGCCGAAGTCGGATCTTAACTGACTGAGCCACCCAGGTGCCCCAGTTCTGAGGAACTTTTAAAGTCCTAATGTTCCACAGAGAATTGACTTCCTGACATCCTTTCCATGTAAGATTGTACTGTCTGTGCAAGTCAGTTATTCTTTTCTCAGTGCTCAGATTTTTTCCCTCCCAGTTGGGGAGTAAGAGGGACCCTTGGCCCTTTTTTTCTGCAGCGGCACACTAAGCTAAACTTAAGGCATTGTAAGCTAAACAATGCTAAACTTAAGGCATTGTAAGCGTTCTTTGAATCAATGAAATGTCAGCTCTGTAGTTGTTCTGTATGTAATTAATCACATGGGATTTTGTTGTTTGCTTTTGTTCTGCATTTTAGACTAACTGCTATGTAGTGATCACTGTTCAGTTACATTTTTGAAGCTTTTTTCCTGCTTACTAAACTACTGCAAGAATATTGTGAAAGTCCAGAGTAGTATAAAGGAGAAAGGGTCATCACTTTTTCTGAGGTTGAGTGAACAGTATTGATCAGGGGGAGGGATCTAGAAGGGGAATGGATTTCTTACAGAAGGGGGCAGGCATCAGAGTGAGCACATGGAGGGTGTTAGGCATTCAGAGGGACCCTTGAGGGGAAGGGGAGAGAGACGAAACCAGGAGAGCCAACTGGCAGAACTCTGGCATGGTTTGCGTTCTTTTGGCACAAAATTCAGAGGAGCCAGGACCATCGCGGGAGTCTGCCAGGTCCCGTTGAGTACCGCCGAGGTCAGGGCCCAGGCTGAGTGTGTGCGCCGTCTCTGCTTACTCCAGCAGTGAGGTCCCTTCCTATGGTAATGGCGTGATGATGAGAAGGATGTCGAGCAAATTGAACAGAATCAGACAAGACACAGATGCTCTTGGTGGTTCCACCGTAGCGGGGGAGACGGGGAGGGGGTTGTGCGAAACGCGAAGGCTCTGAATGTGGAGGGAATTCGGGTCTTGGGGCGCGGGTAGAAAAGTTGGCTTGAGTGCGCTCCACGAATGCTTCTGGCTGTCACTGACAGGTTGCTTCTCCCATAGACCTTGGTCAGGTTTCATATTGGTAATAAATTATGTACTTTCTTGGCTGCGCGGTCCTTCCTGTTGGCCTCAGTTGGCACTGCCTGAGGATCTGCTCACTGGGAAGAGTTGGGTGTTTTCTGTCCAGAAGCCTCACATAAATCTTCCAGGGCTGGGGCTGTGGCTTGGATGGCTACCCTTGCCTGTCCCATTACCCAGGAGGGTTAGGCCTGCCTAGGGAAAGAAGTAGAATAAGGAGTGCGTGCCCCCTGCCCTGGACTCGTTATCTGAGCCCCAGTGTGGCATCCTCCGGGACCTGCGAAATGCAGTAGCACCAGACCTGACTTTGGTCAGTGCTGGGCGCAGCAGCGAGTTGTTGAGGAGGTAGTAGCTCAGGCCTGATCATCTAGATTGACGGTGTCCTCGATAAATGATCTTACAGGGAATTCTTAGACGTTAAAGCGGGCGGTCATTCACAGAAGACATTGACATGCTGTTGCACCATCAACATTTTAAGGGCAGAGAGGCAGGTCGTCGGAGGTTTTCATTTGCTGTCATGCAGGGGGCCACACTGGCCTCTAAGCGACCTCCTTGCTGGCCTTGTCTCCCCAGCTGTTGTTGTCGCTGCTGGAATAATCTTGCTTAAATACCATAGTGGTCATCAGGTTACAACTTTGCCTTAAAAACTCAGCGTTTTTCTTACAGGGTCTAAATTTAGCTCTCCAGGTGCTGTGTGTTCCAGGTCCCCCCTGACTCTCCGACCTGATGGCTTGCTGAGTGCCGTTAGTCTCCTTTGTACCCTGGGTCCATTTGTGCCCACCAGGAATTCCTCCCTCCTCTCTCTGCTTACACAAATCCTCCTCAGTCTTTGAGGTCCAGAGCAAGTCGTCTTTTCCCTGACGCTTCCCAGACCTCCCTGTTCTTTTTTCTCTCCACTCTGGTACAGCCCTCAGGACCTTTGCTACACACTTTCATTCTTTGTCAGGGTCCGTCTTCCACCACGTGACTTGTCGGCCCGCGTTAGCTTACGTGTCTGATAGAGCACGTGATCTTTGAGGGGAGGGAGCCTCTGTTTTCTTTCCGGATCACCTGGCACATAGTAGGCACTAGAACGAGCTGCCTACCTCCTTTGTCTTGGACATAGGGCACATCTGTAAACTATGATAAGACCAAGTCAGTATATCATGAGTCACGTCTGAGCATGTTTGCCAGTGTAGTACAACTAAATTGGGAGTGTTGGGAGGGTTTGGTTTTTGGTCCCCTTGGCTGACGATGTGAGCAAACGGGGCTGTGCTCCTGACGTAAGTTTTATGACCGTGTGCTCTGCGCCTCTGCTGCCAGTGTATGCTATCCGCGAAGCCGCCACCAACAACCTCATGAAGCTCGTTCAGAAGTTCGGAACAGAGTGGGCCCAGAACACCATCGTTCCCAGAGTGTTAGTCATGGCGAACGATCCCAATTACTTGCACAGGATGACCACCTTATTCTGCATTAACGTGAGTCTTCCGCAGGATTATTGCTAAGCTCAGGCGGTAAGCAGATTTTTGGGGCTGTCGTTCGGAATTCTGAACAATCTGTTTCTTATACCGATTAACTTGGACGGTTGACGAGAGAAAACATCCGTTTTTAAATTCATGGTAAAATGTGCAGGAGTCCGGTCAGCCGGGAATTCCGGTTTAACCGAGTTTTCCAATGCTCCTTTGTATCCTGCATTCAGAGGTGCAAACGAGAAACCTTTTCCTGCAGGTCAGTTACTTTCTTATTAAACGTTAATTTGTTGTCTCAGATTTGGGGATATTTAAATACATGAGAAAGTGTTTTAAGTGCGCTCTCTTAATTCTTTTTCTAGGCGCTGTCTGAAGCCTGCGGTCAGGAAATAACCACGAAGCACATGCTGCCTGTTGTACTGAAAATGGCAGGAGACCAAGTGGCGAACGTCCGTTTCAATGTAGCCAAATCCCTTCAGAAAATTGGACCAGTTCTGAACACTGAGTAAGACTTGAGTATTACTCTGGTTTAAGAAGTAGATTTAAATTTTTACCCTCTCGTGGGGAGTTAGAGCAAAAATTAAGGTCAGTGATTTTCCCTTTACCTGAGATAGGGGTTTGTGTAAAGATGATCATTTAACAACCGTGTCTGAAGTGTTCACTCCGACTTCTACATTGAAGCTACTGTATGATTTGTATGCTATTGATTGCAACAGCAGATCGTTGTCTGAAGCTATTGAGGATTTTTGCGATTACCTAGTTAGTATCCAGAAATTGCCTAAAGAATTAACTTTTTAAAAATTTTAAACTTTCAAAATTACCATAGAACGTGTATATCCTAGAGCCTTTCTGTGGCTCAGAGGACTGCCTTTCACAGACAATCCTGTTGGATTTCAGTGCTTTGCGGGAGGAAGTGAAGCCAGTACTGCAGAAGTTGGGCCAGGATGAAGACGTGGATGTCAAGTACTTCGCACAGGAAGCTATAAGTGGTAGGCCTTTCTGTTTCCGTCCTGCACCTCGGGCTTTGGCTGCGGGGGTGGGCATGAGCGAGGTGGGCAGGCCATGGTGAAGGGGAGCGGAGGGCCGAGAGCGTCTACAACGCCTGGGCCCCTGGCCCCTGTAGAACCTTTTTGGCCCACCGCTGAGCAGGCCATTTTCTTAGTCCCAGGGATCGGGCTGGGCGGACTAGGATTCTCACTGGTAAGAACAGTTTGTTGTCTGGATTATAATGGTTTTAAAGTTTAACTTGATGAGCCTGGCAGAGTAAAGAAACTGACCACGGTGAGAAGTTAACCATGTCATGCTTTTGGGTCATTGTTGGCATAGTGAACATTCACATAGATAGTTCATGAACTTTCTGTGCCACTAACTTGATTCTGTTTGGAATTTTCCAGTGCTTGCATTGGCATAATGAGGAACAGGAGGGAAAAGACTTTACTAAATTCTTATCACAGATTTCTAGTCAATATGTTCTTATGCTGGGTGGACACAGAGTGGAAAACCTTCAAGACTTCATCCAAGCAAATGGCAACAACTTACAAGAGATCCAATTTCAGTGACTTGATTCTTTCTGAAGACGAAATGGGATTGTCTGTCTCTTCACTTTTGGGATAATTACATTTAACGCATTCTTCTTGTTTGTGACCAGTTCCTGACCCTTGGTCGGTCATTTCTTGATTGTCTCCTAATGATTATCCTGCACCATCGGGGCTCCCGCACGCTTGCTGTTTGTTTGGTCAGGCCCCGGCCACTTACTGTCTCCAAACACGTCTGGATGGGTTTGGACCCAGACAAGGAGTGGAGTGATTCTCTTGATGTTTACATGTATCTATGTGTGTCTCCCTCCATGATTCCAAAGTTAAATGTACATGATTTGGAATACCTTATTTTATAAACACTCTGGGAGCTACACTGAGATGTCACCTAGTGAAAGCCACATATTCCTGGATACTGATGGTCTGCGTTAGTGTCTCCCTTGAAAGGGGAGTGTGGAAGCTCAGGGTTCACGTAGAGGTTGTCTTGGGGTTTATTTGCTTGATTTTTGCTGTAATCATGTCCTTCGGAAACCTGAAACACAGATGCCTCTTGCTGCTGGTGGGGTGTTGGAAGCTGACTGAATTTCAGTGGCTCACCATGGCAACTGCATTCAAACACCGCTCCTTCGTTCCCTCCCCCCACCTCCTTTCCTGGTCTCTCCACCAGAAGCTTAAAACTTAGTGCCTCCTAACAAGCAGTCGTTTTACTGCTTCGTTGTAAGATTGCCCTTTGTGTGTCTGCTGAGTGGAGAAACCACTGGTCGGCTTCTGGGAGGGATTCCTGCTCTCTGGCTGGCTCCGCTTTCAGCTCTGCTGACATCTAGTCCTCGCTGCCTTGTGCCGCCGGTAGCTACCAACTGAAGCTTCCTTCCTAACGTCTTGGTGTGGGTGACGCTGGAGACTTACCGTTTGAAATGTTTGTGTTTGTACTTTACGGTAAAACCTCGTTAATTTCTCCTGGAATTTAAGGTAATGAGCCAAGCCGAAGGGTTTGCTGAAGCAAATTAATACTATGTCAGGAAACCCATAGTATCTGAACTACTTAAATCTTTTTAAAAAGCTCTCTTTAAAAAGCCCCCTTTATCCAATTGATAGCCAGTTGATATGCCAATTACTGATCACTCTTTTCAGTTTTATTAAAAAAACTTCCATGAGGATCGTTACGGGTTATACCTTTTTTTAGATGTATTCATTTTACTCTAGGTCCCTGAAATACTTATGTATTTCACCGAGAATATTGATACTTTTTCTTTGAGATTTCAAACTCGCCTTGTCCTAATAATTTTAATTAATGACGTTTCATTGTAGCTTATGTTTTGCTCCTCGTATGTTGCTGTGTGGTTTGCTTGTTTCCGTTTGGGTTTTTGAATTGTTTTCTTTCACTCACAACCTTGTGTAAACCCAGCGAGCCCTGTCTTGCTCCGTGAAGGTGAAGACTTACTATAAAGGTCTGCACATGAAACCATTATGTAAAAAGCCAAGTTGGACCAAATGCTTCCAGGTTTGTCATACCTTAGATAAACAGAACCTGACTCAGTATCGGCCTGCATTTGAAACTGCCAGCTACCTTCTAGGAAGTTTCTGTTTTATAACTTTTTGGGCCAAGGATTAAATCTATTGCTATGCAAAAAATTTTCCTGCATTCTCATTTTAATGTCTTTACTGTTACGCTGTAAACACTTTAATTTTAGTTTGATGGTTCTTCTTGTTCTCTGCAGGCTGTGTTCCACTTGGTGAATTGCATATTTGAGAGGCTATTGTCTCGGATTCTTGATTCTTGAAACAAAGTCACACAGCTATTGCTTTACTCTTTGGTTGGGAATGCCATTGGTTTGGGGACAGACTTTTAAATGCCTTTTAGACTTTAAGTGTACTCCTGGGGAGCCCTGAGCACTGGCCTCTCCCTCCCAAGACTGGTCAAGAGGAGACAGAAGCCCTTGATTTCTCAAGCATGGGTCTGGGAGCTAAGCAGGGCTCTGTCATTTTGGGTGACCCCGTAGGGACTTGATTGACTTTGATTAAGCGATAGGGAATCCCTTCTGTTACTCAGGGTTGCTGTTCTCTGGCTCATAACTGGTCATATTGGCCATGGATTACTTTTCTTATCTTGATTTCATTAGAATGTCAGCTCCAGAAGCTCTGGAAAGGCAGGGATTTTTGTCTATTTTTTTGTCTTCTCCTGTATTGCCAGCACCTAGATCAGTGTCTGGCCTAACTAGAAGGTGCTCAATAAAAACATGTTGAATGAATTTCTAAAACCTGTCCTCTGATGTGTTGCGTGCGAAGAACGTGTTGTCGAAGGTACCAGACTGCGTCTCCTTCTCCCGCAGGCCCAGGAAGGACTGTACCACTCTTACGCGAGGGTTGGACCCCCCTTCCTCAGGCCCCACTTTGGCAGCGGCCCCGCTGGGGTTTGCGTGATGGCCCCCAGTGTACGTTGCCGGGCAGGAGCGTAGTTTTTGTCCTGCCCCCTTGGCGTCCGTTCAGTCAGGGAGGAGAGTGGAGCAGAGACAGAACAGGCTTATGCCAGCATAGCGGTCCCCTCAACCACGGGATTCATCTGTGTGTTTCTTCCCACGTTTGTGTGGCTTCCCCGTCACAGGATCAAGAGGCCAGATCCTGTTTCTCTGTGCTGCTGCGAAGACAGCAACCTGAGGACGCGTCCTGTTTCATGAGAACGAACAGCTCAGTGTGTGGTTTTTGACAAGGGCTTGTTGCAGTGATGGCCCTTGGCTCATGGAGGTGCCACGGCTTGGCCACTGGGCTGCGGGGCCCCGGGGTCTTTGCTGGACGGCTCGTCCTGATCAGCACAGCGGCCCGACCTTTGAGCTGTCTGGTCCAGGCCTCCAGGGTGCTCACTCAGACCTTCGGGGGAAACGGACGTGTCATTCCTGACGCAGAGGGGAGCCGCAGCGGTGCGTCCTCGGTGCGGCGTTACCCGTCACCGTGTGGCCGTGGAGTGGATAGTCGATGCTTTCCTGGAGCACTCACGTGCCGGTGGCCCCCCAGGGACGGTGGGGCAGGGCCGCCAAACTCGCTGGGTGCGCGGCCCGCTTTCTTGCCTTGTACTGGGCTTGTGACGCTCTGGTCCCCAGCCCCGTGCTCTTCTCTTGAAGCCGCCTCCATCCGCTCTGCCTGGAGCCCAGAGAGCAGGAGCCGCCGCCTCAGTTTGAGGATGAAGTGCTTGTGCGCCGGTATGGGATTGTCTCCCTGGGATTTGTGTCACCGCCGCCATCTAGGGCCTTGCCCCTCTCTCCCGGTCACTCCTGTGGCGCCGGGCCTTTTTATGCCTACAGTGGTCCCACTCTTCCCCGTTCGCCTCCATGAGCCTCCTGATTCCAGGAAACTACATAATGTTCGGTTGAGACGGCAGTCTTCTGGAGGACGGAGTTGACTCGCTGGGTAGTGAAGCCGACTCCTTCCCTTCTCCAAGTCTCTGAAGCTGACCCTCCCACTTCTGAGAGGAGCCTGGTTTTTTCTGTCCGGCCGGGGCTGTGCAGGCAGTGACCGCCGTGTGGGGGAGCACCCAGCTCGCACTCTAAGACCCCGTGGGGTGGCGCTCGGTGGCCCTTGAGGGACGGGCACCTTCAGTGAGGTTCTGCGGTGCTTCCTGGGCCCGGGTCCCCGGGGCCGTAGCAGTGCTGGGGCAGCTGGGGGCGGGGGGGGGGGGGAGGTCCTGGCTGGGACGTGCTGGCGGGCGGGGGCCCAGGGCCGGTTATGGGACTGCTGTCTGTGTCTCCAGTGGTGGCCCAGAGGCTGAGGAAGCCAGACTTTCCTGCGAAGGACAGTGAGGAGCCCAGCGCTCCTGGGGCCGACAAGAACCGCTTCCTGAGAGCCAGAGGGCCCGAAGAGGACCCAGGAAAGGTAAGCGCCATGGACACCTGGGCTGCAGGTGCGCGTGCAGGGTGGCCAGCGTGGCGTGGTGCTGCAGCAGGGGGACGCAGAGTGGTACCTTTAATTCTCTTCGGGAGACTGATTTTTCCGGCCAACGGAGTGTGGTTTTAAAGCCTGTTGCCCTCCTCCTTGTCCTTCCTTCTGAGGGGCGGGGTGGGCTCTCCAGAGCTCTGGGGCTCCCGTGGCCACAGGCCTCCCGGCCGCCCTCCCCGGCAGAGGCAGCGAGGCTCACACAGAGGACGGGGTGGTTGGTGGAGTCGCCTCGGGAGATGCGGGTTGTTCCCCCTCCCGTCAGAGACTGGTGGCCATTCTCACTTGCTACGGCTCCTCTCAGGCGGTTCTCTCCATTCAAGGGAAGCACCATGTCTGTCGCTTGCACTGTGACGGGGCCCCAAGCCCCGTTTGATGTCTGTCTAGGGGAGGTATACGGGAATTTTCAACTTGAGAGTAACTAACTGCTCATTAATCGAAGCTGGTGCCAGCGCCTGCTCTGGGGCTTTTTGTTGGGAGCGTGGTGTATGGCTCACAAATCCAGCTGACTTGGAACAACACGGGTTGGGGTGCTGACCCCGCCCCCTCGGCCCTGCACAGTTGAAACTCCACATAGAACTTTGGACCCTCCAAACGTAGCTACTGATAGCCTTCTGTTGACCGGAAGCCTTGCCGACGACACCAGCAGTCGACGAACACGTATTTTGTGTGTATGTGTATTATTTCTTACAGCCAGGTCTGCTAGAGAGGAGAACGCGTATTAAAACCCTAAGAAAGGGAACTACACTCACACTGGATTTAGGGGAAACCCTGCGTGTAAGTGGACCCGCGCGGTGCCCACCCCGTGTGTCGGGGCAGAGGCCTCAGCCACCCGCTCTTGAGCTCCGGCTGTGTGTGGTGGGTGGGGCACACGTCGGCCTCCTCATGCCTGCTGTGGTGGGTTTGCTTGGGGAACATTCTGACGTGGAAAGCTTGCCTTCCGAATCTCCCTGGCTTCTCTCTCGTTCTAAGTAGACTGAGGCCATGAGAATTTGGTCCTGTTGTCCAGGCCCCGAACTACGGTCCTTCACCGTAGAGTGTTCTCCATTTCCTGTGGGCTGGAGCTGCCAGGCATTCCTGGTTCGGGCAGCTGCCCCCCACCCCCTGCCCCGCCCTGCCCTGCCAAGCTGTCGTGGTGGTGGCCGCACCCCGGGCTGCGCTGGGGGACAGTGTTGCTCACAGCTGCAGCTGGCCGCGGGGCCCTGACATGCGCCTGAATGCTCGGCCCTTTGTGTCTCACGGAACTTGGCCTTTGGGAAGATGCCTTCACCGAAGGGGCAGGACTGAGTCACATATTTTTAGGCCTATGCCACAGCCTTGCTTGGGAAGAAAGGTGTTAGGTGTTTTCCTACAAAGTCAGGGGCAACTGGCCGTGCCACTAAATAAATGTAGCGCGCACGTCTGACCCGAGCGTGGGACGCTGGAGGCGACCTCGCCGTGGCCGACCTGCTCGGCTAAGTCGGCAGCCCCGCGATGGCCGCGTTAGCTGTCGTTCCTTGAACTTCGGGCCTTGCGAACTGTGCGGACTCTCCTTCAGTCTTCACGGCCCTAAACGGGAGATGCCGTTGGCTCCGTTTGTCAGCGGGTTGTGAGCCTCCCCCCAAGTCCTGTCTACTTCGGGGTCTCCTGGCATTGGAGGCTGCTGAGGCTGCAGATCACTGAACCCAGAAATACCCCCTGCCTTCCCTGCGTTCGTTTCTCTGAAGGAAAATGACCTGAGGGTGAGATGGAAGGAACTGAGTGTTGCCAGGCAGAGCCCTGCGTGTCAGGGGCCGGCAGCCAAGTGAGTGATCCAGGAAGTCATCCAACGCAAGCCAGAAATTGTTCTTAACCCCTCCCTCACCGTCCGTGCCACTGGCCGCCCGGGTCAGCCTCGGGGCCTGGTGGGAGCCGTGGGGCATCCCTGTCGCCTGGGCCAGGGGAGGGGAGCCCGAGGCCAGAGCCGGTTCGGTTCCTCTGGTCGCAGGGTGCCCGCTCGGCCCCGCGCCTGCAGAGCAGATGTCTGTGCTGGACGTCACCCGTGCCCCCTCCGCGCAGGACCCGCCGGGGAACAGCGTGGCCGCCTCGAGCTCCCGGCCCACCCCAGGTGTGCTCAGCTGCCTGGTCGTCGTGGCAGTGGCGGCGGCCGGGCCGTCCCCCTCCTGCCGGGCAGGGCTTCCCTCCAGGACGCTCTGCGGTCGCCCTGCGGTTGCCCTGTGGTGATGGGGCTGCCCTCCGTCAGGCGAGGGTTAACACAGGATTTGTTTATTGAATCACAAAGTAGCCGTCACATGATTTTAATCAAAACACCATTTCCCTGACAACAGTGATGTCAGTCTTGTTATTGCAGGAAGGAGCAGCTGTGAGGGACATTCGGTCTCCACGCGGCCGGGTTTGGAGACTCAAATCCAGGGAGGCATCCGTAGATAATGGTTGCGGGCGCCGACACGTCGAATCCTCTTCCTCCGCTCCCCTTGGTCTAGCAGTCCGTCCGGCACAGATCCCTCCTCCTGCACCCCTTTCTCCTTCCGCTCCTGTTTCCACTTGTGGTTTTCCCAGCTTTCCTGATTTCCCCCAGACTTCGCGTCATCGGGGCCCCGAGGACCTCTGGCCTCTGGCCTGTCTTCCGTGCTCGAACTGGGCAGCTCTGGCTAGCCTGAGGTGGGGCCACCGGGCAGCTCAGTTGTCTGGGCTCTTGGGGCCAACCTCCTGCCTGTTCTGTCCTCATTTCCCCCCCCCCCCCCCCCCCCCCCCGCCCAAGAGCTGCCTGGGGGTCTCCTGGGCCATCTCAGGAGCTCAGCTCTGGATGCCTGGAGGGAAGAGGCCCGGAGAGGTTGCCGGAGGCCTGGGCGTGGAGGACGCACGCTGGAGGCTGGAGCTCAGGAGGCCGGTTGGAGCTCTGGCCTCTTCCTGGCACCATCCCCACTGCTGGAGCTTGGGGCCGTCTGCCCCTCTGCCCAGGGGCTTGGTCTGAAAGTTGCAGGTGGATGACAAAGGCCTTCTTCTGGGTGGGATGTGGCTTCTCGTGGATGCTCTTCCGGCTGTGGGACCTGTGGCTGGTGCTGCCCAGAACTCATGACCGAGAGTGGAGGAATCCAGGAACCAAAGTTCTCGGTTCTCAGCCTGGAGCAGGTGCTCAGAATTGGGCAGCCACCCTCGGCCAGTGCCGAGGTCTCCCAGGTGTCCCACGCCCATGTGGGAGTCTGCTGTTGGGGGGTGAGGAGCTCAGCGAGAGCAAGACGGGTGGAGGGGAGACTGTATGACAAGCTGTTGAGGGGCTTTCTGCTTGGAGGGCCCGGCCCCCCTTGACCCTCACAGTAAAGCTAGGAGTTAAATCAGCTGGTGCGTGTCCCCGAGTTAGTCCTGGGAACAACGAGCCTTTGCCATGATGCGCTCAGGACCCTGGCGGGGCTGGCAGTGGTGTCTTGCCACCTCCCACGCTGTCTCTGGCACTGTCCGATGTCCCCTATCCCCGGCAGGCGCCGCTCTGCCTGGAGGGCCTTTCTGGTCGGGGGTGGGGACTCCAGCAGGTGAGCCTGGGGAAGCGAAGCCCTGTTCTCCTGGCCGGGCCCTTCGGTCCCTGGGGCCTCTCTGCTGGCACAACGACCCTGCCCAACATGTGGGCTTCTCTCGTGACTCCAGGACAGCTCCAGTGGGTCTCATGCTGAGGAGGTGCCTGAGACTTCAGGGTCCCTTGCATGGTGTGCTTCTAGGAAAGGCCTCGGGGCCTCCTCCTCCATTCAGCTGGGCCCCACTCGCAGCTGCGCAGTGGCCCTGGCACAGTAACGGACTCAGTCCTGAGGGTCGGCACCCTCAGACCCGTCCCCTTACGGCATCTCAGGCCTCATTATTTCCTCCTCCTCTTTGAGGAGCAAGGAGAGATTGAGTCGGAAACTCTCAAAGCCTCCCTGATGCGGAGCTTGACCGGACTCTGCCTGCGAAGGAGCACGGGCGTGGGGTGCGAGGCCTTCCGTGCCTGGGCAGGGCCCAGACGTGTGGCGATGGTGGCGTGCTGGTGAGTGGACTGCAGACACCGTGTCCCTCTGCAAGTGCAGGCAGTGTTGGTGAGTCCCAGCCCCCACCGGGCCTGGCAGAGACCCCGGGTCTGGGGTTCAGCTCTCCCGAGGGGGCTCTCCCTCCTCCACGTGGGCCAAGACTTTGGCTCGCAAAGGCTGCAGAAGGAAGGGAAGGATGTCCTGGAGAATGTTTAAGTCAGGGGCCCGACTGGCTGGTTTCGGTCACTCTGTGCCAGCAGGTCTGTTATTTTGGCTTGTGCCCCTGGGCTGTTTTTGGCAACACGAGGATGATGGAGAAATTTGGTGGGAAAAGGGATAGTTTGCAAAACGCCATTACTGAAATTGAGTGCTTTCCTTTAAAAAAAAAAAAAAGAGGCAGTTGAACCTCAGGGTCACCAAGTTCTTGGGTTGCCCAACAGGGGTAACAGCTCTCAAGGTCAGGACGGAGCACCTGCATGCGGTGCTGGGGCCGAACAGGTGGGCGCAGAGCGCCGTGCTCTCTTGCTGTGCGTGGCCGCCCCTGCGGACGGCAGGCGATCCCCGCGTGGGAGCTCAGTTCTGCAGCATGGGCTCCGCTGCGACGGTTTGAGTGAAACCAAATCCCCGTTGAACTCCCTGCCGGAAAGGATTTTGCGCTGCCCTTTCACTCGGGGTCTACTCGCGGTGCCTCGCAAAGGGATTCTCCAGCACCGGAGGGCGCCGGGGCGGTGTGCGCGCCAGCAGCGGGCGGAGGGCTCCTCAGGCCAAGAGACGGGCCACTGTGGACTCGCAGCGGGGGCTTGCGGCACCCCACCCCTGCCCCCAGTTGCTCTGCAGCTTGAACTGGGGGAGCCCGAGGCGCCCGCCCCCCTCCTCTGCCGGCCTCCGTCTCGGAGACTCCGGGAGAGCCAGGCAGCGCGGCCCAGGCGGCGGGCTGTGGTCAGCCTGTCCCCGCCAGCCTTCTGCAGTGGCTGACATGGACTCGGGCGATCTCAGAGCAAGGTATTATTTACCCTGCTGACGTCAATGAGAACATATTATCCGCTGTCCTTTTCTGGAGCCTGAAATGGGCACCAGAGCTCAGGGAACACAGCCACCTTCCAGACTTCAAATAAATTCCACTCAAGGCCCGATGAGGTAAAGGCCCCATCTCGTCCGTCTGACATTCAGATCACCCAGGCTCTTAGAAAACAAGTTGTTTTTATTTTAGTTCAATTTTATGTTGGAAACATAAAAACAGTACATTTTCTTCGCAGAAAATTACCCCCTTTAAATTACCATTTGATAACAAAGATCATTTATTAAACTGCATTTTAGGCAATTTTCTAACAGTGAGGGACAGGTTACATTTTGATTTTTTTTTTTTTTCCACATTGGAGCTATTATGATTTGCACTCAAAATACCAAAGCTATTGAACTCACCATTTTTTCTTAGTAACTTAAAAAAAAAGCACACAGAAAAAATAACTACAATTAGATTTTTATCAAAAGGAACTCTTTCACAAAACCAAAGACCAACCCTCCTCCTTTCAGAAATAAGCAAATAATCTTGCCCTTTCCACAAAGTGCAAATATCTCGATCACTTTTATTTCTTAAATTGCAGTCCCCAAAGAGAAGCGGACCTTTTCTTTCTGCTTCTTTTCCCTTCGGAGATCTTGGCCAAGGCGGGTTTCTTTCACCCCTAGTGGGAAGCCATCGCCACTCGCATGGCCTTGGTGGAGATGTTGAACCGGCACACACATCACCCAGCCAGCAGCCGTCCGGGTTTTCACTTGGCTCATGCGACCGTATCCTAGGCTGGGGTCGTGTTTCTCCAGCGTGCTGTTTTGTACTTCCTCTTTCACAGCTCCCCTCTACCCACCCACCCTGCCTCTGTTCAATCAGAGGGGGTTATCTTTTTCATCCCTAAAAGTGTCTAATCAGCACTTGGGTCTGACGGACCTTCCCTGTAAAGAAATGGTAAGGTCCCTCCTCGAGGCCAGGCAGCTTTCCAGATTGTTCTCCAAGGGCCTCCCTGGGGCTGAGCCCCGGGGGGGTGGGGTGAGCAGAGGCTCCGCCGTCAGGGCAGGGTGGGCACTGCCACCATCCATCCACTCCTCCTACTCCTCGAGGAAGTGAGCGTCATGCGACTAGAAGGAACCAGACATGCGGGCTGGGAGTCTGGCCTCCGGTGGTTAAGCGGGCCCTTGAAGGATGCGGGGTCCAGGGCTGTAGCCTGTCCCTGCAGGCGCCTCTTCCCCGAAGCCAGGCGGCTGCCAAGGGGAGAATCTGGTTGCAGGGCCAGAGCCCCCTTCAGCTGCTACTTTGCTAAGATGGGGCTCTGTTGGTGGGCTCGCTAGGATAGTCCAATGCTACCGCGGTGGGGGTGGTGGGGGAAGAGCCTGCGCGAGGAGCTGGAAAACCCCAGAGCCTGTCCTGGCCCCTCCCGCCCGGGCTCTGCTCGCTCGGTCAGGTCACCTCAACTTTGAAGAGCCTTGGTTTCCTCAGCTGTGGGAGGTGAGCCTGTGTCCAGCTAACTTGATAGACTGGTTGTGAAATGTGTGTGGATTAACGTACACACGTTCTCACGCAGGGGAGCCGAGGGCCGGGGTGGGAACCGGCAGGGCTCCCGGCTGCGGGGTGGGGTGTGAGCGGGAGGCTCCGTGTGGGGGTAGGACACCTGCCTGCGCCCCCACCCCTTCCGGGCCACCGGCCGAGCAGGGCCACACCACTGCGCCTGGCAGAGGACGTACGTCCATGAAAAAAAGGTTTTTGTCTAGTTCAGAAACACAGCTGACGCTGCTCTTGTCTTTCACCCTTCTGAAGTTGTTTTGGGAAGTTTCTGTAGACTTAACACGGTGATCAAAGATTCCTGCCCATACAGTGACTCCAACTCACGACCTGTTCTCCAGTTTTTACCTTTGATGTCTAGGTACAGAGAGAGAGCGCGGCTCGGGCGGCTTCGGAAGAGGCAGTAGAGATGGCCCGGTTTAGGGGTACAGATGTGGCCAAGGTAAGCCCCCACACGGGTCCGAGGACACGCTGTACGGGCTCTAGAGGAGGAGGAATGTGAAAGAGATCTGGAGTAGGATATCCTCTAAACCAAAAGGGTGCTTACGTGTAACTGTTGACAGAAGCTCTTAAACGTGATCCATGGACTCGCGCGGCGACCCCTGTACTTAAGTCCCACGGCCTAGAGATGGGGAGGACCCCGCCCAGGAAACCACTCATCTGATGTATCCACTTCCCTGAGCTGGTGGCCCTTCCCCGTGGTTTCTGGTTGGCCCCCCAGGCACCCCCTGGCTGCATACACCCGCTTCTTCCCGATTCCGGGTGCCCCCTGCTCCCCCCTGAGGTGCTAATGACAGCGTGGGGACAGAGGGGGAGAGGCCTGGGGGGGGTGGTGGGAGAGTGGCTCGTTTCCTCCCCAGAAGGGCACACGCCCTGTCCCACCTGACTCAGGAAACAGCCTAAGTCCCCAGCCGGGCTTGAGTTCTGAGGAACAGAGGGAGTCTGACTTTCTCTTTCCGAGGGGGAGGAAGAGTTTGGTACAGGGTCCTTGGTGCCAGGTCTTAGTCCTCCTCCGTGGGCCCCAGACGTTAAGTGGATAGCGGAGACGGGGCGCTGCCGAGAACCTTCTGCCCCGTTCTCAAGATACCGCGAGGGCAGTGCCCGCTGTGGGGGGGTGGTGGTCAGTGTAGCCCCCCAGGGCCTTTAAAAGGGAGGATTTCTGTTGTGGTAACACGGCGTACTTGCCTTACAGGGACCAGCATATCAGTTGCATGTAAATCCCAGAGACACACTTGCCCAGCTGGAAATTGCAGACCTAGTGCATTTCTCCCAAAGCAGAGACTGATACCCCTGGATTAAAAAAGAACATAAAAAATAAAAGTACCACGCGTATTGCACTTTTTGCCGAATGACATTTTTACCTCACGTTCATCTCACCAAAGTCTCTTCAGAGGAGCCTGGTTTACAAGACAATAAAGCTAATGATTACTATACAGTAGTGCACACACTGCTAACGTGAAACAGACTGGAAAGAGGATTTCAAAGAAGCCTCACAAACAGAGCAATACGAAGCCGCCTTCGTGTCATCTTAGTGTGTGTGAAAACGCGGAAGCGTACAGAGGTCACTACTTAGGGGACAGATCACACGGGGCTGGGAAAACACTTGACCACCACCAGTCTCCACTCACCAGCTTACATTTCAGTCAAGACGATCGTTGTGGAGTTTATTGATTGCTGCTTGAAATGAGGAAAGCAAACAGGAGCTTACGACACGGGTCCGGCAGAGTGGTTCACGCTGTTCACCGGGGGAGTGCCTCCCAGGCCTGGTGGCTGCTGGGACTGTCCCCCCGGGCTGGCCTCACCTGTCAGCCACAGCTCAGAGGTTTCCCAGGCTCATGGCCCAAGGCCTCTGTGTCCACCTCTAAGTAACATTCTTGCGACCCCAGTTTCAGGCCGGAAGGCATTTTAATTTCACAAATACTACAGCGCTTCTGTAGATTTTGGAAAAAAATCCTTTAGTCTAAAATCAAACCGTGTTTCATAACTGGCTTATTTTGCACACTGAAAACAGGTTAGAGATGGTAACACAAGCATCGCTTAAATGAAACGATGTTCTCTATCTTCTGAAACCATGAATCTGAAGCACGAGGAGGAATAAATAATCCACAGAATGAACAGAATTCATTCCTCCTGGGTTTTCATGAGTTGTGGCCATCAAAAAAACAACAGTCCTCCACCACACCCTCACCCCCCCCCCCCCCCCCCCTTGCAGAGCACCTCCCTGATACCGGGCTAGGGGCTTCTCATCTGCTCGGGCAGACTACACAGAGGAAAGGCAACTTAAAGGTGTTTCTAGATGCAGCATCAGTGTAGTGTCTCTCTTTGTGCTTTGTGACGCTTTATGCTCAGCCCAGTCACCTGCTGCTAGGACAGGCCGGGCTACAGGACAAACGACCGTCTGTCAGGAACGCTGGGTGGTTACTCGCTCCTTCTAGGTACACAATGAACTAGTTGGTGCATCTAGCTTTGACTTCCTCTGATGAGTGAATTGGAAGGGTTAAGGTTACGTTTCGCTAGTCCTAGAACGTGTTTGGCAGATGGTCTGCTAGATGGTTAACACATCTGTGGTTCTGAATATTGCTGTAATACTTGAACATTTCATTACAAGTTAAAACTTTGAAGGAAATGAAGAACGCGATTCCCACATGGTGGAAAACAAACTCCGAAGGGACTTTGGATTCAGCCTTGACATAAATGGAAAACTGTTGGTTTCTACAGAAAAGAAAGAATTAAAGCACGGTCTGGGCAAAAAAGGCACGGCACTACCACTTCACATGGGAGATCGAAGTTCATATTTCTTGTCCTTAGAATTGCTAAGCCCTACATGAAACTGTCCAAATGTACAAAGCTCCATAAACTACTAGCAACATAGAGTATAAAGTCAAAGTAGTGACTACATTTTAAAAGAGCCGCAAGGCCCTCTGAAGACTGACCGCCCAGGAGCAGCGGTCTCCACAGAAGACTCTGCGGGAAGAGCCCGTCCTCCCCTGGCCCAGGGCCGGTGCTCCCCAGTCTCCACTGCGGTGGGTCTCGTGGTTCTACAGGTGACAGAGTAGGAGCCCCAGAAACCTCTAAAAAGGGAGGGGGTGGGGGGAAGTCACTGCTCCGGGTGGAGACGACTGCCAGTATCAAGGCTCAGTCCCGGCTGTCACTCAGCAGCCCCTGAAACAAAGCTCATGTCCCCCTGCTTTGCAGTGGTCTTGGGGACAACCTGTATCAGCAGCTTCAAACTTAGGATTCGGTGACCGAGCACAATTTTCCTTCCTATGCGTCAAATCCCACTACGTATTCTTGACCTGCCTGAACACGATGGGCTGTCGCTTGGCTTCAGTGAAAAATATATTGCATTTTTTTTGTGTTTCGTTTTGCCCAGATCTAATGGCACACAGCTGTTCACCAAGGTTTCCCCCGATAACGAACTGCTGTAGGTCTACAGGAAACCTAGGTCTGGATGTCTCATGACAACATCTGTCAGCGCCTCCCACCAGCGTTTCTCCACTTGATCTAAGGGCACGGGCTTCAGCTCCGACGTGTTCCAGCCCCTCGCCCCACAAGACCGCGGTGAGACAGAGCCAAGAGGAAGCGCTGCGCGCCTGGCCAGGCCCTCTTGATTCCAGTTGGGCAACGTGGTTTTCTCCTTTTGGGAGAGGGCAGGAAAGTAAGCTTGACACTTAAAAGGCTGGAAAAAAAATAGAAATCCACATTCTTCCCTCACTTGACCCGCCTCGCTTCCTGCGCTGAGGTTAATTTACCAGGACGTAGCCCCCGTGCTGTGGATCCACAGCCTCCAGCATCTCACAATCGAAGAGTCCAGGGAACTCGGCGAGAGCCAGGGGGTCGTAGCTGGAGGCGGCCTCCTGCAGTCCTGAGCTCCTGGGACAGTCCTGTGCCGCGAGGCCGCTCTGCGCGGCTCCATCCATGGGGTACTGACAGGGCGGGGGATAGTCCGGCTCAGGGGAGGCCGCCCCCGGCAGCTCGCAAGTCTGATAGGGGAAGCGGAGGGGCGCGGGGGCGGCTCCCGCCTGCGGGGGCGGCGGCGGGGGCGGCGGAGGCGGCTGCTGCTGCTGCTGCTGCAGGTGCACGGGCAGCGCAGGGGCCCGGGGCCCGGGCGAGGAGGGCAGGGGCTGCAGCCGCAGGTCCTCGTACTGGTGGCCGAGGAAGGGGCTGTACTGCATCTGCTCCGGGGCGGGTTCCAGGACGGGGCTCAGGGGCTGGGCCAGGCCGAAGGGCGGGGGCGGCGGCGCCTGCGCAGACGCCTCCTGGCGGGGAAGGGGCGGCGGCGGGAACGGGCTCTCCGCTATCTGCATCTGATTAAAATAGGCCTGCAGCTGAGACTGTTTCTGCAGAAAGAGTCGCTTCTGGTGGAGTCTAAATTGGCAACAGCAAAAGAAAGAAGTTTAAATCTTCCTCAGGGATAGCAATTTTAATATAAATCCAGGATCAGTCATTTGCTTCCGTCCCTCCCGCTTCTGTTGTCCGCGCAGGAAAAAAACGGGACAGGAACCGACTGTTTGGTTTCTTCTACCTCCTACTTTCTGTCCCCCCATCCCGATCCCTCAGTGCTGAAGTGCACACACTTTTTGTCTAAGACTGAGCTTTTCTCCCCGTGAAGCGAGAGGCACCTTTCCCACCTGGGGTGTTTCAAAGTGGGGGTGGGGGGTTCCCCACCCAGCTGGCCTCTGGGGGCAGCTGCAGGTTGACGGATTAGGGTGACTCCTGGTCAGGCGTGAGGGCACGGATTACCACCCGGGGAGATGAAGTATAACCCACTCAAACTGCCTTAGGTCACAGATTCTGAAAGCTTAGGTCTATTCAAACCCGAAAGGGTAAGGAAACAGCACACTTCGGCCGCCGTCTCCTGCCGCCAGTATCCCGGGACACTGGAACATCTAGCTCAGTCATCTCTTCTTGAAACCTATTTTCTACTTAGCAGAGGCAAATGCCATCCCGAGCGGGGAAGGACGACACCTCCAGCGACCTCCCTGTCTCACCTGTGTTCCTGCAGCTGCTGTTCCAGGCTCCGCGGGGCTTCCTTACAATAAAGCTGACAGGTGTTCTGGGCTTTGGACAGAAGGCTGGGCTTCTGGAAGAGCAGAAAAAGAATTAGGAGCACGACACTATGATGTCACCTAGGATGCAGTGACCACGCGGTACGCTTGCCCGGAGTTGCCCAGAGGACGAAGTCAACCGTGTCCTCCAGAATCTGCGCGGGGCAATAAGGGCACAGACACTTCCTCCCTGAGACCCGGGGCGGGGAGCCGGGCGGCCCAGTGGCCCTGCACCAGCAGGCCTGTGTGGTGTCCGCTTGACCAGTGTGGCTTTTCCATTTCTAAGAGTCCTCTAGAACTGTAAGGGTCGTGGAGATTTAAAACTGAAAAGGTTGAGTTAAATGTTGACAGCCAAGATCTTAGTGCCTGCTGAATAAACTGGGATCTTTGTGTATCAATTTTAAAGATTTTCAGGCATTAATGCACAGAACTGATACTAAAATTTTGTTGGCTTGAGATTTCTATTACTCACTACGATGCATAACATTAGGAGCAAAGAAACCGGGTTTCTGACTCCTACCGGTGGCCTGATTCTTGCCTGGAGCCTGAGGACAAATCCTTTTCTGCTGTCAATACAAGCACGAGGCTAAGTCTGAACACGTTTCTAGAAACTACAGATTCAGAGTCCATCTACCAGCCTATAGACAATACAGCATCTCCCCTGAAAAGTCACCAAGCAAAAAAAGGTTTCTGCTGTGCTGCAAAGCAGATTCTGGGCGAGCATAGTGAGCGGCAGTAACAAGGGGAACGTCGCACCTGGAGTCTGTGCTGTAGGTACTGGGCCTCCAGGCTTTGCCGTGGGGACAGCTGAGGACGCACACTGCTGGGGACAGTGGAGACCGTTTTCTGCTGCTGAGAAACTTCCTCCTGAGGAGCAAGGGGGATGGAAATATTTTCAATTCTCCATGTGGGAGAAAGTTTTAGTTCTGCGTTTAAGCACCTTGGCAAATGTCCGACAGGAACTCCAACTCTGTCAGACTTAATACCTAACACATTTTATGTAACTAGTAGGCTGAAGGTTAATCACTTGGCAAAAAGTATCCACGTATCATCTGTAGTAGACGATTACCCAGTCAGTACTGTGGCGAAGGCGCCTGACAGCAACAGGCCAGTACATTCATGTGGCCATTAAATGCTGTAATACCCGTGATGCACCGAAAACAGGCGCAAACTAAAATTTATTGGGTAAACAGCAATATTTTTTGGTATTTTTAGCATAAATAATCCACTTAAAATATTTAATGAAGTGACATCAAAAGTAATGGCATGGGAGCCTGAGTGGTTCAGTCAGTTGAAGCGTTGGACTCTTGGTTTTGGCTGAGGTCATGATCTCAGGGTTGGTGAATTCGAGCCCCACATCAGCCTCTGGGCTGACAGTGCAGAGCCTGCCTCGGATTCTCTCTCCCTCTCTCTCTGCCCTTCCCCTGCTCTCTCACACACACATTTTCTCTCTCTCTCTGTCAAAATAAATAAACTTAAAAAAAAAAAAGCAATGGCCAGAAACTTCACATTCATGTGAGTTACTGTTTTTGTGTGTAGGCGTGGGGGAGGGGAGCTCAAGGGACACTGTAAGAAGTCGTTCATATAACATCTGCCATATGAACCAAACATAGCTTGAGACTCTCTACACTTCCTTAGGGCAGTCGTCACCTGGGCCAGCGGGGGTGGGTCTAGCCTGTCAGTGGCAGGTGGCAGCAACAAGGAAAGGTTCTGGGCTGTGAGTTCTCCAAAACGACCTGTTTGCTCCGGGACTGGAATCGATCTTCTAAATGAAACGACACACCCTTCAGGACACACTCCTGCCTCATCCTCATCGAGCCCCCGTGGGAGGGGCCCGGGGCACCCACCTGAGGGCAAGCGCCAGCAAGGTCCTGGAGCTGGGGTGCCGCTGGGGCCAAGTCCTGGTCTGCCTCTGGCCCTAGCTGTTCATACAGCAGCTGCACTTTGTTCAACTCTAGGATTCCTTTGGTTCTAGCCAGATTCTGAAGATGTTGTCTAAATGCCACAATTCCTGAAAGAAAGAACGATGACCAGACATTGAAATACAACACAAGGCCTTCCAGTGATGAGACATGTGAAACCAACGTAGCCACAAACCCCCTCAAGTCCTGCCACAGGAGAGTTTTATGAGCCCCAGTCACCTTGGGTGAGGGAGGTATCCGACGCCCTGCGGCCCTCTCTGAAGCTCACTGGTGACCTGTTGTGAGCCTCTCGCTTCTGGGAGCTCAAAGCCTGCATGGCTGGGTTGGCAGGTCTCAGGCTGATGAAGGGAGAGGTCATGCGTGGGGACGGCTGATTGGCTAACATGATGTCCTTAAGGGAAGGGTTGTCCTCCAGAAAGTTCAGGTCCCTCTGAACAGACCCCATCTCATACTCAGAGTCCACACTGTCAAGGGAGGGGTTGTCACTCATGGAGAATATTTTCCCTTTAAGAGAAAAAAAAGAAAAAAAAAAAAGACCAAAAGATATATGGCCAGCAGCAAACAGCGCCTTCTTTGAACATGGAATACAAAGCACAACTAGCTTGAGTTTGCACAGCTCCGACATTCTTAGTCTCCAATCTCCACCCAAAACACTCCTCCAGAAACTTTTTCCATGTCAATTTAATCAGCTTCGAATTTAGTGGGGTGTGTGCCCGTAAGATCTCTGACACCCCAGAGATGCCAGAGTCCTTGATGGATTGCACCGCGCTCACGTGAATCTCGGCAGCTGGGGACCGGCTCAGACGTATTTCACTTGACTCTCTGCGGCTGCTGACCAGGCCTACTCCTACAGCCCGCTGAGCCTGCTCCGTAAAGGACTAAGGCGTAGGCAGCATCCTGACTGGTGGGGTCACTGCGATTTCTTGGGAGACGAGCAGGGTTCGGGCTGGGAAGACTCACCCGGCGCCTACTGACAGCCTACCTGAACCAGGCACCACGACCAGCTGATTGGTCACTTCTGACAGAGTGTGCCGTCTCTGCCCACCGCGCGTGGACTGGAACGCGTCGAAGGCCTGGCTGGGGTCTTCCTCAGCCTCCCCCTCCGTCTCCAGCCCCTCGTCGATAGACGTCTCCATCATGTTGCTGGGCAACGACTGGCACCCCTTCCTCACGAGGACGGGAGGCACAGGGTCCAGCAGGCAGCCATTAACCTAAATGTCGGCGTGACAAGAAACTATCAGTTGCTGCTCCGCTGAGACGTCAAAAACAAAAAGACAAAAAAACAAAACAAAAAAACCCAACGAACCACACAGGAAAAAAATGGCAAGACTTGGGGCACTAGAAATTAAGTAAAATATTAAAAATGCACAGATCTGCTGCTCATGACAACATGTACGTGAGGAGTTAGGGCAAGTCAGCTGCGGAGCTCAGAGACAGAAGCCCTTTATGGCCCGAACCGGCACTACCCCCCAGGTTTCTGTTAGTCATCATTATTACAATCAACAGGTTTTTTAGTGGCTTCCAGATGAGCACGGGTCTATTAGCTTGAGGCCTACCAGTTATTATTTTGTTTTAAATAAGGGAAACGATGAGGAGGAGGAAGAGATAAAAAACAAGAAACCTGCATGGCTCATAGCTAAGAAAAAAAGAGTAGTCACTGCCATTCTTTTAATTGTCAACCACAAAAAATTCTGGAAGGTTCTAGATATACTTTTATGTTCATAATTTAAGTGCCTGCCCATTTGATTTAGTCTTTAATTGGTTCTCTGTGCCTGGGGAGTGGAAAAAAGAATTCTTTAAAGACAGACTGATACCACAAAAAGGATCGAGGACAAAAAGTGCAACGGCAAACAGCCCAAGTCTTCCCTTATAGAATAACAAATGACTCAGAGCCCCGAAATTCCAGCAGAGGTTAATGAGCACCGGGGCAGCAAATGCTCTCCCCTCCAGCAATGCACACAGCATCTAGAGCTTGTACCCCACGGGGGTGAGCTCGGCACAGCCCCGGAGCGCGCGAGAACTCGGCCCTCCTCGGCAGCCCGGCAAACCACCTAGGGCAGGCGGAACCGGCAGACAGAGGGGACTTGGGGTTGCCAGCTTTCCTGGCGGTAAAAGTCCCAGTGAGGAGGCAATTATTTACTTCATTACTGTAACTACTCCCCTGTGGAAATCAATCCGTTTTCCCCTCTGAATAGCTGCTCAGGAACAGCCGGTCACAAGCCGCTGAGTTCTAAGCGCTGCCTGCACCTGGAACACACTGGGCAGAGCTATTGTTTCCTTTGGAAGCCCGAGCAGCTCATGTATGTGAGAGGTGACGTGGGACATCCCAGTGCCAGACACAGGAAAAACTTTCCTCTTATGGCAACCAATCTGAAGCCACTGCAAGGCCCTTTATTTGGAGAGGGAGACTGTGGGTGACTCAGATCTTTGTTTGCTTGGGGGAGGGGACAGTTATTCCACAAAAACTGCTCTGGGGCCATAGCCGTTACTTGGACAAGGTGGCTAATGCATGACAGGGTTTTAAAGCGACAAGTGGTCATTTAAAAGGAAGAGTGGTAGATGCATGCTTCCTACACTAAGACCAATCTTCTCCACAAGGCACCAGCAAACAAAAAACTCTGACATCTGGCCAGTGACTCTTTAAGCTCCCTTTGGCCCTTCCCTAGGTAAGTGTTCCCTTTTTTTTTTTTGACACACTCAGGAGTTTCCTTGTAGGAAAGAATGGCTCTTTGGGAACTTACATTCATACCTCGACGTTCCTTAACTATCTACGAATACAGTTTTCTAAAAATAGCCAAGGATGATTTAGAAATGAAGAAAGCAACAGAGAAAAGACTTATTAAGTAAATATCTACTGAGCATCTTTACACTTACAGAAACCTGTCAAAATTTTATCAGATCTTTCTTGCAGTATAGCCTTGCAACCAGGTTGGTTTTTTGCCTTAAGAGAGAAAAGTCATCTTTTCAGGAGCACTCAAAAGACCTTGCAGTTCCCCTAAATTTATGTTCTTTTCTTAAATTGTCTGCTTATAAATTATCTCCTTACCTAGACTACAACAGGAATGATATCTTTCATTTAACAACATTTCTTAATTCAATTTCATCCTGGAAAATAATGGCCTGGTTCTGATTTTTCAGATGCTGTTTGATGATGACCAATCAGAAAGCACTGTCAGGAGAGGGGGGAGGGCACTCACACATAGTTCCTAGGTGTGAAACACCTTCAGCTAAAAGTTCATTTCCTGAAACGGGTGATAATCACACCACCCTTGCCTGCCAATTTACCAGGGGTCTGATACAACAAATTCAGCCCTAGGACCTTGTGACTGAAATAGTGGGCTGATCTACCTAGGTGACCTAAGCTACTAGAAGTAAGATTTTTTGCACTAGGAAATAATCTAGGCTAACGGAAAATTTTAGGACTCCAAAATACATGAGTGAAATGGACATTTTCCAATACACTGTTTTTGTCTTTCCTTAAAGCACAACCGATCACATCTAGTGAGAGACCACACTGCAACAGGCAGTACTCATGTAGGAGTCAAACTCTCAGAAACTCTACCACTAACTGGTAACACCCAAGTCCAGCACAACACACGATTCTAGCACAGAAGACCGGTAGACTGTTATGTACCGAATGTTTGTGTCTCAACTGCCCCCCACCCCATACCCGTGGGCCAGATTCACATATGGAAGCCCTGACCTCCACTGAGGTGCTATCTGCAGGTGTAATCTCTAGGGCGGTCCTAAGGGTGGGGCCCTGACCTGGTGGCATTAGCGTCCTTATGAGGAAAGATACCAGAAAGCTCCCATGTGCGAGCTCTTGCTTGCACACTCTCTCTCCCCCCATGTGAACACAGAGGACTGGCCATGGGAGGACAGAGAGAGAAGGTGGCCTTCTGTAAGAGACTGGAAATAAAATTGGTCAGAACCTTGGTCTTCAACTTCCAGCCTCCAGAACTGTGCGAAAATATATTTCTGTTGTCTAAGCACCCCCGGCCTGGGGTATTTTGTTATGATGGCCTGGGCAGACAGGAGACCAGTGCACAATAGTAGCCAGTGGACCTGGAAGTGACAATGTGTCTTGTCTCACGTGCATCGTCAGTGCCAGGACAGCTGGGCACGCACTGAGGTGCAGGCTCAAACTTGAGCTCTGTCACTTATCGGCATGTTGTTCAACTTCTGTAAAGCTCAATTTTTCTCATGTGTAAGACGGCTGTTTGGGGGGGGGGGGGGATGAACTAAAATATTCTATCTGTTGTTATGATTTCCTGACCAAAAGAAAATACTTTATAACAATAAAAATTTTAAAAGCATGAGAACAGAACTGTACCATTTTCTTTGAAAATATTTTTTACCATCTTGAAGCAAATTAAACAAATAACCAAGTGAGGAAGAAAGAACTGGATAACCCGTTCTAGAAACTTATCCTAAGGAAATAATCAGAGGTATAGTCAAAGATTTAGACACAAGGATATTCACCTGAAGCACATTTGAGGATACAAAACAAATGAAAGTACCTGATGTCCAAAAATAGTAAATAAGGGTACATCTAATACAGTATATTAGGCCAGTGTTATGTTTTCAGATTGCGTGATATGGGAAAAATGTTCATGATGTTATATTATGTAAAAACAAGATACAAAATTACATATAACAATATAATTTTGTTTTAACAAGTCTACCTACTAAGACACCCTCCACTCACCCATCTGCCCATCTGTGATCCACTCTTAGAAGATGCTGGAATATGCCTATCTTTGGGTAGTGGGATCGTGAATAATTTTTTTCTTTATCCCTCTGTGAATTTTCCATGTATGATTCTGACTGGTTTTATTTTTTCCACTTATAAATCAAAAGTTCAAGTTCAGAACTTAAAAGGTAATCGTCTTACAGAGCCTTAGAGGCATGTCCTTTTCAGACCTCAACAGAGTAAACAGACCTGGGACACTTGCATTTTCCAAGTGTGGCTACCCAGTTATGACGGAGCCTGGGAAATCCTTTTATTATAATGTCTAATACAATGTTAAAAGTGACTAAAACGCACGCACGTGTGTGTGTGTGTGTGTGTGTGTGTAAAACTCATTATTCCCATATAGAAAGGAAATGAAAACGCTAACTCAGAAAGGTATTTGCACTCCTGCGTTCACAGAACCACTATTCACCAAAGCCAAGATTGGCAACAACCTAAGTGTCCATCAATGGATGAACGGACAAAGAAGTCATATACGTATTTATCTATATACCCCTAATAATAATAATGAAGTATTATTCAGCCATGAGAAACCAAGGAGACCCTACCACTTAACACTAAGGATGGACCTTGAAGGCAATATAGTAGGTGAAATAAGTCAGAGCAAGACAATGCTATATGATCTCACTTAGATGTGGAATTGAAAAAAACCAAAAGAACAAAACCATACTCACAGAAACAGAGATAAGACTTGTGGTTACCAGAGGCGGAGGGGGAGGGGGGCTTGGAGGAGGCGGGCCAAAAGGCACAAACTTGCAGCTGTAAGGTAAGTAGCAGAGGTGTGGTGCACAGCACAATGGCCACAGCTAATACTGCTGTAGGATAGACAGGAAAGTTTTAAGAGAGTATAAATCCTAAGAGTTCTCATGAAAAGGAGAGTTTTTTCTATTTTTTCTTTTCTTTTTGTTGCATCTGTATGAGAAGAGGGATGTCAGCTGACCCTACTGCGGCGATCGTTTACCAACACATGTAAATCAACCATCGTGTATACACCTTAAGCTTACACAGTGATGCAGGCCTATTAGTTCCCAATAAAACTGGAAAGAAATGGATTCTTTTCAAAGAAACCCTTAAAAGAGAAAGATGGCCCCACAAGGGCTGTGCACCTGCCCCTCGATGGTCTCTGTGTCATCTGGGGCTGTCAGCTACTGCTCGGAGTTGGGTGACTGTCTCAAAAAGGGGGTGTTTTTTGCAGGAGCCCCAGACCAATGTTTCAGCGCAGACTCCCTAAGGGATTTTACTGACATTTTTAAAGACTTCTGGGAGAAAGGGAGAGGTGAAATCTCTGTGATGGACAGTATCTGCCAGCAACTGCGAGCAGAAATGAATGAACAATACATGCATTTATGAAGCATCTTTTAGAAGACAAAAAACGGGCGGCCCAGTGAATGAGTAGGAAGTAACAGGAACCACAAAGGAGCCACAGCTCTGACAGCTTTGTGTGTGTGCACTTACTGATGGGCCACCAAAAAAGAGGTCCTAGGGAGGGAAGAGGGCACAAGCGTTTTTGCTGACATAAACGAAATGGTCCACAAAGAAGACCAGGGGATGTCTCTGGCCTGGCTAAGTGCCAGGGTAGCACTGCTCTTCCTACAAATGCAAATACACCATCTAGCTACTGTCTTTATCTTTCACGAAATCATTCATTTCCTGTCTGTTTCCTAGTTACGGGAACAATCACAAGCTTTAAAAATAGCTTGCCCTATATACCACAGCAGACAGTGCCCAATCTGTGTTTCAGGCCTGATGCCCTCACAGATAAGCTTTTAGCAGGCTGCATTTTAATTTTTTCAAGGGAATTAGATCTTACAAATAAGTGAATTATGTTGTCCCAATTTATGGCTAAATTTCTAGGTGAGAACACAGAAGCTGATGAGGTTATTGGACATTCTAGGCAATCACCGGCAGAGAAAATAGACTGTCCGCAGGAAGTGGCCTCGTCCTCAGAGACAGGGACTGTAACTCACAGTCAGCAGATAACACCTGCTCGCGCAGCCTCGCCTCAAGCTGCCTTGTCTATGGTTTAGCTTAGACACGTGATCTAACTTCTGAGTCGGCTCTACCTCCAGAGATCCTGGTTTGTGAAAATGGCACTTACCCTCCCAATCACCTAGGCTCAAAATACTGTTATGAGTCTGGACATCTTTTTCCTGGACCATAATACTCTATCAATTTTAGCTGCACAATCTCATTCATACCATCCCCTCTTCTATAGTTCCTTGAGCGCTAACAGTCCTGGCCTTCAACGTGTCCTCTCTGGACACCTGCTCTAAGCTTCCACTGTCCCTGTCCCCATCAAATGCAGGCTATGTACCTTCCAGGATGATTTCTGAAGCACAATATGGATTTGGCCTAGAGAAAAAGCCTACATTCTTGGGCTTGACATTTAAAGCTAAGCTACTGGTCCTTATTTCGTACAACTCCCCTTCACATGTGCTTTTCCTCACACACACACTGAGCTACTGCTCTTTGATGCACCTAAGCTTTCCTGACATTTGCTTGCTCAGACTCTTCCCTCCACCCAGATACCATCCACCCCTATTCCATCCCATCCCTCAATTCCCAGCTCTGACAGTTAACCTGGACTGTCCTGGTCAAACTAGCTAAAAGCAACTCCCCCTAACTTTTTCCATTTGTGCAGCATTTTGATTTAGGTATCTAAGGGAACAATTACATTTTATCGATGTATTCAGCACCTGGTACCTTGTCTTTAGCTATGCATCGTGTCTCTTCTGCTAGACTGTGAACATGGATGCAGAATTCATGTGAGTTATCTTTTCATTAACTCAAGAGGCTTAAAAGACAGGAAACAAATAATATCGAGTATTTACAGTATGCTCACAATCTCATACACATTATCTCAATTAATCCTCACAAGAGTCTCACAAGAATTGGTGTTCTCATTTTACGAAGAACAGAGGTTCAAAGAAGTTAGTCACCCTGCCTAAGTTCACACGGCTAGGAAAATACCGAGTCTACTTAGAACATACTCCAACACCTATGTTCCAAGATCTGCCCATTAATACGATCCTCTGGACATCACTTGATGCTCAGTATATAAAACGCGTATTAGAAGTGAAATAAGGGGCGCCTGGGTGGCTCAGTTGGTTAAGCATCTGACTCTTGGTTTTGGCTCAGGTCATGATCTTGTGGTTAATGAGTTCAAGCCCCACACTGGGCTCTGCACTGACAGTGTAGAGGCTGCTTGGGATTCTCTCTCTCCTCTCCCTCTCTGCCCCTGCTGTGTTCTCTGTCTCTTAGAATAAACTTAAAAAAAAAAAAAAAAGTTAAGTAAGCATCCGTCAAATGACAGAAGCTGTCATCTTCTATATATTAAAAGCCAACTTCATTCAGCACACAAGGATAAACATACCTCATTTAAACATATTCAAACAAGACAAAGAAAATGCTGGTCCAAAAAAGGTGGCCCATTATTTTGCAGCTACAGCGCATGCAACAGAAAAGAGGTATTAATAACACAGATGGAAGCTCAACACAGTAATTCTATTTCTGTTTTCAGAATTACAATTTGTAAAAAAAAAAAAAAAAAAAAAAATCCCATACCTATGAGGGATCTAGAAACCTGAAGAGGGAAGGGACTGGTTAAGGAAAGAGAAAGAAGGATTTTGGAAAGTACATATAAGGTCTGACAAGTTACGCAACAGCCGTAAGAGTAAGACCGCAATGAGAGCCAAGTTCGGCCTAGATATTTTTCTCCCATTTCTGCAAAAAAACAACACTCCTGAGTGACTTGAGGAAATGACAAAGGTCACCAAAGCCAAAGTACAACACTCGGGGATGAAACTGAAGTCCCGGTCCAACTGCGAGCTCAGAGTCTCTCAAACACGTTCGTACCTTTGGTGTGTCAACACATTCCTCTTCCATAAAGGCTGCTTCTGCCTGACAGCTGGACGCTGGGAATGAAAAGGCCTCCACGTTGGATGCGGGAGGGAGGAGGGCAGACCGCATCAGCCGCACGTTTGGGGAGTGCACGGTCACCGGGAGCCCCACAGTTTGGGCCTGAAAATATGGCAAGAGCAGTTTGGGAACATTAATACTTTCTATACAAATATACAAGATTCTTGGAATAAGATAACTCTTCCTGGTACAACGAAAGAATAAGTAGTTGGAACCCCAGAAAAAATTTGATGCAACGTGTACGTGGTACAGGTACTGATTTGAAGCAGTCTCAGGGAATTGTTCTACACATTTCATTCCTGCTCCACAGGGAGGTGCCTATCACACAGATGACAAGGAAGCTGGTCTCTGTACAGAAGCTAAGAATGCTCTGTTTCTTAACTCAGCAAACATAGGTGGTCTATGTCCTCAATGCATCACTATGCAAAAATTATAAAGAGAGAAGCCCCTGTGTCTAGGAGCTCAAAACCGAACCAGGGGTAGGTACACACCCACACACCTGCACACCCACACACGCTGGTGGGGTGAGATGGTTATGTATTTCCTGACAAGGGTATGCGTGCAGAGGAAGAAAAGAGAAATGGCAGCTACTTGGTGGTGACAGGAGTGTCCTCCTTCCAAGGAGATGCGTGGCCTGAACACAGCCTGTTGGCCCAGGGGAAGGAGAGATGCTTCTTGCTGAGCAGCTTATCTTCCGAAAGTCAACCTACTATAGAAAGCTCTGGATGGCTTTAAGCCCATTTTCATGTCTCCTCTGTTAAGAACTCCAAGTAAACAAGCATGATGAACTCTTCTTTCAGAACGTCATACAACAGAGAATCTTGCTGCTTCTTTATTTTATTTTATTTTTTTAATTTTAGAGAGAGAGACACACACACACATAATCTTAGGCAAATTCCACACTCAGCACGGAGCCCGACACGGGGCTCTCTATCCCATGACCCTGAGGTGAAATCAACAGTTGGACTCTGAACCGACTGAGCCCCCAGAGAACCCAGGCGCCCCCAGAGAATCTTTCTTTATGACAATTGGCACGAATTGATTTTAAAGATGAAACTACTGGATAATCCTACCCTCCCATCTCTTTAAAATTAGCAGAATAATTTTTTTGAAGACTTTTGAATGTAACAGACACTGCCAAACGGTTAAGGAAACAATCATCACATTAGTGTCCAAAAGGCAGAGGAACAACCCTTTTCTCTGCTATACACTTGAAGGGACTTAGGGTGATGAGTTTTAACTTCAAACAAATAAAAAGGAACAACACGGTGCAATTTTAGCTTCTCTCTTCCAGAGGCCTGGGTTTGATTCCTTGCTCCATTCCTCACTAACTGTGTGAACATTATCAGGTTACCTAACCTCTCTGAATCCTATTTCCTTCACCTGTATAAGAGGGCACAATTGCTATTTCACAGGGACATCAGGAGTGTAAAAGGTAACAGTAAGGTCTTTCAGTCAGTAATGTCAATTCCGCCTTTCTCCTTCCTTTGAAAGTTTTTTTTTTCTTTTTAAATGCTTATTTATTCTTGAGAGAGAGAGAGAGAGAGAGAGAGAGAGAGAGAGAGAGAAAGCACAAACAGGGGAGGGGCAGAGAGGAGGGAGACACAGTATCTGTAGCAGGCTCCAGGCTCTGAGCTGATAGTTCATAAATGATAGCTCAGAGCCTGCCATGGGGCTCAAACCCATGAACTGTGAGATCATGACCTGAGTCAAAGTCAGACTCTTAACTGAATGAGCCACCCAGGCGCCCCTCCTTCCTTCTAAATTTGTAAAATGGTTACAAGAATTTAATACAACAATTAGCCTGCAAATAAATACCGTTTTGTTCTCAAATATTATTTAATGTTTCTCCATTAAAACTTTAGGTTGATGGTTTTTGATGAAATACACCTTATATTTAATATACTTTGAACATATTTAGAATATGCTTTACATTTGGTTCGTTCCACCATTAACATCATTAGATATGCTGCATGAGACAAAGAATAAAATAGCAACAATAGCAGGGACGCCTGGGTGGCTCAGTCAGTTAAGTGTCCAACTTCAGCTCAGGTCATGATCTCACAGCTTGTGGGTTCAATCCCCACGTCGGGCTCTGGGCTGACAGCTCAGAGCCTGGAGCTTGTTTTGGATTCTGTGTCTCCCTCTGTCTCTGCCTCTCTCTCACTTGCACCTTGTCTCTATCTCAAAAAATTAACATTAAAAAAAAAATAGCAATAGCAAAGTGTTGGTAAAAAGAGAAAAAAAAAACCCAAAAAACAAACAAAAAACATTGTAAACTGTCCTGAGCATGATAAATAGAACAGCTTTTCTAATGTCATCAGTCCTCATGCTTATATCCCAGGCCACTCTTGAGGCTAAACAAGTTTTTTTCCCTTTCAAAGATTAGTCATTTTAAATTAATTTTTTTTCGGCCCCATGTCACAATATAAAATGTATACTTCCTAATAAAAATATTTCATGCGCTCTTCTTACCCTACTCATCATTTTTTCGATCAAAGGCTAAAGCTGAACGTTAATTTCTATTTCCCCAATTTCTTAGGTTGCTCCTCGCGTATGAAAGTAGTCTAAGCTGTTAGGGCAAAGCATTACCTAAATGATATGGTGCTGGAAATGAGTACTAACACGATAACCAGGATGTGCTGTTCCTTCTCAGTCACCGCCTCTTAGGAGCTGTGACTTTTTAAATGGCAGGATCATGCTGCGCCAGACCAAGTGTAACACGTTTTCCTGGACAACTTTCACGTCCAACCTGGATTACAGCAGCCTACTGTGGACTTGGTGTGGACGGACAAAAAACACATTTTTGTGTGACTACCAACCACAGGAAATAGGATGGTAGGTTTTAGCGGTCTACTTTTTAGGATTCTTGCAATCATTGAGGGGATTAAATAGATCTTCCTGGAACAAGGTAGGGTGTAACTATTCAAATGGCATGCTCGGCACTGTAGACTAAAGAATGTGTCATTATAATAAATAGATGGATGACTAATGTCCCAGGGAGGCAGACATTACCAGTTTCTCCAAGAGTGGCAACAGACAATGATCATGTCCAACTAACTGTAATGACTTTTTAGACCTTACGTTTATGGTCTTGATTCTCGTGATTTTGTGCTCTTTTAGGACCATTAAAATGAAAATCATGTTTTCTCCTATGGGAAAATCTTTACTGCTCCAATAGGAATGTGCCAGTTATGGACAGACTATGTGTCCTGTCCACACTCCCACACCTCCAGTTCCCCCCTCCCCCTCCCCAATCCATATGTAAAGCCCTAACCCCCAACACAACTGGATTTGGACAGAGAGCCTTTCAGGGGGTAATTAAAGTTACATGAGGTCCTAAGGGTGGGCTCTGAAGCCGAAAGGACTCCTGTCCCTCTAAGATGAGGAGGAGACACCGGGGATCTCTCTCTCTCTGCATATGCAGAACATAAGCTGTGTGAGGGAGGGCACACAGAGAAAGCGGCTGAGAGTTCTCATCAGAAATCAACCCTGATGGCACCTTGACCTTGGACTTGAGGCCTCCAGCACTGTGAGAAAATACGTTTTTGCTGTTTAAGCCCCTCAGCCTATGGTACTTTGTTACGGTGGCCCTGGCCAACTACAGGATGCCTTTCCTTACAGTTGTGGAGGGCAGCCTCTAATCAGTAAGCAGAGGAGTACTAGGATGAGTGTTTCATTCTCGTCTACTTACAGTTGATGGAAACCTGGAGCAAAGGACTAGTAGTTAGGACTCGTGAGAGAAAGGCAGGACACGTGTTGTCTCCAAATTGTTGCCTGTCGTCAACTAGATGTTAACATCTCTTGCAGAGTATATGGCAAATATAAGTACTCTAAATCATTATAAGATAGGAATCTCACTGTTTCCCAAGTAGTAATAGTGGGTACTTTATCACTATGCCATTAATTCTTTACGGGCAGGGACTGTTTCCTGGTACAGAAGAAGTACTCTATCTGCTGAACTGAGCTGCAGGTAGAAGTTAACTAATTGTATCTTTGTAGCAAACTTATGAAGTAGGTGCTGCTATTTCCAGTTTATATTTCAGGGCACTGCAGGATATGGAACCCAAGGTCTGTGTGATTCCACGGCTCGTGCAATCTCTGCATGGGATCATGTTGTTTCCTTAATTTCTTATCGTTTCAACAACTACAACTGATTTCTCACTTATTTTAAAAAGAAATTTTTCTTTTAACGTTAAATTTTGAGAGAGAGAGAGACAAGAGTGGGGGAGGAAGAGAGAGAGAGGGAGACACAGAACCCGAAGCAGGCTCCAGCTGTCAGCACAGAGCCCAAAGTGGGGCTTGAACTCATGAGCTTTGAGATCATGACCTGAGCTCAAGTTGGATGCTTAATCACCTGAGCCACCCAGGTGCCCTTATTTGCCACTTCTTTAAAACAATACGACAAAGAATTAAAGGGAGAAGCCTCTACTAAAACATTGAGCCCAGGGAGATCTATTTTTTTTTTTTTTTTAACAAGTTCAACAAACCATGAGAATGTGAAATCTCCTAGGGAAGGGAGCATCTTCTTGAGCCCAGTGCCTGCTGCTTAGCATCCAGAAGGCACTCTGGACAAGCCTACTATGAGCACTGAAGACTTCTACTTCAATTAGATACATTTTTAAGTCTCAGTAAGTAGCTTTCTATGACAATTTGGGTCAGTGCTTAAAATGAAAGTAACTCATGTGGTGCTTGGTAATAAAAAAATTATCTAACATAAGAAGCTACGTTATAGATCTGAACTCTCAGCCAAATCAGACATAACTTGAGCTCTCCCAGGGAATCTTCTTTAAGCTTCGGTAAGAAAGGCGATCATGTGCAGTAATACGCACGTGCTCAGGGTCAATCATTTACATAACCCCATCCCCTGGCCTGTGTACTGTGAGCAAGAATGAAGAGACCTGGGAGGGAAAGCCTGCCACAGCTTTGGCGGGGGGGGGGGGGGGGGGGGGGGGGGGGGGGCTTTCCTGCTTCCTACCCTGCTCCCTGTCAGCATTTCCCAGAGGGGAGGGGTTACCACTACATCTCACTGTTACTCCCCCAGCTTAGGAATTTTCATTGTATCCCCCTCCTGTCTTGAAAGCAATACCATTCAACTCTGGAACTTTGAAGGATTCCAAGCGCTCAGGGAGAATCTGACCCAATAATTGGAACTCTGTCCATACGTGACATTAGTATCAATATTCACTAAAGTATGTATAACAGTGTATATACCATTTGCCTACTAAGATCAAGATGATCTTAGTTTTGTTAGGTCCTCCCGCCTCACATGTTCTGTAGAAGCCAATGCAAAATTGTACTAAATTCTGTAAACTTTGTTACACTGCCAAACAAGAAATATATGGCCAGAACTTCTGCTCCTACTTGTCCTCTGAACAAAGCAGGCACTCACAGAAGCCAACGGGAATCCTGGTAGATCATCTGAATGAACCATTCCTCTCCTCAGCCTCTATGTGGCTGATTTCCCAGCTCCCTTTAGCCTCGGCCTCTATCCTGGGATCCAGATCTTCTTCCTCTCAAGCAATGGAGTCCGGAGTCCGTGCCACCCCTGACTCTCCCAGCCTCGGGCTTAAGAAAGGGATCATTTCCAAGTCACGGCTGTTCCTTCCTCCCTAACATTTATTACTTTATAAAATAAACATTTACGGAACACGCTCTAAGTGTTGCACAATTATCAACTAATTTAAACATCAGAACATTCTATGGTTACTCCGTTTTATAGATTTGGAAACTAAGGCACAGAAAGACCTTGAGTAACCTCCTGAAGGTCAGGTAGCAGGAGGTGGCCCAGTCTGGGCTTGCCCCATAACGACTGCTTTAACCACCGCGTTACGGTGCCTCTGCAAACCACAGCCGAGGGCGTCCAGTGCCCCCACCGGCAGGTCTTAGGTCAAGCCTGCGGTATTTACTACTCGTCTCCCAACTGCTCTCTCCAAAGTTCTTCTCTTCCCTGTCCAATCTTTCCTTCCCAATGATGTCACTGATTAATACATTAAAGCCGGGATATGATTTTATCACTTTCCTGCTGAAGTCTCCCACCGTTCCTCCTAATTTCCTGAACTGTAAGTAAACTCTTTACCTTGGCATTGGAAGCCCTTCACAGCACGGCTCCAACTTTTTCATTTCCCTGGTATGCTTCGGTTCCGGTGGGCTACTCGGAGCCTACCCTGCCCTTGCACACCTGAGTACTTGTGCTCGAGCTGCTTCTGCGGCCTCCATACCAGGCCTCCCACTATCACTACTGCCCCCGCCCCCACCTCCACATCCCCGAGGATTCCAGATCCGTCAAAATGCTGTCTCTCCCACGAAGCCTTTCCATTCAGAAGTGTCACTTTCTCCTCTGCCCTTAGTTCTCGTCCTGCATTTATCTCTTTCTGTTTCGAATGACGGTTATTTATGATGTTGTCTTACTTTGCTTTTATACTGTAAGGTCTCTGAGGCCATGCCTGGGTTTCGTACATCCTATCCCCTATCGTACCTAATAACAGGAGCCTGCATGCAGTGAATCTGCAATAAAGATCTGTCACATGGAATCAACTATATAGGCCCATTACATTAATTCTCACAATAAGTCAGTGATTAAAAAAATGAGAAGTCTTTTAAAACAACTGAAATAAAATTAATCCTTAGAAATAGGAAGATGTTAAAACATTTGAGAATCTAATAATGACAGGCAGAAACTTTACAGAAAAACAGGGGAGAGGATAAATCCTAACCCTTTGTTGTACTACAAGATGAAAAATGTGTCAAATATATGAATAGGCACCTGAGAGATGAGACCACTGGCTAATATGGTGTTACCTTGGCAACTGTTTGTTCAGCCACGGTACTGGGCCGACGCTGGCGGGCATCCAGTCTCTGCTCCACAGGAAAGCTGCTCCTGTGTGATTTCAGACGCTCCACCAACAAGTAATAAATGGCAGCAAAGTGGTTATAGCTCTTGTTCTGTAAAGACTGAGAGAGAAAGCAAGTGCTGAAGTCAAAGAAGCATGAAAACCAATCCAATGAGCTACATCTTTCTGAAAAAGGAGGGAAGAAACCATGTGTTCTTAAACACAATGAACAGTGTGTCTCAAAATAAAAGCTGTTCCAGAATTTAAAACGAGGGGTGCCTGGGTGGCTCAGTTGGTTAAGCGTCCAACTTTGGCTCAGGTCATGATCTCGCGGTTTGTGGGTTCCAGCCCCATGTTGGGATCTGTGCTGACAGCTCAGAGCCTGGAGCCTGCTTCGGATTCTGTGTCTCCCTCTCTCTCTGCCCCTCCCCTGCTCATGCTCTATCTCTTTCTCTTTCTCTCTCAAAAATAAATAAAAATTAAAAAAAAAATTAAAATGAAAGAGAGTTTCTCATATTGATTACATAAAGGGTGATACTTTTAAGTGACTCGCCCTTCTACATTCACAGGCTCCATTTATTTCTCTGCATTCAGAAAAAAATGCCACCACTTTCTCACGTAGGAAGTCTGCAATGGGGTTGTGCGGTTCCGTCTCCTAGCTGTAACTATGGTGTAAAGTCAGTTAGCAACCTGAGCTCAGAGGCTCTAATTCCTTAACTTCAACACAAGTCCAAACTATTGCAAACTCTGAAGTGAATGATTAAAGTCTTTGGGGAAATTCCTGGTGATTATTTTGGGCTGGAGAGTAACATTTGGATGGGAGATTGAGAGACACTGTGTCTCCGTTGTTAGGTAATTTTTTCCCCTTGTTTTTGCAGTCCCACCCTCTTGAAAGCTTGAAAATAAAGTTGCTTCCCAATTTTTCACACCCCTCGCCGGCCAGCTTCCCCAGGACACTAACAGATGGGGGAACAACAGCTCTCCTGCTTCTCACCCTGCCCGACAGCCAGCGCGGGCACTGTGCAGGGCACCTCAGACGCAGAGCACCCCTGACAAAAATCACAGGCCTGTGGGACTGCACTTACAGCTGCCATTCGAAATCTACCTCATGGACAAGGACACAAACATCGCTGAGCACATGATGAGCCAGGCAGGAAAGCCAGTCTGGTTTTGCTTAATGGCAGCACGGTTTGGAGCACTTGATATTCATAAGAAGCATTTTGTGTTCTTTCTTGCTGTGCTTCCTCCATAAAAGCACTGGTTTTTCCTGTTGTGCAGGTAATAAAAATGTATTTCCCTATGGATACGCTACCTCCTAAAGGGCAGAAATCAAAGGGATGAGGAACTTTCAAGATTCATGACTCTCTCGGTTCTATGACCCAAAGAACTTCCAATTCTGGAATCCACCTGTTTTTGCCTTCTCAGTTTCTCCAGTTCACAACCTAAATCCTGAAACTGATTCCTACTCTTGTGGTTTCCTGTTCAGCCCTCAGCCTTGTTCCCTAACTGTATGCATATTTATTCTCCATATAAAGTAGCTTATGACTTGGATAAAACTCTACCCTTCATCTTACAAGAAATTTTCTACTTTGTTAAGTTCCCATCTTTGTCTTTTTTCAAACCTACATAAACTACCTCTTGATTTTTTGGCAGATGGGGCAAAGGGAAGAATTTATATATTGAATAAAGAAGCAAACATGAAGTAGCCTGATTATAATCCTCAGGGAAAGCTGGACACGCCGAGGTGATGGAAATGGTCATGCTCTAACACCAGGATGGTGGGTGTGGGCACAAGCTTTCACGTTACTGAGCACAGAAGAATCCTAAAATATCTTCAGTCAAATCTCTCATCACTTTACCTCAATGGTTTTCTGCTGATCTATTCCAAGGCTGTGCATCAATCGCAGAACCTGCTCATTAAATTCCCCAATGGATGGCTCATTTTCTTGCCCTTGTGGATAGAGAACAGGTCTCTGAACAGGAACTTCTACAAGCATCCATTTATGCTCCTTGATTTGAGCTATGGTTAGCCGTTTGGACGGGTCTAGGACCAACATCCTTCGAATGAGGTGCTCACAATCTATGGAAACACAATGTTACAAAAGTCACGTAAATCATCTTGTACTTCAGGGTATTGGCCTCAGTCATGTGACTTTGTACAACAGCATTAATCTCTGTATCCTCCACAGTGCCCACTGGAAAGCAGAAGTTCAAATGAATACATGAAAGCCAGTTGTATTTGTCAGGTTCACGTGGTGAGTGTTGACACAAAAGTAACCATCACGTGAATGAATATTTAAGAAAAACAGGAGGGTGTAGGGCTGTCCGATTCTGTGCTAAATGAACCCTTCCATCGTATTTCTCAACTGAAAAGATCTAGAGATGGACTTAGATTCTGCTGAGGACAAAAACAAGCCTTCTTCCTAGAATGAGCACATAAACGGATCCTGAGCCCCTTCTGAGGCTGATACATTAAGGGTAAGTGAGTGAGGCGAGAGCTCTCTGGCGGACTGTTGATCTCCTCTCCCTGTCGGTGTAGCTGAGAGAAACGCACGTGAAGTGTTATTTACCTGTGATTACATTTCAGAAACTGCACTGCTGTGACTCAGGCAGCAGCTAATTCTCAGAGCCGACACCATGCTCTCTACCAGCCACGCGAGCGGCCTTATACCCTTCACTAGGCGCCAGACACCCCGCAAGGTGCTTTACAGAGATTAATTCAATTAATCTTCACAAGGCTCTTACAAGGAGCCACTGTTATTTCCATTTTAAAGACCGAGGAAGCACAGACAGGTGACATCACTTGTCGATGTCAGACCACCAGTAAGTGGTGGACTCGGGATTAAAACCAGGCAGTCTGGCTCCAAGGTCTCTGCTCTTAAGTATTGGAGCTTCGCTTCTACCATCACTAGGAGTGACAGAGTTCAGGATGGTCACCCAAAGCTATGGAGTAAATGGAACTGCGGCAACAACCCAGTCGGCTGCATGCAACCTGCCAGCCCAAGACGGGGAGGGGTCAGAGCACCTCCTCTCAATTCAAGAGCTTTGCCAGTTTTTAATTCAATTAAAAAACTCCATTTTTCAACTTTTCACCGAAAGATACGGGAAAATGTACTTCATACTCAGAGTGAAATAGTTGTGACTCTGTCTACAAAGTGCTTCTCTGAGTCTAAAATAAACCTGGGACATTTATAGACCCAGAGCACATGCGAAGACGTGCTGTTCTTAACCTGGAAAACTTTCCGTTTTCAGTCACAAGTAGGAAGGCTGGAGCGTCGCTCACCTACATGGAGGGGGCAGCTTATTTCTATGGCTTCTGAAGTGACTCAGTCACTTTGTATGGCACCAAACTCTTAGAACAAGGGAAGCCTTTCCCAGGCATTTCACTCAGAGCACAAAGTTTGGAGAGCACACTTCTAAGAGGAACAAGTTTGTTACCTTCGGACATGAAATAGGGAATCCGGAATCTTCCTTCTAAAACTCTCTGCCTCAAAATTGGAAGAGTTGGTCCATCAAAAGGCAGAGCTCCACAGACAAGGACATAAAGAACCACTCCCATGCTCTAGGAAAGAAGACAGTGCAGTCACTTTTCCTCTGAGAACTTTAAACACTCTTTGTTTTCCTAAACATCCCCGGGGCCCTTAAGATCATTTGGGCTGAAAAATTCCTGTTTGGATTTACTACTGTCTCAGAATTTGAAAAGAAAAAAAAAAGAAAAATCGAAAACTCAGACTACTGCAATAAAATATCCTGAAACAAATACTCAAAGATCTGAATTTAATTTCTTTTGATTACTACTTAAAATTATTGCTGATATTAAAGTAATAACATCTGCCCCTAGAAATTCTTTCCTAGAATCAAATTCAAAATGCTCGAATTACAGTCCAGTGGGCGGGAAAAGTATGAACTACGGCCTATGTGTTAGGTACCAAGAGCTTCGGCGATGGGCCTAAGTACCAAGGGTCATTGTCATAGATGCACTGAACACGGCAAAGCAAACAAGTACCCAGATATCCAGCTGTGGTCCTTCATACTGCTGCCCTTCAAAGACTTCAGGGGCCGCATAAGGAGGGCTGCCACACCATGTTGCCAGCAGTTCACCACTTTTAAAGAAATTTCCAAAACCGAAATCTATTGGGATGGAAATAAATGTTACTTTCATCTGTGTTCTCAAACTATACTGAGTTTCTTGTAACAAATTTTACAATATGCTGTATCAACGATAGCACTACTATTCGCTCTGTGAGGAACAGCATTGATCTTGTGATGTGTCCTCAGCACGGAGCACAGTGACTAGCAAATATCAAGTATTCAATAAATATTTGTGGAATGAACGAATGTATAAATCTATCAAGTTTTTTTCTCCAAGACAATGAGTGAGAGGCTGGAAAAAGACTTTAGGTCATGTATTTTTAAGGCCGAAAGAAAATCCATTGGTGTGGACAACCAACTTGAATTAGAAAAGCTTAGAATTTCAATTACTCCATGATTAAGAACTCTATCTCTTTTTTTTTTTAAGTTAAAGTCTTTTTCAGTAAGTTCTATGCTCAGCATGGGGCTTGAACTCATGACCCCGAGATCAAGAGTCACATGCTCAACCTCGAGCCAGCCAGGCGCCCCATGAGCTCTTTATCTTTTATAGTCTTTAAGGAAAGAAACAAATGAGTAAAAATTTAAGATCTTTACCTAAACACAACGGCTCCGTTACCCAAGGTAGCAAGAACTAGAACCTCTTAAGGCAACTGAGTCCCGTGTTTCTCAGGTCACAATTCTTTAAGAGTTGGCCCATACATTCTGATTTAAGCAGATGTGCATCTGAATAGCTCATTATCATGTGATGGCTCTCTGGCCCAGCCAGCCACAAGACACCTATCACTTACTCGTTTACAGAATGAGCGGCATTATACCTCAAAACAGTGAATGGCTCTCCCTTAAATAACATTAGTCATACTGAATCTATAGCTTTGTTACACAGCAGGCACTCTGGCAACACTACTCAGATGCCTTCAATACGCACGAAAAGACCAATTTCAGTGAGTTTCGGTATAAATGCAAGCTTGTGCCCTTTTGCTAAGCCTTCACATATCTCGTGTTCTTACTGCGGAAACAAATTCCTGTTATTTTGTAAGTTACAGGAATACTGTCTTATGTTGTGAGACTCCTGACCAGAGAACACTGCCTTAGTGACAGAAACTGGCTCTACTCCTGGCTGGTGTAGGGTGCTGCAGGGATAGTGAGCTTTAAAAGGTGTCCCCATGAGTACTGGATCAAATCTCCAGTTCCAGACTCACTGGCTGTGTGACTCTGTATCAATCTCTGTGAGCCTTGGTTTCCCCATCTGCAAAGTTGAAATAATAAACATCTGTAGTTGGCAGGTTTTTGTGAGGATCCGGTGACTTAACATCAACTCGCACTGTTCACACTTGGAGACCACGGCATATGTGAGTAACTGCAGGCGAAGCGTTCTCTTGGCTCACTGACACACAAACTCGTGGCAAGCAGTAGTGACAGTCAACAACAGTCGCAACCCCCAACACCACAGCTTCACAGCAGAGCACAATCTCTCCAGTTAAGGAGAATGAGAGCAGATTTCCGGTTTTCCTGCTTTTCTAGCTTCAAGCCCCTTTGGCAGACGACTCAACTTCCCTGAACTTAAATTTCTTCATCTATAAATGTAGTGATAATCTACCTACCCAGACAGGATGCTGTGAGGATTAAATGAGATGAAACACGTAAAGCGCCTAGAGCATGGGAGATGTCAAAGGTCAGCTCCCTTCTCTTTTCGTGAAGCCATCATTACGAACTACCGCCTTTCAGACACAAAGGTTCTGAGAAAATATACAGCAAGGACAGGGAAGTGGAGAGGACTCTGAGGGTTCCAAAGACAAGTGAGGGTGCACGTGGGGAAGAGCCTCAGGCACCTTCCAGACCTGGTGGAACACTGGCATCCAAGAGTACAAACCAGGCAGGGCGAACCTCTCCCTTCATCATGGGACCACAGTTCAGTCTTACACTCTGCTTTCCCAAAGGACCGTCAGAGAGGTCTTACCTTCTCAACTCCACCTCTATGACTAACTACTCATACCACATCATAACCCGTATGTCCTTATTGATGTAGGTTTCTAAGTTTCCAGAAAAGCTATACTCTCAAATGAGTCAAGGACTAGAAATTCCAGTAACATTTAAAGAGGAAAATGTTAACTTCACTCACGTATTAAAGCCCAAGAAGCTCCAGGATGTGTGTCTGGAGATCCTGAAATAGGTCCAATAACTGTTGTACTTTAAACTTTAATCACAGGAGGAATTTTAGGCTCATGTAAGTTGAGGATACCCTTTGAATAGCATTGTAAAGTTTTAACATCTCGAAGAGTCACTATAGAACTTCAATCTGATGTTCCCTGGGCCCTGGTGGATTGTGTCCTCTCAGAGGAGTGACGGGGCCTGGTGGCCTGGCCTCCTGACTGCCTAGGCTCTCTCACTGGTACATTTCATAGGCAAGGCGAGAGCCAGAGCTGGGAAAGCATCACTGTGCCTATGGCAGCCCAGGCTCAACCACAGCTTTACACATTCAGGACAAAGAAAGTGTCTGTTAACTTATAAGGAGAGTTGCACTAAACTGATGTTTACTTCAATTTCCTGTAGAGAAATGAGGAAAATAGAAACTTGAGCCTGGGGCAACATTAAAAGCAATGCCTAACGACAATCAGGTTCACTAAAGCTATTATCGTAGCACATATGCAGATATCTTCTATAACCTTGTCAAAACACTTAAACATGGTTTCTGCAATCATCTGAGGTATGGGTTCAGAAAGACTATGGAATCAGGAAGATTCAAATCAAATCCTGGGTTGTCCACTGAGTTGTGTGACGTTGGGCAAATTACTTAACCCAAGAGTCAGACGCTTAACTGACTGCAGAAAATGGTTTCTTTTTTCTTTTTTAACATTTTTATTTATTTTTGAGAGACAGAAACAGAGCATGAGGAGGTGAGGGGCAGAGAGAGAGGGAGACACTGAATCCGAAGGAGGCTCTAGGCTCTGAGCTATCAGCACAGAGTCCAATGTGAGGCTTGAACCCATGAACCGTGAGATCATGACCTGAGCCAAAGTCGGACGCTCAACCGACTGAGCCACCCAGGCACCCTGAAGATGGTTTCCTCTTAATAATCTTATGAGACATCCGTATTTCAGGAGAAAGTGAGGGTAGAAAGTCAACTACCTAGCGTTTACGTTGAAAAACTGTAATAGAAACGAAGTCTGACTACAGAGCCCTTGCTGTTAACCACCACCTTTATGTCCCTCCCTGGCACTGTGATATGTAGCTATTTTTGGGTAAGGCAATAATTGTCAGGTTTAAGAAGTGGCAATAGAAAGGCACTTAAAAATAAAAGTCTTTTTACTTCTTCACAGGAGCCTGACTAATTTGCTTCATTCACAGTCTGCAGCTTTCTGCCTAAACGCATCTAAGTGCAACGAGGGGTGAGTGAGAACGATGAGATACGAAAATGGCATGGCTGTGCAGGATTTGCTTATTGCCTTTTATTCAAATGGAATGGGTCAGTGTTTCATCACAGTAACCAAATTCATTCCTTCATTCAACATTTGAGTGCCTATATGTCAACTGCTGTGCAAACACTGAAGAGAGACTCCTGACGACAGAAAATAATAAAAGATCCCACATTATCGTCAGACTTTTGGAAACCACTGTGAAAACAGTAACTTGGGCATTCTTCTCTTTATGCTACCTCCAGATCTGGGGTGGCTCTGGCTGGAATGGAAACACCTGTCTAGTTTTGTGTACTCTCTACCTCTGATCTGCAGGTTAGTACCAACAATGATGGCTGCTATGTCCTTCAGTTATTTTTTTTTAATTAAAAAATTTTTTAAAATGTTTATTTATTTTTGAGAGAGACACAGACAGAATGTGAGTGGGTTGGGGCAGAGAGAGAGGGAGGCACAGAATCTGAAGCAGGCTCCAGGCTCTGAGTTGTCAATGCAGAGCCTGACACGGGGCTTGAACTCACAAGCTGTGAGATCATGACCTGAGCCGAAGTCGGACGCTCAACCAACTGAGCCACCCAGGGGCCCCTCCTTCAGACATTCTGACTCCTGTTTCTCCACCACAGAACTTAGGCCGTGGAATGCTGGATTCACATTGATATTATTTAACTTTCAACTCTAAAGTAATTTTAGATTTTCAGAAAAGATGCAACAATACAGTACAGGTCACATATTTTATAGACTGTCCCTCAGTCTGGTTTGCCTGGTGTGTTTTCTCATGACTGGGTTCGGATTATGGATTTTGGGGCAGAACTTCAAGAGGTAGAGGGCTCTTCTCAGTGCATCGGATCAGGGGATGCATGGTAGCACGTCTAATTAGTGGTGGGATTATTAACCTTGATCTCTTAGGTTGCTTTCTGTTGGGTTTCCCTGTTATAAAGTTACTATTTGCCCCACTACAATTAATAAACTGAGCTTAACTGAGCCACGCAGGTGCCCCTCCTGGTAGATTTCACTGCAGCAATGACTACTGTAATGTTCTAATGGTAAGTTTTCATTTCCCTCATTTCTTCTACACTTATTAATTACAATTCTTCTTTAAGAAGGAGTTGTCCCTTGTTCCCCTTTTATTTATTCATTAAATTATTTATTATTTATAATATTATCATTGTATTTATCATGAACATTTATTTTTTGTATGTGTGTTATAATACTCTTGTTATTTATTTTGATGCTCAAATAGTTCTCGCTTTGGCCATGAGAAACTAATTCAGGTTGGTTTCTATATCCTTTCAACACGTCCCCATTTTTTTAAAATGTCATTTTATTTCAAGTATTTCCTTATCTCTGGCACCAGAAGATGTTTCAGGCTTCTTTTGTATTTTCCCTGCCTCCACTCTGGAATCAACCACTTTTCCAAGGAGCTCTGGTTACTTTGATAGAGGAATGGTATCCAGAAAGCAAGACGTGGGTGCCTGGGTAGCTCAGTCGGATGAGCCTATGACTCTTCATATCAGCTCAGGTCACGATCTCACTGTTCGGTTTGTGGGTTCGAGCCCCGCATCAGCTTCTGCACTGACAGTGTGGAGCCTGCTTGGAGTTCTCTCTCTGTCCCTTCCCTGCTTGGACACCCTCTCTCTTGCTCTTAAAATCAATCAATAAAACTTAAAAAAAAACCAAACCAAGACTAGGACCTACATGTACTCACTGTAGCTTGGATGTCACTTGCTTCTAGTCCATGTCAGCATAGAGAGTTAGGAAGTGTATGTATGAATGCTAAAAGCCATGTATACCCCTCATATCTATTCTTGTTCCTTTCTATATGTATATGTATTTAAAAGAAAAAAACCCAACAACTCATGAATTGACACCAATACTTCTCACTGCAATCCATGGTTCAGTCTAGTGTTATTTTGATACTACTTTTATTCATACATGATTGACCGACTCTTAGAAAATTTTGAAGATATAAAAACTTTCTTTCCTCTGCAGCAATCTGTCTTGTGTAGGGAGTAACTGAACTCTCCCTCATAACACACCTTGAATTTGTCAGATCAATCATGATTTTCAACATTTCTTGAACACAGTAGGAAAAAAAACCCTATCTTTCTCAAAGAATCTCTTAGCTTCTTAATTTTAAGAAAGTTCAGTACGAAATCATTAGAAGTTTTAGAAACAAATGACAAATAGTCCTTCAACACGGTCTAGGAGTTATCATCAAATCCAAAAAACATTTATGTCAAACGTACACTGGGTTAGGCATTACACACTTGGTATTTTTGTAACATGCTATTTCATTTAATTGTGATGACAGTTCTATGAAATGTGACTGTCCTTGCCTTACCAACAAGGAAATTGAAGCTCCAAGTGGTTAGAAGACTTGCCCAAGTACCTGTCGCTATGACTGGCTTAGCCAGTATTCAAATACAGGTTTTTTTAAACTGCAAGCCAGGTGTTCTTTTAAACTAAATCACAGATGTTCCAAGAATTTTGCTAGTCAGAGAAGTTTAATCCAACTCACAATGGGAGGTAAGGCTGTCATAAACCCAGGAAAAGTCCTTTACATTAGTAGAGATGAGAGATTTCCTAATTGATCCCTCTGCCAACAGAATTGACAACTGAGGGCTTTCTCTTCTCTATAATATTACCTGATATGTCAACAGCATCCTTAATGAGCAAATGGAAATAATTAAGATGTTTACAAAGTAAATGTCAGAAATATATACTTACATTCATTTTAGGAATCCATACTCTTTAAGATTATCTAATGCTTACTTATTTTTGAAAGAGAGAGAGAGAGAGGGCATGAGATCGCATAAGCAGAGGAGGCGTAGTGAAAGAAGGGGACAGAGGATCCAAAGCAGGCTCCTCGCTGACAGCAGAGAGCCCAATGTGGGGCTTGAACCCATGAACTGCGAGACCATGACCTGAGCTGAAGTTGGACGCTCAACCGACTGAGCCACCCAGGCACCCCAGGAACCCATGTTCTTTTTAAGAATGCACAATGTGTTGAAGAGACCTCTTGCCCTTTCATGTGAGATGATATGTGCCCAGATCCCAGATCCATGTTCTCCAGGAGTTTTCCTCTTAACAATGGTTTTGATATTTCCCAGTATACCCATATTCTCTCACCTGGTTTCTGTGAGGCCTGAAATGTCTACAGAAGAGAGGTTTTGGAGTAGACTGTTTAACCACAGAACAGACGCAATTACTGTTAACAGACTCTCATGGAAATGAACTTGGCCTCAAAAGTGGAGTGCTCTAACAACCTCTTATCTAAGTATCCAGTAACAGAGCATGGATATATTTGAAAACTGTACTAGAACTGCTATGATTGTCTGCTTTATACTTTCAAAGTGATTGACCTGTTATCTTACTGACAACAAATGCCAATTATTATTACTGTCATCACTAAATTAAATAAGTTATCTGTGCCCAAATATCATTATCAGAGGGCCAGTGTTTTAGGAATAACAAGGCCTTGCACAGAATAAATAAGCTGATCCTGATAATTGCCGTCTGACAGGAACCAAGCACAAGAGAATTCTGTTGATTGCTGCCATGAAACAGATCGAACATCAGCAGGCATACGAGCCACCTGGACAACCTGCTGAGGGGCAGGTGCTGATTCAGCAGGTCTAGGGCTGGGCTTGATATTCTGCATTTCCAACAAGCTCCAAAGTGATGCTCATGCTGCTGGTCCCCAGACCACTCTTCAAGGAGCCAGGAAACAGAATAAAATGAAGGTTGTGAAATAGATACAGAAAATGTTAAACAGCCTGTCACTGTTTATTGTTGCAAAATGATTATAATTATTGAATACTTTCAGGATTTTTATGTAAATGACATAAAGACTAAACAGAAGTCATTAGGTAAATTAATTTTTTTCTGAAAAGGGAAAAAACAAAACATTTAAAACCAGTCTTCAAGCTAAGAAAAAGTAAATGAATTCTAGGAATCAACACAACCAAGGCAATTTTTAATCCCCAGCAGTGTGTTATAATGTCTAATTTATAATTAAAAAAATTCTCCTACAGAGTAGCAGATGGCTTTAGGGTTAATTTTATCCTTGTTTCTAAAATTACCAGTAGAATTCAGATACCCCGTCTCGCTGGAGAGATACACCTCTTTTGTAATTATGACGATAGGAGCAAAGAAGACAATTATGAGGAAATGAAAGCTGACAAATGAAAGGTGGGACGGGGTTAGGGACGAAGCTGAACATTGGGTAAACGGAATACTGACAGGATACTGACATCACCGTGTGCTTTGCTGCCCCCACCCCCACCCTGCAAGAAAAGACCAGCTGCACAGCTTACTTCCAAACATCAGTCACTCCCTTTCCACCTGACCGGAGGGCACCGAGAGAATGATCACCACAGTTGAGATGAAATGTGATCCTGCTGACCAGTGTGAGACATTTGTCCGATGAGAGGGTTCAGTGGGCTAAGAAGCAAATAGATGGTCTTCCTTAGCCCCAAATGGGGTGGAGAGCACGAAGGGAGAAAAGGAGGGGGAAAACAAAAGAAAACAAAACTCAACAAAACCCTCTGAGCTGTCTTCCACAGTCCCGGCTTAATGTGCTGCTAGTGCTAAGTGGGCTTAAAGGATAAACACGAGGTATCACCGTGTTTGGTGAGGCAAAGCTCTTTTTCACACCCTACCAGTGGCAGAATGATACCAAAGGAAAACTTTTTATAAATATTTTACTAATAAAACCTATCCGAGTCTCTCCCACCCTTTTTTGGTTTCAGGACACAAAACTGGAATTATATATACAGAAACCCTGTCTCAAGGTCTTCTAGTAAACAGGAAGATTGTTAGAAGCAATAATGAGAGGTGAAGGGCTACTCGGGGATCACGGTCTATTCAGAAGGGAAGCTTTCCTCAAGGGCTGGAGACAAGTGACTTGTGATGCACAGGTCAGATCCATCAGGCTATTACACATTACTAATAACATTTAAGATCGCTCTCAGAAAAATAATTAATTTGAATGGAGCACAGACAATTTAGAATATAAGTGATAAACTTGTCTTATTCCTCTGTGACTTGTATTAATAAGGCTTTAAGGGGCGCCTGGGTGGCGCAGTCGGTTAAGCGTCCGACTTTAGCCAGGTCACGATCTCGCGGTCCGTGAGTTCGAGCCCCGCATTGTGCTCTGGGCTGATGGCTCGGAGCCTGGAGCCTGTTTCCGATTCTGTGTCTCCCTCTCTCTCTGCCCCTCGCCCATTCATGCTCTGTCTCTCTCTGTCCCAAAAATAAATAAACGTTGAAAAAAAAAATTAAAAAAAAAAATAAGGCTTTAAGGCCTTGGTGATTAAATAAAAACAAAAAACATGGTAGGGGCGATTATAAGGCTATGAAAATTTTCAGGACTTGTTTTCACATGGAATCAGTTATATATATATATATATATATATATATACTTTTAGTGAGTGTTTACATGGTGCCAGGAACTTTAATTAACAATTTATTTAATACTTAAATGGCATTAACTATGTACCAGGCACTGTTTTAAGTACTTTGCAAATATTAACTGGTAACCAGTATGAGATATGAACTTCTATCATGCCCTCTTCAAAGATAAGGAAACTGAGGACAGAGATGTTAGGTAATGTGTCCAAAGTCACCCATCTAGTAAGTGGCAGAACCACGGTTCAAAGCCAAGTGGTCTGGTTCTAGAGACCATACTCTTACCTGCTACCCCTCGTCTGTAACATTATCACTAATTCTAGCAATATTCCTGAGAAACAGATTAATCTGTTTAATATATATGGCAACACAGCACAGTGAGGTTAAATAATCAGCCCAAGGTCACACAGCCATTAAGTGGCACAGCCCGAATTTGCACCAGTCGTGTCTGATAGCACACTCCACATTCTTTATGTGAAGCCTTGTTTGAATTGTGATATTGTCTGAAAACTTCCTCCAAGTAATTCATACATTTTTATCTTTAAATATTTATTATAAACATTTCAGATTAGGAAAGGTGAGGAATAAAACAAAATGTCCTTCACCTACTTATTGTCAACTTCGTGCCTGAACAGTCTTTGCCAGAACAGCTAAGAGGAAAGAGCACCGCAACTATACAACAAAAGCCAATATTCCTTTGCATTCTGCCTGGTGTTTTGCAAAGGCTGGAGGTCTCATCATCGAGGCAATGAACACACACCGGTATGGATGGACCCATGGCCCATCAGTGACTGAGGTCTTTACTCGTTGGAAGAGCATATATTAGAAACTGATTTCAAAGCCGTGTTTCTGTATTTATTACAATGAAACACTGATACTTCTACGCATTTTATCTCTTATGAACAGAGACAAAAATTATAATTTACACTAGTTTTGATTTGCACTTTCTCAGTTTCAACAAAGAAGATAGCTAAAACAGTTCAATTATTCAACCCATTTAGCAATTAAAGAGATTTTCATAAGAAGAATAAACCAAGTACAATTTGCAGGAATAATTTTGCATTTTTCCATGGAGTCCCATCTTTCCTACATGCGTCGGAATTCTTTAAAATTCAAGAAGAATCCTCAGAGATTACAAGATGATGTTTTTAAAGGAAAGCAGGAGTATAAAAAAGTTATAAAATCTATGGATAAAAATAAACATCCTGGAGAAATTCTTTAAGGCACTGAAACACATCTAAATTTTGATGGCATGTAAAATTCTCCATGATCTGAGTCGGCCTACCTGTCCAGACTCTTTGCCCATCGTGTGTCATCAACACTTTGATTCCACTAGTTCTGTCTACACCTTCCCTACACAGTTCGAATTCCTTGGCCTGCCTGCCTTTGCACATGCTGATCTACCTGCTTGGAGCTGTCATCCCTACCTTACCCCTTGCTTCTCTCTCCCCCTGTCCCTCCACAAAGGTCTTCTTCTTAATCAAGTCTTAGCTAGTAATTTCCCTGGTTCTTCAGGCAGAGTTAGCCTTTCCTCTAGCCTCGGGGCCTATATAACAATTATCTTCTTGTGTTATATTTAGATAAGCCTTGGTTCTCGGTTAACTCCTTGGGGTGAGAGCAGAGTTAAACTTCCCCCATTGTCGTTGTTGTATTCTTGAAATACCTGAATCTCCAGGATTCAAGCAGAGTAGAGGCTTAATAAAGATTTGCTAAAATTTCGGGTAAATGGTGGTAAGAATGACAGAAAAAAATGTGGACAAGATGACACTTGAGTGTCTAGATGTACCGTGTGTGCATGCAAGCATGCATGTGTCCCCATTTGCGAGGTATGGAATCAATGACACTAAATGCATAAATTCTGAATGATAAAACCCTAAATTCAGCGAGAACCCCTTGAGGAAAAACTGACCAATAATGCTTGGAAACTATAACAAGATATAGGGGAGGAAGCACAGATTCAGAGGTCAAAGAGACCAAGCTGTGAATACCACATAATGAATGACATTAGAAATACTGACTTTACCTACCTATATTATAGGCTAGAATTAAAGGAGACATATCATAGCCCGGCAAAACTTGGTTACGACCTTAAAGGAGTGCTCTGTATATTTTGTTTGCAAGTTTCTTTGGTGTTCTAATTTGACATTTTCTTTTGAGATGTTAGTGACAGAGCACTCTGTAATTTCTATAGCATATGACTCACACGACTAACCTTTCTCTGCCTAAAGACTCCCAGAACTCCTTGGAGGTATTTTTTTTGTGTGTGAAATTTTTCTTTTAGTGATAAAGGAATATGATGGTGAAGCAGTGGTTTCCCCTTTCTTTCTACGAGTTAAGAACTTCAAAAAACAAGAGCCTTGTTTGAAGAGGACAATTTGAGGGCAGGAGACGCTTTCAAGAAGTAAACAAAACGTTCCCGTCAAGTGCATTATAGAAGAATGGCATGGAAGGGCCAAAAGAAGAAGGAGAAAAACAAAAACAAAAACCACAAATGGGAGATGTGAATGCACATTAAAAAAACAATGGAAACACCAATACTCTGGATTGCATTTTCAAAACAAAAAAGACAAATCAAGACAAATCTTTATATATATACAATGGGAATGTAACAAATTAACTTAAAAAAAAAAACACTTATTCAGGCAATCCCATTACAAAAAAAGTCATAGCCTGCAGAATGGAAAATCCATTACCTCCCTGAACCATACGTAACACTGGCATTTAAAATTAATTATTAAAATTAACATGAAGTAAGTAAAAATTAATTATTTGCTTTCCCCCACATGCCCAAGGCAAAAACTGATGGGAAACGACATAGAAACAAACCAGTTATGTGCACAAATCAGAGGCTTTTGACTTCTATTTTATACCACAATGCCACAAACCAAGGCTGTTGTTTTCTCCCTGAGCCTAGGAGTCAAGTATCCAACCTAGGAAGTCAGCCGGTAACTTCCCGGTCAGCTCCTCTCATCCGGATGTGCCTCTGCCCTCTTTAACAATCCTGGAACAAACCTAGAACAATCCTAGAACAAACACTACCTGCAACCTTGCTGAGCTTTTGTTCCAAGCCCCTGATCTTCTTCAAAACCCTAAGTGAAATAAATCTCCCTCCCACACCTACAACCTCTAGCCCAGACCCACATTCTCTTAATTGGACCAGTGCCTGAGATTACTTACGAATCTTCCTATCTTCAGTCTTACCCACACCTCCTACCCATCTTCACTCTGCTGCCAGAAAGAGACCTCCTTTCAACACGCAGATCTAATCATAGTACCCCAGTCCCACCTGCACTCCCACCCCAGCCTACCATTTTCGATAGGTCACGCTCCCTATCGGCAACAGAACAAACTCTGACACCTCTCATGGCATCCAAGACCCTGCACATTCTGCTCTTTGCCTACTGTTCCCCTGTGTCGATCCCCTGGGCCTGCGGATTTCATGTCTCACCAATATGGAGCCACAGTTCCCCACCACACCAATCTCCATCTCTCTCTCTCTCCTTTTATCTGTGGTATTTACACAGTCGGCATGCCTATGTGCAATATCCTACTCCTGTTTATCCTCCTGGCAAGCTTCTAATTCCTCTCTCAAGCCTAAGTTCAAATAGCACCTTCTCTGTGAAGCCTCCCTGACTTCTCAGGTAGACTGCTGTTCCTTCACCTGGATTCCTACTGCATTTTGTACATATATTTCTGGGCAACATATTGTATTTTAATTATTTTTCTCTCTCCACTAGACTTCTAGAAACAGAGGATTTGTATTCCAGTACCTAGCATAGCAAAGTACTTGACACATAAATATTTACTGAACTTTTGACCAGGTGGATAAAGAAATTTGACTATAAAATAGAAAACTTTTTACAACTGTGAAAAAGGTAGGAGGAAAACTAGTAAGGCAATCTTTACCCTTAGCCTCCATGTTATAAATCAAAACGTTACTGTATTGCAGCAAGGCATTTGACCTCTATCACTGTCTTTTATCTGTCTGTGACCTCTCTGCAGCCACCAGCCTTAAGCAGGAGAGCCGGGCTCGTCACCGGCAACCTGTACTGCTTCTCTGGCCAGGCCAGCAGCCCCCTGACACACTCCCACACTCCCTGACACACTCCCACACCTGCACCTCCTCCAGCATAGCACACCAAGGGACCTGGCCACAAATCAGACCCTGGGTATAGTGCTGCCATTCTGTACATTAATAATGAACATATTTCTCTTACTTTTCCTTACACATAGCGCTAACGAAATAAGTAAGACACACTTTGAGAAAGCGTGATGTCACTGCTAGAAATGTTCCTGAACATCTGCCTGCATGCGCGCATGCGCGCACCCCCCCCCCCCCCCCCCCCCCCACGTGCAGTGGCTCGAGTCTGGTCACGTTTGAGCCAGCTGCATCCCAGCTACCTGCTAGTTTGATGTTCATGTTGCTATCCAGCAGGAGATTTTCAGCCTTGAGATCACGGTGCACAATCTTCCGACCATGACAATAATCGACAGCAGACAGGATTTGCCAGAATTTGCGCCTGGCCTCAGACTCATTTAACCGGCCATGATTAGCAAGGTAGTCTGGAAAACATCAGAGATTTTAGGATTAGTCACTAAAACCAAAAACCAAACTAACAAAAATCCCCACTATCAGTACTTAGGATTTGTTTCTCCTTAAAAAGCCAGCTCTTTACTTATTTTAATTCCAGTGTGATTAATATACAGTGTTTTATTAGTTTCAGGTGTACAATACAGTGATTCAAAAATTCTGTATATTACTTAGTGCTCATCCAGGTAAGTGCACTCTTAATCCCCTTGATGTATTCAAAAGCTTTTTAAATGAGTAAGAGTGTTCAAGTACCATGCTGTTTTCCAAGTTCTCTGCCTTGAGAAAAGTAATTCCAATCATATTTCACTGGAATCCATATAAACGGAGAGAGAGCCCAAGACAATATGCAAGTGACGTAATATTCATAGTATAATTCCCAATGCTGTTTTATGCCCTAAGCACTCCCTCCACTGCTTTGTTTACAAATTTATTGAATATTTTTCCTAACCACATTTAAAAAAGAAACTTCTGTAAAAAACACCCATGAATCCATTTTCTGACATCTCTTCAGACAAGGGATATCTTTCTTTTAAATAATTATTTCATGGAGTTACTGTACAAGCCACCTGTAACATAAGATACAGGGATCCCTCGTAGTAGCTTAAATAATTCACACCCTGTTTTGTTCAGTGGAGCACCTCTGATCCACCCAAGACTTGTCCTCTAAATCAAATGTGATAGCCATGTTCTCTAAGCACACACACTTTGCAAGATACATTAGCTATGTTTGTGCAGTGTTATAATCTCTACTAAAGCGGTTTACCTGAGAATTAACTCTGCATATGTTTACATTAACTCAAGAAAACTAAACATTTATAGCTAGTTCAATTTTCGCTTGAAAATTTAAGTCTTTTAAAATGGTCTTTTGCGGAACAAGGTCAGCATGAATCTTGAAAGGCTTTTCTAAGATTTAAGGTTGTTTTCCCAAGTTAGGAATCGTATGGACAAATCAACATTCAGTCATCTTCATACATTTTGTGTTCTAGGCTATGTGGTTTACTGATACTTAGATTCCATGGCTTTGGGTCATGACATTCTCAATATTTACTGTAAAACTAACATTTGTACAACATTTTACAGTTTACAAAACTTGTTCATATCACTATATGTCACTTAATGTTCCTAAAAACACTCCATGATAAGGATTATTCTAATTTTCATCTTATAGGTGAGGAAGCTGAAGATCACAGGGATTAAGTAATCTGGCTGAATTCACACAACTGGTAAGTGAATAGCTGATCTGGAAACTTTGACTTTCTTTTTTTTTTTTTTTAAACCGTATCAAGCTTCTTTACTAGACTCCTGATGAAATCCTCACTATCCTTTCGAAACCCTGCTCATATGCCACCTTGCCCTTAAACAGTTCATCAAGTAGAAATGACCTCTAGTCTGAACTCCTTACCACTGACAACACAGTCTCATACTTTAGTTACCTGCACATATACCATAAATATCTCAGCATGTGTGCATATTTGGGTGCATACACACACACACACACACACACACACACACACACACACACACACAGCCTAATTCTAACACACTGTGTGTTAGAAAGTAAGATACTTTCATTTACACTTTCTGAGGTAGGAACCATATCATTCTCTTCTGTACTCCCCACACTGCTTTAATACTATGCATACAACATCAGAGGTACAGTTTTTAAAAATACTTAGCTGATTAAAGTCTGATCATAGATGGGTGGCATCATCATTAGTGTTGTAAAAATATCGTAGTACTATACATGTTAGAGGCTTTAAATGTAAGCAGACAGACCTAAATGTGAGACGTGAAACCATAAAAATCCTAAAAGTAAGCATAAGCGGTAATTTCTCTGACATCGGCTATAGCCCCCCCCCCCAAAAAAAGGCAGCAGAATCAGACCTATAAATGCAGAGAACAAACTGATGGTTGTCAGAGAGGTTGGGAGTGTGGAGTTGGGCAGAATGGGTGAAGGGGAGAGGAAGATAGGCGGAATGATTAAGTCACAGGAATAAAAGGCACAGCATAATGAATACCGTCGATGATACTAAAATAATTATGCAATGGGACAGACGGTAGCTACACTTGTGGTAAACACAGCATAATGTATAAACCTGTCAAATCACTAAGTTACACACCTGAAACTAATGTAACATGTGTGTCAACTATACCCAAATTAAAAAAAAATGGAAACAGACATTTCGTATATGCTTCTGTATGTGCTGTGATCAGCTCATCACATCTCCCTCCTGCTGTTACAGAGCCTGCATAATAGCCGTTTGTGATTCTAAAGGGAAAAACGGTTCACTTAAGAACATGTTGAATTTTCAGGCAAAATGTCCAAACTGTCATCAGAGTGACTATGTCTAAGTAAACTGGCAAGTGGACAATGTGCTTTCTGCTCATAAGAGTAAATCAGAGCCTCATTTCTATGCTGGATGAACTGGGAAATCCGTAAGGAAGGGTTGGCCCCTTGGGCAAATACAACTGATTGAGGCAAATGCAACATGTTTTCTGTGTAGGATTATCTTTTGGCTAGTTAGCGTTATCTTTCCTGAAATGCCACACCAAATGCCACTTAAACTGCATCTCTAAAGAGACAATTTTTTTTTATTTTATTTATTTTTTTCAACGTTTATTTATTTTTGGGAGAGAGACAGAGCATGAACGGGGGAGGGGCAGAGAGAGAGGGAGACACAGAATCGGAAACAGGCTCCAGGCTCTGAGCCATCAGCCCAGAGCCCGACGCGGGGCTCGAACCCACGGACCGCGAGATCGTGACCTGGCTGAAGTCGGACGCTTAACCGACTGCACCACCCAGGCGCCCCTGAGACAATTTTTTTCATAAATAAATGATTTATTCAGATAGACAAAATTTCTTTCTGTTGAAAATGCTGAGTCAACGTGACTTAATGGAAAAAAAATGTTTGTGATTCCGGCAACACAGAGAAACCCAAGAGGTCCAATGTGAACAAAGACAAGTGTATGGAAAAAATAACAACAATCAACTATTGATTACAAAATGAGTCCTGGGAGGGGCGCCTGGGTGGCTCAGTCGGTTGAGCATCCAACTTTGGCTCAGGTCATGATCTCACAGCTCGTGAGCTCGAGCCCCACGGTGGGCTCTGTGCTGACAGCTTGGAGACTGGAGCCTGCTTCCGATTCTGTGTCTCCCCCTCTCTGCCCCTAACCCACTCGCATTCTTTCTCTGTCTCTCTCAAAAATAAATAAACATTAAAAAAAAAAATTAAAAAAAAATGAGTCCCGGGAAACACAAATCTAGAGTACTGACTATTTTTAGAAGTGATCAGTTCAAATTAATACTACCATGGCCAAAGGGGAAGAAAAGCTTTGAAGCCAGGCAGGAAAGGGACAGTCTGGGGGGAGAGGGGCAGGTATAGTCTACCTGAACCTAAAATCACCATATAAAGCCAGAATCTTCACAGGTCAATAAATCTGTAACACACTGTGAGGAAAATGACAACACCCATTTTCCAGAGATGAAGAGACTTCCTTTTTAAATTTTTTTTTTTTTTAACATTTATTTATTTTTGAGACAGAGAGAGACAGAGCATGAATGGGGGGAGGGCCAGAGAGAGAGGGAGACACAGAATCTGAAGCAGGCTCCAGGCTCTGAGCTGTCGGCACAGAGCCTGATGCGGGGCTCGAACTCACGGACCATGAGATCGTGACCTGAGCGAAGTCGGACGCTCAACCGACTGAGCCACCCAGGCGCCCCGAGACTTCCTGTTTAAAGAGGTTGGTATGTTCACCCTGTAAGTAAAAATCTCAGCAAGTATTACATCATATCTAGGACCTTCCTTATTCTGTATAATTTCTGTAGTGAAAACTGAAAACTGTACCTTCTGCTGAGAAATCGGTAACAGATGTAACAGAGGTATAAACCTGTGGCTGAAATAACATTAGTTTAGGTATATACCTCATCCTCCTCAGTGAGGGGCATTGTTATCAATCCAAGCTCAAATTAATACACATGGTCCTCTAGGTAACATGTTTTACATTAAAAACTTAATACCTAATTATGGCTACAGAACAAAATTGCTTTTTTTAATTAAAACAATTTTTTAATGTTCATTTATTTTTGAGAGAGAGAGAGTACGAGCGAGCGAGCGAGCAGGGACGGTGAAGGGGCAGAGAGAGAGGGAGACACAGAACTCCAGGCTCTGAGCTATCAGCACAGAGCCTGGGCTTGAACTCACAAACTGTGAGATCATGACCTGAGCTGAAGTCAGATGCTTAACCGACGGAGCTACCCAGGCACCCCAGTTACACAACAAAATTTTAAGTGTAACAGCAATTCTCCACACTAATTGCCTATATGTGTATTTTTGGTGAATGGGCACAGTTAAAAAATTTTTTTCTATTTTACATTTGTCCTGATTAAGTGAAATTAACTTTCTATGTTGACTTTAACAATAAAACTTTTTACGGTTATATTTTGTATATCCTTTCTCCCATTTTGCTTTTATGGTAATTGATTTAAAAAAAAATTTTTTTTTAACGTTTATTTATTTTTGAGACAGAGAGAGACAGAGCATGAACGGGGGAGGGTCAGAGAGAGAGGTTGACACAGAATCTGAAACAGACTCCAGGCTCTGAACTGTCAGCACAGAGCCCGACGCGGGGCCTCAACTCACGAACCGCGAAATCATGACCTGAGCAGAAGTCGGACGCTTAACCGACTGAGCCACCCAGGCGCCCCGGTAATTGATTTTTATCATATTTTACAAAAATCATGGTCTGTGACAAACTGGATAATTAAAAAACTGGTCTCTCAATACTGATAATTTGAGAAATATTGGTATAGACAAGTAAATAGGCAATTATAATACACTGTGATAAAGGCTAGCACAGGAATAAATAGAACCTAGTAAATATTTTTGTAGATTTCTTTTTAAATTTTCTATTTTGTATTATGAAAATTTCAAACATATGTGAGAGTAAATAGTATAATGAATCCCCCAGACTTATAAGTTATCAGCATTTTGCATACTTGCTTCATCTTTTTTTTTTTTTGTCCCCATAGTAACCTAAAGCAAATCTTGGCATCATTTTGTTTCACCTTAAATACTTTTGTATGTATCTCTAAAAAATACATTTTCTTACATAACCATAATACCATCACCACACCTAACAAAATTAATAATTCCTTAATATCATCTAATTCACAGTCTGATTCTCCTCAGTTGGCTTACTGGAATCAGGATCCAAAAAAGATGTACATTCTGCATTTGCTTATTTTGTCTTTGGAATCCTTTTTTTCTGGAACAGTCTTCCTACCCCCACCCCCCATTTTCCTATGCCACTGACTTGCTAAAGAAACTAGGTCAGTCATCCTACATTCTGCATTTGTCTTTTGCTTCCTCATGACATTGCTTAACTTATTCTTCTATCTCCTGTATTTCCTATAATTTGGAATTCAAGTTCAAAGAACAGAATAGATTCAGGTTTAATTTTTTTGGAGCATGGCAAGAATATGTCATAGGTGCATCAACTTGGAGGATTATAACATCTGATTCTGCTTTTAGGAGTGCTAAGACTGATCACTGCATTCTGGGAGTGACTGCTTGATCCTTCAATTAGAGTCTCATCCCTCTTTTTCCTAATATGGTTCATAAGCTCCAGGGTACGTGAGAACCCTTAGAAGGCTTGTTAAGCCAGATCACTAGGATCTATCTCTAGAGTCTCTGATACAGTAGATGCTGGAAAGGGCCCAAGAATTTGTGTATTTTTCAGAAGTACCAGATGATGCCTAAGATACTGGAACGGGGGCTGTACTTTGAGAACCACAAAACTAATTTTAGTATTCACTGGTGTTTGAACCTGAACCAGTTACTTCATTAGGGGTTGCAAAACTGTGATTTTTCTAATTACTTCATTCCTGCCACATCTATTAGATGAAATTCCTCTGTTGTCAATTAGGGCTATTTAGTTATCCTGAACTATAAGATAGGTCAGGAAGGATGAATGCTTAATTCTTCCTCCTTAAGTACCAATTTCCAGAGTAAGGGGTTGGCACACTAGCTACCTCCAATGATAACTATTAAGATTTGTAGGTCTGTTTGTTTTTAATTTTTTCTTCTTCTATTTTATGATTCTCTTAAGTATTATAATGGTGCATGGATTCCTTTTTTTTTTTTTTTTTTACTTTTATATCCTCAATTTGTTTCAATTAACTACAGTATTATTCTTTTTTTAATTTTTTTTAAATGTTTATTTATTTTTTAGAGATAGAGACAGCATGAGCAGGGAAGGGGCAGAGAGAGAAGGAGACAGAGAATCCGAAGCAGGCTCCAGGCTCGGAGCTGTCCACACAGAGCCCGACGTGGGGCTCAAACCCACAAGCAGCGAGATCATGACCTGAGCCAAAGCTGGACGCTTAACCGACTGAGCCACCCAGGTGCCCCAAGTATTATTCTTTTCGATGCTCAATTTTTTCATCTTTGACTAGTGAGAACCCTGTTTTGTTTTGTTAACATGACCACAGAAATGTTCATTGCCTTCGTTACTTTCTGGCATAATAAAAACATCTCATGCATAACTGGGACAGTTCCTGCCCCAAACCTGGAATCAGTCATTTTTCCAAGAAGCCTTGGTTCTTTTTCCTGGGGAATAGTACCTGGGTGCTCAGGATGCTTTTTATGGCAGGGTTGGCATCATTTCTAAAACTTTTCAGGGACGGAGCTAAAAATAAACACTTTTAAATGTAAAAAAAAATAATGACTTCACTCCATTTCAAATTTACCATTATAGGAATTACTTGTCTTTGATTTTTATATGTATATTTCTTCTTTTCTTATATAAAAGATCCTATTCCTTTAAAAGAATTTTTTTTTTTTTTAAGTTTTAGAGCAAGCACAAGCAGGGCTCAAGAGAGGCAGAGGGAGAGAGACAAAAAATCTTAAGCAGGATCCATGCTCAACGCAGAGTCCGACACAGGGCTCAATCCCACAACCCTGGGGTCACGATCTGAGCCAAAATCAAGAGTCAGTCACTCAACCAACTGAGCCACCCAGGTGCCCAAAAAGATCCTGTTTCTTAACATTAATTACTTGTTTTATCCTATATTATACATGAAATAATCTCAAAACAGCTACTAACAATAAAGTTAATGGATGAAATTTACACGTTCAAATTTCTTTGCATTTCTCTTTATCTTGAGATTATATTGTCCTAAGGATGAATGGTCCAACTACTATGTTTTAAAGTTATTTGAGGGGCGCCTGGGTGGCTCAGTCGGTTAAGCGTCTGACTTCAGCTCAGGTCACTATCTCACGGTCCGTGAGTTCGAGCCCCGCGTCGAGTTCTGGGCTGATGGCTCAGAGCCTGGAGCCTGCTTCTGATTCTGTCTCCCTCTCTCTCTGCCCCTCCCCCGTTCATGCTCTGTCTCTCTCTGTCTCAAAAACAAATAAACGTTAAAAAAAAAATTAAAGTTATTTGAAAAGCTATCTCTTTGTGGTATATTTCTCCGTTTATTTTTGAACATGTAAAAACACTCACCTGATATTTAAAATGATACAATAAGATACAGTCCAAAAAGTCTTGTTTCCATTCTGTTCCCTTCCTCTGCCTAAAGGGAACTATTTTTATTAATTTTTGTTTACTCTTTCTGTTTCACTTGTTATGTGCAAATATTCTCCCCACTTCTTACACAAAAACATTTATCCTTTTTCTTTTGCATTTTATAGCAGTACACAAATCTTCCATATTCCTTTTACATCAATGCAGGTACTTCTAGCATTTACCAATACAGTGCTAAGAATGAAGGCTCATGAGTCAGGCTGCTTCAGTTCAAATTCTGTCTTCACATTTGCTATGTGACCTTGAGTTACTCAACTCCCCACCTCCACCTCCATTTGCTAATCCCAAAATCGGGATAACAATAATAGAACAGAACACCTCACAAGGTCATGTGAAGATTACATGAAAAAAGCAATTTAAAAAAGAAAAAACCCTCTTCATGGTGCCTGGCACACACAGGTTCAATAATGTTAGCTGCTATTATATCAGCTATGATTGCTACTATTGTTGTTATTATATTGTTATGTTATCAGGGGTTGACTAAGGCTACCTTCCTTTCCCAACTACTAGCTCCCTGAAAGCCCCTTGTATTATGATTTGTTTCACACTCTACTGATATAGGTTTAAAGTCACCAGCAACTTCTCTAGGCCAAAGCCAATTACCTTTCCTCAGTTCTCATCTTTTATGACCTTTCAATTATATTTTACACTTAACTGGTTTCCAAAATAAACATTGATTTTCTGTTTATAGTTTTTCTCCGTTTCTCCATTTCTCCATTTCTTTCGCTAATTGACTTCTAACCACATATAACTACCACAGTCTAATTCTGGCCCTTTGCCTTTTTCTATACACCTTTCCTCACAGAACTAATCTAAACTACCCCCTCCTTGCAGATCACCTTTGATCTGCCTTATTCTTAGTTGGATAATGTTAGTTCCCCTTCACACTCTTCTCACTTGGTGCCAATCTCAAGGGTGCCTCTTTAGTCACTCCAGCAAAGGTATGTCTTAACATTCTGACATGAGACCTTCTGCTCATAGATCCTAGTGAGAAACTAACAAAAATTATACTGACATAAAACATACATATACAATTCTGTATGCATTTTCAAGGGGGGGGGGTCTATAAAATCTCAAGTTTAATCAGGATTAAGAACTCTGCCTTGGGGGATTTCATTTATCGATTAGAATTTTTATAAAAATCACCTCCAGATTTGCCAAGCACATCTGACCTTTCAACAATTACTCAATTGTGTATCTACACAGATTTTCTTTGTTACTGCAGTGTTATTATGACTGAGCTCATCTTTCTTTTTATGAACTTCATTACCACCCTTCTAAGTCACTGTAACTATCAACACCCCCCACCCCCACCCCCCACAACAGTACCACCATCCACCAACTCCCCCCCCTCCCCCCCCCTCCCCACTGACTGGCACCCCATCCCATCTCTTCCCCCAGGAACAAGGGGTAGCTTTCCCAGCATCTTATCAAGGTGAAGAAACCCAGCCAGTTGAGTTTCCTTAAATTTCGGGGATGTCTGAATCTTTTGATCACTACCTTTAAGCTTAAAATTCTTCAGTCAGAAATTATTAGGATTCCTTAAAGCTGGATCTGAGTAATAGTCCAAAAAGATTGATAAGCTATGCAATTAAATATATAATGTTATATTAACAGGACTTAATTTGTAATTTCACTGGCTTATAATCTGGAAGTAAAAGGGCTGATGACAATTTAATATTTTTGGTTTAACTAGCCTTAAAAAAACAACCCACCTCAGATAATTAAATCCTGGTCAGTGGTTTCAAACCCATAAATCTGCAAAGAATTCACATTTCTTTTTACTAACTTTGAAGAGAAAACTTGTTTTCAGGAATATGACCACTCTGAACCCTGACACTCCAATAACATAATCAGAACCGATTATTTGTTTCCTTCAAAATATTCTGAAGATTCATTATTTTCAATCCCCATATCCAAATTATCCTCATCTTTTTCTCTAACATGTCTTGCCTCTAATTAGTACAAAATGTCATTGTAAAATCAAACTCTGTCTCACCAGAGATCAGGACTCTGATCTTTGTCAACTTAGGTTGTGCTTGTTCTAACCAATAACTCTTGGATAAAATGTAACTAAGAAAGGAAGACACAAAAAATAAAATAAAAACCTGAAAAAGGTTTAACACATTAACATATGTACCACCTTACATTGTAAACACGGATAGAAAATGGACTAGGTATATGGTCTATATTGAATTAGGATGACATGGGCTATACTAATTTTAAATATTAGATTACAGTATTACTTCTAATATTAAAATCACATTAAACTTTTAACCTTGAGACAACTTATGAACAGAATACGAAACTGAAGATTTTTAAACATTTTGCTTTTGTGTTTGCTTTTTTAAGTACACAATCATTTCAAATTGGGTGTTTGACAAAAATTAAAGGAAATTGTTGCTTGTGATATATACTCTGGCAATTTAGTCGTGCTCTCAGCAATTTCCCTACATTAGACTGTTTGCATCTGTTAGACTCTGAATCAGTTCTTCAAACCTAGTGGAACTACTGAAGCAAACCACAGTCTTCTGAAAAGTCAAGGGAGGTTTTAGTTACACAGTTTACAATTTTAAAGATTACTGACAATTGACTTCTGTACCTACATGTTCAACTTTTCAGCAAAAATTAAAAGCAAATATATCAAACTTTTCTAAAATCGTTTATAACCACCACAGAGAAGCCAAATAGGTTGCAATACTGGTGACAGTAATGGATATCAGACAGAGGACTTAACAAATTTTTCATACCTTTAATAAAATATATAAATAAAATAAATATCTCATTTCCTTGGACCTACAGAGATTGCAAAATATACCAGAAATAAGTTCTAGAGTCAGAGAAGCCTGATTTTGAATGCTGTTTACTTCTAACCGCTGTATGACCTTAGACAAACTATTGAAGCCTTGGGCGACTCAAGAGTTCTTAGTAACAAACTTCAAGTTTTGTTCTTTGTGGAAAGCTTATACCTTAAACTGCTCCACACATGAATTCTAACTTAATGGCAAAAAACCTGTTAGAAATGTTTTCTTTCCACATCTATCCTATTGGCTTCAGTCCACACACAGCAATTTCTTTATCCTGTGGCATGAAAGTATGCTGTCTGCAGTGTCCAATAAAAGTCTAGTAGTTATAACATGAAATATGCATTAGAGAAAACTTGCATTTGCAATTTTCAAGTATTTAATAGGGCAAATCAAACAAGAAAACCTGTAAAAATAAGCATGTAGAAAGAACATGATTTTTAGTACACTTTCTGAAGTCGTGTACAGATCTTTAAAAGCATACACACACATACACACACACACACCATTCAGTTATGAATCAGAATAAAATTAATTAGAAAAGAATAATGAGCACAGTAGGATACAACTATGTGGGCCTTCAACAATACTGATTCTCTTCAGGTCAGCATCGAAGCACAATGCTCTCTCTCCCTTCCTTAATCAAATTAAGGAAGAATGCTTATATTTATGGTGAGTTTCAAGCGTTAACAGACATCCTTTTACTTATTCATTCAACAAGTATCTGAGTGACTTCTTTGTGTCAGCCACTATGCTCAACCTTTGCCCTCCTGAAACTTGTTTGGGGGGAAGAGACAATAATAAGTAAGTAGACACATAAAAATGATAATTCCAGGGGTGCCTGGGTGGCGCAGTCGGTTAAGCGTCCGACTTCAGCCAGGTCACGATCTCGCGGTCCGTGAGTTTGAGCCCCGCGTCAGGCTCTGGGCTGATGGCTCGGAGCCTGGAGCCTGTTTCCGATTCTGTGTCTCCCTCTCTCTCTGCCCCTCCCCCGTTCATGCTCTGTCTCTCTCTGTCCCAAAAATAAATAAAAACATTGAAAAAAAAATTAAAAAAAAAAAGAAAAATGATAATTCCACAGTATAATACATTGCAGGCAAGTAAGGTGATCAGCTGGAAAGTATCTGGGGTAGGCCACTGTAGACAGGGTGACCTGGAGATGGCTTTATGAGAAGGTATTATTTCAACTAGGGAGAAAAGCATTCAAAGAACAGCTGGAGCACACCCATGAAGCCAAAAGGCCACCAATGAGGCTAAAGCAGAAGAGCCAGGAAGAGGGGAAGGCCAATGGTGGACTGACAAGTGGAAGTCATGCTCTGCAAGAATTTAGAAGCCCAAGGACCAAGAGTCTGTATTTTACAATACTGGGAAACCACTGAATGATTTTAAGTAGGTGAGGGACCTGATCTAATTTACATTTTAAAAGCACTCAAAAATAATCGGAAACTGTGAAGTCTATGTTAATAAACTTTAAGTTCCACTGAGCGAAAATTTACACAAAAAATTTAAGCACTGCTATGGGAATGGTCCTGATTGCTAGCTGATACGCCAGCCACATGAAAATAAAATTCAGTCCCTAATGCGAACAGGTTCACAGAACATGTAAGAAAATTAGGTTAAATACTAAAAAACGTTAATCAGCCCTTCAAGACAAGAATAGAAAGATGTCATGAGGCAATACTGGTTTACAGACATAAGATGAGATACTGTCTGAAACATAAACTCTTGTTAATATAATTTCAGAATGATAGCTGGGTTTTCTTACTGATTTCAATGTATGCAGTAACATTTCATTAACTGTCCTAGAACTGTTTTTTAGGTAGTAATTTAAAAAAAATTATGTCAACTGAATAGCCTAGAAAAGTGGCCAGAGTCAAATTTAATACTACCAGATGATGATGTCATATGATGGCAATCAACATTCCAGACAATTCCCTAAACAGGTATTTTCATTCCACCTCTTTTTATCATCTCTACAAGACCTCAAAGTCTGTTGTGAATTATTTCTTAGTAATGAAGATGACTGGACTGATAAATGAGTCATTCTAAGCTGAACTACTGATGTTGTGTGCTATTTACTCAATTTATGGTAGTGTTATGATAATATTTATAAATGCAATCTGGTCACACTTCTAACACATTTTTTACACAGATAAATACATCCAGATAGCTACTTTGATATGTAGTTATTTCTTAAGAAGGAAAGAAATACAGTTCAAAGAACATATCATCATTTACAAAACCATTTAATTTTTAGGAATTAGGAATGAAATGCCAAATTTAGAGAGTAACATGATGATGAAGGAAACATATCTGTTAATTTTAATATTTTGATTTCTATACATATACGCCCTCTAACGATATACTTTTAGCAAACATTTGAGAATTAAGACATTGTCATCATTCATTCATGAATCCAAGAGCAGATATATTTCTCTTTTCATTAAGTTCTTCAGAAGAATGACAGTGGAATACAATGAAGCTAGGAAGAATTGGTTAATTCAGAAAAAGGCACAGATGTAGAGGGAGGGAAGTGGGGAGACAGGTAAAATGGGTGAAGGCGGGTGGGAGATAGAGGCTTCCAGTTGTGGAATAAGTCAAAGGAATAAAAGGTACAGCATAGAGAATATAATCAATGGGATTGTAATGGCACTGCATGGTGACAGATGGTAGCTACATTTATGGTGAGCATAATATAGTGTATAGACATGGTGAATCATTGTGGCACACCTGAAATTAATGTAACATTGTAGGTCAATTGTACTCAAAAAAAAAAAAAAAAAGGCAAGAGGTTAAAAAAAATAGGCATAGAGAACTCAAGAATGTAGATTAAGTTATACAAAGTAAGAATAATTATGTCAATGAAACTTTTGCAATTAGGTTAAAGAGCAAATCAAGTTTCCTGGGTAAGCAAGTTCCGAAAAGCCTGTTAGTTTATTAGCCAGTGGCTTGATTGACGTTTCTTGGGGTCCCTCCCACCCAGTAAGTAATAATGATACCACTTGTCATAGGGGAGAAAGAGTAACAGTCAAAGGGAAGGGTTAATTGGAAAAAATAAGACCCCAGTCGTCTGTTCAACTATACAGAGATCAAAGAGGACAGTTGATTCAGTAACTGACATTACAAGGTGGAAATGTTTCTGTAGCTTTTTGTTCCCATTCCTTTACTCCCTCCTCCCTGCAACAGGATCATCTATCCATACCCTCTGTTGTTTGACTCTGCAATGCCTCCCAGTAGCAGAGCTGAGATATATCCTTGCCCTATTGCTTTTGGTCTTGCTCATGGGGAGTATGTGTAGTTTGACTTGATCTCTTGTTGAGATCTCCCATGACAAGCCCCAGAATGAGAGACACGTGGAACAGATCTGAACTCAACCTACAGTCTGAAACAGAGCCACCCCAGTTGACCCACAGATAATAAAATATTTGCTGGGTGCCTGGCTGGCTCAATCAGTAGAGCATGTGACTCTTGAGCCCAAGTGTGGTGTGAAGTTTACTTAAAAAACAAAAAAAACAAAAAAAACAAAAAAAACACTAAAAAAAAAAACACAAAAAAATACAAAAAAACAAAAAAAACTTGTTGATGTAGAACACCGAACTGTGGAGTTGTCATGTAACGTTATTGCAGCAGAATTAGAGTGATAAAATTTCCAATATTAGAAAAGAGAGGTTTGCTCAGCTATAAAATGAAGTACACTTTCACAAAGAAATCTTTTGAATGTTTTTAACAATTTATGTGATATTTTGTGTTCTTTATTAAACATACACTTATTATTATTTTTGTACATCTGGATGACATCTTCAGGTATTAAACAACCTTGTTATTGGCCTTGAATAACTGGGTAAGTGCTCATGTAAACTATATTGATTGTTGCCTCTATTATGTAGGATGATGTAAAAAGACTAGTCTGGTTTCTTTTCAGAGGGAGGTCACTTGATCACTTTTTCTAAGCCAGTTTACCCAGCACCTAAACTTACCCACTGCCTCCAATTTCAAGGTTCACTACTGCGAAAGGGGGACAACTGGTTGGACACAGTTCTGAAGAACAAAGTATGATTCAGTTCCAAGGAAGATAAAATTGACACAGGCGTTAATTATGGCTAACTCCTAGGTCAAGGGAGTAATTAAAGAAGAGAGCTCCGAAAAGACACAGACTAACGCTGAAAGTGCTGGGCTCTATTCTCAGCTCTTATGCAAATCACTTAATCTTTGTAGGCTTCAGTTTCTAAATATACCTAATATAACTTAAAATACTTAATATCACTTCTAAGGTTGCATTTTAATTCAGTATTAATATTTCAATGAATATCACTGGACGTCACTTCAAATTTCCCCTTGGCTTATTAAAAAAAATTTATTGAGGTAAAATACACATAACATAAAATTTACCATCTTAACCATTTTGAAGTATACAGTTCCCCCTCGGTTTATTTTTGACTCATCTCTTCCCCTGTAATTTCTGGCACAAAATTCCCTAGGGCACTTATTTTAGGACTGGAGAGAAGTTAGATGTACTGGAGTGGAAGCTCTGAAACTGTTACTCATTTAGCAGCAAGGCAGAGAGGACAGAATCCCAGGTGGGAAATGACTGCCAGAAGCCAGAAGAAAACAGATCCAAGAAGCCCACTGGAAAGATCAAAGGTAAATGGTTCTATTTGGGCAGTATTCAAGGACCGGCAGAGGCAGGGGAGCCTGAATCTCTACCTCTGATAGTTTTAGAAAACAGTATCTGACATTTCATAAAGCTAGTAGTATTGGGCCAAAATAAGAGTACTTGGAATGACAGAATTGTAATTAAGTGAAAGAATGGATGATAAGGACTCTAAGCATGTAGGCAATTAATAAATTAACATCTTTTAACAACACACAAACACCTGTAAATACTCGTGAAATGTGCTGGGGCTAAGAACATAGTGGTGATAAACGTGAATATCAGAACAGGTATAGTCTTGAGCAAAGTTTTCTTCTTGTGGCCTTTCAAAGACTGATATTCAACAAAGGACACGACTTCATAGAGCTAGGTTTGCAGATTCAACTCCTACATTCAATGATGTCTCCAGGTGGTTTAAGTGGCTATAGTCTTGCATCACAGGTGTGGTTAATGAGGTAAAAGATTACAAAGGGTTTTTCAATCATTACTCTTAGGAACACCAAATAGGTTATTATCACGTACTGCTGACACACACGTGTTTAAAACAAAACCTTTAGGGGCATCCAGGTGGCTCAGTCAGTTAAGTGTCCGACTCCTAATTTTGGCTCACAACACAAAGCCTGCTTGAGATTCTTTCTCCTGCTTTCTCTCTCTCTCTCAAAATAATTTTTTTAAAAAGTAAAAATAAAAAAATAAAACACTCTAAGAAACAGTTTGGTACACTTCTCACTCATCTCTAAATTTCGTTAAAGCCAGCGTTTGAACTCCTAGTGGTCTCATCTACAGTGTTTAGAAAATATCTGCGTCCTTATCTCAAATCTCCATATCCACCAAAGGCAGAACACGGCTCTAGGACTTGAAAGATGTTAAAAGTCCTTGCATCCCTCATAGGTGTTTGTTGTCCAAAGGTGTCCTTCCTCTTTGAGCAGAAGGAAAAAAAAACTTACCGGTAAATTTTTTTTTCTAGGCATTTAAGAAATGCTAAATCTGACCACTATTTAGCCAATTATTACAAGAATGCTAACAAGAAAATAGATTCCCTTATAAATTTGTGCACTTAAAAAATGGCTACTCTAAGGTTTACTAAACATCCTAGGCACAAAGAATATTCTATTGGAGTTTAACATATCTCATAATACGAGGGCCTTTTCGAATGGTGGAGCTCCAAGAGGAGCTAAAGTTAAAGTCCTGGGGAAATTCTGAGGCGGCCCTATTTTTAATTTAAAGTCCATCATGCTCTAGTATTACCAACAGTTCAAACAAAATCCCTTATGTACTACTCAAATATTTGTGGACTACTAAGCTTCTTTATAAATAAGGATGTCTGTTAACCAAACAAATTGGAAAGAGCCAGTGAGATCTGTCAATGCCTTTGGATTTGATTCTTATGAAATCAACAGGATTAAGCAATAAGTGCCAGCATGAATTTATCACTCACATGCAGGGAGTTTCTGGCTTTATGTTTCCTAAAGAAAATTTCATCATGTGGATAAATGACAGGCTTAATTCACAGCAATTTAAACTACTATAATCAGGCTGCAGTTTGCGCCATGAATGGAATGAGGCTCTATCAAATACGGGCATCCCCATAACACACAGATAAAAGGTAGAAAAGCCACTCTGGGAACTGACAGTACGGAGAAGGATTTGGAAATGTAGTCTGTGGTCTATGAAATTTTGGTGTGTGGGAAAACATTTCTAATTTTATATGGAAGTCAAAAGGAAAAGGTTTTCTTTATAATCATTTTGATGAAACACAGCAATTCCACAAAGCTAGAACATCTCGATGCAGAAGTTTTAAGATCAACCACTTTCTGAGGAGTGTCATGTCTTAGAAAGAGTCAGGCTCTGAGCGAAACAGATATACATATACAAATGTACTTCCCCCTCATCTTTCCAAACTCTTACCAGTTTAGTTCTACTCCAGTTAACATCAGACCTACCTGGAGGCAGAGAGAAAAGGACCATGTATGTGAATCATAATAAAGGAGTTAACTCTAATTCTTGTTCTCTTTCAAACTTCTGGTTTTCTGAAGTTCCTTCCTGATTTGCCTTTCAACCAATCATTCATTCATTCATTCATAAAATATTAGACACCCTGATCTCTAGCCTCATCTGCATACTCACCACCTCCGCATGGACATCTAATAAGCATTTCAAACTTAACATGCCCTGAACAGAACTCTGAGAATCTCTCCTGAGCCTGCACTGTCCTCAGTCTTCTCAACTCAGGAAAAGGCCACTCTGATCTTAGTTAATCCTAAGACTCTTCACCTGGAACCTATCAGCGAATCCTGTCGACTGGAACTTCACTGAATATCTAGGATCCCTCCATCATTCCCCATCTAGTCCACGCCATTGCTATCCACTGCCTGAACTATACAGTACCTTTAGACCTGGTTTCCCTATTTCTATCCTTGCCTCCTTAATGTCTGTTCTTAACATGGCAGCCAGAATGATACTTAGAAACGTTTTTATGTATCCCGTCAGTCCTCTGCCCAGAATCCACCAATGGCTTCCCTTATCATTCAGACTCCTTCCCATAGCCGAATAAGGGCCCACAAGAACTGAAACTGAAGGTGTCTTTGATGTAATCAAAATAGTGGACTCAAACACTATCCAATATTATGAAATGTGACTAGTCATAGCTCACACCGAAGTTACTTAAATTTGTCAATCTCGACTATTAAAATCAGGGCTTAGCCTTTGACACAGAATTACATTCACAGTTTGCAAGGACACAGGTACAAGTATGTTCAATGCAACATTATTTGGAATAGACTAAACCAAGTAATAGTCAAAACATCTGTTAATAGAAGAATGGTTAAATAATTTATGGCACAAAATCATACTATTGAATATGATAAAGCTGTTAAACAATATGATGAATCTTCATGTATTTACATGGAGGAATCTTTCTCTCTCTCTTAAACTGCATGCAACCTGTGTCTCACTTCAGTTAATTCCAAACTGAGGGTCATTCTCCACACAGGCCATGCAGGCCATTCCCTCTGGGTATCTCCACTCTCCTCACAGTACGAAGTCCTACATACCCCTCACGACTCAGCTCAGAGTACTGTCTCCTTCAAGAACCATTTCCTGACTCTTCTGACTGAGTGGACAAGTGCTCAATGTTTGTTGACTGGATTAAAGAAAAAAATACCTGATTTTCTATATTCTAAAAACTAGGCTGAAACTTCTTTCTAAAAATTAAGTGGTATCTGTTCTCTCCTTTCCTTAGATCCAGTGTAATTTATTTGTAGGTCATAAGGACTACCAGTGATACAGAACTATATGGTCTTTCCCTAGTAATCTTAACATCTACCTGGAAAGGTGTGAAGAATAATTTTTCAATAGCTTTATTGAGATATAATTAGCACAAGATACAATTTACCCACTGAAATCACACAGTTCAATGTTTTCTAGTACATTCACAGGGAGAATTATTATTTTTAACAATGCTAAAAACTCTCTGGGCTTGGAAACCATCAATTTGTGATTACTAGAAGATGTAACACAGAGGTGGTTAAAAAAAACAACACAAAAAACGAAAAAAAAAAACAAAACAATTACTCCATCTTATGTGATTGGCTTAATATACTTCATTAAGAAAATCCATCTGTGGCTATAAGCACGTTATTGGGTTTAGGGGAGCAGGAAAGAAACCTGTACAACTCTCAATCTCATCAAATGTTTAAAAAGACACATTTAGGGTTTGATAAAAGTATGGTGAATGTGTAAGATTTCCAACCAGCTAGTATTTCCAACTGGACATCACCCCAATCCTCCATGTTCGACATGCTCCAAATGGAACCCATTACTTACTGGTTTCCTACATAATTTCCTCAGTCCTATTAATGGCACCAGTATTTCCTTCATAGCCATCTTTGCCATCTGGCTCTCCTCTATTCTGACATAGTCTCTAGTTTTTACTTGTAACTTCATGTCTGCAAATTCATACCATGGATACACTTCCTCTCCTCTCTTCAGCCCACCTGAAAACCTTCTTTAAATCAGTGTTTTAATTCATGTGGTGTGAGCCAGTAGTTTAAGTCAGTCCACTCTGTTCACAAACACAAAGTGGGTGTACCTCATCATTTAAAAATATGACATTCTTTTACTAAGATAATCAATCATTAATAAATTAAAAGTATTTTAAGGGATGCCTCCTGAAAGAGGCACAAACCTTTGGTACAACCCTGTATCTTTCTCACCAATACTTAGTTTTGTTATTCATGCTACAACTAAATTTTCTTATCTCCAAAATCTGGTTAGAATCTAATTCCATCCTGGACACTGCTTTGTCATCACGTACTTTTAGAGACTATGTTCATCTTTGGCACTGCAAATCAGTTCCCTATTCAGGGACTTTGCTCTAACTCTCCTATTCTCAGGTAGTAGAAAAGGATAATGAATACATCTTGGAATTCTAATAGGACATAAATATGTCATGACTATTCTCTGCAATTAGTTCTATTTTCATATCATTTTCTGCCCTTTGCTGTTATTACCCCAGGATTTACTAATTTGGTGTTTCCGGAGATTCACATTCAAGTTCCTATTTTTAGCCTAATATGGTATCATAAATGTGGACTGGTTAAAACAAAAAAAGATTTTTAAACAGGTGCCTCAGTTGATAGAGCATTTAACTCTTGATCTCAGGGTTTTGAGTTCAAGCCCCCGTGTTTGGTGTGGAGCCTACTTTAAAAAAAAAAAAAGTATTAATCTGATGCAAAAGCCATGAACATGCCCTAAAACTGAAGAGAAAGAGAATAACCACGGAAATAAAAGTGTTTGGATTTTTTTTGAGCCCTGAAAACAAACAATAAACAAAACCAAACCAGATTACTGAAATTAAAGGAGGCTAATCAGACTGAATTTGTATTACAAAAATGTTCACAGCCTGAACCTACTTCAGCTTTTATAAACCATCTCTAGCATACAGTGTATCTGGTTTACCTCTCAATTACAAACCTTAAGTGCCTACCAGAAAACAACGTTTAGGCAAATCCACCTTCCAAACCCTGCCAAAGAGTTCAGTTAATTTTATGTTAGGTCAGGAAATAACACAGAGAAGCAATGCTATATCCTTAGGAGAAGGCACAAGTGTCTGAAAGGAACCTGTCTGTCACCCTAACATCAGAATTTAACAAAAATCCCATTGCAACTATGATGGCTTTGTGCTAGTTCCAAAAGGTCGACTGGAATCCCTAGCCCCACCAAGACTCCATGAGGTTGTAGGCAGGCAGAGGCCAGCCTTTTAAATCTTGGAGATTTTAACAGAAAGCAAGTAAGAAGTTTGCTTCATCAGTTGTAAGAGCCTTCATCCTGCCTACTTCATGCCAGTGCAGTAGTTACATGGATATTTTAAAGCTTCTCCTACTCTGTATGGAACTCTCCAAGGTTCTGACCCTTCATGGTGGTCTAATAAGAGAGCAGCACTTGGAAAACCAAAGTTCAGGAAAAAACAGAACCATAGGTGTATTGGTCCTGTGCCATTTCTACATATTGATTCGAAGTCTCACATTCACTTTGGACTTACTCTAACCATTTAAGCCTATCCCTGAGGTACACCAGCCTTAGAACATCACTGGTACATCATTAAATCCTATCACATTCTTAGAGTAGCTGGATCTATTCCTTTCTTCCTGTTCCAACCATTCTCCCAAGTCTGCTATTTTAGAATCAGGGTTCAATGGATTGTGGGTGAAGGGTCAGATTTAATTTAACCTTGATCTGTTTGGCTAGATTAGAGCTGATGTAACTGAAGAAATAAATTTCTCTCAACACTTTAAATATTTCAGTCTGCTCCCTTCTTGCTTGCTTGGTTTCTGAAGAGAAGCTGGATATAATTCTTATCTTTGCTCCTTTATAGATAAAGATTTTTTTTTTTTTTTTGTCCTGGCTTCTTTCAAGATTTCTTCTTTATCTTTGATTTTCTGCTGTTTGAATATGATATAGCCAGGTACAGGTTTTTTGGTATTTATCCGGCTTGGTGTTCGCTGAGTTTCCTGGGTCTGTGATTTGGTGTCTGAAATTAACATGGGCAAAATTCTGAGTTACTGCTTTAAATATTGCTTCTGTTCCTCTCTCTTTCCCCACTACACGTATTTTGTAGTTGTCACAGTTTTCACATATTTGCTTCCATTTTTTTTTCACTTTTTTTCTGTTTGCTTTTCAATTTTCAAAGTTTCTATTAATATATCTTCAAGCTCGGAGAGTCTTTCCTTAGCCATATGTAGTCTAATGAGTTCAAAGACATTCTTGATTTTTGTTACAATGTTTTTGATCTCTAGCATTTCTTTTTTCTCCCCCTAACATTTTTTATTCTTTCTCAGAATTTCCATCTTTCTGCTTATATTCCTCATCTCTTATTATGTGTTGTTTATTTTTTTATTACAATCCTTAGTATAGCATAGTAGTTTTAAATTCCCAGTTTGATAACCCCAACATCTCCGCATACTTGAGTCTGGTTCTGATACTTGCTATGTCTCTTCAAATTGTGATTTTTGCCTTTCAGTATGCCTTGTAATTTTTTGTTGAAAGCTGGACTTGACATACTGGGTAAAAGGAACTCTGGTAAATAGTGGTGAACTCCATTTACTCAGTAAAGCAACTGGGGTAACTAGCCTTTAGTAGCGTGGTAGTGAGGTATGGGGGACAGAGAAGCATTCTATAGTTGTATGATTAAGTCTCAGTCTTTTCCTATGTGCTTCTTGGTCCTCCCCCAACCCCCACTCAGGTGGGACAGCATGGCTAGAGTGGGCTAGAGTTGGGTGTTTCTCTTCTCCCAGGTTGGTTAGGTTCCATAAAATCCCAATAGGTTAGGCTCTGTAAAATAGTTTTTCTCTTGAGGGCAGGCCTTGTTAAGAACAGAATATGCTGACACATTACAAAACGGTTACTTTTTCCCTCTCCCACCAGGAGCAGAAGGAGACTTTTTTTTCTGATCCTCATTATGAGAACCCGACAGATCTCCTGGAGCTAAGACTCGCAGAAATGTACTCCTCCATCTCCCCTGCCCCATCAAGTTTTTTTTTAACTCTAAGACTTGTCCACACTGAGGTTCTAGCAATTCAGCATTCAGTTTTTCCCATCCTGAACTGGCTCCTGCAGAGCTTTCTGCTTGTGGGCTTCTGCTCTGGTAAGACAGGATTCTCTCCATTTGCCTTCTGTCTAATTTTGAGAGCAGCAGTCTGCCCTGTGACTTCACTTCTTTGATGAATCAAAGAAGCACGGTTGAATTTTTAGTTTGTTCAGCTTTTTACTTGCTAGGATGGAGTGATGACTTCCAAGCCTCTTACATGCCAGACCAGAATCTGGAAAAATATTTCAAATGTGTAAATTCCTAAGAGCTTTTTAGCTCCTAGAAAGCACTCTGAAGCCCCAGGCCAAGGAGGAAAAAGGAAAAGATAAGGACAAGATAATGAATAAGAAACAAGAGTTCTCCTGTTCCAATTGTGCCCCTCAGAATCACTCAAAGCAGTTAGGCCATCGTGAGCAGGGAAACAAAAGGCAGTTTACGATTTCCTGAGTGCTATCTCATTTCTCTACTGTCAGAAGTAACCCCAAAAGAACACGTGGAATCTTACCTCCTGTCTCCCACACTGCAGTCTGCCCAGCACCAGTTCATGCTGCCCAATCTTTCCCCCGTGGTGAAAAACAGTAAAAAGACCTGATTTCCCTGAGAAACTCAAAGTCTTTCAAAAACAGTTTTCATAGAAAAATAATGAAAAGGACACAGTTATGCAGAACTAGCTCAAACACTTTATAAGCAGATTAAAGAAGAAAAACTCTGATTTTTATTTCTCATGCATTTTGCACATACTGGATGGGTAGTGGAAGGCAGAATAACCACAAGACACAGCAGTCTGCCTTTAGCCACTGCCCAGCGACTCTACCTGTATGCTCTGCTTTAGTTTTCTTTTTAGTGCTCTTCACCATTTCCCATTTTGTGTATCTGTATACTGTATTTCTCTTGCGATGTAAATAAACTCCATGAGGCCAACGATTTTGAACTTTCTCCCCCCGCATATCCTCTAGATCTAAAACAATGCTTAGTATATAATTATGGCTCAATAAGTACTTGTTGAATTAATCCATGAATAAACATTCATTATTATCCCATCTGTATCATCTTCTTCATACCAAATTACTCCGGCAGCTTCCAAGCAGGACTTTATGCTTCCGGTCTCTCCCGTCTCCCAAGTTATCTTACATACAACTCCATTATTTCTACAAAAACACTGCTTTCATAAGGTTATTCCTCTGCTTATGAACACTCCTCTCTGACCTCAGCAGCTCCTCAGTATGATCCATAACGTGTTAATAGATATTATATGAAAAGAGAGACTTGGTGAGTAGGAAAGTTTGGAAAATACATGATTAGAGATGTTTGCATACAACAGAACTTCTAAGAACCTTTAATGTGCTAATGTGTAACGTAAATCTTCTGGAGAAAGATTTAATATTTCCTACCTTGTGACTACAGAATGAATCCTTCTTTCAAGAAGCAGGTCAAGAAAGCACACTTTTGTGAACCACACTGTAGGAAATAGTGGCATATAGAATTATCCAATACCATGTTCAAATGTGGCCCTAAGGGATGTAGGTAAAAACAACAAGAATACAGTTGTGTTTGTGACCATTCCTGTGTTGTATCTCAACCCTCTCCCATATTCTGTGGGTTCTCTTTCTTACCAACAGAGCTCACTAAGCGGGGGGGAAAGAAAACCCACTTCACACTGCAGATATATGTAATGACATATTATCTTTGAAAAGAAGGGCCTTTCTGGATTTTAACCTACTTTAGTTTTCCTTTTGATCCATAAATAATTTTGTTCTTCAATGAACATATGTTATAGTTTGAATCTTTTGCTTGCATACTCTATCAAAGAGTGTATCATAGGAGATACTTTATTTTTAGATTCATTTTAATAATCAGTATGCATAAATTCAGCAAGATACAGGCCATGGGATATGTGACATTCCTACTAAAAATTAATCTTAAAAATCATATTAAATAACACAGCTTGCATATTAAGTCTTTCAGGTTCAGGTTTTGGAAAAATGTCTTTATTGGTACTATAATCTTACATGGCATCCACACTGTGAACAAGGGACTTTCTCCAAATTATATTCCAAACTTTGCAAAAATTTTCCATGACTCAGTATTTTTTCTTACAGTAGTAAGAAGCATTGTTTCACTGAAATCAATGTATTACTTATTGAAAAGCTCTGTGGAAGGACTGTGTCTACAAGAATTCAGAAAATGTATCCAAAAGAGATATACACCAGATATATTTCAGGATATCTGCCTACCATGCCCTTTTGGGAGATAACTGTAATAAACTTTCATCCTGACACAACTTTAATTTTCTTTAGGTAAAATTCCCACAGTAATTTGCATTTTAAAGGAAGAGGTTATATACCAATGTTTATACCTTTGAACCGAAGGATTTTCTTGCCTTCATCAAAAGACTGACATTCCTTTCTACCTTCCTGATATAAGGCTTCCGTCCCAACTCCAGAGATGGGCCTCATTAGTCTCTGGATAATCCCATTCCCCCTTGCCTGTGATGGGTTTAGGGATGATATATTCTGATGGCTTCTCTTTCTTACCAACAGAGATTATTAACACAAACAAATCTCTAATTGCAAATGTGGCCAATGAAACATGAGGGGACATCTGCTCATTCCCAGAGCAGATTTTAGGAAAACTTTTCTCAGTTTCTCCTAAGAAAAAGCCACAGGAAGAAATGCCCACTTTCCTTTCTGGGCGTTATTATATCTGGATGTGGGGCCTGGAATGGCTGTAGCCATGTCACCGTCAATCCTGACGGTGGTCACGTGAAAGGATGCAGAGAACACAGGGTTCTTTATGACACTGCGGAGTCTCCAACCTACCATCTCTTCAACCTGCCCTTCCTCTAGATTTCCTACTGGAGGAGATAATACATTTCCTCCTTTCTTAGCCAATTTGATTCAGGTTCTTACTATTTGTAGCTGAAAGACTGCTGGATCAGGAAGGGCACTGTGGCTTGGACTGAGTGAGTTGAATGAATTAGATTCCCTCTCTTGGGAAATACAAGGCCTGAGAAACAAAGAGAGAAGCTGCCACTTAGTTGTGAGGAAATGAACTGAGAGAGTCTATAAAAACAGGCAACTCGTAGGAGCATTACAAAAGGAACAAAACCGAGGAAGCCAGCTAGGCTAGAGAGAAGAGGGATACAGACATGTATAGCAAGAAGCAGAGAAGCCATTAGAAAGAACAGCACAGCTCCTTGAAGAAAAAGATACTCTTTTAGATTTCTAGTTCCCAGGCTGCTTAGTTAAGCTTTTCTTAACCATGAACTACCAGGAGACATCTCTGTAACCTTATACTGTACTTCCTTTCACCAGAGTTAGATGGAGTATGTTCTCTACTGCTTAACGAGTCCTGTCTTAGGACATATGAGCATATATGCAAAGAGGAAAGTCAAAATAGACGAAAACTGCAAAAATCAAAGGGGCCGAAAATAACAAAGGATGAAAGAATGGCTCCAACAACAGTAAAACTTAACAAGATTGTACAAGTAAATGACAAGTGCACAAAATGATCACATCCGCAGTATCAAACAAATTGGCCCCTGAGAGAGATTAAGCCATGCATCAAAGATGTTCTACACATGGCAAAAAGGTGTCCAGATCCAGCATTTGATTTTCAAATCCTTTCGTGACACAGTTTTCCCTTTTACTTATTTTTAAGCTTCTGGAAAAGGATGCATGGGCCTGATGTTTTTGCTCTGGAACCTCTCTCATGTGGTGTCTCTTTCCTCCATTCCTCCCCCCACCCCCACCAATGAGTTTTGCTGCTATTACTCCATATTAGCCCTGACGACATTTCACTTGGGTTACTACAATACTTGTCAAGGTAATCCCCATGGTTGTGGGATCTCCCAATTCCAATACAAATGAATCTTTCTAAGCAGAACTCTATTTCATTCCTCTATTTAAAAATTCTCATGGGGTGCCTGGTGGCTCAGTCGGTTGAGCGTCCGACTTCGGCTCAGGTCATGATCTCACGGCTCGCGGGTTCAAGCCCCACATCGGCTCTGTGCTGACAGCTCAGAGCCTGGAGCCTGCTTTGAATTGTTTCTCCCTCTCTGTCCCTCCCCTGCTCACACTGTGTGTGTGTCTCTCTCTCTCAAAAATAAACATACATTAAAAAAATATTAAAAAAAGAAAACATTCTCAGTGCCTCTTCCGTGTTTAAGGCATGAATTTAGCCCATATTACTCCTTAGCCTAGGTAGTATACAGAAATTCCATGATACATGGTTTTAACACTTCTTTTATGCCTTTCCTATCTCTTCATATTAACATCTCACTGTCCACCTTTCCTCCCCTGTGTGCTCCAGCCAACCTGAACTGCTTTGCTCTCCATATAAACTTCATAATTTTTCTAATTCTGAACTTTAGCTCATGCTATTACTTTTACCTGAAGTTTAGCTCCTAAGCAAAATTCTCTTCTACCTCTAAATGTTCTTCCACCCTAGTAGGCATCACAAAGAAGTAACAGATTTTTAGAAATAGCAGCATGTTCTAACTACTAAAATCAGCATATAAATGGATCAGAGCAGATACATGCAAAATCACTTTAAGGACTAACAAGTCAGCAATACTTTTCCAAAATAGAAAGATAGAATGCAGTCAGAATGAGAGTTTCCAAGGGCAGCAGCAGTCCAAATGCTATCCAAAGGTGTCAGATATACGCTCTTTTAAATGGTCCTTCAAGTTCCAACTCAAATGCCATCTCATTCAAAAATCCTGCCTTGCCCATTAAGGTCTATCATTGTTACATGAATAGGTCTCATTCAGTCCAGCAGAACTGAAAGCAGAAAACCACATCTTGTTCAATCTATAGTCCACAACACTAAGAACAGTGACTTATAAGTAACAGATGTTCAGCAAATGTCTGTATAAATTTTATTCTCAGGACATTAGAGAATAAAAGCGACACTGAGATCTCCTTTTCTATCTTCAGGTTAAAATAAAAGGAAAGGCCTTTTAAAGGGTTTCTATTCTCAAGGGGAATCTGAGTTAGCTAAACATCTAGTTTAGAGTGTAAAAACAATCAGTGTGTAGCAGTAGATTGAGGGAGGAATCGAAGTTTCTGAGAAAACTTAAGAAAATTGAATGGGAAATGAATTGGGTAACTAGCTTACTAGCAACTCAAGTCAGCGTTTCATAGCTTGATTATTTTATTTTTTTTGGAATACCAAAATCACTAATAGAAAGGTCATGTAGTATGTGCGAGGCATAATGCAAAACAAAATTTCAGATCAGGCATTTCAAAGCGGTAACAAACCAGAAACAAATCGAATAGGTTACTTTGCTTATGAATAACCTGTTTCTTTCCATGAATGAGTTTCTCTAAAAAGAGATGGTAAGTCCTAATGACTGCTATGCCAGTTATCTTCATGAAGCGGTAAACTATAAACTGGTGAGTGGGGGCGACTGGGTGGCTCAGTCAGTTAAGTGTCTGACTTCAGTTCAGGTCATAGACTCGTGGTTTGTGAGTTTAAGCCCCACGTCCAGCTCTATGCTGACAGCTCAGAGCCTGGAGCCTGCTTCAGATTCTGTGTCTCCCTCTCTCTGCCCCTCTCCTGCTCATGCTCTGTCTCTCAAAAAATGAAGAAAGAAAGAAAGAAAGAAACAAACAAACAAACAAACTGGTGAGTGGTACCTTTGGAGAAGGTGGGAATGTGCAACAAAGGACCTTCAAGTCCTCTAACAGCCACAACATGGTACCCTTGTGTTAGGCCTATCAGCATTTGATATGCTGAACAAAATTATCTACATATGAATACATTCAGGTCGATAAACCTTCTGGGTAAACTGAAAAATAACACATTCTCTAATAAATGAATAACGAAAACTATTTATAGCAGAGAAATGGATAAAAGCAATATAAGCATGTTTTGGACTGACTGTCTTGGTCCATAAAAGCACAATTTTAGTTAAAAACAGTAATCATCAATGCTAGATAGTCAATTCTTTCAAATTCTTTAATGAACATTTACATAGTGTTTACAATATAGTGTGGGCTAAAGACTGCCATGAGCTAGAAATACAAGCATAAATAAGAAACATTTATTGCCCTCCAAAACTTTAATCTAGTAGGAGAGACAGACTTAGAAGCATACAGTTATTAAATGGCAAGTACAGCATTGAGAGATACACAGGGGCTGTTATGATACCACAGAGAAGTGACCTCTTCCTAGCCTACCTAGCACAAGGGAGTCCAGAGAGGATTTTCAGGCCACTGTTCTTTCAGTAACCCCTATCACCACTACCATTATCATCTTCAAAAGCCCCAGTATATACAGCCAAATAGTAAGCATCAGACTACCCACACAGATTTTAAGCAAAAGTTAATATAAAAAATGGAAATGAAGAAATTACTAATATGCCCTGAGCTATATAAAGAAGATGTCAGATTTTACTGGAAGATGAGGTGACCAAAGCAAGAAAAGCATTTTAAATTTAAATATTTAAGTTAAAAAATCTTTAAAAGTCCTGTCCCTCATGTATCATTTGTCTGTGTGTGTATATATATGTATGTATGTATGTATGTATGTGTGTGTGTGTGAATATGTATATACACGCACACATATATGAATGAAAGATTTACTGATTAACAAAGAGTTTGCTGTGCTGCAGAATAATGTTTTAAATGTTTTTTAAATTTTTTTAAAATGTTTATTTAGTTTTGAGACAGAGAGAAACAGCACGAGTGGGGGAGGGGCAGAGAAAGAGGGAGACACAGAATCTGAAACAGGCTCCAGGCCCTGAGCTGTTAGCACAGAACCCTATGCGGGGCCTGAACCCACGAACTGCGAGATCATGACCTGAGTCGAAGTTGGATGCTCAACCGACTGAGCCACCCAGGTGCCCCAATGTTATAAATGTTTTGATCAAATTTTCTCTCAAAGGAATTTGTTTTCTGAAATCAGATTTCATACTCATAGTTATTTTCTAAAGGGTATCGATGGTGAAAAATAAAAACAGTCCTTACCTGGGGAGGCAAATTTCACCTCACGTTAAACATAAAGTCAGATCCTCCATGAAGTTTTTCTACTCTAAAAATGTGAAGCTGATGGGTGTACAGATTCTTAATAAGACGCCACAGATGGACACGGTTAGTGAAACATGGTTTAAGACTGAGGAGAAGAGGCAGTTGATGACAAGCAGAAAAATGTACAGTTCTCACTTACATTTAGGTGTGGGGAACTAATTTAAAAGCTACTGGAGACGCCTGTCTTAGAATTCTAAAACAATGTGTAAAGAAGTTCCTTTACACCGATTAAGCTAGCATAATATGGAAGAATTTACCTTTTATTTGAAATAACTTGTAACTGGGTTTTTACATAGATTGAACTATAAACAGGGTACTAAACGACAAAATCAAACAACGAAGTCAAGAAATATGTAAGGAAAAAGAGGCACGTGGTTAGTACCTATTTTGGCTAAACAAGCTGACACAGGCCAAATACTGTTTGAATAATAATGACTGAAATCTTGGAGCAGTATCTACCGCAGACAGTAAAAACCTGCAGCGTAGGAGATCAGACATCAGATATTTCAACAAGCAAATGAAATGTGTATCACAATAAACGAAATCAGCTACTCCAAACCAGACATCTAAGTTTCTTTTTTTCCTTTTTTTTCCCATAAAAATTCATCCTATCAGTAGAGATTCTAAAAGTTTTTTTCGTCCCTTTAAAAATGTTTATTTTGTACTGAAAAGCACTGAAATAACAAAGCAGAAATTCCTCTAAGAGGAAATAATAAGATCATTTTATGGAGCAGATATTTAGTAACACAAACTTTACCATAATCATGTTTTACCGAAACAATTTCTATATTTGCTTTCCCCACAGTTTTTTTTGTTCCAAATTTTTAACCATGGATCCCAACTTATAATTAACTTTAGAATGCTAAAACACACATGCAGGTGACATAGAATGGCTAACCAAAAAAAATGGAATAAAGCAAAGTGAAATCAGAAAGGTGTTTATACAGATGACTTAAAAAATTGCAAGTAACTTAGAAGGAGAGGAAAGACAGATCTGAGAAGGAAAAAAGACAACTCACATCAAAGAAACCTCCCAGCTTGTTCCACAGTGGTCCTAAAATTACTGGTGGAACGTTCTGGTACCAGCGTTGAAATTGGATCAAATCTATTTTCTTTGGCATAAGTTGTTGCTACAAGTGACCATTTCTCACTGCTTTAAGTTCTTGAAAGTTTCTGTGCAAGGCAAAATACACAATCACGTCTGTGTTCAATCTGATCTCCATCCTGTGAGGACAACAAGCCTCCATTAAACCAATGTTAGGAGCCTCTTCTCTGAAAATGCCAATTATCTTTCCCAATACCCTTCTTGTTGGATTTTCTTTTTTCTCCTGCTATTTATTGGAACAATTCTTCTGGGGCAGAGGAAGGATGGTACCAGGGTGGAGGATCAAGTTACTCAGCATTTCTGAGCTAAGGAGGAAAAATGACAGGCTGCTTTTCTCACTCTATGGTTTCCAGAATGATTCCAAAAATGACAACATTCAAATGTAAGTATGAAGTTATTTTTATGATGTACAGTATGATTGAAGGATCTCCAACTAAACTGTCTTTTCAGAAAAGAAATAACAATGTCCTTTCCTATTACCTCTATAGTTGGATGATGGTCTCCTGTCTGTTCTGCTCTTGGAGGGGCCCATCATTCTGGTGGAGGGAAAGGGTAGTCGGTCCCAGGGTTGAGGTTAAAGTTACTGAGCCCTCTACCAGTATTGCTGAGCAGAAGGAAAGAGAGACTGCTGTGTCTTCCTGGAAATTTTCTTCTTGGGGCATCTGGAAAGACTCAGGATTCAGCTGGGTTAAAATAAACTTCGTGATTGGTTCATGGAAGCCAAGTCACAGCTTGAAGCTCCTCCTTGGATCTGTGGGTCTAGACAGGAAGGTGATGCTCAAGACTCTCAAATTGCTGAAAGTTGGCCCAGAAAGGACTCCCACCCAGTTTCAGCCTTCTAAGAGTTTTAAAAGAAAAAAGTGAGGTAATCTGACATTAAGGATCTCTATGTACTAGAGACTGGGCTAAGAAATGAGGACACAATGAATAAAAATCTAGAGTATCTAATTTCAAAAACAAAGAGACAGGTGAAATATGTTTCAACATTATGATACAGATGTTAGCATAGTTTTAATGGAGCAGGAAAAGGTAGCACCGAACTCTTTAATCTACTGGGAGCTTCCTTCTTTTCTAAAACACTGTCCTAATTCTTAATGTAGACTTCAAAGTCCTCCAAGTACTCTATATTACAACCTATGTTTTCCAGTATTACAAATATTGCCAGTCCACAGGGAACTTGTTCACACTTCCATGATTTCATATGTATCATTCCTATTGTCAAGAATATTCTTCCACCTCCTATCCATTAGTCCTTACTATTTGTCTTTACATACTCAAACTATGTAGCAACATAGTATGTACAGTGGTTCTCACGTGTTAGTGGTTCATAAGAATCACATTGGGAAGCTTGGTAGAAAGGCCAAGTCTTGGACCCTATACCCAAGAAATACAATTCAGCAAGGTCTGGTATGGGACCTAGAAATCTTTTTACACAGTTACCAATATAATTTCGATGTCTGGTCTACGAAACATGACTCTGAGAAACACTATTGTAATGGTTAAGGGCATGGGTTTTTTAGTCAAGCCTCATTTGAGTTTGAATCCTATCTCTTCCATTTATCAACTATGTTATCACGGGCAAATTTATTTTCCCACTAAGTCTCCCTTTTCTCCTCTATATGAGGATAATGGTAACATATCCAACTACGTATGTCTTAAATGGGACAAGAAATACAAACAGGTAGCAGAGGGCCTGGGACAAGGTAATTATTCAATAAATATTATTGTTATTAGCATTATTAACAGCAATTTAGAAGTCAGCTTTCTAATCAAGGCCATCTGAATCTGGCTGGTTCTGTCTCTCCAAACACTTATATTAGATGCTCTGTTACAGAAATCCAAATTGCTCTCATTCACATCTAAGTAGTTCATGTTTTTCACGATAACTTGTGTAAAAGTAGAGCAGTGAGCCAAAGGCAGCACAAAGTCCCAAGATCATATTCATGACATACTGTCTATCACCAGGATTCTTGGCAAAATTGCAAACTAGGAGATTTGATTTTGGTGCTCTACCAATTTCTTTCATTTGTCCTCTCCTGCATCTCCCTCACATAAAAGTGACCCACTGCCTGTAAAGATGTTAAAAAGTCAGAAGTGATTAATTTTGGCCATAGCTCCCTAGCCACCAATTTCCCATAGATTTAGTGTATCCAATGATAAGATTTAAAGTTATATGTGTCTTCTGTGTTAACTCAAGATTTGATTACAGTGCTTTATATATGTGTAAACACACACATTGTTTTATATATAGAAAAACAATGTATGTATATACACACATATATAAATGTTGTCTTTTATTACTGTATGTTTTTCAGTATATACTCAATACATGTGACATGTTTTTAAAGCAAGTGCCTAGATGAGATCTTAGAAGTACCTGTGTCATCTTCAATCATGAAGTTATAAGGGATACATAAATGTATGAAAAGCTGATACTGGCTCCTTGGTATAGCTAGTAATTACTTTTTTTTTTTTTTTTTTTTTAGCTAATAATTACTCTTATGTAGCATTTACACAATGATTTTGGAGTAACAAATTATTTCCATTAAAATTATCAGTCCAGTCCATATACCTCAACGTAATAAAGGCCAAATACGAAAAACTCAGAGCTAACATATTCAGCAATTCCTCTAAAATCAGAAAAAGGACAAAGATGTCCATTCTCACCATTTTTATTCAACATAGTACTAGAAGTCCTAGCTACAGCAATCAAATGAAAAAAAAAATTAGAGATACCTATATTGGTAATGAAAACTGTCACTACATACAGATAACATGATACTACAGACAGAAAATCCTAAAGCTCCACCAAAAAACTATTAGAATAAATCAAGTCAATAAAGTTAAAAGATATAAAACTAATATCCAGAAATTGGTAGTGTTTCTATATACTAACAATAAAGTAGCACAAAAAGAAATTAAGAAAACAACACCGTTTACAATTGCATCAAAAAGAAAAAATACCTAGGAATAAACCTAACCGAAGAAATGAAAGATCTGTTCTCTGAAAACTATAAAGAGGTGATGATAGAAATTGAAGATAACACAAACAAATGGAAAGATATTCCACATTAACGTATTGCAAGAATATTGTTAAAATGTCCACATTACCCAAAGCAATCTACAGATTCAACACGATCCCTATCAAAACAACAACAGCATTTTTCACATAACCAGAACAAATAATCCTAAAATTTGTATGGAACTATAAAAGACCCGGAATAGTCAAAGCAAACCTGAGAAAGAAGAACATAGCTTCAGGTATCACAATTCCAGATTTCAAGATACACTACAAAGCTGTAATACTCAAAACAGTTTGGTATTGGCACAAAAATAGACACATAGATCAATGAAACAGAACAGAGGGCCCAGAAATAAACCCATGCTTAATTGGTCAACTAATCTACAACAAAGCAGTAATGAATATACAATGCAGGAAAAGACAGTCTCTTCGACAAAATGGTGCTAGGACAACAGGGCAGGGCAGCTACAGACCCTGCGAAGTCATTCTGGCTAGAGTAACATACTTGCCACGGACAGAGCCAAAATCACAACTTACTATACTGAATCAAATTAATCAAACTAAAGTGTCTGCCATATTACAGGTGTTCAGTGCCTATCTGCTGAATGACTGAATCAATATACGGTGAGTGGTTACCTTTATATACATCAACCAGACTAAAAAGAAATAAGTGCATTATTTTTTTATTTTTGTTATTTTTAAATGCATTTTTAAAACCTGAAACTAAAAACAAGTGAGTTTCCCATTAGAACTCAGTTAAAGCCTATCTAATTCCTACAGATCTCTACATGAATAACTCAAATTTCAATTACTTTAATTTTACTTCAGTGAATTAAAGACCAATCTTCCTTGCATGTGGTAGGTGAAATATTAAGTGTTTTAGTGAGGAATATGTAGCTTTAGGCAACTTAACAATATAATAAATCTAGCTCTGAACTCAGAAGTGCTGTTAACAAAAGAGGTGCACTAAAAGCAATAAAAATCAATTTTTATATATACAATCAAAGACAGAAAACACAACTTTCCCTCTATGCCAAAACTCATAATGAAACACTACTATTTCCAGAAGATTCACACCTACGAAGACCACTTGTATTGTACTGTATATATATTATACATATTTGTATTAGGTAAACATAAAAGTAGAGCTCACTTTGGTTTTAGCTATATTGAATACAATCTTTCTTGCAGTGTATTTTTTTTTACTCTCATTTACCTTATATAATTTTATGGTAAGCAGTTTTCCTATTTTAAACATAATAACCTAGGGAAAAACAAGCAACACGGTCAATGAAAATAACTGTAACAATAATTTGTATTTTGATGTTTGAATCACTGGAGGTCTGAACAGAAAAAAATGGAAGAGGTTGAAAATGCTTATTGAAGAAGATCAATAAAATGGGGTGCCTGGGTGGCTCAGTCGGTTAAGTGCCTGACTTTGGCTCCAGTCATGATCTCACAGTTCGTGGGTTCGTGCCCTGCGTTGGGCTCTGTGCTGACAGCTCGGAGCCTGAAGCCTGCTTTGGATCCTCTGACTCCCTCTCTCTGTGCCCCTCCCCTGCTCGCACGTGCTCTCTCCTTCTCTTTCTCTCGCTCAAAAATAAACATTAAAAAACTTTTTTAAAGATCTTAAATAACAGCAAGTAGAATATATAACTACTGATAGTCATGTGTTTCTATAAAGAGCAGAGATTTTCTTCTACTTATTCAGGAAGTTCATAATAGAGATAGTTTAACCAAATCAAGAGTTGAAATCTGGTTGCCCAGAAAAGCCAGAGAAAAAGATAACTCATTTGCTGAAACTAAGATTTAAAATATATCGAAATAAACGATATTAAGCGATAGCTTATCAGCATACTGACATAAGGTACGTACATCTACTAATCCAATGTTTTATGGGGAAGGGATCTACAGTCAAGCAATAAAGCTTTCAAGACAAATCAACTGTTTGTAGTTAATGTTGAGAAGATACTAAGTGCCTTGAATTAGTGTTTTTAGTAAATCAGTAAATTATATTTTTCTGTCTTCATTCCCTAGATCAACTTCTGGATGTACAAAGATTTCTAAGTGTTCCTAGAATAGTTAAAAAAATTTTTTTTAATGAAAGAGCTATTCTGGAGAAAAGATCTTCTTACCTATGAAAAAGTGATGTTAAAAAAGTACTAGCAGGGGGCGCTTGGGTGGCTCAGTTGGTTAAGCATCCAACTCTTGGTCTCTGCTCTGGTCATGATCTCACAGTTCATGAGACCAAGCCCTGCATTGTGCTCTGCACTCACATCAAGAAGCCTGCTTGGGATTCTCTCCTCTCTCTCTGCGTATGCATGTGTGCTCTCTTTCTCTCAAAATAAATACATATTTAAAAAAAAATAAATCATAAAAAGCCTTCTCTGCTCCCACCATCACCATGACACCGCTATCACCACTTGCACCATCACAAGGACTCCCAATTGGCACAACACAAGTAGACGTAGATGTTGGAACTGCATCTCTATCGTCCTCTGTCATTTATAAAATACTCTCACATACACTGTATCGCTTAGGCCTCATGAATGAATATGTATGTTAATTTCCTATTAGGTTACTTCAGTAAGCAAGTATTATTAGATGATACAGCAGATGACAGAACTCAAGTACATAACGGAGCTAGGATAATTACACGGCTCTCCTGGTATCTAGTTAAGGGACTTTCCCCCTAGAGTATTATAAACTTCAAGTATTCAAATACGTTCACTTGGTTACCTGTGGTTTTCTTGGTAGATGTTACCTGACCTGGGAAAAAATAATTTGCTACATACTTATAATAACAATATATGTCATTTTAGAACACAGTGGTCACCAGCTCAAGTGTATAGTACATGATTAGCAGATTCAAAGTCAGTATAGACAGATACAAGGAGTATGTGCAAGGATCAACAAAATGCTGCACTCACAGATGGAGAGACAAATGCGCAGAAAAAAGAACGGAACTACGTGACACTACCCTAACCAGTTGCAGTATGCTAAAATATAATAGGCGCTAGAACACTGGAACTGACAAGCTACATAACATATCAATTATACAATATGTGTAGCCTGACAGAACTTAGAGAAGAGTAAAAAGTATTCATTTTGCTGACTACCAATTCAAGAACACAAACACTGACAGGGAGATTATAATTGGTAAACAAGACATATATTCCAGCAATAGGATATACTTGTCACAGCCTCCCGTCTAGTTGGACTTTCTCCAAAAGATCTACACTCTAAACTGTCTTCTGAACTTAAACCGCAGAGCTATCTCATAATTTTCCCCACGAAAATATACTTATTTTCACCAATAGTAAAATCTTTGCCTACTCACTATGAAAAAATCTTCAAACCCAGAAACAAAGTACAAATGACAGCCCTCCTATAATCCCACCCCTCAGACGTACAACTGGACAGCTCAATTCATATTTTCCAAACTCTTCCCTGTCTATGAAAATATGCATTTATAATGAAATATAAACATTGTTTGTATATCTTTGTCATATAAATACGCCATTATCAGTATAAACCATGTATTATGTAAATTGCTTCAAATAGTGAACAGTATTAAATAGTAATAATTTGAAAACCTAAATGCAATACCACACTCAGTATTTTTCAATTTATTTTTCTCATAACAATTTATCATTTAACTTTATTGATTCTCTAATTCCAAGGACAATTCTTTCACAGCTGCATTTTATTCAGAAAAAGAAATTTCATTTACTACATGATACAAATAGAATAAACCATTTTTTTAAGACTCTAGACTTATTTTCACTTATAATCCGCCCCTAAGCTTCATTACACAAAAGGACTATTTTGACTATTTAACATATAGTTCTAATTGTATCTGACATAAAATTAGTATTCAAGTGAAAAAATCTGACAAAGATTTAATCTGTCATATGTCTAGAAAGCAATCTGTAACAAAAGCTTGAATGTTTGGCCCAAAAATTTCATTTCTAGTCATTTATCTTCAAGAAATAATTAAAAACATGTTCAAAGATTTAGTTTCAAGGACATTCATGGTAATGTTGTCTATAATAGTGGAAGAGATCTAAATGCCCATTCGCAAATAATTGGTTAAATACATTATGCTTGACGGATTACTATACGGTGACCGAAAATAATTTTATAGAAGTATATTTACTGACCTAAAAACATTTTCTTGAGATTTGGGGAGGGTGGGTGGGTGGGTGGGTGGGTGTGTGTACAAAAGTATACTTATATTTCTTAGGAAGTTAAATATACACCTATCATTTGATCCAACCACTTCATTCCCAAGTATTCAACCAAAAGAAAAGTATACATCTACACACAGATTTGTAGATTAATGATTAAAGCAATTTTATTTGTAATAGCCAGAAACTGGAAACAAACTAAATATCCATCAACAGGTGAATGAGTAAATGTATTGTTATCCAAACAAGGGAATACAACTAAGCTTCAAAAGGAACTACTGATACATGCAACCCTACAGATGAATCTCAAAATTATACCGAGTAAAAGTAACCAGACAAAAATGAGAGTACATACTATATGTAGAATTCATTTATATACAATTCTAGAATTCTAGAAGCTAATCTATAGTGACAGACAGCAAGTCAGTGTTTGCCTGAGGTGAGGGGATGAAGAGGTACAGGTGAGAGGGAAGGACTACAAAGGGATATAAGGAAACTTACTGTATGTCAACTGTACCTCAATAAAGCTGTCAAGTAACACACACGAACTAAACTTATGCTATCATACCACTGCTTTGTCTGAAATATAAGACCAAATGCAGAGTCCCTACAACACAAACATGCAGTTTAATGAATTACTTTTATCACGCAGAGAACTACCACTAAGATCAAGAAATGCAAGTGCCACCGCCACTCTCCCCTTGCTCATCACGGCCCCCTCCCTCCTTTCAGAGGCAACCCTATCCTGGCTTTTATGGTAATCACTTCTTCTTCTACTTCTTCTCCTTTTCAAAAAAGTTTTATTTATTTATTGTGAGAGCATGCTTGTGAGCAGGGGAGGGGCAGAGAGAGACAGGTAAGAGAGAGAATCCCAAGCAGCATCCACACTGTCAGTGCAGAGCCCAGCGTGGGGCATGATCCTATGAACTGGGAGATCATGACCTGAGCCCAAATGAAGAGTCAGATGCTTAACCAACTGAGCCATCCAGGTGCCCCTTCTTTTTCTTTTTTAAAAGAACAATTGTACTAAGTATGAATCCCCAAGCAATATAGCTTACTTTTTACACATTTGGGGGTTTTAAACAAACAGAATGTGTTCTTTTGTGTTTTCCTCAGCAACATGTTTTTAAGAGTCATTCATAAAGCGTAGTACATTAGTCTTTGCTGAAGAATATTCTATTGTACGAATATACCACCACGTATTTGTCCATTCTGCTGGTGGACATTTTGATATTTCTGCTTTAGGACTAATAACAACAATACTGCTGTGAACATTGTTTTAGGTGTGCCCTGGTATATGTACATGAAATACAGTGACGTTTTTAGGTCCAGGGTATATTTATTTTTGAATTTATTAATTTACACACTACCAACAGTCTATGAGAGGTCCTGTAGCTCCATATCCATGCATTCCCTTTACAGCCCTTATTGCTACCTGAGAATTCGTTACTTTTACTTGTTTACTATCCCTCTTCTCCCACCATAGACTGTAGCCTGCATCAGAGCAGGGACTTGGCCTGTCTTGTCCACTGCTCTCCTCCCAGCATATACAACAGTGACTGGAACAGTGCCTGACACAACAGCAGCTGAACAAGTATTTGCTGAACTACCAAACAAATAAGTGAAAACTCCAGCCCATTAGTGTCTTTGGCCAGAGCGAAGCAGAAGGACGAATGGCTTCACTCAGTGACTCCAAAAATGCTTAGATATTATGTAATAAAAAATGGACGTACAATTACTTAAAAATCATGAGTCAGCCACAGAAAACTATGTACATATACAAAGAATAAAAGTGGAAAGAAACAAATGAAAACTTAGGAATATTTGTCTTGGGGCACTAAAAAGTCTTTTTCTCCCTTCTCCTCACCTTCACCCCTACCTTTTACAGATTTTCCAAAATTTCTTTCATCAATACTTTTGTAAAAAAAGGTAAACTTAAAAATACATAATACCAATGAAAAAGAAGGAACTACTGATGCATATGATAATGTGGAAGAATTTCCTAGACATAAGGCAGAGTAAAAAGAAGTGGACACAGAGCACTACTCTGTGCGAAATTCAAAAACAGGCAAAGCTAACCTATGGTGACAGAAATAAGACTCACGGTTATTCTTGTGGGCATACTGACTGGGAGGAAATTCTAGAGTGATGGAAAGGTTTTTTATCTTATCTTAGGAGGTAGCTACCTTAGAGGATATATATGCAGAAAATGTATCAAGCTATAAACTTAAGATGTATGCACTTTTTGAACATAAATTACACTTTTAAAAAGAGGAAACCATGTAAGTGAAGAATGACTAGATAGGAACAAAAAAGGAAAACAGGTTTTGTGAATTTCTGATGTTCTGTAACCATGCTATTCGTATTCCAATTAAAATAAACAAGAGAGATTCAGAAAGCTTTTAAGTGTGCTAGTCACTAAAGCAGAGTTGGATTTGTAAGTCAAATTCCTCATACCACATAGAAAAGCAAACCCTCACTGATAGTTTGAGTCTTTTTGCTGTCCTCTTCAGATTCCTCCACATTCTTCAGCATGAGACATATTGTACACTTAGGATATAAGTTTGGAAATAAACTAAGAGGTGAACATGTAGCAGAGCTTTTCTCATTCCAAACAAATGTGAATTTTCTGAAATCAGTGATAACAGTAACTGCTCTCAGCAAGGGAAATGCTGACAGCAGTCACTTAAAAGTATGAGAAATATGCCATGTGGCCAATATGTTAGGAAAAATGTTTCCCTCTTCTTCAGTTCCTTTTGGGAAAATAGTATTTCCTATATCTGTTAGAAACCGCGGCAGACATAATATGTCTTAGATATATGCCTTACTATAATGCTGACAGGTTTTTTTTGGGGAGTGGGGGTTTACAAAGTACTTGTCTACTTTTTGTCAATCAGTAAAATCAGTATTCAAAAATTACTAGTCCATTATCATAAAGTTGTTACTGAAAAATAAAATCTATTCACACATTGTAATGACTGCCTGATCACTCTACATTTTAAAATATAACACACCTTAGAAACAAGGCAAGTCGTATTCACTCAACTACTGACGGCCTGTTAATGTGGCAGACACTTTACTGGGTGATGAGGATATAGAAATTGAGTGAGATACAGACTCTGCCTTTGAGAAAAGCAAAGTGGAGAAGGAAAAAGATACATGAGCTGATAATGGTACTTTACAAGAGACAAAACCATGAGAATGTGGATGAATTAGCTTTAGATTAAATTGGCAACTGTACACAGGCTAGATGGATAAGGGAGATACCGGAGGCAAGAGAGCACTGGGAATGCTAATCAGGAGCTAAAAGTGAATTAAGGAGGAACTAAAGGAAATATAATGAGCAGAAATGAGAAATATTTCAAAGAAAAAATGTGTAAGACTAGGCAACTAACTAGATATAAACATGAAGGAAGAGTCAAAGATACTCAGCGGTGATAAGCATGTCAAACTAGTGACAGAACTCTGGACACAAGAAGAGCTTATTTATAAGAAGAGAAGGTAATGTGCTCAGCTTTGTAATTTATTTTCCAGATATCAAGGCAGAAGTAAGAACCTGGAGTTCAGGCAATGTAAAGGCTCAGGTCAAAGATTTGAGCATCATCTCAGGCAGTAAAGCTTTTGGAATACAGGTGCTCAGAGAGGGAGAATGCACAGAACTCTTTCTCTCAGGGACAGGAAAAGAGAGAGAGAGAGAGAGAGAGAGAGAGAGAGAGAGAGAGAGAGAGAGAGAGAAGTCGAGAGAGAGAGAGAGAAGTCTTAAAAGCAGGAACAGATACCTGTCACAGAATAGAACTTCTAAGAAAAAGAGAGTGCTTGCTAAGTGCCAAGTTCCTGCAGGGAAGATAAAGAATGAGGGCTAAGAAGTAGAAGATCTGGCCACTAGATCACTGGTGACCTTTACCAGATGCTATATTGCCTGTGAGTTTGTAACTTTACACTCTGCAAATATTATCTCTGCTTGTTAACGATTGCTTATTTTTTTCTGACCTTCTACAGAATTTTTCTTGTACTTTCTAATAGCACTTACCACACACCATATTAAACCATAGTTGTATCTTTAATTCTCCCTTTAGGGAGTACCCTCCCCCTTAAATACCTAGAGAGAAACCCAATAATTATCTCTTGAATTAAGAGCTAAACAAATGGCCTACAATGAGATAAAGCAAAAAGAAAATGTTATACTACTTCATGTTTACCAACAGTAAAGCTAGACTTAATTAAAAAAAAAAAACAAACAAACCACCCTGATATTTCATGAAAAGCAAACCTCCTACAAAATGGTTGCACATAGGGTCAAAAGAGATCATTCTGCCTATTTCAAGATGGTAGACTGAGAACTGGCTAGTTTTCCCTTCCTACATTAATCCTGGAAAAGACAGAAAGTTAATTAGTGGTCACACAAGACAAAAGGAATTGAAAAGCTAGAACCTCGGACTAATTCTGTGATGTACAACAGACTAAATCAAATTAAAGAGGACAGAGACAATCAACATGGATCTTAAGGAAGAACAGAAACACAAAAAAGGGCAACAGAGCTACCAGTGTTTCATGCTCCAAGGTGGAATACAGAAAAAGAAAAGGACCGAGAGAAAATCAACAGTGTTACTAGGTGGACTACCACAGCGGGGACAGCCAAGTTAAATCAGCCCGGGTTTACCCCATGCACAACACCCCTGGCAGTGAAACAGGCCGTATGATCCCAGGAGGGAGTAATGTGTACAAGATCTTAAAGAGACAGGGTAGTGTCCTGGGTGGCTGGTGACACCTAGAAAGAAGGGAAGCATCCATTCCCAGATCAGCCAGCAGGATATCTAGCTCAGAAATATTTTCTACATGCTCCTTTATTTTCACTGAAGGTCAAGGAAAACTCCAATGGCAGGTGGCTCTTAGTCCTCTTCCCAGGTAGGGTGTAACGACAGAGGAAGGAGAAAGTCTAACAAGGAATTTCATTCATAAAGACACATATCCAATCACAGAATGAGCAAACTCCTGAGGAATGTAAGTCTCATTTAAGACAGAATACGGGCTCAACAAATGAAGAACACACCCAAAGAAAAGAGTTAAAATACAATCATAATAGGATTTTAAAATAAGTATGTTGACTCCCACTTCTATCCATAATGTAGTTAACAAGAACGAGATGTACCCTTCAGTTAAATTTTTTTAAATTAGTTTTTCTTTATTTTTGAGAGGCAGAGACAGAGCGCGTGTGGGGGGAGGGGCAGAGAGAGAGGGAGACACAGCATCTGAAGCAGGCTCCAGGCTCTGAGCTGTCAGCACAGAGCCCGACGCAGGGCCCGAACTCACGAACTGTGAGATCATGACCCGAGCTGAAGTCAGACTGTCAACTGACTGAGCCACCCAGGCGCCCCTACCCTTCATTTAAAACAACCAAAAAACTGGTCAACAAAATAGTTCAGACACTGGACAACAGGCAACATAGGACTGTGATCCTTGAGTGAGGGGAAACTAATGAGGTGAGGCCTACAATCTCCTGGCGTTCTGTCTGGAGACACATTTTGGACTTCACAGCAGGGACAGAGAGAGACCATGCAGAGTATGGCTATCTTGAATAGAGGAGAAGGTACTGGAAGACAGATTTCTGAGATGTGGGGCAAAGTTCTGGAGAGAGGGAGCTACGCAGGAAGAAAAGTTTACAGATCTGCGTGCCATTGAATCTTTTGTAAATACTAAGACATGTACACAGGATGAAATCCTATACCGTTGGGCAAAGAATGCGTGGAGTGCTGTGAGCTAAAGGGGTTCCAGAGCTCAGAACAGGCTGATAATTACTCAAATCTCCACTAGCCAAAGTGGAAAGTTCTCATTGATCATTCAAGGCATTCAGTAGAGATCTTAGAAGGATCACACCTCAGCAGTGAGGCTAACCTATCCCTAGTGTTAAAGGTTATATTCTCACACTAACAATACTTGAAAGGATCAAATACCTAACTGTAAGTAACTTAACAGTCTACTAAAGCTCAACACTCTTGAAAGAAAAACAAAATCCAGATTGACGAGGTAAAGTTCACAGTGTCCAGCATCCAAACAAAAGTATTAGGCATACCAAGAAGCAGGAAAATGTAACCTATTAAACAGGAGAGAAACAGACAATAGAAACAGATTGAGAAGCGACGGAATTAGCAGAGAATAACATAAAAGTTATTATGCTTATGTTCAAGTATTTAAAAAAGAACATGGTGATGAGAAGAAAGTATCGAGATAAATGTGTGTGTTTAATATCTTCCCAGAAATAAGGGAATACATCACATTTAAGAAAAATAGGAAATGGGAGAAAGAACCGATTAGAGAACATAAAAACCAAAAAATCTGTTGAAATACAAACCTCATTTGACTTGAGAAGCCTGAAGCCTCGGCAATGGAAAACACTTTGAATCAACATGATTCACCCAGCAGAATCCACCAAGAATTTCGGACCTGATGGTACAAGGAACTCTGAAAGTTGGTGTTTCGTGAAGCTAAAATAAGGGTGATCAGGTGAAGGTGTTTTAAGAAGCAATTCAATCCTCAGATCTTACCTCTCATTCTATGTTACTGGAGGAGGGCCCTGACTTCTACTCCAATAGAAACCTAGAGGCTTAGTCTCTTGATGAGGCTTGATTTCAGTTTCTCTCTAGAAATACAGGGTTTCTTAACTTAAGGACCAGGCACTGTTGAGGACAGGGATACCACACTGAAAACCGGGGGACTGAGTCAACATATGCGTACTAGACACCGACATGCCTCAGCCGTCCTTACCTCTGAAGCCAAAAATATGGCACTCTGGCCCCTTTAATTTCTGGGTAGACAACTGGAAGAATACTCTCTCAAAACTCTATCTAGTCAAGAATAAAGGTACAAAAATTGACAATCTCCAGTAAAAAAACACAGTCAGGTCACTCCTATAGTAACACTCGCAGCTGACATTCTACCCACTGGCTTAGTTTCCAGTCATCTTCTTAGCTCCTCACTCTTAACTATGAATTCACAACCAAATTATGTCTGGAAGCCATCTACAAAAACCTCCTAACATAAAACATATAGCTCAAAGCATCCATAACAGAAATAAAAAAAAAAATCAACTTGGAAGAAAAAGGAGACTATATAAAGAAAATATAATGAAGTTATTGTTCTCAGCTAAGACACTGTAGAAACATCAAGAAATAGGTGTTAGTAAAAGTTTTTTAAATGTTTATTTTTGAGAGCGAGAGACAGACAGACAGAGTGCCAGCAGGGGAGGGGCAGACAGAAAGGGAGACATACAATCCAAAGCAGGCTCCAGGCTCTGAGTTGTCAGCACAGAGCCCAAAGCAGGGCTCGAACTCATGAACCACATCGTGACCTGAGCTGAAGTCGGATCCTTAACCAAATGAGCCACCCAGGCATCCCGAAATAGGTGTTATGTTAAAAGGAACAAGAAGAGAACAAAATAAACTCCCAGATATTAAAAATATGATAGCAAAAGAAAAGCTGGAATAAAAAGTTTATGAAATCTCCCAGAAAGCAGAGCAAAAATATAAAGACATGGAAAAGAAGAGGAGGAAAAAAAAAAAATTACAGGGCCAGGCCAGGAGAGGCAATATCTGAATAACAGGCATTCACGACAAAGAAGACAAAATTAGAGAGGGGAACATCAGCTAAGTAATTCAAGGCAATTTCCTGGAACCCAAGGGTATGAGTTTCCAGATTAAAAGGGCCCACCAATAATAGCCCAGCAGCATGCAGCAAAGCAGACCCACACCAAGGCTCTGTGTGAAATTTCACTGTGAAATTTCAGAACCCTGGGGACAAAGAGAAGATTTTACAAGCTCGTAGACAGAAAACAATAATTTACAACAAAGGATCAGGATTCAGATCACTTGAAGCTTTTCAAAAGCAATCCTGGAAACTACAAGACAATGGCATAATGTCTTCGTTATTCTGAAGGGAAATTATTTCCAATTTAAAATCCTATTCCAAGATAAACTATTAAGTATTTTGGAGACACGCTAGATCTGAAGACATATAGGCCTCAAGAAATTTACTCCAATACATCCTTTTTTTGCAGGTTTCTGCTCACACATGTATCACAGAGGCTTTCTCTGACCATCTTTTAAAAAAAGAACTCATCTTCACCCCCATCCTGGCTTCCCGATCTTCCTCACCTTCTCTAAAACACTGACATAGTACATTTTGTTTTAATCTCCCCAACCTGAAACACTTTTACTAAGTATCAACTCCAAGAAGGCAAGGACTACATGTTTACTGATGTGTTGAGCACCAAGAACTGTGTCTGATATACAAATGACTCTCAGTAAAAAATGTATTGCTTCGATAAAAATAAACTTTTTTTTTTTTTTTTTACAAAAGTAGACAATGGAGTAATAGCACAGACTATCTATTCATGTATGAAGATAAAATGCAAGCATTTTCAGAAATACAAGGTCTCAGAGGTCTCACTCAGAGACCTCTTACTGCAAGCAGAAAAGAATATTGTCCAAAATGGGGGGGGAAAAAAAAAGCCATTCCCTATATGGACTATAATTTTCCCATTTTATTCTAAGTAGGAAATCTTTCTTACCACTTTAATTAGCAGATAAAATCTACCTCTGGTTCTCCCCTTTCACAAACAAAGAGATAGCTTTCTCTGAATTAATTCGATCTTATTGAAATTCCTTAATAGAATGATTCTCTTAATAGAAATTCATCCTAAAAGAAACAGAAAACACAGACTGCCAAAAGCCTCACATTAATAGAATTCAGCTGGGTATGGTTATGGCCAAGATCAGAATAGCTGATGCTTCTCTCTCTCCCATCACTGTAGCCTAGCTGCAGCTGCCAGACATGGGAGAAGCTCGCTGCTCGCAGCACAGAATGTCAGCTTTGAACCATAACTAAAGGCAGGCTGCCAATAATCAGCAGGAGATAGCTGAAATTAAAATAGGAGTTAAGAGGAAAACTGGACTGCTTTTCAGAAACTTGTCTATTCAATTAAGGCCTGTTATGCTTATATTTCCAAACATACGAAGCCTAAAAACAATTTATTTAATCATCTCTGACAAATCCATTTCATTCATCACATGTCCAGAAACTAAACTTTGTTTCCTGAGATTTACAGACAGCAGTTTTTCAGACCTGGAAAATCGACTGTGAACTCTTGTTGTGCAGCGGCCAAGTCACTTCTTTCTTTCTTTTAAATCCCCGGCACTATTCACAGTATCAAGCACACAGTACTTAATAAACTCGAACAGTCCCCTCGTTTTCAGAAAACATCGAGGTTTAGAAATGCTATATGGTTTGCTCCAGGATGTTTACACTAAAAGTTAGATCAAGGACTAGCAAACAGACCTCACTCTGGACTTTTCTTTTAACGTCTGAACCAATTTAAACAGAGGTTGAGGGGGAGAGCAATGACAACTTGTTGAATCATGAATCATGCTGGCTCTTTCATGCAGTTACTAGTCTCCCTTAGAAGTGAGCTAGAAAGGCTTACAAATAATCACTTAGACCTGACCTCTTTAAAGGTATCCACGCTATATGTGTCTAATAAAAAATTCAAAAAGAAAGATCCTAAATTTTATACCCAAGGACAGCTTAATTTTACCGGCATGATTCAATGTTTCAATACCCCTTCTGAAGTATGCACCGATTTACCTCTTTCTGCATTGACATCTACCATCCCCACACACGTGAAAGCAACAGTCACCTGTACATCTACACAGATTATGTTTACCTACTGGAGCTCACAAAGCAGGTCACAGAATGGGACTGGAAAGGTAGACAGGGGCTGCATCACCATATCCATTCTATGCTAACTTTTGATTTTATACTGAAGGTAATGGGGAACCAGGAATATTTTAAGCAGAAAACTACAAGGATCAAATCTGCATTTTAAAAAGACCATTCTGACAGCAACACGGAAGATGGATGAAAAGAAAGACAAATCTTGAGGCAAAGAGACCTGAGGCCGCTCAAGTAATTCAAGTGAATTCAAGTAATTCAATTTCTCAAGCGAGAAATTATGAGAAATTATCCAAACTTAAGCAATAATAGAAGACACTGGAGAAGTGGTGACAGATTTAGGCAGTTCTGCAACTGGGACCCAGGCTAATAATTTTAAAACTTAGAGTCATACTAGCGTTATCAAGTGGGTAAAACCTTCAAAGCTTATTTAAACTCATAAAGAAAGGCAAATGAACAACTTTTCTAAAATTGCCTTCATGCTGTTAAGATAGTGACAGAAAGCCACAAAAATTGTCCCTTAGGTTCTCTGAGTAACCAAGTGTCTAAAGGTATTATGCCTAAAACAAAGCTCCTATTCAGTCACCACAGCCAGCATCCTAGTATGTTACCATTGAAAGGGCAAGACAGGAAATGAATCAATAAACCTCAGGCACATGCTTGGCCTGGAAAGACACAGCAAGCGTATCAAGGAGCAGAAATCTGAAAACAAAGGCCCTGGGTAATTTAATTACCAGGCCGGAATCTGCTGACTACCGGTTTAATTGTTTGAACAGTGCCCAAATTGTCTGACAAGGTGACCACCCTATGATTTTTGCACCGTTTACTGCATGTGACCACCCAGACAAATATGAGAAATAGTTCTGAAGAACGCAGGAATCTTGAATAACTTTCATTAATCACACCTATGATTCCGAAGGAAAAATTTTTAAAGAGTCAAATCTTTTTATAAGTAACTCAAGGCTCTTTTTAGCAAATTCAATTACCACTACATCCTCCATGCTGTCAGGTCAAGAAAATCGTATCCTTCAGAGATGAGCACAACTGCTATAGAAGAACTGGGTAACAAAAATTACTCAGAACAAATTTATATGCTCTTATTTACCATTATAAATAACTCTGAAAATGTTATTTTAGGGAGGTGTGGGAGCTGGAAGAGAGAATGTGACTGCAGGGTGGTAACTAGAGGAAGCCAATTTTCTCCCTTGATTCAGTTAGTATTTCCTCATTCATGTTTATCTCCTGAAGAGTAAACCAACAGAAAACTCCTTTCAGAAACTGAACAAAGAAGCACCTCTGACTGCCTAACCTAGCAGTGTGCTTCTACTGCCTTCACCGAATAAATAAGGTGTATAAGGCCAAAGTAGACTGTTACATTCAACATTCATTCAACAGGTATTTAAGTTTATGTGGTGTCGAATCCTCAGCTCCGAAACTAGTAGAGATAAAAAGATACACACACTTTAAATAATCATGAAAGGTAATATATAAATTCTAAAATGAGTTATACAGGAGAAAGAACTATAATGGTCTCATAAGAGAAAATCAATGTAGACAAAATTAACTGAGAAAGACTTTATTGAAGATGTGGAACTTTAGCTAGGCCTTTATAAAAGGCAAAATCTGAATATGTAAAGAACAAAGGGCTTTCTAAGGCTCCAGATCCACATGAACATAGATTTGGAAATTTACACATTTCTGTTTGGAGAACCACTATGGAAATCAGCCATATAGATTTTTTGGTCAAATAGGTTAGATTTGGTAAGAAGGCCACTGGATGGTTTCCAAAGTACTGGAGATGGGGGCTCAAAGGCTTCCAATTTTCATGAAAGATAAAAAAGAACAGTTATATCCACTAAAGCGGACAAAACCATTACATGCTTTGCCTGGTTTTTGAGTTTTAATGACAACGTTACATTTAATGGTATCTATCATAATTCAATTCAATCAACTGACACGCTTAAGGGGATAAAGGGAGGGCAGAGAATCCTTAAGGCAGAAGGAACAGTAACATGCAAAGTCACTACGACAGAAGAAGCTTAAGTTCAAAGAACTTTAAGAAGACACACAACCAGTTAGTGCAGAGGAGTTGATAAAAGCTCTAGCTCTGAACTCAGATTTCGGCTTCGAGCTCTGGTTATGCCACTTTTCTTGCTTGCTCTGTGAGGTAGGCAAACTGCTCAACTGTCTCCTGTACTGTAAAACAGAGATATTAACAGTCCCTATCTTATAAGGTTTTCAGAGGATGAAATGACGATAGAATGTGTATGGACTTAGCACAATGTGTAGCACATGTAAGTGTTCAAGAAATGATAATCTTTACGATTTTTAAAGCCAGGGTGTGTGGAGTGTAATCACGCTTGCTGGCCTTGATAAGAATCCTGGGCTTTATTCCAAAAACAATGGAAGTCCTGCAAAGTTTTAACAGTTTTAATTGAATTTTTGATTTAAAAAGATGCCTTACTTTGTATCTCTAATAAGAAACCCCAAAGGAAAAATGTACTGTAGAATTTACTACCAAGAAAAGTTCTGCTTTGAGGAATAGGTATCTTTCTCTTAGATAAAGTTCTGTAAATGACTGTATCTCTCTTTCACTTGGAGAGCCAGAAAGCTTAGGGCCAAATGTGAAGTTCTTGGGCCCTACTGCCTGCATATTTGTGTTTCCTCCTCCTACCTCCTACGAGTGCTTTCTACTCTTACATAACATTTTCTGATTCGTTATTATTAGTAGTATTAGTATTTAGAGACGGAGAGCATGGACATGAGCGGGGGAGAGGGGCAGAGGGAGAGAGAGAGAATGTGAAGCAGGCTCCACACTCAGCATGGAGCCCAAAGGAGGGCTTGATCTCATGACTGTGAGGTCACGACCCGAGCCAAAATCAAGAGGTGGACGCTTAACCAACTGAGCCACTCAGGGGCCCTTCAGTTCTTTATCCTTGTTTATATTTTAGAATTATTGTTTTTGTATTATTTTCCTTTAAAGCTATTTCAACTGTTTACAGCATGAGGTGCAATCTAATTAATTAAACCAAAAAAAAGGGCATAAACAGCATAACCTCATGATGCATGAATCATGATGCATTCCCAGCATGCTACCTAAATCACTCTTTTGGTGTAAACCTAGTCAGATGGAGGAAGAAAACCAGATGGCACAGGAAACCTCTCTCTATGCAAAGAAAGAGCAGATGAGGAGCGTGCAAAGACCTAAGGCCTTTCCGGAATTAGCAGGACACAGTTGGGGTAACCAGTGCCAAGAGCAGAAGAGAACTGGAAAGTGGCAAGCTGCTGAGAAGTTAAGTACTGGTTCAAGGTTAGAGGTTTTGTTTTTGCATATGAATGTTTTTTCCCAAAAGAACTTCACCCTCTTCATTTTGGTGGTTCCACTGTCCTACTTTCTTAGCTCATGAGACCCCTTGGTTGCTTCACTTATCTCCCTCCTGAACTTGGACCTCCTGGTCAGCCATTTCAACTGTGACCTCTCTGGCCACAGCAATGCCTACATGGATCTGACCTTCTGTCATTGCAATCCCTAACCTGGCTCCTTCTTACTGTCTACTTTTTCTCCTGCTGGGTTGGAAAGCACTGATGACTGTGAGTCTACCGTGAACTCCCTCACTGCTAATTACTGACGCTTTTATTCATCCCTTGAATATCATATGAGCACCACCAGCTGCTCTAAACCTTTCCCCACGCTGCAGTGTCTGACATACTGCTCTTTCCCTGACTTTTCATCTGCTACATTACATAATGAATTCAATCTATATTAACCAACTCCTCTTGCTTCTATTTCATCCCAAAGCTACATCCTCAGTCATGTCCTCAGCACAAACTCTAATTCTCACTGGGACTGCACCTATGCACTACTTTCTCAGAGAAGGAGGAATTCTTCTCGTCTAAGCTAACCTTCCCTCTGTGCTTCTGATCCCATTACCTCCTGTCTACCCTGGGGTCTTGTTCCACCAACCATTCCTTCTTTCCTGCCTATATTCTTTTCTAGCTTCTTCACACCAAGACCACTAGCACAAACAAAACCATGACATGGTACTGAATTCTATAGACTCTAATTATCCCTCAAATCTGTCCTTCTCTCCTCCCTTCTACCTTCAAGACCTCAAAAATAATTTTTTAGACCTTTCTTCCTCTCCTCACTATCCAGGCGTCTATAAAATCTTGAAATCTGGCTTTATTTCCCCATTTATTGAAAATCACTCTCTTCCAAGTCACTGGTGATCTGACGACGACCAAATACACACCCCTTCACTCTAGGCTCTCTCCCCTTTGTCTAATCAGGACAGAAACTGTCCTTACTTCCCAAGACGCTCTTCTGCTTCACCAATCCCACTTCTCCCAACTGCCTTCCAAAGAAGTCGTCATCAAAACTCACATCTTATTCTTAGCCTTCTTCTAAGATCTCATTAATTACAGCTTCACTCAATCATGCCTATGCAGATAATTCTCAAACCCAGAAGTAATAAAGAGTATAGGGTGGAGATTTATGTGCATAGACGTGATGAGTAAAGCTGTATAACCACCACTCAAATCAATAATTTACCATCACCCAAGACAATTCCCTCTTGCCACTGGTCAATTCCCCCCCCCCCCCATAAACAGTAAAGAGACCACCACCTTCCAATTTCTCTTACTATGTATTTGTGTTGCCTTTCTAGAGCTTGATGTAAAGATAACCAACTGTACGGATATGCTCTTTTGCATCTAGCTTCTTCCACTCAGCACCATGTGTGTAAACTTTATTCACACTGGTGCATGTGGAAAGTAGTTCGTTCCTTTCTACTGCTGTGCTGTCTTCCATTCTATTGCTTTACCACAATTTGTTTGGGAGACATTCTCCTGCTGCTGGACATTTGGGTTGTTCCCACTTGAGAAAAAGTTGCTATGATAATTCTTGTACAAGTTATTTTACAGACATTTGTTTTCATTTTCCTTGGGCAAATACTTAGGAATGGAATTGCTGGGTAAGAGGTAGACGTACATTTAACTCGATAAGAAACTGAAAAACGGTTCTCTCAAGAACGTGGTTGTACCATGTTACACTCCCACCAGCAGTATATGCGAATACTTGTTGCTTCAAATCCTTACTGGCATTTAGTAGTATTATCAGCCTTTTAAATTTTAACCATTCTAGTTGACATGTAATGTTATCTCATTATAGTCTTTAATTTCTCTGATGACTAATAAGGTTGAATGATTTTTCATGTGCTTATTTGACCATTCATATATCTTCTTTTGTAAAGTGCCTGCTTCCAGTCTTTTGCCAATTGTTAAACTGGGTGGTTGTTTTTTTTTTTTTTTTTACTGTTGAATTTAACTTCTCTTTTGAATGGGGTTTGCTTTCATATCTTCAATGGCCAAAAGGTCATATCAAACTAAATGTCCTGGTGTTATCTCCAACAGCACCTTTAAAGTCTAATTTGTAATTTTTTAGTTGGGAACCAGACCTCTCTATTGCTGTCAACCACATCACAAATATTCTTCAATCGTGTTTGCTTTAAATCCTAACTCTTGAGGTTCTCCTCTTGACAGCCAGTCAATAAGAACTCTCGAGAGGTGGTAAATTATTAACATATAGGCTCTGGGACTGCAAGGGTCAAATCCAGACCCCACCACTTACTGGCTGTGTGACTTTGGACTGTGAGTCTTTCAGTGCCTAACTTCCAAGGTTTTTGTGATATTTAAATACACAAATCATATAAAGTACTTTAAATAGTACCCAACAAAAAGGGAGTACTCAATAAATACTACTTGTTATTTTCAGAATCAGAAATGCCTTTTACTTAAAATCTTATCTCATGATTCCAACAAATAACATTTTATTTTCTTTTATTTTTTAAAGTTTATTTGTTTGTTTTATTAGTACAGTTTATTTATTTATTTAGAGAGAGATAGAGACAGTGCAAGTGGGGAGGGGCAGAGAGAGAATCCCAAACAGGCTCCATGCTGCTAGCACAGGGCCCAACATAGGGCTCAAATCCACAAAACTGTGAGATCATGACCTGAGCCAAAACCAAGAGTGAAATGCTTAACCGAATGAGCAACCAGGTGCCCCCCAACAAATAACATTTTAATCTAAGCATTTAGCCTCTGACCTCTAGACAATTAAAACAGTCTATTAAATGGTCTCTTTCCTTCTCCTCTAATTCAGACCATGCATCCTTGCTGGATTTATCTTCCTTAAAAAAGTCCTTACACACATCACCACCTTTTGGTTCTCAGACACCCACTCCAAGAAATAATCTGAACCCTTTATCCAAACACTCAAGGTCTCTCACAACTGGTCCTTACATACACCTCTCAAAGATACACCTCCTACATATAGGACTATGGAAAGAATTCAAAAAGTATTCAAAAGATTATGCCTACAATAGAAAAAGTCAGCAGCAGCAATAAACATATTTTACTTAGGAAAAAGGAGGTAAATCTAATCAGCTAAGAGAAGTGAAAGTGGTTGCCTCTGATGAAGGGAAATGGGGGTGGGGTGGAGGATGGGGAACTTATCTTGTTTCTAACAAATGCTGCAGAATTATTTGACTTCTTACAGGGTATACTTTTAACTTTTTAAAAAATAAAACTTGGAAAAGTACAGACCAAGAGAGATGAAAAAAAAAAAAAACAAAGGAAGACTTGTTTATCAACTGAAGTGGAGAGCATAATGTGTCGGTTACTAAGGGTAATCCATAGACTTATGGAAGGAATAGTCGGGCACATCCATTTACCTAGTGCAGATACCCTATTTGTAGATGGAAGAGTTTGGGTTTTATCCAAAAAGCAATGGGAAGTGAAGGTAACTGAACACAGAAGTAATATAATACAAATAGTATCTAGGGATGATTAAACAGGAATTATATCAGAAATGCACTTGACTGGAAAAGAAATAGGGAGTGGTAAAACATGAGGTCTTCATAATTGAGACACGAGGTGATGAAAGCCCAGATTAGGGTGATGACTGTGGCAACAGAAGGATTTAATTTCAAGTCACTTTTTCAAGAACACAGGGTATGATTTGCTGGCCAACTAAATACGAAACTAAGGTAATTAAAAAAAAAAAAAAGGGAACACAACACCCTTTAACATAAAGTATGCACTAAAGGAATACTTATAAAGTGTAAAGAGTATGTCCCAGGTTGTAAACATTAAAGATAAACTTTAACGTATAGTTCTTAATATATAGTTTAATACTACTTATGTGGTTCTTTTTCATCTACGCCTCCAATTGATTTAAGACATTTCTGGTTCAGAATTCACTTAAAATCTTATACATATTTGGGGAGCCTGGGTGGCAAGTCGGTTAAGCATCTGACTCTTGATTTCGGTTCAGGTCATGGTCTTACTAAGTTTCATGAGATTGAGCCCATGTCGGGCTCTGCACTGACAGGGTAGAGCCTGCATGGGATTCTCTCTCTCCCTCTTTCTCTGCCTCTCCCCCTGCTCTCATGTGCATGCTCTCTCTTTCAAAATAAGTAAACATTAAAAACAATCTTATACCTATTTTTCACTACTTTATTAATGTTCCATGGATTGCATTTTTCACTTGTCTTTTCCTTCCTCACAGGCTTCATCTCCGAAACTGGCTGGCTGTCAGTCTCTTCTTTGCTTGCACCTACCTGAAGCTACGGTTTACTCTGTCTTTTTGTCCCCATTTACCCTAGATATTTTATATTAAAAATAAACTATACACATTGAACAATCCCAAAATTACATTTCAATTTCTATAAAAACAATGTGATCCAAACCTTTACCATCAAAAGTCTTGGCAAGAAAGAACAATTCAGAATATTCCCTTTTCACAGAAATGACATCTGACGTGTAACAGCCATTTCTAGTTGACTCATAAAATTACACCTTCAAGCTTTAAAAATATTCCATTGGGTAAAGACTTAACCTCTTGACCCCACTGCTCTTCTCAACTACTTCCTCATTTCTAGTCTCCCTTTTTGAAGGAGAAATCTTTCTAAGAGCCATGTCTTCTGCTTTCTCCATTTTTCTTCTATTTGCTCTTAAAGCCCTGCAATGTAGCTTTTGACCCACCCACTCCACCAAAACTGCTCTTACCAACTGCCAGATACAATGGTCAACTATCATTCTTCACCTTTCTTGATCTGACATAAATAGTCATTCACACCACCCTCCTGAGAACACTTCCTTCACTTCCTGGTTCCTTGGTAACCAGGACACTGCATTCTCTTGTCTCTTTTGCTGGCTCCTCCTATTTTCCGAGTCTTTAAATGTTTGAGGGCCTTAGGAATATGACATGGGTTTCTCCAATCATAGTCACTATTTAGGTGGTCTCCACCTAGCAAGAAATCCTACTGATTCTTCTTGCAAAACATACCGTGGATCTGACCCATAGCACTACGTGTATTGCCACTACCCTGCTGAGCCATTGTCATCTCTCACTTGGACTACTGGAACAGCCTCGTCTGTTTCTACTCTCGCTCACTACAATCCATTCCGAGCACAACAGCCAGAGTGGTGCTTTTAAAATGTCAAATTAGGAGCGCCTGGATGGCTCAGTTGGTTAAGTGTCCAACTTCAGCTCAGGTCATGATCTTGCAATTTGTCACTTCAAGCCCCACAATGGGCTCTGCACTGGCAGTGCAGAGCCTGTGTGGGATTCTGGCTCTCTCCTTTCTCTCTGCACCTCCCCCTCTCGTGTTTTTTTCTCTCAAAATAAATAAACTTGAAAAAAAAAAGTAAAATTAGATGCAATCACTTCTTTGCTCAATCCCCTCTAATGGTTCCCTAATTCTTTCAAGGTTAAGAGCCAAAGTCCTTATAATGGCCTACAAAGCCCCTATAGTGCACCACTCCTGCTTCCCATTTGCCCTTCTGATCTCATCTCCTACTACTATTCTTCCTCCCTGCTCACTCTTACTCTTCTCTCTTGCTTGCCTATATCTAGCCAGACAGGCCTCCCACTATTCCTTGAATATACCAAGCACACTGCTGCCTCAGGACCTTTGCATTTGGTCTCTGCTCTCCCTGGAACACACTCTTTCCCCATATCTACCTGACTGTAGTTTCTGGTCTCTGCTCAAATGTCAGTGTGGCCTTTCCTCATCACTCTATTTAACACTGCAATCAACTTCCCTACTCCCCAACGCCCCTTCCTTGTTTTCCTTGTTTTACTATTTCCATAACACTTACCACCATCTGATATGCTATACATTCTACTTAATTTCTTTATTTTATCTCTCCCCACACTAGAATGTAAAGTTCATAAGAGGGATTTTTGTCTGTTTTCTCCATTGTGGTATTCCTACCAGGTAGAACAGTATGTAACACACAGTTGGTTTTTGGTAGAGATTTCTTGAAAGACTGACTAAACTGAATAGATGAGCCAATATAAGACAGAGTAAGACAGAAATAAAAAGGAAAAGAACAGAAGACAGAAAAAAGGAAAAGAACAAGAAGAGAAGGAATGGAAGAAACTTGTCTTCCTTTTAAAATAGCTAAACTTAAAGATAATTTTGACAGGATTGGAGATTTCTGCTTTCATTCAAGATGGAGGAACAAGGACTGGATGTACCGAGACAATCCCCACAACAAATAAAAGACAAAGATATATGAGATACTGGTTTATAGCACACTGAACATCAGGCAAAGAAGAGTGATCCCTGAGAGGCAGAAAATAAGTGAGGTGAGACCTACGAATACCCTCAACTATGGCTTAAAAGAGGGTCTAGGCCACAGGGTAGGGAGGAGAACCCGAGGCAGCGCCCAGCAGAGTCCCTGAGCAAGGAGACAGACCTGAGAGTCTCAGGAGAACGAGGTGAATGGAGGTAACAAAACACAGAGTACCAAAGAAGAGAGTACACACACTGAGGAGCCCACAGCTTTGATCTGTGAGCATCCTGGAGAGGAGACATGGCACATGCATGTGAGAAAACTACCAAAACCCAGAAAAAGAACCATCTGTGAGGATTAGAGAGAACAGTGTCTGGTACCAGGAATGCTGCCTGTTCCTACTGGCCAGGCTAAAAAAAACACCCCAAATCCATGGGGCATCGGATAGAGGACTCCAAAGTGGGAAATAACGATACCTAGCGTGAGCACTGCTCCAATCATAAAAGGAAGATTCAAATGACATAAATTCTTTCCTAGTAACTTAACTGTGTCCCAGATCAAAGCTAAAGAAGAGATATAAGAATACAAAAACATATGGCAACCAGTAAGGTAAAAGTGACAATGTCTGACATAATCAAAGACTACCAGGCAGGTAAAGAAGTGGGAAAATCTGATCAAAACTGGGGAGAAACATTAACCATTGACAACAGATTCAGCACTGACAGAGATAGGAGAATTAGAAGACATGGGCATTACAAGTTATTAAAACTATACTCCAGATGTTAAAAAAAGACAACTAAAGACATGGTAGATCTAAAAAAGAAAAAAAAAACACAAGGCCTCAGTCAAGCTTACAGAGCAGGAAACTGCCACGTGTGACATGAAAAATACACTGGAAGAGAGTGACGGCAAATTAGACATCATGGAAGATCCGATGACTTCAAGACCCAGAAAGAGCAACTATCCAAAATGAAACAAAGGAATTTTTTTTACAAAGCCTTTACAAAGGAATGTACAAAACAAAGGCAAACAAAGGATTTTTTTTAAAAACAGAAAAAACATCATCAGTGAGCTGTAGAACAATTTTTAACAGCCTAACAGATGTATAATTGGAGTCTCTAAAGAGAAGGAAACAGGGGTGGCTCAGAAAAACTGGTCAAGAATGTAATGACTGAAACTTTTCTGAATTTGGTGAAAGCTGTACATTCACAGATCCAGGAAGTTCAATGAACAGAAGCATGAAGAAAACCACACAAAGGCGTATCACAACCAAATTGTTGAAACCTGTAATGAACAGAAAAAACTGGAAAAGCAGCCAGAGAACAGAGGCACATCACACACAGAGGAACAAAGAAAAAGACACAGCAGGTTTCTTGTCAGAAATGATGCACACGAGAACACAGTGGAGCAACATCTTTCAAGTACTGAAAGAGAAAAACCCAAGCTAGAAATATATACCCAATACAAATATCTTGCAAAAACAGACAAAGACTTTAGACATACAAAAACAAAGATTTCATCAGCAACAGACCTGCATTACAAGAAATGCCAAAGAAAATCCTTCCAACAGAAGACAAATGACACCAGATCAAGGTATGTATCTACACAAAGAATTGAAAATGAAAATGTGCATCTCTATAGATGGATGTAGCAATGATGAGTCCACTAGGAAATATGTAAGATTCAAAAAAAATTTTTTTAAATCTTTATTCATTTTTTTTTTCAACGTTTTTTTATTTATTTTTGGGACAGAGAGAGACAGAGCATGAACGGGGGAGGGGCAGAGAGAGAGGGAGACACAGAATCGGAAACAGGCTCCAGGCTCCGAGCCATCAGCCCAGAGCCTGACGCAGGGCTCGAACTCACGGACCGCGAGATCGTGACCTGGCTGAAGTCGGACACTTAACCGACTGCGCCACCCAGGCGCCCCATAAATCTTTATTCATTTTTGAGAGAGACAGACAGAGCGTGAGCAGGGGAGGAACAGAGAGAGAAGGAGACACAGAATCCAAAGCAGGCTCCAGGCTGTGAGCTGTCAGCACAGAGCCCGACGTGGGGCTCGAACCCACAAACTGCAAGATCATGACCTGAGCCAAAGCTGGACGCTAAACCGACTGAGCCACCCAGGCTCCCCAGAAATATCTAAGATTTTAAAAGACAATACCGAAATCTCTTTAAAACATAACTGACTTTTTAAACAAAAGTAACAACACTGTATTTTGTGTTTTATAAAATAAGGGATAAATAAAATATCTGAGAATAACATAAAGGCCAGGAGATAGAAAATAAAAGTATAGTACGTTAAGGCTCATAACGTATGTGAGGTGGCAAGTCATTACTTGAAGGTAGACTGTAAGTTAAAGACTTGTACGTAAATGTTCAAAGCAATTCATGTTTAACAGCCAAAACCAGAAACCAACCCATGTGTCTATTAACTCATGAATGGATACACTGGGATATATTTATACAATAGAAAGCCATTTCTAAACTACTTAGCAATAAAAAGAAATGATATGTTGATATACACAACAAAATGGATGAATCTTAAAATAATTACACTGAGCGAAAGATGCCAGACAAAAAAAAGCATATACTGAATGGCCACATTTATATAAAACTCAAGAAGACAGAAACTAACATACAGTGACACAAAACAGATCAGCAGTTGCTTGGTGGTGAGGTGGGCCAAGAGAAATTATAGAGGGGCACAAAGGAACTTTGGGAATTATGGGTACCTTGGCTGTGGTGATGTGCGTGTGTGTGTGTGTGTGTGTGTGTTTGTGTGTGTATGTTATGTGTGTGAAAACTTATTAAATTGTACATGTTAAATATATGCAATTTATTGTAGGTAAATAATTCCTCACAAAGGCTGTTTAAAAAACCATTTTGGATTTAAATGGGCAGGTTAGGGGCGCCTGGGTGGCTCAGTCAGTTAAGCATCTGACTTAGGCTCAGGTCATGATCTCATGGTTTGTGGGTTCAAGTCCCACATAGGGCTCTGTGCTGACAGCTCAGAGCCTGGAGCCTGCTTCGGATTCTGTGCCTCCTTCTATCTCTGTTCCTCCCCCGCTTGCACTCAGTCTCTCAAAACTAAATAAACACTAAAAATATATTTGTAATTTTTCAAGGGTTAGAATGGATCATAAAACCCAATTAATCAAATACTCTCTTAACAGAGATAAAGCAACCAAGTCCCAGAGAGGTATAGCGACTGGCCCAGGGTCTTACAGCTACAGTTGGGAGCTTTCTAAACCGTATGATCCACAACAGCAGGAACCATGTTATTTAGGTCACCACTATATCCTCTATACCTAAAACAATGCTGGGACGCAGTAGGAACACAGTAAGTATCTGTTGACTAATTTTGCCCCTGGAAGGAAAGGTAAAAAATGAAGATAAAAGGAAACATAAAAGGAAAGAAAATCCCCCTTGCAATATGACTCCAAGTTTCTTCCTGTCTGTGATTCTCCCTTCTCTCTCATGCAGATGACAAAATTAAGCAACAGCTTTAAAACATAAACATCATGAATACAAGAGAATAAGTTATATTCCACATCTTTGTCATACTAAATATTTTATTGTATTCTAATCCTTAAAAGGTTCTAGTTACCAACTCTTAAATGAGCAGGAAAATTAACAGAAAACACTACATTCGTGAAGATTAGTGACATATTCAAATTAAGAACAAATGTAAAGAACAGTGAAGTGCTTACCAAAAATCTCTCCATTTTTGGCATATTCTGTCACAAGGTACAACATATTTTTGGTCTCCATTACCTATTGATAAATAATTCCATATTAGTCTGACAGGAAAGGATTTTAATTCTACTCTAATTCAACATTCTATGGAATTACAAATAAAACTACTAATAAGAGTACCCAAGTTACGAATAATTCAGAAGGTGGCAAAGTTTACACGACTGACGGTATCTTTATGCTAACTCTTCTGTGAAAAATCTAGGTTCTTCCTTTTCCAGGTTTGGCCCATGGATCAGAGGAAGCGGCACTGCCCAGGCACCTGTTAGAAATGCAACATCTCAGGCCCCACCCCAGACCCACTGACACAGAATTCCCATTTTAACAAATTTTTTAAACAGAAAATGTGATTGTTACACACGTTCAAGTTTAAGAAATATTAATATAGATAGAAGGAGCTTTGAAGATCAACTTTTTATCACCTCACAGACTTTTCTAGCTTTGTGCTATCTGGTAGACTCTGATTGAGGAATAATAAAATAGAGCTCAGTTTATCTGGCCTATATCCTAAATAATCTGGCACAATAGGATGTTTCTCCTACTGTACTGCCATACTGTTATAAACTACTGTTATTTTAAAAACAGTCTTCAAAAGTTTCTTCATAACTTCACTGCTGTACAGTTTTATTTAAATTAGTTTTCCTAGGTTGGAAAAGGAAGCGTGTCAGTGTCATTGACTTGCTATTTCAAACTATAATGAGCCAAAAGGAAATGAATTGATAAGTTCAAAATGAGTGAATTTTAGATTTTCTGTAACACTATCTTTTAATGTACTGGCACAAGCTAACAGTGAAAATTTAACTGCCATCTACTCAAAGGCTGAAGACTAATTTTGCTCTAACATGTAGGTTTAGGACTATTCCCAATCAGGCCAGAAAAGAGCTATCTACAATTTGCATCTAAATAAGCCAAATAGTAAGTCAATTTAACTGATTATTTAGCTCAAATAAAGATGGAATTGTGTGAAACATGGTAGTTGTAGCCTCAGTTTAGCTTATGGTTCATCAGACTTCTAAGATGTGATTAGTTTCTTATAAGTATTCTCTTTAGGAATTAAAAAAAAAAAAAAAAGGCTTAAAGGGAGAAATACTGTGATATAAATATGACCTAAGGCGCCATGTGCAGTTTTAGAACTTTGGGAATTGTTTTGAGTGGCACATCATAGCCTCTCCTTCTAATGGTAACACTAATGGTCTCCACACCTTTTTAATTGCAAATCTCTATCAATAACCAATCGTCTAGCCAGACACATATGTACATAGGCATGTACATGTAAATATATACACCTACCCGTGTATGTTTATATGAACATAAAGAGACACAAATTACATACTTGTGCTGCATAATTGTATAAACACATTATATACACGATAAAGTGCACACAAGAAGATAAATACAAAAAATACACATAGTTAGACGTTCTGATATTTTCTTATGCCCAAGGGACACTTGTGCTAACCCATGTGAGTATACACAGTGGTGGGCCAGTATCAGCTCTCTGTAGGGGGGAAAATAAAATGGCCCTGACTTGTGAACAGCTTCCTGTGGTATAAATACTCCCACCATTGCCAATTTTGCGCCACTAACATGCTATTAATTGACTCACAAAACTTCTGAAAATGTTATAGCTATTACAAGCCAGTACAGGCTGAGGACAGCATACCACTGGGTGCACACATCACACCAGGGAGACACGAGTCATAGGCTAGCAGAGTGTAACATTTTAGCTTAAAAATATTTTCCAATATAAAAATTCTACATATTAACAAATAGAAATGTTAAAAAAATGTTTTGTATTACATTGTCATTCTTCAACATGAATTACTCTTTAAAAATCGGAGAAAATCTTCCTTTTAAAAAACACAGCTTATACTTTAAATGGGTATAGTTATTTTACAAAATTTTATCTCAACAAAGTTGATTTTTAAAAAAAAAAAAAAATGGCTCATTTACTTTATCTGACAAAATAACCCAAACAAAATATATGACTTGGTTCTAAGTATTACCAAGTATGCCACTAGGTAATATGCTATTTTAACCTTTGTATTTCAAAAAACATAAAGTGTTTTTTTTTTAAATAAGCAAAACTGCCATATCCCCATTAATGGTTCCACCACCAAAAGACAACAGGCTTAAGTATCAGAAAAGCAAAACTACAAACTTTTGAATTAAATACCTTACAGTCTCAGAGACAACTTAAAATTAAGCTACTAGTTTTTTACTTCCTAGTTTTTTATTAAAATACAAAAAATGGGTGTACCCAGCTTAACGAAACCATATAATCATCTTTTTTTTAATAGACTGAAAAAACTCACACAAAAGAGAAAAATGATGCAAAAGAGAGAATGGGTTGTGAGAAGCATGGAGAAGAATAAGGTTAAGTCCTACCTGGTAAAGTTTGATGATATGAGGGTGGTCTAACATTTTCATTATTTGTACTTCTCGGTAGATTTTCTCAAGGTTCACTGCATCCAGCTGAGATTTATCTATTATTTTTATCGCCACCTGCATCCCGGACACAAATAAATACAATTAGTATGTGATGGTTAATATTTTCTAGTTAAGAATCTTTTAAATATACGACACCTGCCTCATCCGCTCAAGCTCTGTCCTCCCTCCTTTCAAAATAAACAAACATTTATAAAAAAATTAAAAATACAGCACCCCTGACACTTTGCCTGTAGGTTGCTATGACAACAAAAACTAGTTTAAATTCAATGCTCATTCAACAAATGTTTCTTAAACATCTACCACATGTGAGGCACTGCGGTAGATTTTGTTTAGGAGTATCTTTAGTGTGCCATGACAAATAACCCTGCAAAGTCGCTTTAATAAAATATATTTCTCTTTTAGTGTAACTGTAATGTTTTACTCTACTTATAAACTGAAGAAATAAAATCTCAGCAGCTTCAACCAGTTATCTCGCTGCAAAGTACCTCTAAACAAATGATCAGCCGAGTAGAAGGCAATTTCTGCTGTATTGAAACAATTTTTCTAGAAAAGTGATAGATTCCAAAGAATGTAGACATAGCTTTGGTTGGGCGGTGGTGGGGGAGCTAAATATAAAGTATTACAATCAATTTATATGAAAGATACCAACTGGATTCAACTTTGTTTTAAAAATCGAAGCACAGGGGTGCCTGGGTGGCCCAGACGGTTAAACATCAGACTCTTAATTTCAGCTCTGGTCATGATCTCTCGGTTTGTGAGTTAGAGCCCCTGCATTGCCATCCCCCGCCCCCCCATCCTGCTCACAGTGTGGGGCCTGCTTAGGATTCTCTCTCTCCCTGCCCCTCCCCTCCCTACCCTGTGCTCTCTCAAAATAAGTAAACTTAAAAAAAAAAAATTGAAGTCCAAAAACTCATCTGTTAGTAATTACACTAGCTTTTCACTTCCTTAAAAGAATCTGATTTTTAAACAATGTAGCTTCTTTCTAGCACAACTAGATAAGAACTCAAACCACCCCAAGGTTAATAATTTGAAGGAACTGCATTTGAAGGTGAGTAACTAGGTAGGTCAGAAATCAAGAATCATGTACTTTTTTCTACGCAACCTAAGAAGAACTAATTTTTTAAGAAATAGTAGCTATTTGGTTAGGAAATAAGCCGTCCTGATTTAACTAAAATTTTCAGATCAGTGGGAACCACCCAAACCTTGATTATAACAAGTTCTGAAGAAACTCTAAAATGCACTTGGAGCACCTGGGTGGCTCAGTTGGTTGAGCATCTGACTTCGGCTCAGGTCATGATCTCATGGTTTGTGAGTTCGAGTCCTGCGTCGGACTCTGTGTTGACAGCTCAGAGCCTGGAGCCTGCTTTGAATTCGGTGTCTCCCTTTCTCTCTGCCCCTCCCCTGCTTGCTGGTGTGCTCTCTCTCAAAAATAAACATTAAAAATAAATAAATAAAATGTACCTCACATTCTACCAAAATGTATTCTGAACATAACTCAGTTTTATGTTACTTTTCAAGGCAATTATTAATATCAGTTATTGTATGTGATATAATAAATAGTTCAATACTCCTATAAGGTATCCAAGAAAATAGGACTGAGCTTGTCAATTCACTTAATTCCTTCAAACTCCTGTTTATACGGTTAGTTTTTTCTTCTTTCCTATGGCTGCTTTGTCCTTTGCTCTTGCCTTTTAAACCTCTACTATAAGGTTTATTTCTTACCCTTCTGGATTTCTAATCTGCTGTCCACAACTTACTTCCTGATTTGAATTAATTGTAACCCAGAGAAGAACTCAAGCCTCCTAGGGGAAATCAGATTACTAAATATAATGTATCAAATTAAATTTATTGCTGAAGAAGAAAGGGGGCAGGTCCCTCTCTAGACAGTAAAGTGCGTCCATTCTGTGATAATTATTTTATGTTTGATGGTATATTATTTATTTCTACAATCAAAATATTCTAGAAAGTAAAACATGCTAACATATGCTAGAGAAGGAGACTGATCAATATTGTACTTGATATTAGGGACATTACTGGACCACCTCAAACCTAAATAGATTTAAAGCGACCCCCTCCCTCCTCAATCTTACAATACAGTATTATCAGTTACTTTGGGTAAGTGCTGCCACATAAAAGGATAAGTGTGTATTTTTATTTCCCCAATATTATTCCTTAGGAAGGTAATATGAAGTTTCACACATGCTTCTTTTGAGGAAAATGTCTTGTCCTCCAATTTCTAGAGGATGTCTAGATACCTGTACCCACACCAACAAAAAACTTTTATAATGAAATGCGTTAGAACCAGCTAATAAATAGAAAATGAGTATCTTGATTATAATAGCTTTAACATTATGTTAAAGAAAAAATTTACACACTAAATTCCAATTAAAGCAAGGTATTACCAAGAGATACCTCATACTCTTTTGAAATCCTGGCCTCCAACAATGAAAAACTGAAAAATATATAAGGTATGTAAATAAACTTTAATAATAAGTCATAAATCTCAGGGGGTGCCTGCGTGGCTCAATCGGTTAAACATCTGACTTCGGCTCAGGTCATGATCTCATGGCTCCTGAGTTCAATCCCCCCATTAGGCTCTGTGCTGACAGCTCAGAGCCTGGAGCCTGCTTTGGATTCTGTCTCCCTCTCTCTCTGCCCCTCTCCTGCTCATGCTCTATCTCTCAAAAATAAACATTCAAAAAATAAAAAATAACAAGTCATAAATCCCATTATTTAACTTTTCTCAACCAAAAAATTCTTAAATGAAAAAATATCATTCTTTCTTCTATTTTGTTTTGTAAGTATATGGACCACACTTCTATACACTTACAGCTTTGACCTGTGATCCCTTGCTTGTAAGGTTGCTGTAAGGATTATGAAAACATAAAGCACTAAAGAAAAAGTAGAGCATGTGTCAGCATGCTCCTTTTAATTGTTAGGAGTAGTCTAACTGCTACGACAAGTAGACCGCAAAATGTACAGAGATTCCAATACAACAGAGGCTTATTTCTTGCTCATGTAGCACAACTGGATGGGTGCAGATGCCTCCAAGCAGGTTAAAGGAGGCTTCACCACCCTTAAAGCCTTCCACAGTTACCCCAGGACTGTCTCCATTCCAACCTGGAGACAGAAGGAGAGAGGAGAAAAAAGCTTGGGGAGCCCTCACGATAGGTTTTTAAGGGTTGGGCCTGAAGTGGCACACATTATTTCTATTCACTCCATCGGTGAGAACTCAGTCACATAACCGCAACTAAATGCGAAAGAGGCCAGGACACAGTCCAGTGATAGGTCCAGGAATAAGAGGAAACATTGGATTCTTGGTGACTAGCTAGCAGGCTCTGGCATATCCTTCCAGGTAATTTCTCAACAATGGGACTCATTACCAAGTACTTCCCAGATAATAATGATCATGAGTTTCACAACTGTACAGTACTTTTTAATTTCACAAGATACTTTAACATATTTTATCTCATTTATTTCTCAACTTTGTGAAGTAAATGGAAAAAGCAGTGCACCCATGAGTAGATGAAACTGAGGTTCAAAAGATGTCACATATCTACAAAGGTCCTAAAGCTCAAGTGAATTAATGGGAAAAAAAACACAGGCCTTCTAACTTCAAGTTCAGTCTTTTTACTTTTTTTTTTTTTTAATTAAAAAAACTTTTTTTAACATTCATTTTTTTTTTTGAGAGAGAAAGATGGAGCATAAGCGGGGGAGGGGCAGAGAAAGAGGGAGTCACAGATTCTGAAGCCGACTCCAGGCTCTGAGCTCAAACTCACAGACTGCGAGATCATGACCTGAGCTCAAGTTGGATGCTTAACCAACTGAGCCACCCAGGTGCCCGGAGTCTTTTTACTCTTTTAAAGAGCCTATTAGACACACATTCACTGAGCACCTGTTGTGTGCCTGGAATAATGCTTAGTATACAAAAATCAAAGAGATGTGATTCCTACCCTCAAGGAATTTAATAGACCTGTGAGAACAAAGAGAACATGTTTTAGAAAACAAATTTTATCAACAAAAAAATCTGCACTTGGGGATTTTCCCAATGTGTATAAAAGTTCCAACATACAAAAAGGTTGTGTGCCAACAGCTCATTTAAAAAAAAAAAAATTTTTAATGTTTATTTATTTTTGAGGCAGAGAGAGACAAAGCGTGAACAGGGGAGGGTCAGAGAGAGAAGGAGACACAGAATCTGAAGCAGGCTCCAAGCTCCAAGCTGTCAGCACAGAGCCCGACGCAGGGCTCAAACTCATGAACCACAAGATCATGACTTGAGCCCAAGTCGGATGCTTAACTGGCAGAGGCACCCAGGCACCCCAGCCAACAGCTCATTTTAAAGATAACTAATAACTTAGAATTCTGGGATCTTACTGTCTGCATCCCTTTTCTACTTAGCTCTGAACAAAGTACCGAGGACAAAATCTATATGGTCACAACAAAATCAAGCAAGGGACTCTAAATTGAGGGATTCCTTTTTTGTTGTTATTCAACTAGCCAAATCCTATATATGCATCAATGTATTTTTAAAAAAATAAACCTTGGGGCACGTGGGTGGCTCTGTCAGTTCAGCAACTGACTGCGGCTCAGGTTACAATCTCAAGGTTTTTCAGTTCAAGCCCTGTATCGGGCTCTGTACTGACAGCTCAGAGCCTGGAGCCTGCTTCAGATTCTGTGTCTCCCTCTCTCTCTGCCCCGCCCGTTTGCACTCTGTCTCTCTCTCTCTCAAAAATAAAAAAAAACATTAAAATAAATAAATAAATAAACCTTTAGTGAGTTATAAAGATAGAAAAATTTATATTCCTTCTGCTAGGAGACAAAAGGAAGGTTTCCTATACAATTCTGGAGGGCTTACATATAACACTGAATATTCAACCTCAGAAGTGGAACAACATGAATTAAAAACAATAAAATACCTAATAAGTTATGTAGACTATATCTCAAAAAATACCTCTCATTTCCTCCTATATTTACAAAAATTAAAAAGTAAACACTCTTGTAAGCTAAGGTTCAATAAGATGGCCTCTTTTATACATTGCTGGTATAACCAAAAAATAGGTTTTAATTTTTCTGAAAGGTAATTTGACATTTTTTATCAAGAACCTTAAAAATTATCCATCCTGAGGGAGTTCTAGAAAGATGGTGAAGGATCCTGAGCTCACCTTGTCCCACACATATACGAAGGTAACAGCCATATCTGTGCAACTACCTTTGAAAACCACCTAAACACTGGCAGAAAAATCAGACAAGGGATTCACAAAATAAAAGGATGTAAAATAGAATATCATAAACATAAAATGTGTTGGGGGGGCGGGGGGGGGGAGAGAAAAATGTAGTGCTGTAAGAATGGGCTCAAACTTAAGCAACCATCAACTAACTTAACATACACTGCTATCTGTATAAGGTGTTTTTTTATGAATCTAATGCTAACTATAAATCAAAAACCTGTAACAGACAAAAAATAAAGAGAAAGGAATCCAAGCATAATACTAAAGAAACCACAAGGGAAGAGAGCAAAACAAGAAGGAACAGAGAAGAACTACAATAATCGTAAAACAAGTAACAAAATGGCAGTAAGTACCTACCTATTGATAATTATAAATGTAAATGGGTTATTTCTCCAATCCAAAGACACAGGATGACTAAAAGGATAAAGCAAGACCCATCTATATGCTGCTTACAAGAGACTCACTTCAGACCTAGAGATACATGCAAATTGAAAGGGAAGGGATGGAAAAAACATTTATCAGGCAAATGAAAGCAAAAAGAAAGCTGGGGTAGCAATAGTTACATCATACAAAACAGACTTTACAATACAAACTGACAAGACACAAAGAAAGACAGTATATAATCATGAAGGGAACAATCCAAAAATAGAATATAATAATAAGTATTTAAGCACCCAACATGAAAGCACTCAGATACACGAAGCAACTATTAACTGACATAAAGGAAAAAATCAATAGTAATACACTAATAGTAAGAGACTTTAACACATACATCAATGGACAGATCATCCAAACAGAAAATCAACAAGGAAACACTGGCTTTGAATGACACACTAGGCCAAAGGGATCTAACAGATACATTCAGAACATTTCATCCCAGAACAGTGGAATACACAATCTTTTCAATTGCACATGGAACATTCTCCAGAACAGATAACATGTTAGGCCACAAAACAAGTCTCAACAAATTAAAAAAGAATGAAATCATATTATGCATCTTTTCTGACCAGAGGGGTATTAAACTAGAAATCACACACACACACACACACACACACACACCTGAAAAGAACACAAATATATGGAAGCTGAACATGTTACTAAACTGTAAATGGGTCCAACAATTCATCAAACAGGAAATGAAAAAATGCATGGAAACAAATGAAAATGAAAACACGATGGTCCAAAATCTTTCAGATGCAACAAAAGCTATTCTAAGAGGAAGGATTACAGCAATACAGGTCTACCTCAAGAAGCAAGAAAAATCTCAAACAAAAACCTATACTTACACCTAGAGAAGACAGAAAAAGAACAAAACCCAAAGCCAGTAGAAGTGAAAAAAATAATATAGAGCAGAAATAAATGAAATAGAGACTACAAAAACTCTATTACATCAAAGTGAAACCAGGAGCCACTTCTTTGAAAAGATCAACAAAACTGACAAACTTTTAGCCAGACTTAAAAAAAAAAAAAAAAAAAAAGGGCTCAAATAAGTAAAATCAGAATTGAAGGAGGAGAAATAACCATCAGAGAAATACAAAGAATTATAAGAGATTATAAAAAGTTTTAGGCCAACAAATTAGACAACCTAGAAGAAATGGATAAATTCCTACAAACATGTAACCTTTCAAAACTGAATCAAGAAGAAACAGAATATTCAACAGACTGATAACTGGCAATGAAATTCAATCAGTAAATCAACAACAACAACAACAACAAAACTCCCCCCCCCCCAAAAAAAAGTCCAGGACCAGATGGGTTCATAGGTGAATTCTACCAAACATGTAAACAAGAGTTCATAATACCTATTCCTCTCAAACTATTCCAAAAATAGAGAATAGGAAGGAAAACTTCCAAATTCATTGTAAGAGGCCACATTACCCTGATACCAATACCAGATAAAACACACTACAAAAAGCAAACAAACCAACATACAAAAACTACAGACCACTATCTCTGATGAACACAGATGCAAAAATATTCAAAATATAAGCAAATCAAATTGAACAATACATTAAAAAAAAAAAAAATCATTCACCAGGGTACCTGGGTGGCTCAGGTGAGCATCTGACTAGGCTGAGCATCTAACTTCAGTTCAGGTCATGATATCACGGTTTGTGAGTCTGAGCCCTATACTGCTGTCAGGGCAGAGCCTGCTTCGGATCATCTGTCCCCCCCCCCCCCCCTCCCCGCCCCTCCCCTGCTTGCATGGTCTCTCTCAAAAATAAATAAATATTTTTAAAAAATCATTCAGCATGATTAAGTGGGATATATTCTAAGGATGCAAAGGTGGTTCAATATTTGCAAATCAATCAAGGTGATACATCACATTAACAAGAGAAAAGATAAAAACCATATGATCATCTCAAAAGACGCAAAAAATGCATTTAGCAAAATACAACTTTCATTCATGACAAAAACTCTCAACAAAATAGGTTCAGAGGGAACTACTTCAATATAACAAAGTCCATACACGACAAATCCACAGCTAACATCATACTCAGTAGTGAAAAACTAGGAGCTTTTCCTACAAGATCAGGAACAGGACAAGCATGTCCACTCTTAACCACTTTTAGTCAACATAGTACTGGATATCCTACTCACTATAATCAGACAAGAAATAAAAGGCATCCAAATTCATAAGGAAGGAGTAAAACTTTATTTGCAGATGACATACTTGAAATAGAAAACTCTAAAGACATCACCAAAAAACTACTACAACTGATACATGGATTCAGGAAAGTCACAGGATATATAATTAATATACAGAAATCTACTGAATTTCTATGGCTAATAATGAAATATCAGAAAGAGAAATTAGGAAAACAATCCCATTTACAATTGTACCAAAAAGAATAAGATACACAGGAATGAACTTAACCATGGAGGTGAAAGACCTGTACTCCAAAAAGTATAAAACAGTGATGAAAGAAAAACTGAACACAACAAACAAATGGAAAGATACTCCACACTTGTAGATGGGAAGAATCACCATTAAGCTGTCTATATTATCCAAAGCAATCTATAAATTTAATGCAATCCCTATCAAAGTACCAGTAATTTTTTCACAGACCTAGAACAAAAAAAACACTAGAATTTGTATGGAACCATAGAAGACCCCAAGTAGCCAAAGCAATCTTAAGAGAGAAAACAAAGCTGGAGGTATCACAATCCCAGACTTGAAGATATATCACGAGGCTCTAGTAATCAAAACAGTATGGTACTGGCACAAAAACAGACACATACACCAACAGAACAAAACAAAAGCCTAGAAATACACCCAACAACTCTACAACAAAGGAGGCAAGAATATACAACGGTGAAAGGATAATCTCCAACAAATGGTGCTGGGAAAACTGGACAGCTACATGCAAAAAAATGAAACTGGATCACTTTCTAACATCATACACAAAAACAAAACTCAAAATGGATTAAGTCCTAAATGTGAGACCTGAAACCATAAATATCTTAGAAGAGAACACAGGGAGTAATTTCTCTGCAATCAGCCATAGAAACATTTTTCTAGATAGGTCTCCTTTGGCATGGGAAACAAAAGCAAAAATAAACTATTAGGACTATACCAAATAAAATGCTTTTGTACAGCAAAGGAAACCATCAACAAAACAAAAAGGCCACCTACTGAATGGGAGAAGATATTTGCAAATGAGGTATCTGATAAGGGGTTAATATCCAAACTATACAAAAACCCCATACAACTCAACACCAAAAAAAACAAACCAATTAAAAAGTGGGCAGAGGACCTGAATAGACATTGTTCCAAATACAACATCCAGATGGCCAACAGACAGATGAAAAGATGCTCAACATCAGTCACCATCAGGGAAATGCAAATCAAAATCAAAATGAGTTATTACCTTACACCAGTCAGAAGAGCTAAAATCAAAAAGACAAGAAATAACAAGTGTCGGTGAGGATCTGGAGAAGAAAGGAAACTTCGTGCACTGTTGGTGGGAATATAAACTGGCAAGGCCACTGTGGAAAACAGTATGGAGGTTAGTCAAAAATTAAAAATAGAAACACCATATGATCCAGTAATTCCACTAATGGGCATTTACCCAAAGAAAACAAAAACACTAATTGGAATAGATACATGTAACCCTATGTTTAATGCAGCATGATTTACAATAGCTGAGATATGGAAGCAATGTGTCCATCAAAAGATGGATAAAGAAGATGTAGTATGTGTGTGTATATGTAAAATGGATTATGCAGCCATAAAAAAGGATGAAATTGGGGCACTTGGGTGGCTCAGTGGGTTAAGCATCCAACTTTTTTTTTTTTTTTTTCCCAATGTTTATTTATTTTTGGGACAGAGAGAGACAGAGCATGAACGGGGGAGGGGCAGAGAGAGAGGGAGACACAGAATCGGAAACAGGCTCCAGGCTCTGAGCCATCAGCCCAGAGCCTGATGCGGGGCTCGAACTCACGGACCGCGAGATCATGACCTGGTTGAAGTCGGACGCTTAACTGACTGCGCCACCCAGGCGCCCTGAGCATCCAACTCTTGATTTTGGCTCAGGTCCTGATTTCATGGTTTGTGGGATCAAGCCCATGTCCAGCTCTGCGCTGACAGGGCAGAGCTTGCTGGGGATTCTCTCCTTCCTCGTATCTTCCATCATATCTCCAAATACGATACGACTCCACTCATAAGTGGAATCCAAACAAACCAAAAACAAATGAACAAAAAGCAAAATCAGACCTACAGAGAACAAACTGATAGGTGCCAGAGGGGAAGAGGGTGGGGCATTGGGCAAAATGGGTGAAAGAAAGAGGGAGAAACAGGCTTCCAGCTATGGAATGAATAAAACATGGAAATAAAAGTCACAGTATAAGGAATACAGTTAATGATACCGTATTGATGATGTAATGGGGCAGATGGTAGCTATACAAGATAAATGTAGCATAATGTGTAAATATGTCAAATCACTAAGTTGTACACTTGAAAGTAATGAAGCATTGTGTATCAACTACACTCAAATAAAAAAAATTAAAATCAAAAGATAAAAGTACACTTATTGTGATGAACGCTGAGTAATGTATGAATTGTTGAATCATTATTAAATGCTACACCTGAAAGTAATAACACCATGTTAACTACACTTAAGAAAAAAATCACACACAGTACTTAGCTTAAGGATTCTACTTCTGAGAAATTATTTGAAGGAAATAATCTAAAACGATGATAAAGATTTATTTGTAAATATATTCAGTGAATATTATTTGTAATATAGAAACAGAAACAGTAAGTGGGAAATAATTATTCAAGTTATAGTAAGCTTATCTTATGACTGTTACACAACTATTATAATAGTTCTTAAAAATATAGACAAGTGCTTAGACTAAAATTTTAAATTAAAAAGATTATATTTAGGGGTGCCTGGGAGGCTCAGTTGGTTAAGCATCCAACTTCGACTCAGATCATGATCTCATGGTTTGTGGGCTTGAGCCCCATGTCAGGTTCTGTACTGACAGCTCAGAGCCAGGAGCCTGCTTCAGATTCTGTGTCTCCCTCTCTCTCTCTGTCCCTCCCCAACTCATGCTCTGTCTCTGTCTCTCAAAAATGAACAAAAATGTTTAAAAAAATGTTTAAAAAAAAACTGGTATATAAGTGAATTCTCAACAGGAGGTATGTATAAAAAAAGACCAGGGAAAATTAGATACAAATATGACAAAAATGTTATCAGTGTGTGAAAAACATTGGGGATTATTTTATTTTTCTGCTTTATATTTTTTGGAAAATTTTTCTTCAATGAGCATGAATTACTTTTCTAATAGGAAAAACAGAAAAAAATGAAATGATTTTGTTTATCACATATGCTAACTTCCCCATCTGTGAACTATCAGTCATTTTGTTTTCTAAATTCTGTATAAAATGGGTATTTCATAAAATTTAAACATTAAAAGATTATATATAGAAAAATGTTTCCAACAAAGTAAAAGCAATATGTATATAAGGAATAACGTGTAAAATACAAATTTGTACAGAAGATAAGTAATTAAATGCAAGAGCAGAAAGGAAACAGTGTTAAGCTGATGGATGAAAGACATTTTTTCACTTTTCAAAATGCAATTTAATGGTAATGTTATCCAGTCTTTCTGATAATTTAACAAAAATTATTTTTCACTTCTCATTAAAGAAATATTCATCTTATGCACTTAAAGAAGCCACACATACAAAAGTAACTTTAGGGGAATTTACAAGGAAGTTACACAATAAGAGCTATTCTTCTAGTAACAAATCAGAAGGGATTAACCTATGTTTACTGTCTCAGGTAACATTTGCCTCAGCACTATTTACCACTAATATACCAATTGTATACAGTTCTTCTGAAGTACCAAAGAGCATTATTCTTACCATATAAATCTTTGAAATTAAACATTAAATGCACTTTACAAGCTTATATATCAAATCATGGGTGGAATCAGAACATTTGGCTGACAAGTCAACATGACTGAGTGGTCCCACAGTGAAAGGGTTTCTGAAAGCAGTAAAAGTCAGTAGTAAAACTAACATGGAGTTCTCTACCTTTTAAGTTTAAATAAATTTGACTTTTTTCCAACTTAAAATTTGACTTTTAAGGTATGAGAATTTATATAATGAAATAAATTCTCATGAAGATTTAATTTGACTTTTCTAATGGTGGGTAAGGAAAACAGATTGGAGAAAAGGTAAATGTCACTACATTTTTAGATCCATAGAAATTGAACCGAGGATTATCATGACTATAAAAGAAATGATTAAAAATATTCTGTCTTAAAAATTATTTAAACAAATCAAAAAAATGGCAACTCAATTTTAAACAATGGGCCAAAGGATAAAAATGCAATTTACAAAAAAAATAACATATCTTATAAAAACCATGTAATTGGGGTGCCTGGGTGGCTCAGTCAGTTATCGTCTGACTTCGGCTCAGGTCATTATCTTAAGGCTCGTTAAGTTCGACCCCCTGTCAGGCTCTGTGCTGACAGCTTTTCCAAGCCTGGAGCCTGCTTTGGATTCTGTGTTTCCCTCTCTCTCTGGTCCTCCCTGTCTGCCCACCTGCTCACTTTCTCTCTCTCTCTCAAAAATAAATAAAACATCAAAAATAAAATAAAACCATATAATCAAAGTAAATAAAAAATATTAAATCAGATATGTGAATTCGAATAAAAAATATTATTTTCCCCTATCAACTGAGAAAAATGTTAAAAATCAATATTCCTGGCAAATGATTTCTTCCTGGTGACACTTAACAGGTGCTACTTTTCTAGAGGGTAATTTGGCATCTCATGCTGTAACATAGATGTAAGGACATACTCCTTGACCTAGGAAAGTACATTACCATGGGATTACTCTGAGGGAAAAATCCGATAAGCACACAGAGATAGATATAGATACAGATATATAAATATACAGGAATGCTTTCTGAACCATTATCTTATAAAGTAAAACAGCAAGAGAGGGAAATAATCTAAATGTTCAATAATAGGAAATTGATCAAATAAAATACAGTCATATGTAAGGATACTAACTAGCCACGCTTTAGACTTTTTTTTTTTCTTTTAACTTGGGGAAATGGTAAGTCATTAAGTAAAAAAAAACCATGTATAGACAATATCAATTTCATTACTAACATATGAGATATATGTGAACAACTAAGAGGATATGAACCAAATATTAATAGCGGTGATGTCCTGGTCTGGATGGTGGCATTAAAGATGTTTATTTTCTTCTCTTTTCAACAATGTCTCCAATGAGCATGTGTTCGTTCCTTATGTTACTGGGGAACACACATAAATACTATGCCTATCTTAGAGAAGAACTTAAATTTTAGCATCATTTTTCAGTCTAATTCATCCAAAATTTATCACTTTAACTGTTAAAGTGTTTTTAAATGTTTTTTAAAATGATCTTCTGATGAAATCCCCAAAAGTAATTGTCGTTCATTCTTTTGAAAATCTCAAACTAGATATATACTGGCTATTTCTCTTTGAAGGGTGAGAAAGCATTCTCCACAAACCTTCTGTATAAAGGCATACAAATACATTAAAAAAAAAAAAAACTTTTTTCAAAAATATGGATGTAGAAGGTGAAAGAAGGGCTAGGTACACTAAATAGCAAAGAATGATCTTAGTGAATTTCTGGACTCCACTTGGCTCCAAGGAAACTGCCTCTGCCATCGGCAGTGGCCCGTAAGTCATATGTCATCATATGAATCCAGGAAGAGAGGCCAGTTTCAGTTATTTCCAAATAAATGTTTTCTTAATTGCCTGATATTGAGATAGAATTTCCCAGGAGAATTAGAATCAGAACACATTAAACTCTGTTAAAGTTAAAAATTTCTACAGAATATAAAAATTTACACAATTTCTATTTTGGATGTTTGTCCCCAACTACTCCCTCAAAAGAACAGATCATTTTGAGCAATATTTAGCAGAATAATTTGCCAACTATTACTTGCCTGGGGTGCCAAGAAACTAGAGAACAGTTTCTAATAAAGCATATATATTCCACGACAAATGTAATTTTCGTTTCAACACACTATAAAGACCATACATAGGCCCAGATATAAATACTAGTGATAATACTATTTGGTAAAAACAAGTCCTTCTGTTGTACATAGTACTGCTGCTAAACATGGAATATTTCACCGCACAAGATTATTACTAAGACTATTGAGAGGAGTCTTAAAACTTTAAAGCAAAATATAAAATTCAAATGTATTAAAAAAAAGTTAAGTTCTCTTCTTCAAGAAACATTGTGATCAGAGTATAATATCTTCTCTTGTTTCTACCCTTGCTCTAAAAATGCAATTTTGACAATTTAACTATTTGGAAAGCTATAAAAATATATTTTAAGGTAGTACAGAATTATGCCTAAACTTAAAAGCCCCAAAATGCACACAGACAGCTTTTCAGTGAAAACAAACAAACAAACAAACAAACCAGTTTTCAGGCTGTCCTTGCTATCAGTTTTGCATTCCAGGTTCTCTTAAGGATAAGTAAGTAGCCCAACACTGAATTTCAGAACCTCTGTGAAACAGCTTCAAGATTCCACAAACCACACACTTACATGCTCTTTAGCTAAAGCAATACAAGAGGAACGGTATTGAGGGAAATTTAATTATCTGTCACAGAAAAAAATCTGACAATAACTAATGGTTATTTGGGGGTGGTGATATTATGGTATGGCAATAATTCTTTTCATTATCTATACTTAAAAATTTTTCAATTATAAACATGATTGATTTGATAATACATATTACTTTTTAATGTGAAAATAGTATCTTCTCACTTGGTAATTTCCCCTCTAGGAATTTACCTCCAAATTTCACTACCCACTCCTGCTCCCTCCCCCAGGAAAAAATGCACAGAGTTACATATACAAAGATTATTCACTGCAAATTATTTACTCTAAGTGAAAACTGGAAATTACATAATGTTTAATAAGAAAATTGTTAAATAAGAGGATTCATCCACTAGGTGAAACACTATGCAGCTATTAAAAATATTTTATGAAGTTAGATGTATTAAGCAAAATATGCTATAATGATAAATGGAAAAAAGGATACAATTTATATAAGTGTATATAGTATACAATCTCATCTATGGAAAAAAATTTTAAAGGCTAGAGGGAAATACGTCATAAGAATGATTTACTCCCACTGGTGGAGGAATTACACATGTACTCTTTGTACACTATATGCTTCTATTTTTTATAGTAAGACTCTATTTCTTTAATACAAAACAAAAAAAAAGTTTAAGGGCACAAACGACTTTTCTGGAATTTTATTTAACAGACAAAACCAACAACAAAAAAAACTAGCCATACAATTAGAAGGAAACAATTCCTTGCTAGCACAGTATTCATAAAATAAAACACTACTCAAGGACACACACAGCATAGCAAACTAGCAACCACTATTGCCTAAAATAGTTTAACAGTCTAAATGCTATTATTCTTTTCCCATTATGCTAATTTTACAAAATTAGCTACTCTAATTCATAAACCACAAACCAACACTACAAAGCTTTTCTGAAGTATTATATTAGGAAGCTGGATTCTACCACCACCTGCCTTGCCTTTTGTGTGCAAAATTTACATAGAGATCTAACATAAGAATACTGCTTCAGATGAGAACGTAATTACATTTCTTAAACAATGTTAAGCTATTTGATAGATTAGACCAAAATGAAGATCTCTTTTTGTGTACTGATTTTTCTTTTCCTAAAAGGCAAACAGTCTTGGATCTCCCAAGCTGTGTAGAAAATACATCATTCTTCCGTGATTCACAACGAGTGACAGAGAAGTGCCAAGTGAAAATAACTGGGTCCCTGGAGTGCCTGGGTGGCTCAGTTGGTTAAGCAGACAACTCATTTCAGCTCAGGTCTCGGTCTCAGGGTTCCTGGAATCGAGCCCTGCCTTGGGCTCTGCGTTCACAGAGCTGAGCCTGCTTGAGACTCGCTCTCCCTCTCTCCTTGCCCCCTCTCTCTTTCTCTCAAAAAATAAACATTAAAAAAAATAACGAGGTCCAATTTTTCATCACACAGACATTTAAATTAAGTCCTAAAATTTGCCATGGGTTCAAACTTGGAAAACAAGACCTCTAAGTTTTAAAACACAAACTTACATTGATTTTAAGACATACTATATCGAAGAAATTTCTATAAGCGTAAGTACGATCATGGTATTTATCTGATATTGTTCTTTACACCACTTTAATTCCTCTCACTGTAATTACTGTAATACATTCAGCAATGAGAACCTAAAATAATAAATGAAACGTTAAGGGTGCCACTAGCCATCTTATTTACAGTATTTGAGGTAGCTGTATTGATTGAAGACACAAATCAATCAAGTGAAGACACAATCAATCATCCAGCGAATGAAGCTAACACTGCTTTAAAAATCCTTATTAATAGTATACTTTAAGAAACAACTGTATCAGTGCTGTTGCTAAACAATTCTTAATGCAAATTACAGAGAAAGCTCACAGAGCAACTCTCCAAAACTTCAGATCTACAAGAACTTTTTCTCTTCACTACCTTCCTATTTCCCTCATTCCTCTCAACTTTAAAATCGCCACTCACACCAAATTACCAGGAACATGCACCCATCTTAAATTCACGTTATTTCTTATTATATGTTAAGGGCACCTTTTTTAAAAACCTTTTTTTAAGTTTATTTTATTTTATTTTATTTTTGAGAAAGAGACTGACAGAGCATGAGCGGGGGAGGGGCAGAGAGCGAGAGGGAGGGCAAGAGCCAGGATCCCGAGCAGGCTCCCCACTGTCCGGGCAGAGCCCCACCAGGGGCTGGAGCCCACCAACCATGAGGTCAGAATGTGAGCTGAAAGCGAGTCCAAGGCTTACCCGACTGAGCCACCCAGGTGCCCCAAGGCCACCTTCTTTTGAAAAGCAAAGGGAGATAGGTGGGTTCTGTGGACTAGAAATTGAGCTTTTAAATTAAATCATTTTACACATGTATACGAGGATGTGAGCGATCTTTCAGGATCCAACCTGTGCCTTCAATTACAAACGCATCGATCTCAGTATCCGATAGCCAAACCACCGTACTGCTCCACAGTGCCCCCTAGCTCCACCAGCTATATCAGTTTAAAAGGCACTCGGTTTAAACTGTCAACCTCAAGCGAAAGTGTCACTCACACCAGCTCCACATAAACAGTTCTTAAATCGATACCGTATTATCTACATTTGACCTAATAAATAACAGCTGAATTAATTAAACCTTGCAACCAACACTGTTAAAAGCTGATGAGAAAAAAAAATTATGAACTAATGGGTTTGGAATTCAACCACATAAAAAATGTTCAGAAGTTCTGTAGACGTTTTCTTTAACGCACAACTGGTTCGATTTTTAGAGTCCGTAAACAAGGGCTCACATAAAGATATACAATTAAAAATGCCTTCTTTTAATGTAATTTATGGGGAAAGAGCAAGGCATTAGGCCATGGTTCTTTAGAGGGATGGCATCAACGTCTTCATTTTTAGCAATGCTGGGATCAGGATTAAGTAATCTCATTACAGTCCCATTATTTATCATTAAAAACTTAGCATAATTGGTGACAATGGTAAATTTGTGACCTTGGTCCTGATACCAAAAAAATAAGTCAGATTCGGAATCCCTCAGGACTAGTTGGGGGGGGGGGGGTGGAGAACAAAAACTGAAGATGACATAACGCCAGATGCCCCTACTTTTTGGAAATGGACTCCTTCACATTAAGCAAAACTTCCAAGAACAACAGCAACAAAAATGACTCAAGTTTTCAAATGTCCTTCACCTTACATAGCCATTCTGGGGGGGAAAAAAAAAGTCCTAGGTTATTGCATATTCAAGCTGTAGTGCATTTGCACTAATAAGGGGAAAAACTGAATAGGATGAAAACCGGGAAGAAAAAAAAAAAACTGAAAAAGGACGAAACTCCAGACCAACTACAATAAGGCAGGGTAGAGTACGTCAAAAACACAAGGTTTTATTCTAAAGAATGGTTTTGTTTCAACTGTTTTTCTGAAGTATTTAATTTGCACGTCTTAAAATAGAGACCCCGAGGAGAGCAGCTTGAGGCAGTGAAAGGAAGGGGGGCGGGTTAGGTAAGAACAGAGACTCGTGAGAAGATATGTGCGGTGCATTAGAATGTGCAGCGGAGGGGGGGGGGGTGGGATGCAGGATTCGGCGTCGGGAAGCAGTTGAGGGCTTTAGGAGTAGAGAGGCGGCCTCAGATGTGGCTTAAGGAACGCGTCTTCGCAGCCAGAACGCACACCTGGTAAAGGGACAACCCAGGCGAAGAAAGACCGAGCCACCGACTGTGCAAAGGCAAGGGATGACCATTTTAACACCAGTTCTATTGTCTGGAGTATTAGATGGAAATGCCTCAGGCACGAGATCAAGCGAGGCTGACACCAGATCCGAGACGCTGTCGGGCAAAAGCAGGGAGACAAGATGGACAATGGCCGGCCGGGCATTCCCGGCCACCCGGGGGCCCCCCGTCCTCGCCGGGCCAAGGAGGGGCGCCCCGGTCATGGGGGCCGCGCGATGCCCCGTCGCGGGAGTCCGGGCGCAGGCGGCCCCGTCCCTCGCCGCGCAGCCCGGGAGCACCCAGACTTCCCCTCCCACCCCACCCCCCCAGCTGAAAGCAGGGAAGACGCGGAACTTGGGCTCTGGAGCGGAGGCCACGGACCAGGTCACGGCCCGGGTGGGAGGCTCTGGGCGAAATTCTGTGTGGCCACCGAGGGTGGCGTAGAAAAGGCAAAGCCCCGGCTGGTCGGGTTACTGATTGGACGACACTCGACTCCGGGGGAGCGGGCCCCGAGCCCTTCGGCGCTCACCGACCCCCCGAACCTCCCAGGTCCTCACTGTCCCAGGCCCCTCGCCTCAGCTGGAGACCCAGCCCCCCCCCACCCCAACCCCCCGCTGCAGCCGCCCCTCCCGGCCAACAGCTCCTCTCCCGGACCCTCGCCTCGGACGCTCCCGCCGAGCCCCGGGCCGCACCTCCGTCTTGGTGATCCGGTGCCGCCCCAGCTTCACCACAGCGAAGTTACCCTTGCCCAGCGTGCCCTCGATGTCGTAGAACCCCACCCGGACCGGCCCGCGCTGCAAGTGCTTCGGGCCATCCGCCATGACCATGCTGGGCCCCGCTGCTAGACACGGCGGACTGGAGCGCGGGCTGGCGGGCCGGCGGCGCGGCTGGGCTCCGGCGACGCCGCTCCGCTCGCTCCCTCGCTCACTCCCTCCCGCTCCGCAGGGCCCAGCCAGGCGCGCGCCGCCGCTGACGTGCGCCGACGTCAGGGGGCCGGGGCTGGGAGGCGGGGGCGGGCCCGGGCCTCGATTGGTCACCATGGCGACCGGAGCACCGCCGACGTCGGCGGCGGGGAGGGAGGGAAGACGGGCGGGGCCTGGACGGCGCGTTCTTTCCGGACGCCGGTGCCCGGGGTTCTCGACTGCCTCGCGGCTGCCAGGGGCGGGGTCGCCGCCTGGCCCGCCCAGTTCCTCGGCCACCCAGACGAAGGGCAAGAGCGAGCCCTGGTGGGCGGAACGGAGGGGTGCAGAGACCTGGCCCGGGTCTGCGGTCTCCTTCCCCTGCCTAGGTGTTCTCCGCCTACCTGGGGAGCTTCCCGCCAAAACCGCTCACCTGTGCCTGCATTTGGCACCGGGCAAGAACTGTGGCTGAGCAACGCGTTGCTCACAAGCTCCTTTCTTTGTATCCTTTTCTCGTCTGTTTTTGTAGAAATCCCTCCACCTTTTGATGTCTCTGAGGAATCATTCTGATAGCAGCAGGGTCGCTTATAGACACACAGAATGTCGGCGTTTGAAAAGACACTAGAGATCACTTAATCCAGGGATTTGGAGCCTCAAATGGGCTTCAGAGTCTCAGCCCGCCTAAAATGTATGCGAATGTTTGCTTTCTGGAGATGGTCTGTGGGGAGATGGGACCGTAGCTTTTGTCGGATTCGCAAACGTGTCGGTGACCCTGAAAAGGTTAAGAAATACCTGTCTAATCCAATTTCTTTTCAGATGATGAATCAAGCCCCAAAGAATGAAGGGAATTGCCAGGGTCATGCAGATCATGGTAGAATTAGGATTGCAAATCACCACACACCAGTCTTCCGTGTGGCGGCCCAAGGAAACAGGAACAGTGTTCTTGTAACATTTTGAAATATATTACATGGCGCCAGATCTTGCTTTCTAAATGCCAATCTCTACCAAAAGAGGAACCAGACTCTGGAGTAATGGCTGATTCGAGGTCAGAAAGATGGAAAGTATAAAATGTCCTTGAAGGTCTTGTGCCAGGAAGCAAGATTTTCGAGGAATGGTGAGCACACATCAAAAGGAAACGAGCCGGGGGCGCCTGGGTGGCGCAGTCGGTTAAGCGTCCGACTTCAGCCAGGTCACGATCTCGCGGTCCGTGAGTTCGAGCCCCGCGTCAGGCTCTGGGCTGATGGCTCGGAGCCTGGAGCCTGTTTCCGATTCTGTGTCTCCCTCTCTCTCTGCCCCTCCCCCGTTCACGCTCTGTCTCTCTCTGTCCCAAAAAATAAAAAAACGTTGGAAAAAAAAAAAAAAAAAAGGAAACGAGCCGGTTTGACGCTAACTCCACTTACCAAAACTGGGACAATTAGAGCACCATGAATGATTAATGATAAAAATGAAATTCATTGTGTCATAATTCAAAAAAGAATACACAAGTGCATCTTTAATCTTAAACTGTTAAATAAATATAAAGGTGGGGGGAGAAATAACTTTTTGACAGTTAATGCACTGGAAGAAATGGTAGGAAATCACCATTTTGCAACCATTATAATAATTGATTCAGATATGGAATTCTCAATAGATTTAAAAATTATAAAATAGATGTTAAAATCCCCGAGACAGGATATTTACACACTCTCAAAGTATCCTCAGGTTTCTTATTCATTACAAAGTGACAAAATGGCACCTTTACAGTGGAGAAATCTGACAGACAACACCCTAACAAATAATCAAAGTTAACGTCACCACTTATGGGATAAAAATGACATGATGTGCCTTCTGATGTGAGATACTGACAAGGATACAGTGTCTCTTATATAGTATCTCACTCAAAAATCCATGTTCTGAATCTAATCACAATGAAACAATTAGAAAAATGCAAATTAAGAAATAGTCTACTCAGCCATTGGCCTATACCAAAAAAAAAAAAAAAAAGTCAGTGTCATGAATGATAAAGGCTGAAAACCCATTATAGATTTAAGTAAAGAGACCTGCCACTAAAGCCAACATGTAATTTTGAATTTTAAGAAACGTGCTATAAAGGAATATTTTCAGGACAATTGTTCAAATTTGAATATGGATTGTATAATAGATAATAGTTTTGTTTAAATGTTAATTAAGCCTTTTGAATTTTGTAATTGTGGTTATGAAATAGAGTGCCCTTATTAAGAGACACACACTGGAGTATTTTTGATATTGTAACTTACTCTCAAATGGTTTAGCAAAGATAGATCATGTGGCAAAATGTTCAAATGATAAATCTAGATAAGGGGTATATGGTAGATATTGTTCTTGCAGCTTCTGTTTTAGTTTTTAAATGAAAATTTAATGTGTATATGTATACATTTTATATTATTAATATTCTTCATGTAGGATCAGTTGGTTCTTGGGCCTTCTACCCGCTGTTTTTCTGTCCTTCAATAAGGTATTGTGCATGCAATACCTTATTCTACTGTGAATTATGTTGTTTGCAAAAGTGAGAAGGAAGGTTGTCAGACAGGTTTCTGGATTGAGGAGAGTAGTATGAGGGTTTTTATCACTATACCAGGAGCCCACATCCATACCGTGGTTCAAAAAGAGTTCCTATATACATTTTGCCAGTTAGAGTAATGTGTTATAAATGCTCTGGGGTTGGGTTCCTTTGGGAACCTGATGCAAAGCTATTTACATAAGAACCCCAAAATGCAAATAGAGACCCATCTAAAGCTAACAACCTCTGCCTTTAAAGTACATTTTTTGAACAGAAATTAAGAGTCTTCTCCATCAGATTATTTTAATCAGATAACCAGGCCAACTACTTCCTTGCAGAGTCTGGAAATAGGACTCGATTTGGGGCTGGAAAGAGGAGGAGGAGATGGCAGGGAGTACCAACAGGTTTTTGGCAAATGAGAGATCAGTGCGAGGATGCTGAGTGTCTGGAGGTCAGAGGAAGAGAAGCCATGGATAGGAGAGAAGTAGGAGGAGCTGTGCCAAAAATAAACCTTGCCCCCTTGGAAATGCAGCAGGTGCACCACTGAAAATTACGGTAGGCTGTAAATAGAACCCTGGACAGAGTATGTGGACTAAGAGTATTGCAATCTTGGAATCTGTGATTCAGCTCAGTTTCCTCAGTCCAAGAGATCTACTTTTCCCTCTGCAGTTCTTTCCCTAAGTGTGTCTTATGTGCTTTTGCGTCAAATGACAGCTATATACATTTTAGAAATTATTAATATTATCCAACTCTTGTTTTCCTCTCCTCTTTCTCTCTTCCCCTTTTCCCTCTCCTCTTTTTTTCTCCCCACACACACCACCACCACCACCACCAATCAGGAAAAAGAAAGTAAGATAAAAGGGAAAAAAGGAGACAAGAGAGGTTTCATACAATTCCCATAGTTTTTCATCTCCAGTTTTATTACCAATGAGGGAGAGCACTCTGGATACCGATTTCCTACTTGCTGGACCTTTAAAATGCAATATACCCAGTTAATGCTGTGAATCCATTATATTTGCCATTGAGTTAGTAAAAAGATGTTAAGATAACATGCCAAAAGGCAAAAGCATGTATATATATATAAACAATTAAGAAAGATGATGAGGAGCTGAGATAAGAATGAATTCTAGAACATACTGAACTTAGAACAAAAATGTGGAGAGGAGTTAGCAAGGAGTTAACACAAGAGTGATTTGAAATGTGAGGGGAACCTTCATGGTTCACAGTGCTGTACGTATTTTGCTGAAACTGATAGTCTATGAACTTGAAAAACAAGATATGTGCCATGTTTCCTTGATCATGAACAACATCTGCATTTTTACTGTTTTATTGTTTTAGGACAGAATAAAAGTCAACATACCAGGCAGCTCAGGACTGAATTCAGATTTAGTTCAAAACTGAAACCTGGTGGAGACTTTATTGGAGGACTTTGCTTAGAAAAAAGAGATAACAAAGCTAAAATGAATGCTTGTCTTTTTATATTACACAAGGAAGAATGTACATGACAAAGTCCCAATCACTCACCTGTGCCAATTAAAATAGCTTCTGATGCTTATAAAATACAGGTATTCCCCAAATATGCATCGATCTGTCAAATTAATGAACATATGGGTGCCACTATGTTTAAGAAACTATTATGAAAATAAAACTAGAGGATGGACGCTATTTAAACAAGGCTTTCTTTGGTTCTTTTAAAGGATGGGTAGCCATGTTCTGGCTTCAATTTTTCAAGTTTAGTTTTAGCTGTGATGGATCTTCTCTAAATGAAAAACATGTGATTCTCCCTAAACTTTGAAAATAATTTCAAAATTTTTCTATCTCCTCCCAGACAACAGGTTTTCTTAGGATCCTAAATTTGAAAGGGATCTCAGAGTATCATAGGGAGTCTATCTTCCCTTCTGATACAGAAATCTCTAGACACTTGACAGATGGTGCCAAGCAGTGGTTTCCTGCTTCATGCTTCATGCTTCATTACATGTCTCACATGTAATCTATGTGAAACAGTTCATTTCAGTAGAAAATATGCCCTCATATTAGCTTCAAAGCTGCTTCTGACTTATATCCAGTTTTAGTTCTTCTACCTGGTACAAGACATTACAAGCAGATACACACCTACCATCATGTTCTTTCTTCAGGGGTCCAAGCAAAACATTCCCAAATTCACTGTCTACTTAATTATGTTTCTAGCCCACTACCCTTCCTTCTTGTGCTTCTCTGGACTCTGGTTTGTCACTGTCTCTTAAAATATTACTCTCCAAACTGAATACAGTAGCCGAGGTATAGTCTAAGCGGTGTAGAATATTGGCCTGTCTCTCCTTTGATCCAGACGCTGTACTCATAGTAGTTCAGCCAAAGATAGTGCAATTTTTCTTTTTAGCAGCTACAGCCCAGAGTTAAGATTAAGGCTAACTGAAATTTCTTGGTCTTTAAAAAAATTTTTTAATGTTTATTTTTTAGAGAGAGAGAGAGACAGAGCGTAAGTGGGGAGGGGCAGAGAAAGAGAGGGAGACACAGAATCTGAAGCAGGTTCCAGGCTCTGAGCTGTCAGCACAGAGCCTGACATGGGGCTCAAACTCATGAGCTGGGAGATCATAACCTGAGTCAAAGTCAGATGTTTAACCAACTGAGCCACCAGGATGCCCCTCTGGGTCTTTTAAAATAACAATTATTATTACCATTTTCTCGGACAACTGATTTTTCAAAAATATCAATACGAAATCTTATAGTTAAAATGTCATCTTGTTGGTTTTGCCCATTGTTCCAGCTAATTGAATCGTTTGGATTCTTCACTCTCATGTCTATCCTATTACCTAATCTTAGTTTTTGGAGCCATCTGCCAATTCCACCAGCATGCCTACTAGATCTTTATTGCAGTAATTATTCTTTGCAATGCTACTCCTACTACAAGTGTGTGGCTCACAGTAGGTTCATAACTGGTATGGTAAACCAGTAAACAGGGCACAGCCTGGACCAAAGTCTTAGAGGTGACCACTTGATATCTTCCAGTTTGACTTCCAACAGTTTACTGGTCAACATCCATTTTATTTGATTTCTCATACAATCATGAGTTCCAGGAAGTTTCCATGTCCATGCTGCTGGGATAAGATGCTCAAGAGGGTCGTCAACGTTCTAATATCATTGTTTCTAAGTACAAGCTACTCAATTCTCAGTTACTTTCTATTTAGTTCATTATATGCTGTTAGTCGAGTATTTTACCAATCTTCCCTAACCCCACTAGGGCATGAGCTTCTTTGAGGGGAAGGATAGTATCTCAGTCATTTTTGGAATTCCTAAACTCTTAAGCAGAACTCAACAAATGCAGTTTAGTTTGACATTTATTGCATTCATGTGGTAGGCACCATAGCAGAAACTACGGATGCAAACATGAGTAAGGCACTGTCCCTATCCTTGGGAATTTTATGCCTTGGAGTGGGAGCTCTAAAATCTGAGCGCTTAAGTGTGAATCATGGCTCTGCTCCTTACTAGCTGGTGACCTTGGAAAAGTTGCTTAACCTTTCTCTGCCTCAGTTTGTTATCTCTTAAATAGTGCTAATAACGGTGCCTACTGTAGACACATAAAAAAAAATACCGAAAATTTAACGTGGTGAGAGCCGAGAGATGAAATTTGTACAGACAGCTCAAATGAGAGGCAATTAGCTCAATTTAATGGTTTGCAGGGAAGGCTTCCAAAAGATGAAACTTGAGCAGAGTTGTGAAGTCTTAGTAAGACTTTGCCAGGTGGGAAATGCTTGGGTGAGCATATGAATAAGAAACATCATGAGCAATGGTCCTGAAGGTGTGAAGAGGCATGATGTGTTCAGATAACTGCCATCAATTGTGAACTTTGAACCTCAGTGATGAAAGTGTCTACAGATAAAGCGAAAAGATAGGAGACCAGGTCATGGAGGGCTCCCTCTTCTCCTTCCCTCCAGATTGCTATTCCTAAACCCTTCCAAAAAGAAATTCTGAAGTTGCAACTGGTAGGAAGCTGCTGGAGCAATGGATGCCAACTGTAGCTGTGATGAACTGTGAGGGATGAAGAAGAGAGAGATATTGAAGATTGCTACCAGGTTTTCGGAGAGCTTACCATGTGCTATTTACTCTGCTGGACACTGAACATACAAAGGTGGATGAAATATGAACCCAGTCCTCAAAGAGATATCATCTATTTCATCCAGATATTTAGTCCTTATTTCTCAAAAAATATATATATATAGATATAGATATTGTGAAGACTATTCAATAATTTGCAGATACCAATATATAATGTCTGTGTACTAGAACAGAATAAGTTGTGCTAGGAGTCATGTGTTCTGCAATGCCATTTACATGCTCTGGATATTTAATTCTGGAGCTCAGTCTAGAGAGCTAGGTGGAAAATTTGGAGATTGTACCATGAAATCAAGGATGTGGAGGGTATCATGCAATGGGAATATCAAGAGTCAAGGAGAAGACATGGCAGCTACTTATTGCATTCTGCTGGTCTAGGAACAGGTTACTCACAGCTCAGAAGGATCCGCCCACAGATTCATGGGAGGTCTGGTTTTGAGTTTTTACCATTATGACTCATCACTGAAGTGAATAAACCTTACAAGTAAGTAAAGAGTCATTCTTTTCTCATCTTCAGTCTTGGGAAGTTTGTTATATTGTAAAAAGTGGAATCTTATTAGCTAATTTACTAGTAGATTAATTTTTTGTTAGTTTTTTTTTTTGGCTTTATAGGTATATTTTGGGAGCAAAGCCTATGTACATTTCAGTTTTTTAATATAATCGTCCATCCAATTTTGGTGACTATTAATTTTAGCCTACTTTTATCAGATCCCTTTAGATTATTTAAGTGTTTATTTAGATTTCTTGTATGTGTAACAATTATTTTTAAATTTTCACCTATTTTTAGTCTCCAAGACTGAGGAATAGATTTGTTTAGTTCACTAGTTTAAAGATAAAATGCATAGAACAAGCAAAAAAAGAAAAAAAATCCCACTACCCCCACCCCACCCCTGCCCTCCAAATAAAAGAGTGAAGGAAAAGACAAAATCTTATTTGTTTACTCACAAGAGTGGGAAAATAAAGAGAAGCATCCCCTCCTTGCCAAGGAGAGGCCATAAAAATGGAAATGAATAGCGATGGGAAAAATACTTTTAGAATCTAGGGATAAAAGAGCTTAAAGGAGAAGAAATTCAAGAAGGAGGTAATACTTTCAATCACTGAAAAGATGTCAAGCAAGATAAAGATGAAAAGAATTCATTAAGTTGAGTCATGAAGAAATAATTGATGATTTTTGCACAGAATTTCAGTACTGAGGGTGGAAGCCAAACTTGAGTGGGAAGTGGTGAAGAAGAGGGAGTATAGACTGTTCTTTCAAGAAACTGGTCTGTGAAGGAATAAAGATCGACAGGGATGTAGAGTCAAGAGAAATTTTTTTTTATTATTTTTTTTTGTTTTTTTAAATTTTTTTGATGTTTATTTTGAGAGACAGAGATAGACCATGAACAGGGGAGGGGCAGACAAAGAATCTGAAGCAGGCTCCAGACTCTGAGCTGTCAGCACAGAGCCTGATGCAGGACTCAAATCCATGAACCTTGAGATCATGACCTGAGAGGAAGTTGGACGCTTAACCCCCCAGGTGCCCCTGTTTTTGATTTGTTTAACTGGTAGAAACTTAAGGATTTTTGGAAGAGGAGAGGGAGATTGAAATAAAAGTAATGAGAGATCATCTATAAAGGGCAAAGAAATCTAGAACACAAGGGACTTTTCAGTGAGAAGGTGAGATGCCTCCTTTACTATGATGTGGGTGGGGAAGGAAGCAACAGTGCTTTGTCTGCAGGTAAGTGGGTAGTTTGTAGTGCAGGAACTTTGTCCTTGGAATCAGATTCATCTATGAAAGTAGGAAGCAGGTCATCCACAGAGTGAGAGAGTAGAGGATTGGAAACTTACGATGAAGCATGGAGGTATGCAAAATCTGCTATGAAAATGAGGGGGGAAGTTGATTAGGACACATCGCAAACTTGCTGGGCTATAGGAAGCTCCAAGACAGTCCAAGTGAGGTGGGAGAACCGTGAATTGGTAGAAATACCAATCCAAATGGTAATGGGACTTTTTCTTCTTTTTTAAAAGTTTATTTGAGATAGAGAGCACACACACATGAGCAGAGGAGGAGCAAACACAGAGACTCCCAAGCAGGCTCCACGGTGTCAGCACAGAGCACAATATGGGGCTCAAACTCACAAACCATGAGATCGTGACCTGAGCCAAAACCAAGAGTCAGTTGCTGAACCGACTGAGCCACCCAGGCACCCTGGGACTTTGTCTGACAATGTTTGGTAGCCTGGATGTCAATTGATACAGTGCTAGAATATGCTGGGTGTCAAAGGGTCAAGGGAGTAGAGAATTAGGCAAGAAAATTACTGAAAACAAGTACCATGCAGTCTGGATAGAGAAATGCATGAGGGTAAGAAGGGGAGGGGAGACTGGTGGGAAAATGGAGGGCTCAAGAGTTTGGAGCATAAAGGAAATGAGCGTGAGGGCATGCAAGACCTTGGCGAGTCATGTCTATGCTGGTATGTTTGACTTAGATAATGTTTTAGGTGATAAGGTACAGAGAATATCCTCAAGAATGGGTGATTAAAGAGGGGTGGTCTGCCTCTTTCCCCACTGTATTCCCAGTTACTTAACACAATGCCTGGAACATAATAAGCCTACAATATTTATTTGCTCAAAAAAAAAAAAAGAATAAAAATGCTTTCTTTCCTGCTTTCCAGTATGCTATACCAATTTTCCACTTCCCCACATATTTCACTAGTTAGTTACAATTACGGTAAATGTTTTAAAAGAAAAGTACTGCCTGCTGTGGGATTGCATAACATGAGGTCCTGATCTAGTATGGTGGTGTAGGGGTCAAGAAATTTCCCCAAGGAAGTGACATTTAAGGTAAGGTCTGAAAAATAAGTAGGAGGAAGCCAGGGGATGAGAAGTGGAGAGAGTTTTACCAGTGAAAGCAAAAAGATTTAGAAGTATCTTGAGGTTGGAAGAAGCTAAAAATGTCACAACTATACAGTTACAATGGCAGCTAGAGGGATGGGCTGAATGTGTAGATTGAGATATTATATGAAGTCCTATATATCCTAAATCATGGAGTAGGTTTTGACCCATTAGATTCGAAATGTGCAAGTTGACTTACAACTACTATTGTTAGCTCATAAGCATAAATACGAATTATAGGGGCACCTGGGTGACTCAGTTGGTTAAGTGTCCAACTCTGGATTTCAACTCAGGTAATGATCTCCCAGTTCATGTGAATGAGTCCTGCAATGGGCTCTGCACTGACAGCACCGAGCCTGCTTGGGATTCAATCTCTCCCTCTCTCTCTCTATTCCCCTCCCCTGCGCGCTCTCTCTCTCTCTCTCTCTCTCTTTTGAAAATAAACAAAAATTCTAAGAATTATAATATTACATGGATGTGTGATTCCACACAGTCAAATTTGAAAGCTGAAAGATCACATTCACCTAAAATGTCTCCTCCAGCAGTCTGCTACTTCCCTTGTGTAAAGCCAATAAGGAAGAAACCTTTGGATTAAACAAAGCAGATGAAATAGCCTTCTCAAAACCACTATTAAAATTCACTTTGGTTACCTGGAGAGAAAGTCTCTAGGCCTTCCTCGCCACTATTCTCATTTTTTCCCATTAGTTTCATGATTGGGTTAATTAGGTATTTGCATAGGGAAAAGAGAAGCATCAGTTAATGAAATGAGAAGGCAAGGAATAGCAGAGGCCTCTGTCTGATGATGGGGATGAGAAGCTCACGTAGGTAAGTGTTGTAAAGGAGATTCTGAATCTTGCGCTGTCCTGGTGCAGCGAAGGTCCCAAAGGATATTTGTTTCACAATTTCTATAGTATAAACCTGAATAAAACTCAAAGTTAGCCAAGATAGAAATTACCATAGAATGGATGCTGACCCCAAGGTCAATCTTGGGGGAACTGTGTAGTACTTAAATGGGTTATCTCTTCATTTGATGGGCCCCCAAATGTGGGGCAATGATCAGGTGGAAGCCTGGGACACGGAAGGTCAAAGAATTCACCTGAGGCAGAACAAGAAGATAGAAGTTTACTGAATACACTGCAAGGGAGCTGCAGGAAGGGCAACAGAGGAGAGGCTGTCTGCCATGAGGCAGTGGGAGGGGCTGCTTTTAAGGAGGGAAAGTGAGGAGGAATGATGACATATGGAATTTTCCCTTCTCTGGTAACTATGTCTAGTTTTAGGTAGCCCATTGGTCATTTAGAGCCTATGTCTATTTCTGGCTGGGCTGTCTGATTCAGCCAGGTGGGTAGCCTGTATTCAGTGAGGTGGTCACTGTGGCCCTTTCTGCATTCCATTGCTCAAGCCTGTTTGTCTAAAAGCAGCCTCCATAAACTGTAGAGGAAAATCATCATGAAAGTAGGAAATAATGGGGGGATAAAACAGAAAAAATCCCCAGGCACAGAGAAGCCTGGTGTGTGTGTGCACATCTATGTGCACTCATGTATGTATCTGTGTGTACATCTGAAGCTTGGGGCAGGACCCTTCTGTGGAATTAGCAACAGGGGCTCAGATTGCTGGTTTAAGTGGCATCAGAACCAGAAGCCAGAGTGTGGAAAACTGGTGGGGATTGACTGACCTTGAGCATTTACTGAACACTCCATAATACCTTCTCTGTCCCCAAGGGCTGGCGAATTATAATCTAAGGGTACCTTCTCCTTTATGTTTTTAATGTTTATTTTTTGACAGAGAGAGAGAGAGAGAGAGAGAGCGCAGGGGAGGGGTAGATAGAGGGAGACACAGAATCTGAAGCAGTCTCTAGGCTCTGAGCTGTCAGTACAGAGCCCAATGCAGGGCTCAAACTCACAAACTGTGAGATCATAACCTGAGCCAAAATCAAGAGTCAGACACTTAACTAACTGAGCCACCCAGGCAGAGTAAGAGTACCTCCCCTTAAGGCTGCTTCTCCTTGAGGGTTGGAGGGTAGAGTGGGCCTAAAAATAGGACCGGGACCTCAAGAGTTGCTTGATGGCATGATACCCAGACAGAGAAATTAATGATGGTACTCTGGTGTTTGGAGCTCTCTCCCCTGGGGTTATCCCTTCCCCTCTCCTTGATCTCACTGGATGTTGACACAGACTGGGATTTGCCCTTTGGTCTTTTCCCACACCAAATGCTCAGACAGAGTAGCTGATACCATCAGAGAAATATATGCTCACAGGCCAAAGTAATGAGACATTAGGAGCATAACTACTTCAAAAGAAAACAACAGCCTGCATTACAGATGCCACCAGAAGCAAATATGTTAAATCCAATGCCTGACAAATATAAAACAAACATAATAAATAATCAGTAAGAAAATCATTGAAATCAAGAGGAAATACCAGGCATGAAAAAAATAGAAATAACATAACCTTTCAGATAGTAGAATACACATGGCTGAACAACAAGTTAGTGAGCTGGAAGATCAGATTAAGGAGCTCTTCTAGAAGGAAGCAGGGAAGAACATATAAAACACAAGAGATAAAGAAGATTGAATTACAATGCAAACTTCAAACTTACAGGTAAGAGGAGTGTCAAAAGGTTGTAGCCAGTTACAGGGGTGCAAGAACATCTGATTCTGAGGGTACAAAGCAGACCAAGTTTGGCAATTCTCCGCAAACTCCAAAGGCGGTGAAACAAGAAAGGACTTTATTTCAGTGAGGCCAACAACAGGAAGACAGGGGACTAGTCTCAAAGACTGTCTCCCAAGTGGTGAAGATACTTCAAGGTTTACATAAGGAAAACAAAAGTTGGTGAGTATATGTCAGTGGGCAAAGTCAAGTGGATCATTGTCTTGGGATCAATCATCACAGGAGTGGGAGGGCTTGGTGGCTCAGGGAGGGCCTTATTGGTTGAGGTTCCCATCAGGAGATGCTCTCCCTGCAGGGTCTTTTTCCTGGGTTAAGAGACAAGCTGAAAGGAAGGACTTAATGAATTGTAAAGTTTGAGGTCAAAATGGAGGTAGTTGAAGTCCTCTTTCAAGGAGAGAAAAAGTAGAGAAGAAGTATTTGAAGAAAACAAATTTCCCAGAATTAAAGTTTCAAGACTTTCTTTTTATGAAGTACCAAACAAGAGTGATAAGGAGAAACTGACCCTGGTATTATTATAATAAAATCAAAGCTTTTACAGGCAAAGATAAAATTCTAGAAGTTTCTAGAGAGACACAGAGAGAGATCAACTATAATGGAACAAGAATCATCAGGATCTCAGACTTTATGAGAGCAACAAGAAGACAATGGTAATGTTTTTAAAGTATTGCAAAGACTAAAGAGTTTTGAGCCTAAATTTATACCCAGCCAAATTGTCATTCAAATGTTTGGGTATAATAAAATTATTTTCAGGTATATAAAGCCTCAGTAGGGTTGTCATACAAAGACCCATATTGAAAACACTATTGGAATAAGGAAGCAATTTGTTTAAAATTGTAATGTTTATTTTGGGGGGAGTGGGGAGACAGAGGGAGTGGGAGAGGCAGGAGACTGAGTGGGGGAGGGGCAAAGAGAGAGGGAGACACAAAATCCAAAGCAGGTTCCAGGCTCTGAGCTGTCAGCAAAAAGCCTGATGCAGGGCTCAAACACACAAACCATGAGATCATGACCTGAGCCAAAGTTGGACATTAACCAACTGAGCCACCCAGGTGCCCCAGGAAGCAAATTTAAGAGATGCTACTAGAGACGCATGGAGTAAAGATAATCCAATACCCAAATCAAATTTGGTGTTGTTTTTCAAAAATTAGCCAAGACTGAGGAATAGGAAACAAAGTTTGTCTACAATAGCCTAGACTTAAATTCTACACAATATTAAGAAGTAGTGTCTTTAAGTTAAACATTTCTTAAAAATTATTTCATGTTTATTTATTTTTGAGAGACAGAGCACGAGCGGGGAAGGGGCAGAGAGAGAGAGAGAGAGAGGTAGACACAGAATCCGAAACAGCCTCCAGGCTCTGAGCTGTCAGCACAGAGCCTGACGTGGGGCTCGAGCTCATGAACTGAACCATGAGATCATGACCTGAGCCAAAGTCGGACACTCAACTGACTGAGCCATCCAGGCGCCGCTAAGTTAAACCTCTTTAAGGTAGGGTGAGTATAACAATAAATTTAAAGAAAGTAGTAGGGACTAGAGAAGAATAGCCAAAATTAATGAATTAGAAAGTAAAAATACAATACAGAAGATCAACAGAACCAAAATTTGATTTTTTGAAAAACACTAATAAAATAGACAAGCCTGTGGCAAGACTGCTCAAGAAAAAGAAAAGCAATTATTAAAAGACTAGTATTTTCTTACCATCTTTTTTTTTTTTTAAGTTTTATTCATTTATTTTGAAAGAGCATAAGTGGGGAGGGGCAGAGAGAGAGAGAGAGAGAGACAGACAGAGAGAGAGAGAGATAGAATCCCAAGCAGGCTCCCTGCTGTCAATGCAGAGCCCGGCTTGGGGCTTGATCCCATGAACCGTGAGACAACCTGAGCCAAAATCAAGAGTTGGATGCTTAACCAACTGAGTCACCCAGGTGCCCCTCTCTTGTTATCTTCAAATCACAACTTTAAAACTTTAAGAGTCTGAAGTATAAATGAAATTGAGGGCAAAGATATCCATTGTGTTGTTCATGATATCTCCACACTACACTTTGAAATAGATGGACAGATTCCTAGAAAAATGTAATCTACCAATTGAATTAAGTCCTTAATAGTGCTACAACTAATAAGAAATTAAGGCTATTTATTTATTTATTTATTATTTAATGTATTTTTGAGAGAGAGACACGGAGTGTGGTGAGCAGGGGAGGGGCAGAGAGAGGGAGACAAAGAATCTGAAGCAGGCTCCAGGCTCTGAGCTGTCAGCACAGATGATCTCACAAGCTGCCTAGATCATGACCTGAGCTGAAGTGGATGCTTAACCAACTGAGACACCCAGGTGCCCCAAGCAATTTAAAAATCATATCACAAAACATTGAGACTGGTAGTTTTATAGGCAAGTTCTATTAAACTTTTATGAGACATACCATACTAAACTTATTGCAAAGTGTAACAGAGAATGGAAAAAGAGGGGATATTCCCTATCTCATTTATGAAGCCATGCAGTCTTGATCCCCAAGCAAGACAAGGATAATATGAAAAAGGAAAATTCCAGATTATTTTCTTGGGAATATAAGTGTAGAAATCCTAAATAAAACATTTACAAACTAAGTCCCACAGAGTATATAGAATAAGATATGCCATGTAGTGTTTTCTTAAGTACGCAAACAAATTTATAGAAAATCTGTAAGTGTAACATGAACAGCTTCAAGGACAAAAATAACACAATCATCTTAAAAGATATGGAGAAATATTTCATAGAAATTGAGCATAAATTTATGATAAAAATTCTTAGCAAGTCAGAAATTTGCTTAACCTGGTGAGAGATATTATGGCACATATTATACTTCATGGCGCACAGTCGTAGCATTCAATTTAAAATCAGGAATGAGATGGGTGCTGTTTACCAACACTGCTGTTTGACTCTTGTATCATCAGTTTTAACTAGTGCAATAAGACGAGAAAAAGAAGATAGAGGCATAAGCACTAGGAAGGAGAAAACAGACTGTCATGATTTGCTGATGGCATGATTGCTTCAGAGACAATCACGGCGCCTGGGTGGCTCAGTCTATTGAGCATCCGACTTCCACTCAGGTCATGATTTCATGGTTCCTGAGTTGGAGCCCTGCATTGGGCTCTGCGCTGACAGCTCGGAGGCTGGAGCCTGCTTGGGATTCTGGGTCTCCCTCCCTGTCTGCCCCTCCCCCACTCACACTCCGTCTGTCAAAAAGTAAATAAACATTAAAAATAAATTTTTTAAATAAAAATAAAAAAAAATCAAGGACTCCTGGAGCAAGTAGAAATAAGAAGAGCGTTTAGCAAAGTCAATTAACTCCTGTATGACAAAATAACCATAAAATGTAACAAAAGACACCACATATGACGCATTTGAAAATGTCAGATAAAAGTTTTCAAGAATATGTGCAGGACCTCTATGAAGAAAGTGTAAAACTATTGAGACTACTACAGAAGTTCTAAGTAAACGAAGAGAAATCCTTGGATATTTCTTGTATCTTCAATGGAGAAAACTTTAAGATTTTAAGTATTTTAATTCTCACATTGGTTTGTAGGCTTAATATAATCCCCCCAAACTTCAGTACGATTTTAATGGAACTTGATCATTTATTCTAAAGTTTATGTGGGAGATTCAAGGGCCAAGAAGTCCAGACATTTCTAAAGAACAAGAGTGGGGAGGAAAGATTTGCTTTACTAGAATAACAGGATTTATTTTGAAGCTACAGTATAAACATAGTATGGTATTTGCTTAGAAGTAGAAAAATAAACCTTTGGGCAGATGGAAAACTCAGAAACAGAGCCATACATTTATGGAACTTTGATATATGATAGATGTAGTATGGCAGATCAATGGGGAATGGATTTGTAAAAAATGTCTATCTATATGGAATATAGAATGTCTAATAAGTGGATTTGTTAAAAATGACTCTATATGGAAAAACTGATATGGATCCATGCCTCATATCATTTGTGAAAAATGAACTCCAGATAAATTAAGAACTGGAATATTAAAAGTCAAATTTTATTAGAAAATATAGGTAACTATCTTTCTGACTTTGGGGTGGGGAAGCATTTATGAAAGACGCATGGTAAGCCTCTAACCGTAGAAGATCAATAAATCTGACTTTATTAAAATTAAGATCTGAACAGCAAAATAATCTTACTAAAGGAAAAGAGAAGGCACCAACTGGAAGAAAGTATTTACAACCTAGCCAACCAAGAATTGATAGCAAGAATTTATAAAGGTTTCTTCAAATTAATAAGGAAATGACAAAACAATAGAAAATGGGCAAGGAATACAAATAGGAATCTCAGAGGCAAGGATACATATGATCAGTAAAATCATGAGATGGTCAACTTCATTGACTGGGGAAGGCAAATTAAACCACAATGACATACCAGTTTATACCCATTCGGTGGCAAAATTAAGAAGTATGAGAGTGCCAAGTATCACAGCAAATGTGAATTGACAGGGTTTCTTATATCAACTCTTAGGATTGTAAATGGGGATGACCACTTTGGGGTTTATCTAAACATTGAACATTTCCTTATGCTATAACTCGGCAATCCTACTTCTAGGTATACACCAGAGAAAAATTCTATGTGCCATAGGAGACTAACAAAAACATTCCCAACAGCAGCAGGAACATTTAGTAAGATAAATACCTGAAACCAAATACTTATTGATAGGAAATGAAGAAGTTGTGGTGACTTCACACAATGGCATATTACATAGCCAAATAAATAACTATAAGCAAAAATATGACTAATCTGAGCAATGTGTTTTTTAAAAAAAGGAAGTTCCCAAAGATTTTATAGGTTGATACTCTTTTAGTCATGCTAAAAACAAAAGAAAATTGAACAATCTCTAGAAATAGAAGTGTGTGATGAAGCTGTAATTTCAAAAATAAATTATAACAATACCTGTAAGATTCAAGGAAGGGGCAATAGAATGGATTGAGGAGAAGCCCAGAGGTGGATGTAAAAGATTGTTAATGTTCTAATTCTTTTATTGGGTGGCTGGTTAACAAGTATTTTTATTATTAATAATGAACAAATACACAAATAAGTACATAGTATACATAAAGAAAAACAAACGAGTGTCATACTTAGGCCAATGATCAGAGTGTGTCATGAATCAAACATAATCCAATTCTGTGCACTTCAGTGAAAAGACAGCTGTATTATCAACTCCTCCACCATGTTTTGGTTTATTATTAGGTTGTAATTAATCCATATGACAATCCAAGTTTTGATTTCTTCCATAATCTTCTTAAACATGGACCAAATCATAATGAGTTAACGTAATTTGCTCAAGGTCACCAAGCTAGCACGTGGTAGAATCCAGATTTTGAAGAGTCATCTCTTTGATTCCAGGGCCTAGCCTTGAACAAGTGACTGGGTTAGGCTCCCCATCACTAAGACTGGTTTATGCACTACTGTATCAACCAAGAACAACTGTTCTGCTGAGGATAACAATCCTCTAGGTATGTGAGGGTAAGAGGTCACCTAACTTTTAAGTATTTTGCCACGACAAATTGAGGAAACTTGCACATCTGTGTCCTCATGGATAAGCTGTGTTAAAATGAACTCACATACTGAGCAATAGAAATCTGAAGGCAAAAGAGTTCAAGTAAGAAATGTCACACACCACTGGGTTCATTCCTCTAGCATGCGTAATGTTACCTCGTCATAAGCCCACGCAAGAATGCAAAGATAAGGAACGTTTGCAAAATGTTTTTAGCTGCTGTAAATTTGCTCTAGGCCTAATTTATTCTGCTTTATGATCTCATTCTTCTTTTTGGTTTCTTAATTCTTTGAAGAAAACCAAACGCGAAGCTCAGGCCCCCTCTACTGGTCAGTCACATTTTGTTGTAAATGTCTTCCTAAGTAGACATCCATCCATCAATCTCCAAGACTAAATTTGATCATTATCAAAAGATTTGATAGCTTTTCTAGGGGCCTGATTTATTTTTTATTTTGAGGGTAGAGTTGACAGTGAGAAAGGAGAGAATATATACCTTTTTTTTTTTTTCTGAAGGAAACAGACATCACCAAGAACTTGTTTTGGGGCCGATGCCAAATAACTTGTACAAATACTTTGGGGAAAAAATATCAAAAACGTGATCAGCTTGAGAGTCAGCCTCAGCAGCCTTTGCTTTACAGCTAGAAGAATCTATTAACTTTCTTCAACTCATCAAGTTAAATTTATTAGATAGTCTCACAGAGTTCTGTCTTTTTGGGTTTATCTCTCCCCCATTTCCCCCAAAGTTGATGTTTTTCTCTTCTTTCCTGTGTTTACATGTCAAATCTATTCGTCAGAGTAAAATGAAGACCTCTGAGGGCAGAAATCACATTTAATTTTCTGTCAGGTTCAGTCTCCAACTCCCAAATAGTGCATACCTCATGGTAAATAGCAATTATGCTACTTAGCTAACCATCTCAAATTGCCACGTAACAACAGAAAACCTCCCATCCAGTAGCCCAAGGGAATCTAAATCAAAAGGATGAAAGAAAATGCTGACCACTTCCCAGAAGACTAAGTACAGTGATTGTACTGTTGTGCCCATAATCACTGTTTGATCAGAAACATTTCAGGTATGTTGTTTCCAAGAGGCTGAAGTAGTCAAGTTCAGGAAACATCTATTAAAAGGACTTCCATTTTCTCCACGCCTGAACCTCCAAATCCTTAAACACTAAAGAGGGCGAAACAATATGGTTCTTCTGTTGTTTTCAACTCACATGACATTTTATCACAAAATCCTAATATAAATATAGGATCAACTCTGAGTATCAAGAAGCTGGACAAGAGTCAGCAAGACTCCGGGCGGGAAGCCAGGAGCCCCAGGTTCTGATCTCACCCCACCAAATTGTAGCCAGATAGTCACTGGAGAGTCGCTTCAGTTGAGTTTGTGCCTCAGTTTCCTCCTTTGTAAAGCAGTAATAATCATAACTGCTCTATAGACTAACTTCACTGCTGAATAAGTAACGTATGGGAAAGCACCTTGTAAGTCAACTTTTTGTTCCTAGATGCTCTTCTTACTCTGCATTCTCTCTGGAGAATAAAGGGAACAGGTCACATGCACTTTTTGTACTCCATGATGCATCCATACACTGGGTGCTTCTGACCGCCTTCATACTCACCAGCTATTGAAGAGCACAGGGGCCCCCTTGCATGGGGGCATTCAGCACGGACATTGTATGGTCCTAAGCCCATATATCCACTTTTGTAACAACCACTCTTTGGGGACATTTGAATGATGGAAGTATCTAGTTAAGAGGTAAGACAAATTAATCAATTCTTCAAATCTTCTCTTTCAACAAGAATGAAGAGAGTTTTCTACATCCAATTATTGTTCTTCAATAGTGCGGAGTGTATCATTTGCTTTACCTCTTTTAGGGTGGTTTCACTACTGTTGGATATGGTGGCTCAGCCATGTTTTGCAATGCGAGATTATTCATATTCTTCTCATAGTGTGTATTTGAAGGTCTAACTAAAACATTTATGAAGCATGATACCAATTCTTTGCACTGGTAACTACAAGGACAATCAATTTCGAATGAGGAATCATCTTATTTTTATAAGCCATTTAATGACATTAAATTTTCAAGAATTAGATTTAAAAAGTTTAAAATGTTGACATTATCTTTCTGATCTGTTATCTTATTTAAAATTTTTTTTAAAATGTTTATTTACTTTTGAGACACAGAGAGAGGGAGAGCAGGGGAGGGGCAGAAAGAGAGAGAGACACACACACACATACATAGAATCTGAAGCAGGCTCAAGGCTCTGAGCTGTCCTCACAGAGCCCGATGTGGGGCTTGAACTCATGGACTGTGAGATCACCACCTGAGCCTAAGCTGGATGCTTAACTGACTGAGCCACCCAGGTGCCCTTACTGTTATTTTAATATCTATATTATCTTTCCTTTTAACTTTAATCGATGCTTGGTGATTATTTTAGAAGAGACGTTTGACTGTATGTGAAAAAATCGACATCTTTAAGTTTTACTTTAGTTTTCATGTTTGATGACAATGTAGTAACATTTTATACAGTTTGAATACACTTAGTTTCCTTTCTTGTTGGTAAAATAAAAATTATGTGAAACATCTTCAACATCACAGCTTAACTAGTGATTTTGCTAAAATAAAAGCAAATATAGTAGATTCTCTATAAACATTAGTTGAATAGATAAAATGCAAGTTACAAAAATATTAAACTACCTTCAAGAGCATGAACTCTGCCCCAGAACCAGAAAAATCAATTGTAAAACATCAGTTTCTCAAGTTGGGTTTCTCAAGGGGGGATAGAAGATGTGCCATGACTTGGCGGGGGTGGGGATTTCTCCAAGTCTTCATTAAACATACTGCATCTCCTGGAATACAAACTTTCTCTTTTAAGCTTTCATTTACACATGAACAACAGAGTCAGCATGAGATTTAAACAAATATTTTAAATAAACAGGACCTGAGAGACATGTTTATTACCTAGAGTATGTTGGGTCACTATCCCAGGACTGTGCATTTACATACATAGGTGACTGTGTATGTGTGCATGTGTGTGCACATAGGTAGCTGGCCCTCCCCTCCTAGTACTTCGATGGAAAAACTTAAGAAGCACGGACAGAAATAATAAACAACTGACTTGGAAAAGATTAGTGGGCCTAAGGAAGGATTGACAGAACCCTTTAAAAATCCTTTATTTGAACAGGAGTGAGGCATTCTACCCTGTGGCCAACTCGTTTATTTGTGTGTGTGGCACTAATGAGACACCATCATGAATTCTGCTTCTGAGCAGGCTGGTTAATTGCATTCTGTAACTTTGCTAATATAGCCCAACATTGGCCAGGCTGGTGTATCACTTTTCGGCCACTAGCAAAAGTGAAGCAGAGAATGGGAAGAGACGGCCCAACCCAACAGTGGTTTAGGAAAACAAACGAATGCAAGTTTTTCATGGGTGAGCAGGGCTTCCATCATGGAGATCTGCCCTCTGAGTTCTCGTAGCACTGAGGCACCATGAAATCCCAAGTGAGTGCCATCCTCCTCTTTGCTCCCCTCTGCTCTATTTTCTGATTTCTTCAGTAGGAGAGTGTTGACAGTAGGGAGAAGAGTCAGAAAACAAGAAACAATGTCAAGGGACAGGTGGCTCTGTCTGAGTTCTGCCCAGGGCACCAAGTAGTTATGAAATTTGGAGGAAGTTCACTCAACTTTGCTAGACTCCTTTTTCCTCATTTGCAAATCAGAGTTTTGGTCACCAGATAACCCAGAACATCCGAATTACAAAGAACTTCAGAAGTTATGTTTGAATGCTTTCTTGTCAAGTTCTCTTTCACGTGACCCCCTCAAAGAGTAAACTTGAGATTCAAAAAAGACTTAATCAGATACCTTTCAGGAACTTTGGTAGGATTAAGGCATTTCCAAGCTTCTCAAAATCTAAGATTTATACCCATAGTTCTGATTTTCAATTGTAACTATCAGGAGGAATGAATGATGTGTATTAAAATCATCTTTCTGGGGTGCCACGGTGGCTCAGTCAGTTAAGCATCTGACTCTTGGTTTTAGCTCAGGTCATGATCTCATGGTTTCGTGGGTTTGAGCCCCACATCTGGCTCTGCGCTGCCAGTGCAGAGCCTGCTTGGAATTCTCTGTCCCTCCCCCACTCATGCTGTCTCTGTCTCTCTGTCGCCTAAAAGGACCTAGAAATAGAGATGAACCCAGGAGCAGTGAGCACTCCTAGCACCCAGAGTAAGGTCTCTCTATATTAGCTTTCTTTAAAAGTAATGAAGGCACATAATGGATGCTGTGTATGTCACCCATACCCTCCCTTTAAAGGGGAAAGACGTCATTCCTCCTGATGTAAGGACATCGGTAGCTGTTGGCTCGCAGCTGAGTCAATAACGAAGCATTGCCCTAAACCAAGGTTTCTCAACCTCAGTACTATTGACATTTTGGACTGAATAAACATTTGTTGGGGGCTACCCTAAGTATCAGAAAATGTTTAGCAGAATCCCCAGCTTCTACCCACTAGATACCAATAGCACCCACTCCTGGTTTTGACAACCTAAAATATCTCCAGATCCTGGCACATGTCCCCTAGTAGAGGGTGGTGTATCAAGTTGCTGTGGTAAAGAACCACTGCCTTAAAATTAAGAGACACACTTTATTCAAGGTTACTCAGTGGGGCAGCCCACATCCAATGCCTGGTGAACAGAATTTATCGAGATTAGACTCTCTTGCCTCAAACAGGACAACGTGAAAGGCAAAACCATCCCCAGAATTCTGTGGGATATTGGGCATAGGTACACTGTAGTTCAATTCCTTCCTCTGCCCAGTTCTACTTCTGTCACCCCTACTCGCCTACCCACAGGTGTTGATTCTGAGTGCAGTCCCCAGTAAATCAGTGTTTGGGAAACAAAAGCTGGTATTTGGCTTCAGGATTGGCTTCTTCAGCATTGATATTGGCAGATCCAATTCACAATCAAGTCCTACAACACTTGTGTTGTTTTTTAAAATCCCATATGGACTTATTCTGTAAAACCTCTTGGCACATTAGCATATTTTTGTTTCCTGGAGGTTCCTTTGGATTTATTTGGCTTTGGTATCATGATTATTTATTGTATTTTCACTTGAAATACAGAAAGAAAGAATCAACTTGTTACATTTTGTCATTAATGTATTTAACAAGTATTTATTGGTCTGTGTCCAAGACGTTGTTCTTGGCACTCTGAAAAGACGTAAGAACGAATCTGACAAATATTATGATCTCAAGGTACTTCAGGCCCAACAATGAAGACAAGTGACGGGCCAGGCATTCAACTAGTTGCTGATAAATAGAGATTACACAAGGCCTTGTGTAGAAAATATCCTGGAAGCAGAAGTTATAAAAAAGGACAGATTCGAGTTAGCCAGACAAAGTGGAGTGGGATAGAAAAAAGCTAGGGGTCCTTTATTTGCTTATCTAGAAACCTGATCCTTCAGGTCTCAGAGTAGACTGGACTCAGTCTGGAGATAGAGCCACGGGAATGCAACAATGGTGGCCTTACATATAAACCAGACTAACCTGGTCATCTTAAGGAAATACATAGAATCCAGACCAGAATGCCCATAACCTGAGTACTTCTTTTCCTGCCAGTAGATCTAGGTGAGCAGTTTATGTTTACTAAGATTGCATTGCAGTCCTGGCATCAGAACTGGGGGTTAGTTGCATGACTCATTGGTCCCAGGCTATGATTGCTGATGCATGCATGTCTGCAAAATGGATAGAACCACCATCAGAAATGGACTAGCGTACTTTGAGGGCCTTATCTCTTTGAGTAGTGTTAGATGTTACACAATCACTGTATTTTTTCTGTAACTCCTTTTTTTCCTGTTTTTCTGTGTTGACTATCCAGCACAGAATGACTGTAATGGTCATTCTTATTTTTATAGGTCCAGTCAACTGCCAAGTATTAATTAATGTCCTTTGAATTTATATACTTGTTTTAATCCCTATTCTCTTCATTATCTCTTGTCTATATTATTGACATAATCTCCTATGTGGTCATACTCTCCCCGGGTTTTGTCCTCTTCTAATTTCTTCTTCACACGATGGACGTGATGGACTTTCTAACATACAAGTCTGATCACGTGATGCCACTGTTACAGCCCTTAACTGTCTCTCCATAGCCTTTGGGACTGTATCATTAAGAGTCTTGTTAGGAAACAATTTATGTCAGATGGGTCAGTGGAGGAGATTTCAAGCACAGTGGTACTTGCAGATATACAGATAGGGTTCAAGAAGCTAACAAGGTATGGGAATCTACCAAGAGTCTGGCCACAGGGGGAGGCTGTTACCACCTAGGGCTGAGGGGACAAGGCAAAGGAGTGGATTTACTGTCTCGCAGCTTTGCTCTGGAGTTTTAATTGCACAGGGCACAACTACTGCTATAGATAAGACATCAAAGTGGAAGCGGGTGGGGAAGACATACTATGACTTTTCCTTCCTCCTGCCCACAGATAAGCTGGAGCTTCCCATTATCCAAATTGTATGGGGAATCAGCTGGCGAGGGAGTAGGATGATGCAATCTGCAGCAGGGGTCAGCTTGGTAGGGTACAGAGCAGGGCAGAGTAGGGTAGAAAACACATCTGTGCAGCAGTGAGGGTGAGATACAACAAGCCATGAATAGTGAGCATGGGGATTCCAAATATCTAGCTTAACAATGTTATTATGAAGACTAAAGAACATGTTAAGGAAAGTACTTTTCACTCAGTACTGAGTTAACATCTTGATTATTATGATAATCAGGAAACCAGCCATTGGTGCATAGTAGATGCTAGCTAAATGTTAAGCTAGTTCCATTGTTCTCTTCATGCCATTTGATTATTATTTCCTGTAAGGAGAAATTCTGGAGTTTCTACACCACTCTCCTTTACCCTCTATCACAAAAAGAGTTTCCTTCCTCATCGGGACTGGAGACCTGTGATTCTTCCTCCTTTTCCCTTCTTTTTAATAAAAAAATTTTTCAATCGAAACTCTCAATCATATATAAAAACAGAATGCTGAAGGAGCACATGCATCCCAATGTCTATAGCAGCGCTAGTGACAATAGCCAAAGTATGGAAAGAGCTCAAATGTCCATCGATTGATGAATGGATAAAGATGTGGTATATAGATGCAGTAGAATATTAGTGATCAAAAAGAATGAAATCCTGCCATTTGCAACAACACGGATGGAACTAGAGGGTATTATGCTAAGCGAAATTAGTCAGAGAAAGACAAATATATGATTTCACTCCTATGTGGAATTTAAGAAACAAAAACAGATGAACATAGGGAAAGGGAAGCAAAAATGTGATAAAAACAGAAGGAGACAAACCATAAGAAACTCTTAAATACAGACAACAAACCAAGGGTTGCTGGCAGGGTATTGGGTGAGGGATGGGCATTAAGGAGGGCACTGTGGGGATGAGCACTGGGTGTTGTATTTAAGAGATACATCACTGAATTCTATTCCTGAAATCATTATTACACTCTATGTTACCTAACTTGGATTTAATTTTTAAAAAAGATGGGGCGCCTTTGTGGCTCAGTTGGTTGAGCAACTGACTTCAGCTCAGGTCGTGATCTCACGGTCCATGAGTTCGAGCCCCGCGTGAGGCTCTGTGCTGACAGCTCAGAGCCGAAGCCTGCTTCGGGTTCTGGGTCTCCCTCTCCCTGTCCCCCGTTCATGCTCTGTCTCTCTCGGTCTCAAAAATAAACAAACTTTAAAAACATTTTTTAGTTTTAAAGAATTGAATGGTTTTTAATATCTAACATTAGAATAAAAAAATAGAGAATGCAATGAGACTCCCTATGTCTCTCATTCACTCTAAGAAATTGTCAACAGCTTGCTTATCTTGTTTTCATTCATCCTCTCTACCTTTTACCTAGCTAACACATTTTAAAACAAATCTCAGAAATCAGGTCATTTTAGTATAAACCTCTTTAACCAATAAGGACTCTTATCTTTTACCAAACCACTGGCGATTTTCCCTTCTAATGAAACAAAGGTAAATCTTTAATTTTATCTCATGTTCAGTCTATGTTCAAATTTTTCCAAATGTCTCAAGGTGTCTTTTCTGGTTTGTCCATACCAGTAACCAAACAAGATCCCTACATCTTTAATTCCTTTTAAATTTCAATCCAACCTGAGTGGTATCTGCCCTGGAAGCAAGTTGTGGCAATGACCTGGGTGTGGGCATTTGGGGGCCACCCTCACAGGTAAAATTCCCTCCTATATTCTCTTTATCATCCACACAAAAGAGGTGCTCTCAATCTCCCCAACTGCTGATAGCTCTCCAGCCTACTTAATGGGGCAGAGTCTTTTCTTTGAATCTAGCAACAGGTGATGTGAGGTGAGTTATCTGCCAAGTAGCACACTATGCATTGCTGCCTACTCCAACTGTTTATTGAAGATTCTTGTTCATTGCCTTGCAGGTAGGCCTGGGGGTGAAATTTTGAGGATCTGTGGCATAGGGTGGGGTTCCTCAGCTTCAATCCTATCTAACTCAGTCTCTCATAAGATTAGCTGTTAGAGATTCTTGAAGAAAAATAAATCACCACCAAGCATCTTTGCCTCGTTTCCTTTTTCAGCTTCTTTGGGGTCAAATGGCAATGGCTGAAATTCATGCACTGGGATGAAAAGGGAGGTTACAGATTATTAAATCCAAACTTCCAACCAGCAGGACGCCACCTATGGTAATAAGAACTAACACCTTTATAAGCAAGTGGTTTAGTGACTCAAAAATCACACCTGGGGGCTCCAAATCCTACCCCCTCTAGGGGTCATGTGGCCTTTTTGTGAGCCTCTTGAAAGAATGAAGACCTTATAATGCTCATGGTCAGCAGATGTCTTCCTGCATTTCAGTGAAACCTCTCTCCCTCTTTTGGGAGGTTTGCTGTTGCTCCACAGAATATCATAATTTGTTGAGGGGTCAGAGATCTAAATCTATGATAGATCAGAAATGCACTTTAACTTGCAGTAGAAATGGTCTTGTTGCCTCACTAGAATAAGGTCAAAAGTGTACTGGGCTGCCAAGCACAAAGAATCTGCATAGGGGACACCATACACAGAATTGCTCCTTCAAGTTTTGAGGAAGTAGTCAGTTCATCTAATCCATAGAAACAAACACAGAAAGTCAAGCAAAATGAGGAGACATAGGAGTATGCTTCAAAAGAATGAACAAGAAAAAAATCTCAGAAAAAGTGAAACAAAGATAAGCAATATGCCTGTTAAAAAAGTTTTAACTAATGATCCTAGAGATAGTCACTGGGTTAGAAAAAAAGACTGGAAGAATTCAACGAGACCATCAATAAAGACATAGAAAATATTAAACAAGAACCAACCAGAGTTCAAGAATACAGTAACTGAAATCAACACACTACAGGCAATCAACAGTAGACTAGCAGATGCAGAAAAACCTACCAGTGATTTACAAGACAGGGTAATGGAAAGCACCTAACTGAATAGCAAAAAGAGAAAAGACTTAAAAATGAGGATAGATTAGGAGATCTCTTGGATACCATCAAGTAAACAAAACATTCACATTATAGGGGTCCCAGAAAAAGAAGAAGAGACCAATGTGTGGAAAACTTACTTGAAGAAATAACTGAGACCTTCTCTAACCTAGGAAGAGAAATAGACATCAAAGTCCAAGAAGCACAGAGTTCCAAACAAGACAAGCCCAAGGAGGTCCACACCATGGCACATAATTAAAAAAACGTCAAAGACTAAAGATAAAGAGAGAATCTTAAAAATGGCCAAAGAGAAACAAAACTTTCAAGGGAAAACCTCAGAGCTATCAGCTGATTTTTCAACAGAAACTTTACAGGTCACAAGGGAGTGGCATGGTGTAGTCAAAATGCTGAAAGGAAAACCCTACAACCAAGAACGCTCTACCTGGCAAGGTTCTTATTCAGACTTGAAACAGAGATCAGGAATTTCCCAGACCAAAACCAAAACAAAACAAAGATAAAGCAGTTTATCACCAATAAGCCTTGTAAGAAATGTTTAAAAAAGTGGAAAAGAAATGGCCACAATTAGACATAAGACAGCTATGAATAAAAAGACGTAAAATATGACAACCTATACATAAACGTAGAGGAGGGAGTGGAAAAGAGAAAGGAAAAAAGGGTATTTTCTTTTTCTTTATTTAGAATGTGTTTGAACTTAAATAACCTAATTAGTATAGACTGATATTTACTTTGGATGTTATATATGAGCCTCATGGTAACCACAAAGCCAAACCTTATGATATACAAAAAATAAAGAGAAAGCCAAACAAAACACTGTAGATACTCATGTATCACACAGAGAGCAAGAGAAGAAATGAAGAAGAACTACAAAAACAACCAGAAAACCAGTTGAAAATGGCAATAAGCACCTATCTATCAGTAACTGCCTTAAATGTAATGGCCTAAATGCTCCATTCAAAAGACAGTGGTGGAATGGATAAAGAAGCAAGACTCTTCTATATGCTATCTACCCAAGACCTAAAGACACTTACAGACTGAAAGTGGGAAGATAGAAAAACATTCACCACACAAATGAAGAAAATAAAAAAAGTTCATGTAGCAATGTTTTTATCAGACAAAATGGACTTTAAAACCAAGACTAACAGGAGACAAAAAAGAAGTATAAACCCAACACTAAGATAACATTATTATAAAGATCTACATACCTAACACTAGAGCACCTAAACACATAAAGCAAATAGTAACAGACATAAAAGGAGAAACTGATGGTAACACAATAATAGCAGGGGACTTTAACACTCCACTTACATCAACAGATAGAGCACCCAAAAGGATCATGAGTAAGCAAACAATGCCTTTGAATGACACAGTGGACCAGATGGACATAACATATGTATTAGAACATTGCATCCAAAAACAGCAGAATACACCTTCTTTACAAGTGCAAATGGAACATTTTCCAGAATAGATCACACATTAGGCCATAGAACAAGCTTCAATAAATGTAAGACTGAAATCATTCTATGCATCTTTTCCAACCACTATAGTATGAAACTAGAAACCAATCACAAGAAAAAAACCAAAAAAACCCCACGAACACGTGGAGACCAAACACACAACCAATAGGTAAATGAAGTAATCAAGGAGGAGATCAAAAAAACACATGGAACCAAATGAAAATGAAAACATAATGGCCCACAATCTCTGGGACACAGAGAAAATAATCTTAAGAGTGAATTATATAGCAATATTGGCCTACATCAAAAAACAAGAAAAAAAAAATCTACCCTTATACACCTAAAGGAACTAGCAAAATAAGAACAAAGCCCAAGGTAAGTAGAGGAAAGGAAGTAAAGATCAAAGCAGAAATAAGAGACTAAAAAAGTAATAGGAAAAAGAAATCAATGAAACCAAGAGCTGGTCTTTGAAAAGACAAACAAAATTGACATGTTTATCTAGAATCATCAAGAAAAAACAAGGAAGGACCCAAATCAATAGAATCAGAAATGAGAAAGAAGGAGCAACTGACACCACAGAAATACAAAGGATTTTATAAGAATATATGAAAAATTATATGTCAATAAATTGGACAATCCAGAATAAGTGCATAAATTCCTAGAAACATGCAACCTTCCAAAAGTGAACCAGGGAAAAATAGAAAATCTTAACAATTTTTATGAAAAGAAATTCAATTGGTAATACAGCAACTACACAGAAATAAAAGTCTGGGACCAGACAGACTCACAGGTGAATTCCATCAAACATTCCATTCTCCTCAAACTATTCCAAAAAACAGAAGATGAAGAGAAATTTCCAAATATATTCTAGGAGGCCAGCATTAGCCTGATGCCAAAACCAGACAAAAACACCCCCAAAAAAGAAAACAGGCCAGACATCCCTGATGAACATAGATGTACAAGTCCTCAACAAAAATTAAACTCTCTACAACAATACATTAAAAAAAGATCATTCACCTCAATCAGGTGGAATTTATTCCTGGGATGCAAGTATGTTTCGGTATTCGTAAATCAATCAACATCTGGCATTGCATCAACAAAATGAAGGATAAAAATCGTGATCGTCTCAACATATGCAAAAAAAAAAAAAAAAGCATTTGACAGGATTTAATATTCATTCAGGGTAAAAGCAACTCTCAATATAATGGGGAAAGAGGTAATGTACCTCAACATAATAAAGGCCATATATAAAAATCTCACAGGTAAGATGTGGTAGATTCCCTCTAAGGTCTGGAACATCACAAGGATATCCACTCTTGCCACTTTTTTTTAAATTTATTTGTTTTGAGAGAGACAGAGACACAGAGAGACACCGGCCGACAGAGACACCGGCCGACAGAGACACCGGCCGACAGAGACACCGGCCGACAGAGACACCGGCCGACAGAGACACCGGCCGACAGAGACACCGGCCGACAGAGACACCGGCCGACAGAGACACCGGCCGACAGAGACACCGGCCGACAGAGAGAGGATAATGTGCACGTTAGTGGGGAAGGGGCAGTGAGAGGCAGAGAGAGAGAATCCCAAGCAGGCTCTGCACCACCCACGCAAAGCCTGATGTGGTGCTCAATCGCATAAACCGTGAGACCATGACCTGAGCCACAGTCAAGAGTCAGATGCTTAACTGACTGAGCCACCCAGGAGCTTCCTCTCTTGCCGCTTTTATTCAACATAGTACTTGAAGTCCTAGACATAGCAAGAAGACAAGAAGTAAGAGATGTCCATATTGGTAAAGAAGAAGTAAAATTGTCACTATTTGCAAACAACATGATACTGTACATAAAACAATCCTCAAGAATCCACCAAAAAACTACTAGAAGTAATAAATGAATTCAGAAAAGGATACAAAATTAATACCCAGAAATCCAGATCTTGAGATGTTTACAGATGAGAGCTTTACAGATCAAGGACAATGAAGAGCTAGATGCAGTGGTGACCCAGCAGCTATTATCCGCCGCTGTATGATTGCCCAAGGGAACAATTGGGCAGATCAAGCCAAGTTGGCAGCCTGTACAAAGACTCCCAAACTCTCTAACTAAATGTTAACCCCAATATTCCAAGGAGAATGAGAGGACCTCAGAAGAGCTAAAGAATGGGGATATGGACACCACGCTGCCTCTAAAGCCAGCTGGAAATCTAACAAACCCTTATCTCAGAGTATCTTATGGAAGAAATGATTAACCCTATTCATCAATGCACCATTATGGGTGACATACTGCTGTTTGGTGGTCCCACCACAAACCACAGGTTCCCCACATGCTGTTAGCAAGGAGAACATCAAAAACAACACTGCTTGGACCAACAAGCTTCTGACAGACGTGAAAGTACTATTTAGTATGGGAGAGATCATCTCAAGAAATCGTTAAGTACTACTTGGGTACAACCAATCCCCTCTAAGGCCTTGGATAAAATCCAGTACAAGAACTCACAAATCCTGGAACTGCAGAATGCTGGGTTTCAACCTGGAACTAAGGAATATTTCTCAACGAGGGCAGAAATATTCCCTTCCTTTAACCCCAATCTTCATCTGGAAGTAACTAGAGTGGTCACAAAGTTAATTTGGAAAGTATTTCTGAAATATCCACAAGATTTTAAAGCACATGCCTAAATAAGATTTAGATCATTACAAAATGTAGTTACCTGTTTATCCAAGGTGGCAATAAGATTCTAGAGGCAAATGCAGAGAGTTGTATAGTTGTCAACAAAACTTAGCTCTTTTAATGTTGAGAAGATTCAACTTTAATAGAAACTTTGTTTTTCTAGGCAGGTTAAAGATAAAGAAAAACCTTTGTTTATAACTTAGACCAATAATCCAAGAAAACTCATTTTAACAGGGAGAAAAGTCAAATTCCCATCTTGTGGGGGATAAGTTTAGCGATCCCCTGGGCTTACACCAATGGGTTAACAAGGCATAAAGAAATACAAAGCCATAAAATGCTCACACCTGAGTCTGGGTAAACCAGATTGGCACCCCAAGAATAGGGGGGTTCAAAGGCACCCCTAGAATAAGGAGGTGCAAAGGTGCCAGAAATAGGGAGAGGCAAAGGCCTAAAATAGGTACAGTGCAAAGGTGCCCAATACATAGGTTTATGAAATCAACAAGATTAGATGTTCAGGGTGGAAGCACCCCCAATTTAGTACTACGGCAGAAAGCTGCTTTCACAGGAGGATAGGGCCAGGTTAGGTAAATTGGTGAACTGGACTATGGACCTTTGCGCTGCAGGCAAAGCAGCCCAGAGCCGAGATGGTTAAAAAAAGAAAAGGTGCCTTGTCAACCCTGAGGTTATTTCCCCGTTTCATCCCCGAGGCTGGCTAAGGTAAATAGAGGTGCTGCCTCCTGTCGGCTGGAAACAACCCTCCTCCTGACTACCCAGCACCTGGATTTTGTTTTGTATTAACCCAAACCACGAGTATCTTCAAGACCCCCTTTCCCTCACGTCCACAAGTTAATATTCACAGATTCATTGTCCCTTTATGCACGTCCATCACCATGTTTGTAAGCCTTCTGATCCTAATAAAAGCGGGGCAAGGGCCCTTATTCGGGGCTCTTGTCTTTTCCTGGACATTAGCCATCTCTCACTTTCAATCCTGCGTCCCACTGTTTTGCTAAACAAGAGAGAATTTTAGATTCAGAGTCTACAACATCATCTTATACCAGTATACTTCTGACATTAAAACTCATGCATTCCAACAAGATGAATTAAGCAAACTTATGTGGTCTCTGTTTCCCTGCCTGTCATCTTCCATGTTGATATAGGATGTTCTGATCAGAATCTCCATCAGGAATGTAGGGCTTTCAGCTGGAGAAAGACGGCCAACAGTCCTCAACTCTCAGAGATCATCAAGGATTGCCTTGACTGAAGACAGCTGCCTTGCCAAGGTCATGCCCTCTTCTCAGCTGGTCACATACCATGACTATTATAAAAGTGCATGACTTTTGGTCTAACTTAGGATGGTTCCCAAGGGTGAGCCTACTTTAGAACTCCCCAGAGAATCAGTTAAGACTTCTGTTGATATTGTATCACAGCTGGATATCTCTTACTCTCCCTTCTCTTCCCCAGGTGTTGATCACTCCAAAATCAACTTTTTTTTTTTTTTACATTTAGCCTCCATAATCTTAGCCTCAACCATGCAAAAAATTCCTTTCCAAAGATTCCCTTCTCACAAATCTTCTCAACTTGCCTTTTTACATCAGAATTTGTCCTAAGTTTTCCCTCTTTAAACAACCAGTCTCACTTTGCTTGCAGAGTTATTTCCCTTATTATTTCTGGTAGTCTGAATGACCTTTATTGAAGTTATTTGGTTGTTTATTTGTTCTTAGATTACCCATAAAACCTCATTAAGCATTAGACAAAGTACTAAGGTTTTTCTCTAAAAAAAACCCCAAACAAACCCAAATGAACAAAACAGAAAATAAAATAACAAAAAAACTAAAACAACAAAAATGGTGATAGAAAGACCAATACCATACACTTTTTCTTTTCTGACAAACTTTGTAATAGAAAGAACATGAACCTCCTTGACTTTCAGTAAACACAGGCAGGACATAAGTTCTACATATAATGCTGACAACTCTAAAGACAGGTCCATTTTAATAGAATTAACAACCTGAAATTAGCTTTAATACCAAATATTTTCCCAGAGCACATAAACTTGAAAAATGTTTGGGTCAGTTCCCATTTTTCTGAGTTTTAGAATGCCCAGTTCTTACAAGTGCTTGCTTTTAAGCCAACTAGAGCTCTCTTACAAATTAATTTTAGGAATACCATCCAGAGGTAGAGAAAGCATTTCCCATTTACAATATACACGGACACCCATACAAATACACAGACAAGATGCTAACAAAATCTTAAAGGCTCAATTTCCAGATATCATCTTTTATAAACCAAACCTAATTACACGATGGGGTTTTAATTTACAGACACACCACTTGGTCATTTTTCTCAGGAGTCTAACGGATAATGTAGCCAAGTAGTGTTGCAAAATAAATAAATAAATAAAAAATAAAAAAAGATTGCCCAAATTTGGAGAATACAGCCCAAAGGGCAGCATGTGGGGATCAAACGGTCATTTCTCATTTCCCAGTTAGAACATGGCTAGCGTTATTCAAAGATACCAAAAGTTGCAACGACACACAAGCCAAATGAAGCCCAGAGTTCCTCTGTAAGCACTGGTTCCTCCCCAAAAGTCAGAGCTTCACCGATCGAACCAAGAGAGAGGAAGACATAAGGTCACATGCCATTGCACACAAAGTACTCACCAAGAGCCATCCGTCCAACCCAAACTCAAAACGATTTCCTTGCCGCAGGAGCTAAATTTGGTGCCGAAGTTTGGTGCACCAGTTGGGGTGAGTCCCCTAGGATCAAAAGCCTAAGCAGCTGCTTGGACTCACCGGACTTCCCTTGTTGGCTGGGAGCAGATGAACGGTGGGCAAGGAGCTCCTGGACGGCTTGCCAAATTTGTAACTGAACCCCAGTTCGTCCGCCTGAGGCACAGCTAAGATAATCGCCGAGACAGCGAGTATGCGACACCGAAAGGACTTATCTGAGAGGTGACCGAACCAGGAGACCAGAGCGCAAGCCTCAGATCTACCTCCTTCAAGGAGAGTCAGGGAAATGTAAAGGCAAATATAAAGGGCCTGGGTAAAAAGCTGCAGCTGCACTTGAGTCCCGTGAACCTTTAGTTACCAGCTTCAGCAACTTAAAGCAAGTTGTTGACACAATTCACCGACTTCTGTTTGTTGTTGCCATACTTCCTTCTTCCTAGGCAATAGGAATGCTTTTTAAACTAAAATAACTGTTACCTCCCCCACCCAGGTGGAGTATGAACTTTTAAGTTCTGCAAACTTTTCAGCTGACCTATATAGACTATGCTGTATCAGCCCGAAAAATGAATTGCTCATCCATTCAACAAATATTGATGGTCTACTCTGTGCAAGGTGCTGTCTGGAGTGTGGGAGTTACAATGCTGACAGGGCGGATTGGATCCCCACCCTGATGGGGGTGCAGCCTAACAGGGGCCCCAGTGGGTGACACAGGGGAGGATAAAGGGATAGATTATAGACCCAGGACATCTGAAGCAAAATGGGAGCTTTGGTGTTTTGGAGCAACGAATCGGTCCTTCAGACCACGGGGTCACTCATTTTGCTTATATGTTGTGAGTCCACAAAATACACTTCCTGGGAGCAGGCGTAAGTGATGTTTCTGTTGTCCACCCTACTCCCTGCCCCCGTGTAGCCGGCCATTGGGCAGTGATTACAACTGACTGCACGTGATACTGCTCGGACCCAGACCAGCTAACTCCGTCTAGTTGGGGGCTCCGTGTGTGAGACAAAGTGACAAACTATGAAAAAAGTAAGATATATGATCAAAGGTTACGGGGCGCCTGGGTGGCTCAGTCGGTTGACCGTCCGACTTCAGCTCAGGTCATGATCTCCCAGTTCGTGGGTTCGAGCCCCGCATCGGGCTCTGTGCTGACAGCTCGGAGCCGGGACCCTGCTTCGGAGTCTGTGTCTCCCTCTCTCTCTGCCCCTCTCCCACTCACACTCTGTCTCTCTCCCTCAAAAATAAATAAGCATTGGAAAATTTAACATAATAAGCTAGAAGGGGTTTGCTGATGATATTAGATAAGAGCCTGCAGACCTTCAAAGTGTAAACAGCTGATGTTGGGCCAAGAAACTTTTCTGTGGATTTGAGTCCAAAAGTATTTGAGATAAGTCCCATAACACAAAGGAAGAATCATTATCATCATCAGCCAAACCATGTTGCTGCTGCCGTAAAACAAACACACGAGGAGAATAAGAGCACTACCAGGGCTGGGCACACAAAGAAGCCTAGAAGCCGAGACTCACATTCCAGTTTTAGTTTGTAACGTATTTCCAAGTTGGATATGTCCAAGTTTGGATGCGAGGAGAAAGAAAAAGAGGTCCCCTGAGGTTACATGCAGAGGAAGGGCTGTAGACACAGACAGACTAACATTCTGCTTCCTGCTTTTGATTTGATTGGATTCTTTGAAAAAAAAAAACAAAACAAAACAGATCTAAGATTTGTCCGTACCCTGGCCAGCCTGATGCCACAGTACGTGGGCTTTGAAAAGATTCTGTAATTTCTGTCTCATTGTGATTATATCTGCTGCCGATATATATATATATATATATATATATATATATATATATATGTATACACACACACACACACACACACACACACACACACACACACACACATATATATATATACAGAGCAGAGCGAGAAAACCAGAACCCAGAGATGGCTTTCCCAAGTCCCACAGCCTCAAACTTATCCCTGCCAGGGAAGTCACTCTCCCTTGAAAGTCAGATAGAACCAGTCGACTGACATTTCTTTTCTACTATGTGCCTGACCGTGGGCAAGGTGCTTTCTCATAAGGCTGATCTGGGTGAGGAGCTGGGGTTGGGGATTTGGCCAAACTTGGGGATCCAACAGGGGCTAATGGGGGTCACATGCTTACCCCCAAGACCTGAACGGAGCATCTTCATACACATTCTCTTTTCCTCACAGAAAATAGGAGAGTTTTGCTCCTCTTTTCGTTCCCATTTCCATTTGTTCAAGTGTTTTTCACGTGCCCTAATAACCATATATTTCATTTTCCACCCATCCAGACTCCTTGCTCCTCCCCGTTCGGTCTGAGGAGAACTCGTAAATGTCATTGGTCACAAAGCCACTCTCCACGCTCGCCAGAGTCACGAATCCACTTTCGGATGGGTTCACGGCCACGTTGTCATAGTCACAAGACAGGTCATCGGGAGTGGCTTCTCCCGAACACACTCGGAATGAAATGTTCTTCAGGTCTGGCCGGGTCTCAGCCAAATCGGCTTCACTTTGTTTTCGAATGATGTTGTAAACCTCTAGGTCTGGGCTGTTCCCCGCATGAGGAGAGGGCCAGATGGTGTGCTGCTCCTTCGTGCTGGGGCCTGGCTGCCCCCCTTTCCTAGGAGGAGAGAAAAGCGGGGCCAAGTATTTTAGACAAGGGGACTGAGAATATCCCCGTGTCTCCTGTTCAGGCAGGAGAAAGCCAGCCTGGGCAATCACTACACTGTCTTTCTCACCTACCGAAACTTACAGGTCAGGGCTTCGGGGTGGGGTGAGGTGGGGTAACAAAATGGGGAAGTGTTGTATTCAAAGCGATTGCGTAGCTATCGTTCACTGCTGCAAGAGCATAGAACAGAGGTGGTTATCCTGGGATCCTCAGAGCTCCCAGAGGGTCCATGGATAGAACTGGATGGGGAAAAATATCACATTAAAACAAACTCATCTCCAAGTGAAAGTGAGCCTGTCCTTCAATTCTGAATGTAGGCAACAAACTAGAGTAGAATTAGTAATACCTTTGACTCGATCACCAACAGAAATCACAGGTTATTTTCATATCACATCACAGTTGCCATAGAGGCCTTAAAATATTTTACACTCATCTCTGTTTCAAAATTATGGTAATCACATCCACTACTAGATAAGGAAGCATTAATAAAGAAATGCATGTATTACCAAGTCACAATCATTTTTGGAAATATTTTGCTAAACTGTTGTATCAGTATAATGGCTTCCCTTGTAATCCAATATATTTTATTGTAATATATTTAAAGATATTGTTCTGGGAAGGAGTCCATAGGCTTCATTTGACTGTTACAGATGTCTGTGGCACAAAAAAAAGGTAAAACCCCCTGAGATAGACTCCAGCTTCAAAGTCACAATTCCCAAATCCTGGCGAGGTGTTAAATAGATAGAGTAAGGAAGGGAAATTTAAACCAACCAACCAACCAACCAAACCAAAACAAACAAAAACAACTGCAGAGTAAGCAGTTGGAAAATATATTTGTAACTTTTAACTGAATTCTCTTTTTAGATCAAAGAGAATCAATTAATAAAAATAATCATAGTAAGAGCTAATATTTTTGACTGCTTACTGTAAGCCCATTCTGCATGAATTAATCCTTCTAATGATCCTATAAGGAAGTTATTATTAAATGAAGCAGGTTCTACTTCTGACCCTTGAATGATGAAGGGCTTAGGGGTGCCAATCCCCCACCCAGTTGAAAATCTTCATGTAACTTTTGACTCCCAGCAAACTGAACCACTAATAGCCTACTGCCGACCTGAAGCCTTAATGATACTGTAAATAGTTGATTAACACATATTTTGCATGTTATATGTATTATATATTGTTTCCTTACAATAAAGTAAGGGAGAGAAAAGAAAATGTTATTAAGAAAATCACAGGGGGGCGCCTGGGTGGCACAGTCGGTTAAACGTCCGACTTTAGCCGGGTCACGATCTCACGGTCCGTGAGTTCGAGCCCCGTGTCAGACTCTGGGCTGATGGCTCAGAGCCTGGAGCCTGTTTCCGATTCTGTGTCTCCCTCTCTCTCTGCCCCTTCCCCGTTCATGCTCTGTCTCTCTCTGTCCCAAAAATAAATAAACGTTGAAAAAAAAATTTTTTTAAGAAAATCACAGGGCGCCTGGGTGGCTCAGTTGATTAAGCGTCCAACTTCAGCTCAGGTCATGATCTCATAGTTTGTGGGTTCAAGCCCCATGTTGGGCTCTGTGATGACAGCATGGAGCCCACTTGGGATTCTCTCTCGCCCTCTCTTCATGCTCCTCCCCTGCTTGTGCTTGTGATCTCTCTCAAAAATAAATAAACATTAAAAAAAAGAAAGTGATAAAGAAGAAAAAAAAACATTTACAGTACTATACTGTATTTACTGGAAAAAAACCCACAACATGTATAAGTGGATCCACACAGTTCAGACCCTTGTTGTTGTAGGGTCAACTCTGCATTGATATCTTACTCATTCACCTTAAAACAGCCATCAAAGGGAGTCAAATCTTAAAGTCCAATCAAGACTATAAACTTAAAAAGTCAAATCTTAAACAAGTCAAAACTTAAAGCAAATACTAAGGTTTACACAAGTCAAATCTTAAGCATTGGTATTTTACTAATTCATCTTAAAATGGTCATCGAAGGGAGCCAAATCTTAAACTGGACCTTAGTTTTTCTGTTGTAAAATGGGCATACTAGCCTTCTTCCATGTATAGCATGATGATGGGGAATAAAAAACCAACTGAGAATAGCTGTGGGTCCCTCAAAAATGGTGGCCCATGATTCATAAATAGAGGTCCTCTAGGCTGCTTAGTGGAGCTATTTGGTAGCAATCTATAATTGTATATTGAATTAAAAGAAAGTCCATTTAAGAGACTGAGCTATTTCATTTTTAATAAAGTGATTTCATTGCAGATGCTTGCCAGAAGGCTCTGGAACAGTCATATTTCAATGGCTCACTATTTATTCCTTCCCCCAACTAACAAACATTTTTGGAGTGAGAGTATTCATTCACGGAAGTACTGTGCTGAGTGATGTGTGTATACAAAGTAGGCAAATAACACAGTTTCACCCCTCAAGTCATGTAAAATCTTCCTTACACAAAAATGAAAGAATATAAGATCACTCTCTTAGTCACAACTAAGCACAAATGCTTAGTACTCCTGAATGTCCTGAGCCCATGGGAGAATATACTCTCAAATCTGCAATGGTGATTCTCTTGGAGCCGCTATGGCTTTTTAATGAAGTAAACAGAGCAATGTCCAAATCTCAAAGAGTCCAGAAGATACAAAGACTCACACAACGACAGTTTTACTTGCCTCCTTCTATAGATCCAAACCCAACACACAACGGTGATGACCACAAGGAGAAGGATGATGCTGGGGATTAGAATGTAAGCAAGATTTAAGGCAGCTTCTGAAAAGAAAATTGCGTATTATCAGCATCAGTGGTTTTTACGTGCTTCAAAACAGGCTTAAAAAAGCATAATCAACATAGGGTATTTCAAAGAGCGCATTCCTGGAAGGAAATTGGTATACAGTTACCCAGTTGGCAAAGTCTTCTAGTTTCAATAAGTGAGCGTTTTCTACCTATCTTGTTATCCTAAGTAATAGAGAAAAGAAGTTTAAGTGTTGGAGTCTCTTGCAAAATATCAGAGAGGCATTTTTTGAATTAAGTTTGTTTTTTTTTCCCCAGAGGAAAGAGATCCTCTCTTTTCTTATCCTTCCTGTCCCTTAACAAAGCAGGGGCTGCTTGGGCAGTGTTGATGTCTTTGGCTCTCGGGACAGAAATGGTAGTTCCCAAGGTGGGGTGGGGAAGAGGGAGGGAAGAAGAATTAAGTCTCAGTGCTGTTACCAGGAAAGAGAAGGTCACATGAAGCCCATGAATCAGACTGTAACCTTCCAACAAATCTGACTAAGACTAATTGGATCCAGTTGGGACCAAGAGCAGTGACTGTGGAGGACATTCAGAGGTCTGTTATCCCGACCTATCCTTTAAGACTTAGAACCAAAGAATTTTCTGTCATGGGGCTTGAGGAGGAATCAAGGACTGGGGCCTGACCCCTTTCTTACTCCCACTGGTCCAAGGTTCCCAACCTTCTGGAAGCTGTTGCTTTGTTTTCCTGTGAGGCTGCAAACCTAACAACCACACAAACAAAGAGCCCAAAGCAAAACCCACTTTAAATGCCGCCATAAAACCGATGAGCACTGAAAACGCCACCCACCTCTGTAGAGCCCTTTGTACTTTTTTCAAAGCATTTTAACACATTTTATCAGTTGTATAATAAAATTTGACCTTGCTTCTGGAAGAGAGGCCCTAAATCTTTGGAATTTTGCAGGTAATAGGGGTAACTTTATTATTCAGGAGCCCCTCCGACCATATCAGAGTTTATGCTGGTAAGATGTCTCAGGAAGGGGGCTCCTCGGGGGTCTCAGGACAGGAGGGGGCGTGAAGAGTGAGTTCAATTTCATGGCCAATGACCAAATCAATCATGCCTATGTAAAGAACACGTTGATGTGCCAGGAGGGTGATTATGCATCCTGATGCCCCAGGGAAACGATACAGAAACTCCCCACATAGGACCCTCCCGGACCTTACCCTACCTGTTTCTTCAGCTGGCTGGTGGTGATCTGTATCCTTTACAATAAAATGCAGTCCTACGTATGGTGTTTTCCTGAATTCTGTGAGTTGTTCTAGTGAGCTATCAAACCTGAGGGGGTTGTGGGCATCCTCTGGATTTGTAGCCAACTGACCAGAAGTGGGGGTGGCCTGGGGACCCCTGAACTTGTGACTGATGTCTGAAGTGACTTGCTGCAGACTGTGCCCTTAACCTGTGGGCTCTGTCCTAGCTTGGCGTGGCTAATGCCAGAACTGAACTGCAGTATTACAATATCCGATTTCATTTGACGGCCACAGTGAGGCTCTCGGATACGTGAGACACATGGCGTTACTTCCGTCACGCAGAACATGAAAACTAAAGCACAGAGAAATGAAGTGGTTTTTAAAAGTTGCCCAGCCACATAAACTCAGATCTCCCTCTTTGAGACTCCAGGTGAGAGCCCAGGTGGAAATTCCATCAGTGCTCCCAGTTATCACCCCCCTTTTCTCTGATCCTTCTTGATTCCAGTTGTGAAATGTTTGTGTCCATTTCCTCTATTTGTTTCACAAGTGAATGTCAAGGTCGGACCTGTTGGCTTCACAGCCTGGGTTTTTCCCCTTTGTTCCTCTACAGCCATTCTCTCGGTACCCCGCCCCCACCCACAACTGCTGGGCGTCCTCCAGCCCTATCTATCCTCATCCTCAGGCAGGCATTTCACCTCCTGGCCGACTACTCTCCCCCTGTGGTTTCACTACAAACCCCAAAACGTCGTGCACTTTCTGCAAAGTCACAGATGCCCTGTCTAGTTCATTTTTTAAGTGGTTACAGGAAAGAACAAAGTAGAAAGTGTACTTGGTCATCTGTGATCGGGAGAGTCCCGTCATCTATTTCCCCCAGGAGAGTTGGGTCCATACCTTTGTTTCCTTTAAAAGTCTCTCTGGCATCTTCTTTCCCTGTGTCTTCTGGAAGCATGGGTGTTGCTGGCTCTGTTCCTTCACCTGGAGACAGACACACCGACTTGAGACCCCAGAGAAAAGGCCTCATAATCCAGATAGTCTCTGAGGGTGGCCAGGTTGTGGGTGGGATCCCCCAAAAAGAGGAGCAGTTTGACTCGGGCCATTTAAAAGCATAGAAAAGTTAAGGGTTGAGTTTGCCGGCCTACAGGTTCAACTGCCTTCATCTTCCTGGGGAGATCTTTGCTGCCAAGAATCATGTACTGAAACGGACAGCAGGCAGCTGGCGTCAAGGCACATAAGATACAGAGGTGCCAAAGGGAAGGGCCAATGACTCACTTCTAGGAGCATAAATTATCCGTTTGGCTCACTTCTTTTCTCATTAGATGGAATTATTCCTCTCAGATTGTCAGTAATGACAAGTCACATCCCAAACTGAATTTGTGGTTGTTGCTTTTCAGCTTTGGGGGAAATCGGCAACGCCAGGGAGAGATTAATGAACTACTCGACAGGGCTGCACACGGCATCTACCTCTCCGAAAGGCGGCATCTACCTCTCCGAAAGGCATGACTTAACACCCGCGCTCTTTCTGTTGGAAAATCTGGTCTAAAGACCCTATGGTTCTAAACCCATAAAGGGGGCCTGTGAAACAGTCCAAATGAACCCAACTCAAATGATAGCTTACCTCCAGGCTTTGTAGAAGGAGCTGTTGGCTTCTCTGTGGCAGAAAGAAACAAATATGAAAATAATAAGTAAATTTCATGCCATCTGAATGAAACTGGCCAAATCATGGCATCCACTTATTTACTCAGTCTTCCGATAAACTTTATTTTGTGTTACTCAATGCTAGGAACTGGGTTAGCAAGCCAAAAGAATCACTTTTTCACCAAGACTAGCCTTCCCCCAGCTTTACTTGGGTATTTTTAAAGAAGTATTTTAAAATTGTATTTATTTCATTAAGTTTATTTTTGAGAGAGAAAGAGGAGGGGAGGAGGGACAGAGAGAGAGAGAGAGAGAGAGAGAGAGAGTCCCAAGCAGCCTCTTTGCTGTCAGCACAGAGCCTGATGCAGGCAGTCACGACCGTAAGATTATGACCTGGGCTGAAATCAAGGGTCAGACGCTTAATTGACTGAGCTACCCAGCCCCAAAGTATTTTAAAATTTTAAATATGGGAATTTCCAAATATAAACAAGAATAGAAAGGCTGGTATAATGAACTTCTATGTACCATCACCCAACATATGGCTAATCCAGTTTCAACAGTAATCCCTATCCCTCCCCAGCTACACTCAGGCCTCAATTTGAAAACAATCTAAAAAAAAAAGAAGAAGAAAAGCAAAGCAAAGAAAAAGCAATCCAAGACATTTTAACAACTCTCACTAGGGATGTTTTAGAGGGTAACAAACACAATGTCCAAGCAGTGGAAGTGGTTGTAGGGGGGTAGGTAAGCAGACCACTGCCAGCCCCAAGGCAGACACTGGTGATCCAGAACCCGAGTCATTCAAAATGTTACAAAGAGCCTCAGGACAATCAGGTTGCACAGAACATCTACACTGAATACTTTTACCTTTGGCTGAGAGTGTGTGACCCTCAGGTACTGGTAGCAAATCTCTCATGCTAATCAGATGCTCTGGCATTCATAGGGATGGGGTCCTTAAGGGTGTGATTTCGGAATTCACAATCCTAAGCCCAGGATGCCAAGGCCATTCTGAAGTTTCATTCAGAAAGGAAAATTTTAATCATCTTCCTGTAAGTGTGTGTGCAATGAAAATCCATTCATTTATTTTTTTTAAAAAACCCCACTTATATAGTTCCTGCTATATGATAGAAACATCATCATGTTCTAAGTGTTTTATAAAAACGAACATGATTTACCCTGATAACAGCCTAATGAGGTGGTTGCTCTTACTACGGTGATTTTGTACATGAGGTGCCTGAGGTACAGGGAGAGTAAATAACTTGTCCGAATCTCATAGCTATTGAGTAGCTGAACTGGGATTTGACCCAAACGACTCAAGTGAAAATTAAAATTGCAAGGAGACAAACTCAGCTAGGTACTGGAGACGCAACAGCAAACGAGAAGAGTCCTTACGCTCTCTGGGATGGCCATAGCATATGGAAACACAGGATGATATTAACAAACACTAATTTGTGACATTACATTATAATACATAGTGTATTCAAGAACATCACATGATGTATTCATTTTCTTGTCCCTCCATGGTTCCGTCCACGGTGCAAAACTGCATTAAACATGGCACAACACGAACGCAGCATTCCATCACTCCCTACGATGTATCTGCAATGCACTGCCTCAGATGATTTGTCTCTCACTTTCACTGGATACACCTACGCCTTTCGCACACCTCAGACGTAAGCCAGAGTTCAGCCCTGGCTAGCATGCCACCTGCTCTACGTGGTCATGCTGTCTAGTTTTAGATGTTATTCAACCAGTCTCTTGCTACTCTGGCATAATAGATGGTGTGCCTTCCTGTTGGGACCGCCCTGGATGACCTTCTCCTAGCCCATCAGGTGCAGGGACTCATTGCTCCAAAGTGCATGTTTCCAGACCTCATGTCAACCAGGCAGTGAAAGGCAGAAACTTATAAATAGGCAGTTAAAATACTGTGTGTGTGAGGTGCTCTGATCCTCCCAGGAGGAACACCTAACTTGGTTTTGAGGGGCCCTTGGGAGGTTTCCCAGAGGAGATTTTTTTTAACTTCTTATTTTGAAAAAATTCAGATTTATGAAAATTTGCTAGGATACTACAAGGAATACCCATATAGCCTTCACCCATAAGTTACAATTTTATCATATTTCATGTATTTAATTATTCTGTCTCTCTCTCTATCTATATTCTTACTTATACCTACATATACACCCACATATGTACGAAGAACACATACAGACACATGCATATGTGTGTGGAGGGGTTCTCTTACATAACCTCAGTAACAGTGATCAGAACCAAGATATTGTCATTTATAGTCTATTACCTAATCTATGCACCTTATGCAAATTCTGCCAATTGTCCTAAAGCTGCGCTTTATACAAAACCATCATCATCCTCCAGGATCCAATTCACGATCACCTGTTGCACTTAGTCGTTCTGAGAGGTGATGTTCAACGTGAACCCCAAAGGTGAGGATGAGTTGTCTGGGAAAAGGGAGGAGTGTTTCAAGCACAGGGAACAGCAGTCAAGAGCTCTTGGGCAACTTCACAGAGTGCAGAGGGGAATGGGGGGGAGGTGGGTGGACAGCTTCACAACGTGCACAGGGGAATGGGGGAGTGGAGGTGAAGAGAGCTGCTCGTGCAGCTTCTTGTATGGCTAAGGTGCGTGAACTCATCCTGGAGATGGGTGGCCACATAAAGACAACGTGTTAGTTTTTCTCCACGTGCTCACCTCCCTCTGCCAGATCTAGTCTGCCCTCCTCTGTGTCCCAGGAGGCTGACGTCTATGCACTGTGTTATTGGGACTCCCTTGCCTTTTCACTTCTGACTGGGCTTAGCTGATGGGAGGCAGAGGCAGGAGAGCAGAGAGAGGTCCCAGGCTTTACTCCCCAGGCTCCCTTCCTGCATCACCACCACGGTTTGACAGTCGCTGCATTTTATGGTTATGGCTTCTGGTGGGTGGCTCCTATTCCATGACTCCAAGCTCATGGGAGCTCGGGGTTCTGCTAAAACCATTCTCTCCACTTGCTCCTTTGGGCTCAGGGGTAGTAACAGCGTCCTACTGTGGCCAATCCCTGGGCACCTCACCGTCTCTTTCTCTTTGCCACACTTCTGTACATATCCTTTTATTATACTCTCCTCATTAATCCTGTGCATCTTTTTTTAAAATCTTTTTCCTGTCAGGACTCGGTGTCATTCAAGTAATAGCAAAAGCAACAAAGAATAGTGTGTATATATATGAATATTATATTAGGAATATTTCATATATGTACATACATGTACATATATGCCCATATATGTATATATGTATGTATATGTATATATACACATATACACATATATACACGCTAGGTTCAAAGTCCAAAAATTAAAAGGTATGAAAAGAACTTTTAAAATCGCACATTTCCTTCACAAAATGTTTAAAAATTACAACATTTTAAACCACAGAGCTGATAGGACATAATTAACAGAGTGATGGAAAGTTTTGCTTTTACTGCTTTTACTGCTCTAAAGAGGCAACTTGCTAAGCCAGCCCCCCCCCCCCCCTCGTCTCAGCCACCTCCCTGCCTGAGTCAGCTCTGTGTGGCAGGAAGGGCCAGGTCTCTGTGGGGAGGAGTTCACCTGGGGTGGGGTGGAGGTGGGGGAGAGAGAGGAAAAACACCTCAAGCAGCAAAAACCAGAGCAAGGGCATCGTCCAATTCAAAGAGTTTAGAATGACAGGATTATTCTCACCAGGAGAGGTGAGGGCTGGGACCCAGCAGTTGGCTTCAGGGATCTGAGAAACTTCAGGGACAGATAAAAAAAATCACGTAAGTTTAGATCTAAGCCAGTTACGATGGGGGAGTTTGGGAAACTCCAGGAGAGTGAGACTGCAGGCTTGTAGCCAATTTGAAAACCTTAACAGACCTAGAAGCCAACGCCAGGTGAATCTGCAAGGTGGTTTAAGCCTGCTCCTCAAGGTGACCGCTATCTGTCCAAGGCCAGTCAAATCGGTGTACTCCATTATCTACCTCCTCGGGTCATTATTCTGTTTCCTTAAAGCCCCAGAAAATAATGTCACATGGCTGTTAGAAGACTTGCAGGGACAATGGCCAGCTTCCTTTCATATTTCTTTTTTTCCAAGTTCCTACAGCCAACCTCACATGTGGAAAGAATAAGAATTTGTCCACTCAGAGGGCTTTTTGTTTCCTGAACTTGTCATGATTCTCGCTTTGTCAGACATAAATTAGACCCTTTCTTTTCTTCATCCCTTCTCTTAGCATCAGACACTCCTCTCCTTTGCTAGAAGTACTCCTCCACGAGGAACTGTCACTGCATTCCCCAGTGTTCAACACCGCTGGAATTCCCAACAAGCTTTCTCAGAGACCACATAACAAATTCTGGGAACTAGCAGCTGCTTATGAAGCAAGAGAGGCAGCTGGGGACTCAGCCACATGACTTGGGGAAGGATTCATTACCATCAGAATATTTGCAAATGAAATTGTTCTTCATGTTGCATTGGTCGTCATTCCACTGGAACATGTAGCGGCCCCCGATGCCAGCAGGTGCCGATGGCTGATGGTACATGACCACGCAGACCTCGCTGCCGCAAGAAGGCTCATCCACGTACCAGTTCCTGCAGGAAAGGGGTCAACAATGGAGACAATTGGAGAAGGAAGCCCCAGACTTTTCCCATCGAGTTCCAGTGAACCATGAACGTAGGCTTCTGCGTCAGGAGACAGTAACACAGGGAGGAATTGAAGTGTTGCCAGTATGTAGAACCACGTGCTTTCTAAGGTGGACATCACAACCAGTCATCTGACATTTGCCACAGGCTCTCTGCGGGGAGGAATATATTACCATATGATGTCTGCAAAGCAATTATGAGAAGAAGCAGTCTGGGATGATCTTATTGCTTGCTTTTTGCGAACCGGCTTTTGTTTCTCTTTGTTGTAGAAATCAGACGCACTGACAAGAGGCATGGCTCCTCTCAGCCAGAGCTTGCCTCACTCATATCTCTTTATGCTTTTCAACCGTCATAACTGCCTTTCTAGCCCTAGGAAGTAGAGGGAAAAATTCGAGCATCTGAGCAAGACTTTCCAAAATGGAGACGCTGTCAAGGCAGGTGAGGGGGTAGGGACAGAGCAGAGGACCCCCCTAGTCTAATTGCAGCTTTTATCTTGTTTTCCCTTCATCAAGCGGATGAGCCCCTCCTTCAGCCTCTGCTGCCACATTTCTTGCCTTTGTCTTCCTAGCTCCGTTAGCAGCCTGAGCTCCACTACCTGGTGGTACTTGGAATTAAATGGTGCTGCCACCCAGTTGAGTATATGGGTCCCATTTTAGGGCCTTGGATTCCACAGAGAGTCTGAATGCTGTGAGCACTCACTGCATGCAGTGATTCAGGGCTGGGTTTTATAGTCTACGTGGTTACCCACCTGAGCTGCTTCCTTCTGAGGCCCCGATCTCACCCTCATGCTCAGATTATTTAGCTGGGCCCTGCTGCTTTGCCTGGATCTTGTCAGAGCCCCTCCTTAAGAGGCAGCTGAGAGACAGGTCTCCTTGCAGCACCTCAGTACGGCTCTGCTTGAGGGCTGTGTTGCCCTCCACCAAAGGGAAGGTCCTTTGCTATGCCTACGGGGTTGAATTTGCCTGGACAATAACTGAACTTGCAGCACTATTTGGACATTGTGCCTGGGCAGTTGGGGGCCCTGACTTGGGCTGGCCTCTACCCCATTAGTTACCTCCAGGCCATTTTCCAACCCAGTTGGTGGACCTCCTAACTTGACTTGCCTTGTTCTCTTCCCCACTGGCCTTATGGCTTTATGTTATTTCATTTCACCGATGATGGAATGGGTGGAATTTTATGCCTGGCACCTAGTTTGTGGACTTGAGCCAGGTCTCAGCCTTGGAATTCACGGACAGAAGAAGAGGCCAGGTCGTCAGGAGGAAGGACCCTGCAACGCCATGGTTGGTACACATGGGGATAATTTTCCTGTTCTCCCAAAGGTGCCTATGGCCATTTAGTAGAGTAGCCATACACTGGGGGAAAGGAGATACCCAAATATCATAAGGACTGTTGGGCACAGGATGCAAGGTGACATTGATATTCAAAGACTTGAAACATCATCAAGACTACCCATTAGAGTGGGAGCATATTGAGCCCAGGTATTGAGTAGAGCTCTGGCCCAGGACCAGCTCACAGTGGGACCCACCCAGCAGTCATTTACCAGTCTGCAGATATACGACTTGAACAGCCATAGTTGGTAGTTGGTATAGTCCCACGTTGGTTCCTTAGCCTGTGAGGTAAGAGCTGTAATAGTGGACAAGGTCAAGTAGAAGCTTCTGAGACTTTGCTTTTCCCCAACATCTCCAAAGCAGTAAATAAAAAAACCAGTATCTTACCGAGGGGAAGATCACAGAAAATGGTACCACCATTCTAGACAATGCAAGGGTGTTATTTGCCATCGTACCTTTATTTAATTCACTAGTCCGGCTCCTACAAAAACCAGATGGATCCTGAAGGATGACACTAGAACAGCATAAATACAACTAAGTAGAAGCCTCAATTACAGCTTCTGTGCCATCTACGGTGTCTTTGCTAGAGCAGGTTAACTTGCCCTTGGGTACCCACAATACAGATCTGGTAAACACAATATTTTCCATCAGCAAGAGAATAAAAAACCATTTGCATTCGCTTGGAATGGACAACAATACACATTTATCATCTTGCCTGAGAACTATATTAATTTTCCAACCCTCCGTCATAATGTGGTATGAAGAGATTTGGACTACCCACACATTTTGCAGAAAATCACACTGGTCTGCTATATTTCTGACATCATGCTAATTGAACCAGAAGAGCTTAGGAAGACTCATGTGCTCCAGAGGATTACATGTCAACGCTATGAAGATTCAAGAGCTTGCCACTTCATGAAAATGTGTAGGTTTCTAGTGATCTAGGGAATTCCAGATCATCCCTTTCATATTAAAGGACAAATATTGCATCTTGAAGCATCTTAGAATAATGTGAAGTAGGAAGCGTAACACCTTTGGGTGCTGGAGACAGCATATTTCACACTTGGACATACAGCTCTGGCCCATATATCAGCTGACACGAAAGACGGCCAGCTTTGAGTGAGGTCAAGAGCAGAAAAAGGACCCTGAAGCAGGTCTAGGCTGTAATGCAAGCAGACTTATTATGTAGCAGATCCTATTAGCAGAGGTATCCAGATGGGAAAAATAATGCCACACAGAATTTGTAACAAGCCCCAATGCGAGAATCACAATATAAACCCCTAGGATTCTATAGCAAGGTCATGTCTTCTGAAACGGAGAGATAATCACCTTTTGCAAGGCAGCTGCTGGCTTGCTACTAGGCAGGGAGCACCAAGAGACCGTGCAATTCAACTTACCCATTGTGAGTGAGGTACTATCGGACACACCCAGTCCTGGGATGGGAAGGCCCAGAATCAATATATATTCAGGACCAAAGGGCACTGTATGAGCGTGTAGAGCAGGCTGCCATAGCCTCTAGCACTGTCATTCCAAAGACTCTCCATCAGCTTACACCAATAGCTGCATAAGGGAACCCCTTATGACTAGTTGATAGAGGTGCCTGAGTTCAGTTCATGGATAGATCAGCCAAGAATGTGAGTACAATTCCAAATGGACGGCTGCTGCACTACAACCCCACTCAGAGTTGGCCTTGAAAGACCAAGTGGTGATGGGACATCCTCCCATTGGCCAGAGCTTAGATGGTATACTTAGTCAACAACCTGGCACAGAAAGAGAAGCTACTGGAGGTCAGAATATATAGGGACTCAGGGGTAAGGCACAGAACTTGGCCAGCTGATCAGGTGTCTAAAAGGAGAAAGAGGGGAAGTTTGGGGATAGGGAACTCTCGGCTAGGGAGATGTGAACAGACATACGGGAATAGGCATGAAGTATGAGGATCTATCACACGTTAAAACCCGGCAGAAAGCCTCTAGCACTGAAGAGGCACTAAACGACCAGGGAGACAAACGACTCGGCCCGTTGATGTCAGCTAGCCTGGTATCAGCTGTCTTGGGGCCGGCACAACAGATACTCACTACAGTAGCCGTGGTGGCAGGGATGGAGGCTATGCATGGGTTCAACAGTACCCACTCCCACTCACCAAGGCTGATCTAGCTACTGCCAAACATTGACCCTTCCAGCAATGGAGACCAAAGCTAACTAAGTCCCTAAAGGAGCACCAATCCTAGAACACCAGCCTGGTGTTCGGTGGCAAGTTGACTGCACTGGACTCCTTCCATCCTGAAAGGGGCAAGGATTCACTTTGACAGGGATAGACGTACAACCTGGGTACGGGTTTGCCTTTCCTGCCACAGGGCCTCAGTCAGCACCGCTATCCAGAGCTTACGTAGTATTAGATCTACCAGGACACAATCCCAAATGACACCTCATTGGACCATGGGACCTACTTTATAGCAAAGGAGGTGTGGCAGGGGCTCGTTGCTGGGGCATTTACTAGTCATATGACATGTTGCAGCATCTGGAAGTTGCCAGCCTGACAGAATGATGGACGACACAGCTGAAGCACTAGCTTAGAGGCAATACTTTTGCAGGGAGGCAGAATCATCCTCCAAAACATTCTCCAAGGCTCAAGTATCATACCGTGTCCCCAAGAGCAAGAACACATGGATCTGGGAGCCAGGGGGTGGAAACAGGAGGAGGCTTGCTTACCATCACTGGTAGTGACCCTCTGGGGAATCCGTGCTTCTTGTCTCTGCAATGCTGGGCTCTGTGGGTTTTAGATGTCCCAGGACCCAAAGGGGAAACACTTCCCCCAGGAGATCTAGAAAAAGTCTTTTTTTTTTTTTAATATTTATTTATTTTGGGGAGAGTGCAATGGGGGGACAGGCAAAGAGAGGGGCCAGAGGATCTAAAGCAGGCTCTGCACTGACAGGCTAACAGCAGCGAGCCTAATGTGGACCTCGAACTTACAAATCGTGAGATCATGACCTGAGCCGAAGGTGGACGCTCAACCGACTGAGCCACCCAGGCGCCCCTGGAAAAGTCTTATTAAACTAGGAGTGATGGCTGCCACATGGGCAAGAGGAGCAGTGATTACCTTTGTAGGAGGAAACGGGCCCCCATTGCAGGAGGATGTAGCTATGCTATCACCTATCCTGGGCAGGGAGAAATGTTTGGCATCCAGGTTGTCTCCTTGGGTTCCTGTGGGTATTCACACACCCATTTTGGATGGCAGATGGAAAAGTGCAGTCACTCCAGCCTGAGAAGTGCACATTGACTGGGGCTTCACATTCCTCAGGGCTGAGGGTCTGGGTCCCCGCCACGAGGTAAGCCACGGAGGTTCCCTGAGCAGAGAGAGAGGGGAATCTGGGCTGCAGTAGAGGAGGGAGGTCACTGAGTATCAGCTGTGGCCCTGGGACTAGCGACAGTGATGGGAAGTACAGTTCATCCTAAGAACTTTCCTTTTTCAAGTTTCTCCCAGGAAGAGAGGCCCAGAACCCTGTAGGGGCTACTCCTACTCCTGGAAGGTGTGGATGTGGTCAGCACAATGGGTAGACTTTGATAGAGGATGATCAGCTGTCTTAAATGTAACAGGTAAAATCATGTATTTTAACCTGCATTCTTTGTTTTTTGGGGGGAGGGGTTGGGGGAGGGGCAGAGGGAGATGGAGAGAGAGAATCTTAAGCAGGCTCCACACCCAGCTCAGCTCACTCAGCTCTCTCGATTCCACGAGATCATGAATGACCTGAGCTGAAATCAAGAGTCGGACGCTTAACCGACTGAGCCACCCAGGCTCCCCTAATCCGCATTCTTTTGACTGATCATGAGTTCAAACTTTTTTCCCCATGTGACTGTTCACCAGTTAGATTTTCTATTTTTCAACGGTCTGCTCGGGTCTTTGGCCTCTTTATATTTTGGGGTTTTACTGACTTACAGAAACTCTTAGCGTGTTAATGACTTCTATAAACTCTTTATCTAGTAACACTGTAGTTTGTTACGCTTTTCCAGTCTATGTCTGCCTCTTGACTTTGCTATCTTTTGATGTTTATCCATGTCACTGCATTTCTTAGGGAGGGACCGTGGCAAAGCCATGGTGCCAGGGTGCGGTGTGAAATCAGTAAGTCCTGGCGCTGTGGGTTTACAAGGGCCCTCCAAAATGCAGGATCCCTCAAGTCCCCTCTTGGTCCATCCGGGCCCTGTGGTCGGGAGCCCTATATTGAGTCTTAGCTCCACAGACCTTCAATTTCTCATTGGGGTTGTAATCCAAAAGGCTGGACAGCCAGAACCATTTCACTTCAAGCATCACCTGCTATTAAAACAACGCTTCCGGGCCACGGCCACCTGGACAGAGCTCTTGGGACATGAGTTGGGCACAGATCCCACCACCTTCACCACACTGCTTTGGTCAGTGGCTGTTCTGGTGCTGTCCCCTCAGGGTTCTGCCTGGCTGGGTCTTCTCCTCTTCCCCGCTGACCTGGCACCATGGATTCAGCCCAACCCCTTTCTGAGTTACGTCAAGTGAGTTGGCTGCCGTGGATTCCACACACTTACCTGAATGTTGACGTGCTGCCATCGGTCCAAGCATAAAGGTCCTGGCAGGCTGTGCCATTGCTCTGTTTCTCCTCACGCCTCCTGAGCCCGATCCAGAAATCGCCGTCAGACGCCAGGAGGTTTTCAATGAACTTTTCTATCAGTCTCTGCTCATCCTCAGACTCGATGCTCACCAGCTGGCCTCCATCCCTCCTGCAGGCTGCCTTGGCTTCCTCAAAGTTCAGTCTTCGAGAAGCGTCGTGGAAGTAAATGACTTTATAGCAAGGCTTCTGTGTCCCTCCCCGGCAGACCGGCTGCCCTAGAGAAAATAGAAGCCAACCTATTTCAGGACTCCCCGAAGTATACCAGGGCATGCGAATGGAGCTATCCCTGGGCAGGGATTCTGATTACTCATCGGTGGACTGTGTAATGTCATTTAGCTTCTCAGAGCAAATTAACACCCCTTCCGGCATGGAGATGCAGTGATTTAAACCCTGACGCTTATATTGTGTAAGAACTCCACGTTTCGTTCGTTCCGTTACAGATTCTTGAAAAGCAGACACTGTTGACTATCCTTTAGAACACAGGTAGATGAAGATTTATGGTTTCACCCCAAGCCACACATCTAACACTGGCACATCATCGGGAAGCCTCAGGGGATAGTGTGGTTCAGCGTGAGCTACCTCTGTTTGGTGCTTCCTTCAGGTAAGAGAGGTATTCTGAAGTTGGGTGTGGGCTCCTCTATCCTGGAACCCTCTGCCCAGGTAGTAGCAGATGTCACCCAGTCTGTGGTGTGAGCGGAAGCTAAGAGCATCAGGTCGGTGCGGGTTGTCTGTTGTTGAACTTGCCTCAAGACACAGCTAAGTTGTACTGAATTCCTACCATGTGGCATGAACTACGCTAAGGGCTTTTGCATTTACATATGTTATCTCACTGAACTCTCCTGATCATCCTGTGCTGTAGATTTGCTTATGCCCCATTTTACAGATGGGAAAACTGAGGCTCAGAGACATTAAATAATTTGGCTAAAGTCACATAGCTATCAGTATCTTCACTGGAGTCGGAAGGCCATTCTGGTTACGGAGTCAAGCCCATAACCATTGAACTATGCTGCCCAGTGCCCACGCCACCGCAGTTTCAGGCTGCACTGGGAGCCTATGTGATGTGTGGTATCTGACCGACACCAGAAGGACTGAGCACCACCTCAGACAAATGTGTGGGATTCTACTGAGGAGGAACAACATCCCACCCTAGCTTGCATCTGGGTGCTTGAAGCCTTGCTGCACTGGAACTTTGTTCGACCAGCATGTACTGAGTGTCCACTCTGTGCCTGGCACTGTGCTAGGTCCTGGGAATACAGATACAAATACGAGCTCCTAGCCTGCAGAAGCACACAGCGTATGTTTCCGGACCCAAGCGTACAAGTGAAAACCACATTTCAACAAGGGGAGTCCCTCGCAATGTCAGAGCCAGACTGTGGGCCGTGGGTGTGAATTTCTACCACAGACAGAAGGATGAAGGATTCTGGTTTGGGAGCCTCTTCCCAGCCCTCAAGGAACGTTCTCATTTTCCTAATTTGTTTTGCAGCCGTGCAGCGAACAGAGAGCTTTCGTTATTCCCAATAGTGTCCAGAATATGGGGCAAAGGCTACACTTAACGGCATTTTCAGTGCTAAGTGGGAAGGGAGCACATACAGATAACCCAGAAGACTCCTGCGAATTCTTGTTTCTATTGCTTCTTTTACCGTTTTTGTAAGGACATCCTCAATAAGCAACAAGTTATAAGAGTTTTGCATCTTCTCCCTTTTCTTTGTTATTCTTCTGTTATTGCTAGAACTCTAACAGGACTGGCACATTAGCAAATTAGGAGGCCTCAAAAGCAAGACATTTCGCACTAAGAAGGTGTTCCAGGGAGGGTGAGGGCAGAGAGGCTGTGGCTGCAGTGCTGCCTGGAGAGGATATTGGCCCAGCCCAGCTCTTGTGATTCTTTAAAGGTGGCTCCAAATGAGGGGGCGGACGGAAAATGAGCCCCAGGGACCTACAACCTGGCCACAGCATGACAGAAACTGGAGTTGAATTTACTGGCAGTCCCCACTTTTCTGCCCTTGGTTTACCAAGGGGAAAAATAACACCTTAAACGAATTTCCTGTATGGTCCAGCCTGGCTCCTCAGCGCAAGTCAGCGGGTGAGTGCCAGACCGAGAGCCAGAGCTGGAAGGATGCCGGAGGCGCATCTGGTTCCCCTGCCTTCAGGAAGTGTCTCTCTCTTCTCTTTTGCAGGAAGGGGAAGGGCGAGGGCTTCTGTTCCCCACGACCTAGGACAAAGCCTATGCAGCCCTGACCCAGGCAGCTTTATTCAGATGCACTCCCACCCCCCACCTTCTGCCACCAGGCAGTCCACCCCCATCCTGAAAGCAACTGCGGGTCCCTTCCATCAGCTCCGCAAGCAGGGATAACGCAGTGGCGGCTGCCATTCTCCGCCATCCCCTACGGCCAATCTGTCGGCGCCCCGGAGACCTGAGAAAGGGGCACGGACACTCCCTCCGCCCCCCCCCCCCCCCGCCACCCCCGACATGCAGAACAAGCGCAAGAGGCTAGAAGCCAGAGCACTGTACCTCCTCTGAGGTCCAAGTCCGAGGCTGCAGTGGCACGACAGGAGGAAGGAAGCAGACAGTCATTCCCCTGAGTCAGGCGGGGCTTGTCCCGCGCTCACTAGGGTTCTTTCCCGATCTCTAAGCGCTCTGGTTCCAGAGCTGGATCTGGCCATCCTCCCCCCACCGCGCCCCCCATCACCCCGAGAAGAGACTAGAGGTACCGGGCTGGGTGCCCCGCGCACAGCCGATCCAGAATCCCCACTGTACCCGCCGTCTCCAGGAGCAAGAGATCTCACCAGTGGGCTGGAGGAGAGTTGGTGAGCCCGGCCAGCGCCGGGGTCCTGGCAACTATTGGGCTGTACTCAGAAGGGGGGCCGAGGGGGCACCTCCTGGGGCAGATTTGCGCCCCCGCCCCCCGCCTATGTCCCCCACCGCCCGGAACTCAGGGCGGGGAACGGCCTTTGAGGGTTCCAGGATACCCAGGGACTCGCGCTGGTCTCAGCCGCTGGGCTAAGCAAGCTGGGCGCGCAGGAGGGCTGGGTCCACCAGCGGGGCGGGGACGCCCCCAGCCCCTGCAGAGGGCCGCAGGAGAGGCGCCGCGGCCTCGAAGACGGCCAGCAGCAGGTGGGGTGCAGGCGGTGCCTCTGCGGAACCCGACCTGGAACCAGCCCCCGCCCCAGCGCGCTCACTCACCGCTTAGTAGGCGACCGGTGGCGCCCCGGGGCCCCGCCAGCAGCGCGGCCAACAGCATGGCTTGCAGCGCGGCTCCCGGCTGCATGGCTCGGCTCGGGTGCGCCCTCGGACGCCGCGGCGCCTCGGCGGTGGAGCGGAGGGACCCGCAGCTGCGTGCACGGAAACCGCAAAGGCGGCGGCGGCAGCATCTCCCGAGGACCCACGGAGCCGGCACCCGAAGGAGGCGGGGAGGGCGCGGAGCCAGCGCGCCGCCCCCCGCCCCTTGGGACGTCACCGGGCCCGCCCCCCCGACGGCCTCCTCCGGCGAGCTCAGCGCCAAAGACCTGGCTGGCCGGAGAGGCGCGAGCCGGGGAGGGGAGACCGCTCCCCGCTCCCACCCCCACCCCCCCCCCCCCCCCCCGCGGCCCCGCCCCGAGCTGCCCACGGAGATCCTGCGTTTGCCCAGGGCGCAGGGCCGAGGGCCGTCCCAGTCTGGTTTATCGGAAATCTGATGAAGAGAGCACTGTGGCTAAGATCACGACCGCATCTCAACCCCACGCCCGGGAGACTTGGCCAGATCCACCCAGCGCCCTAGGCTCTGCAGTGTGGCCCAGGGGGACAGGCGAGGCACCGAAAACCTCCCCGGGGCTGCGTAGGCTGCAGTCCGGGTGCTCAGGGCTACCCCCGAGAGAGGAAGGGTGGGTGCAGAGAACAGATGCTCAAGTGGGCAGTGTGCCAGTGGCCGGACAAGTTACGGGGCAGAGTGGATAGTGTCCAGAGGCGGTGGCTAAGTTGGAGTTCTGGCTGAGAAGAGTGTCGCTGCACCTGAAGCCAGTGAGTGTCCCTGAACCCAGCCCGGAAAAAATACCGCTCTTTGCAGAGCACCTGTTGAGGGTGGGGGCGGATTGTAGGAGAGGGAGGAGCCTCCCTAGGACAGAGCGATCCCTCTGTGAAGATTTCCTCACCAACTCAGCCCTCGATGCGTGTGCTCCCTCTTCTAAACTGCGCAGTAGTCGTGTTTCACATTTGCTGCTTATAGTAAACAGTGTTTTCAAACGTACTCCAGTAACGAGGCGAGCCTCCTGTACCGAAACTAAAGTGCTACTAAGTGGCCGAAGGTGCTTCGGATTTCCTTGCCTTCTCCCCCCGTGCAGCTGTGGAGCCACGCAGAAGCCCTGTGTCGGCCGCGGACTTCGGGTTTTGGTTTCAGCTGGAGCCACCGCAATTCTGGAGGAAAAGGACTGAATATAGCCCCTGGGTGGGTGGGTGTGGGTGCGGGTGGGAGGGAATCTATTTCGGTCTCAGCTGCTAATGTAAGGAAGCCCTACCACTGTAGAAAAAGGGGTCAGCAGGAGGAGGACTGACCTTTCATGGCAAGCTTATTTACAGCAAGCAGTCTTTATGTCTGAATTAGATCTCATATCCAACCTTCATCCTTTCTAGAAATTCCTGGTTCTCAAAATGAGGAGGGGACTGCTACCGTGAACAGAAACACTCGAGGTGGCATCTGATATTCTACTTTTCCTCAAAGTCTGTGTGGCCTTTGGCAATTCCTTTGTCTAAGTTTTCAGTGAACTCCTGGTGTCACTAAAGGTCACCTTAAGAGTTCTGAGAAGGTCTGACGGGGCAAACAGACATGTAAGTGTGCAGATAGCAGGTTTTTAAATGTCCATTGAAAAGGATTTCTTTCCAGTATTACAGCATCTCTTACAACATAGGGGAGCTGTTATGTTGGCTCAAATAATTAAATTGTGCCCTGACTTCTCCCTTTGATGCTCTGGCCCTTGGTTCACATTGCCTTTGTTAAGGTACGTGGTCAGCCTAATGTGGTCAGCAACTCCAATTCTCCACAGGTCCTGTGTCCACACCCTTCACCGTGTGACTTTGCACTTCTCCTACTAAAGGGGCTGAGTGGATTTCCCTACCCCTTGTCTTTGTGTTTGACATGTGACTTCTCTGGCCAAAGGAATAAGTCAGAGGTTTCTGAGCCTAGACTGGAAAAGGCCTCGCATGTTTTTGTTTGTTCTTTTGCTTCTCTGCCACGGTCTGAGAGGAACCTGGCTCAGATATCCCACTGGTCCATGTACATCCCAAAGAAGATGACCCATGGAACAAAGCTGCGTCAGTCAATCAACAGACCTGAGAAGCAGACCTCCCCGTAGAGCCGCCAGGGCCAAGCCTAGATCAGTTAGCCCCTGCCCCCCACCCCAGCTGCCCTGCTGATGTGTGAGCAGTAATAAATGTTGCAGATCACTTTGCTATATTGTTGCAGCAAATACCAACCATTACACCAGGCAATGCAGAGCCCTGCCCACTGGGGAAGGCTGGCTGGCTCACTTGCAAGAATTTTTCTTGGTGAAATTATCTTGGTCCAGGGTCCCATCCTTAGATTGACAAGCCCAAACACAATTTAACAGATGGATACACACACACACACACACACACACACACACACACACACACATATATATATATATATATATATATATTAGCCATATATATATTAGCCATATATATATACACACATACACACACACACACACACACACACACACACACACATTGAGAAATATTATCGTCAAGCAAACCGATCTTGGCATTAGTGTGTTGAGAATATACTCTACCTCCAGGCAAGAGATTTCTCAGCGAGCATGGAATCACAACAAAGGGAGTTAGTTATATGATTTGAAAGTTTAGGCTTTGACAGCTTGCAATGTCCAACTTTACAAGAGATATATGTCTATCTGGCAGACAAATCTATCAATCACCCTGATGGGGTACCTTTTATTCTTGATAGTGCTGAGATGGGATTGCCGATCGGTCATTTTCTAAATTTCCCTTTTCTGGGCCTGACTACCTTCCTTTGTTCAAAACATTTTGCTCCAAAGAGTGTTGTGGCAGAAACAACTAGTTGTCCACCAGTATCCATTTGCCACTTCTTTTAGTGAGAGTCCTAAATATTAACGAGGCAGATGGTCCCCCACTTAAAGACCATTTCCCAGTCTCCCTTGCAGTTTGGCCTGTCCCTGTGATTGAGTTCTGACCAGTGGGTCAGCCACTCTTCTGTGGGTGCTGTTGGGTGGGAGTCGCCTCTGATGGGGGTCATGTCCATTAGTGGCAGGTGGGGGCCAGGAGGGAAGTGAATGGTGGTCCTTAAGAGAGCAGGGAGCTTCGGCTGAGCACGGAGCACAGCGTACAACCCTAAGACTGCCAGTTAGGCAACACAGAAGGGACGAATCAAATACCTAACCCTCTCTTTTCCAGTATGTGCCTTTGAAAGTGAGGGAGGTTGGCAATGGGATTACGTGCATGTGTATTAGATCTCTCAATGTTAAGTCAGCTATTTACAGAACTAGACATAATTAATTTCTGACTTCGGACATGTTCCAGAAACTGAGTAAACTAAATTTTTGAAAATGGATTTTATTTTTATTTATATGTATTTTTTACAGCAAGAAGACTTTAAGGTTTTCAGGAAGGCCCTTTCATCCCCATGTCCTTATGGTTTTTACTAATGGTCTCAAGCTGGGGCATGTGAAGCCCCTGTTTCTTGTTTATCTGATATTCATAATACAGAATCAAATCTGGCAGTTCCGGATATACCCTTCAGATGAGAACAAGATACATAGGAGTTAGAGAAGTGTAAGATGGGAGAGATGATCGTGTAATGCCAAACACAGTAGGAGCCACCAAGTAAAACAGACACAAGCTTTCAATAACCGGTAACATCCCTAGAAGCCTGCGTATTTAACTTTTATTTCTTTGTCTATCTTAACAAGGTGATCCGAATGATCCTGACTTAAGAGAAGGTTGTTTCAAAAGTAAAGATCTACGTGAGCCATCCTCTCCCATTTGTCCATCAAGTTAGTCCAAGGCTTTGACCTCCTGTTGGTCTTCCTTGTCTGACTCTGGTATCACTTTCCTGTCGGCAGTAACATGAATCAGTTTTAATACAGGGAACTCTGTAGTTGTAAATACAATGTAGCATGGAAACGGCTTTTCAAAGTTTCCCCAGTAACTGTCTTGGATTCTGGGGATGCATTAGATTTTGCAACCAAGTATCAACGTGCAAGTGGGAGGAGGGGTCATTATGCAGTGAGGTGGGATTTGAAGGGCTTGGGAGAAGACTGCCCACCCTAAATATATTTTGCTCACCTGAGAGTGACACTTCTGAGATTTCATCATCGATTATCGATTTCTTTGGATTACCCATTGCTTCTTCTAGTCAGACCTCTTTTGAGATGCAAATATTTCTGGGGTGGGCAATAAACATATTGATACTAAAACCTTAGCAGGAACACACTTTCTAGTTCTTTCTGACCGAAGAGGACCTAGATTATCATCAGATCTGTTGCAGGAGCATGGTGAAGGTGTATCTGTGTGTGCGGGGGGGGGGGGGGGGGGGGGGGGGGGGGGGGGGGGGGGGGGGGAGGGGGGGGGCAGGCTGGGCGGACACAAAAGGATGGAGGGAGGAGGAAGAGGGCAAATTTAAGTACTTTACGATTGTATCTAAAATATTTCAAAAATTTTAAAATGTTTACAATGTGCACTATAAAAGCATCACCTTCTAAATTAGCTAATACTGAACTACATGCTCTTTTTGAGCTAAAATTTTTTGTTACAAACATTTTCTGAATTCCCACATGCAGCCAGTGTGTCAGGCACTTTGGGTGGCCCAGTTTCTCGCTGAGCTTACAATGCAGGGGCAGACAAGCCCACAGTACGTGAAAAGTTAAATAATTTAGGAGTTAATGAGTTGAGTTGATTATAAAACACGGGTGCAAAGTAGCGTGTGGTTATTTGCCAAAAGAATGGTACAGACAGTGACTGCAGAAGCAGCTCAGGAAAGGAAGATCCCCGTGAACAGAATGACATTTAAGGCTCCAGGACAGAGGAGGGAAAATGGGTAAGTTCGTATACAAAAGGAGTTAGGCAGGCATGTAAAGCATTATCTGCTCAAGCCTGAAATGATTTTGTAGGTGAATCAACATGGGTGGTAGCAGGAATGTTCTGAGCATTCCTGTAAAAATATGCACAGAAACCTGAAGCGCCCAGACCCTGAGCCGATGCTAGTTAAGTACCAGTCTTCACCCATTATTTGAATCCGATAAATGAATCTTCCCCTTGGACTAGTTTTGCTTCACCCTTAGAAGCTAATTCAAATCATCTGGCTAAAAAGTAAGAAATTAAGTTGCTGAGTGTTATGTGGACAACAAAGCCAGGTGATTAAATGATCTTTTCATTTCTTTCAGAACTTAAAAAAAAAAGAAACTAGTGGGGAGATATTTATTTTTATTTATTTATTTATTAAAAAATTTTTTAAATGTTTTTATTTATTTTTGAGACAGAGCATGAGCAGGGGAGGGGCAGAGAGAGAGGGAGACACAAAATCTGAAGCAGGCTCCAGACTCTGGGCTGTCAACACAGAGCCTGACACGGGGCTCAAACTCATGGACTATGAGATCATGACCTGAGCTGAAGTTGGACACTTAACCGACTGAGCCACCCAGGCGCCCCTAGATATATTTATTTTTAAAAGAGAATTCCTTTGATAATATTAAAGGGAGTTAGCCTCAATACCAGTAGGATAAGAACCAAAATTCTATTACTCTCTGTTCTTCCTTGAATACAGTATGCAAATAAGTATTTATAAAATTAATGTTGAGTTAGTCACATTAGTTTTCAGTCATAATAACAAAAAATGTAGAGTTTTTTTTTAAATAGGGCTTCTTTTTTTAAATAGGGTGTTTCCTTTAAACTCTTCGGGACCAAGTGTCTCCTCCTGCTCTAACATGATTGCAGGGATAAGGCTATTAACCCCTCACCGTGAGGCTAAAGCCCCCACTACATGAACCTAGGTTTCGCATCCTTAGATGTGGCTTTGGTGGGATCGGAGCTGGTAATCGAAAAGACCCGCTGAGTTGTTACAGATGACAGGGCTGGACGTGGGGAAGGGAGTGGGGAGCTGAGAGGGCGTGGTGGCAGGTGGGTACCGTAGCCCGGAATGAGAAAGGAGGGGAAGGGAATGTGTACAGAGATTCAGGCTTCATCTGTTGTCCTGTTTGCACCACTTCATGCTGGCATATTGCCCAGATACGCAAGAGGGCACACAGGCTTTAAAGTGGAGGGGGAGAAGGTTTATTCAAGGCCCCGTAAATACAGTGGGTGGGTTTTTAGAAGATTTGAGGGCAGGGGGCAAAGGGAGTATGAAAAAAGAAGTGCTTCTCTATGGGGGGAATCTAGAAAGGTAAGAATGTTTTTGACAGAAGTAAACTTACTTCGCTTTGTGTCCTTTGGCCTTTGGCTTGTAAGGAAGGGAAACCAGCTCTTTCTGAAAACAAAAACAAAACAGAACTCAGAAAGGAAAATTTTTAATTCTTGCGCTGAAATTTCCTTACTTGAAAAAAAAAAAAATCTGAGGGAGAATTACCATGGAGTTTACACAGACTAGCTTCTTAAATCCGGAGACTGTGGGGTTAGAAATGTTCCAGATTAAGAGAGGTAGGGTTCATTCACGAGAGCAGGTGTTTGTACATCCATAAGTTTAGGGGGTGCTATTGTTGTTTTCCTATTTTTATTATGTTTCTCTTCATTTAGCATTTGTTTTGGTATGATCTAAGCAAGACCGATCACCGGAAAACAAAGATCAGCACTGCGGGGGCCCATGGGAATATCCTATAGCCTTACAATGCGTGATGGCAGACCCACTGACCATATCACCTTGCTTCTGTGCCAGCAGACCTGCATTCTCTGGAGACGGCAAAACTACCTGATGTCTATATGCTGCCCTCACTCCGGTAGATAGAAGGCTCTGGGCCATGAGTATCTACATATCTGGGGACAATCTATAAACCTCTGGGAATGTGCCATAATTCACCCCTCCAGATCAGTGTATCTGAGAGCCTATCGATCTCACCGAGACCCTTTCTTCTCTTTGTTTTCTTAAGAGTTGGAGAATCTCATCTCTCCTTTTAGCCTGTTTAAAGGAAAAAAAAAAAAAAGTGAGCGAGTCTTTGACTCAATAATAAAGGTTTTGTCTGTGAAGGGTAGATATCATTGCATTTGCCTTCCGGTGTTCTTTGGAAGAATTTAAAAGTATTTAATTTCCATGATAGATTTATACTTTTCATGTGTGACACAGTTTATTCCAGAAGATGCTACTTTACAAAATAATATGATTTTCATACTAAATGGAAGGGGTTTTTTTTGTGCCCATCTAATAATCTAATGATAACCTTTATTAAGACTTTGCTACACAAACTATGCTGAGAACTTCATGTACATTATGCCATTATTTTCTTATAATAACCCAGAAGTTCGTCACTACTGTTACCCCACTTGATAAAGGAGGTAACAAGGTTTAGTAAGGTTCAATAACTTAACCAAGCCATGAAATGGCAGATCTGGAGTCAGTCCCAGCTCTATTTGACGACAAAGCCCAAGCTATCGTCCACCCCACTAAATTGCCATCAAATGGTAGTAAGCCGCGAGGTCAGCAAACTCAGACAGCAGGCCACAACCTAAGTCTGTGACAAGACGGCTCTCAGCAGTGCGCACATGGAATGGAACCTCATTCTCTCATCTCTCCTCTGCCTTAGATACTGAGACAAGGATACCCTCAGGTAAGTTTTCCTATGTCTTAAAACACTAATGTAGTGCAGGCATGAAGATTTATCAAGATATAGACTATACAAAAAGGGGCAAGTATGGGTACAAAATTTCTTTCATAAAATCCAGTTATGTTCAGTCTTGGAGACAGCCAGGGAGAACATTGCATCTAGAGTATTTGAGAACGAAAGAAGAACCTGAAAATCAGACAAATAAAATTTGTAGCTTTGAGTGGCCAAATAAAATGAAAGCAGCTCTGTTTAGATCAAGGCTACAACCAGGAAATAACTGGGAACAGACACAGATTTGTCACAGCCAGGTAAAAACTCGGAAGTCGCCCATCCATCCAAATTGACTGAACACTGCACTCTTTTCCTAGGGCTGGGGTAACGAAGCACCATGAACCGGCCGACTTAGAACAACAGATATTTATCGTCTCACAGCTCTGGAGGCTGTCTCGCAATTCTGTCAAAAATCAAGGGGCTGGTGGGGCCAAGTTCCCTCTGAGACATGTAGGGGATCCCCCCCGGCCTCTGCCCAGCCTCTGGTAGCTGCTGGCCATCTGTGGCGCTCCTTGCTTGCAGTTCTAGACCTCCAATCTCTGCCTTCGTAGGCATGTTGCTTTCTCGCTGTGTATCTCTGTCTTCACGTCTTAGAAGGACACTTATAAGGCCCACTTTACTCCGGTAATAACTTACCTTAACTAATTTCATCTACAGCGACTCTATTTCCAAATAATTTCACATTCTGAAGAATACTGGGGGTTAGGACTCGAACATATCTTCTTTTCAGGGGAGACGCGTTTCCATCCGTGACGAGCACCTGTGATGTAACATCACTGTGCTAGGGGCTGAACAGCACAATTCCTGCTTGCAAGGTAATTGCAGACAATACTTTCAACTGTGCCATGAAGGCGTTTGTATAGGCTGCAATCAAGAGACCTGACAAGGGACCCTTAATTCAGACTCGGGGGGTGTGTGTCTCTAGGGGAGACTCAAAGATGTCCCAGAGGCGACAAGCTTGTTCCTCCAAGTGGTGGTCACCAGAAAGCAACAGACACAGGATGGGGATGAAAGCTTTTGAGGCGGAGGAAGCTGGGTGTGCCAAGCCCTGGAGGCTGCTGCATTGCTAAGCAGTAGTTCTTCAGGACGAGTCTTTGGCCCGGACGCCGCCGGCAGGCGAAGCTACAACCGTGGGGTGAGCTCCACAGAGACTGGAGGAAAGGAGCCCAGGGGGCAGGAGAAATCAGCAGCTGGGCCAGGTCCACCTGTGCCTTGGCTTTGCCTCGTTTTGCTCCCGGCATGTGAATCTTGCCTCTTATAAGCCTATGAAGTTCTTATTTGGGGACAGGATTTCTACCTTTCACCTGAGTTTTAGGTCTCACATACCATCACGGTTACTGAAAGAAAACTAATTCAGGATACTTGCAAAAACGAAGCTGAATTTCATAACACCTGTCAGACTTGCTAGGGACTGGATAAAATAATGTCTGTAGATAAGGACCGGGGATGTTTTTAATGTAGGTGTTCAGTGTTGGTTTCTTCTCCAACTTTCCCATTACACATGTGCTCAACAGGAATCAATGGCTCCCGTACTGTGATTACACAGCACTTTGTACCTTTATTAAGGTATGGATCTTACTTTCCTTGTTTTATCTCATAGTTGCTACCATGACTCTTTCAGGGTATTATCTTTCTTTTTATCCTTCTTTAGAGCCTAGCGGTGCCTTGCAGATGATACTCCATGAAGTTTTGCTACGCTGAATTGATTGAATCACAACATGTGAATGAAACTATTGCTCTAATACACAATTGTTGGCCTAAGGGGGAAATTTAAAAAAAAAAAAAAAAGAAGAGGAGGAAAAAGAAAAATGTTTTAGAAAGTGAAATTAAACAATGGATAGTTCTGAAGATTCTTTATGGACAAAACTACATGATTATTTTGTGTGCAACTATGGGGTAGCCATAGGCAAGTTGTATTGACATAATGCTTCTCACGTACAGACACATATTTAGTTACAAGATCTAAAATGAGAGTAAAATTAAAAATTCACCTGTCTTAAAAAGAGAGATGCGTTTATTCTATGATCAGTCCAGACCAAGTGCATATTCGTGGTAGGAGAGACACTGGCTCTGGAGTTTGGCCAGCACTGAGGCACCAGCACCATGGTGTAGAGTGTGCTCTCATGGCATGTGCAACATCACCCAGGGCTCTAATCATAGAATTATTTTTTAAAGTGAGGGACGGAGCAAGTTTGCTGGGCTGGTCAGCTGGGCACCTGCTAGGGGGCCCCTACCTCACTCATATGGTGGCTCCCAGCACCCCCTTCCTTGAATCTCTGCTCACCTCATCCCCTGGCCCTGCCTTTCTTGGTAAAAAAAAAATAATAATAACTCAAATAGATTTTATGTTAAAAAAGAAATTGATTTGTCCTTTTATTTCAGGTCCTTTTTTTTACTGTAATGGATTTTAGTGCCTGATCAGTTTTATAATATAATGCACCAGAAACAAAGCTTTCAGATATGATTTGATTTCTGCTTTCTGGATGTGCTTCCTGGGAATGAATAAGAAAAAACTACCGCAGGCAACCGTGTCATCAGAACAAAAACAGTGCCAACTATTCTAATAAATCTCTGCCTTGATAATTAAACAAATTCAGCGGTAAGAGAAAATCTCTACAATTTAACCTACTAGTAGGGATAAATAATTTACTTGTTAATTTCATAACAACAAAAGACTAATCATTTCTATGCACAGTGTTCTGGTTGTATTCATTAATGGGATAAGAAATTTTAGCCATATGATTTATTAGTTCTTCAAATAATAATATAGGGAGATCAGAATTTAAATTTAAATATTTAAAAAAAAATTTTTTTAACGTTTATTTATTTTTGAGACAGAGAGAGACAGAGCATGAATGGGGGAGGGTCAGAGAGAGGGAGACACATAATCTGAAACAGGCTCCAGGCTCTGAGCTGTCAGCACAGAGCCCGACGCAGGGCTCGAACTCACGGACCGCGAGATCATGACCTGAGCCGAAGTCGGCCGCTTAACCGACTGAGCCACCCAGGCGCCCCTAAATTTAAATATTTTAACATAGTATTTTCTTCTATATTTATACATTTAATTTATATACTATTCTTAAAAAAATAAATTATGGACTAAAACTTGGTTCCAGGAAACTAGGATAGTTAATATCTCATAGATGGTTAATACATTTTGGTGTCACTTCAAGAATTAAAGGGCTTAGTTTTCTCTTTTTGGCTTTTCCGAGCCAAACAACATGGGTGGCTCCACAGACTATGGAGTCAAACACTTGGGTTGGAATCTCAGTTCTGCTGTATGATTAATGGCAAGTAGTACCTTCAATAGCCCTCCCTGTTCCTCTTTTCTTCCCTCTGACAGTAATCACTAACCCACAGGTTAGAGGTTTGTGATCCTGGGCAAAACCAAGAGCCACTTTCTGAGTCTTGGATTTCTCATTTCCAAGCAAGGTTGTTGTGAAAACTGGAGATCATACAAACTGCTTTACCGAATGCATGGCATATGGTAAACATTTAATAAGCGGTAGTCATTATTATCGTTATTATTACTCTTATTAGAGAAAAATTTTCTTCCAATGCTTTCAAAATGTGGAAAAGTGGGAAAAGGAGGATGGATTGCCCATCCTCTGTGGACAGGAGGATACTGATGATTCCATCTCTGGCCTATGGGTGAACTGCTGGATAGAGTTGGATGGAAGAAAGGGAAGATGAGGAGGGTTAGTGAAGAGATTATTTGCCCTTAATTATGCAGTGCAAATTCCTCTGCCCACAAATTTCCAGTGCATTATAAACTTTCTCCCTAGTTAATCTTCAGTTATACAAGAAACTCTTAATAAATACTAGTCTTTGAAAGAAAGGTCCTTTCTTCTCAAGACCTGGTTCTCATATGAACAATCCATTTCTTCTTTGGATTATGATTGAAATTTTTTGACTGAAACATTCATCAGAAATAGCATACGTGTGTAATTCTCTGATTACTTATCTATATTACCAAAAGAATATAGATGACCACAGCATAAGCTGAACTACTGAATTTAATCTTAAGATGATCTTAGAAGAGTACTGAATTGATTTTAAAACCAATTCTTTGCCTAGTTGCCTGGCAACCATCCCAATACTTAGAGAATCTAGAAACTCTTGGAACCAGTAGGGTATAGTAGTTAAGCACCTTGGTTCCATTGACAGATAGACCTGGGTTCCAACTGCCTTTGCTAGATTTTAGCTGTGTGACTTTGAAAAAGTCACTTACATGTTTCACCCTAAGCTTCTTCATCTATAAAATAGGGGTAATTGTGGTAATTCTCGGAGTTGTTCTGAGGATTACATAAGGAGGTGAATAAAGGATTTACAGCATATGTGCTTTCTTTAGTTCCCAAAATATTATATTATACAATGATTTTCCTCTCCTTCTGAAAGGAAAAAAAAACATGAAGAAAATGGCCTAAAAAATACTGGAGTAAATATATTAATTTACATGGAAATTTAAATTTTTTACAAATTCTTTCCATTGAATATAAATGCAATATATACTCATGGTCCAAACATCAGAAAATGAAAAAAAGTACATAAAAAATAATATTTGAACATATCCATTGCTGGATCTAAAATCTTATAGAATTTTAAAACATGTAGAAAGTTTCATGAGAACCTTAAAGGATCTCCAAAATAAGCAATCTAAGGATTTAAAAAATTATGCATCAAAGGGAGAAAGGCAGCCAGAGCAGCATTGGGGTAACTTAATGACCACAGTAGAAAAAGCATGCTCAGCAATGGCACGAAGGTAACAGGCCAAGTAAAAATAAATGGAGACGTGGAAATAGGAATGAGCTGAAAGATGCTTAAAGATGATGATAAGCCTGTCTTTCCTGGGGCAAGATGTGTGTTTTGGGGGAAGAGGAGTATAAAGCGTAGGATAGTTGAATGGCATCATATTGGGAACTTGACATAAAGACAGCTCTGGTTAAGCTTGGTTTAGTAGAAAATGGGAACTATGTTTCTGACCACAATATAATTTAGAAAATAAAAAGAGATATCTTAAGAATATTTCAAACATTTGGAAATTAAAAAGTATACTTCTAGATGTGATACACACACACACACACACACACACACACACACACACACTGGAATATTAACTCAGTGATCAAAAAGAATGAAATCTTGCCATTCGCAACAACATGGATGGAACTAGAGTATATTATGCTAAGCGAAATAAGTCAGTCAGAGAAAGACGCAGATCATATGATTTCACTCATATGTGGAATTTAAGAAACAAAACAGATAAACATAGGGGAAAAGAAGGAAAAATAAAATAAAAACAGTTTTGTATGTTTTTTTTTTTTTTTTTTAGTTTATTTGAGACAGAGAGAGAAAGAGAGGCCAAGAAAGAGGGAGAGAGAGAATCCTAAGCAGGCACTGTCAGTGCAGAGCCCAACATGGGGTTCAAACCCACGAACTGTGAGATCATGACCTGCGCTGAGATCAAGAGTAGGACACTTAACCTACCGAGCCACCCAGGTGCCCCGCAAACCATAAGAGACTCTTAAATACAGAGAACAAACTGAGGGTAGCTGGAGAGGAGGTGGGTGGGGGGATGGGCTAAATGGGGGATGGGCATTGAGGAGGCCACTTGTTGTGATGAGCACTCAGTGTTGTATGTATGTGATGAATCACTGGGTTCTCCTCCTGAAACCAATATTACACTGTATGTTAACTAACTTGAATTTAAATAAATAATTTTTTTAAAAAAGCATATTTCTAAATAATTCTTGGGACAAATTAGAAATCAAAATAGAAATTTAGAAATACTTAAAATGGAATAATAATGAAAATACTATCCAGCTTGTGAGGTGAAGCAAAAATAGTATTTTGAGGGATATTTATAGTTGGGCTTATGTTAGAAAAGACATAAAATGGACAATTAAGAAACAAACTGAAAAGAGAAGGAAGGTAGAAAGAAAATAAGAACAAACCCGAAATTGAAGGAAGAAGTGACACAAATCAATAGTAAGGTAGAAGCCAAAAATATGATGGAGAATAGTAAAGCCAAATGTTGGTTTTTGGAAAAAGACTATTAAAATAGATAATCTTTTGGAAAAACCATTGAGAAAAATATACAAATGATTACAAATGAAAAGAAGCAATAACTAGAGCTACAGCAGAGATTAAAAAGATGACTAAAGGGGCGCCTGGGTGGCTCAGTCAGTTGAGCATCCAACTTCAGCTCAGGTCATGATCTCACAGCTCGTGAGTTCGAGCCCCGCGTCGGTCTCTGTGCTGACAGCTCAGAGCCTGGTGCCTGCTTCGGATTCTGTGTCTCCCCCACTCTCTGCCCCTCCCCTGCTCCCACTCTGTCTCTCTTGCTCTCAAAAATAAATAAGCATAAACAAATTTTTAAAAATGACGAAAAAACACTATGAATCCTTTACACCAAGAAATTTGCAAATGTAGACGAAATGGACAATTTCCTAGGGGAAAAAAAAAAAAAACTTAGCAAACAGATCCAAGAAATAACAAACAGTCTCATCCATCTAAAACACAAAAACAAAATAAACAAGCAAACCAAACCTATACTACTCACTCAGTTTAGGGTCATATTTGTAATTTAAATTTTATTGGTGACTGTAACGTTGGTCACCATTTAGCTCATCAGTCGGGTTTGCCTTGGCTTGAGTTGGGTCTAATTGTCATTGCTATTTACCACCTCTAATAGCGTGTTGGCTTCACTTAGTTAGCTTCTATACTAGAGTCTTTTTCTAGGTTTCCAAGAACTATTGCAAAGGGTCTGTATAGCTGAAAATATTCCTGTCCCAGTGGATTTTTGATAGGGTTCTGGTCGAGAACCACTGATCCAGACCTTCACCATGATGTTCACCTCTTAATCTATACTTGCATAGAGAGGCGGTATTTACCTGCAAGGGTTAACTAACTTTGGCCACACGTTTTTGGTGAACTTTCCATAGTTGATATTTCCAAATTTATTTTCAGGGACAATTTTTTTTTTCAGGTGGTACATAAAATAGGATTATGGGGAAACATTATGAGAGTCTCCTTAACAGTATGGGCAAGCCAATCTTGATTGTGTCTTTTAATCAGGACATGGGTACCCTGGGGGACGGCGCCTTTCGTCATCTACTCATCATGTCTGGATGACAATCTACATCATTTGATAATCTATATCATCACCCTTTTACCCTGTTAGTCAAAGCATCTCATTTAACCCTAAAGCTTGGTTTATACCTGGCTGTACGCTAACCTTTCAATTATGGGTTAAAAGAAAATAGAAAGGGAGAGCAGAGAAGATAAAACAGACTTTCACTGAGTCACTGCTGGATGACAGGCCTTGTGCAAGGGATTACTCATTAAACCCTCATAACACGGTGAAATGGGTATTATTATTATTATTATTAATGCTTTATAGCTAGAAAGAACTCAACCACATAAAAATTAACCACTTTTCTTGGGGTCACGTAACTCACTAGTAACTGGCAGGACCAAGGATTCAAGCTCATTCCCAACACTGTTTGTTTGACTCCATATCCTCTGCTTCTTTTGCTACAGTACTTCGAACACATCCTGGAGATTTTGGAACGCTTACACACACACACACACACACACACACACACACACACCCACCCCGTGACAGATGATTTCTTCATTCAGTCTTCATTTCGAAAATGAAGAATTAATTCAGATTAACCATGGTGAGTGAGACAAATGTAGTCTGCTCTCAGAAAAACTTTGTATTCTAGTAGAAAATGGGAACACACAGAGTGGGGAGCTAACCCAGCTTGAGGTCAGCTTTGATCAAAGTTATTTATTTTATGCTACCATGTAGCCCTTTGCAAAAAGTGGTTGAAGGGCAACGAATAGTTGAATTACAGTAGTACTTTTAAACTGATGAGCTAAGATCCTATTTAATATAAATATATATTTTTATAATATATTATAAAAATAATATAAATTCATGATAGGATTTTTGATTAAAAGTTAACTATTAAATGGGAATCACACTCCAAATTTATAATATTCAGCCAAGGCTCTGTAGTTTAACACAAGTTAAGGACATCAGCTGATCTTTTTTCTTGGGACTCCTAAATTTAACTTTTAATTCTATGCCTATGATTGGGAGTCCAACAGGAGCACTAGGGAATTCTAGTTCTTGTTCTACAGATGCAATCCTCAGTAGGTTCCGTGTCTCTTCCACGTGCCATGCCAACTTGAGGAAGGTGCAAATTACCAGTGGCTTTAGGTACAACTAGGTATGGGGAAAAAGTCTCACATCTCGGCTTGATTCCAAAAGGCGGTATGTAACTGCTAGCACGTTGATTTTGATAACAGAACGCTTCAACTATGAATTTACTCTATAAATTTACTACCATCCCCTGTGCCTATGAATTGAACTCTGCTCTGTAGATTCTATAATTTCTGTATAGTAAATTTATACCTGCTGTGTAGTAAGATACTGAACTGTTGGACCTCAAACGATCTACTATGTACTTTCAAAGACAGCGTGAATAATCAAGGAAAAGGCTTTCTCCAGTCTGAATTTTAGGAGGCAAACCCACCAGCAGTAATCCACGAGAGTGGATGGAGGATGTCAGAGGGCTATTAACTGGAGGAAGAACGCTGACTGGCAGGAAAAAGATGCATATCTAAGCACCTTTCCATACCTCCTGGAAATTGCTTGATCTTGGCTCAGTTCCAAGCTCTGACATATATAATTTTCATTTAAAAAATGACAGCTTACTAAAATGAGAAAAACATATCAGTCATTACATAAGAGACAGTCAATACACAGTTTTTCTTAAATGTAGATTCCAATAAAATATTAACTTATCTATTGTGAAGAATAAAAAGAAATCTATTTTCTTGGTTCTGTTACACATATTTTAATGGAAATCAGTACTAATTATCTGCAGAGCATCGCTCTTGTTTTAAAACATTCACGCAAAACAAACGCACGAAAGTACAAGTGATTTTTAAAACTGCTTAAAATGTTGCTTTCAAAGGCACTTATTTTTTTAAAAAAGCAGTAAGTGAGATTTGAATTTTAATGTTGGGGAAAATAGGAGCACAAAATGAACATTGCATTTTAAAACTCACTAGAGCATAGATGTATTAAGGGTACTTCTACATGTGATTGAATTATAGACTATTGATGGTTCAGTCTGCGATAATTATTAAGACTTGTCTTCAGCAAACAAGTAACTACTGAGTCTCTAAAGTTTTCATCATATTGATGCGTATAGATAAGGTGAGTGTGTTCATAGCGCTGGCCTCCTCTTTCAGGAGTGTCTTTCCTGTCCTGCCCATTAGGCTGCAAGAGGGAGGGGGTGGGGGACTTCCCACTGGATGGCTCTCCAATCTCATCCCTGGCCCTTAACTTCCCTGAGTTTCGGGCCTGGCAACTCCACCTGCTTCTCTCAAAGGCACGCCACACTTGTACAGTCTAAGCTGAATTCTCAACCCCTCCCCACTCCAACAAAACACCAACGCAACACCTGAACTTCATCTATCTGATGCTCCTTGTTTCAGAGAACGGCACCTTTTGTGCAATCCAGAGAACTCGGAGTTATCTTCGATAACTTGTTCAGTCTCACATTTCCTACCCAGTATAGGACTTAAGTCTTGGTTATTTTGCTTCCTAAATCTCTCCCAAACCTACTTTTCCTAATCCAAGCTTACCATCACCTCCCAGCTGGATGATAGCAATGGCTTCCACTCTGGTTCGCCCACTTCCGCTCCGGCCACTTCCAATCCATTCTCAGTTCTGTCATATGTATTCTAATGGAAACCATTCTCTGTATTATAGTCAGTCTCCTGAGTTTTCCAAACAAATCCAATATTGTCATTCCCCCCGATGTAAAACCCTTCAGTGGCTTCTTATTGTTCTTACGGTGGCCTAAGCTTTGCATTGCTGCCCATTCAGCTTCTGAAATGCCCTATGCCTTTCGAAGCACAGGGTCTTTGCAAAGCTGCTTCTGCTGTCTGCAATGCTCTCCCCCAAAGCTCCCAACACCCCTGCTTCTGGCCTAATAAATGCCCACTCTTCCTTCAAATCTCCGGTTAGTCTTTGCAGAAATCCTTCCTGTTCCCTTGATTGGGTCAACTCTGCCCTATTCAGTGTCAGCCCAACACCACGTAGAACTCTTTCACAAATATCTCTCTCCCTGATTAGACTGCAACTTTCATATAAGGATAGAATTTGTATCTTTACAACATGTTGGTGACTCCACCACTGGACTCCAGTGCCCAGCACAGTGCCAGGAACACAGAGGTACTCAAAAAATATTTGTTGAGTGAATCTTGCCCAGTTCTTCCAAAACATATTCTCCTAAGTTTTGTCCTCATGATTCATTGTACTGTATGGCTTTGCTTGCCTCTTCTTGCCTGAGCTTGGCCTTGCCTCTTCAGCTATGACTGTTGACTTGCTTACATCTTTTTTTAAGGCTACCAAGTTTTCGGCGGCTTTGGGCGAACATTACGCAAAGTTCAGCTTGGCCCCATCTGGCTCTACATTTCAGTATGGAGCCTCACCTATATGGGGTGGGCCCTACACAATGTTGAATTCAACCTCGCGTTACAGGCGAGTGTCTGTACCCATACCAACATTTACATTTTGTCTGCTGGAAGCATTATGGTCATAAACTCCAAAGAATGCAAAGATAATACATAAAACATGATAAGCATCATTAAAAACTATCTTTTTTCTTTCTGTTTTTAGTTATCCAGTGCTCTAAAAATGTATCCTTTATAATAAAAGTTTCAAGACTTAGATATACTGTCCTAAATAATAGCTAAGTTTCTCTAATAAGTTACTGAATTAAGGTAACTATGAAAATATGTCTTTTTTCCTTAAAAAGTTATTTAAGTGTTTATCTCTATAATAGAACAACTGTTTGTAGGTTGATTTTTTTAAATGGTTTTTATTTATTTTTGAGAGAAAGGTGGGGGGAGGGGAGGAGCAGAGAGAGAGAGAGAGAGAGAGAGAGGGAGAGAGAGAGAATCCTAAGCAGGCTCCACATTGCCAGTGCAGAGCCCAACGTGGGGTTCAATCTAACAAACGATGAGATCATGACCTGAGTGGAAATCAAGAGTCAGACACTTAACAAACTGAGCCACCCAGGCACCCCTGTAAATTGATTTCTGAACATTTTTTGACTTGGCTAAAAGAAATTACCATTGGTTAGGGCACCTGGGTGGCTCAGCGGTTGTCAAACTCGGTTTCAGCTCAGGTTCTTGATCTCACGGTTTGTGGGATCAAACCCCAAGTCAGGCTCCACATGTCAATGTGGGATTCTGCTTGGGATTCTCCCTCCATCTCTCTTTGCCCCTTCCCTGCTCTCACGCAGTGCACACACATGCTAATAAATAAACTTAGAAAAATGCCGTATGTCAATTTGTTTATCTTGTATACTGATGGCTTTAAAGTAGTTTTCTGGGTATGGCAGCGGGGAATAACACAAATGTTTAACGTTGTGATTGTTGGGGAGAGGGTTTATGCTTCTAGGACTCTGCTTTCTTGTTTATAGCCAAGGCTTTCTCTTGTATCAGAGTTCTAGTACATGGAATATTGTCTTCTGTGTTCAATTTCTTTCTTGTTTCCTTGTCTAGTACCCCAGATACTCCAGGACAGTGGTCCTGCCTTATTTTCTACTCTTGACCTCGTATTCTAATTCCATTTCCATCTGTTGCCTTTTCCTGGTATCACTTCCTTTGGAAAACATACAATGCTCATCTACTGTGACTTTGTCCTATCAACTGTATTTCCACTATTGCCTTGTCAATTATTTTAAAACCTACATAATCCCATTGTGTTTCATCCTACACTCAATAGTTTCATTAGTCATGTTTCACAAGCAGATAATTAGTATGGGTTCTTGACCAGGTGTATCTTAGGGGTTAAAATGTTTTTATTCTGTTCCTAAGGTGAATGTATATAGAAGACAAAGTACGTAAGTCTTAGGGAAGAAAGAAGAAAAGATTTGGGACATGTCCCTGTTGAACTCTGGGGCTGTGTCTGTATCAGGCAATGAATTCGTGTAAATGATTGCAAATCTCGTCTATCTGATCCCTTTTCCTCCAAGTATGTTTTCACGGACTGTAGAAGTTGCAAAGAAGATTAACAGGGGAACCTCATCTGTCAGCTGAAAATGTTTCCCAAGTCTGAATAATGTTTGAAAACAAAGTGTTTCTATAGATGATATAAAAGAGTAATTCATACATATTTATGTAATCTTTTCATTATCATTTGCTACCAAAATATTTGCTTGTTACTGTGAATGCACAGTCTATTTTTATGATTCTTTCACTTGAATTCTTTGACAAATTAGGAACAACAGGAATTTAAATGACTAAGTATCTTTTGTTGGTGAAGGAGAAACCTACCATTTCCTAAGTTTCTACGGAGGAAAAGGAACTTCGTTAATATTACATTAGAGCAGGATAGCAAAACTAAAAAAGTGCTCGATAACACTGTTACTGAGAAAATTTAGGTTTGTCTGGGTAGCCAATTCTGATCAATTTGACAGCAAAGAGGATTTTTTTTTTATGTGAGCATCATGGTAAGGACACTGAGAAAATTTCCTACATCTTTGGTTTGGATCTATGAAACTGATAAGCATCCCTTTTATTACTTTGAAGTATAGGATAGTATATAGGATATATATACAGGATATAGGATAATGGAGAATGCTGTTAAGGTTTTCCACTTTCATGCTGTTTCATAATTCAGTGAATAAAAGTATTGTGAAGCTTCTTAGATTCTTCTAAGAATGTTCTCATGGCATGATTTGCTTCCGGTTCATGGAAATGCCATATATATACAAGCTCACTTTTGAGGAAGACTTACACTATGGTCAGTCTTGGCTGCATAGGTTATGTGAGAGGACGGACTAAAACCCCATTCCCTATAAAGAGTGTATCTGGGATGTTGTTCTGTAGATGAATAATTTCCTTGTAGAAATCTTCAGTTTATACATACTCATGTGAGAACTCTGATTTCAGATGGACATTTCCAATAAGTCATCTATTTATATGACTTAAAATACTGTTCTGATCTCTTCTTCCTTCTCCCAGCAAATGAATTATTTATAATTCTTTTCATAAAGAGATAATCAGCTAAAGAGCTTTCTTAAAGGTGGCAAAACTAAAAAGCAAATTAGTTTTATGACTTCAAAAAATTAGCTGACTATTCATTTATTATAATGTTTGCAGACTACTTTAGAACTCTCAGAGGAAGAATAATGGTCCAGTATAGTGCTATAAGGTTTCCTTTATGGACAGAGTAAGCCATTTAATCTTGACAGACTCAACTGTTTTTGATTTTCTGCCATGTATATCCATCAAAGAAACAGTAGTTGTGATTAATAGCATTTTGACCACTAACCAAAAGCATTTATAATGCATACTTGGAGAATATTCCAAAATGGAGGATAACGTTACAGTTTTTAAAAAGTTCAACAACCAAAACATCAATATCAGTCGGGAGAAAAAGCTTTTATAGAGGTACTTTTAAGATATATGGAAATGAAATTTTTAGATTTTTCATTAATTTTAAGGAACAGCAGAAGAAAAAACCTTTCAGAGAATTGATGGGAAATACTTTCCCCCTATTTTAACATGAAAATCACACTAGGTATTTACTTATCAATGTATATGTTCAAGATATGTAGAAGATTCTCTGAAATTAAACAGATCATTGTAAAATTTTTATTAGCTAAAAAGAACCACCCACTGCCACTTTTTTGTCTGTCATCGAGCTAAAATTTCTAGAATGGTGATGGCAGCAACACGAATGGGGCACAATAGACTTAGAAAAACGGTAGAATCCAAAAACTGACTCTATGTTTTCATAATTACACGGAGTCACATTCTCTCCCACCACATAGAGACCCATGAGATAAAAGCAAAACTGAGAATAGAAGTGATGTGCTAACATACTCCTAAAGCCAACTTGCAAACAGATTAGCTTTGGGGAGCATTCTTGCAAAAATTTTCAGCCTAGAAAAATTTGCCAGATGGATATACGTGGAAAAGGCTAAACAAACTAGAAACATCATTGTATAGACCATATGTTCACTCATTAATTCATTCACTTATGCATTTATTTATTCAATCAACAAATATGTATTGTGTTTCAATAACCAGAAAGGCATCGGGCTTAAGCACTATGAAATGACCTCTATTCTCACAGAGGAGAGGAGAGTTCACATTTGTCGAAGGCAAACTACGGCCAGGTGTGTCACATGACTTGTATCAGTGTATGAAGTGGCCATCTTTATCATTCCTCTTTTTCTATCTGAGGAAGCTGAGCCTCACGGTTAAATAGGTTGTTCTAGGTCATGCAAATAGTAAGTGGCAAAGTTGGACTTCCAAACTGGCTTTGTTTCTGAAGTCCACTACACCATGGTGCCTGTAATCTGGCAGGGAAGACGGGAACACACACAAAGGCCCATAGCACGGATCAGAGACTGTGCTAAACACCGTGAGAAAGATGTACGTGACTTGCCACAGGAGCACGCGGGGGGAAGCCGTTCATTCTTCTAGCGTCTAGGTCGCCTCTCCCGGCACAGAGAAGCTGGCACTTGAGCTAGGTTCTTGGAGGTAAATGGGGAAGAGCATTTCAGGTAGAGACACCAAAGCGCATTGCAGGTTGAAGAAACAGCTTACAGTCTCACGGGGCTGGAAACAGTGTTTCTCACACACGTTTTATTTACACTACAGTTTTGAATTCTAACTTATTTGGGAGCAGAGCCAAACGGTGCCATGGCCAAAATCATTATCACACAAATGAGTCTCACGGGCTTTGAAGTGAGGATACAGGCTTTGAATCTAGGCTCTGCCACTTACCACTTGTGGGGACCAGAAGATCACTTAAGCCTTGTTGGATTAAATGGGAATCATCGTCATGAGACTATTGTAAGGCAAATAGGAGCTGATACAAGGGAACTGCTCAGCTTAGTTTCTAGCACATGGTATATACTCACTAAATTGGCCGTTATGGACACTACATCACAGCAGTATCTGAAATATACCGCAGGATTCCTTTGCCTTTTGTACCAGGGCGCTGTCTGAACAGCATTCTACTATGCTGCACTGACTAAGCTCTTCAATGTACTCACAAGGCATAGCTTCAGTGACATTCTATTTCTTTCCTGTGGGCTTGCTGTTTTGTTGGGCCTCTTCTGCTCTCAACAAATAGAATCTTCTTTACCGCATTGCACACCTACTTGAGCTGATGTCCAATTTGGCAGATATCACAGAATAATCTATTTAGGCTCCGCAAAAATTATTTTACCCATTCTCCACTTCGCTAGTACCTACGGGGAGGCTATGGAGTGCGCCCTAGCCTAGTGGTTGCGAACCAGTTGTGCAGTGCGGGCTACACTGGGGGTGGGGGAAGGCTCAGGGAGGAGGAGGAGAATGGTACAAGTCGGTCAGGTTACGGTCAGATCAAAAAGGAACTTAACATACTGAAGGATTTGGTCTTCATCCTGCAGAAATGGAGAGCCAAGGAAAAAAAGGAAGTAGGTGGATGGACTGAGTCGTTCATCTCTCCACTCCCCACCCCCACTCCTATGTTGAAGCCTTAACCCCATGTGTAACTGTATTCTGAGAGAGGGCCTTTGGGGGGGGTAATTCAGGTTAGATGAGGTCATAAAGGTGGGGACCTAATATGATCGGACTGGCATCCTTATAAGACGAGGAAGAGACACCAGAGTTCTCTCCCTGTGCCATGTAAGGACCCGGTGAGAAGCTGGCCATCTACGGGCCAGGAGGAGAGGTTTCATCAGAAGCCAACTCTGATGGCACCTTCATCTCAGACTTTGAGCCTTCAGAACTTTGAGAAGATAAAATTCTGTTGTTTAAGCCACCTAGTCTGTGCTATTTTGTTACCCTAGCACGCTGATACAGGAGAGAAGCGTAACTGGGTTTGGGTTTTAGGAAGACAGCCGGTGCGCTGTGGAGGACTGCTCTGCATATTCTTTGGTCAAATCGATATATTCTTTGAAACTCAGCTCCTTTGGGGAGATTGCTTGATTCCTTAAGCTTCATTTTGATGCCTTTCAATGTGTTCCCACAGTGTTATGTGCATACAACTATCATGATGATGTATCATAATTCTTGTCTTTAGTTGGCTGTCTCTACCACCAGACTGCACACTCCTTTAGATCAAGACCACATCTTTCTCTGTATTCCCAGCATCTGGTATGGTACTTGGCACTTGGTACTTCTCAATAAATATCTGTAGCATTAAGTAATTAATGTAGAAGAACCTGAGGCAAGGAAACCGGTTCTAAGACTAATGATATAATAGTCCATTAGCAGGGGTGCCAGGGTGGCTCAGTCAGTTAAGCGTCTGACTTCAGTTCAGGTCATCATCTGGTGGTTCGTGGGTTCAAGCCCCACATCAGGCTCTGTCCTGACAGCTCAGAGTCTGGATCCTGCTTTGGATTCTGTGCCGCCCTCTCCCTCTGTCCCACCCCCACTTGTGCTGTCTCCATCTCTTGAAAATGAATAAACGTTAAAAAAAAAATTCATCAGCAGAACATGCAACTGTAACTCACATCATCTTAATTGTTTGGCAAAAGGTGATAAAAATTGACAATAGTTTGTCTTTAATCTTTTGTTTTTCATATCTTCCAAAAATGAAATTAAAAAGTATTGAGGAAGTTGACTTGAATGATTTTTACCTCACTAAAAATTAGGTTCCATCCCACCCATTAAGTCCTGGTATAAATACACAGTACCTAATAGCCTCAAGAAAGAAGAAAATGCTGACTATTTATAATCACCTCATTTGTTTGGAAGAATCACCAAAAATCTATACAGTGAACTAATGTAATCAGCAAACTGAAATGCATTATTCTGTAATCTATGTAGAATTCCCGATAAGTCTTTCAGAGTTTGCCAGTACACCAATGATTAAAGATATTAGGCCCAAACCAATCTTCTATCTTTGCTTTTATAGTGCAGCAGCGGTTACAGGAATGGAATTTATCCATTAACCAAACAAAATGTTCCTATAAATCACCATATTAATTGAGGAGTTAAAGTCTGTGCCTGTGCCATTTAAGCAAAGGAGGGATGTTGCCAAAAAGAGATATGCTCAGTGGATTTGACTGTGCTAATGTGTTCAATTTCACCCTTTAGTCGCTGTGGTTCTAGATGACAGACTCATCCCTCTGATCATTTAATTCTGACCTATTAAGATAGCCATTTCTATTAGATTTTTCCAGTTCTTACAACATTCTTAGAACACTGTATATGGTTTGGGCATTTATTGGATGGCAAATGTGTGAAGCCATTTTCCCCCATTTCCCTCTGATTCTGTGGGCTTTTGCAGAGACTGAGAATAGCCAAAACTTAATAGAAGTTTTTAATCTTTAATTATAATTCTAACAAAGGTTCTCTAATTGCTCAAGCTGACATACAAGAAGTAGAAAATTTTTACATACATGTGTTTAGAAAACAATAACTATATATAATTTTTTAAACGTTTTTTAATTTATTTTTGAGAGACAGCAAGAGCAGGGGAAGAGCAGAGACAGAGGAAGACACAGAATCCAGAGCAAGCTCTAGGCTCTGAGCTGTCAGCACAGAGCCTGACGTGGGGCTCGAACTCACAAACTGCGAAATCATGACCTGAGCTAAGTTGGGCACTTAACCGACTAGGCCACCCAGGCGACTCAAATGACTAGGCTTATTTAGAAAATAATAATGAATTTCTAATGAAAATCAGATGACCTTGAAATATTGGCCTACCTTTTGGAGATACTTTTCTTTGTCCTCAGATTGCTGAGTCTTTAGGGTTTCAGCAGTGATGTCTGGACTCTCTAAAGGAAACAAAGTCAAATTCAACCTGAAATCATTTTATCCTGATTTTATAATAAGGTTGATAAGAAACTGGATAAATATTAAAAGGTAATAGAGCGGGAAGGTAGACACAAATATGTACTGTCTTGAAACTTTATAAACCAGATTCATAAATAATCGGAGACTGAATAATTGGCTATGGCCAAAGGGAACCTCTAATCTCTTTAGAAGGTAAGACAAGAGTCCAGAGACAAGAGAAGGTCTCTGAAGAGAACACATTTGCAGTATCAGAGTTTCCAATTTCTATATTCCTATTCAATGTGGTAGGGAATTTAGACATTCTCCTCTGGAGACAGAGCTTTGGTATGCAATTCAGAAAGTTATGCCAAAGTGTAAAGTCATCTCCTTATACCTAGTACCTAGTTTCTGAAGAAGCTAGGAATCAGGGTGTTGAAATGCATAAAACTTGGTACTTAATGTGTTTTCCAGCGAAAAAAGGCTGGAAGTAAATTTTCTCTAAAAAATACGAAGGGGAAGTAAAGCAATTATTGGAAAGACGACGGCATGAAAGGTATTTAAGCTCTCTAGACCTATAAAAATTGCATAATAGCAGTTTGCATATCTGCTTACTAATGTCTTACACGTCTGGGAACTTGGCTCCCAATATTGATTCTGCTTTCAACTTTCTCGGAGGCTTTCCTGTGTGAACTTGATTACGTAAACACCCCATTCAGTCAACATGTAACGTTCCCCCAGATTATTCTCTACCATTTAGCCAAAGAGCTGCCATAACTCAAGAGATACTTTCAGATGTGATGTTAGGTGTAATAAATACACCAGTGGTGCTTTTGGGGAAGGAATGCTGAGAAGTTTGAAAAGCTGTGGGTATAGGATTTTAGACATGTGAAACGAAAGATTCTTATTTTAGAATTCAGTTCTGCAGTTACTTCTGGGAGGAGATCTGCAATCCTCCAGGTTGGTGATGATGACAGGAGGCATCCACTCACCAGTTGCACCGCCCCTGGAGGCCCTGGCCACCGGCAGACGCTGACTGCTCCCTCTGGACAGCACCAACCGAGATTCGTTGGTGGGATACATCGACGCGGCCACCCAGAACTGCTTGGCCAAGTTGGAGTCCTGTTCTGAAGACCCCGTGAACACCAGTAATCCCTGAGGGCAAATTTCAACGGACTCCTTTAGGCCAGGGCGACCTCTGCCGTCGGGTTTTGTTTCCATGGCAACTCAGGACGCTTCTCCAAGCTCCCTCGGCTTCTTTCCCAGCCCCGCCTTGTAGAGAACGGTCAGATTGGCGACAACCACGCCAGAAGTCCTTATTTTTCCTGGATAGGTGTGGGGGTGCAGCGCCTGCACATGGGCTATCCAAAAGCCCACATCTTCAGGGCCACAGGCTTTAGGGTCGGTCCAAGCCTCGTGAGTCCAGACAGCAGAGTCAAAACATCAAGTTGGGGGCGTTTCTTGTCCTGTTGGGAGTCAGTGGGGCAACACTTCAACGCTCTCACATCCCCAGTCAGACTTCGACCCACCTCCCACCCAGCTCCCTATCCCCCAAACATATCTAGATATCTAAATAAAGCTTTCAATTTCTTTGCTCTGCCACCTGAACCCACCCCCTCCTTCCACACCAGATTGCCACAGCTCAGCATGCCCTATGTGGATATTGGTTGGAGAATCCAACAGGGAGGCCAACATCCTAGCCTAGGGGAGCCCAGAGGTCCAAACGGGGCGATAAGCACCTAGGTGTAAAATTTTTGTTAAAGAGTCCCCCCCGCCCTATCCTTTCAGGGAAATCTAATGGAAGAAGCTGAATTTAGATCCTAAGTGCATTTACTCATCAGTCCGGCTAAAAGCTGTGTGCTCTGCAAGAGTCTTAAATGATTACTTAAAAGAAGGGGCTATGGCTCATGTGTGGACTCGGTCCAAATAAACTGTGAAAAATGTTCATGTATTCTTAGAAAAAAAACCATTATGAAGTGTGAGCGAATCACTTTCCTGGGAGATTTCAGTTAATCTAGGAACAATCTCACTATTTCGGCCAACAGCAAAGTTGTGATTACCATGGCAGGAATTGACATGGATGGCCTACAGCCAACTCAGGAAAGGAAAGGGGACACCTGGTAATAACCACAACTTACAACTTGATGGCACTTTTTAATCTTTCAAAAATTTTCATACAGCCTCACAGAAAGATAGTTTCAAAAGTTGATGATCACAAGTCTATACAGTGGCAATAGATCAACTAAGCAAAAAATTATATTCCCCAATATATCTAAAATTTTGGGGATTAAGCACCTCAAGGAAGTTGAAAAATTATAAAAACATATATATATATAATACATTGTATATTTAGCAGCTAAAATACTGATTTCTCTCTTGGCTAAGCTATTCATAGCCAATGGGGAGTATCTGGGTATTCCAGCCCCCCTCCCCCACCCCAAACACACTGATGTGCATAGGCAGCTCATTTGGACGATTAACAAATCTTTTTACCTGGCCGTGTGGTTAGTGATTGGTACTATTAGCAATCAGCTAACTACACTGCCTAGTAACTAGACTCACAGAGGGGGTAAAAAAAAGTTCACTTCCATCACACACTGCAGACCAAGTTGGTGCCCCAAACGTGGTGATAGGCAAATCATGGTTTCAGTTGTAGCTCCCTTTAGTTGGTGGGTTGGTGAAAATGACCTTACTCATGAAAAAAAAAAAAAAAAAAAGGCACAACGGATCACATCATACAGCATTAAACGTCAAGTTCAGGGCTGTCCCCTGAGTCTAGAAGTCATTATAGCTTACATTAATGCCATTCAACTGTCCAGATGTCGCCCTGCTTGCAGGAGATGGCCCACTCTCGCAGTGACTCCCCGGGGTAGCTCACAGTTTAACTGCACGGAGCAGCGGCCGCCCCCCTGGGGTGCAGGCATTTCCCTCCCCGAGAGCCGACCATGTGCTCCGCGAGCAGCGCTGTGCCCCGCAAATGCTGACGCATCGAGTCTCGAAGCGCAGCTTTCTCCTAACGCTCGGGATCCGCCGCTTGCCGCCGAGGGTGGCTGGCGTCCTCCGGCCCGCGGGGCGGCGAGTGATGCTGTGCCTTGTTTTGATGGCAGTGGAGTTAGTGATTGTGAGCACCAGAGTACAATCAGCTAATTACACTGCCTACAAACCGAGCACCGGGCGCCCGCGGGCTGCAGCTCCGGGGAAGGTCGGCGGCGCCCACGCCTTGGCCCCGAGCGGGGTCCGGGCCCCGTTTCCCCTCTGGCGACGCCCGACGGTGCCCGGACGCGAGGACCAGGTCGCGGGGTCCCGGACTCCCCGGGTACCCTCGCCCGGCCCGCGGGATGCGCTGGCCCCTGCCCGGCCCCCCGCATACACTTGGCGTGGCAGGGCCAGCGGGCAGCGCTCCGAAAGGACCTGCACCTGCGGGCCGCGCCCCCCCCCCCAACCCTAGGTGGCTTCATCCCAGCCTCTGCCGAGGCCCCGCGCCGGTCCCCCGTGCCTCCCGGGGCCCTCCCCCTCAGGTTCCCTTCCTTCTCTGTACGCTTTCTGGGGCCGGCTCCCACCTCCCTCACTCCCGGGTCCGGTGCTCCCCAGAAAACGTTTCTTCAGGCCCCAGCCCGAACCCTAGAGCCGGCTCTCTCAACCCCGTGCGCCCCGCAGCTCCAAACGGCCGAGTGACCGTGGCCGTAGCGGGCCAACCGCCCTTGGAACCCCGAGGCGGAGGGGGCGGGGCGCGCGCGAGGTGGGGGTGGGTTGGGGGAGGGGCGGAAGCTGCCAGAAGGGGCCGGGGGCGGGTCCTTGTGGGGAAGAAGCCCTGGAGACCGAGGCACAGATTCCTGAGAAGTTTCTCTTCCTGATAGGGCAGGAGGGACAAAGAGCTCCTTTTCCCCTACTCCTCCCCAAGAAGCCCCACACGCCCACCCAGTTTTCATGCCCATCTCCGTCAGAGAAAACAACTTGGCCTCGTACCAAATTGTAGGCTCTAATTTTCCAGAGGGAGATAGGCCTGGGTGGCCTCTGGCTTGTGGGACGACTGCCTTTGAGAATCCCGTCCGCAGGCTTGCCTTCTCCTTGGGCTCCTCTTACAGTCTTGGAGGGCCATGCCATGAGGTGGAGGGTTGGATCTTCTAGTCAAATAGCCAGTCAGCCAACTGGTTAGTTAGATCAAAGCTTGGGCCTCACATATTTATTTAATTACCTGGTATATATTCAGCACCTAAGGTCGCTTATTCTACCCTCCATGTGTATAATCTAGGTGGTAACACAACGTGAACACATTGTTTATCCCTCAAGGCAGTATATAATAAATTACTAAACTGGGCAGAAATAGAAGAGGGTAGGTTGGGTATCAGTGAGAACTGTAATTGTCAGGGAAGGTTCATGGAGGAGCTGAGGCTTGAGTAGGTCCCCCAAGCAAGACTAAATCTGGATGTTCAGGGAGAAACAATGTCTTGTGACCAGTTGCATTTTTCTTATTCTCACAACTCCACATGTGATAATGTAGATGTATTTATGTGTGTATTTGGAGTAGACTGGACAAAAAGGACAGTTCGAGAGGATTTCTGGGAGACCTGTGGGAATACTTCTGGTCTTACTCCATGCCCTCTTTTCCTTCAATGAATAAGTCAGGAGAGGATAACCTCAGTTTAGTGAAACTCAGTTGGGAGTAGCCCCCCACTCCCCACCCCCAGTATGGTCTTCACGCATCTGGTATAGAACACTCACTGTTGACCCCAAATGCTTGGTTCTAAATTATTTCCCACAGAGGAAAACTTCCCAGCTATAGATTGATTCCCTAAACCCAGCAAATGGTTTCATAGATGCCTCTAATAGCGTGAATTAGGAGCAACTCATCTAGATCATTCAAAACAAATTCTAAACTCATACTATTAAACCACCAGAAGAACTTTCCAATGATGAGTTTTCAGTATTACAGCATTATCTTTCAATATGAACACACATTTTTTGCCACACGCATCATTTATTCTGACAACACCAAAGTGAAGAGTAAGAAACCAACTTTACTGTACCAAATGTATGGTACAGAAAACATTAATTGTCAAGATCAACTTATAAAGTTAAATTGCAAAAAACAGGTCATTTATAACTAACAATAATTTGCATTCATCTTATGGTTGGGAGAGGCACAATGTTGTGGAACATATTACACAAATCCCTCACACTTCTTTAACACGTACAGCAAACCAAGCCATACTGGGCAATATGCTGGAATCAGAGCTTATTAACCTGTGAGCTTTCTAAAGATAACTATAGAGCCAATTTTGTATTTTGTAGTTAAATATACACGCATAAATAAGTGCAGGAGTGAAATAGCTTTCATTCCATTAACAACATGCAGACTTACAAGTTTTGGTTAGGACGTAATTATAAAAGCAGTTCTGTTTTTTCAAATTGCGAGTCAATTTACCCAATACAATATTAAATACCTCTTCCTGGTTGATGTTTTAGGATCATTAGTTGCATCTAACATGTCTTACCTGAGTTGGATTGCTGCCATCCAAAGCACTGGTTGCAGTAGATGCCTTGAAACTTATATTTTTAGGGCTGTTCTTCAAGGATGATAAAAAAAAATAAAACATATGTAAAAGTCATCAAGATGCACTGTCTCCAGAAATAGATTTTTTTTTTTTAAACGCAGTTCATTTTGCAGGTAGTGCAACCAAAAAAAGTAAAATAACAAGAAAAAAATGTGTCTTTTTTTTTTTTTTTTTTTTTAAAGAATGCTTGTTCTTAGGGTTGCTGTTGACTTGGCCTGTAGTTACTAGAGAAACTCCAAGGATCTCATTCCCTTTATGGTTCATGTCTAGGCATGCCTGGAGACCAGGGAGACCCATGATTTAATCTAAGTAAGAATGCTTGTGGTGTTTTAAAATACCAAACAGAAGATTGCATTTGTTTTAGACAAAACCAGGAAGGTACCTTTCAGGGAGAGTGTTTACTGTTTTATTGAATTTCTGAGCTTTTGGTGATTAGGGTGATGGGGAAGGATTGCTAAGGGGAGGCGATGAGAGTTAATGATCAGGAGGAAACCGAGAAGAGTATAGAAAACATACACCTTCTGCTTTAGCTTTGGAGAACTTAGATTGGGTAAATTTACCACTCCTAGATGAAAGACTAGAGTGATGGGGATTGGGAATTACAAAAGGTGGAGACAAACTTACTTTCTTCTTTTAACACACACAGACACACCATCTGAACATATTCTATGTTCCATAGCTTTTGAAGGATGCCGTTAGAGAGGAAGAAGTGAAAAATCAGACTGATTAGAAATTTATTGGAGTTTAGCAGCTTATTTTAGAAAGATTTTTTTTAAATTTTTTCATTTTTTTCAAATGTTCATTTGTTTGAGAGAGAGAGAGAGAGAGAGACTATGTGCAAGCGGGGGAACAGCAGAGAGAGAGAGACAGGATCTGAAGCGGGCTCTGTGCTGACAGCAGAGGTTCTAACCGACAAACCATGAGCTCTTGACCTGAGCCCAAATCAAGAGTTGGATGCTTAACTAACTGAGCCACCTAGGCTCTGCTTAGCAGCTTATTTTTAAACCTATTTTTAAATTGTTTATTTATTTTTGAGAGAGAGAGAGAGAGAGTGTATGAGCAAGAGAGGGGTAGATAGAGAGAGGGGGACAGAAGATGCAAAGCAGGCTCTGTGCTAAGAGTAGCAAGTCCGATGTAGGGCTCGAACTCACCAACCGCGAGATCAGGACCGGAGCCGAAGTCATATGCTTAACTGACTGGCCCACCCAGGCGCTCCTAAACCCACTTTCTAAATGCATATTTTCTCTTAGGAAATATAACACCATGTTTTGATTTTTATATAGACCAATAAATGTCAGACTACCTTATTACCATTCACGCTACTATATTAAGAACTAGTGTATATGTTGATGCAAGACTAGATTGAAGTCAACCTAGTGCCTTTGAAGAGCTAAAAATTAATGAACCTGTTTAATTATGACAGGAGATTTTCTTTCCAGCTAAAATGAGCTGTCAGGAGTTTTTATAATTTCATACTTCTGATTCCATTTCCTTGTGCTCTCATTAGTAAGAGTGCCCCAGATTCATTAGCTTCTTATTTATATTTATTGATTAATCAATACTGTTGCTTTCAATATGAAAATGTTCAGTTAATTTATCTTTTAGTAAATCAGAAACAATCTGAAAAATAGACTTTGTAATTAAAATTGCTTGAGCTCTTTGTTAAGGTTTTAACGGTACGAACAAACATTTTTCTTATTAACCATCTTGAAAGAACACAGTCCAGGGATTTATGGTTTAGTTGGAGAGATAGACAGGTTGTATACACAGCTAATTAAGAAGGGGTTTAGTGGGGCGCCTGGGTGGCGCAGTCGGTTAAGCGTCCGACTTCAGCCAGGTCACGATCTCGCGGTCCGTGAGTTCGAGCCCCGCGTCGGGCTCTGGGCTGATGGCTCAGAGCCTGGAGCCTGTTTCCGATTCTGTGTCTCCCTCTCTCTCTGCCCCTCCCCCGTTCATGCTCTGTCTCTCTCTGTCCCAAAAATAAATAAACGTTGAAAAAAAAAATTAAAAAAAAATAAATAAAAATAAAAAAAAAGAAAGGGTTTAGTAATTATATTAATATTAATATATACAATATACTACTCATATATTATTTATATGTTTATATTATATATAATTACTTAAGTACCAAGATGGTTAGATTAATAGATGCTTCAAGACTTCTTAATACTAATGTAAGCTTCATTGTTCTTTTAAAATTAATTTTTAATTTTTTAATGTTTGATTAATAATAGATAATTACCTTGACACACAACTGAAATCATACGGTATTTGTATTTCGGTCTGACTTATTTCACTTAGTATAATGCCCTCTAGGTCCATCCACATTGTCACAAATGGCAAGATTTCATTCTTTTTTTATATGGCTGAGTAATATTCCATGGCATATCTATATATGCACCACATCTTTTTTATTCAGTCATCTATTAATAAACACTTGGGTTCTTCCATATCTTGGCTGTTGTAAATAATGCTGCCATAAACATAGGCAAATGTTATGTCTTCAAATCAGTGTTAATTGTTTTCTTCGGATAAATACCCAGAATTGGAATTACTGAATCATATGATATTTTTATTTTGTTTGAGCAATCTTCATAGTGTTTTTTATAGTGGCTGCACAATTTACATAAGTGTCATTATTGCCAGTATTTAGGAAAAAAGAAAAAGCAAATCACCAAAGGTGGGGACATGGAGAAGGCTATATAGAAAATAAGGGATCAATCTGGGTCTAGAAGAAAAAATAGGACTCAGATAAGGGGAGAAGACAGAGGTGGATGTTCTTGGTAGCAGGAACAACTCATGAAGGAAACATAACGATCAAATTCATGGAGACCATAACATACACGGTCAGTTGGGAGAGCAATGAGTGTGTTCGTACTTGGGGAAATAAGATTAGAGAGGTGGGTAAGTAAGAAATAGATCGTGGGGGACTTTAGGTGTCAGGCCAGAGAGTTTTAATCTCATTCTTCTGATGGGGCTATGACTTACATGATGTGTTGTTCTATGGAGATTAATAAAGTGGCATAGATTAGAAGAGGAAGAGACTGAGGAGCCTCAACGTCCATTTAGGCAATTATTTTACTGGCCTTGGCATGCAGTGATGTAGAAAATATGGTATGAATGGGAGAGGCTTGGGGAAGGAAAGTGCACAGGACCTGGTGACTAAAGTGGAGAGAGACCAAGATGAACCTCCAGTTTCCAATGACAAATGAAGACGCTGGGAGGCAAAAGTAGTCAGAGGCTAATCAGGATGCATTTACGGTCAGGCATGTTTAGGCGATGAAAGGACCTTGGTAAAGGTGGATATTTGGGGCTGCAACTCCGGAAAGGAGAGATTTAGTTATTCTAAAGGTGCAATAGTTAAAGTGCCGAGGATAAATGAGATCTCTAAGACAGGTATGACGTCTTATTTTTCACTGACCCTCCAGCATCTGCTGGAGGCTTTATAAAACAGTGCTACTTACTTAGGTTATTTAAAAAATACACTTTCTGGGGCTCCTGGGTGGCTCAGTTGGTTAAGTGTCAGACTTCTGCTCAGGTCATGAACTCATTGTCTGTAGGTTTGAGCCCCGCGTCAGGCTCTATGCTGACAGCTCAGAGCCTGGAGCCTGCTTCAGATTCTGTGTCTCCCTCTCTCTGTTCCTCCCCTGCTCGTACTCTCTCTGTCTCTCTCTCAAAAATAAAGAATAAAAAAAATTAAAAAAAATACACTGTCAGAAGTGGGATTTCTGCTAAAACATCTGTATTTTTTTCTTCATTAGCAATGATGTGCATTTGCATATGGACATCATTTGCAACTTAAGTAAGGGAAGCTAATGAAATCCATCAGTCTGATGATAAGACTGGCTATAACATCAAAAAATGTAGTGAGTGTTATGTTCAACATCGATGGCATTATAAAATTATTTTGCCTATTTTTAAATTATTAGATGCATAAATATTTTCATCTTATACCGAGGTTTAGCTCAGATCAAGCAGACAAATGCAGAATCAGATTTTCAAGGTTCACTGCTATCGATGTACCTTGGGCTTGAAGGTACCTTAGCGATCCAGCTGAAATTCCCTCACGCTAAAATGAGGAAATGCAGTTCCGGAAACTGCTAACTTGTGCAAGGTCATTTCGGTCATTTTCCTGTTTTCTACCATTTGACTCTCTGTTACAGTCTTAATCAGAAGGTAAAACAGGTCTTTGATATACTTCCCCTTATTTCTGTTCTTCATCTACATTCGAAACCTCATGGTCAGAAACCTCATGTTTGCCCCGTTTCCATGTTTCCATGGTGCTTCCCCTCAGGCTCCCTCCCCTATTTCCAAAACATCTCCAGACAGAACAGGATTCTTTCCTTGTACCGAGGATAACTCGTTTGACATTTTCAGAAGGAAATCCTGAAAGACAACGTCTAGTCAAGGGACTAAATGCCTCATAATGGGAATTCTATTTTATTTTTATTTATTTTTAATTTGCTTAAGGTTTTATTTATTTTGAGAGAGACAGAGATAGCATGAGTGGGGAGGGGCAGAGAGAGGAGACAGAGAATCCTAAGCAGGCTCTGTGCTGCCAACCCAGAGCCCAACCGGTGCCTGAACTCAGGAAACCGTGAGATCGTGACCTGAGTTGAAACCAAGAGTCTCACGGTCAACCGACTGAGCCACCTAGGAGTCCCTCGTAATGGAAATTGTAGACATGGCATAAAAGCAGTGCAAGAGATGTTTTATTTCTATTTTTTGTCCTTAAATTTCTGCATCCATTTTCTTAAAAAAATTTTTTTTAGGTCTGTGTATTGAATTTGAGAGAGAGAAGGAGATTGAGAGTCCCAAGCAGGCTCTGTGCTGTCAGCACAAAACCCGACAAACCATGACATCATGACCTGAGCCCCTCCACATCCATTTTCTATTCTACTTAAATATGAGGTTGGTTTAGGGGTGGCCGGGTGGCTCAGTCAGTTAAGCCTCCAACTTTGGCTCAGGTCACCATCTCTCAGTTTGTGAGTTCGAGCCCTGCGTCGGACATTGTGCTGACAACTCAGAGCCTGGAGCCTTCTTTAGATTCGGTGTCTCCCTCTCTCTCTGCCCCTTGCCCACTCAAGCTGTTTGTCTCTCTCTCTCAAAAATAAATAAACATTAAGAAAATATATGAGGTTGGTTTAGGGTGGCCCAGTCTCAATCTTCTGCTAAATTCTAATATCCTGCCATTGAGCATTATTACTACCTGGGTGTTTAATTGCCATGGAAAACAGAGTACTCAATCTGAACCGAGCACTGTTCTTCTGATCCCAGCTCTTCTGCTGAACTCAGTTATTGCAGTGATAACCTTATTGTCTTGGTTACTAACGCTGGAAACTTGGAGTGATTTTTGACTATCCCATTTCTCAAAAGGTTGCATCCAAATAGTCACTTGTGTACATATCTGATTTCCTTCTCCAGATTATAAGCCTCTTGAAAAGAAAATTGAATTAAAAAAATTTTTTTTAACATTTATTCATTTTTGAGAGACAGAGTGTGAGTGGGGTAGGGGCAGAGAGTGGGAGACACAGAATCCGAAGCAGGCTCCAGGCTCTGAGCTGTCAGCACGGAGCCCGACGCGGGGCTCGAACCCACCAACTGTGACATCATGACCCGAGCCCAAGTCAGATGCTCAACCGACTGAGCCACTCAGGTGCTCCCGTTGAATTTTTTTTTTTTACTCCCATGGCATTGAACAGCATCTAATATGTAGTAGATGGTCAGTAAATAGTCATGGATTGAATATGAATTATAATAGAAGGTATAGATGTCATTATGTATAGGAGGTGATTTAAATAAGGTGTTTAAAATCATCATAAACAAGTAACTGAAGGAAGTGTTGCATGATGTTTAGTTTCTATTTGTTCTTTCTGAACTCTAAGTACATTGTTATTCTGCTGTTCTATTCATAACATTAAGGCCTGCCTGGGCCTGTTTCAGAAAATAATGCTAGGGAGGGTTCAAAGCCTCATCAGCTAATGTGTTTCACCAGCTCAAAATGCAGTACAGCAGTGTGGCATCCGGGAAGGTGAAATAATCAAAGAATGATTAAACACCTGGCACCATTTTAGTATTATAAATGCAAACACTAAACCATTTGAAAAGGAAAAAAATGGAAGATATGTTAATGCATATTGTGCCTTTAGTTTTAACATAAATTTTATTTCAGCAATATGAGTAGTTGTCCTGGTTTTCAATTTTTTTTACTTCTAGCATAAATTAAAAAAAAATTAACCTTTGCAAATCCCAGCAAAGCCTAGGAAAGATGAGAAGAAATGATGCAAAACTGTGATAATAATCTGTGTTAACCTTAAGGCATTGTGAAGCAATCAAGAGTATAAAATAAATGGGAAATCTTAATAGCTAGGAGCTCGCTCTCTTAATGTGCTTCTACCTGTGCTGCATGTAAGAATCATTTGCGGAAGATTTTAAAAGTCCTGATGTCCTGGTTGTACTCTATCCCCCTTAAATCAGAATCTCTGGGGGGAGGAGTCGGGCATCAGTATTTTTAAAAGATATTCAGGTGATTCCAAAGTGCAACAGTTTGCCAACCCTGCAATTGAGTAAGGGGAATAAGAAATATGCCATGGGAAGCCGAAATCAATAAGATGCTATGAAAAAGAAAGATCATTAAGGTCCTGGTTGCAACTTAATTTTATTTTTACATGTTCTGGGCATAGAGTAGATAATTAAATGCTAGTTGAACTAGCCTTATTAAATCACATCATTACTTGCAGGGGACCAATGTTCAGGGACCATTTCCATTGTCCTTATATTATCATTTCTCATACCTCCTAAGCATCAAAGATATTACCCTAGCCAGTGCAATCCTATCTGTGTTTCCAATAATAGTATCGATATTTCATCTCAGTTCGTCACTGGTGAATGTTTTAAGTTATACCACTCCAGCGTGCCCACTACCACTAACAATGAAGTTTTTACCCCAGCCAACAGGGGAGAAATTCATTTCCAAAATTCTACTGTAGAGTCTATTTCCTTAAAACAGCTGTCTCAGATTGGCTTCCTCTATTAGAAACAGACTCTGAGATGGGGGGACTACATGCAGAAGGTTTCTTTGGGAGTTCTCTTGAGAGATACACACGCAAGGGAGTTGGAAACATAGGACGGAGAGAGGGAGAGGCAGACCAGTGATACACTTGCAACTGAGGACTCAGCCTATTTTATGGGGAGCTCTAGAGATGGGACGGCTCTTCAGAATTGCAAGGGGGCCAGGTTTTCGTATCCCCACATTAGCCCATCAATGGCTGCAGGTGGCCCCTTGCAGAGGAGGGAAGGATATCTTTTCTGCGAGGTAGTTTCCGAGAGTAAGTTCCAGTGAGAGACACAGCTATGAGCCATGAGCATCTGATAGTTCCAGCAGTTGGGAGAGGATGGTGTTGACGCTGAAGAGGGGAACTGGTTGAAGGGCCTCGGTATCTGTTAGAGTGTCCAGAATGACTTCTCTTTGGCCACTGGGAGCCCTTCATGTAGGCCCTTGTATCTGTTGACATGACCCGCTAGTTTTGTGTAGCTTTCTTGCTTTCTGGTAAAATGCTTTCTAGCTCATCTAATAGATTTCCTGAACTCGAACTGGAATCAGCTGGTGTGCTAAGGGTTTGTTCGTTTAAGTGAGAAATGGTATTTAGAGACCACAAAATGAGCCATGGGATTGTTTGTTGATTCTAGGCCTTTCAGTAGGACAGAATTAACATACAAATTTTGGGGGGGAAAACCCTCAAGTTTATGTTAATATTACCATTTCAAATGTAACATAGGATTTTTCTTAATTTCCTTGATTTTACACTTTTATCCTTTTTCCTTACGTTAAAAATCTTAGTTCATAACAATAGCAAATGTTTATATGTCTCTATTCTATTCTTTTTCTATGTAAAATTTCAAAAGAGTAATACTAATATTACTGTAAACAGGCTACAGAATGACATTTAAAAATGTATATCCTGGGGCGCCTGGGTGGCTCAGTCAGTTGGGCCTCCGACTTTGGCTCAGGTTATGATCTCATGGTCCGTGGGTTTGAGCCCTGTGTTGGGCTCTGTGCTGACAGCTCAGAGCCTGGAGCCTGCTTTGGATTCTGTGTCTCCCTTTCTCTCTGCACCTCCCCTCTCACACTCTGTCTTTCTCTCTCTCTGTCTCCAAAATAAATAAACATTAAAAAAAACTACAAAAAATGGGTATCCATCCAGCTCTCTCTAGAATATATTCCAATGTGTTCTAGAGTCCCTTGGATTTTGTCAAAGCACTTTGCTTGATCTTTATTCCATTCAACTTGTTAGTAACAAGACACATTCTTGTCAAATTTACAAATACAGAGAGAGAGGGAAACACAGAATCCAAAGCAGGCTGCAGACTCTCAGCTGTCAGCATAGAGCCCGAGTCGGGGCTTGAACTCATGAATTGTGAGATCATGACCTGAGCTGGAGTCGGACGCTTAACTAACTGAGCCACCCAGGTGCCCCAGGAAAGACTTCTAATAAAATAAATATAAAGTTATTATTTATTAATAAGAAAGGCTACCACTTTTTGAGCACTTACTATAAGCCTGGCGTTCTGCTGGATACTTCATATAATTTTATAATTTAATCTTGACAAGAAGCTCATAAGGCAATAGTAGTAATATCTATCGTTTACAGATCATTTACTGAGAACTTGGTGCTCTTTGAGGCATCTTATACTTAATTCTCATAACAACGCTATAAAGTGTTCTAGATCTGAAAGCCTGATTCCAAAGCCTTGGGTACACTTTTTACCCCCTTTTTCACAGATGAGATTTTGAAGATGAGAGAGATTGAGAAACTTCCCTAAATTTCTGGTTAAAGATGGGCTGGGATTCAATCCCAAAGCTTGATTTTACAGCTGATTTCTTTCTTTCTTGTTTTTTCTTTTTTTAATGTTTATTTTTGAGGGAGGGAGGGAGGGAGAGAGAGAGAGAGAGAGGACAGAGGATCTGAAGCTGGCTCTGTGCTCACAGCAGAGTCCCCTGCAGGGCTCTAACCCATGAACCAGAGAACCCATGAACCCATGGGCTCTACCCCATGAACCTGAGCCCAAGTCAGACACTTAACTCACTGAGCCACCCAGGTCCCCCTAGTTTCTTAACTGCTCTGCCTTCCTGTAACAACTGCTAGGCAGGCTCTGGACTGGGTGCTTTGACGTGTTATTGATTGCAATCTTGTTAACATCCCTGGGGCGGGGGGGTCACTCTTATCCCTCCCATTTCGTAGATCAGAACCTGTTTGGGAGGTAAGCAAGCTCCTCCAGGTTACCCCGACAGTGAGTCGTAACACACCCAGGTCTAACTCCAAAGCCCATAATCTTCAACATTATGCTATGCAGAAAGGGAAAGATGTAAACAAACAAACAAACAAAAAAACCCCAACAGCACTAGTGAAAAAGACTACTTGCAAGTTCAGCGCGAGGCAGCGGTGGGATATCGCTGCCAACAAGGTGAATGCCACCCGAGGCTGTGTTCTAGAAATACATTATTTGTAGTAAGGGTGGAGACAGTCCCACTATAATCTGTGATGGCAGAGCTTACCTGGGCCATTGTGTGTCATTCCAGGCTCCACACTCTAAACGAGCATTACTGACATGCCTGAAACTCATTCATCCACAGGGGAGGGCCGAGCATGAAGTGTCTGAGTAATGTGTCTGTGGGAAGAACTGTTAAAAAGTCGAGGTTGGCTGTGCAAGAGAGAAGACTCAGGAGGGATGGAATAGCTAAGGTTTGAAGCGTCTGCATGTGATGGAAAGTTAGATACAGTCAGTGGTTCCAGAGGGAAGAGCTAAGGCTTCCCTTAGGAGGGAGAAGATACTGCCTGGTATTTGCAGGTTTCTAGAAATGAAAAGGGCTTCCTTGTAAGAGAACGAATTCTTTGTCATTGATGAAGAGCCTGAATGACCTCAATGTCAGGTGCGGTGGTCCTTAAATTTTAGCGGGTATAAGAATCACCTGAAAGAGTTTGTGAATTGCAGATTCTCAGACCTCACCTATAGAAGTATCAATTCAGTAGACCTGGGGAAAGGGCCACAAATCTGCATTTTTAACAAGCAACCCAGTGGCTCCAAATGAGGTGGTCAGTGAAGTACACTTTGAGAACCAGGGAGACTGGATAAACTCCAAGATCTCTTCCACTTATTTGACAAATAAACATTTTAGTAAAAAAATGAGCATAGTCAACATAATGATTGTTCAGAGAAAGTTGCCTTCCGTTTCAGAAAAGATCCAAGGCAAAATTCTTTAATATGTTGACAGTTACAATTAGAGACAAAAGTATTGGGATGTAGGATGTTAGGATATGGAAGGGGAAGGCTTGATTCTCAATCTGTGTCATAAGAGATAAGATTTTAATAGCAAAACAGAAGAGACAAATCCAGGTGGAAATCTTTGACCATTTTAAAGAACTCATTCTACATCTACCAGGGAGCAATCTGAGGGGGACCTGGAAGAAGCTATCTAATTAACCTAAAGGAAAGCACCTGTGTAAGGTTAAATACCTGTCAGGCTTTTGACCCAGGCTTATATAAGCTTCAGCCTAAAACTAACAAAACAGGTGTGGGGGAGAGTGTTTTCTAACTCTGGCCCACTTTTATTTTTGTTGTTGTTGTTGTTGGGGCTAAAGTACTTTTTCTGGCAAATATAGTGTATGTTTGATTAACCTTAACTTTTACTTAAAGCATGCAACCTGAGAGTCACATTTTAGAACTACTATGCCCTGAAATGTTCTGCTTTCTATAAATACCTTTTTAAAAAGTGGTGCTCGGGTGTAATTTACTGTCCCGTATCCAGACTTTTTTTTTTTAACTTAAGTTGCATACTGGTGTTTTATTTGTTTAAGTATATTAAAGTTTTAAAAAGTGGGGTTTTTTTCTTTGAAAACATTAAAAACTGGCTAATTGAGGAATTGGTGTTCACGGCTGTTTTGGTAGTGGACCCTACTGACACACTTATTTAGTTGACGAAGGACCAGCAAATGATTTCTATGTTTCAGGTATATAAAACTTCCAAATGGCAATTACATGTTGATTGTAAGCTTGATCCTGTTTCTAGTTCATTTATTCTCACTTCCTTTGAATGGTTGCAGTCCTCCTCCTTTCTCTTGAAGCATGAGAGATGAAATTGCAACAGCCGTTTTCTTTGTCACAAGATTGGTGAAAAAACATGATAAACTGAGTAAACAGAAAATAGAAGACTTTGCAGAAAAGCTGACGACCATCTTGTTTGAAACGTACAGAAGTCACTGGCACGCCGACTGCCCTTCTAAAGGGCAAGCGTTCAGGTGAGAGCTGGCATATAGGATGACAAGGGGAACTAACGAGCAGGCAATAACCATTGGCAGTGATTCTGCTGGCGGTCTACGAGTAACAAAAGCTTTATGGCCTCAAATTTATTTGAGCTTGGGCTTGGAAGAAATGGAGCAGGTGGCAGTGCATAGAGAAAACTATACAATTTCAACATCATTGAAAACTGTAGTGCAACCCCCCTTACGTGGGGTGGATTAAACTATCTCTGACTTGTGTTTACCGTGAAACATCGGCAGAGGACATTCGGCAAAACCAATTGCGTGACTTAGTGATGTGACGTTGTGAGTAGCTGATGTTGATGGTTCTACCCAGAAAGCCGTGGAGGGACAGGGTGGGGGTCAGCGGTATGAGAGCAGTTGGCGCACCACATGATTCCCGTCTACTAAGGCGCCTGTCACCAAGTGTTTGTTTCCCTTTCCTTGCTTTCTAAAGGTGTATCAGGATAAATAATAGTCAGGATAAAGATCCCATTCTAGAAAGGGCTTGTGCTGAAAGTAACGTGGATTTTTCTCACCTGGGACTTCCAAAGGAGATGACCATATGGGTAGATCCCTTTGAAGTGTGCTGTAGGTGAGTAATCTCACTGGAGGCGGTGTGCTCTGTGATCCCTGGAATCATGGGTTATAGAGTCAGTTCTGTGCACCTTTGTGAGAGATGATCCACTAAAGCCCTGCATTAGCGGTGAGGGCACTGGCTGGTTAAGGTTTCAGATGCAAACTTTCTTAGCACAGACTCCCAGTAGGAGTGGACACAGCGGAAGCACAGAGACTTTACACAGTACAGTCAAACCTTGGATTTGCGAGTAACTTGTTCTGCGAGTGTTGTCCAAGACCAGCAAACACTTCTAATAAATTTTAACTTGATATGAGTGATATCTTGCAACACGAGTAGTATGTGGTGCCTAATGTCACATGATCATAACTGGGCCAATGGTTCTTGAAATTCTCTTTGCTATACAAGTGCTTTGGATTCCAAGTGTGTTTCCAGAACGAATTATGCTCGCAAACTAAGGTTTTCCTGTATTTGAAATTTGACTTCAATCACTGCACTGTATTGCCAACTATAGACTGTAAGGCCTAAGTATTACAGGCAATATCAAGGGGGCAGAGGAATTGGAACTCAGTTCATTAGCTGAATCAAAAGAGACTAGTTTTTCTTTGTCAGAGAAATTCACCAAGCTAGCCCTTACAGAATACCCTCACTAATTACTATCCCGTGGAAGCTGAAGGTCACAGTGTCTTGCAATTTGCTTTGCTGTCAAGCCATTTCAATTTGTTGCTTAAAATAACTTTTTGCAGATTGGTTGAGCGGTCTGTAGAAAAGGTTAGAAATGAAAAAAAAAACTTGGATTTTTGAATCCTTAATAAAGAAATTTTCTTTTCCTACTTAGGTACGGTGAGAAAAATCATCCATTTACAATCGCTTCTTTTAAAGGCAGATGGGACGAATGGGAGCTTTCCCAACAGGTCAGCTGTGCTGTTAATCGAGCTACATTAGACTACGCCTCTGGCATTTCCTCTGATGAAGAAAGTTGTAACAAAGAACCGCAGATCATTCCTAAAGTCAGCAATCCAAAGAGTATTTATCAGGTGAAGTGTGGTCCAGTTCTCGATGCTTTTTTTTTTTTCTGTCCTAATTCTAAAAAGAATTTATTCACTGTAAAAGAAACAAATGGAAAACAGAAACAAAACGGTAAAGATTAAAATCACGTTATTAACATTCTAGGAAATTTTTTTTCTTCTTTGTGTAGTTTCTTTACTTGGTGGAGTCCTCAGGAGTTACATAGGACTGTTTCTCCATATTATTTGAACAGAAGTTTCCTTTAATCCAAATTCCTTCATAATTAAATATTAAAATTAGCAGACTTTCTTGCTAGTAGAAAATAACCTACCACTTGTAGAAAATTTGGAATATTAAGAAATGGTCAAAGGTCTGTAATCTCAGCATGAGAACAGTTGTTCTAAAAAAATACATAATTTTAATACATATTAGATTAATAAATTAAATATATATTAAACATAAATATATTATTATATATATTATATATACATACTACATACATATATATATATTTAACCACAACCCACAGAAAGGTAAGCATATTTATATGTTGGAAATAGGCTTAAAGAAATAATACCCTTACTTGGCATAATGCCCCCAATATTTTCTACTAAATTGATTTCAACCACCTAAATTGATTTCATGACTCAAAAATGGTTGCAACCCACAATTTGAAAAACATTACTCTAGACAGAATCTTGACTGACACTGTATGTATATACTTGTTTGTACGTTTGCTGAAATTAATCACTTCTGTTGTAACATTAGAACAACTGAAATAACATCTTGGCATTTTTTTCCCTTGTAATTTAACCAATCAATTACTGGCACTCATCTGGATTATTTCCACATTTTTATGATGTAAAAAAAAGTTGATAACTTGTAGAGATGACTGTATTTTAAGTTAGTGTGGAGATTTGATTCTCAGACATGGAGTTACTGGGTCATACGGACATTTCGCTGTTCGGAATACATGCCAAAGTAGCATCTAAAGGTTTTGTTTATTTGTAGTCTAACTAGCTCTATGTAATGAAAGTGTCGCTTGTATCATTTTTCCTAAAATTGGTTATTCTTACTTAAAAATAATTTACTAAAGATGCTACCTGTTCTAGACACGGTTACTTTAAGTAACATTAAAAAACAAATCTCCATGTGCCCAAATGTTTTGGGTACTTATTAGCATACAAATCTTCTCCTCACGAATTATTTGAGGTCTTAATGTATTATTATAGGCTCTTCAAAGGTTAGAAATATTTTAACCCCTTTTCATATTACTGGCAAATAATTTTTCTATAGCTTGTGTAGTTTATAAACTATAGTTTATTGTATAGTTCTATATGTGTAAAAGTTTAAAATCATATATTGAAATAGATGCCCTTAATTCTATTCTTATGCTTAGAAAGATTTCCTTCCACCTAGGGATCAGATCTGTAGTCAGCTATACACTTTGTAGAGCAACGTACTTTAGGAGTGTGATCTGTAAAACATCTGTATTGGTTATTTGGGATGTTGAAAATGGATATATCTAGACCTTAGCCCAAAAGATCATGATTAGACAGTTCGGTGTTAAGCCAGAAAGGGAGGGTGGGGTAGAGGAGAACCCAAGAATATACACAAATTTGAAGATGTGTTTTTAAGTATTTTAGTTGTATTAAAGATATAATTTTCTTAAAAGATAGGACTTTATAACCACCCCTCCCACTGGCTTATTATCTACTGTGTTTTCTATTCATTTGTACTCTGCTTTGTAAAGGCTTACCTTGTGAGTCATGGGTTTGTGTTTAGTATTTAAGTCTAGCTTCTTAATTTACAGATCTTCATACCTACTTTGATACTTTTTTTTTTTTTTCAGGTTGAAAACTTTAAACAGTCCTTTCAATCTTGGTTCCATGTCTCCCGCAAAAAGAATATGGCAGATGGCCGTATGGGCCTCCTAGGAAATGCTTATGCATTGCATAAAAATCATAAGCGTCAGAGGCCTGCTGCTATCTACCGGGTAGACAGGTACCACTGGGTCAACACTAACAGATAATGCAGTGGTCGGGCACTCGTGGGATAGAGCTCAGAGGAGCGGCTTCATTTTCTCTATAACAAAAGGGAGTATAAAATTGAGAGGCCCATGAAACAAAAAATAACCATCTCAGGGACTAGAGTGGCGTAATGGCAAATCCTCTAGTGCAGATCATAACAGTGTTCTTAGCTATACTTTTAACTCTTAATTTTATGTGAAGTTTTATGTAACACTAATGAATGTACTCAGTAAGGTAATGGAATGAAGATAGTGACCTGTGATGAGATTCAATGAATTATGAAAAGTAACGGTTTAAATAAACGTACTATGTTTTTAATAACTTGCTAGTTCAGTTTTTTGTTTTTGGTTTTTGATTTTTTTTCTTTTTGTTTTCGTTTTTGGGTTTTTTTTGCCAGAAAGCTTCGAAAGTTTGTGTTTCTTCATTAGCCATTAAAACAAATAGAACTTCACTTGGCAAAGTGTGAGCCTCATGATACAGTCTCCTGGTTTCATTTTGTTACCTGCCATCACTGCTCTATTTCACAAGGCCATTGGGAGCTTGTTTTAAGATGACTCTTTAAGATACAAAATTCCCTTGCTTGCGTGTCTTTCAAAAATTGTCATCCATTTCTAAAACTCTTAATAGACTTAATGATGACTTTCATAACAGTGACACCTGCTCATTATAAGGATTCAAGCTAATTTAAAATAAAAAAACTCGACAAAAAAAATTCAAGCTAAGCACAAAAACAAAACAAAATGCACCAAGAAAAAAAAAATCCCTACCATCCAGCCAGAAACTACCATTATTAACATCAAATGGTGACCATCTTTCCCGTCATATATAAAAACTGATACACAATTAATTTAATAAAACCATGCTATAGGAGTTACTAAATTTTTAGGACCTATTTTAATTTTCCATTTTAGTTATCTCAGCAAAATGGAGAAACTGAGAGTGAAATATTCATGAAAGTTTCTACCACAATATATTTTATTTTCCAAAGGTTTTCTCTGAAGTTAAAAAACAAAACAAAACAAAACAAAAAACAGAAAAAAAAAACAGGAAAAAAATGGGGAAAAAAAAGAAAATACCAGGAGGTTGGAATCATCTTTAAAACTTTGACAATCTTATACAGTATTAATTGTTGCTATCAAGCTGCAGAAAGCATTCTTAATTTTTTTCCTGAAGGACAAGTTGTGAGATATTAAAATCTTAGGTTATGCTTTCTTTCTCTTATAATTTCATAAACCTTATAGGAAACTGGTTTTTGGCACTATACCGTGGAGAAAGCTGAGACCAGTTGGATTTCCCCAACCCCCACCACTCACATCAACATCTTCGGTGGCTTCCTTTGCCTGCCAGTCTGAGCGCCTTTTCCTCTATATTAGAAATCTATGTCCATGTGTCTGTCAGTAATTTTACATCAGTTTTTCCCAGAATACGGTGCCCCTTTCTCATCCGAAGATGTAATTTTTCTAGACCAATCTTCTACAATATTAATACTTTCTCTGTCCATCCATTTCAAGGATACCAACTCTCCTGATGCTGGATCATTACTTTTTGTCTATCTGATTGCTTTCATATCTTTATTTCCTTTTTTTAAAACCATGATTGTCTTAAGTCTTCCTTGTGCCAGTTTGATTCTTACTCCTGTCTGGTCTTTCTTGTTTCTACCTATTTCTTAGTTCCATAATGATATTTTAGATTTCAATCAGTGGCTTTCTCTGTAGGAGTTATTCACATGTATAGTTTGACCAGAAAGTGAAAGAAAACTGTATAAGATAGTTACTATACGTAAAACAACCTAATACTTAGGAAGAATGGGTTTCTAAGAACCTTTACACAAGGATTTTATGAACAAAGTGTCTCTTGAAGTGAGTGAGGTTGTTTTGTTTTGTTTTTTAATGTTTACTTATTTTTGAGAAAGAGCAAGTGAGAGCATGAGCAGGTAAGGGGCAGAAAGAGGGAGACACAGAATCCCAAGCAGGCTCCAGGCTCTGAGCTGTCAGCACACAGACATAGACTGTGTATGTCTGTGTATATGCGTGTGTACACAAATTATACCTTGAAGATAACTGAAAACTTTTAAGAAGAGACAGCAGTAAGTGCACATAATGCGGCAGAAAAGAGATCATGATCCCCGTCTTGTAATCTGTGGCATTTCCATTAAAAATCGGGTGCTTACCAAAAAGCTGGCAGCTGTTAGCGTATTAGTGGAATCAGATGGAAGGCCCGAGAAGTCAGCCAGGAAGTTAATGGGATCATGTTTTGGCTGGTGCCCCACTCAGCCAAGAATGAGGAATATAGAGGAAAGCTCTTTAATTCCTGCATGACTTTTTCCTTGTCACCTGTCTCAGAGGCCCTGGACCCTTGGCCTAACTACTTTATATAGTCTTACGCGTCTGGTTTAATTCATCTTCACTCTGCTTTTTTGGGAAATGCATTTTGTAACTTATGCAAATAGCTAAATAAAGTTCTCGAGGATACGCACCCATCATTTATCATATCAAAGTAAGATTTACCTTCTCAAAGTACTGGAGGAGTCTTTAATCCTATGAAAGTACTATGCTGACCTGAGGCGGGGGGCGGGGGGCGCTTTGTTTATGAATTGCCAGTTCATCAAAGAGACAGGAGAATGGTTCCCTCACAGGCCAGTCTTAGGGCAACTACATGTTACTGGTATCTGTGCTACGAGGGCAGTAGATACTTTTAATTGAGCTAATAACTAAGGAAACCGTTTTAAGGCTGACACATGTGGTACTTCCTTTGCCTGATGGCTAATGTTTCAAACTGAATGAGTCTTTGAGATGACTGAGTGACCAGCCGCTAGCAGCAAAGAAATAAGGACTCGCTGTCCGTGTAAGACGGCAGAGATTGGAGATCTGTGTGCAGTGAGTTGACTCGGAGAGGCTCTCCTTGTGGCTGGACTGAAAACTCTCTGTTAAACCTTAATTATAAATCCTTTTTTAAAATTTGTTAAACCTTTTTTATTTTTCATTTTTAAATGTTCATTTATTTTTGGGAGAGAGTGGGGAAGGGGCAGAAAGAGAGGGAGAGAATCCCAAGCAGGCTCTGTGCTGTCAGTGCAGAGCTCAACGTGGGACTCGATCTCATGAACCCTGAGCTCATGGCCTGAGCTGAAATCAAGAGTTGGACACTTAACCAACCAAGCCACCCAGGCGCCCCCTGTTAAATTTTCTCGACTAGCCTGCTCCTTTGTCACTTTGCTTGAAAGACTCAATAACAATTGTTACATAAAATAAACCTCGCTTGCTACTCATCTGGGAGTACAATAAAGAGAATTATCCATGTGAGGAGCAGCCTGAACTGCTGTCATTGGATGTGTCTTCCCAGCTGGCTTTTGATACGAAGTTTGTGTTTGCAAAAGAATTTTCTGGCTTACATTGAATTCATGGGACAGTTGTGTCCCTCCTGATTAGCACTTGAACTTCAGTTTCAGATGACTCCTCATCTCTCTGAGGTGTTCCAGCCAGAGTCTCCAAAGTGACCTCTGTGTGGGCCACATGGCCTGTATCTTATCGCCAGATCTCCAAATTCTCATTCCGGATCACCCGATATTGTACAAATATACCTGACTACTTTGTGTGACTCAGTAACAGACAATTTTACATAAGTTAGTCAACCTTATATATACAGATACACAAATTGACATTTCTAGAAAGAGGTTCAGTGTTTTTAAATAAGGAACATTTTTTTTTTTCAAATTTTTTTTTTTCAAAGTTTATTTATTTTTGGGACAGAGAGACAGAGCATGAACGGGGGAGGGGCAGAGAGAGAGGGAGACACAGAATCGGAAAGAGGCTCCAGGCTCTGAGCCATCAGCCCAGAGCCCGACACGGGGCTCAAACTCACGGACCACAAGATCGTGACCTGGCTGAAGTCGGACGCTTAACCGACTGCGCCACCCAGGCGCCCCAATAAGGAACATTTTAATAAGATACGTGGTCTAATGATTTTTTAGTCACATTGAAAGCGTCAGCATGTTATCATCTGTGCCAGATATTACCATCTATTATGTTATATATCCACCCAAGATTATGTGATTTACACATGAATAAGCATTTTAAAAAATCCTCTTAATAACTTTATCAGATATATTTACATATTTAACATGTTTTAAACATGCACACTGAAATGAAATCACCATTCTCAACAACAGAAAAAGAAACATGTAGTTATTTCTCTAAAGACGCAATCCACAGAACGAGGAAAAATAGTTGCAGAATAAGGAATTCCTACAAATAAATTAAACGGGGAATCCAGTGAAAAATAGGCAAAATACTTGAATAGGCACTGCTCAAGAGAAGATACTCAAATGATGTATAAATACAGGAATGGTGCTCAGTTTTAATGGCCACAGGAAAAATGCAAATTAAAATCATATACCACATGCCTGGGTGGCTAAGTCATTTGAGCATCTGACTCTTGATTTCAGCTCAGGTCATGATCCTGGGGTCATGGGATCTAGCCCCATGCTGGGCTCCATACTGAGTGTGGAGCCTGCTTAGGATTCTCTCTCTTTCCCCCTCTGTTCCTCTCCCCGCTTGTGCACTCTCTTTCTCTCTAAAAACAAAACAAAACAAAACAAAAACAAAAATACCACATACCCAGAAGGATGCAAGAATGCATAAAATAAAAAAGATGGAAAAAACTAAGTGCTGATAATCTTCTGCTGGCAGTATATATTTAGACAATCACTTTGGACATCCAGTTGTAAGTTTCTACTAAAGACAAACATATCCACACCCTAAGACCTAGAATTTCTAGTTCTAAGTAATACCTGACTCAGTATAGTCACATATAGTCACCAAAAGGTACATAAGACTATCTGTAATAACCCCAAACTGGAAAATACCTACAGGCACATGAGTATCGGAAAGAGTAAATTTTGACAAATCCATACAATGGGGGTCTTATAGCAAAGAGAATCAACAAACGACAGCTACATGCAACAATATGGATAAGCCTCACAAACATGATATTGAGCAAAAGTAATCCATATTTTATGATTCTATTTATGTGACGTTCATGAATAAGCAAAAAACAGTTTATGGTGTCTGAAGTCAGGATAGTGGTAATTCCTGGGGGGCAGATGACTGGAAGGAAGGGACATGGGGGACACTTCTGAGAAACTAGTGATGTTCTCTTTCTTGATGTGGATGCTGCTAATACAGAAATGTTCACTTTGGACAATTCATGAGGAGTGGGTTTATGATATATGCACTTTTAAAAGCCGTGTTATATTTTAATATAGTTTTAAAGGTAGTTTTTACCCAAGACATGGGTGATAACTTTAAATAAAGTAGACTGGGGCCCAGGACTGGAGTCAGTGTTCAGTTATTTTTCCACCTTGCTAGTTTCTGATCTCAATCTTGACACATAAGGTCACCACGCTGCACGAAAAAATGAAGATGTTTGGGGCTTTTCTCTTTGCTAATTATCCATATACCTTATGGATATTAGTGTTGTGTTAGCGAAGTATTAGTGAAATGTTGGTGTTGGTCATTTGGAGCCAAAATAGTTGTTGGTTTTTAAAGATATAAGATTTTACATGCTTATGATCAAACACCTTTTATACAAGAGCAGCAGGTATCATAAGGTATAACAAGAGAACCCCTGAATGGGAGGGTAATGGACCCAGTTCTAGTTACTTCCTGTTCTCGTCCAGCTGGGTGAACAGGGAAAGTCTGCGTCTCGGTTCCCACTTCAGGGCTTTACCCACCTGAAGGCAAAGGGTGAAATCTTTTGGCTCCTTTCTAACTGAGATCTAAGATCTACCATCTCCCGGTACTGGGAAAACTCTTCAATAGGGTGATTGATCAGGTAGCTTTTCATACCACCATTAATTTCCAATCCTTCATTCTGCTGACTTTTTCACTTACAAATATGGCTCCAAACACATGATGAAGTGTTTCAAGATGTAGAGCAAAGCAGTCTTAATGCTGCAGATCATAAGGCCATCTCACCTCATCCTCGTCCTCACTCTGATCTCTCCGTTTTCTTGGTATCTGTTTTTCAGCAGCAATGAGGCTTTTTAGAAGATGTTCCATATTGGTGAAGAGGAGAAGATCCTTGTTTTTCTTAATATACTGTGGAGAGTGTGGAGGAGAGAGTTCATGCCTTTGCTCCCATTTCCTTTAAGTACTCGTGGATATTCTTAGCCAGACTCTGGATCTGAGCATAGTACATGCAATTCTGCTTTTAAAATAAAAGCAAGACCTCTCCCTAAATGGTGGCTGACAGAGGACTAGCATTCCAGCTCCACAATGACCTCTGGTGTGGGCAAGTTTTCACCACTCCCAACCCTCAGTTTTCTCACCTGTAAGTTAGGAACAAAAGTAGCATCTACCTTATAGGGGCATAGATGAGATGCGTGTAAAACTCTCAGCAGAACAGCTGGCACGTGACAAGTATGTAATAAACGTCTGCTATTCCCTGCCCTGGAGTTACCAGGGTGAGGTTGGTGAGGTTGGAATGTTTTAGTAGATAGCATCAGGGATTACACAAACCCCTTCATTAATATAGTAAATATATTAAAAGCCTACTTCTAAGCTTGGAATGTGGGCTATATCAGGAAACAAAACAGACAAACATCTCTGCCCTCATGGAGCTTATGTTCTATTAGGGGAAGAAATGTATTAAACAAGGTTAAGTAAGTAAATTACACAGTAGGTTTAGGAAGTGATACAGGAGAAAGGAAATTAGAGCCGAGTAGGGAGAAGGTGATGAACAGGAGAAAAGAGGGTTGCAAATGAAGATGGGCTGGTCAGAGAGGGACTCACTGAGAAGGTGACACTTGAACAAAGTCCTGGAAGAGGTGAGGGAGTTGGGCATGCTCTAACTCCTTAGACCAGTGTCTCTCAACCTCAGCACTACTGACATTTGGGGATGGATAATACTTTGTGGTGGGGACTGTCCTATGTATTGCAGGCTGTTCAGTGGCATCCCTGGCCTCTCTCCACTAGTTAACTGCAGTAGCCCCCTTCCTGGAGCATGATAATCAGAAATGTCTCCAGACGTTGCCAAATGTCCTGTGGGGTATAAAACTGCTCCTGGTTGAGAACCAGTGCCACTGCAGGCAGAGGGCAGTGCACCTGGTGTGTGTAAAGAACAGCAAGGAGGAAAGTGTAGTTTGGAGGTGAGTGACCAAGGGGAAGAGTAGTAGGTGAGGCGGTGAGAGAGAAGGGGACTTGGTTTCCTTGGCTTTGACTCTAAGTGAGATGGGGAGCCACAGCAGGATTTTAAACAGATCCATTTTCATTTGAAAAGGATCACTCTGACCAATGTGCTGAGAGTAGACTGAGGAGAGGCAAGGCCGGAATCGGGGGACCAGTTAGTAAGTATTACAGTAATCCAGGTGAGATGACGTGGGCTTGCACTACGCTGGTAGCACTGTAGGCAACGAGATGTGATCCTATTATGAATATGCTCTGAAGGTAGAGCGACAGGACTTCCTGATGGATTAGTTACAGGGTGTGTGTAACAGAGAGGTTTCAAGGAAGACTTTGGCCTAAGAAACCAGAAGAATACAGTTGCCACCAACTGCGATCGGGAAGGTTTCTAGTAGGGGAGGTTTGGACAGAAGACAGATTGGGGGCATAATGAATTTGAGATGCTTCTTAGACCCGGAAGTGGAGACGGCCCATAAGCAGTTGAGTTGAGTTAGTGAGTTGGGCGGGGCTGGAGATAAAAATTTGAGATTCCTTGACATATGGTTGGGATTTGAAGCTTGAAGATGGGCTGAGATCCCTAAGGGGAGCAAATATAGACAGAGAAGAGAAGAGGACAGGAATAAATCCTGGCCCTCCAACATGAACAGCCTAGGGAGAAGAGGCAGGACGAGCAAAGGAGACTGAGAAGGAGCAGCCACACAGGTAGGGGCAAACCAGAGGACTCTGGGGTCCTTGGAGCCAAGCCAAGATTGTACTGAGGACAAGGAAGTAATCAGATGTGTCAGATGCTGCTGCTGAATGCAGAGAGAGAACTGAGCATTCTCTGGGGTCTCTGGGGGCTAGGGTGTGATTGATTCTGGAGTCTGGATGACCACTGTCACCATCACCATCAATGAGCACAAAATAAATCTCTGATTGGTAACTAATGGGGATCTGATCATAGATAGGTGTATATGGAACATTTACTAGGAGTCAGGAGATCTAGCATCTGATCTCAGATCTGCCACTACTAATAGCTTCGTGATTTGGGGCAAATTGCTTAATCTCTCCTTAAATTCAAAATGTGACTAAAAATATGTCTGCTACCTATTCTGCAGGATTGCTGGCTGAGAGAGAATATATGAGAGAATATATACATAAAAATGCTTCGAAATTTCTAAAGGTTTATATAAATAATGTGAAAAAAGATGCAACTCAAGAGTGAACTGATCTTTCATGAAGGATAACAATTTCAAGATCCCAGATTTAAACTTTGTGATATTTTTAATAGTTAAATATGATGGTATTCTCATAAAAGCACTTTAAATAACACAGTATTAAGAATACCATTATCAGGCTTGCATAGAAAAGAGCACACTGCAAGTTGGGTAAAAAAGCCATCACCTGGGCATCTAAATTTAGTCACTGAGTCACCGTAGTTTTAAAGATGGAATTCTGCAAATTGATAAATAGGTTACTGGGATATGAGTTAAGTAACTGTGGGGCCACATTAGCAATCCCCGAACTCAAACAGCCAGATACCTACTGTCCGCCTGGCAGGGCACAGGATTAAAAAATATATTGTGGTATGTGGTTTGAGGAGCGGCCTGGTGTACCACCAGGGGAGGCCAGAAATATCTGACCAGGTCGGACACCGAGGCCTTTAGTCCATGAAGAAGTCAATCTTTAACCAACATGTGCTACACCAGTTAAAGTTAGTTACCTCTTCTGACGACTCTGGCTCCAAGTGAGACTCACACTTCCTTTCAATGAGTTTCGAGAGAAGATCTCTTCCTCTCTCAGAGACGGGCTGCTCTTCCAGCAGAATAGCACTTATGCTTCGGTCAAGCTTACCGTCCCAGGAAACCGCTGACATTTGCAGCGCCATAGAGAATGCTTCCCTGAAATAAGCCTGCAAGCCCTGGTCAAGGAAAAGGTGAGGGGGGCCAAATCAGTTCCATTCTAGATAATTACTATTATGCAGCTTCAAAATAATAGCTGAAAGAAAGATGGGGTTTGATATCCATCATCTTCACTTGCCCTTACCATGGGTTATTACTGTCATTTGCAATTCTGGTGAGGCTTATGTGTTGGCAAGGAAATAGCCAAGAAAGCTGTGATGCCATTCTCATAGGAAGGCCACTTCTTTTTGAGTTTTTACAGAGTGGTACACGCATTTTGTTATAGGCTGCCACAGGAAATTAGATCAGGAAAACCTTCCTCCTGGCCAGGCAGTGGGAACCAGAGGCCAACAATGGGACCTAAGTAGCTTTGAAATGTTGCACAGCTTAACAAATCTGTCATTCTGGGAGAGAAGCAAAGAATCCTGTGCATTTTAGAAATACCTGGTAAAATGACCTCAGAAAGGCAGGGTCTGAGTCCTGGTGGAAGTCCTTGGCAGCGATGTGGGCCAGGCAGTGGATCAGCAGCAGAATGAAGCTTCCCACAGATGCCAAAGACTCTCTCCCAACAAACAGTATGTTTTCAGCGCTCTTAGTAGAGGAGATACCCAAATACGGAGATATCAACCTCAGGGAACATCTCCACTACCTCTTTCTTTTCCTACTTTCATGTGGTCTAAATTAACTTTTGGAATCATAAATTCAGAGACTCCCCAGGCTTAATGGAAATTTACTGATGATGAGGTAAACACTATTGCTTTAGTTCAACTCCCGGAATAAATCATGTTCGAATCGCAAGGGAGTGATACTATTCTGGGGGCCCACCCCAGAATGTCTGGTTCTATTGGCTGGTTTAGGAAAAACCTTGGCATCTCCATTTTTACCCAGCTCTGCAGGTGGTTGATGCATGAGGTCCAAGGACCTCAGTTTGAGAATCAGTGCCTGACAGGGCTCTCTGACTTTGTCTTTCATGCCTTTATTGTAATCAGGTTCTCAAATATCCTGTCTTGTCTAATTGACTTGAAATAACTCCCTTGTTCAGGCAATAGGTTGGCTTGGAAAAAGCATTAAGTAATTTGGAGTCAGATAGTCTTGAGATCTGGTTCTGGAATGAGCTCTGGGGACAGCTCAGAATAGTGGTTAAACAACGAGTTTGGTGTTCTAATACACCTGGACTTGAGTTTAAACTCTTGATAACACTGTGAGCTTGGGAAAATCACTTGGCCTCAATGGGTCTCAATATCTTAACTCATAAAATGGAGGTCACAAGGGTAGTCGCCCAATAGGGTTGGGTTGTTGTAAGCTGTAAATGAGATAATGCCCGTAAGGCACGTGGCCAAATGCTGGACACACAGTACTCCAGTAGTCGGTGAATCCTGACTTTGTTTCCCCACCAGTAAAATGGGATTAAATTCTTGCCTACTTCATAGATAGCTTTGAGGATCAAGTGAAACGATGCCTGGAGGGTACAGTGTGGGAGTTATTTTTGGTCTTAATTAACTTTCCCAACAACCGAGTGGTCAAGCGTGACCCGCATCCTAGTCCTCTAGCATTGGTTAGCAGTGCCCCCTCTCACAATCACCGTTTACCAATGAACCGTTATCAGTGTTTCAGGTCTGTGTAGACTGGCTTAGGGCTACCACCAAGGCACTGCCAATCCTACATATTCGAGGAACTGTAAGCACAAGAACAATTTCGATCCCTTTCTGCGGAAAGATGCTGATTGTGCAGGATTTGCGGAGGCTGGAACCATGACTCTTATGGGAAACACCAGTCTGGAACCACCGACTTTGATGACAGAGATTCATCAACAGGCACAAAGCCATTACGATTCTCTCTCTGGACACAAGCCGGGACATACCCATTTCACTAATTAAGAGAAGGCTTTTACGTGGTGACATTTATTATGTCTTACTAAATGACTTATTACCAAGAGGGATAAAGTATGTCAGGACTCGAGAGAGAAAAATGTTTTATAGTGTTTGTTCTTTTTGCTTCTGTCTATCTCTTTAGACCCTAGAATTTTACAAACCCGCCTCTGGGGCTGAGTTTGCAGCACCTGAAAGAAGAAGGAGCCTTCGAAGGCATTGTCTGAGGCTTCCATGGCAGGCAGATGAGAAGCAATCCGCAGGGTGATTTCAGGAGCCTGAAAAGAATAAGAAACAAATAAAACCCAAACCCAAACCCATCCTCTTGCTAAAAAATTCTCATGTGGCTCAGCTCCGTAGCACCAACCAAATTAATGGGAAGTAAATGCATCGGAACATCAATTTCAAGTGTAACAGGATAAGGAGATTCAGTATACACTAAAGGAAAGTGGGAAGAGTATTTCTGTGTTCGATATTTATGCTAATTACAAGCATTAACTTACTACTTTTCTAACTCGAGGGTGGCAGTCAGGCAGGGGGGCTGTGAAGCATGATGCTTGAGTCCTCACCTGGCTCTACCCTTTTGGTTGTGTGATGTTGGGTAAGTTAACTCAACCACTTTGTATTTTCCCACCTTATTTTTAAAATGAGAAAAAAAACAGATATAGGAGCCTGGGAAGATGACAGAGTAGGAGGATCCTAAGCTCACCTCATCCCGCTGATACACTTAGATAATAGCCATATCAATGCAACTGACCCAGAAAATGACCTGAAGACTGGCAGAACAGACTCTTCACAGTTAGTCATAGAGAGGAGGCCACATCAAAAACGGTAGGAGGGGTGGGGACATGGTTGGGAACGAAACCCCCAGTGAAACGGGGAGAAAACCACACACCAGTTCAACTGCAGCCCCAGCAAAGGGTTGGGAGCAGACGTCTCAAATGACTGCTAATCCCACCTACCAACAAAAATCTCACAGTGGGCAGGACGAGGAGAGAGCCCTGTAGTTCAGAGTCACTGCAACCCTAACAGAGGGACGGGGGGCAGACACCTGGTCTGACTGCAGGCCTCACCAACCAACAAAAGCCTCTCAAGGACAACACAGGGAACGCACCCTACAGTTAAGTGTGACTAAAGCCTTGGCAAATGAGCTGAGGGCAGGCATCTGGTCTGATACAACTATAAGCCCAAAGCGGCCCCAGACTAGCCCCTCAAGAGTACAGGGACCAAACCCTGTCCACAACAGGCAAAGTGGGTCATTGCAGCTGAAGGGACTGAAGGCAAACACATCTCAGTCACAAGACTAGGGTGCACACCGCATACACAGGAGATACCGCCGAAGCATCTGGTCTGCTAAACAGGGGGCATTTTACTTTAGGGCACTAGAGGACCTCTTCTTCATGTGGCCCCTACTTTTAAGAGCAGGAGACTTAGCTGACTTTCCTAATACATAGGAACAAAACACAAAGTTAGACGAAATGAAGAGACAGAGGAGTATATTCCAAATGAAAGAACAGGACAAAAACCACAGCAAAGAGCTCAATGAAATGAAAATAAGCAATGCGCCTGATAGAGAATTCAAAGGAATGGTCGTAAAGATACTTACTGGACATGAGAAAACAGTGGAGGATCTCAGACCTTCAACAAATAGATAATTAAAAAAAGAACCAATAATAGAAAAATAACTCAATAACTGAAATTAAAAATACACCAGAAGAAATCAAGAACAGATCAGAGGATGCAGGACAAGACAGAGAGACAGAGGACAGAAAACTTATTAGAAGAAATAATAGCTGGGGGCGCCTGGGTGGCGCAGTCGGTTAAGCGTCCGACTTCAGCCAGGTCACGATCTCGCGGTCCGTGAGTTCGAGCCCCGTGTCGGGCTCTGGGCTGATGGCTCAGAGCCTGGAGCCTGTTTCCGATTCTGTGTGTGTCTCTCTCTCTCTGCCCCTCCCCCGTTCATGCTCTGTCTCTCTCTGTCCCCAAAATAAATAAACGTTGAAAAAAAATTTTTTTGAAGAAATAATAGCTGAAAATGTCCCTGAGATGGGAAAGGACACAGATATCCAGACCCGGGGGGCAAAGAAAGCCCCCAGTGAAATCAGTCCAAGGAAGTCTACACCAAGACACATCCTAATTAAGATGGAAAACAGCAAGAGAAAATAAAACCATTACCTAAGAAGGGTAACCCCATAAGGCTATGAGTGGATCTTTCAGCAGAAGCTTTGCAGGCCAGAAGGGAGAGGCAGGATATATTCAAAGTGCTAAAAAGGAAAAGCCTGCAACAAAGAATATTCTATCCAGCTATGCTATAATTCATAAAGAAGGACAGATAAACAGTTTCCCAGAAAGACAAAAGTAAAGGCAGTTCATAACCGCTAAATGAGCCTTACCACAAACATTAAAAGGAATTCTTTGAGTGGAAAGAAAAGGCCACAATCAGGAGTAAAAAAATTAGCAAAGAAAAAATTGCACAGGTAAATACAAACATAATAAAAATAGATTAAGCACTTATAAAACTGGTATGGAGGTTAAAGCACAAGAGCAGTAAAATCAATTATATCTATAAAAATCAGTCACAGTATTTACAAAGTAAAAGGATGTAAAGTATGGCATCATATAGATAAGATGTGAAGGAGGGAGGTAAAATTTTAGTGCTTTTAGAATAGGTTCAAACTTAAGTGATCATCAACCTAATATGGACTTCTATATATATAGGATGTTATATATCAACCTAAGAGTATTCACAAATCAAAAACCTATAATAGATAGGCAAAAAATGAAGAGGAAGGAGTCTAAGCACATCACTAAAGAAAGCCATCAAACCACAAAGGAAGAGAGTAAGAGAAGAAAGGAGCAGAGAAGAACTACACAACAACCATAAAACAAGTAACAAAATGGCAAAAGTACATACTTACCAATAATTACTTTGGACGTTCTGGCAGGGAACACAGCTACTTGTATACCCTCAATAATTAGTTTGAATGTAAATGGACCAACTGCACCAATCAAAAGATATGGGGTGACTGAATGGATAAAAAGCAAGACCCATCTATATGCTGCCTACAAGAGACTCACTTTGACCTAAAGACATAGATTGAAAGTGAAGGTATGGAAAAACATTTATCATGCAAATGGAAGCAAAAAGAAAACTAAGGTAGTAATACTTCTTTTGGTCAAAATAGATGTTAAAACAAAAACTATAACATGAGACAAAGAAGAATACTACCTAATGATAAAAGGAATAATCCAACAAGGATATATAACAACTGTAAACATTTATGCACCCAATATGAAAGCACCAAAATACATAAAGCAACTATTAACAGACATAAAGGAAAAAATCAATAGTAAGTAATACAATAGTAGTAGAGGACTTTACCACCCCACTTACATCAATGGATAGATCACCTAGACAGAAGATCAACAAGGATACAGTGGCTTTGCGGACCAGATGGATCTAACAGATACATTCAGAATATTTCATCCCAACACAATGGAATACAGATTCTTTTCAAGAGCAAATGGAATATTTTCCCCAACAGATCACATGTTAAAGCCACAAAACAAGTCTCAAAAAATTAAAAAAGACTGAAATCATAGAATGAATATTTTCTGACCACAATGGTATGAAACTAGAAGTCAATCACAAGAAAAAATCTAGAAAGAACACAACTATATGGAGGCGGAATAACATGCTGCTAAACAATAAATGAGTCAACCAGCACATAAAAGAAAAAATTTAAAAAAATATGGAGACAAATGAAAATGAAAACACAATGGTCCCAAATCTTTGGAATGCAGCAAAAGCTGTTGTAAAAGGAAGGACTATAGCAATACAGGCCTCACTCAAGAACCAAGAAAAATCTCAAACAACCTAAACTTACAAATAAAGGAGCTTTAAAAAGAATAACAAACAAAGCCCAAAGCCAGTGGAAGTAAGGAAATAATAAATATTAGAGTATAAATAAATGAAATAGAGACTAAAAAATTAGAACAGATCAATGAACCAAGGATCTGGTTCTTTGAAAAGATCAATAAAATTGATAAAACTTTAGCCAGGCTCATAAAAATATACAGAGATGAAGAGGGAGGGAAGGAGGGAGAAATGACTCAAATAAATAAAGGAGGGGAAACAACAACCTACACCACAGAAATACAAACGATTATAAGAGAATATTATGAAAAATTACATGCCCACAAATTGGACAACCTAGAAGAAATGGATAAATGCCTAAAAACATATAACCTTCCAAAACTTCAACAGGAAAAAATAGAAAATTTTAACAGACTGATTACTAGCAATCAAATTGAATCAGTAATAATTAAAAAAAAAAACCTCCCAACAAACAAAAGTCCAAGACCAGATGGCTTCACCCATGGATTCTACCATTTAAACAAGAGGCAACACCTATTCTCACACTATTCCAAAGGATATAAGAGGAAGGAAAACCTCCAAATTCATTCTATGAGGCCAGCCTTATCCTGATACCAATACCAGAAAAAATTTCTACAACTCTTCCCCCCCAAAAACTATATGCCAATGTCTCTGATGAACATAGATGCAAAAATCCTCATGAAAATATTACCAAACTGAATCCAACAATACATTAAAAAAATCACTCACTACAACCAAGTGAGATTTATTCCAGGGGTGCCAAGTGTGGTTCAATATTCACAAATCAATCAATGTGATATATCACATGAACAAAAAAAGGATAAAAACCATATGATCATCTCAATAGATGCAGAAAAAGCATTTGGAAAAGTACAACATCCATTCATGATAAAAATCCTCAACTTGGGGCGCCTGGGTGGCGCAGTCGGTTAAGCGTCCGACTTCAGCCAGGTCACGATCTCGCGGTCCGTGAGTTCGAGCCCCGCGTCGGGCTCTGGGCTGATGGCTCAGAGCCTGGAGCCTGTTTCCGATTCTGTGTCTCCCTCTCTCTCTGCCCCTCCCCCATTCATGCTCTGTCTCTCTCTGTCCCAAAAATAAATAAACGTTGAAAAAAAAATTAAAAAAAAAATCCTCAACAAAGTAGGTTAGAGGAAACATACCTCAACATAATAAAGGCTGTATACAAAAAGCTCACAGCGAACGGCATACTCAATGGTGAAAAACTGGGAGCTTTTCCTCTACAATCAGGAACAAGACAAGGATATACACTCCCACCACTTTTATTCCACATAGCACTGAAAATCCTAGACACAGCAATCAGACCAGAAAAAGCAATAAAGATATCCCAATTGGTAAGGAAGAAGGAAAACTTTCACTATTTGCAGGTGACATGATACTATATATGGAAAACCCGAAAGACTCCACCAAAAAACTATTAAAACTGATGCATGAGTTCAGTAAAGTCACAGGATACAAAATTAATATACAGAAATGTGTTCCATTTCTATAACTAATAATGTAGTGTAAAGAGAAATTAAGAAAACAATCCCATTTACAATTACACTGAAAATAGTGAAATACTTAGGAATGAACTTAACCAAGGAGGTGAAAGATCTGTACTCTGAAAACTATAGAACACTGATGAAGGAAATTGGAGATGACACAAACAAATGGAAAGATATTCCATGCTTATGGATTAGAAGAACTAATATTGCTATAATGTCCATATTACCCAAAGCAATCTACAGACTTAATGCAATCCCTATCAAAATGCCAATAGTATTTTTCACAGAGCTAGCATGAATAATCCTAAAATGTCTATGGGGCCACAAGAGACCTCAAATAGCCAAAGCAATTTTGAAAAAGAAAAACATTGCTGGAAGTATCACAGTTCCAGATTTCAAGATATACTACAAAACTGTAGTAATCAAAACAGTATGGTACTGGCACAAAAAGAGACACATAGATCAATGGAATGGAATAGAGAGTCCAGAAATAAACCCATACTCTTATGGTCAATTAATCTATGACAAAGGAGGTAAGAATATAAAATTGGAAAAAGCTTTTTTAACAAATGGTGTTTGGAAAACTGGACACCTTATGTTGAAGAATGAAAATGGACCACTTTCTTATACCATACACAAAAATAAAGTCAAAATGGGCTAAAGATCTAAATGTGAGACCTGAAACCACAAAACTCCTAGAAGAAAACATAGGCAGTCATTTCCTTGATGTTGGCCATAGAAACCTTTTTCTACATATGTCTCCTAGGGCAAGGAAAACAAAAGTGAAATGAAACTATTGGGATTACACCAAAATAAAAAGCTTTTGCACAGTGAAGGAAGCCATCAACAAAACAAAAAGGCAACCTACTGAATGGGACAAGATATTTGCCAATGATATATCTGATAAGGGGTTAATATCCAAAATATATAAAGAACTCATTACAACTCAACACCAAACACACACACACACACACACACACACACACACACACACACACGCACACACACAATCTGATTAAAAATGGGTAGAGGACATGAATAGACATTTTCTCCAAGGAAGACATACAGATGCCAAAGAGACACATGAAAAGATGCTCAACATCATTCATCCTCCAGAAAATGCAAATCAAAACCACAATGAGTTACCACCTCACACCTGTCAGAATGGCTAAAATAAAAAAACATAAATAACAAATGTTGACAAGGACACAGAGAAAAGGAATCCTTGTGCACCACTGGCGGGAATGCAAACAGGTGCATCCACTGTGGAAAACAATACGGAGGTTCCTCAAGAAATTAAAAATACAATCACCAGGGTGCCCATGTGGCTCAGTTGGTTAAGCATCTGACTTTTGCTTTCAGCTCAGGTCATGATCCCAGGGGCGTGGGATCGAGTTCTGCATCAGGCTCTGCACCGAGTGTGGTGCCTGCTTGGGATTCTCTCTGCCTCTCCCTCTCTCTCTGTCCCTCCCATGATCACACACTCTCTTGCTCTCTCTCAAAATAAACAAACATTAAAAAAATACAATTACCATATGACCCAGTAATTCCACTACTGGATTTTTACACAAAGAAAATGAAAACAGTGATTTGAGAAAATATATGCACCCCTATGTTTCTTGCAACATTATTTATAATAAGCCAAGATACTGAAGGAACCCAAGTGTCCATCAATAGATGACTAGATAAAAGAGATGTGGTAGATATAGACATAGTTATAGATAGATGCCTGTATCTATGTCTGTATCTATATCTATATCTATATCTATATCTATATCTATATCTATATCTATATCTATATCATCTATATATCTATATCATGGAATATTACTTAGCCATAAAAAAGAATGAAATCTTGCTGTGACAACATAGAAGGACCTAGAGGGCATATGCTAAGTGAAATAAGTCAGACAGACAAACACCATATGATTTAACTCATATGTGGAGTTTAAGAAACAAAACAATGAACAATGAGGAGACAAAAAAACCAAATCCTTTTTTTAAAACTTTTCTAATGTTTATTTATTTTTGAGAGAGAGAGACAAAGCGCAAGCAGGGGAGGGCAGAGAGAGAGGGAGACACAGAATCGGAAGCAGGCTCCTGGCTATGAGCTTGAATCCACCAACTGCGAGATCATGACATCACCTGAAGTCAGAAGCTTAACTGACTGAGCCACCCAGGCGCCCCAGAAACCAAATTCTTAAATATAGTGAACAAACTGGTAGTTGCCAGAGGGGAGGTGGTGGTGGGGATGCGGAAAATTGGTGAAGGGGATTAAAAGTACACTTAGCATGATGAGCACTGAGTCATGTAGAGAATTGTTGAATCACTACATTGTTTGTGTACCTGAAACTAATATAACACTGTATGTTAATTATACTTGAACAAAAACATGCAAAAAAAATAATAGTATGGCATGGGTTTTTCATGATTAAATGAGTTATTTCATGCAAGGTATTAGAACATTTTCTGGCATGTACAAAGTACTTAATTGATTCTCCTCACCATCATTTGAGACATTAGACTGTAGATTGGTAAAATGACTTCTATCAGTCCCCTTAAAAGAGAGATTACTAAGTACTCTGTTCCAGCTGCTTAATCCTAAGGTATATCTACCGCCTGAAAGCCTCCTTCGTGGTCACCTTGACCTTCTTGGCTGCATGATGATTGCTCCATAGACAGGCAGGAAACCAGATTTACCTGAAGCTGGGGGGTGAGGAGGTCCAGGATGGAGAGGCCATACTGGTAAACCACAAACTCCCTGGCAGAAAGGTCTGTGGCTTGCACAGCGATAAGCTCTTCCTTCAGCATTGTCTGAGGTTTCGGGACATCCTGCAAACAGTTTTCTGAGGCTACAGAGGTAAAGAGAACACAGTAACGATTCCACTGATTTTTCTGTACAGTGATGATTTTAGTAAGGGCAACAGCAACACAATTCAGCTTAGGAAAAGGTGTATTTGCATCGATCGGTCCATCCACCCATGCCAGATACGTACACTGTGCCTTGGATCCTCCTGCCCATTTTCATGGAAAAGCAAGTGAGCCTCAGTCAGTAGGAACAGAGGTGCCCAGAACAACAACAAAAAGATGAGGGTCTGGAGAGGATGGCAACCAATTTTCTTCTACGTGTTTCATAGGGTTGTTTGGAGCACTAAATGTAATGTACTCAGAACTGGGACTGGTACATAGCAAGCACTCAGTAAATGCTAGCTCTATTAACAAAATAATCTTACTTCCTCACAGATTGTGTCTAATGGGCCCTGGGTATTTAAGCATTTTGTATGATCTTTTTATTTTTGAGAAGACAATGAAAAAAGCTTGGGTAGCATGGCATAGCAAAGAATCCTGGGCTAGTAGCTAGAAGACCTGAGCTCTGGTCCAGGTTTTGGAAGACCCTGGGAAAGACACTAAACTTCTTTGAACATCAGCTCTTTCATCTATAAAACGTACGTTAATAATGTTTCGCCATCTTACAGAATTAGAGTTTGGGTTACCAGGTGTAAATAAGACAATGCATGAAAAATTGCTTTCAACATCACCAAGTCAATACCATCGTAAGACAATGGAGGTTGGAGTGTGGGTGAGAAGCCACTTCTCTGTTCACACTCTTCTTAGTTTTCCCCCCAAAGGAGGGGGAATTAATTAATTAGTCGAGTTCTGGGTCAGCAAACATTTTCTGTAAAGGGTCCAAAAAATAAGTATTTTAGGCATTGGTGGCCAAGAGGCAAAACTGGGGTTCAAATTCAGCGTTCCCATCATTGTGCTGGAAGTGTGGCCTCCCTCTCCCACGGCGCTTTCCCTTCCTTCTCTGAAACGCAGTGATGTGTCCTCCCGGGAACTCGCCACCATATAACGCCCGCACCCCCTTTTGGCAGTGCCTTTGCAGCGTTGGATAATTGTCCACATGGGTAGGGAGGTTAAGAGCACAGGCTGCGGGACTGAATTCCAGCTGAACTCCTTGATTTTTGACAACTCACTGGACCTATTGGGACGCCTCAGCTTCCCTCTCTATAAAATGAGTAAAAGTACCTACTTTACTGGGTTGGTGTAGAGATTAAAGGAGCTAACGTATCCAAAGAGTGAGGAGAGCGCATGACAAATTGCAAAGCCCTCCGTACACATGTTATTCTTCTTTTGACTTCCCCCACCCCAATCATTTACAAATGCAAAACTATTTTTAGCTTGTGGGTCACACAAAAACAGACAGCTGGCTGGAATTGGCCTGCCGGCCATAGTTTGCAGATCCCTGGTCAAATTCAAGGATGTTTATGGAACTGCGTTGACTAATGGCTTGCATTGTGGTCAACTGAAAGGCGTACGGTATCTCCTCTTAACCCTCTTCCACTTGGGCACTGAGTGGATTGAAACAGATCTAATTCTTCAGGGCAAGGCCAGCCATTCTCTTTTGACTGCGAACGTCAAGGGGTGGTATTGGTAAAGTGATCTGGAGTCCCTTTTTGGTGCAAGGTCTTCCTTTTCTTTGTCTTCTGCCTATCTCCCTGCGTCTCACACTTTCCATTAACTCCTTGTAACATGTGGCTGGCCAGCATGGGGTAAAATCCCAAGATTTAGATTCAGTGTTTAGTGGAAAGATAGAAGGCCTTTAGGAATTCCTTTTTGAAACTGACCATATTAGTATTACAGTGGAACTTTGACTCCTATTTGTTATTCCTTATACAGAAAAATCTCTTAGGAATCTTAAGTTGGGGGTGAGGGGAAAGGGATAATCGGTGACGCAAGATTCTGACATTCCCAGTCCCTGGGGTCACACCATCGAACACATTCAGTGCGCCATGAAATTTCCAAGCAGGGGCTACAGGGAAAGGAGGTTACCTTGTTGGTGATGCAGTTGTGCTTGTAGTTCAGCTTCCTCCTTGAGGGCTTGGGACCAGATGTCTACTTTCTTCAGGGTAGAAAAGACTGGTGAGGTCCACGCGATGTCAACTTTATCTGTATCTGCACAGAGACGGGGGGTAGTTGTTGCAGTAAGAGCACAGGACTGGGGCTAAATAAGAAAGAGCCAGATGTAGTGTTACAAGTGACAGGTGGCCTGTAAGATGGCCCCCATGATTCCCCTATGTGTATCCACCCCCTTGTGTTATCCCCTCTGGTTGAGTGTGGGTTGGACCTAGTGATTCATTTCTAATGAATCAAATATGGCTCAAGTAATGAGATCAGGATACAGAAAGACTGTGGCTTCCATTTTTTTTTTTTTTTTTGCCCCTTCCCACTTGCTTGCTCTGAAGGAGGCCAGCTGCCATGTTGTGAGCTGTCCTGTGAAGTCCAGGTGGCAGGGAATTGATTCCCCAGGTGAACCTTGAGATGACTGCATCTCTGGCCCAACACCTTGATGTAGCCTGTATGAGACCCTGAGGCACTGGCCCCCAGCTAAACTGCACCCAGATTCGTGACCCACAGTAACTGTGAAATAAAAAATGTTTGTGGTTTTGAGCCACAGAATTTTCTGGGAGTCTGTGGTAACAGCAATATATAACTAACACGTTGGGTTTCTCTATATTCCTCCTGAAGAACGTACTGTGACCACACCCTTACAGGGCCAGAAGCCCTCATGGTTTATTAGAACTTATCAAAACATGGCCAACATTGGCAGCAGAAATGAATGCTGGGCCAGTGACCAGCCTTACCTGTTCCTGGCCCCTGATCCTCTGGTCCTGGACCATAACCTTGAGCTCCCACTAGCGCTGCAGTGAGGCTCTTCAGGAAGGGGATCAAGAGTGGGCAGGCAGCAGCCTGGTCCCTTAGAGAAGCCGTGACTGTTCCATAGAATCTGTCTCCAGGGTAATTCTCCAAACACGCAGGGGCTCCTGAGGCAACAATCTAGGACAAAATAGTCAGCACCTGGTTCCATGCATGGTTCCCACCTGTCCCATGTGGCTGCTTTGGGAGCTTCTCGCTGAAGCCCCCACCAAATTGGACATGCAGATCTCCTCGGCCGAGTCCAGAGTCCGTACCTGGGTGTGCAAGAGGTGGAGGCGGCTAAGCTCCCGTTGGTACTGTAAGTGACCGAGGGCTCGATCGAGAAAGCTCTGTCTCTCCCTTACCACCTCCTGAAACTCATCAGAGAGATGCTGAGCCACCTAGAGCACAGGAAATGAAATGCCCGAATGAAAATAGAGCTTTTCTCTCTCTTCTTGTTCCCCTCCCAGCCCGTCCACTTCTCCTCAGGGCACCCCCATCCCTGAGTATTACATCGCCCTGAAGAACCACATCTCACGACATAGGAGGAGGCGCGCATTGTACATGGGTCCCCTCATCAGCCTCCGAGCCTCACCTTCCTGAGACGGTTCCAGATCTGGGGGCTCTGACCCCTACTCTGCTGTAGCCACGTCTCCTCCTCCTGGCCCCGCAGCCGGCCCACCGCTTGCCCCAGCTTCTCTGCTGCGTGTCCTAAACTCTGCAGGACTCTCTGCATGCCTAGTGCCACCTGTGCCTCCTGCTCCCCCTCCTCTCTGTCTGCTGCAAGGGGCAGAGAGAAGAGCCATGTAACGGCAGCCATGTCTGGGGACAGGGAGAAGAAAAGACACAGTGGTTTGCTGCACCTGCCAGGTCCGAGCCAGGGCCTGGCTGGGAGCCTGGGAGGTGAGCACATTCAGAGGGCAGGAGGGGCTCCCCACTCCCGAGATTTCTGCCCTGGGGATCTGGGCCCAGGGGATGCTGTCCCACCTCGAGAGAGCAGGCCCCGCTCTGGGCCACTCTGCATGCTCAGGGCTCTGGCTCTCCTCTGAGTCTCCTGCAGGTGGCAGGACTCCAGCGCAGCACAGGCCTCCTCGGCAGCCCTCAGCTACACAGGGCAGGAAGCGCAAAGAAAGGGGCCTCGGAGAGGAAGGCAGGAGCTCTGGGCTGGGCCCCCTCATGCTGGCCCTTCCTCCTCCTCCTCTTCTTCCTTCTCCTCCTCCTCCTCTGTCCTGAGACACTTAGGGGTGACCAGAGTCTAGGGCCTGGAGCCAAGGATCCCAGGACTCTGTCTGCCCTGCGATGGGTTCCATGTTTTCTGTCAGCAGGCGTGACAAAGGCTCCACACTTACAAAAGAAACCTGTGTCGTCTGGGTAAAGGTCTGTGTGGGGACCATGAAGTGGCGCCTCTGGGCCTCACCTGTCGCTGGGCATCTTTGCCCGGAACGGAGAGGAGCTCCTGGCTCAGGTGCCCCAGGTGTTCCGCTAGACGCACCTCTTCTTGCTCCCGGCGGTGCCAGTACTGCTCCCGGGCTCTCAGCTCCTTCTCCAGGGCGTCCAGCTGCAACATCCAGCTTGTTTTAGGCTCGCACATGGTTTTTCCTCGTGGCCTGAGGTCTGGCTGATGATCCCGAGCTTCTCCAGACACGGGCCTCCCTCACCCCCGGGTGTCCATGACTGAGCTTAGCGAGGCGGTCGACTTGGTTGTAGATGGAAAAATCATAACCAAGTGCCTTCTTCAAGTTCCCAGTCTCCTTCTCGCTCCTTCCAATGCCTGGATTCTCTGGAGCCACCTGGCCCCCTGTTCCCACCTTCCTCTTGGGAGGCCAGGGCAGGTGGGTGCATGACAGCAGGAAATTCTCATCCCCTCCTATCACCCCTTCATACTCATCTGGGAAACTGTGAGTCGGGGCTACAATTAAAATGTCTTGGCTTCTAGCGAGAATCTTTTACAGCATATCCATCTATGTTCCTTAAATGCACTAGGCTGAGAACATAACAGGAGGACCCTAAGTTATTTCCATTTTCGTGGAGGCCTGCCAAGGGCTGAATTATTGCAATAACCTCCCAACGGGGTTCCTGCTCTAGCCTGGCCCTGTTCCCATCCATCCTCTGCACTGCTGCCAGAGGGAACTTTCTAGAATGCTGACTATATGTACACACGCCCACACATAAAGATGTCTGGAAGGAGGTATGCCAACCTGTTAATAGTGGCTGCATTTTGTGGGAGACGGGGGTGAGGGGAGTAGTGTCTGGGTGGGGGGCTACTGATGGCAGATGGGATAACAGGAATGAGGAAGAGGGATCTCGTGCTTCTTCATTTACATACATTAAAAAATGTAGGATTACGAGTAATTTATTTTCTTTTTGTGTCGTGCCAAGTTTTCCAAATTTAAGAGTCTTAAGAATATTCGTATCTGATCATATCACATGTCTACTTAGAAACCTTCAGTGGCTCCCCATGGCTTTCACGATAAAGTCGTATCTCTGGGCCTCAGCCAGGCACCCAGGGTTATGTGTGATTTGTTTCCTCCCTTCCTCACTGGCCTCCCCTGCTGCCTTGGCCCCAACACCTCCCTTACTCTCTTGGAAATGTTGTGGTCTCACACTGGCCACCCTTGGGCTTGCTGGCCGCTGGGGCCATTTCTGACTCGTGGTTTCAGCCCAAGTGTTGCCTTTTAGGGAAGCTTTCCTCGAGCTCTCCTCCATGTGATTTAGATGCCCCCTGCTAAATGCTCCCTTAACGCCCTTACAAACCATGATCATGGAGGGAAGCCATGGCCGGCCAGTTTCCTGAGGGCAGGAGCCCTGTCTAGTATTTTTGTATCTCAACACCCAACACCGTGCCTGGAACATAGAGGGTATTTAATACGCAGCTGCATATTACAGCATAAACTGCTCCCACATACCAGCCTGGGGTCACTCACTCCCCGAGGTAGGGCCTCCAGCATCTGGACAATGGGCACCACCACTCCGGAACAGGGATCTGTCTGAGCACCAATGACAGGACCAGGTTCCCCAGTCAAGGGGTCTATGGCTTGAGCCCCAATCGAGATTGGGACAAGACCTGTGGGAAAGAGGGAAAGAAGGGAGGGGTGGTCATTGAAAGAGGTAGACAAGGCTGGAATGGAGCCAAAGGAGCCCTTAGAACCCTTTTTGCCCTTTGAGAGGTTCTGATCTGGACTGGAGAGCTTCCTGGAGACCACAGACCCTGAGGGTGAGGTTCTGAAGTGCTGGTTTTGGAAAAGACCCGGTTTTCTCAGTGGGGGATAAATGACCTGTGGTCCTGGGGTTCTGGAATCTCTGAGCACTTTATTTTGGGTCCCAGTAGCCCTAGTGGAGGCATTGGAATGGCCCGATTCTGTGGTTCCTGAGCAAATGGTTTGGGGGTACCCCTCCTGAGCTTTCCAGGGTTTTCTTTCCCGGGGCTAAGTCACATTCCAGATCCCCCTGGGGCTTTCGCAGGCCCCCAGTTCCCTCCTACCTTTGCCATCCGCATCTTCCATTGAACCCGCCAGGGGTGTGGGGTCACCAGAATTCCTATCAGTCTCCATGCCCAGGATGGGCACCATGAGCCCCGAGCCCTCAGGGTCTGGGATCTCCATCCCATAGAGGGCTGGGACCCACAGCTCTGTCCCTGGATAGCACATCATTCCTAAGATAAGGGGAGGAGGCAGAGAAGGGGAGTGGAGGGTCAAGTTCCAGGCTCAAAGAGCTATATCCCTGACGCTGACCATAGAGGCTTCCCTGGAAAGACTGCATTTGTTTCCTTTGGGGCCCAGCTTAGCATTTTGAATTCAGAATGAAGAAAGTGAGTGACGACAGGACTTTTGAGAAGCCGAGAACAATTTCCAGGCCACACTAAAAAGATAAAAGAAGGAAACAAATATTCGTGAGCACTCTCTATATACCAGAAATCTGAGCTAGGAAGTCCACATATATTACATTTTGTTTGGGTGTACAACTAACTCTGCAGTTTATACTATTTTTATTTTCATTTTAAAGATGTTAAAACAGAAGCAGAGTGAGGTTTAGTAACTTGCCCAAACTAAGTCAGAGAGTTAATAAATGGTGGGGCAGAGCTTCAAACTCAAGTCAGTTCTGTCCCCACACCCTGGTTCTTTTTTGTCACATCATGGGCAGAAGCTTCTAGAAAGAATGAGTGAGATAAGCTCCAGGAAGATGTCCCTCCTACTTCCTTTCCTTTCCCATCCTTGTCCTCGTATTAGGAGAGGTAGAGGGGAGGTGGAGGCAGGAGTGACTCCTTTCCTGAGTTTATGGATGGGAAGCTGGAGGTTATGGTTGAATAAGGGAGAGAGGGGAGGCAAGGACCCAGGCCTGGCTGTGCAGCTCACTAGCTGTAGGACCCTGGTTGGTCAAGTCACTAAACTCCCTGAACCGCCCAGACTCCTCAGTGCAAAGTGCGTGTTATAACACATCATGGTGTTGGGAGTCCTGTGAAATAACGAGAGGATATACACTTTACAAACATAACGTTAAGACCCAGCAGGGTTGGCGAGAGAGGGCAGATTTCAAGCCGAGTGTTCATGGGGTCCGACATGAAGTCATCACATCCCTTCTCTCTTCCCTTGGTCCCGTGTGTACCTGACCTGTGAGGCTGCAGTCCTCTCCCTGAGCTAATGAGATGAGAGTATCCAAGCACCGGGTCAGCCTGGGCCTGGGATTTCAGGGCCTGAGAACTAGGTCTAGGTGAACAGGTACCTAGCCTTCCTCCGCTGGCCGCGATGTCACCTGCTGTCTCCAGCTGCCGCTCCAGTCTCCGAGCCTGCTGCAGGACATGGTGCAGACTCAAGGCCAGTGCCTGTCTCATGTCCTTGATGGCAGCCTCTAGAAGCCCCTGCATCCTTGACCCAGGCCTCTCCTGGTAGCTGCGCAGCACAGCAAGCACTCGCCTCTGGGCCACCAGCACGTTGGCATCCAGCAGGGCCTGTGATCCTCCTGTGTGGGGCACTGTCCGGCCCTCCTGTCGCGCAGCTCCCTGGAGCCGGACTGTCTTCCTGCTCAGTGGCTCCTCGAAGCTGTCGCCAGGCAGCATAAGGTTCCCCGAGGCGTCTCGCAGCCCGCCCAGGGCAAGCACCTGACCTGGAACCCCAGAGGGTGAGGTAGAAGGGGGTCTGAGCAGAGATGCAGGGATATGAGGAATGAAGGAGAGCTGGGGCCTGCACACAGTAAGCGACAGGCGTGGGGGACTAGACGATGGGGGAAGGGGAGAGGGCCAAGGGGTAGAGAGGTGGTGGGAGGAGCAAATGCCCCTTCTTTGTTGAAAACCTCCCCTTACTTTTACTGCAGAGCCAGCTAGGGTCTCTTTCCCCCCTGGACACCACGCTGGAGATGGGGAAGGGCCAGTGAAGCCGGGATGCAGAACGAAAGTGGGGTAAGAGCAGAGTGAGGAGGAAGGGTGGAAAGAGGGGTTTGGGGTGGAGTTTGCAGCCTGGACCGGAGCACGGAGGGTGCAGAGGGAACGGGAGGCCAAGGGCGGACAGGAGAGGCTGGGAGCACAGCACTGAGGCTGACAGGACACCTGTGTCTTCATCCAACCCGACTCCCAGGATTGGCGAGATGCCTCCAGTGACTGGATCCTCCATGGGGCCCCCCAGCTCTAGAGGGGCCAAGGTCTTGGTGAGAGGGTTGCAGTATGTGCCCCCAAGAGCGAGCCACTGCCTCGTCTGAGGGTGCAGGGTCACAGCCAGCACGGGCACCTCGATGCCAGTTGCAGGGTCTGTCATGACAGCCCCCATCTGTGACGTCCTTCGTGGCTGCAGGACGGGCAGGCAGGAGGTTGGAGGGGAGCCTGTGGCGGGGCAGGTCGGGTAGGGCACATAGGGGAGGATGGCAGCTTCTGATGTTCGGACGCCACCTGGACAGGGAGACAGGGAGGTGTTGGTCCTCTTGACATGTCGGCCTCTCTGCCCCAGCCCTGCAGAGCCTTCTTTCACCGAGCTGCCCTCTCCAACCGGCACCCTCTGCAGCCACAATGCTCAAATGAGGAGGGGGAGGAGGCGTTTACTGCTCTGCTTGTCATCACACCCCACCGTGCAAGGACAGAGCCCTGCTCCCTGCCCCGTGCCCCCTGGGGGTTCATTCCAGAGGGCACCAGCAGACCTGGGCTGGGTGGGCGGGTGCTACTTAATGGTCAGGGTCTCACCGGAACCGAAGTCAGTGGTGGGCACCAGGGCAGCTCCCTGCAGATCGTACCCCAGGTTTCCAGCTTCAGGCAGCACCCTCCCGGTGTCAGGGTGGACGAAGTAGCCAGGAGGTATGGACCCTGCATGGCCACTGGCCGGAAGCATTGCACAGTTGGGGCTGGGGACCATCAGCTTGGTGACCGGATTCACACGGATGTCATCGGCGCCCCCTTGAGGGCCTGCTGAGGCTGCGGGAAGTCAAACAACAGCTCAGCCCTGGGTGTGAGGCCAAGGGGGCGGGTTGGGAGCTCCCTGGGCTGGTGCCTGGAAGGAGTTGGTAAGAACCCCATGCACAGCCCAACAGCAAGTGCTCCCAGAGGGCAGGGGATCTTGTCTTTTGCTGAGTGCGGGGCATGCTCTCCCACTGAAGACGTGACATTGCCATAGCATCGTACTGCAGGCTGGCAGTGCCCGGGAGGACCCTGGGAAAATGGTCTTGACAGCCTGTGGGGTGACCTGATGGGGCTGGGGACTCCCTGAACTCGGAGTGCCCACAGAGAACCCAAGAGGATCCTTTTCCCACCCTTCACTTCCAGAAGTCCAGCATTTTCCAAATGTGGCCTCTTGCACCCATGTGTCAGGCTTGTGCTCTCAAGAAGTGCTCCCTTAGATGTAAAGCTACGCTTTGTGGTAGTTCTGCTGGTTTCCTCCTCTGTCCTTCCCATTTCTGAGGCTCTTTCTGCAACACAGCCGTTTGCCCGGGGCACCGCACAGGAAGTCCCTCCCAACTTTGGGGGTTTCCACTTTGCTATGCCCTTCTCCTCCCCTCCTCCCTTGCCGGGTGTCTTAGGGGAGGGACCACGTTTCTGCGGGGCCTGCTGCCCTGAACGCAGCGCCGCGTTTCCTGGGGAGCCCTGCCAGACGCCGAGCGGGACGCACCTGGCCGCAGCAGCTCTGCCCCAGTGCCGGTGCCCAGGACGCCCCAGGCCTTCAGGCGGTGGCCCTCCTGCAGCACAGCCTGGGACAGGCGGCTCAGCACGGCATCCAGCTGGGGGGTTTCCCTGCAGGGCCACAGGGGTAGGCCTATAAGGGGAAGCGCAGTTTGGGATGGAGAAAGGACACGTCGGCGGCGTGGCCAGCTCAGGACCCTGCGAAGCCATTCTCGCTCCTCCCCTAAGCCAGATCTCATCACGCCTGCCTCAGCCTCAGTGGATACACACCCTTCGGGGTTGGGCCCAGCCTGGGAGGACTTGGCGGGCCTGGAGCCCGCCTGTGCCTTCAGCAGCCGCCGAGCTGCCATCAGCGCCGAGCAGAAGGAGGCCCACTGCTCCTGCCTGGCACGGAGGTCTTGGCGGAGGAGCCTCAGCTGGTGACTAAGGCTTGCTGCGTAAGGGCCCGCTAGGCGCCCCCTGCGCCCCGCCTCCTCCTCCGCGGCCCTGGCAGCAGCCTCAGCAGCCTGGGGACGGAGACAACACTGCCTGCTTGCCCGCAGGGCTGCAGACGCCAGGGACAGCAGCCCAGGGGTCGGACACCCAGCTTGCTCCAGAACATTCTGGGCAGGCCCCGCAGCAGTGGCAAAGGGGTGACAAAGCCCCAGGGGTGGCGGGTGGGGCGGGGCTAAGAGCCCTGGGGCAGTTGGAGAGGGGTCACGGGGCGGGGAGAAGTTAGACTGGAGGGGGCGTGGGGGGGCGGTGTGGGGGGGAGGGAGGATTAGAGCCGGGGCTCAGGGACCGGACGGGAAGGTGTGAACGCATCCCAACCTGCTGCAGCTCGCTCGAGGGGCTCCCCAGAAGCCGGCCAGTAGAGGCTGGGATGCGACGCTCAGCACCCCACAGCTGCCGGAGAGAACGGGCTTCACTCAGGAGTCTGAGGCACAGGAGTTTGAGCTGTGCGGGAGGGCGGAGTTCACCTGTGAACTTGCTCCAGAAGCCACGCGATCGCTTTCATTGCTTTGATCACAGCGCCCTCTGCTGCCCGTTGGTGGAGGGGCGCCACGGCCCGGAGACCCTCAGAAGGAATGGTGAAGACCAGCCCAGGCAGGTCCGGGCACGCACAGACCGCTGGCCCAGTTAAGATGCTTGGACTACAAGTGTGCTCTGTTTTGCTCCCAACGCCCGTCACCCACCGGCCTAAATTTGTTCATGCCAGTTGGGCAACCGAGGACGGGGGATGGGGATCGGAGAGGCTCCAGAAGTGGCCCTAATAGATTCCCTATCACTGATCTGAGGCCCCCCAGATCTCGTAAAATCAGCCCTAAATTCAATCTGAAATCTTCTGCCTCCCTTCCCTTATACTTTCCTCTTCTTTCTGATTCCTTATGGGTAGATGGAGGATTTCTTCAGGTCCTACACCCTGCAACTAGCTCCCTTCTGAGATGCGTTTCCAGCCCCACTCACTTCTCCAGCTGCTCCCACTTACCTCTTCCTTGGTCTGGCCGAGTTTGGTTGTCACGGACACAGACTGCCTGAGCAGGATCGCAAAGAAACGTTCTGGGTCAAACCACTCCAGGTCTACCTGCTCCTCAGCCTCCCAGCGCCCCCCTGTCAGGGGAAGGGAAACAAGATTATCCTGAAAGGCAAAGCTGAGGCTCCCTGCAGATCTCCACTGTCTTCTTCCTGCCGACCATCAATGGTCTAGACATAGTCTTGCAGCTAAAAGTGTGGTCCTTATACCAGCAGCTCCAGCTCTACTGAGGACCCTGTTAAATATGCAGAATTCTAGGGATGCCTGGGTGGCTCCGTTGGTTAAGCATTCAACTCTTGATTTTGGCTCAGGTCATGATCTCACAGCTTCCTGAGTTCGAGCCCCACAGCGTCAGCATGGAGCAGGCTTGAGATTCTCCCTCTCTCTCTGCCCCACCCCCACTAGAGCTCTCTCAGTCTCTCCCAAAATAAATTAAAAAACTGCAAAGCAGAATTGTAGGTTCCATCTCTGACCCATTGCAGGAGAAGATCCCCAGGTAATTCATAACCACATTTAAGTCGGAGAGGAACAAACAAATTCCAGGGCTGCTATCTGAGGACCATACTTTGAGTAGCAAGGGTAGAAGGTGAAACACCTCAGCGTGAGGCATCAATGCCTTCTGCAACTTGCTCCTCTAGGTAGAATTTTCTAACTTGGGCACTTTGCACTTTGTACGTGGTTACGTTACTTTTCTTTTGGAAAGCTTTTATTTGGATGTCCTTACCCCCCTTCACACTGTGCACTTCTAGAATCAGGCAGTGTCTGGCATACGATAGGCGTTCGATAAATATTTACGGAGCAAATGAATAAATGAATGGAGGAGAAGGGAACACTGAGTAACCTAGGAACATGAAAAAAGGAAGCAGGATCTGGCCAATTGGGTTTGGGGACACTTCTGGGATTCTGGCACTTCCGTCACTCACTGTGATCTCCGCCAACCCTGGGGGTATCAGAGTCTTGGTATGATGGGCCCCTCCTCACCAATGTCATCCCAGGTCTTGGGGAAACGTAGGCATCCAGGTTGTATCCTTGCTGATGCTTCCTGAAGGTGGGGCTGGGAGTGGCCTTCCTGGCCCAGGCGGTGACACTGAATCTACACGGTATATAATGTGGTCATGCGAAGGACGGGGGGAAGCATCTTCTTTGATGACTGGGAGGAGCGAGGTCCCTGCTCAGCCACCCTTAGGGAGTGCCTCATCTTCTCTTGTTTGGACTATTCCAACAGTCTCTCTCTTTGTGGTTTTCCTCCCTAATCCATCTCTTTCACCCCATCGCTAGACTAAAAATAGAAGTCTCACCAGAGTTTTTCTCTTGCTCAAAAGGTTTAATGAGCCCCCACTGCCCAGCAGGGCCCATGGGACCATGCGGTCTCTCTGGTCTCTCCCAGCTTCAGCCTCATCTCTGTGCCTGCACCCCCGTGTTTGGCTCCCTGAGCAGGTGGATGTTGTTTCATGCCCCTGCGCCTTCACACATAATACTCCCGCCCTCCTCCCTACCCCTCCTCCCTAGCCCATTACTCTCCCAGCCCTCAGCTCACCAACCCCTTTTCTCCTACAGGGACCGCATTCTTCCACGTCTCATGTTTCAAGCCTCTTTCAGGAATCACCTCTTGACAAGTCTATCCTGACCCACGGGAGGACAGTCACCTCCTTCCTTCGTGCAGCCGGGCACCCTGGACACGCTTTCATTATAGTGCCCTAATGTTTCCTGACATTCACTTGTTTCCTTGTCTATGTTCTCCTGATGGAACTTTGATCACTAGAGGCCTGAGGCTGTGCCTTTGTCACTTTTGCACCTTAGCAACTATTTTAATGCCTACCGCAAAAGGGGCACCTGAAGACCCACTTCTGTGGAATTGGAGAGGCAGTCTTGCCCACTGGCTCAGAGGTCACTTGTCCATTTTACTCACCGACAGAAGCAGGCAGAACCCAAGGAGCAGGACAATCTCCCCCAGGACTTCCGGCCAGTCAGACCTCTTTGGGGGCCTGGGGATCTTGGCAATGCCAGTTTGGATGAGATACCCAGGAGTCGTGGAGGCGAAGGGCCCTTCTCCAAAGCACCGGCCCCCTGGCGGAAGGGTGCGGACGTACTGGGCAGAAAGAAATCTGTTCAGCCTTTGTCCTACTGTCTGCCAGAGACTGGCAAGGGGACGGAGCGGGACCCTGGGCCTGTCAGCACGAACCAAATAGTCCAGATCTTTGTGCATACCTCAGGGGAGCAGAATCTGAGTTTTTCCCAGGACATGAATTCACAGGAAGCAACTAGCAGCTGTCTGCACGTTCTGGGGCAAGGTCAGCACAGCCTCTTAGGAGCTGCGCAGACAGGATGAGATGCTAAATTCTGTGTGTGACCAAGTCAGTGCACCTGGATCGGTGGTGGCCTCATCTGCAGGTCACACGGGTACAGGCTTGTGTAGATGGGTCGGGGTATGTGCCTTCAGGATGAAAGAGCGGGGAGTGGAGGAGGGGAAATGAAGCAGGGGGCTGGGAGAGATGTCTGGACACCTGGGCTGTTTTCATCCTCATGATCTTGCTCTCCTTATACGTCACAAGTTGGAGTGAACGCTTGGCACCCCCAGAATTATCTGTTAGCACTGTGGGAGCCTGAAGCTTTGATAGGGACAACCTGGGCATCTCCTTCCTTGGGGATCTGTCTGCGATGATTATGAAGCAGTATTTTTTAAGGCAAGGGGGAAAGGATGGGCTAGGGTCTTAAATGAGGCAAACTATCACAGACAAACCATTTTCCGATGCCTGTTGCTGCTCAGACGAAAGACATAGACCCCAGGCTCCTGGAACTGCTGTAGAAAGAGGTAGGGTTCTTGATCTTGGAGCTGGGACTCCTCAGCGAGGGCCCGGAGACGCCCCCAGTCAAATCCCCCCAGTGTGTTGTAGAAGTGGCCCCTGGGGACAGAGAAAGGAGACGGTATGTTGTCTCTTGGAGGCGGCTACGGGCATAGGAGCGTCTCATCTCCAATACTTCGGTGGTGGCAGGGCTGTGTCCTCTGGACACTCACAGGTCATACTCGGGGTAATGCTCACGGGTCACCAGGAAGGCAAGCGTATCATTGATCTGGAGGCAGACGGTGGGGTTTCGGATGCCTGGCTCTGGGGGCGGCAGATCCCCACGGCGTGTGGAGTTGAGGCTCATTGACCAAGAGGAGGTCAGATGTCCTTCCCCAGAATTTTCTGGGCAAGCAAGGTACAGAACGTGAAGAATAACAGTCAGGTTTAGGCAGATTCTTGCCAGTGGAGACGGGAGAGGAGACCCAACAAGTGTCAGGAGTGCTGCTCACCTGCATCGTGTCCTGGGGGCCTAGGATCCCTGACGAGCAGGCTGAGGGAATGCAGGAGAGCACGACCTGGTCTGATCAGGCCCAGGAACCCAGTCCCTAGAACAAGGCAGGGATCTCCCTCAACGCGCAGGGCCTAGCACATGGATACAACAGAAACTGTCCATTCCTGCTTCGAACGTGGTTGGGTTCAACTTTCTAAAAGTCGAGGGATCGGGGCGCCTGGGTGGCGCAGTCGGTTAAGCGTCCGACTTCAGCCAGGTCACGATCTTGCGGTCCGGGAGTTCGAGCCCCGCATCGGGCTCTGGGCTGATGGCTCAGAGCCTGGAGCCTGTTTCCGATTCTGTGTCTCCCTCTCTCTCTGCCCCTCCCCCGTTCATGCTCTGTCTCTCTCTGTCCCAAAAATAAATAAACGTTGAAAAAAAATAAATAAATAAAAGTCGAGGGATCACCTCGTGGGGTGTCACCCTCCAGCTTCTGCCCGAGGGAGCCTCGGAAAAGGGCGAGGATCGCCCATGTGCGGTCCTGAGCCTGTGGCCTCCCCCTGTGCAGTGGTCTTACCGTCCATCCTGACCACATACAGAGGGACGGGCTTCTGCCTTTGGTCCAAGTTGCAGGGATGGCCCACAGCACGAGGTGGGGAAGGCCTGTCCATGAGGTAAAATTCCTGGGAACGAGGAGGCCTAATGTCAGGTTTTCCGGTAAGACCCGGTGAGTGACACGGCGGCCCCACGGGGAGGTGGGGCAAGCACAGGGCCTCCCCCGAGCCCTGTCCGCGTCCTGATAGGGATGGAGGGAGGACGCGGTGCCAGTGATCTGAGAACGTCTCATCTGGATGCTATCCTTCACCCACGCGGGAAGATTCCCGAGATAGTTCCCCCTCCTTCATGAACAAATCACTTCTTCAAGGAGCTTTGCAGGATGAAATTAAATCAACGCTGGGGCCTTTGCTCTGGCACTAGACATTGTGACTATGATGGGGTTCAGTGAGTAGGTGCCAGGACCCTGTGCACAGGCGTGTCACACACGCCCCTTCTGAGGAAGCAGAGGCCACGAGCGCTGGCTCCTTGGGTCTCTGCTCAGCGTGGGGCTGGGCCTCGGGCACTGTACCTGGCTCCCGGCGCCTTCAGTGATGGAGACCTGCGGGATGCCATCAGAGCAACTGAGCTGCAGGGCGTGTCTCTGTCCCTCTAGGCACAGGGCACCACACATTCCACTTGAGCGTTGTCCCCAGCACCGACAGAGCCCCAGGCCTGCGTCATAGCCGTGGGCATCTCCTGGTGTGGCACACACCTGCACAGAGACTCAAGCTTCTCAGGGACACCACTCTGGGGGAGGGTCCCCCCAACTCTCCAGCTTTAGAGCATAGAGCACAGGTGTCCATGTTTCCATAGATGGGGGAGTGGAATAAGCCCCGAGGCTAGGGGACTGGGCATGTGAACTGTCGGCCGAAGGGCCAGGAGAGCTGGGGGTGTGCTATATAGACCCCTCCTACCTCGTGGGCACAGTGGTGGCTCCACTGGTCCTTGGTCAAACACAACCCCTCCTGGTTCCAGGTGGCCCCGTCTTTGCAGTTCATAGGCTCCCGCTGGACACAGCCCCTTGGCTCTCCAACATCTTGGTAGCCCGGAGGGCAGGGGCACTGCCCATCGCTGGGCTGTGGGTTGCGGAGGGAGGGATGGCTGGTTGCTACCTGGTTGTGGTGAACCACCCCTTTGGCCGTGACACTGCCTGAGATGGGCCAGAAGGTAAAGGCGGGGGAGGGGAATTAAAGGTTCACCAGGGCTGGAGAGGTGTCAGGTGACAGGGGAAGGCTACCGGCTCATGCTGGTTAGGGTCCAGCTGGTGCTAACACTTGGGTCAAAAAGATTTGGGAATTTCAGGAAAGGAAGGATTCACGTGTGTTATTTGTTGGCTTACAGGGAAAGTTCGAGGGGAAAGATCTGGGTCAGGGTGTGTAATTTGGGAGTGGTCATGATGGAGGACAACTCTACCCTTTCCTCTAAGTAGGGTTACCAGATTTAGTGAGTAAAAATATAGCACACCCCATTGAATTTGAATTTCGAATAAACAAGAAATACATTTTTAGTAGAAGTATGTCTCATTCAATTTTTGAGACACGTTATGCTAAGCAATTATCTAATTTATCTGAAATTCAGGTGTAAGTGGGCAGCCTGTATTTTGCCTGGCCATCTTATCCCACGTCACTTGGAAATGTGAGCTAACCCTGGTCAGGTTACACCGGAGCTGAACTTGACCAAAACAGTCCTGGAAATGCAGCGCTTCCTTGGGTCCCACCACCAGAAAACGTACCTGGAACACTCGGCCAGGCCCCAGGCAGACACACGTGTCCTTGCCCTCCTCCGGCTGGGTGGCCTCCGAACCACAGGGAAAACAGGCATCTTGGCCGGGCCAGGGGTTGAAGAATCCTCGAGGGCAGAGGTGGCAGAGGGGGGTGTTGTGGGGACCTTCTCTGGAGAGGAAAGTTCCAGGGGGACAGGGGGCAGGTGGTGGGCCAGGGCAGAGCCTACCTGTAGAGGGATGGGTGCACGGCAGTCAGCGCTAAGACTTACCTTCCAGGAGCTGCCGGTCCGCAGGTGACTCCCCTCAGAGGCTCCAGGTAAACACCAGACTATTCTCTTTCCCCACTCGGGGCTTCTGCCCACCCCCACCCCCCCACCCAGGTGTTTTGTAAGCCAACATCTCCCCTCATAGCTGTTTTTCTTTCCCCACTCCTTAACTATATCCCCAAGTCTTTCGGTGCAAATTCAGCCCCACACCCTACCCTCTGGGCACCCTGGTTGGTGCGCCTCTTCTGCACTGGACGTCTGGTTCCCACAGTCCTGAGGATTCTCCCTGCCGAGGCACATGGCGCTCTGGAAGGTAAAGCAGAAGAGAGCCACGCGGGCCCATGTCCCTGGGGTGCCAAAGGGTAGGACCCCCACCTCCTGGGCAGGGGCGATGGTGGCAGGGAGAGAGGCAGACATGCAGGTTGGAGGAAGATGCACAGGGAGAAAGACACCAACAAAGACCCCGTGCTGGGACACAGCAAAGACCCAGTGACAGCAACACTGGGAGAGGACGAGATAGGGATGGGAGAGGTACAGAGAGATCTGGGCACAGGGATCTGCCTGCAGAGAGAAACCCCGCTCACAGAGGCTCCGGGGAGCACTCGCTGAATACTTCATGAAGATGAAATCTGAGATACGGATCCCTCTGGGCGCCTTTGGCCCAGACAGCTCAGATATAAGATATCCTCTTATCTGTTTCTCCATAGGCCTTTTCCTTCCTAGGGCAACTGGTGGTGTGTGTGTGTGTGCGTGTGTGTGCGCGCGCATGTGCGTGCGTAGAACGGGGCTCAGGGGCACATGGGTAGCTCAGTCGTTGAAGCATCCAGCTCTCGATTTTGGCTCAGGTCATCATCTCGCAGTTTGTGAGATCAAGCCCAGTGTTGGGCTCTGCGCTGACAGCACGGAGCCTGCTTGGGATTCTCTCTCCTTCTCTCTATGCTCCACCCCTGCTCATGCTCTGTCTCTGTCTCTTTAAATAAATGAACGTGAAAAAAAGAAGTGGGCTCAGTGAGAACAAAGGATGTTCCGGCTTCCTCCTCGGGCGAGGCAAAGCCAGTCAGCCTCACTTAAGCACTCTCCCTGTGTAAAATCCTGCAGGAAAAATGCAAGGCGAATGAGACACAGGCTTCTGTCTTTGGTGCACGTACAGCCAAGTTTCAGAGATCCACATGATTTTAGCGTCAGAAAAGACCTTAGAGATTATTTAATTTTATCCTCTCACTTTACAGATAAGAAGACTGGGGCCAATAAGATGCAAAGTTTTAACAGATTCACACATCCCGTCAAAAGCTCTTAAAGAATATGCATACAGTGGGGAGCCTGGGCGGCTCAGTCGGTTAAACATCTGACTTGATTTCGGCTCAGGTCATGATCTCACGGTTTTGAGGGTTCGAGCCCTGCAACAGGCTCTACGCACTAACCGTGCTCCCTCTCACCTCTCTCTGCGCCCCTCCCCCACTCATGCTCTCTCTGCTCTCTCTGTCTCTCTCAAAATAAATAAATAAACTTAAATCAACTTAAAAGAAAAGAATATGCAAATACAAAATACCCGGAAAGTGCAAAACGGGCAGTGAGCCCTGAGAACAACCGTGAACCAGGTGTAGGCCTGGCCTCGTTGTTAATTACCTTCGGAAATTAGATAGTCAGTTAACTTATCACTTGGAAAAAAGCGATAATAAATAAAACTACTTGGCTTTGAAAATCGATCAAGCTAACAGGTGAGGAAGTGCTTGGAGAGCTATAAAGTGTAACAGAAGCACGTTCTAATGGCTAAGGTGTGGCTGCAAAAGAAAGGGACTTGGGACTCTGGAACTTTCTAGGCCACCCAGCTCGTAAGTAAGACCTCTGCCTCCAAGTTTGAGGAGTACTGGGTCGGGAGAGCCTTAAGGAAATTTGTTGCATGACTTTGTAATCAGGCTTTGGCTTTGAAAATAATACATATGTATCTGGTTTGATTTGTCGCACCTAATTCACCAAATTTTACTCTGAATGACTTTGTGACTTGGTTGTCTCTAAAAAGAGATGCACCCATTCAAGACAAGCTGTCCCTCTCCTCGATGGCACTTCACTCACTTCTACATTTATTCGCTCGTTCTGCAGGGATTTCGTGCGCGCTTACTCTGTACCAGGCTCTTTCCTGGGGCTGCTGATACCTACGTGAACCGGATGCCGTTTGCGGAGCTGAGGTCCGAAGGAGAATTACCGAGCTGCAGGGTCAGAGGCTCCTCAGAGACGTACCTGAGGCGGAGGACATTAAGATCCCTGGGAATCTATATTCTGTAAAACACAGCTTACAGCCGTACTGTCCAAGAAAGATAGAAAGCAAGTCACATATGTCATCTCAAGTTTTCCAGTAGCCACATTATAAAACTGAGAAGAAACAAGTGAAGTTAGTTTTAATAACATATTTTATTTAACCTAACGTGTTAAAATATAACCTCAACACCGAATCAGTATAACGATTCCTAATATGAAATTTTACATTCTTTTTTTCAATAGTAAGTCTTTGGAACCACTTTATACTTAAACAGCGTATCTCAGCTAGGACTAGCTCCATTTCAAGTGCTCAGTGGCCCTACGTGGCCAGTGATTGCCATGGTGGACGGCCCAGGGTGGCATCTTCTGGCAAAGCCCCTTCCCTGCGAGGTCCTCGAGAACCCCCTGCCCTGCACATCGCCTCTGTCCTCTGCTCTGTTCTCCTGAGCGGCTCCGTCATCCCTCTCTAGTCTTTCCAGAAGGTGGCACTGTGATCTTGCAGGAAATGGTGGTGTTGGCAGTGGTGGGTTGAATGGAGCGAGAAGTTCCTCTTCTAGAAGTAGCTCTTCGTAGCTGCGATGGAGGATGTGTGTGTGTACGTGTGTGTACGTTTGTGTAAATTAGCATCAGTATCTTAGTTATTCTGGCGGAAATTAATATTACATAATAATACATGATTACTACCATCAAGCTAACTAACATCTCACTTCTCACATAGTTATAATTTCTTTTTTGTGTGTGTGAGGAGAGCACCTGGAGTCAACTCTCTCGGCATATGTGCAGTAGTTAATATAGTATTGTTAGCTGTAGTCGTCATGTTGTATGTTAGCTCTGTAGACTTATTTGTCTTATGTAGCTGCAACTTTCTACCATTTTGCCCAAACTTCCTATTTCCCCCACCTTCCTGCTCCCGTAACCACACTTCTACTCTCTGCTTCCATGGGTTAAACTTTTTTTTTTTTTTTTAGATTCCATATATAAGTGGGATAATACCCTATTTATCTTCCTCTCTCTAGCTCCTTTCACTCAGCAAAATGTCTTCCAGATTCATCCATGTTGTTACAATTGTGAGGATTTCCTTCTTTCTCACGACTGAATAATCTTCCATCACACGTACTTACCACATCTTCTTTTTCCATTCATCATCCACTGAAGGATGCTTGGGTTGTTTCCAGGTCTTGCCTGTTGTGAATGAAGCTACGATGAACACGGGAGTGTAGATGTCTCTTCAACATACTGACTTCATTTCCTTTGGGTGAATACCCAGAAGTAGGATTGCTGGGTCCTATGGTATTTCTATTTTTAATTTTTTGAGGAAACTCCATACTGTTTTCCATAATGTCCATATCAATTTACATTTTCACCAACAGTGTACAAGGGTTCGCTTTTCTCCACATCCTCACCAACACTTATCTTTTGTCTTTTTGATGACAGCCATTGTAACAGGTATGAGGTGATGTCTCACTGTGGTTTTGATTTGCATTTCCCTGATGATTAGTGATGTAGAGCATCCTTTCACATACCGGTCTTCTTTTTGAGAAATGTTCATTCAGGTTCTTTGCCCATTCTTAAATTGGGTGATGTGTTTTCTCGGTATTGAGTGATTGATTCAGTACTATAGGTGATCTGGGGTGTGGCCCAGGATTCTGCATTTCGCATAAGCTAAGCTAAGGCGGTGGTCACCACGCTTTAAGTAGCAAAGTTTGTAAGAAGCTTTGATATGCACCATTCTTCTTGGTACTCATGACAAATCTTGTGGTTTTTGTCTATCGCTAAAGACCACACTGTTTGATAGTTGGTCTGTATTTGTTGCTCTCAGGTTCCTGTACTGTGTCCCTGAACTCTCCGACTTCCCTGTTCACTGTCTCCTAAAGCTACCTTCTCTGAGGCCCCCCCACAGTGTCCCTCAGCTGGTCTAGATCTTTCTAAATCTAGCTGGAGTTAGATTTTACCTGATTCCTCACTGGTTCTGACAGGTTGGGGACTTCTTCACTTCCATGATTCTGAAGTCCTTTCTATCTCTTATTTTTTTCCCCTCTGTTTTTACAGTTTTACCCAAGTTTGTTTGTTTGTTTCCTGGAAGATGCTGATTTTTCCTGAAATGTTTAGAACAGTTTGAGACTTAGAGAAAAATGGCAAAGACATGTAGAGAGTTCTCATATACCCCACACCTAGTCTCCCCTATTATTAACATCTTGCATTAATATGATGTATTTGTCGGAACAAATACACCAATACATTATTGTTAACTAAAGTCCATACTTTGTTCAGATTTCCTTAGTTTGTTTGTTTGTTTGTTTGTTTGTTTTTTATAGCCAAATGTCCCTTTCTGTTCCAGTGTCCCATATTATATTTGTCAGGTCTCCTTAGGATCCTCTCGGTTGTGACTGTTTCTCAGACTTTTCTTGCTTTTTGATGACCCTGGTGGTTTTGAGGACTCATCAGGTACGTTGGGGATTGTCCCTCCATTGGGATTTGTCAGATGTTTTTCTAATAATTAGGCTGGAATTATGGATTTGAGGGAGGACGCTCACAGGGGTGGAGTGATGTGTACTTCACTTCACATCAAGAGTGCATACCATGGCCATGACGTATCGCCGTTGATGTTGACCTTGGCCACCTGGCTGAGGGCATGTTTGTCAGGTTTTCTCCGCTGGCAAGTTGTTCATATTTTTCTTCTTTCCTTAGTATGTTCCTTGGAGGGGATGGGAGAACCATGTTCCACTTCCTTGATGGTGGAGCATCTACACAAAGTATACGGAATTCTTCTTCCTGGGAGATGTGCCTTTTCTCCCCTACTTATTTATTCAATTGTTTACTTAGGTCAGAATGGACTCGTGGATATTGAAAGCTTTTTTTTTTTTTTTCCTCCAAACGACCCAATGTTAGCCATTGGGAGTTCTTTCAGCTGGCTCCTGAGTCCTTTGACATAATCCATCATTGTGGGTTTTGTTTTCTTAAAGCATTTCCTTATTTTCCGGCACTATTAGATGCCTGGGGCTCATCTTGTACATTTCCTTCCCCAGTCTCAGAATCAGCCATTTCTCCCAGGAGCCCTGGTTCCTTTTAGGAAGGAATGGGAATAGAAACCAAGGCCTGGTGTGCTCTAGTCTCTTATTTTTCAGCCACTTTTCCTTCTCTTTTCTGTTAGGTCTCCTTTCCCCTGCCCATCAACCACAGAGGTTTCCTAAGAATTAATTATACATTCAAGCCAATAACAGAGTCCTGACTCTGCACAAGAACTTCATGGGAGATCAAAAATGTTAATGTACAGTCATGGAGTTTATGGTCAAGTGTGGGAGCTAGATGGACATAGAGACATATAGCCAATTTCTGAGGAACCCCTAAGGAACTAGTTCCTAATTCGGACTATGGGACCTGGGAAGTCTCTGAGCTCAGGGTTGAAGGAAGGGTCTACATTCTCTATAATCTATTTGCAGACTCTTATCAAATCTACCTTGACTGGGGCTCCAAAGAGTGGTCCTTGTTTGGATAGAGAGCGATTGCTGATGCCAACCTTCCTCCTTCTCCATCAATGCTTCTCCCCCTTCCCTTTTTGGGGGGTGGGGAAAGTTATTTTTTTTTTCTTTATTGCCAGGTTTCAAAGAAGGAAGAATATGTTGGTCCACTGTTACACACTCATTCTCTTTAAAACCCATCCAGATGTTTTTTTTTTAATTTTTTTTAACGTTTTATTTATTTTTGAGACAGAGACAGAGCATGAACGGGGGAGGGGCAGAGAGAGAGGGAGACACAGAATTGGAAGCAGGCTCCAGGCTCTGAGCCATCAGCCCAGAGCCCGACGCGGGGCTCAAACTTGAGGACCGCGAGATCATGACCTGAGCTGAAGTCGGACGCTCAACCGACTGAGCCACCCAGGCGCCCCTAAAACCCATCCAGATGTTTTAATAAACTCTGTCAGGAGTAGGGGATGGGGGGTGGGCGGTGCCCATGGTTGTTTCCCTAAGCCCGCGGACCCTCCTCTCCCCCTGAAAATATCTGTGGCGTGGAGAACTTCAACAGTGTTGGTAACGTTTTATTTCTTAAGTTGGGGGCGCTTGCGCGACTGTTTATTTTTGCATTCCATGTTCTTTTTTGTGTGGCTTCAATATTTCAAAATTGCATTTGCAACACATTAATGAAGAAAATGAAAAAGACCTGTGTGTGGTGTTAGTCTAAGTGACCTACACCCTTGCTCCTGGAGCAAAGACTGACCTGCCAGAGACACCTGCCGTTCCCAGCCGGGAGCCGGGTAAAGGGCATCTGGTTCCGGCCAGATGGGTCTGCTGGAGCCTGTCTGACCAGGTGTTGCTTGGTGTCGATGTGACTCAGTGCCTAGGTGGTGCGGCAGATAGAAAACTGCCCCTTCCCCCATTCTCCTCGCCCCTCACACCCCTGGGGCCCGCCTCCGACTCCCAGAGAGCCTTAGAGCAGTGACACAGAGACAAGCCGTTCCCTCAGCAGGGACTTGCTGCTGGAGCTCTTCTCCAAGGGCCAGGCAGGACTTCAGGTCTGGAGCATTACCCCCCCTCCCCGCCATCCCATCTTGTGGTAGCATGTTTGCCTCAGCAAAAATGGACTCACACTTCCTTATCTCCCGTCTGAAGCCGTCTGCGAACAAAAACCGGAAAAAGACAGCTCTAGGTCTGGCAGCAGCCAAAAAAGCCCAGCGGTCCCGCCAGCAGCCAAGACAGGTGGAGGACAGACTAAGCCGCGGGTCAGCACTGGGGCCAGGGGTGGGATGTTTGCCTGAGTCTCTGGGAGAAAGAGTGAGAATGATGCCAGCAGCTGGGGTGCGCAGCCTGGTAACCGTGAAGTTCTACTTGCAAGGCGAGGCTGTGCAGCCTTCGTGCTCGGGACAGTGTTCCTGGTGGGGTTGGCGGCTCCTGACCAGGAGACGTTAAAGATGCCTGCATGATCCCTCCTCTTGAATTTGCTCGACCAATAAGATGTGGCAGGAGTGAGATGCTGGGATTTCTGAGCCCAAGCCCTTTGAAGCCTTGCAGCTCCCATGTAGTTCGTTTGGAACATTCTATCTGGGAGGCTTGTTCTGCTATGTAAGGAGTCTTACTATGTTGAGACAGCCATGCTGGAGAGGCCACGAGTAGGCCCTTTGGTCACCAGTCCCAGCCAAGCCAAGCCTTCCAGCTGCACCTACTAAGGCTTAAGACCTGAACATGAAGAATCATTTGACTCCCACATCAGCCTCTTCTCCAGCTGAATACCGCAGAATAACCCCCACCGATGCCACATAGGGCAGAAGAATCGCCTAGTTGAGCCCGAAGCAAATTTCTAGTCTCCAACGCTGTGAGACATAATAAAAATGATCGATGTTTTATGCTTCCAGCTTTCGGGTTGTTACACAGCAACAGGGAACCGAGACAGCCAAGGGTGCCCCCATCTAGGCCACCTCTCTGATGATCAGCTTCCAAATCCTGCATCAATATAAGAGACAGGGGTCATGGTTCATTCTCAGAATGACATGGCCGAGACTAAAGGTCCTGAGCATCTCTTCGAAAAATGGTATCCTGGAGGCTCTCTGCTTGGGCTAGCCATATGATACCCCTAGTGCTGAAGTGTCGAAGTAGGTTGGAAAACTGGCCTGGAAGGGGAAGAAAAGGGGACCATGCAGTATGGGAAGCCTAGAGCCGGTGTCTGGCCCAGGGGTTCAAGCAGCCCCCGGCTGGTGCCCTCTCCCTGGCTCTGCCTCCTGCTGTTGCGCTCGGCTCCCTTTAAAGAGCACCACTAGGAGCCTGGTGATCTCACACCAACAGTGCAGGTGCAGGCCTAGCCCGTAAACCACAACAACCGGGGTCTGTGCGGCCACAATGCACAGGGCAGAGCCTCCAGAGGGGCATAAAGGGTGATTATTTGTTTAGCATCATGAGCAAGAATCCCAGACTGGTCCGAAGCAAAGCAGAAACTTTTGTATTAAGGAGATTAAACCTTAAACTCAGCTGAGCGGGCTCTGCTGTGTGGAGTGGCTTTGTTGTGCCCGGCATTGTGTGTGATTCTATGCAAATCACCGGAGGCCTCACTGGGGTCCTGACCACAGAGGCTTAGCTGCCCTCCCAGGGCAGGAGCGGGTGGGAGAGGGGGCGATCACACGCGCTGACCAGACAGCACCCAGCCAGCACTGCAGGCAGGGGAAGCCCATTCTCCCTCAAGTTCAGCAACTTGGGGTTTCGAACAAGTGTTTGCTATGCCATTCAGAGGTTTCTGATGGTTGGGTAGACATGTAGGAACAGAAGTGCTACTAGGAACGTATGCTAGAAATTCAGGGCAATGTCCAGTGAGAATATGGTATTTTTTTTTTTTTTTTTGAGAGACAGAGACAGACAGAGAGTGAGTGGAGGAGGGGCAGAGAGAGAGGGAGACACAGAATCCAAAGCAGACTCCAGGCTCTGAGCTGTCAGCACAGAGCCTGACTTGGGGCTCGAACTCATGAGCCATGAGATCATGACCTGAGCAGGAGTCGAATGCTCAACCAACTGAGCCAGCCAGGTGCACCTTGGATGAGGGATGTCCTTATATCCAGGGTCCCTCTGACCATAATACCTGGATATTTTCTCTTTTGAAACTCAGAGTAATATATCTATCTATCTATCTATCTATCCATATGATTGCCAAGAAGATGGGGACATATTTTGGGTTTCTTTTCCTCTTTCTTTCTTTCTTTCTTTCTTTCTTTCTTTCCTTTCTTCTTTCTATCGTTGTGTTCCTGTGTCAACCACTAGCCAGGATCCCTAGTGGTCAGTTGGAAGAACTTGGGATTATCCTGGATTCATTGATCCAGAAAATGTTTCACGTTTGCTCTGTGCCAGTTACAAGGCTGGGTGCTGGGGTTGGGGAGAGGGTAGTGGTTGGTGAGAACAGAGATGAGTAAGATAGCTGTGTTGTTCAGGAGTTTACAGATAAGATGTGTACCCAGATAACTAAAATACCTGCGGGAATTTGGAAAGTGCTGGAAAAAAAAATGGCTCAATTAGGAAAGACTCAGGGAGGGATTCCACGAGCCAGCCCTTGAAGGTCTGGAGGCCAGGCAGGCAAGGGGCGGGGGCTGTGCGGGCCAAGGGATCCATGTAGGGAAGCATAGGGCACAGCGTGGCGATGTGCACGGGGTCACATTGTGTCCCTAGGAACTGGCCAAACCAGCTTCTGCATACTGGGCCCAAGTTCCTTTTTGTGTTAAAATTTGGCCTGCACAAATTGGAGTCAGCAGTCTAACCCACAGACAGATCTAGGGAGTCTGGGACCCTGGGCCAGCATCTGTGGAACTGCAGAACCACCAGGGGGTGGCCCCAGAGGCTTCTGAGCCCTACCTGCTGATGGCTCTGTGGGTACAGCAGCACCCCCTCAACTTTTTTCCTGAGCAAAGTCTTCAGCTTCTTCTGGGTCCGTGAGAGCACAGTCAGCTTGGAGTCTCCAAGGGTCTATTCCAGGTGGGCATACAATGCTGCCCAGCAGAGGCCGGGGGTGACAGTCATCAGTACCCTCCTCCTGAGAGGCTGTGGGCCTGGCTGGGGTCCTGCAGGTCTGAGCTGAGCATGAGGATATAGCGAGGTAAGCTCTTGGCTTATCGTGCAAGATGCATTGTTGATAGAGGTCACCCAGGAACATGACTGAGGCTGAAAAGCAAACCCCGGAAGCCTGGGTGGTCAAGCCGTCAATCGAGAAATTGAATAGCATGGTAGAAGCAGGTAGGAGACCACAGGATGAAAGCTGGGGCACCTAGCCCGCTTTTCTTGTCTTTCTTTTTTTAAATGTTTGTTTTAGAGAGACAGACAGCAGGGGAGGGGGAGAGAGAGAGGGGAGACAGAGGATCTGAAGTGGGCTCTGTGCTCACAGCAGAGAGCCCGATGCAGGACCTGAAGTCATTAACCATGATATCATGACCTGGGCCGAAGTCGGATGCTTCATTGACTGAGCCACCCAGGTGCCCCCTAGCCTGCTTTTCTGAATTGCTGAGTGGGGATAGGGGTGCAAGGCATGGCCGCAGGCACACGCCATTGGAGCTGTAATCTCGTTATGGGCAGCGAGGACATTCAGAGGCTTGCCGGCCTCTCTCTACGGTATTTCTGGAGCGACAGGAAACAGTCCTCAGTGGAGCAAAGCTCTTGGGGCCAGATGGGAGCACTGAGGTTTGGGAATGAGAAATATTAGCTTTGGAAAGAGAGATGCCCAACCCTTTCCAGCACCCTCCACTCCAGTCCCATCCGAGCACCGGCCTCTCGGGGGACCTCTCAGGAGCAGTCAGAAGCTGAGAGTCACTGGGCCCTTCTGCTGAGAGGAGATCTGAGCTCCGGAGGATGAGAATTATCTTCTACCTTCCACAAAGTACAGTCCTCTCCTTTTGTTGGAGGTTTCTGAGAGCATGGGGTTCTTGGGTTCCGAGGGATTGTAAAGGATGTGAGACCCCTGTCCCTTTGCCCCCCCACCAAAAAGAACCAAACTCAAACCAAATTGCTCTTTGGAACTGTGCGTCCTCTGCCCCATCAGAGGAGCAGATGTTTCTGCGAGGGTGGGGGAACTACTGGGGGGCTCCAGGCAGGAGCCAGGCAGGAAGCCAGGCAGGAAGAGCCCCCAGATGAAGGAGGAGTTGAAAAGAATTTTGTAAAGATATTGTCTGGACTTGGGTTGGATAAAAGACAGCGGCAGACGGGGCTGTTCACCTGCTAGGCTTTTGTTCTGCTCTGCTGGGACTGCTGTCCACACAGCCCTTGGGGTGGGGTGACGGTGGGGAGGGCGCGCTGTCTGCCATCTGCGGGAGAAATACAACAAACACCCACATTCGCGCCAACGGAAACGCTCCAGAAAACAAACAGCGCGAGGAGGGCGCCCGCCTGGAGGGTGGCAGGGAGGGCGGGCGGGAGAGGCGAGAGGGCACCTGCGGGGGGCGGGCCGGGGACTCTGCCCAGCGGTGCAGGCAGCAGGCAGCCAGGTGAGAGCCTCTCTCCTTCATTCAGGGTTCGAAGAGCGGTGTTGCAAAGCTAGAGTTAGATATAACCTGCCCCGGTGGAGGTGGGGCGGGGGGAGGGGGGCTGGAGGTTCGCAGCAGGAGATGCAGAATTAAGTACCTGGGGGTTCATGGCCCGACTTTGCCGCTCTGCTGAATGGATACGTCTCCGAGCCTTTTGCTTTCCTACCTGTAAAATGGGGAGATGATAAAAATACCTAACTTAGCAAGTTGCTGGGAGAATGGGCATCATATCTGTGAAAAGCAACTTTATAAAGTACTGAATATGCAGGAATATGGATTGTTATTCATATGTTACCTCTTTGGCTGACCATGTGCACCACAGGTGCTGGCTGCTGCCTCGTGACACACAGCACACATGCACATCGGTGGGGGAGACCTCTAGCCCGGGGCAGGTGGTATTTGGGATGTCCCTCTGCTCACGGGGAAGAAGCCGTGGACTGGCTGGGTTCGGGGACCTGGGTCAGTGAGGAAAGTGGGAAGTGAGCTGGGGGTGGGGTACAGAGTCACATCTGATGGCTTGGTGGCATTAAGCATTGGGCCCTGGCCTTGCCAGGGGTTGAGGCCGGACTACAGAGCTTCCCCAACATCCTCTCTATCCTGGGCATTGGTTGCCTCCCTTTCCCCGGCATCCACACCTCAGCACAGTGAGTGGCAGCTGAGGCCGGTGTCCACAAACCTGTTGGGACAGGGCGGGCAGCTTGTTTGTTCTTCCCAGGGCCAAGCCTGGTGGGCTGGACCCAGAAGTATTATGTTACTCAGCCAAAGAATTCCTTTCCTTGCCTGCCTCCATTATAAAGGGGAAATAAAACCCCAAGCTGTATACCCTTGTGGCCCCAAGCCAGGTCCTCAAGTGTCATTTCTGGGGAGCTGCCCTCCCCAGGGCAGGGTGCAGCCTCCAGGGAAATAAGAGCCCTTCTTCCCCATCCCACCGGTGGTGGTCCAGTCCCATCACCCTGTCCCGCCTACCCTCAAGGAGGCCCTGTGTTCTCCAACATGACCCTTGAATGTTTTTCTCATCCCAGGTCTGAGCTCTTGAGATGAGAGCAGAGTAGGGCTCGGCGCTTTCCTTATCCCAGTGAAGGCTGGGGCTGGGCTGCTGGGTTGATGGGTTTCTGTCCCGGCACCGGGTGGTGCTGGTGCTGGTACGTTCCAGCAAAGAGAACAACCAAAGAGGTCTTTCGCCATTGTCTGTGTCCTGGTGTCCCCGTCTGTGCTTTGAGGACCTGAGATGGGTTTTGGATCCTCCAAGGCTTGTGCTGCTATCGTCCAGAGCTCTGGTCAGAACCAGACAGTCCTGGGCAAATGTGCACCAGTCTTTCTGAGTTGCATCTCCCTGGAGAGTCCCAGGAGCAGGTGAGGTCTGAACTGTACAGATCTGCCAGGTGAGGACCTCTCCTTTTGCAGCCAGAGCTGGAACGCCTGATGGAATGCTTTCCAGGGAATTCTCCCCGGAATGAGAGGCAGGGAGGGCAACAGGTGAGGGGGGTTGGATACAGATAGTGTGCAGGGCTTGGGCTCGGAGGGCCTCGGAGTTTCCCTGCCTCCTCGTGCCGCCTGATTGCACGGTCCTTTTTGATCTGGAGGAAGAGGGATCTAGGAAGCTTGGATTTGAGTGTGCCAATGCTACTTTTCACCACAGACGAACCGTTTCATGTCCTCATGCCTCAATTTCTTCGCTAGTAGAGTAAGAAACTCAGACTGGATGATCTTTAAAATCCCTTCTGTCTTTGATGTGCATTTTTATGACCATTTTATATCCTATGGCCCATTGCCAACAATAAATGCTGGTTTGTGAATGAATTCTAGGTATCATCTCCTTCCTGTCTCCCTTCCTGGGCAGAGTCTGCCTGGTTTGGCCCAGCTGCGATGACAGGGCTTCTAGCACTACTTCTGGGAGAGACAGGTGTATTACTTGAGAAGCAGAAGCAATCAGGTTCTATTTCTGAGGAATATGAAAGTTTACATTTGTTTCTATTTATTTATTTATTTATTTATTTATTTATTTATAAGTTTTTTAATGTTTATTTTTGAGAGAGAGAGAGCACGAGCAGCCGGGGGTGCAGAGAGAGAGAGAGGGAGACACAGAATCCAAAGCAGGCTCCAGGCTCTGAGCTTGTCAGCACAGAGCGCGACGTGGGGGCTCTAACTCACAAACCATGAGATCATGATCTGAGCCGAAGTCAGATACTCACCCGACTGAGTCTCCCAGTTTAGGTTTTTAAATAGCATGAAGCGATATATAATTAAATTTGGCTAAGACGTTCCCCTGCCCCCAGGGTGTTCATATCTCTTCTACCTGGTGGAACGAAACTTTACTTGACTTGCTAGTTTCTCTCATGTCTTTTATTTTCCTTACTCTTAAATATTGGATCGCAAGGTAGATTGCCATGTGTTTGTTTAGTATCCATAGCCCAGCTATGAGTGATTTGGGCAGGGAAGCCATGATTTACATTCTTTCATGCCACCACACAATGAAGCGTCTTACTCATAAGCATTCTCCAAGAGTGTCGGTGCCCCGAGAGCCAGGATTTACCTGTGTGATCACTGCCCTCTCCCTCACTCTGGGAACAGTGCCTGGCACCAGTCATACTCAATGAATATTTGTTGAACGAATAGAACCTCAGATGAATAGTGGGTACTCGTAAGCGCTTACTGGTTCGCCCTGAGCCATCCTTTGTCTCGCTGCATCCCTTTGACTAACTTGGTGGTACATTTTCCTTGGGACCTCTTTGACAGAGTCCCCTTGGCTCTAACTCTGGGTTCCTTTTTGCTCAGTTCTCTGGCTTTCTGTTCCGATCCCTCTATGTGTCCTCCATTAGGAATCCCAGGCATTCTTTGTGGCAGCATCTAGTACTTTTCATGCCGATGGCTATCAAGTATGTGTCCTCAGCTCTGAACTTGGCTGGAGCCAGGTTCTTACATCTCCAGCTGACGGTGGGCTGATGAACGGGATCATGGAGTATGAGTGCTGGAAGGAACCTTGGCAGCCATGCTCACCTAACTCCGCATGATTCTTCTCTACTCCTGTCACGAGGCAGCCCACTTCGTCGTCGTCCAGCCCTGGTGATTGTCCCCCATGCCACTTCTTTCCCTTCATCTGTCGTCTTGTCTAAATTGTTAGCTTCTGGACAGCAGGGGCCATATCTTATGCAAGTCAATTGACATTTGTTTATAAAAAGTGTATATTTGATAATATGAAAAGTTGGAATGTTTGAAGTTAGGTGAGAGGTGCTGTTCCCTAAATAGGTTTGGGGGGTCTCCCTTCTATTCTGGTTTTGGAATAAGAAAGGCCTGGGTTCAAATTCCAAGTCTACCATTTAGCATCTATGAACCTTTAGGAAAGTTCCTTCTCTGAGTCTTGATTTCTTCATCGATAAGGCAGTGATACTAGCAGTAACTACCTTGCAGGCTTGGAATGTGGACTCGTGAGATACTGTAAATTCAGGGTTCAGTGCAGGGACCGACAAGTATTGGGGGCCCCCCAAAATGGAAGTTGTTATTACCAGTTGGCTGACATTAACACTCAACCTGGGCTCTAGGTCAGCCTCTAAGCAATATGTATGTAGCTCTTGCCCCGTACTTCTCCAACCCCTCCTCACCTCTGACTACAATACTGAAACCCATAATCCTTTGTTCTCTGGGTGAAGGTACAAGGATGGTTTCCCCTTTCAGACAAGTCCATTAATTTCTGCTTCTGAATATGGAACCATGTCAGTGCTGACACAGACACTATGGAAACACAGAGAAGAAGGAAACTAATCTATACGTTTAGTTCGGGCACTGTGCGGAGCTACGTCACAGTGCCTGCCCTCAAGATGCTTGTAGTCTGGTAGGAAGGAAAGGCCAGGATGTGTGGAGTGAGTAGGAGACGATGTTGGCTTCTTATGACGAAAGGCTGCATTGGGATGGGCACACCCAGTTGAGCGGCCCATTAATAGGGTGGTTAAGAGATTAGGTTCTGGAATCACAAAGACCGGACCTCTAATCTTGAGTCTGTCACTTTGGGCTTGTGGGACGTGGAGTCAGTTACTTGACTTCTCTGGACCTCAGTTTCCTCATCTGGGTTCTCTGGTGAGGATTAAGTGAGGGCATGCACTGAGGAGTGCTCAGCATAGCCCAGCATCGCTCCCTAAGTGCTACTGTTGTTAGTAGGTGCTTTCTGCTTTGGGAGAAAAGAGCTCACCCACGCCTCTGCTAATCAGAAGGGGTGAGGCTCAGATAATTAGAGGGAGGGGAGAATGCTCCGTAGTTGGAAAACAAACAACAAATGACAAAAACTCACAGAACAACAACGGCATAGAGCCAGGAAAGACTCAGGAATGTCTAAGGGCAGTGGGATGTACATCAGGATCGGAACAGAGGAGAGTGATGTGTATGACACAGTAAGCGGGACCAGCCAAAGGACAGTTGGAGTTGGACAGTTGCTTCCTTGTACCCTCCATTATGCCTCTCACGGCACCCGGTTCAGCAAATGCTTATTATTTGCTACTGAAATTCTTGGTCTAAGTAGGTGGGCGTGTGTCTCTTCTGGCTAATGCACTTCATAGGCTGATTACCTTCTTGAGTGCTTCCATTCCATTTCCTGGTTCAAAGCCCCATAAACGTCCCTTTTTCCTATTCCGGTCTTGGTCAGCAAATTCCAAGGAAACGTATCTGTACTATTTATCATCGAGAAGCTATGAAGCACCTTTCTTCCCAGTCTTTACCCTCCAGACAAGAGCGTCTGCCTCGTTTTGGAGTCACAGAGCTGGACTTCACGGGCTACTGCGTGGCCCAGAGCAAGTTACTCAACCTCCCGTGCTCTATTTCCTCACGTGTGAACTTGGAGTAATGTGCCTCTTAGCAGCCAGTTCCCCTTCTGGTACCTGCTCTGCAATGCTGGCCGGACTGTAAGCAGGTCTCGCTCCTGAGAGCACGATGTTAGACGTCGTCAATAGAGGGTGCTACCTCAGAAGTATGATCTCGTGAGTGATGGCTTGAAGGGTCCCGGGTTTCTTTTTGGGTGATAAAAATGTTCCGGATTAAACAGCGAGATGTGGATGCACTGGCAGTCACATAATCGCACACTTGAACGTGGTTAAAATGGCGGGTTTTATGTTGTGTGACTTTTACCTCAATAAAAATAAGTAGGTCTCTGTGAAGACAGGACAAATCTGTGTTAGGAAGGGTTGAGAACAGTCCTTGGAACGTGGTGACTGGTCTGGTCCAGTGACTGTAGTTTTGCTTAGTTGTTTAGCGGTCTGTCGCCGGACCTACTCTTCCTTAGACCCTGGCACCTTCTTCTTGGGTGTCAGAGTCTAGCCACCTCGGAGCTGTCCGTGTCTCGGGGTGGCTCTCTCTCACTGGCTTCTCAGGCAGTGGAGTGAAGGCCTGCACTCCCGCTTCTCCCGAATCTCTCCAGACAGCTGATGGCGGGGGGGGGGGGGGGGGGGTGGCTAGAAGTAGCCGAAGAGGCCGCAACCGCTGCATAGCTGAGAGGAGTCAATAAAAGGAGGTAACGTTAGACTTTGTGTCCCAGGGCTCTGGGCCCCTGAACCGAAGGTTAATTTTGCCCGACTATTCTCCCCAGGTCTCCTCTCTGGTCTGTTGCCCTCCGTGTGGTGACTGTGGAGCCCAAGCGTGCAGTCCCCAGCTCCTTCTGGGGAGAGGAGCTGGACCTCCGGTCGGAGGCTCTGGAACATTCTGTAGGTTGGCAGAGGCGGTGTAGGCTCACGGGACAGGGATGCAAGGGAAGGCTTCAGGAACCACATGGTGGGGTTTGAAGAAATCCTGAGGGCTGGTTTGGGGGAGATCTTCCTTTAGAGTAATCACTGATGATGATGATGAGAGACCGGAGAAAGGTGAGGAGGTGTACACGAAGAACTCCATTTCTTCAATTTCCTCCTCTTCCATCTGGGTAACGGTCCCCACCATACCACCGAGCCCGGAAGACTGGTGTTTCCGTTGCATACAGTGTCGTTCCTCCCAGACCCAGGGTTTTTGGGACAACCTAAGTCAGACGTTTTCTGTCCTGATATCCCCATCTTACCCATGCGTGTGCCTGGTCACCTGTCCTGCCAAACCCCTCCCACTACGGCTCCATCTTCAGAGGGTGCTGCTTGCCAGGGGACCGTCACAGAGCAGGTGGGGAGCACACGACAGATGGGGGCTGCCTCCCTGCAGGGCTCGAGTGTCCTCTAATGCTGGGGGCGGGGGACACCAAAAGCACGTGCCTCCTGATCGGCAACTCTGTCACTCTGTTGCCATTTTCCATTGAGCTGACTCAGGAAGGCTCAGGAAAGCAGGCTCAGCGGCCGGCCTTCGGGGCTCACATGTCTGACCCCTATCCCCATGGGGTAGCCACAGTCGCTGGGTGGCACTGGTTTCAGGGTCCCTGAGCTGTCAGGGTCTCTCTCGGAGGACTCCCCTCAGACACGGTTACCAAACATGTTTTTCGTGTTTATTAACCTGCTCCTCTTCTCACGTTTCCCTGGGCACAGCTGCATTTCTTATCTGATGGGCTTCCTGCCAGCCCCTCGAAGCCTGACAGTTACAAAGGGCGGGTGGATTAGCTGCAAAAGAATATTTATTAGAAAAAAAATCCCTTTTATTCTTCTGTCCTTTTTGTGGAATTAGCCATATATTGCCTGGATGAGATAAGGGCATCCCTTTTGTGAGCGAGGAGCAGAGGTCCGACATCTGGGTTACTGGCAATGCCAAGGTGAGTGATGATTATTCTCCTTGCCTGCTGTGGACCCTTTCTCTCTCTCGACCTCTCTTGGAGGCTCCTGCTCAATTTCACAGCTCAGAGAGGTCTGTGGTGTGGCTGGATTTCTCCAGAAAGAGGATAATCTTTTTGTGAATGGATCTCATGTTTCTTCTAAACTCCAGGGCTGGAGACCAGTAGGGAACCGATCATTTGGTAATGATCTTTCAACTTAGTAGCTCCACTTGCTGGGGTTTGTTTAATGGGGTTATAGAGAAAAGAGATGTTCCAATGGAAAATGGAAGCAGCAGTGGCTTTCCTTATGCATTCATGGAGAAACTCTGCCACTGAGGGAATTCTTGGTTCCCAAGTAAATCAACTCCTTTGTGGGAAGTTGGCTTTCCTTCTGTCTTTGAGACTTTGGTGGTGGGATTGCGAACTGAAGATGCTTGCATCTGGCTGCTTCAAGCCCGAGGAATGTCCCGATCATGGCACTCAGAGTCCCTGTGAGGTCCCAGAGGACATGTTCTGTGAGGGCACATGCACTTTGTGTAAACTCTGAGAAGATGTCAACTTTCCCGCCCCAACCTGGGAGCCGCTGTGCCAGACCTGCCTGGGCCTGCCTGCCTCTGATGTACTGTGATACAGGGGAGGTAGGTGAGGAGGCCTGGGTGCCGGCCAAGAGAGCGACTTCTGATCTGGTCCTTCCGGTGGACCAGTGGTGGTCCAGTGGTGGTCATCATCTGGTATTCAGCCCAACCTGGGCTCTTGGGGTCATGGGAAAACCAATGAATCAGGATCTCTAGACCAGGAGCTAGGGTCTCTGAGAATGGAGGGAGAACCATTATCAAAGAAGAAAGTAAGATAAAGTATTAGAGCCACTGGGGACATTGAAGATGGAGACCCTTGTTTGCCCATCACCACTAGAATTCAAATTCCCTTTGATATCCCCACCATATATGTCACACATATTTCTGGTATATTCTGTATTGTGTGGTCTCCTGGAGGAGAGGCTATGGCTTTTAGAAGAGAGTCTTTCCAAAGAGCTTTGGTGGCATGAACAGAGAACAAGGGGTGCTAGGGTCTTGGAGAGATGTAACTGCTCATATCTGGCCCTCTTTTGCTATTTTTTCATTTACTTTTCCTTCCCACTGACCCCTCCTTCCTGGCTTCCTGGCTTCTCTCATCTCTCTTTGCATGGAACACCCCTCGCCTCATAGGTGGGCAACACTGGGCGTAACTCAGAGTAACTCATCCTTTCTTTCCCATCCCAACACTCTTCTCTTGACCCCCTGGTCTTGGATGATGGCACCAACATTCTCTAAGTCACCCAGGATGCACAGCCCCGGTGAGTTTGCTACTTTTCTTGCCCCGCTTTCTATATCCAGTCGGTTTCCAAACTGAGTATAGTCTACCTGGGTGGTATTGCTTCCACTCATGCCTTTATTTCCCTTCTTACTTGTTGCCCTGGTTTCGATCATTATTTCTCATCTAAGTTAATGCACTAGCTACCCAGTTGGACTTCCAATGTTTTCCTCTTTCTTCTTAAATTTGCTTTGTACTCCGGGGCTAGATTGCTCTTCCCAAAGGCTCTTATCATGAACTTGCAATATTATACACTGTCACTAGCTCCCCAGTGCCAACCTGAAAATCCTGGAACTATTTAAGAAGGGTGACACTGGGGGTTCTCTAGTCTTCATTTTTGGCCTTATTCTTGTGTGTGGGGGCACTTTAAGCCCTGCGAGGGCAGGGACCTTGTGTGTTTTGTCTACTGGTGTATCCCTGTACTCTGCACAGAGCCTACAAATAGCACATAGGCCCTGGCATGCAGCAAGGCCTCAACGATGCTTGTAAACTACTTCCCTACACCCAAAATACTGCTGCCTACCAGGAACCCTCACTGCTCCCAAAGAACAGCCTTCCTTCCCCATCCCCCCCTTCACCATTGCACATACTCTCCCTGGAATGAAGGTGACACCATTTCTGTTTATTCTACTCCTACCCACTTCCCAAGGCCCAGGCCAAATCTCACCTCCTTCAGGAAGCCCTCTATGATTCCTCAGAGAGACGCCATGGCAGTTCTTACTCTCCTGGGGCACTTGGCATTGTTGGCCTTTATTTGAAGACTTCTCATGTCTTTCTTTACTAAGGTTTGAGTTACTTGAGGGCAGGGATCGTTTTTTATTCATCTTTTGAAGCACCTAATACAGTGTCTTCTCCTGGATGTGCTGAGTCAAATGTATTGAATTAATAAATGAATATCCATATCTTATCTGCAAGCCTGTTTGATTTGTAACCACATGGACATACAGCTTTAATGACGAGGAATGACTTGGAGGCCAATTAGCATCCATTTATGCTACTGCTGCTGGGGGTTAATTAACTCTAATACATGTGCACAAATTAGCATTTGTTGTTTTACAGCAGAAATCACATCAAGGTGAATCCCATGCCAAGCTCTGAAGCAGAGGGTTGTAGACACCTGAGCTGTGGACAGCAGACGCCCTGAAGTTTAACCCATGAGGACCGCCCGCCATTTCCTCAGCTGACTGCTTTCTCGGATCCTTTCAAAGAGGCATTTCCTAGTGATGGTCAGACAGCAGAAACCCGTCCCATCCATGAGCCTGTGCGAATTCCCTTTGCCTGTTTTGTGAAGATCTGGGGAGGGTTGCTATGGTGAACTTAGTGCTTGGGGAGGGAAAGGAGCCCCTGCTTGAGAACGTTCCTGGTCCCCAGTGTCCCTCCCCCTCAGGAAAGTGACATAAGAGAGGAGGAGCTGAGCTTTTACCCCCGCGTGTCACCTCATCTCTCTACGCCTCAATTTCCTCATTGGATGGTGGCATCTGCTTTATGGGGAGGAGGGTGTTGCAGTGGCATTGCTGAGGATGAAGCGACATAATGAGTGTCATGGTACTTCGAGAACCATGTATTACGCTGTCACTCACTTCATCGACATCGACAGTCCCAAAAGTTGTCGGCTTCTGTTCAGCTGCCTGTGCTGTGAGAGATGAGTGGTGTCTAAGAATTCCTTTGGGAAGGGTTTGACCAGCTCTCTGGGGGGCAGACAGTGTGGGCACTTAATTGAGTCGCCTGGCACACACATGACTCTCTGAGGCTGGCACAGAGAGGACTCTGGAACACGTCCCGTCAGTCTGGCCCAGTGCTGGATTAGTGGCCTGTCCTGGGTGTCATTTCAAGTTCTGCTTCAAGTTCTGTGTTGTCTGCGGATCCTTGGCAGTGATACAAGGGCTCTGCTTCTCCAGATCTCCCAGATCAAGCCGCCTCACTTGGGAGTGGCAGGTGGAGGGGGAGCGGAAGATATTTCCAGATCCTGATTTCACAGCACAGTGACTAGACAGAGAGGCATCCCATAAAGCCTTCCCGGGCCCGGCACCGCGGCGAGCTGTCAGTAGGGGGAGCTCTATCACTGTGGTGCCTCCTCTTGCCGCAGCTGGGGTGAGGGTCTGCCTGGGGGTCTGAGGAGGGGCTCGAGGAGGCCAAGGGCGCTGTTTTCGGTAGACAGGTACTGAAAAGCAGCTAGGTCAAGAGTTGTGGGCTGCGAGAGCCCCAGCAGAAAAAGAAGTGGAAATCCACTGTGCCTGGTGCCCAGGGGCTAGAAGGGTGCTTGGGTTAAGCACACAAAGAAAACGCACAAATATCCCAACTTAGGGTGTCTTAACGAAGAAGGGCTGGAGGGTGTGGCTTCACTAAGACCGAAGCTGCTAGAATTGCCCTCCCTCCCCGTTCCCTCCCACAGGGCCGCCTGTGGGGACTGGCCACAAGGGGGCCCAACATGGTTCCGGGAGCTCCTGAGCATGCCCTCTGTGGGTGCCTGGGTCTCTCTGCTCACTGAGCAGCCCTCATGAAGCTGGCCTGGCCCTGGCTTATCAGCTGCACCCAAAGGCAGGAAGGTTCTAAATGAGGTTCCTAGCCTCAGACTGGGAAGAGGGGAAGATAAGGTAAGGGAGGCCTCCTTCCTTCCAGGGCCTGGGGTGGATTTGAGCACTTAGGGGGACAGATGTGTGCCTAGGACTCTCCAGGTGGTGGGGTTGAGCAGCAGGGACGTCCACCTCCCTCAGAGGGTCTGACGCTCAGATGGACTTGTCTTGCCCCTCTCGCAGGAGGCTACAGCCATTTCTCCATCTCTGTTCTGTGCTGAGACCCTGGGAAGCCCGAGGACGGGACATTAGGTTTGTCATCAGCCTTGCACGTGTGTGAGATGAGACTGTGTGGTATGCGTCTAGATGTTTGAGCAGGAGTGGGGCTGGGAACCATTTCTCATGGGCAAGTGGGGAGGATGCCCGGCTTAAGTGGGGCAGTGTGGCCTCATCCAGAACTGCTCTACCCTTAGTGGTAACTTGTGAGACACGTCTTTGTGATGGCATTAAGATCAAGGTTGAGGGGCTCTGAGAGGCTCAGTCAGTTAAGCGTCTGACTTCGGCTCAGGTCACGATCTCACGGTTCATGAGTGTGAGCCCCATGTCAGAGCCTGGAGCCTGCTTCAGATTCTGTCTCCCTGTTCCTCTACCCCTCCCCCCACTCATTCTCTCTCTCTCTCTCTCTCTCTCTCTCTCTCTCTCTCTCTCTCCTTAAAACATTAAAAATTAAATTAATTAATTAAAAAAAGATCGAGGTTGAGATTGGGGTGCCAGGGAGGACAGCTGGCTTAGAGGTAGGGGAGGATTTGCTGTACTTTTTTTTCTGAAGGTCTCTGGTACTGGAAGGATCTTCTCTGTATCCCTCCTCCTTGGGGTCAGAGACCAGATCTTCTGGCTTGGGGCAGTTTAGGGGGAATCCTTCCAGACGGAGGGATCAGATATTCCCTTTGGGTGAATGGAGAAGGGGCTGTCTTTCTGTTTGTGATGACATTTGCAGTGAACCACCAAGCTTCAGAGATGGAAAGAGGCTGATCCCAGCCGCTTCTGTGCCCTGTAGGTCCTGCGCCTTAGCTTTGCAAGCTGAGTGGCCTGGCTCCATTTGATGTGTGGCCTACATGGGAGCCCACAGGGACGTCCCGCCCTTCTGCCCACACAGGTGCAGACCTAAACTTGATCTTTGCAAATCAATCGGCTATCTCTGCTCACTAGAAGCACAGTAACCTCTTGAATTGTCCAGATTAGAGTTTTCAGATTATGAGGGACCCAACACAAGTTCAAGTCAACACAAGGTGAGAGGGGAGGCCTAAGGACTCTTTCCAATCTCAAGGCCTTTACATATACTGCACTTCTCCCCCACCCCCTACCCCCACTGGCATATTCTCCCCCATCCCTAACCCATCCTTTTATCTAGGCAATTCCCACCCATCCTTCAGAGCCCAGCCTAGGTGTGGCTTCCAAGGAAGCCTTCCCAGACTGCCCAGATCAGTCTCAAAGCTCTTGGTCTCATTTGCTACGATTATAAACATTTTGCATCGTGTGACTGATTATTTTCTTCTCCCTCTTGTAGAATGTAAGCTTCATAAGGAGAGCGCTGGGAGTTTCTCTTGTTTACCACCCATCGAGTCCCTGGCAGAAAGTAGATACTCAACAAATAAGAGCCGAATGAGAGAATAAATGGGGTCACCAGGTTGCCAGTGGAATCCCTCCCACCTTCCAGCGGCCAGACTGCTGTCTCAGACTGTATGGATACTGTTCTGTGTTCTTATCGACTGAAGGGGAGAACCACAGTTGGGCTGAAGTTCTCCGCGCAGCTCCTGGGACTTTTGAGTTCTTGTGAGGTGATCACTGGTCTCACTCCTCTTGTTTGATCTCCCCCGGACTCTCTGCTAAGTTAAGGTCCATTCCCTACCACGCCCACTGTCTTCTTTCTCGAGATTCTTAGCTTCTGGTCTTTGTGTGAAACACGTGGCTCTCTCCAAGTGAAGCCCAGAAAGCTACATGGCGGAGGGAAGGTTGTGGGCCGTTAGCTCCTGAGCTGCTGCTCCAGAGCCAGAGTCTCTTCGCATGGTCCACCTGCGCTCGATGCAGTTTCACGATGAGATCAAGGAGCAGGTCATCTGGACTGGTTGGGATGGTTTCAGAAGAAGCCCGAATACTTCCTGAAGCAGTCCACCTCTGCTTTTGCAAGTCCTCCGGAACTTCGTACCTTGAGAGCTGGCTCAGAGGCAGCCGAGGAGCCGGCCTGGAGACTCCCCTTTCTCTAGAGAGCGGGACCACAGCTTGCTGGCTGAGCGCACAGAACCTCAAGGCCGCTCTACCTGCGTGCCCTGCTCATGCTCCGCCCCCAGCCACTCCCTCGCCGGGCCTGTGCTGAATCAGCAGCATCCCCCTTGCTCTCTTGGCATGGTGCAGCCCGGCTAAGCCAAGTGTGGTTACAATGAGTCGGTTCATCTGGAAGCTCGCATCCTGTACCCTTTTCCAATGTGATGTTCCAGCCAACTGGCACCCAAGAGTAAAGAAAAACCCTGGGAACCGAGGCTGCTGAGGACTTACAGCCTTGCACAAGCCAAGGGCAAGGGCAACATTGAGGGGAAGGTCTCCCCGCTGCCAGGCCTTTCTCTCTACTCCATCTTGGTTCCTGTCTAGCAGCACATGGCCCTGGCTGGCAGTCAGCGATCCGCTGCTGGTACTTGTTGGTGGCTTGGCTGTCCTCCATCTAGCCAGGGCATTTGGACCTTTTTTCTAATTCCGCTTATGAGCTCGGGAAGCGAGCCAGTAGGTTCCCTTGGAAATTGCCTCTATTGATGTCATTTTCCATCCTAGTCCCCGGGGGAATCTGTTTCTCTATTTCCTCCACATTGACACTACTCTTGCCCTTGGCTCAAATACAGAAGCCTCAGGTAGCACCAAAGCCATGGGGAGGGGAAGGGATGGGGGGGCAGATGTAAGGGACGGAGGTCATGGGGCACTTGGGTGGCTCCGTTGGTTAAGTATCCGACTCTTGATTTCAGCTCAGGTTATGATCTTGCAGTTCCTGAGTTTGAGCCCCACATCAGGCTCTGCACGCACAGCACAGAGCCTGCCTTGGATCTTCTGTCTCCCTATCTCTGCCCCTCCCTGACTCGAACTCGTACTCTGTCTCTCAAGAACAAAAAAATGTTAAAAAAAAACCTTAAAGATGGAGGCGGTAAAATGTTTACATCTGGTCAAAGTGATAGATGAAGCTTTGAGCCCCCAGGGTTGTAAAGTCACCCAAGGAGGGAGGGAGTCACAGGCTTATTTCTTAGCCCCCGGACTGATTGGCTATGGCTTTTGTCAGGAACTCTCTGGCACATCCGTGAGCACCAGTGTTGACATTGGTTATGGGCTGAATCACACCCCACCCTCCGCCCACACATTCATATGAAATCTTAGCTATCGGTACCTCAGCATAGCTCTGTATTTGGAAATCGAGTCTTGGGGCGCCTGGGTGGCGCAGTCGGTTAAGCATCCGACTTCAGCCAGGTCACGATCTCGCGGTCCGTGAGTTCCAGCCCCGCGTCAGGCTCTGGGCTGATGGCTCGGAGCCTGTTTCCGATTCTGTGTCCCCCTCTCTCTCTACCCCTCCCCCACTCATGCTCTGTCTCTCTCTGTCTCAAAAATAAATAAACGCTGGAAATCGAGTCTTTTAAAAGGTAATTAAGGTACCAGTGAGGTCATATAGGTGAGCCCTAATCCAGTATGACCGGTGTCCTTATAAGTGGAGATGTGGACACAGACAGGCATGGAGAAAAGACCACATGAAGACAGAGGAGAAGGTGGTTGTTTGCAAGACAAGCAGAGCAACCCTGAGAAGATACCAATCTTATCGTCATTCCTGTTCTTAGACGCCTACCCCCAGTGTTGCGGGAAAATAAATTCCCATTGTTTAAACCATACGGTCTGTGGGACTTTGTTACGGCTGCCCTAGCCAACTAACACAGCCTTCTCCAGCAATAACAGAGAAGGTGTGCAGAAGGGCCAAGGGGTAGTAGATTAGATGATCCCATTTTGACCATTTTCTCTTGGGCTCTCGAGATTACTGATGGTATGGGACACCTGGGTGGCTCCACTGGTGAGACATCTGACCCTTGATTCCGGCTGAGGTCACGATCTCCTGGTTTGCGAGTTTGAGCCCTGTGTTGGGCTCTGTGCTGGCAGTGGGGAGCCTGGTTGGGATTCTCTCTCTCCCTCTCTGGCTCTCTTGAAATAAACAAACATTTAAAAAAATAAAAATAAAATAAAATTAAAAAAAAAAAGATTGCTGGTGTCCCTCTGTCTTCTCCAGTTCTGCCTTCTTCAGGCAGCCACTAACCTCATCTTGTTTAGGTGGTTAGCCAAGTAACTACCATCACTGATGGCCAATACACGAAGCGTGTCTCTTCGTCCATTGTTTCCCTTGTGACACAAACTGCAGGATCTCATTGTCACCCAGCATGGCAGGTCCTGTCCACTAGAAGCGCACATTCTATGGGGAAGGAAGTCACAAAGGCCATTTGACTGCAGCGGGGCAGGTGCCCTGAGGGTGGTCAGCAGAGGGATGTGGGACTACACAGTAAGACAACCTGAGTTGGCCTGGGGAGGTGACGGAAGGCTTCATGGAGGTGGCGGCTGAGCAGAAAGTCTGTTGCTCTAGGAAGGCAGAGACTTGGTCTTGCTCACTTTCCTTCACCCCTGGAACCGGCACAGTGCTTTGCGCATAGTAAGTACTCACCTACTTACTTGTCCCCTGGATGGATGACACTCTCAAAGTCCCTTCCGGCTTTACGATTCTGTGATTCTGTGACCTCCCTGTCACAGATGCTAGAAGGTACTACTGGCAGACAAGTGAAGATGAACACGTACAGGGTTTTGTAGCATGCAGAGTCACTTATGAACGATTAGACTCGAAGTGGGCGAGGAGAGCGTAATGAACTCCCCTCCTTAGCATTTCTGGGAGAATCCTCAGGCATGACAACGGGAACCCGGCCAGGGCACCTGCCCCACGTGCATGATCAGAGGCGACGCCTCGCTCTCCACAAAGCCAAGGTTGGTCAAGCTCCTCACAGCTGTTTCCCGGAGAGAGGAAAGCCCCTAAGTTCCCAGGCAGTGTAAACTGACCGTGTGTTTATAAAATACGAGCCGCGGCCCACGGACATGAAAAGGCCTCAGATGCACGACGCGGCAGCTGGCGCAGCAGGGATTCGAGACGCCTGGGTGCGGGGAGGAGAGCGTGGGAGAGAGAGTGGTCGCTTGCCAAATCGGCGTGGCTCAGCTTTGGAGAACACCCAAACTGATCTAAAACCGAAGTTGAAAAAATAACAAACATACAAGGCTTTTGAAAACAAATTGGGCCCAGACATCTTTTAAGGCTGGCGGTTGACCCCTAGATGGACCACCCAGCACCCGCACGCGCCCTGTCCGAGGGTTTCAAGAGCTTAGGCTAAAACCCTTTCCGCCCGGCTTTGCAACAGGGAACTTAAAGAGCCTCCTTGGGAGAGGTCAGGACAGTGTGGAGGGCTGTCCCCCTCCCTGTGCAGACGGCGCGCTGCCTTCAGATGAGCTGTTTTGTTTCACGCCCGCCCGAGCTGAGCTCACCTGGGAGATGACCTTGTGACAAGAATACCGAGTCCAGATCAGCAAAGAGAGCACAGGAAGAGGAAGAGGAAGAGAGGCAGAGGCGGCCATGCGAAGCAGTGACTGGCAGAAAGCGAGTCAGAACGGCGGGTTAACATCATTTTTAACCCTTCAGGCAGAGTCAGTACAACTCCGACAATCAAGTTTGCCACCAAATTCTGTCCAAACCCTTGGGCTGCACCGGGCTTTGAGTCCCCTCCGGGTTAAGCTAACATACGGTAAACCTGGGCACTCCGGCCCCCTTCAAGAGCTCACGGGGACTAGGGAAATGCGGGGGCCCTGGCTTCCCTGAGAGCCTCCTCTGAGAGAGCTACTGCGGGCCCAGCGAGGCTACTCGTCTGGGGGGACACAATAATAATGATGATAAAAATAATAAGGATGACTGTTATTTATTGAGCATTTTATCTGCTCAGATAGATGTTGTGCTAGGCACAATGTCTCAGGTAGTCCTACCAAGGATCGTTATTGTTCCCTTTCTACGTTTGAGAAAAATGAGACCCAGAGAAGTCAAATGGCTTTCTCAAGGTCACCAAGTACATGGTGGGGCCAGAATACAAATCCGGGAGCTCTGACCCTAAAGCCTGTGCTCTTAATGGTCGTCCTGTCCTGCCATGGGGAAGTACCTTCTGTCCCTTCTGGGGGTTCCAGGCTGTACTTGGGGGGAGGTATGGATACTGAATTAGAGCCCAAGGCTTGCTCTGGATTTACTGCAAGGACCCCAAATTATTCCATGGCACTGGCATGGCTCATAGCTTCTCAAATCTGTTCTTCTGACCTGACCTCAGGAAGCTAGTATCCTCTGAGGCCTGGGGTATGTATGTATGGGGACCCCAAGTAAGGGGCACATATTATCTAGGATTAAATATAATGATATATCCAAGATGGGGCAAGAGAGAGAGAGAGAGAGAGAGACTCAGTTCTTTCCATCTAGGATCCAGGAAAAGAACTGATGAAAGCTATATAGACTCGATCTATACAACCCCATTCCCCCCACCAGGCTACACCATCAGCAATGCCCCAGCGATCCCTCCCCCACACCCTCCAGGCCCATCTCTTAACAGCTGGACATTCTAGGGTGCCCAGAATGAAGAGTATCCTGAAGCTTAATGGCAAAGGAGCTGCCACATTCCACTGTATTTTTAACCTTTGGGCCTCTGGCTCCTCTGTGTGTCCCCCACCCCTACCCCTTCCCCTACCCTCAGCCCCCTGGGACTGCTACAGCTGCCTCTTCCCCTCTGCAACCAGCCAGACTTCATCTTGGAGGCCAGATTTTCTTCCTTGTTTAATGTGGACGTGTCTCGGGAGTCTGTCGGGCTGGTCATTCAGAGAGGCCATTGCTAAGTCCTACGGGACCTTAAGCCATACTCGCCTCCTTTTCGAATACCTGCTATTTTGAACACCAGAGATCCAAAGGAATCCCAAACTCTCTCTCTCTCTGTCTCACCCCACCTCTTTCTTTTCTCCCACCTCCCTGTCTCCTCCTGCCCTCTGACCTCTGGGACCTAAGGCCAGAAGGACAGGATTCTTTTTAAAACAAAGAAGAGATGTCTAATTCTTTTCCCCTCTGTCCTTTCGAGCCCTCTCTGTGCAGTGCTATCTTTTATGCTCACTTTCCCTGATTTCTCAGTGAACTTCAGCATCCTAGTGACTGGTGTGACCAGCGGCCAGCTTATAAGTAAAGGGAGTCTGAAGAGGAGTGGAGGGAAGGCTTCTGTTCTCTCCGGCGGGCAAGACACACAGAGGGTCAGCAACCTGGCCACAGGAACCTGGCCACAGGGTTCTAGCGAGGGGGGCTAACTCCGCATTCTGCTCTGCAAGGCGGGGCTCTAGAGGCGTCAGCCTACGTAGGGCATCCTGCGACCGGCATCCCGTTTGGGAGCCAGCTGGCACACAGGGCTTGTGCACATCGCCCTTTCCGCTCTTCAGCTGTTTCTCCGAGGATACGTGACTTTCCCCTCTCCCGTCGCTCCAAGGCAGGCTGCTCCCTCTTCCCAGGCTCCTGGAAGACTTGCACACTTAGTTCTCCTTTAAGCACCCCCCGCTCCCCCCCCTCCCCCCTTAGGGCTGGGGAATGTGGCCTTCACCAGCAACCTCCAGTTGGAGTCTCCCTCTGAGGTGCTGAGCAGAGGGGAGAGGAGCTGCAGGCCCATGCAAATCACTTTTGCCCGGAGACCTTCCACCTTCCGAGAAGAAAGGGAAGCGCAGAGGCATTGATCTTGCTCTGTGTTTTTCTCTGCTGCTGCTTTCAAGTGACCCCGATCTCATTACAGATATTGAAATGGGGTGTGATTTGGGGGAGGCGGCTGAGAAATGGGAGCTTGGTTTCCGCGTTGCCTTTGAGGGTCGGTGGGAGAGAACCGCAAGCCTGTCCAGATCTTATCTCGTCAGGAAAGGGCAGGAAAACAACAGAGCAAACAGTCACTCACCCAACGTCTTCACACCAGACGCCCACGCCCACGTGTGGTGCCGCTGCCATTTCTCACAGAGGCAGAAGGGGAGGGCGAGGCAGGGCAGGGATTCCCTGAGCCCCGGTGGGGAAGCACGGCCGTGATCAGAACCAGTCACCTCCGCCCCAGGTGCCGTCTCCACCGACCGACCGGGGAGGGGCCGGGCTGCTTCCCTTCTCTGGAGCAGGCCCTCCATCACCAGGAGTGTGTCTGCCTCGTGCTCCGGGGCATCCAGTTAAATAGAAGACAGTCCTGCCCCACGGGGAACTTAATGAAACTCGAGCGGGGGCACCAAGTCCAGATCAAGGCGAGGTTAAATAATGTAGAGCACGTGCCCGCACATCACACCCAAGAGCAGTTACAGGTGGTAAGTGACTAATTGGCAAATGAAAGACACGTTTGCTCTCGGTTTGCTCCCACACTGACATTTCACTGAATGACAGGACAGGACAGCACAGCTCCGCGGCTCGGGGAGCTGGGGGAGGGCGGGGGTGGGGGGTCCCAGAGCAGGGCCGCAAGGCTTGGCCGGGGCCACCTCCGCACAGGCCCCGCTGTGATGTCAGAGGGACTAATAGTCTCAACTGGATTCAGAGCCCCCTGGGCCGTGCTCTCGGAAGGCTCTGGTTCTATCTTCCTGCCAGACACCGATCGTACCTGCTGGCATCTGCTCCCACTGCCAGAGCCTTCCTCCGCCGTTGGCGGCAGGCTTGGGGATGGACTCTGTCCTTCCGGCTTTCAGAAGGTGCCTGCGGCTGCCTCTGGGCTATTCTCCCGGCCATTCTTTTCCCAGGCTCTTTGTCAGGCTCCCCACTGGAGACCTTGTGCTGTGGAGGCAGTCCAACCCTGGTGCGAATCTCGGTCCCACCGTGACCTGTGGTGCACGTCACTTAACCCTCTCCGAAAGGATTCGTTGTCTCATCCAAAATGTGGCAATTCTCCACGCATGGGATTTTATGACGGTTGTAGCAATAATGCTTGTGAAAGCTCTAGCATATTGTGAGACTTCAAAAATAGTGACTGTTCTGCCGTTTCATACCTACAGTAAAACCTTGGATTGCAAGGAACTTGTTCTGTGAGTGTTCCACGAGATGAGCAAACATTTCTAATAAATTTTAACCTGATGGGGCGCCTGGGTGGCTCAGTCGGTCAAGAGTCTGACTTCAGGGCAGGTCGTGATCTTTCGTCTTGTGAGTTCAAGCCCTGTGTGGGGCTCTGTGCCGACAGCTTAGAGCCTGGGGCCTGCTTCAGATTCTGTCTCCCTCTCTCTGTCCCTCATCCCCTCATGCTCTCACTCTCTCTCTGTCAAAAATAAACATTAAAAAAATAAAGTTTAACTTGATAAATGAGCAATGTCTTGCGAAATGAGTAGTATGTGGAGTGCCTGGGTGGCTCAGTCGGTTAAGCACCTGCTTCAGCTCCGGTCATGATCTCACAGTTCCTGGGTTCGAGCCCTGCGTCGGGCTCTGTGCTGACAGCTTAGAGCCTGGGGCCTGCTTCCGATTCCGTGTCTCCCTCTCTCTCCGCTCCTCCCCTGCTCGTGCTCTCTCTGTCGCTCTCAAAAATAAATAAACATTTAAAAAAATATATGAGTGCTACATGCTGCTGAATGTCACATGATCACAACGGAGCCCATGGTTTTCGAAATTCGCTTTGATGTACAAGTTCTTTGGATTACAAGCACGTTTCCTGAACAAATTATGCTCGATATAATCACTTTCTCCTTGGTGTCACTATAGTGTATTGTAATAATAATATCTAGTTCCTTTAATAGAAGTAAATATAATAATATGCTATATGTAGGCCATGTGCTATTTATGTTATATACTTATGGAGTCTAACTATATAGTATATGTTCTCTAGTCTATATGTAGTATATACTATGGATTTACTATATGTTTAATAGTAGGCAAATAAATGATATAATATGATAATAATAGTATTAATAGTAATAATTATAACAACTGACTTCTTAAATCCTCATCACGCGCAGACACCATATATTACAACGTGCACTTTGTATCCATCCCTGGGCTCTGGGTCTCCATTGCCCGTGGCAGGTGCATTTTTGTAACCTTCCAGCGTCTTGCGCCAGTTTGGCAGTGGTCTCGGAGTGCCTGTACAAGCAGAGGCCTTCTGCGAACATGCCCTCCGTAGCTAAGAGCTCAAAAGGGAGGACACTGGCTTCCTGGTACCCAGGTGCCCAAAGCCCAAGCCTCCTGCTCGTTTGGAGCCCAACTAAACAGGCTCTCTCTGAGCCTGGCAACAGGGAAGATCACTTAGAGTATACAGGCATGGTGTAATGAGACAAAATGACCACCAAGCCAATTAGAATAAGAAAGATAGATGTTCACTTTGCAGTTAGGGACTCTATTAGAAAAGTCAGTAGAGGTAAGGTGTTGGGCACAAGCATGGGTTTAATCACGTGGTGGGCAGACAAGAGAGAGAGAGGATCCTTGGGATGCCAGCCGAGGACACAGCCTGTTTGGGAAACGGCCTGTTCTGAGCCATCCGCCCCTGCCCCGCTCTAGTCAGGATGGGGCCCGATTGTCACCTGAAGGTTATTAACTGCACCGTCGTCGAGAGACAAGAATGGTGCAGTGAAATGAGGACAGATGGTGAACCCTTACATCTTCTGATCTTAAACTTCCTCTTATCTACAGTGAGGATAACAGTAGAATGTGTCTCATGGGCTTGTTGGGAGAAAGTGAAACATCCTACGTTGTGACAGTGGTGAAGATACCTTAGATCTGCAAATGCTTTAATAATGATGATAATAAATAAAAATAATAGCAGTAATAGCATCTAACCTACATACAGCGCTTGCTATATGCCAGGAACTCTCCTTTTTTTTTTTTTTAACATTTTTTTAAATGTTTATTTATTTTTGAGAGAGAGAGAGAGACTGAATGTGAGTGGGGGAGGGACAGAGAGAGGGGGACACAGAACTCAAAGCGGGCTCCAGGCTCTGAGCTGTCAGCACAGAGCCCGATGCGCGGCTCGAACCCACAAACCGTGAGATCATGACTGGAGCCGAAGTCGGAGCTTAACTGAGTGAGCCACCAGGGTGCCCCCAGGAACGCTCCTAAGTGCTTTATATATATTTAGCTCACAACAGTCTTATGAGACAAGCAGGAGTATTGTATCCATTTTAAAGATGAAAAACGGAGGCACAGAGAAGTTAAATAAGTTGTCCAAAGTCACACAGCTAGCAAGGAGCACAACTGGCATCTGAATGCAGATCGGCTCCAGATCTGTGCTCTTAACAGCCGAGCGGTTAAGGCGAGTGGGAGCATGTGCACTGGTAAAGCCTGCCTCCATCCGCGATCTCAGGTAATCCTCCCTGCTCCCTGAACAGGGAAAGTCTCGGGCACAGAGGAAATTGGGCCATTCTTCACAATGAGCAAAATCTACTTCTTGGAGAACTGTCTTGAGTCTCTTCAGAGACCAAACCCGGCAAAGCTTGCCTGGCGCTTGCAGAAAAAAAATCAAGAGAGTCATCTTTGTTCTTGTAGGGAGGCGAGATAATCTCACCCTATTGTCCGGGTTCTCACTGTTCTGACACCTCAGCGTCCATCAGAGTCCCCGGTAGCTGACTCTGGCAGCAAGGGAGGTGCTCAATTAAGCACATCACCCAAATTCATTAGGCACCTACATCACGCCCACACTGTGCGGGGACAAGGGGGCATGATGCATAAAAGAAACAAGATTCTTTATGGTCTCCATTCACAAAAAGCTAGAAGTCTGTTCGGAAAGATCAGACAGATGAGACAACAGATTAAGATGACAAAACAATACCGTTAGGTAACAGTGTGATGTAACACAAAATTGTTCAGTATTGCCAACAAAACAAAACAGTGGGAGGTGAATGGAACATGTCGCGAATTGTGTGACCTTCATGCCCTAGCTCTTTTTTTTTTCCCCTCAAAGTTCTAAGTTTTTTAGGGACATTGTACCCAGCATGGGTAACCTGTCTTTGCTTCTCAGAGAAGAAAATTCCACGCAAAGAACATTTTTCACCCAGCAGCTCACACCATGTTCATCAAGATGTGACTCTGTCCTTTCCTATGATTTCTTTTCAACAGAGGTGCTAGAGAAGGCAGTTTGACTGTTCTCCCTGAAGAATAACTGTCCTAAAGATGTGAACAGAGGGGACTTGAGGCCAAGGGATTAAGTCTGTCGATGCCCTGCCCTCTACTCCTTTCTTGGTGTGCTCTTACTTCCACAGAGACCTTGGAAAGCTTCCTACTCTGGGAATGTAGGGTGTCCCATCTAGGGCACCATCTTGAATCTTTGGTGGGCTGCAGCCCCTTCCCTTAGCTGGGCGACTTTGGGCAAGCCGCTTAATCTCTTTCGGCTTTTGTTTTTCTCGTCTATAAGATGGATATATAAAAGTGAATGTGAGGCGGAAATGGAACAATTAACTGCAGCGTGCTCATCAGAGTGACTGGCACATTACATGTTTTTCAAAGGGGTGTCTTTCTGTCATTATCAGCTCTACTGCCCATACCCCCACATCACTACCACCACCACAATCTTCACTGTCATCACTAACGATATCATCGCTATCACTGCCATCATCACCTTCATCTAAGCAGGACCTCCCGTGACTCATTCCTGTAGGATCTTTTTTTTTAAGTTTACCTATTTATTTTGAGAGAGAGAGAGAGAGAGACAGAGAGAGAGAGAGAGAGATTGGGAGCAGGGTAGAGGCAGAGAGAGAGAATCCCAAGATGGCTCCATACTGTCGGTGTAGAGCCCGGCACGGGACTTGAACTCACGAACTGTAAGATCATGCCCTGAGCCGGGATCAAGAGTCAGAGGCTTAACTGACTGACCACCCGGGGGCCCCATCCTGTAGGACCTTTTTAACTGACTGGCTGGCTAATCCAGTAAATATCATGTTCTCCTGATGTGACAGTGGCTGTTCACCCCGCTCAGGTAATATCTCTGCGAGTTTTCAGAGGCAAGGAAGTGACTTGCTGGAAATGAATGCTGACAATTTTAGTCCCTGTGGTCGAGCAGAAAGGGCGTTAGTTTTAGTTGGATGGTCTTTTGGATGTCCCTCGAATCACCCCCTCTGCAGCTAGTAGGTCTGTCCCACAGAAAAATTCTTTCACTGAGTTCTTCTCATTTCCCCATGAATAACAGCGGCGACGATGCAAGTGAAGGAGACCTTAGCCCACTAAAATCATTTCCCTTTTCCCCATTCATTATAATGTCATGGGAAAGAGAAGATGCTTCATTTCAATTTTGGTCTCGAATAATGGGAGCGCCTGGAGGAGGACAACAGAAATGTCTGAGGTTGGGATTCTGAAGCCTAAAAAGCCGAGTTAATTACCTTCGGCTTCCCAGACAGATTTCTGTGTACACAATTGTGTTTCATCTTTGTGACCCGCGGCTATACTTTGAGGGTTTCTGAAGTAGAGAAATTACTCAGGCTGTGTCCAGAGCCCTGCCCTCATTAAGAGTTGTAAGAAGATGGACGTAAATACCGCGTGGGACCCCCATAAGAGAAGCCCTTCTCTGGAGAGATGTTTATTTGGCGATTCACAAGGGTAAAGGGATCCTGAGGGAAATTTTCGCTTGGGTCGGGGCGGGGGGCTCTGCTGAGAAGTTCCACTCTGCAAAGGGGGTGTTCAGTCCCGTCGAATTTCTTCACCAAGTCAACACAGGTTGCAATGTGGAAATGAGCGTGTGGAGACATTTCCGATGTGGTCTTTCTTTCTTTCTTTCTTTCTTTCTTTCTTTCTTTCTTTCTTTCTTTCTTTTCTTTTTTTGCCTTTGGATAACAACACAGTCCGACCTTTGTGCACAATGCGGATTCTGAAAGGCCGTGGAAGGCAGAGGGGGAGGACCTCGAAGGTATCTCAGGGGAACATTTAGCAGAAACACAGCACGTGCCAACTTGCCTCAAGGCTGAGGCGACTGAGGGCTTCTCTGCCGCGGCCCCTCTTCCTACACGCTCACCCAAAAGGAACTGGAAGGCATCCCCTTGGCTGGTACATGAGGCTTGAGCCATTCATCCACTGAACAAATATTTATTGAGTGTGAGCTAATGCCAAACCTATTCTAGGTGCAGGATACAGCAGGGAACAAAAGTAGGCAAAAATCCCTAGTGATACAAATTTCACTTTTCCTCGGATTGGCTTCACATTGCTATGCTCTCTTTGATTTTTTTCAACGTTTATTTATTTTTGGGACAGAGAGAGACAGAGCATGAACGGGGGAGGGGCAGAGAGAGAGGGAGACACAGAATCGGAAACAGGCTCCAGGCTCTGAGCCATCAGCCCAGAGCCCGACGCGGGGCTCGAACTCACGGAGCGCGAGATCGTGACCTGGCTGAAGTCGGACGCTTAACCGACTGCACCACCCAGGCGCCCCTCTCTCTTTGATTTTATATCTATATCTATCTATCTATCTATCTATCTATCTATCGGCACCTGTATTTTTTATACATGTATGTATATCTGTAGGTTTTATATGCAGATCTTAAATTTATCAGCTTTATATATAATACATAATAAAAATGTAAATATACATATCATTAAGTAAAACAATATATAAATACGCCTTCTTAGATGGTATGTTCCAAGAATTCAAGGGTTGAGCTTATCCAACTATCTTTGTACAGAATCCAGAATATCATCATTCATGACTCTTTCATTCATCCACTCAACACTTACTCTCTGAGCGTCTACTTTGAGGGAGGTGATGGCGATACTGTGATGAACAAGACCTAAAATCTCTCATACAAATTATAGCGTAATTTAGCAAATATCGAGACGAAGATAGTGAGGCCATGCTTTTTTTGACATTTAATCCAGGCTTACTGATGTACAATTCTTAAATCTTACATCTGAAAAGATTTACTTTATATCTAAAGAATAATGCCATATTATTGCCAAAATTGACACATTTTCAGCAATGATGACTTGGCACGTACCACGTAGAGCCTTTTTTAAAAAAGCTTTTTAAGATAATTTTAGTTTTATAGAAGGGTTGCAGAAAAAACGGACAGAGAATTCCTGGGTACCCTTCGCTCAGCTTACCTTGATGTTAAGCTCTTCTATAACCGTGGTACATGGATCCAAACTAAGAAATTAACATTGATATAATACTATTAACTAGATTATACAGACTATTAGAACTTCTCCAGTTTTTCATTGATTTTTTTTTCTTTTCCGGGATCCAATCCGGGATGCCCTTTTTCATTTAGACATCGTATCTCAGGAAACCTTGGGGACTCATTCATACTGGCATGTAACTGACTGATTCCACCTCAAAGTGTTAAGCCTTTAGAAGGACCATTACCTGTCGATGCAGATGAACACATATATGGTTCTCAGTCCTGGTCATGCATTGGCATCACTTGTGGCACATTTGTGATACAGCTCAGGCCTCACTTAAGCTCCGTAACGTCAAAAGCCTCCTCAGGTGTTGCCATGCACAGCCAGGGCTGAGACCATTCCTAGTTTAAGCAGAGGTTTTTAGTGTGTGGTCCCTGAATCAGCAGCATGAGCATCGCCTGCAGACTTAGGAATGCAAATTTTGGGGCCTGAATCAGACCTCCTGAATCAGAAAACCTGGGGGTGCGTCCCCACGATCTGTTTTATTAAGTCTGACTCGGATGCATGGTAAGGTTTGAGAACCATTGCCTTGAGCAAAAGGACCGAGGTCTAACCGGTACATTTCAGCCAGGAGGGGAGAACAACGGACGGAGGGCACTGGCTCCCCCGGGAAACACATTCCATAAATGGTTGTCTGGTCTATGTACACAGAAAGCCGTCTCCGGTTCCTCGTCCGTCGACTGAGGCTGTCTCAGATTTGCAGACCATCAGCGGTGTTAGAACCTTTTCTTCCAGGAAGGACGGCTTTGCTTCAAGTGGCAACAGTACACTGGGTAATAGTATTAACTGGCACTGTTTATGTAGGTGATCACGACTCCCCCCTTCCTTCCTCTTGTGTCCCACAAGCCACAGACCACAAGTGAGGCTGGTGGACAGGGCTGAGGCAGAGAGTAAGGTTGTGGTAGGGGAAATAAGTAATTTGATTTCTTAAGCTGAACTGGATTGAATTAGAGGTCGGGGAACTCTTTTTCACAGTACGTTATTTCTTGAATTATAAATTTAATCTCAAAAAACAGTGATCCTAAAGTTTACTTTGAAGGGTAATGTCTTCATGGCCTACAGCACTGTATGTGGGAAAGATGCCTTCAGCATTTGGCTGAAATGTGGGGACATTTCAATGATTCTATTCAACTAGCACTATTCTTGGTACTGGGGTGGTGGACAAGAGGTGCTAGTCAATGAGCAGGAGGGACACTGTCCCTAACCTCAAGATCTACGGGGGGAAACAAACATGAGTGCCACCGAAGAGGGGACACGGGAAGGATGCTGTGTGCTCATCTGGTACTTTCTCTGATCTGCTCTCTGGGGCTCAGGTAAATCCTCTCAGGGGAAGTGAGGGTTGAACAGGAATCAGCCAGGGGAAGGGACGCAGGGGAAGGAAGAAGAGAGTGGAGAGAAGAACATTCTAGAAAGAGGAAGAGCTCGAGTGAAGGCCTGGGGTCCAGAGAGAGCCTGATGTGAAAGTTTTAAGAGCCGTGAGCTGAATAAACCAGGCCCTGGAGAGCGCAGGCCATGGGATGGAAGGATGAGGTTGGAAAGGCAGTGAGTCCGGATCCCCGAGGGCCTAGGAAGTCCCATGAAGGATTTGGACTGGGGCCTAAAGGCAACTGGAAACCACTGAGGGTTTTTAAGCAGTGGAAGAAAATGACAGATTTGCATGAGAAATAAATCCTGTGGCAACACTTTGGAAAGTGCATTGGCCGGGGGAGGGGGATGAGCCGTAGTATTGGGAGACGGGAGCTGTCTGTTGTACAGATGAAACTTATGAATATTTGCTTAGAAAAATATGAAATGGGCTAAGAGATTGTGAGATTCAAATGTATTGCCTCTTGTGTTCTTTTTCAGCCCGAGTTTTGTTCTTTGGATGAAGCACACGTGTGGCATCTATCTTCGGCGTGGATATGCATTCGACACATGGAGTTTCTAGTTAGCGGCGTAAGACAGCTAATACTAAGTGGACACTAGCCTCTCGCAAATCACAACGTAAAACACCGTGCTGGATATCATGGGATTCCAGGAAGCCTTGGTCCTTGACCACAAGAAACTGATGTTTGAATTACGGAAATAAAAACATACATTTCAATTTTCATCGAAGACTCCATCTGTGTGTTATCAATGATCAAAAAGGGAGGATGGAATCACAGACGCTCTAAGAGGAGCAGTAGTAGAAGCAGTTTTGTGGAAGACGTAGGTCTTGGTCTTTGCACATGGCTTTGAAGGCTCCTGGGGGTGGGTAGAGAAACCAGCTGAGGGAAGATAGTGCAGGTGGCGGAAGTGGGCGTTGTGATTGGATCCACACTTGTGGTTTCAATTTGTCTTGATTTTCAGGGAAAGTCGACGGGACCTGAGACATAACAGAAAAGTGCAGTAGCTTTGGGCAAAGAATAAGGCAGTAGTAAATGTTCCCATCTTGAGTAGCGGTCACTTCTCTGCCATCCCTGCTGGAACTGAGGCACACTTGGAAAGGCGTGTGGGGTTGACTGGGGATAGGCCTGGGGAGGGCGGGTGAGGGGCCCTCCATGACCCTACCTGCCACCCCAGAAGTCAGCACGCTCTACTTTTCTGGACCTTACCTAGCGCCAAGGCAGTTTAGAAGTCACCTATAACAGAAGGGGCCGTTTCTAAAGTCACAGCCACCAGAAACCCCAACCCTTTGCTTCTTAATCCTGACACAATCTGCTCTTGTGCAGAGGTCAATTGTACCAAAGGGTCAATTTGGCTCTGCGTTGCCCTCAAGTCCTAGGCGCGAGTTGCCACTTGATGGCCACCTGCCACCACCCTGGGCAGGAAGTAGGGAGGAGGCCGAAGAGCAGAGGGGCCGAAACCAGACCCTGTGGCAGCAGAGGCAGGTGTGGCCAGGCTGAGAGCAGACAGGTCTGCCTCCGGGAGATAGCCGTACCGGCCTGTGGGCCAGGGGGAGGGTCCGTGCAGAGGGTCAGGGTGGTGCAGGGAACGTGTCTCAGAGTCTGGCCGGAAGACATCAGTCTGCAAGGTGAGTTCAAGGGGGAACGTCACGGGGCAGAACATCTCCAACCGTGTGTGTTCTCCGGAGATGCTTGTGGACTGCTTGACCGAGGACCAGGGCAGCCAAAGGGGTGGGAGACTCCAAAGAGCCGACGACCTCACTCTGTTTTCACCAGTTAGTCCTCTTCTTTCTGTTTTAGACTTTGGGGGATCTGTTTAATAATTGAGATGAAAAAGAAAAGAATTCTGATGATAGAAATCAGTTGAAAACCTTTGTCAGTCCGATGGCCTTCCCACAACATTCTGTTTCGCTCCCTGTTTGGAGGAATGTCCTCAATACAGGGAAGGCACTCGTTGAGCCCCCCGCCTCCGTGGGGGCGCATCAGGGTGGAAGCACTGAGCCCCGAGGATCTGCTCGGCATGTGCAGACCAGCCAAGGCTCTGCTGGGGTCGCTGGAGGCAGAGCCGGGGAGCAAGAGCCAGAGAGCTGCCAGCAGGAGGAACAATGGGCTAGTGTGAACGCCGCCCAAGGGGCTCAGCAGAGGGGACAGTCCACCGGCGCTGCGGAGGCGTGTTTCTCCAGGCAGGAAGCCACCAGGGACCCTGAGCCAGGCTCCCCTGGCACATCTGACGCCACCTGCAGTGGAGCCCCGGGCACCTTGAAGAAGGCAGGAGCGGTTGCTGGCCAGCCCCCCTGGCCAGCCACGTTTCTCACTTCCTGCTTGCGCTTGAGGACGGTCCCCCTCCCCGCCCCTGCTCCGTAAAAAGATTCCCTGTTGTGTCCAGGTTGCTCAGCCTTTCCCCCGTAGCCGCCTCATGGCTCACCATCTGGGAGATGTTCCCTGAGCCAGGGAACTAAGATCTAATGCAATCGCTTCTAAGGGGGAAGGGTCTGATGGGGACAGGACACCTCGTAGGCTCTCATCAGCATCTGTAAATGAGTGATTCTATGAGAGTGCTAGTGTGTTACTATCCCGCTGTGTTAAGACTGTTGGGCCAACACGGGTATAACTATATCACGGTGGGTGGGAGTAATTGTATCACAAGGAGAGACACCGTGCCTGGTGTCAGTCACCTGGCGAGGAGGTCTGCTCAGACCAGGCACGGGCTGTGCACAAACATCTGGAGAGGGAGTCAGGGCGGGCTCACATGGAGATAGATAAACAGTAGCAGTGAGGGGGCAGCGTCAATGAGCCCCACGGTGGCATTAACTTGAACATGACATGTGGAAAAGGCAGGACCCATGAGCCACTGGAATAAGCTGGTTGTGGCACTTGGTCGGCTTGGCTTCTTCACCAAGCCTGGCGTCCTTGGGGCTCATTCCCACTGTGGGCTCTCTCGCCCAGTGGTTAGTAATGCAATGGCCAACCTTCACGGGGCATCCACGGTTACTGGCATTGTGGTGTGGCTTCATGCAGTGTTCAATTTGATCCTTAATAGCCTGGGAAAGAAGTTTCACCTGTATTTTACAGACAAGGAAATTGAGGGGTAGAGTGTTCACTGACCTGTTTAAGATTACAGTTTTAGGTGGTAGAACCAGAATTTGAACCCTGGATCTATCTAATTCCAGGGATCAAATTCTTAACTGCTTTTTGCCGTGGAGTCCTCTGGACAATATCGGCCGATCTTCTGTGCTGAGGGTTACTAAGGGGGTGTGTTCAGTTTAAGCTTGGAGGGAACTTTTTCAGAGGTGGGAGAGCTCCCAGGGAGGACACGGTTGCGGTGTATGGTGGGTCTTGGGGTAGGGGCCATGACACTTGGTCACTCACCCTTCCTTCCTAGAGTGTTTCCTTCCCATGCTACACTTTAGACACTCTGTTCTTTCTTTAGTAATTTGGGAGCCATGCCCCATGACTTCTTTCTGCAACCTCTGCCCAGTGGTCCTTCCATCTTTGGCTAATGAGAAAATTCTCTTAGGGGTCAGGGGGTGCAACTGAAACTTAGAACTAAAGTAAATCTCCAAATATACAGTTCTCTGGGTGGCCAGCATCCACACTCAGTTACTGCCTGGTTTCAGCGTGTGCTTCTCAGGCATTCACGGGGACTGAGAGCCAGAGTCACCTGCCAGTGCTGCCTGAGGGTATTCAGAGGGCTGGACAGGGGCAGGTGTTCAAATGTTTGACGTCTGCCATTTGCTCTGGCTGATCTAATCAGTCCAAGCTGTCATCACATCCTCTGACAGGTGAGAGCAGAGGGCTACCTAGATTACACGCTGTGACTCACCATCATTTACAAACTGATTTAGCAACCTGGTTCCTCGACCCAGAGAAATAGCAGGGAGCTCCATGATCATCCAAGTGGACTTGGAGGAGTCCTTGAAGTGATCTACATAGGATCAGCCCACAGTGATCTCCCTATTCTTCCAGCAATCTTTGTACTCATTGATATGCATGTTTGTGAATCTAGGTGACTGTATCATGTAATCTAACACACTCTGTTACATGTCCTCATGCCCCTCTGTGGTCTAGGCAAGACCACACGACTCCTCTTGGGGCCTTGGGTGCGAGCCCCGCCACAGCATTGTAGGAGTCATAGCTATCGCTTTTAGAGGCTTACTATCTGCCAGACACTTGCAGTGTTTTTCACATACTAACTAATCTAATCCTCCCCCCAAAAATTAAAATACTCGCACCCAGAGAAGATAACTTGCCCAAGATGTGTTGGCTATTCAAGACTCAAGATGCAAAATTTTTAAAAGCATGAGTCTGAGTCTATTGTGAGCCACTGTACCCCTCAGTCAGCATCCTGAGTAAAGTGACCGCAGTTGAATTTGATGCTTAGTGACCGCAGTTGAATTTGATGGGCTACGGAGCTTGCTCTCCAACTTTAGGCGTGGCCACTGTTGTTTGAAAAAGAATAAATGGCTGGCAATCAACCCATCCAGGAGACTTTACTGAGCATATACTCTACAACTGGTGTTGTGTCAAATTTCCTGGATACAAAAGGAACCCGAGATGCTTCCTTAAGGAACTGGCTCTTCTTGGACCAGAAGAGGCGATTTGCCAAGGCTTCTGCAATCCACAGCTTGGTGTTGTCAATGCGTCGGGCAATCTACACTCAAGCTGAGATGGATCTGGGACTTAGCAATCTGTCTGTAACTTGCTCTAAGGTTTGTGCTCTTGCCTGTGAAGGCCGCCTCCCTGGTGCGAAATGCTCACCTTGTTGCAGATATAGAAGTGGTCCGAGTTGCAGCTGAGGCTGAACAAGAGGGAAAGCAACAAGGCTATTTGGGTCTTACTGGACTTTGGGTTTCTGGGCGTGGCATCCATACACTGGTAAAATCCTTGTAGGCATCTGTGAAAGAGTGGAAAGCCCACCAGAGCCCTCGCCCCACCTCCTGCTGTATGACTGAGCTTGGACCTCCTTGAACTCAGTGTCTACCTTGCCACGGTGAGGGAGTGGTTCGTGCTCAGTTGATGTTTGTTGAGTGTGCTGAGTGTAGAATATCTGGGTTTAACATCACTGATGGTTTTTATCTGTATCCTTAGCTGGGTTCTTAGAAATGCTTTTCTGCATATGCATATTTCTATGGAAACACAAGATATTTATTTGGGAGATGCTTTCTGACCCACTGTTTTCCTTGTTCTGGTGTGAGGACATTGGTGCTGGCTGTCCCTCTTCCACCTCCCCCACCTCCCTCCACCCCCCCCCCCATTAGAATGTAAGTTCTGTGAAGTCGGGGACTTTCCTTTCCTTGTTCACTAATGTATCCTCAGTGCCAAATACAGCCTGGATAACAGTAGAATGACCATCAACAACTCTTTGCTGAATGAATGGAGAGGTGAATGATTGATTGTTTGGAAACTAACTCTCTCGTGGTGAGGTAGTGTTACATGGTGATAGATCTGTTCTCATCACAAGAAGTAACGTGTAACTATACGTGGTGATAGATGTTAACAAGACTCTTTTGCAGTATATACTTGTGTCATTGTGTTGTACACGGGAAATGAATAGGTCAAGTATACCTCAGTTAAAAAAAAAAAAAAAAAAGAGCTATGGAATCCAAGTGTCCAGGTGGGATCCCTGGCTCTCCTTATGAGCTGTGTGTTTTAGCCAAGTTTCTTAACCTCATTCTGTCTGTTTTCTCACCTGTAAAATGAGGCTAATACTTCAAAGCATTGTTATGAGGATTAAATGAAATAATATGTGCAGAGTATTGAGAAGAGTTCCTGGCATATAGTAAATGTCCATAAATCTCGGCTGTCATTGGCTTTGCAAACTGGAAGGTACACAGGGAGCTCCTGGAGCTGTTTGATCTCTGGCCCCTCCCCTCACTTTTATTTTATTTTTTCATGGTGTGACTGTGCCCATTTGTGGAACACATTAACTAAGAAAGATCTTTTTAAATATATTCATGCCAATCAATATCTATTTATTGTGTGCCTATTACATTTCTAACCCTGTTTGTGTTTGTGTTTTCACTTTCCATATTTGCTCCCACAAGTAATGGCAGAGATATTGGGCTCAAGTCAAAAGCTTCCATATTATTTAAAATATTTCATATTAAAAAGAATAATGATGGCCACCATTTATAGATTCTTATTATATGCTGGGCATCATATACTTTGGTGGCTAAGTGCTTGCCCAGGCCAGGGTCAATGACGTGTAGGCACTGACTGTCAGTATCTGACTTTGCCTCTGGGTTCACTGAGCACACGCTTAGTTTACTCGGTTCACTAGTCTCTCCCCGGTGGTACTGGGCCACACGTACCCCACACACTTACTGCCTGATTGAATTAACAGCTCTGTCTTTGGAGGCGGATCTTTTTTCCCCTTGGACGTTTAGGATGTCTACAGTTCTGAGTCACCCCTCTCTCTCTCTCTCATCCTTTTCCTCTTTTTCTTCTTTCTCCACTTGCATTTCTATTTCTGTCTCCTTTTCGACTTCTCCATCTCTTCATTCATTCATTCGAGTTGCTCTCCCGCCAAACTACAGCGGCCCGCCTGGCAGTTCCCCGTGTGACCAACAGCTGCCCAGGAGCACGGCATGCATGCAAATAGACTTGTCGGGGCTTGTCTGCAGCCTTTTCCCTATTGTAGTAAACCAGACCTTCGATTCACAAGGAAATAGGCCTTAGCTTTACCGTAGTTCTGATTTCCACAGTGTTTGGGCACAAATCTTGAACTGTACACCTGGTAAAAATCCTGAGTCACCAGAGGGCTTGGTGTTGCAGGAAGAGGATCTTGGAGGAGATCCTTTGTTGCATTTTGGAAGGAAGGATGACTGGCAAGCATTACTGGACAAACTCCCCTCCCCTTACTCTTCTGAATCTTTAGCTTAGGGGGACAGAGGCCAAGAGCATCCCTGATGTCCACTGTTTGGGGGGGCTCTGGTCACTTGGGGGACCTTTCAACACTGAACTGAAAAGCAGTGAGACTGAGTGGTCTGAGTCATGGGCATGCCAAGTGGGTGCCAGGTCACAGACTCACCTGACCACTACTCCTTGGTGGGGCCAAGCTCTGCTCCGTGCGTGGGAAATGATGCTTATTTGCTTCCCTAGACAAAGGATCTTCCATGCTACACTTCAGGTGGAGACTTTTGTTTTTCTTCTTAATCAGGGCTTTCTAGGGGCATTCCAATGAATAAGAGTTTGAAAGAGGATAAAAAGGAAAAGAGATCTTGAGAAAGAAGGCAGAACTAGTTTTTTGGTTTTAATTTTAATGATGAATGTGATTCATATTAACCGATTAAGAGAAACAGTGTGACTATCTCAGTAGGGGCAGGGAAACAATAGGACAGAACGCAATACCCTATGATCATGTACACTCTCACTCTACCAGAATAGAAGGGAACTTCCATAATTTGGTAAATGGAATCTTTAATAAAGCTGACAGCTAAGAGCACACTTAATGGTAGAGATCTAGAAGTTGATAAGGCTGCTCTCTGTCACCACACTCAAGTGGGGGATGCTTGCTTGAAATTTGGCCCAGGAGGGTGAGGGGAGAAGGTGACCCATAAGAGATACTCTTGGAGTGCCTTGAGCTGCAGATGGCCAAGGAGGTCACCAGTCAGAGGCAACAACCATCCCAGGTAGGACCCCTTGCACATTTGCGAAGTCCAGCCAAGTACAATCCTCCCTGGAATCAGGTCAGTCATATGGGGCTCTGCCCGGACAGGGGAGTGAGGGCAAAGGATGGTCCTGAGCCTCAGGAAGGACTAGTTTTTGATTGCCTAAGTTAGTGTTTCTTAAACCCCAAAGTAATGTCATCTGATTTTTTTTTTTAAGATAAAAAACAGCAAATAGAGTCATAGGCAGCTCCCAGACCTACTGAACCAGGTTTTCTAAGGGTGGCACTCAAGAACATTTCTTTATAACAATTATCCTGCATAATTAGGACGTGAACCATTCTTTAGGAATTCTTGTAGGACTTTTCATTTAAAAAAAAAAATCAGGTGTTTCATATCAGTGATGAGTACTTGAGCACAGGGCCTGGGTCTTCCTCATGCGAAATCCCTAATGTCTAGCATAATTTCCAGCACAGAGTTAGCACTCAAAAAGCATTTGTAGAGGGGAGCCTAGGTGGCTCGGCCAGTTAATTGCCTGACTCGGTTTGGGCTCAGGCTGTGATCTCATGGTTTGTGAGATGGAATCTCACTGACAGCACGGAGCCTGCTTGGGATTTTCTCTCTCCTCTCTCTCTCAAACTAAATAAATAAATCTTAAAAAAAAAAAGCATTTGTAGAAGTAAGAGGGAAGCTATTTCTCAAAGGTGGCCATCAACTGTGTAGACTGTGGGGGAGGTAATGTTAGTGACACGGAGGTTAAACTATCAAATTAAACTTATTATTCAGTGTGAGATGCCGAGGAAGGGTAGAGCACACACACAAAAAAAGTCCCTTTGCCTTGAAAGGACCACATGTGGGTAGAATAGCCTGGAGACTTTTTCTTGTGCAAAGGCTGGTTTTTTAAAGCTCCAGGGTAACAGGTGAATCAAAGGTAATAACCACTAAGTTTTCTTGACTATCTTCCAGGATTATTTATGGCAGTCTTGAGCCGTAGATAATAATTAAAGTCACCTTTAAATTCTAGGAACCATCTGTTTAGCATCAAGAGGCATTCGGGAGAGCCATAAAAAGAGGGGGGCATCCTCCAGCTTGTTCCAAAGGCCAGGCTGCTACGTACAATAGCTCTGAATACTGGCACCCATCCAGGCCACTCTGCCCTGGGTCTATGCAATCAGAATGAGTGTGCTTTCCTTTTTTAATTGTACCTAGTCATAACATCTAATTATTTAAGGCATAATAAAGCTGGAAATCCCAGCCATTAATGCTACTCCCAGATAAGAGCCTGCCATATGCAGCTGTCAGCCAGATGCGCAGATGATGGCTGGGAACCGGGGATGACAAGACGTGGTCAGAACCCCACTGCTTCTTTGGCAAAGGTAGCGGACCTGCTCTTCTCCTGGAAAGGTACAAACTGTTCAAGCTTGAAGGGGCCCTGGTGTGCATGAGTTTTGAGAACAAAAACATGAAAGGGAATTCAGTTATGGAGTCTCTAGATCAGAATGAAACAATGAAAATTAGTAGATGTAGAGTCCTCTACCCTAGGCTATTGCATTCAATCATTGCAATAACAACAGTTATCCTTACTATTATTGTTATTATTATCTTGATCTGGAAGAGGAGGACACTAGAGCTAGGAGAGTTGAAACAACTTACCCAACTTTTAGCCACCCTGCTAAAAGTACAGTTAGATTCCACACCAAGCTCTCTGACTCTACATTAAATAATCTCTTCACTATGCTCTGCTGTCTTGCCGGGAGGCAAATTCGATGGAAGAATGAAATGGTATTTATTTGCAGGAGAAATGAGAAATGGGCTTGGCTGACTCGGTGTGAAAAGGAAATATGGGAGATTGCCTGTAGGTAGCAATGAAGTTTGATACTATGCCCAAGGATTTCCCATATCACTTGGGGGCTCATTAGTGTTTTAGCTGGACTTAGGCAATGTATCTTTCATGTATTTAAAAATTTGATATCATAGTATTTCTCTGAAATAAATAGTGGTTCTTAACCTTGGAATTCTTATGAACTCTACAGACTGTCTCCCAAGGAAAATGTATATAAGCACACACACACACACAGGACTCCTCTTTAAAATCACTGGGTCCTCCCTTTGTCTCTCACCCCACCCCTAAGGTCAAGAAATCTTTCTCTAGGGGCGCCTGGGTGACTCAGCCAGTTAAGCATCCAACTTTGGCTCAGGTCATGATCTCTCCTGTCATGATCTCACGGTTCATGAGTTTGAGTCCCGCATTGGGCTCTGTGCCTGGAGCTCAGAGCCTGGAGTCTGCTTCGGATTCTGTGTCTCCCTGTCTCTCTACCCTTCCTCCACTTGCACTCTGTCTCTCTTTCTCTCTCTCTCGTTCAAAAATAAATAAACAGTAAAAAAAGAGAGAGAGAGAAAGAAATCTTTCTCTAGATATGACTTTACAAATTGCTCTGCTTTTCTGGGCCACAATCTTTCTAGTTTAGGGGTTGCTCCAGTCTGTCCGCATCTGCATTGATGATTCATTCATTGGAAGGTCATATGGATTTTCTATCCAACACCAAATATCTGGCTATACGATGCTGACAATTTCTGTTTTGTTCATTGTTTGCTTGCATCTAGTTTTGCTGTTAAGAAAAACTAGTATTAATATGATTCTTGTTCCTCAGCTGTTAATAGACTCTTTTTCTCCACAGGTTTTTAGAATTTCCTCTTTGTATGAGTTGTTCTTAAACTTCACAATAATGTGTCCAGGTGTTAGTTTTTCTTTACCCCTACAGTTTGACTGTCTATCACTCTTTTAATATTAGATCTTTCATATATATATATTAATATCTATTAATATCTATTAATTATTATTTATATAATATATATTATATTGTATACATTAATTAATTATTAATATATAAATCATATATATTAATATATATTAATTTTAGGGATTTGTCTTCATCATATCCAAGACAAGGATGAGACATGAATTACCACTATCACCATTGCTGTTATCATGGTGCTCTCTAACACTATAAAAAAGGGAATAAGAAATGTAAAGATTGGAAGGGGAAAGAGAGAAAACTGCTACAGTTAACAGGAGAGATGATCATCTACCTAGAAAGACCATCATAATCAACAGACAAACTGTTAAAACCAATAAGAGAGTTTAGCAAGATGTAAGAAAAACTCACAGTATTATTAGAATTTTTCAATAACGTCAACAGCCAACTCAAAATACAATAAAAAGTAAGATGCTGTTCACAATGTCAACAGGAACTATGAAGCAAATAAGAAGTACCTTATGGGGCGCCTGGGTGGCTCAGTCGGTTAAGCATCTGACTTCGGCTCAGGTCATGATCTCACAGTCCATGAGTTCGAGCCCCGCGTCGGGCTCTGTGCTGACAGCTCAGAGCCTGGAGCCTGCTTTGCATTCTGTGTCTCCCTCTCTCTCTGCCCCTTCCCTGCTCATGCTCTGTCTCTCTCTGTCTCAAAAATAAGCAAACATTAAAAAAATGTAATAAAAAAAGAATTACCTTAGCTCAGAATACATCAGACTTCTGTGGAGACAATTTTTAATTTCTAGTAATGAAGAACATGGAATATGATCTCAGTAGATGGGGAGCTATCCCATGCTTAGCGGGGCCAAATTAATCTTATAATGGTATCAGTCCTTCTTAAAGGTATCTATAAAATTCAACGAGAAGGCAATAAAAATTCCAGTTACATTTTTTTTGGAGGAGCTTGAAAAGCTTGTTGTAAAGTTTTAAGATGTACTATAATAAATAATAGAGAAAACTTTCAAATATTAGTACAAGAACAGACAAGGAGACCAATGAAATACAATAGAATTCAAAGACAGGCCCATGTATATAAATTAGGTGTTTCTACTCAAAAAACCATGAGTGAAGTTAACAGATGCCAGGTTAAGAGAAGAAATCTATATTGAGCAAAACTGATCATATCTAGAATTTTATGTATAGAGTATACAAAGTACCCTAATCAATAGGAAAATGACAGCAACCCTATTAGAGACATTAGCAAAAGAAAAAGTCATTTTAGAGAAGAGGAAATCCAGAAGGTTAACAGGCATAGGAAGAGATGCTCGAATGCATTAGTGCTAGTAACGTAAAACAAAAGCGTAATGAACCATCATTGCATCTGTTAGGTTGGCAAAACTTGGAAAGCTGGCTGGTACCACGTTTGGCGGTGAAATGGAAACACGTGAAGCCTTGTGAACTGGTGGTGGGAGTCCTGGAGAACAATCTGGCTGTATCTGTTCTACTTAAATGTATGCATATTCTCTGAGGTAGTAATTCTACCTCTGGGCATATAACCCATAAAAGGATATATATCTGTAAAAGGAGGCATCAAAATATTCATTGATGCTTTGATTGTGGAGGGAGAATTCGGAGGCAATCTGGTTAAGTAAAACACAGTGTTTGCATTCCATGGGCTCCTTTCAAGACATTGCAAGAGACGGAGGGAATGTCTACATAGCAATGTGGTTGGATACAACATAGTGCTGAGTTACAAACTAAGAGACAGGGTAAGCACTATAAGACAATACCACTTACATAAATTAAAAATGCATGCATGCCCAGGGCTCCTGGGTGGCTCAGTCGGCTGAGCGTACGACTTCAGCTCAGGTCACCATCTCACAGCTGGTGAGTTCAAGCCCCGCGTTGGGCTCTGTGCTGACAGCTCACAGCCTGGAGCCTGCTTCGGATTCTGTGTCTCCCTCTCTCTCTGCCCCTCCCCCACTCGTGCCGTGTCTCTGTCTCTCAAAAATAAACATTAAAAAAAATTTTTAAAAATGCATGCATGCCAAACGGTATACATTTTGTAAGAACAGCTACAAATATCTGCAAATAAAAGGCTTGACATCACATCAACCAGATGAAAATAGCTGCTTTGACTGGTATGTGATGGAGGTGAGTGGGGACAAGAAAAAGAACAGACATGGCAGATGTGGATGGGGATGAATGAATGAAAGAATGAGTGAGTGAATGAATAAGTAAGAGAGGGGATTTCATGGACCCATGATGATAAAGCGCCATGGCTGAAAAAGATGATGAAGGCCCAAATGGAAAGGGGAAAACAAGGCCTAGTCTAGATGATGGCACACAGTGAGAATTTAGTAAATACTTGTTCACTTGAAGGAAGGAATGAAATCTGTGGCAAATCCTGTCTTGCAAAGCTAGAATTCTTTTGCAGTACGGATCAGAGTTCTTTACTGAATTATTTTGGGAGTTTTGATTTCAATATAGGAAAGTTTTAAAAAAAAATGTGAGCATGCCCAAATTTGAGACATCTAGAGGCATTAAGGGAATTTTTTCTTTTCTTCGACTTCTTGAAGTGTCGTAAACATGGACACCTCCTTCTGTTCTTTTGAACGACGCCATGAAGTTTCACTTTGGATTCTTAGCCGCAGAGAATGTCTTCCCAGCAAATATTTGACATTTTGATCAAGTCTTGGTTCCCTTATATGTGGTCACTGATATCCAGAGTCTTTTCTGGAAGCACTGAGTTGGAATCTACTTCCTGAGCTTCAAGGCTGTCAGAGACTACTGGGCTTATAGCTGGGCATGACAGTGGGCTAAACTACTGACATCCTTTTTTATCTGCTATTGTATAAGATCTGACTTGTCAGAGCACCTCTAGATTTGTGTTCTCCCTTCTTTCCAGAGGATAGAGGAATTACCTCAGAGCTTCCATCAACCTGTTCTAGGTTTTAAACATGGCTGACACTTGGCTTTCACTGATTTCAACTTCACGAATATCTGTCAGTGTGATTATTTAAAGCTCTGGCTCCAGTAAGATGAACTTGAGTCTGAACTTGAGTCTGATGGTCAGCCTATTGCCCAATCCCCCTGTGACTCTGGGCAAATTAAATTTCCTGAGCATTTGTTTCTCTGAACAATATAGATAGAAGTTTCCCCAGAGTTGTGGAAACTCCACTAGATAATGTCGTTAGGGCTACCATAGAGCTTGGAGCCTCGTAAGTAGTTGTTATTATGATTGCTTCATGAAACTCATCATGCTAGGCCTGGGAGGAGAGACCAAGATACGTAAGAAAAAGTTCTTAACTTCGTGGAACTTGGAGAAACAGGACAAAACTCAGAACGATGTGAGACAGGACAAGTGAGGTCATATGTCTTTCCTAAGAACGCTGGGGGACATTCAGAGAACTGCTTCGTAATTTTATAAACAAGGAAAACTTAGACTCAGTGTTACGTGACTTGGTGGAGAGGACGCAGGGAGTGGCACAGCCTCCCTGGGAACCCACCTCTCCCGTGACTGAGCTGGGCCGGATGGATGTGCCTCTGTTTCCAGGGGACAAAGTTGTGTCAGATGGCTCTGAGGTAGCATAGGGGGCAAGGCCCCAGACCTGCCCCGGGGGACCTTCGTTAGAGGGTCTTAATCCCAAAACCTGGGTCACGGGGGCCTGAGCATGTGAATTCAGATGCAGAGAGGCGGGAGGCTTCCAAACTGGGAGGGAGTCCGTGGCCTGCTATTTGTACGCTCTCAGGTGGTGAGCCTCGTGACTTTTCCTTTGAGAAGCTTCATGCTAACAGGTGGGTGGGTACTAGGAAAGAGGCCCCGCTCATATTGTACCTGCACGTTCCCTTTCAGTTACCAGCTCTGGTTAAACAGCATGGGTGTCCTCTCCTCTCTTCCCTGAGCGAGTTGGCCTTTTTCTCCACGGGCGTACGGACCACGGGAACCAGCGTCTCCCATATTTAAGCATGATTAGGCCTCGCCATTTTGGTCATGGCCGGGGGGCAAGGGAGGGGCTGTTGTGTTTCAAAATGGAATAAACAGAAAAGCAGTATTAAAAGAATGAGGAGGTTGTTTAGTGAGGCTTGAAGAGACTACAGGTGTTTCCTCCTGTGTTGAGAACCAGCGGCCCCTGGGAATTGCATTTCCCGTCGAGCAGGGCCCATGGCGGACTGAGTCCTGCTAACATGCGTGTGGCGTAGAAGCCTGAAGGGGCGCCCCAGAAAACCCAGAGTTTTCCAGGGGTCTTTTGGGCACCTCGTGGGTGTGGAGAGGTCCAGGGCTGACACACGTGCTCGCTCAGCTCGCACGCACGGACATTTTCACGCTCACCGTGCACCGCACCACACTCTGCTGACCCCGGTCATCAGGACGCGGCCTTCTGTGCTGTGTTGCTGTTCAGATCCAGCTGGCTGGCTCTGCGGGTCTGTGGCCGGTGGGCCTCCGAGGGAGCGCACAGTGGGGTGACGGGCAGCCCTGCTACAGAAAAAGCGCCCGGGTACCTGAGGTGGGAGGATGTGACGACGCTGTGCCCCCGCGCAGCGGGGACTCGGGCCTTTAAAAAGCCGAGGAAACAGCCTCTGAGCAGGCGGTGGCTACACTGGAGGAGAGCACACCCAGGTCTCACGTGAAAGCAGCCAAACTGTCTGCTTCAAAGAGAAAAGGCAACATCCTGTCACAGGCCATGCTCTGGCAGAAACGTAAGTGGTTTGACCGTGGCTGTCAGAGCCGTGCAAGCACGGGCAGGGGCCGGGGCTTCACCGGCGAGCCCACCCGGGGACGGGGGAGGGGGTGGTGGCGGTGGAGGCACCGGGGGTGCCCGTCCCCAGCCAGGGGGGCGCAGGGGCCAGGTGGGCGACGGAGCCCGGTGGAGAAAGCGACCCGGCAGAGGTGATGCTGATTTTCCAGGCTGGAGGGGAACGAACTAGTGTTCCAAGGTGGGACAGCTCATCGTGTCTCCGCTGCGAGGCATGAATCACTGTGGTGAGGAAAGGGCAGTTCATGATTCACACAACAGAAAAGCCAACTGTGACATTGGTTTGGGGCCGAGAGGGGAAGGCCGTGGGGTCCTTCACATGATTGGCTTTGTTTTTCATCCACGGCTGCCCTGTGGCCTGGGGTTCAATTCCTCGGGCCTGTTGCTGTCTGAGTGACTTAGGTTTCTGCCGAAGGCGTGATTTGTTTGCGTGCGTGCCCTGGGACAATGTGGAAACGTGGCTTTGGTCAGTCGTGCCTCCACTCGCTCCGCTGTCCTGCCTAAGTCACTCTTCTCCGCGCCTTGGTGGCGAGGCCCGTGTGTCCCAGTGCAAAGGGGCAGCGGGTTTATCTTTAACCTTAATGTTTATCCCTGGGGTCGGATGGAACAACTGTGAACTTTACTTTCCATTATGTGGGATCAAACAGAGACTCCTGTTATTAATAATGGAAATCATACAGAGATTATCTACAACATTCCTTTCTTGAAATAACAAAGTCAACTCAACAGCCTCATGAGACTTGAACCTTACCGGGGCTCAGTTCTGTGCTACCTCAAGAGAGAAATATTACCAAAAAAAAAAAATCACTCTGTCTTTTCCAAGGTGCTTGGGTCTTTACAATGCCTTTTAACAAATTCATGTACACCCTACTGCAAGCAAACTTCATATAAGAGAATCTAGACTTACAGAAGATGATACATTGGGGAGTCTTTGTTTATTTTACACAAAGATATTCTCCTGGAGGCCTTGAAGTTCTGAAAATACACCTTCATCGGTGAAAACGTAACTTAGAGTCCTTTATCACCAACTCACTGTTCTCCTTTGTTACTTGTGTAAATTCTCTGGAATTGAACTTGTTAATGTATAATTTGGAGGAGTGATTTCAAAATCTCTCAGACTGCGAGGTCTCATCGTTGATACTAGCAAGATGCAATTTTTTTTTTTTTTTTAATAAAAAGAGATGAACTTCCATTTGGGCTTGAGAGCTATGGAATCCTTCCACAGCAATTAGAGGTATGCTGATATGGGTGGTGTGCACAGTTACGTGAAGGAAGACCCTGACCTGCAGAGGTAACGGCAGCCGGCCCCACGGGACAGCTATGCAGCCGAGGCAGGCATTATTGTCTTTACTGGAAGCGCTGAGCGTCCATAAGCCCTTACGCTTAGAGCTGAATTGGTGGATTTTATATGAGCCCTTGGGGGACTTCTGCCTTGGTTCCTACCTATTCAGAGTAAGTCATTTTCCTTTTCTTTCTTTCTCCCTTTCTTTCTCCCTTTCTTTCTCCCTTTCTTTCTTTCTTTCTTTCTTTCTTTCTTTCTTTTAAAGTTTTAGGTTTCTCATATGTAAAATGGGGTAAAAATCCTACCTATTCCTCATAGCTACCCTTACCTTGGTGAGCTGAGATGCCACCATATTGTTGATCGTTGTCGTTTGCCTTCAGTGTCTGGGATACGGGTTGCTTTCCTGCGTTCATGAGCCGCCATATTCCCCCTTTATGGTTATACACTGCATTTTTCCTTCTCTAATTCCTCTTGTGATATTAGCAGTGGTTTTTTTGTTTGTTTGTTTGTTTTGCTTTTTAAGGGGATGCTGGAGGCATGTTTCTTGCTGACACCCCAGAGGTCGGTCAGGTCCAGCAAAGCCGCATCCTTAGGGAGACTCTATTGTAAACTCCTCAGTGGAATAGCTGGAGTGAATGGCGTTACAGGTTCGGATGCATACAATCCGAATTCTCTTTAAGTGTCCTTTGGCACCTTAAAGGAAATTAAGAAAGGCCCTGGGCACCGGACCCCTTACCCTGGATTCAAGTAAAACTTTCCTCCAGGACACTGAGGGGTCATAGGTGACTAGATTCTGTGGGGAAACCGGTAAAAACAGGGCAGCATTGTCAGCCCACTTAGAATCACCTGATGGAAGGGCAGAGTTTGAAATCAGACACCAAGAGTGCTGAAAAGGCACTTTCTTTTTTCAGAAAACACCCTCGGGCCATGATCTGAAATGACTGTACTAGGGGGTTCTGGAAAGGGTTAAGAAAACATCCACTTTGTAAATGTTGCCTCCTCCCTGCCTGGCCCATGATCCCTGTTTGTGAACGAAATGTGAACACAGACTCTGGTTCAGATCAGCTCGGAAATGCTGACACACAGAAGTGGAAATCTTCGAGCCTCATCCATGGATCTGAGCTTTGCTTGACTGGCCAGTTAGACAAAGAAGTCACGGCACCTGCAGATTCCCTTCTGGGCTCTGCACTTCGTCCTACAGGTCCCGAGTGGATATGAATTCACATCCACCCCAATGAGAGGTCCTTGTTAAGGCCAACTGGCTACAGGGCAGTAGAAACAGCAGAAGCGATGGGGTGAGGCAGGTCTGGGTTTGAAAGCTGGCTCGGCAGCTTAATTATTCAACCTTCTTAGATTCTTAAAAATCTGGAAAATGGGAATTTTAATGCCTGCCTTACAAGGCTTCTGTCAGAGCTGAAGTAGGGAATGTACGTAGTGTTATCAAGTCTCCTGAGCGTGGTGAGAGAGAGTATGTGCTGTCCTGGGATATCTCCCTTGTGTCCATCTGGAAGGATCAGGGTTATGCTAAATTCCTTCCTGTCTCTCCTTTTCCACAATTTGATTAGCAGAGTTAAAAAGACATCACCAAAATATTCTTGAGTGACAGCATCTTTCAAACAATTTTTCGCGGGTCTCAATCAGGGATCTGCAAACCACAGCCTTAGTGCCACATGGGTCCCACTAACTGTTTTTGCAAATAAAATTTTATCAGAGCATAGCTGTGCCTATTCACATATTGTTGGGCTGCTTTTGTTAAAACGAAAGAGTTGAGTAGGTGCCATATGACCTACAAAGCCTACAGTATTTACTATCTGGTCCTTTACAGAAAATAGTTTGCTGACCTCTGAATGAAAATGATTTGGTTCATACTTTAGATACTCTTTTCCTTAGGTTTCTCTGCGTCCTGGGGTCACACAATGCCAGCGCCAGTGGGAGGTAAAATTTGCAGTCAATTGATTAAGCGATTTGCATAATGCTGAAATTTGATTTGATTGACTTCTTCCTTGAAAGCTATGGAACCGTGTATAATAAACTCAACACCATTTGTTACAAAATGAATGAGTCACATAACTGCTTTTTCTTGTTGTTCTTTGTGTAAGGGAAGGTTTACACGATAACGAAAGGCAGGCTGCCTGATTTTCTTTGAACTGGCTAGTTGCCTTGATTCCCCATAGACATGGCCTTGGTGTTTCTTTGCTGTGGTGCCCAGGGAGGCACGTTACGAACAGGAAATGGTTATTAAACTATTATGGCATGAATGTGCCTTTGCTTTCCGACAACTTCAACAGAGCACAGGTTCACAAATAGATACATTAGGGTGTCAAAATTGTCATTCATGTAGAACTCTGGGTTTTACTCCAGGGTTCCACTAAATAGCCAATTAGAAATTTTTTTTTTCTTGACATTTATTTTTGAGAGACAGAGAGAAACAGAGCACGAGCAGGGGAGGGGCGGAGAGAGGAGACAAGAATCCGAAGCAGGCTTCAGGCTCTGAGCTGTCAGCACAGAGCCCGATGTGAGGCTCCAACCCACAAACTGTGAGATCATGACCTGAACCGAAGTCCGATGCTTAACCAACTGAGCCGCCCAGGCACCCCTGTAGCCAAGGTTTTTTAATGTTTACTTATTTTTGAGAGAGAGCACAAGCAGGGGAGGAGCAGAGAGAGAAGGAGACAGAGAATCTGAAGCAGACTCCAGGCTGAGCTGTCAGCACAGAGTCCGACATGGCACTCGAACCCACAAGCCTTGAGATCATGACCTGAGCCAAAGTTGGATGCTCAACGGACTGAGTCACCCAGGCCCTCCAAAATAGCCAATTTTTAAAGGGAAGTGAAAATTCAGTAAAACATAAGAAATGCCTATAGTAGTCATCTACTGTTTGGAAGTCTATCTCTTGCGGGAACTCAGTCAAACTGGTAACAAGAAGTAATGTGGGTCTGTGCAGTACCTCTAACATTTCTATTGTGTGTTACAACCTTTGCCCACTTAGTAAGCACCTTTACTTCTTACCAAGTTTATGTTATTGATTCAGTGGTTCTTGTTGATAAGGACAAGTAGGGTCTAAAAGACAGACACAAAGTCACATGCACAGAAGGAAGTAAAGTAAGTGACAAACATCTACCAAGCGCACAGATTAACTGGTAAAAAGAGTAATCTTTCAAGGTGGACACTTCCTTCTCCCCGTATTCACTAAAGAAAAATGCCAACTTTGTTTTTCTCTATACCCAGAAAGTTCCCAAGTCAGAGGTTTGGAAATCTCTCCTCCAGTTTAAGTCAGTAAATCCGTTCTGTTTTAAGGAACAAAAAGAACCAAGGTTGACTACATTTATTAGCTAAATACCTGGACATTTAATTAGCTTAGAAGTTCTGTACATTTTTGCTTTTAAACCTTCCCATTACAAAATAAAGGTATTAGGTTCTTTCCTCCTCCTGATTTCTTTCTAAAGAAGTTTATTTGCCTACTGATGAAGATGTCACCAGTTTCTGACTTTGAGCCAACCAAGTCAAGGTTGGTTAATTAAGATTATTAACGTAAGTTTCACATTTATAAAGTACCTGGCAACATTCTAGTTTAATCATTTTTGTAGAACAAATGCTTGAGGAGAGTGGGCTTGCCTGGGATAGAGAGGCTTTCTCTGGAATCTTCTTGTCCCGGTTGTGTGATGGCGTGGCCAAAGCATTGTTCTTTAAAGTTTTTTTTTTTTATGTTTTCATTTATTTGAGAGAGAGAGAGAGAGAGAGAGAGAGAGAGAGAGAGAGAGAGAGAGAGAGGGGCAGAGAGAGAGAGGGAGACACAGAATCTGAAGCAGGCTCCAGGCTGTGAGCTGTCAGCACAGAGCCCTATGTGGGGCTCAAACTCACGAGCGGCGAGATCATAACCTGAGCTGAAGTTGGACACTTAACCGACTGAACCACCCAGGCGCCCCATGGACAAAGCACTGTTCTTGCAGACAGGAGACGTGGAGTTTTCTTTCCAATCTACAGGTAATTAGGTGTGGGGTTACAGGCAAGCCACCTAAGCACCTTATTTCTCAAGTGTTCCAGCTATAAAATGGGACTTGCCCTTTCCTGGTTAAGAGCAGGGAGAGTGAACTTGACTTCATCTTCTTTTTCTAGCTGTAATTTCTGAGCTTTCATGAATGCTTATACCAAATAAATACATGTTTTCAAACCCAAGTCTTTAATTTAGTAGAAGGCATGCTCCCATCTGCACAGAGCAGTGCTTTTCAACCTTGGCTACGCATTGGAATGCTCTGGGGAATTTAAGAAATTCTAATGCCCAGGTCCCAACCCGAGGGTTCTCATTAAATGGCCCTGGGCATTAGCTTTTCAAACCTTCCCAGGCAATTCTCATGTGCAGTCAAGGTGAGAACTACTGAGCTGGAGGTTACAGGGGACGGCTTCTTTTTTTTGTTTTTTTTTAAATTTTTTTTTTCAACGTTTATTTATTTTTGGGACAGAGAGAGACAGAGCATGAACAGGCGAGGGGCAGAGAGAGAGGGAGACACAGAATCGGAAACAGGCTCCAGGCTCTGAGCCATCAGCCCAGAGCCTGACGCGGGGCTCGAACTCACGGACCGCAAGATCGTGACCTGGCTGAAGTCGGACGCTTAACCGACTGCGCCACCCAGGCGCCCCCAGGGGACGGCTTCTAATATTCCTTTGGACATTGCAGTGCCGTGGGCAGGACACGTTCCATCCTGTTCATAGGGGTACATACCAGCTATGGGGCACGGAGTACTTACTTGGTGCCTTGCACTGTGTCACATGTTCTGTCGCATCAGACTGATTACATTTGGTTGCTAGTGAGGAGACCTGAAACAACGTGGGTTTGAGTAAGACAGCGGCATTCGCTCTGTCGCACTGAGCAAGTCCACAGCAGGCTGTGCAGGACTGTATGCAGACTCTACGGTCCCAGCGACACCTCTGGCTACTTCTGTCTTTCCGGTCTGTTGTCCTTGGCATGCAACTTTTGTCAAAGTTGCTTTGTGGTTGTGCCACTTTAGCTCCAGCCACCACCTCTGTGTTTTGGACACGGAAGAAGAAGAAAAGAGAAAAAAAACAACCCCCCCACCCCCCATCGTGTAGGGTTGTTAAGTCAGAAAGGATAAGGCTGATGTTGGGTGTGGCAGTGGCCAGTCTTTGCCACACTTTGGATGTATTATCTCACTTAATCCTCAGAGAAACTCCGAGAGGCAGGTTCTGTTTCAAGCTCCATTTCCTGGATGAGAAAATCTGAGCTTAAAGATTAGGTTAGTAACTCACGCTGAATATTGTCTTACAAAGCTGTCCTGTGTCCCCGCCACAGGGCTCGGCTCACTCCCGGGGCTCAGAAGGGTGCTCTTGGTAAAGGCACAGGCCTTCCGCGTGAGATAAAGGAATGGACGCCCGATGGCAAAAATCCAGTATGGCAGCTGGCAGACTGACGTTCATGCTTCACGCCCTCATTCTGATGCGTGCGTTTCATCTAACTTACTGAAAGAAATAAGGTCTTTGCTTCCTTACCTCCCGCACCGGGCTCTTTGCACCCATTTCAGCTGCAATGGGAGGGCTCAACGCGGAGAGAGTGACCCAGAATCTCCCCCTCCTGCCAACGCGCAGCCCATCTGTTTTCCGGGCAGCACTGATGAAGAGCCGTGTGGCAGCCTGAGCTGGGACCCAAGCTTCTGCCTCGTCGGCACTGCCTTCTTTTTGAACCATCTAGACTTTGGAAGAGTCAGGCTGTCCGTTCACACACGCGTGTGGTGTGGTGTGGAAAGCAACATCTAGAGAGTAGGGGTTTATTTGGAATCAGAGTGCCGTCTCTGTTCTTTCTCTGCCGTTAGCGGTTTAAAGTTTAGCCTCTAGTGCGGACAGATCTGAGTTTGAGTCCTAGATCTATGCCTCACTTTGTTGCCATTTCCTTACGTGTATAATGGGGCTGTAGCTCTTACCTCACAGGCTGTGGTACGTGTTTACTACTGTGCTTTGCATTAAGTCAATGCTCAATAATAAATATTAGTTACTATTCTTAATTTCCCGCTCCCTCTCGCTCTACGTCTGAGAACAAAGCTGATGCGGCTAATTATAGATCGTAATTTGTGTGGCCTCTGAGTTCTGCATTTCTTGTGAAATAGCAGGGCGGCCCATTTCCAGTCTTGTAACTTGTGGCGGGGCTAGTGATCAGGGCTAATGCCGATGGTGAAGCTGGCCATTCTGTGACCAAACCTGGAACTTGGGCCACAATTTTCAATCACGCCTCATCAGGCGGCAGGCTCATACTGACTGACCAATTGCGTTTGTTTTTTTTTTTTTTAATTCACAAAATTGGACGGAGGTGTTGATAATCTAGCCGTCAGGAGAATGACCCTTGAATTTTTCAAGAAACGGCACAATGATACCGAAAACTGAAACACCAGTGTGCTGCCTTTCTTAGTAATGGTTTCATCAGTATCACTTTCTGGGAAGAAGAGGCAGCCAACGAGGTATAAACCAGAGATATTCTCAGACCAGGTGTTGGGACCAAAAAGGATCTGACCACACGTGAGAAAAGCTGCATTCCTCTTTAAGCCTCTAGAAAGACTCAGATATTTAATTGGAAGACAGGAAGCAAATATACAAAGATTGTTATAAATTTCCAGGACTGAGAAATGCTGGGGAGATAGAAAAGAGAGAAAAAAAAGGGAGACAAGAGAGTTGAAAGTTCGGATGCTGGATGAAAGCAACACCAATTCAGGAAAGAAAGGCACGGAAGGAAAATCAATGACCCGCGTGTCATCCTTTGTGTGGGGACATCCACCCAATAATGGAATTATTCCTAGGAGGGAAATCAAGCGATGAAATAAATTATCTCCAGCAGTGGAGAGTGGAGGATGGAATCAGGGAAGGTATCCTGAAGCATGTGGCATTGGATGTGGATCTTCAAGAATAAATGATAAAACGATAGTCAGACTTCTTGTTTAGAACTTGGGAGAGGAAGAAGCCTATGAGGGATATAACATGTGAGCATTAGGAAGAAAATCCGAGGATGTGTAGGCTGGTGTTTACAACATTTTTTTTTTTTTGGCACAAACCTCTTTATTCAAACCAAACCTACTGCAGAACTCCAATACAGAAATAAAAATGGAGCCATTTGGGGAGGATATTGAAGCTCTGACTGCTTATTCACCCCCAGACTCTCCCTCCTACTTCCTTCCTCTTGTTGGCCACTCTGGGTGCCTTCACTGTATTCCAAAGTTCTTTAGGTCATAGCTGGACAACCATGACCTGGACCCATCCTCCACTCATTCAGCAAGATTCCTCATAGCTGGTCATAAGTCCTTGGGTTAAATACTTCCAGGGTAAAGGCTACACTCCCAAAGCAAAGTGAGTCACGGTGAAGCATGTTGTATTGGTCTCCATTAAGCTCTGAAACTGTGAAGGTCATACTTTCAGTCTATGTGGGTATCTTGTGAAGAAAGAAGGGCATCTGTTCCTCAAAGATTGACCTGGTGACTCCTCTCCCTGGCTTGCTATTCTAGCAACTTCATGAGGGAATGCCCCACGTCATGAGGCATGGTTAGTAAACCAGAGATTTGGCAAAAAAGCTCATCTTGACTGGCAGTTATACTTCACATCGTGAATTGATTATAAGGTCTAATTTCACTCACAGGGGCTGTGCCCCAGGCCTTGGGGTTGGAGCATTTAGATCTGACCCCAAATGTACAGCTGGTGTTGGGTCTGAAGACTCTTCCTCCAGGGAAGTGGTCTTGGGAAAATTTGATTTCCTTAATCTCTTTGGTCTGGAAAATCTCAAACTAGATATTATTTAAATCAACGAACAAACAATTGGGTTTCTTCTCCTCTAGCTGCCTGACCATAGGCTTTTCCTGTTCTTGATCAGACTGTCAATTCTAGATTCAGCCTCCAGGTCATAATCTAGTAAGGAAAGATATATCTGTCTCCTCTGCTCAGTCTCTTCACTTTGGTGCTACCTTGCTACAAAATTTGGGTAGACACCTTGGGTTGGCTCATCCCCGTTACGGTCTTGTGCTCTCAGTGTAGACCCTCTCTCTCCCCATTCTGATTCCTGTTTCTCTTGATAATGCTAAGGCAATGCTCCCAGTATGTCAACTGGAAGTCTGCCTTGCTCTAATAGGTGATAAAACTTCCCTCCCTGACCACCGAAGAGCCTTCCCATTCACACTGCCATGTTTCCAACCCGTATGGGATATGTGCTCCTAGATTTCTAGCCCTGTGGAGAAGTACCATGACCATGGTCTCAGTCATGGCTCTTCTCTGTCCTTTGGGAGATACACGGAAATTCCTTGAGGGGCTGTATCTGAGGTCAGGACAAGGACATGCCATCTTACTCTGTCTGTCTCTCAGAAATCTCCCAGGTGCTCCTTCCTGGCATTCTTTAAAAATTTAAATCTACCACAAACGTACTCCTCTACTGGCTTCTGAAGAAAGACATAAAGGCATCCTTCTGCTCAGCTCATGGTACCTTTAAGAGAGACCAATGCTCGGATTTTGATGTCTCCTGTCCAGGCTTGTTCTGTTTTCAGTTGCAGTCTTTGACCAGTCTCTCTGCAACATCTTTGCCCCCTGTCTCCTAAGCATGGCTCTCCTGCTGCTTGGAGACACCAGGCCCAGATACCTGAGGGATGACTTCCAGGAGCACAATGAAGGCAGGTTGAGACAGGCCTTGCTGGCCACAGACGCTCTGGGTGTGTCGAGGATAGAGACATTCAGTATCAGGACGTAGCAAGACAAGAGAAGTTAGAATCACCACACAAGGATTAGCTACTTCCCTGATGAGCGAGGGGCTGAGGTCACAGGAGAAATAGCCATTTGTTGAACACCTGTTATGTACTAGGTGCTTAACTGTGTTAATTTCATCCAATCCTCATGATAATCCCATGAGATGGATATCATTACTCTCATTCAGCAAATAGGGAAACTGAAGCACATACATGTTAAATGATTTGGCAAGGGTCACACAGCGATAAGCTATGTAGTAGGCTTTCCAAACTAGGTCTGCTTGAGTCCCAACAGCATCATGCCACTTTTCAAGGCCAAGGATTTTAGGGTTCCGTTAGATGCTTCTTCCCCTCCCCACTGAAAGAAGTCCACCCTTAGATGGAAGTGGATTTTTACTTCACTGGGAGCAGTTGTATCCTGACTCAAAAGCTCCTGCAAATATGAATCTCAGGAAGTTAGATTTGAGATATAGAACCTCTGGAGCCAGCCAATTTCTATCTCAGAATCTGAGTTCCTAGGACTGGCCTTCCATGGGCTAATCAGCCAAGATAGGATAAGACCAGCTGGTGTAACATCTTTGGAGTTCATTCAGGACCCCTAGGCGGGGGGTGGACCCTGAACATCTGGAACTACTTTGTGTGTCTTGGGCAGGACTTACATTCATGGTGTGGGCTGAGCCTGACCCCAGACTAGTTTCTCTGCCTCAGAAGAACAACCATGCCTCTTGCACTGTCCCCTTTATATAGCCCCTACAGACTGGGGACCCCCATTTGCTGCTTAAGTAAGTCCAAGTAAGAATAAAGTGGTGGTGGAAACCAGCCAAACAAGCTAAAACACTTCAACTGTGAGGCACTTGCAGCTCTGTCATAGTTTGTAATTCTAGCTTGTGCATTTATTCAATTAATGTCGATATCCCACTAGACTAGACGGTGAGCTCCATGATGGTTGGGACCTGGTTTACTCTGCTTAGTGAGTATTTGTTCAGGGCTCTCCTAGTCTTGCCCTCTGCACTGGGACCCAGTGTATCTCAGATGGGAGCACTTTCTGCTCTGGTGACCCGGGTTTCTGTAAGAGACAGGCAGATGCAGCTGGTTTCTCAGGTGGACCTATCCACTGTCATTTCAGTCGAAAATACCAAAAATAAAACTTTGCGGGGAATTGTTTGGGCCTCTCAGTTCTCGTCACTCATGTGAGCACACTGCTGGTAACCTTCTCATGGACTTCTTCTTCACGTCTCAGATGGGAAACACTATTTCTTGGGGGAAATTGGCAGTCAAAGGAGACTGGATCAGGGTGGTCCAATCCCAGACTCCAACGAGAGGAATGAGGGTCAGAACCTGGCAGGGGACATTTGGTGACTGACCTCCAGGGTTACCCAGAGAGATAAATGGACTTGCCCAGGCAGAGGACAGGCAGGTGATGAGGCAGAAATGGACTGTGCTTGGAATCAGAGGTCCTGGGCTTAGCTGATGACAAAGCTATTTACGAGTGTGGACTTGGGCAAGCCACTTAACATCTCTGGGCATCGTGTTCCTCATCAGTGGAAAGGAGGGTGAGAGGGAGACCGACCCTGCCTATTTCAGGAGTTGTGGTGAGGCCACACTTGAAATCATTTGTGTCAAGGCTGTGTGAGTCACAGAACACTGTGGGTAAGTTGAGCGTGGTGATTTCTGATTTCCTGGGGGCTAAGCTCACGACCAGGAAACACAGGCCCGAGTCTCCACAAAGAAGAGGCAGAACACAGACACTGTTTCTGGGAGTAGAGAGAGCAACCCAAGAGCCTTGCGTGGTCTGCTTGTTCTGCTGGAGGTTTGGAGGGAGGATGGACGTATGGTGTGGAAGGCCCTGAGAGTCCTCGGGGGAAGGATGTCTCCGCAGCGGTGCCCATGAAGAGAGTCTGAAGGCTCTGGCACTAGCGGCCTTTTGGCTGACCTCTCCCAAGGTCATGGAGTGGGACATCCAGAACTTTGGGACAGTCCAGGTAATATTGACGCTGTGGAATGGGAGCACCTCATACAGGAACCTGGTGGAGGAGAGCAGACTGCAGGAAAACTAGCTCTCTGCTTAAGCCTAACATAACCTGAGAGCAGTGTGGTGACCCTGGGTATTCATTCCAGGCTGACTGGGGCTTCCCTTCAACAGGGATCACTCGGCCCCTAGACCCCTTTGGTCAGGGACTCTGTGCTTTCTAAGACTGAACAAACCTCTGTGGTCACCCCAGATGTACTTTAGGAGCCTTCCCTGGCTCTCTCAGGTCGTCAGCTCTAGGTCCTTTTGGCCCGCCCAGGTCTGTGGCTCTCCTTCATCCTTTCCCAGTGACCTGCCTCTGTGGGGCTGATGGAAGTATGCCTCTTAGAATGGAGACAAAGAGAGAGGAAATGTCACTACTTTTCCCTTTCCTTCTCTGGTGAGACCAGAGAGCCCAAGATCAGCTGCCATCTTGGAGCTCTCCTGGTGGAGAGGTACCAGTCTACACCAGATTGTAATTTGGTTGAGGTTCTACTTTCTCATATCTTCTAAACACCTTCAAAGGCACTTTTTGTCCATCTATCTTTTTCCGCCTCTGCCCTGCGTGTTATCCAGATTGCTAGAACGTATGAGTGACGTGGTGATACCTCCTAGCAGCAGAGCCCTTTCAGTTCAAACACCAGTGAGTGGAAAGCCCACATTTACATGTGCATGAAATCTCTTTGTTGGAGTCCATTAAAAAAAAAAAAAAAAAAGTAAACAGCAATCCAGCGTAAATTGGGCGGGAAAGGTTTTCTGTAGCGTGTCAAGTCCAACCTTTGGCCAAAGCCCAAGTTCTTGCTTCCTGTTTGGAAAAAACTCAGCCATTGTCCATGAATGGAAAGAACAAATTTGAAAACTTTGACTCAGATCTTCACCAGAAGAGGAACATTCACATTAGTGTTTCAATTAAGGATGTGGATAATCCTTTAGCCACATGAGCTAAACTTTCCCAGGCGCCCTCAACTACCTTAGGCAGAGAACACAAACAAACTTCTTTACGTTAAAGTGAAAAGTGTCAGCAACTTTTATGACTTTGTTTTCCCTTAGAAGCTAGGACAAGTTTGTTAGCCCTGGGCTTGAATTCCTATTGTTCATTATTTGTTTTTGGTTTTGCTACAAGTGAAGAGAAAATTATTTGTATTTCTCCTTAGTGGATCTTTAAAAAAATAATACTGAAGGTTCAACAGCAAAAGAGAATAATATTTACTGAGGTTACTTGGAGTGATCAATAGTGTGTCATGTGTCCTTCTGGGCTAGGAGGGTTTTGTCTTTCAAAATGGCCTTGTGTGGCTGCAGGAGGGAGGTTCAACCAGTCAGTTGTAAATGGAAAGCACTTTCAGCGAGGTAGATAGTCGACATGAGCGAGATGGGTTCCTCTTCCGGGTTCCGTGATGGTAGAAATGTAGGCTTACCCTGGATCCCAACTAGCCCTTACAGCAGCAGTCCTATCTGCTGTTGAACTTACTGCCTGGCCCTGGGGGCTCGCGAGAAATCTGTTCCAGGACAGCGGCTAGGAGAAGCGTCTTCTTTCAAGAGGACCCTCGACACTGTTCTAGGTAGCACCTGGCTGATGAAGGCTCTCTGAAAGCTGACTGGAGGAGAAGTTACAGTGACAAACGCCTGGGTGTGAGCTCCACCAGGAGCCATGAGGAGGGACCTATCTCCTTAGCTTCCTCACTGTGGCGTGAATGTGGTTTACACGGGGCGATTAAATAAACAAGTGCTGACAATTTTGCATATGTCCTCGGTGATATTTATTATCCCTCCTTCAGGGAACTGGAGGGCCGTGTTTATTTAAATGAGTAGCATCCATATGCTTCCTAAGCTCGGGGCGAACACACACGATGCCCGCATGCAGACAGAGCACTGCCAGAAGTGACCCGTCGGCTTGATCTGTCATGGTCTGTGCCCTCCAGTGGAACGACAGCTGCAGGGCTCTTATTTTTGTGACGTGGAGCCTGTCCGGCTGTGTGGCAGGGGGAACTGAAATGTCTTCTGCTGACTTTTTATACCTTCAGATTTTTTTCATCGCTTATTTTGGAAAAGGAAAGCCCTCACTGGGGCCAAAGTTATAGGTTTTTCTGTAAACGAGTTTTGTGGGGTTTTTGTTGTTGTGTTTTGTTTTGTTTTGTTTTTTTCCCCCAAACTCCATTGGCGACTGACTTCCAGTGGTGGGAAGTAACATGGCTGAACGTTACTCGCCCTGAGGAAAGGAGATTCCTAGCAAAGGCCAAGAGGCTCATGTTTAGGTGGAAAGATTTTTCTCAGTGACGGACACTTGGCTGCTCCCAGGAGACTTAACGGGCCTTCGACCACAGGAGAAATGGTGAGGAGGCTTCAGCCTTTCAGGACAAGCTGCCGTTTGGTCAGGGGACTCCTAACACTTCTGGTCAACTCTACTCTGGGAAACTGGACCGGGTAGCATCATTTTGATCTCCTGCTTTCTTTTCTTTGTCTCTTATTTAGTATTAAGAAATTAAGAATCTTAAAAATGTTCTTCTCAGTATTCTAGTCTAGTTGTTTTAACGTGGCTCCGTTCAGGGATCCCCACGCCCCCAAGGCAAAGCAATCTCGATTTCAGACAAATTTCTTTTCACCTTCCAAATTGTTATGCTGGTTTCTCAGGCTGGTGGCGGTGGGGGGGGGGGTACAGTGTTTACCACAGAATTAGAAACGTTTATTGTTGCTTTACAAAGGTTGGTGTGAAAAGGACTAACTGTAGGTTTTGGCTTTGCAAATAGGCTTGGCCACTGGGGTCCTTGGGGAATTGTCCTGAGGCTTCTGATTCTGGTATTTCACGGTCACTTTGCAAAGACACCGGCTGAAGCACCCTCGAGCACTCGAACATGCGCACTGGCAGTCAGTTCCTGGATTCCTTGGCAGCTGGTTGTGGGCTGGTAGGTGGGGAGGCAGCAGGTCCTTGAGCGCTCTGGGAGTTTTGCACTAGGAAGAGGTGGGGACTTAGAAACTGCTCTCCATATGGTTCTTGTGCCAGGGCACACCTGTTGACACTGTGGCTTCTAAGGAAGTCCAGACATCAGAGGGTGATGCCCTCGGCTCAAAGCACCTCCCCCAAGCCCTCTTTGTTCATTGATTCAAAAACAACAGGAGGCAGGAAGCCCTCCCTTGACAAGATCCTGGAAATGCCCAGCTGGCCCCTTGGCAGCCAAGTGTTCCATGTGTCCACTTCCTGGGAGGGAGCGGGTGGGGAGTCCTCTGGGCCCTTCCCCACAAGCGTACATGCAAATCAGAGAGGGTTAGCCGTATACCTGTCTTTGGTCTGGACTGAGATGTGAGCACGTGGGATGGAGCCTTTCTTGCCCCTCAGCTGAATTAAGAGTGTGGCCACCGTGCTTAGACCCCCAAATAACCCTGTCCCCTGAGTTTCTTCCGAGTGTGCAATGCCTCAGGCTGCACTCGTGCCTAAGAATAGCTGGAAACCCAGCTGCAGACAAGTGTGGTCTGATATGGGCGCGAATAAAGCCACTGCGGGTGACTGAGAATGAGTGAACAGAGTGTGGGAGGGCAGGCGCCCCTGTTTGCTGCCATGTGGGGCCCCACCTGGGGTCTGTGGCCAATGCTGGGCATCACTGATCATGAGAGAAAGTGGCACAGGGAACCCGTGTAGGAGTGAGGCACCCAGAAGGAGGGTTAGAAGGATTCAGAACATGTCATTAAGAAATAGCTGGAAGGACGGATATGCATTCAGACTACAGGGGACCTGGTATCTGCCTTCCGATGCTGGAAAGGGATACGACTCCTGCTGACACTATTAGCTCACATGTATTTAATGCTTGCTGAGCACACGCTCTGTTGCAAGCATTTACCTGGAATTCTCAAGCCTACCAGGTATGTGCCATTACGATCTTCATTTGCAGAGGTGCGAAGGCTGTCAATGGATTCTGAACGGCGAGTTTCATCAGAAGGCAATGCCAGGCAAAATGGCGCTTGTTACCATGCGGCCGGTCAAGCAAGAGGCTAGAGCTTCCTGACACTGAAGCTCCCCAGAGGAAGGTGGAAATGGGTGGAGGGAGGGGAAGGAAAGTAGCATCTACCATAGCTGGCCCTGGCCATGGCTTTGCGGACCTCTGGCATATTATTGCAGGGAATCCTCACAACTACTGCGTGAGACGTGGGTTATTGAGGCCCAGGGGTGTTAAATAAATCATCCGAGACCTTGCCACCAATAAGCGACAGCCCAGTTTTGCATACAGGTATTTTTGGCTCTCAAGTCTGTTGTTAATGCTGCTTTTACGAAGGTGATGGTGCCCAGGTAGTGCTGGGGCACTGGTAAGGGGCTGGATCTCTCTGCTCCACACTCTGGTTTCAGTCTGATTTTATGTCGGTTGTAACCGTTTCATTGCATGTCTCTCCCACTAGATGCAAGATGCATGTGGGCAGGGGCCATAGCTATCTTGCTCAGTGCTGTATTCCCAGTGCCCAGGGATAGTTGGAAGAATGAACGAGTATCAGTTGAGACTCCTTGTTACGATGGGGCGGGGTCGGGGGTGGGGGTGGAATTAAAAAGAGGATAATTTATCTATCAGGACGTTAGAGGGAAACTCTGGTATTCGATTAGGGGTGGTTATCAGTGATATGCTAACCCCAGCAGAGCTTCAGAATCACCCGAAAGACTTTTAAAATATAGATTCCTAGGCCCACATCAACCCCCCAGAATTGGAACTACCTGGAAGCAGGGCCTGGGTATCTGCACTGCATACCACTCCCTGGTCAATTCTGCTACCTGGCCAGGTGAGGAGGCCCCATGGATGCATCTGAGTCTGGGGTTCTCTGTATTATGTGTCCCTGGGGCTCTTGGACACCCCTTTCCCTCCCCCTGCTGCCTCTCTACCTGCTGGGCTTCAAGGCCAACTGCGTGTGTGCCTGGAGCATGGATGGAGGTCTGGTGCCGGGTCAGGCATGAGTTCTTATCAGTTGGGTATTTACTGAGCAAAGTTCAGCCAGGTAGCACTATGGTTCCGGGTTTAATAGATACCTAGGCTTCCAGGCTTTTGATTCAGAGTCCAGGTCCCTGGGACCCTTATCAGTGGATGATAATGGGCTCCCTGTGTGAGTCCCCAGGGCCAGGGCTACTCACTATTCTTGGCTGACCCAGGCCTGCCCTCCAAAGGCCCAGGGCCCTAGACTGTGGGCTGTCTGGGAGGGCAGATGGTCAGTGCCCAGCCATGACTGCTTCTGGCTTGCTCTCCCTGGCCAGGAAGTGCCCGGTTCCAGCTCAGTGCTTTGGCTTCCCAGCTTTGATGACAAAGGGCACAGGGAGCCTTCTCTCTACAGCAGGGCTGGACACTCTCTGGCTCCCGGTATGTGGATCACCAGTGGGTATTGGTCCTCTGCCCTGGGAGCCACGGAGAATCCAGCAACCGTTCACTGCAGCCCATTCTATGGGTCCAGGAGAGGGGAAGGCAGGGGGTGGGGGGGATGAATGGCAGCACATTCCAAATAATCATCCAACCGGTTAATCAGCAAATCCCTTAGTGAGCTCGCTGTGGACATGCTACTTGAGAAGATATAGAGAAAGAAGGTATAGTATCTCATCTTGAGAAGCTTATCATCCGGTTAGGGGCATACGAAATTTACACCGAAGGATTACTAATTATTATATAGCAGATTGCAAATTTATTAAATGCTTGCTCTGTACCTGTTTTATACTAAGCATATACTGTGCTCCCCATTTACTAGGTCAGCGACCCCTTATGATATTCGTTTGGTAAGAAATGGCACAGAGAGGTTTAGTAACTTGCCCAGGATCACATAGCTAGAATGTGGCAGGGGCAGATTTCAAGGCCTGTGCCATCCGACTCGGAGTCCCTGCTCTTTTGCCGTCCTCTACTGCCCCCTATGATGAGGACTAACCAGGCCTAAGAGGCTGGAGGATGAAGCCACTTCTGTGGGCAGCCGTGGGCCACCAGGAGGGTTGCACTAGTCTTGAGCCAGGGCAAATCAGGAAGCTGAGAAGTGTGAGCGTGAATCCTGACCACTGGAAATCTCAAGTAAAGGTGAGGAGAGGAGACAAGCAGGAAACCAGAGAAGTCTGAGTAGACCTTCTGGCCAGAGTCAGGGCTTATTAGTCCTTAGTGTGCAAAGTGGTCGGAAAATGGGTTGAGCTGACGCAGCCCAGGACTTTCAATTGTTCATTAAGTTTACAGGGCTGAACTGGTCAGGCAGAAGGGAGCTATAGACGGTTTGGGGCAGGAGGAGTGGCAATCCTGGGGGAAATTGTCCAGGAAGTCTCCCGGGTCCTCCCTGCTCAGGCACAGCTGAGGTGAGCCGGCAGACCCTTGAGAAGAGGGGAGCATACGCCGGGGTGGGGGCTCGTCAGAGAGGCCGATGAGCACCGGCGACATTGTTTTTCGCAGCCTCGGCACCAGAACAGGCCCCGGCTCCACCCCGGCCATACCAGGGCGTCCGTGTGAAGGAGCCAGTGAAGGAACTGCTCCGGAGGAAACGAGGCCATGCCAGCAGCGGGACGGCTGTCACACCTACGGCGGTGAGGGGGCCGCTGTGGCCCGAGTGTGCGTGTGCGTGTTCGGTGGGGTGTCCAAAGGGGCCCTGGCTCTAGGCGAGGCTCAGCGAGGCCACAAAGGCAACACGCTGCCAGGTACGGCTGCTGAGGAATGGGCTTAGGGGACAAGAGGTCAGTGATCCCTGGGTAGACCAAGGAGGACTGGGGCCATGGGCTGGCCCCATTGAACAAAGCCAGTGCCGGGGGCCTGAGTGAGCAGATGACTCACACGTCCTGGCGTGAGCTGGGTGCCCCCTTGGGAAGACGATGAGGCCAGTTCCCTACGTGCACAGGCTTCTTGCTAAACGGAAACATGCATCCCCCAAAAGTATAGGTGGTGATGGCTGGGACATGATATGGATGTTTTGGTCTGAGAAGGAAGATTCCCCCCATCATCCCCCAACGTATACTTTCCTCCCCTGGGGCCCTCTGGGCAAGTTTTCTGCAGAGGGCCAGTTGGAGAGAGCTGAACACTGATCCTAGTCTCTCCTCCCTCTAGGTGGTGCTGCCCCATCAGCCCCTGGCTACCTACACCACAGTGGGTAAGAGCTCCCCACAGCCCTGGTCCCCTCCAGGCCCCTCGTCTGGGCCACACCTGCAACTCTGTAATTTCCTTCTTCCCACAGGTCCTCCCTGCCTTGACATGGAGGTCTCCGCTTCCACAGTGACAGAGGAGGGGGCCCTGTGTGCCGGCTGGCTCTCCCAGCCGGCCCCGGCCACCCTCCAACCCCTGGCCCCGTGGACACCCTACACGGAGTACGTGTCCCACGAAGCTGTCAGCTGCCCCTACTCGGCTGACATGTACGTGCAGCCCATGTGCCCGAGCTACACGGTGGTGGGGCCCTCCTCCGTGCTGACCTACGCCTCCCAGCCGCTCATCACTAACGTCACGGTACGTCACACAAAAGCATTGCTGCACCAAGGACACCCTTTGGAACCTGGGCTGACTTCCTGACCCCTGATCGTTCTTGCTACTGATTCTCAGGATAACTGAGTCTTCAAGCCCTTCCTGTCCCGCAGGGAGGCCTGCTCTTCCCATTGACCTTCTGCAAAGAAGGCGGATGGCCTCCCCTGTCGTACGTTGTGCTCTTTGGGGCGGGGATGTTCTCCGGCCCTTCTGCCCTAAATCTCCCCGTGCTGCCCCCAAAGCAGAAGGTCTTGGTTGGAAGTTTCGGTTTTCAGTGAATGGGGGTATCAGGTGAGGTCTGACTGGGGCCTTGCGCCACACCAGGGCTCTCTTTCTATTCCGCTGACTTAGAGGCTGATCGGTCACCTCATAGTGGGATTTGCAACAGGTGACACGACTTTTCAGAAAACTACTTTTGATGAAGTCAGACCCACCTACAGGGTAATTTGTTGAGTCCTGATTCTAACATCAGATTGCTTGGGTTCAAATCCTTGTCCCTTACTAGCTATGTGATCCTGGGCTGAGTAACTTAATTTCTCTGAGCCCCGGTGTCTTCATCTGTGAAATAGGTATATTAACAAGAGGGCTGATGTCAGGCTCAATCGGGATGATGCCCGTGGAGGACTTAACACAGTTCCTGGCATACAGAAAACACTCAATAAATGTTACATTATGATTGTCTCAAAGTCGGCCAGCAACATTAACCAAGGGCTGCCTTCGAGTGCCCGATGGGAAAGAAAGGACCTGCTCCCCCAGACACAAAGGAAGAGAAGTGGTTTTATGTGAATGGTATCTGTTTGAGCAAAGGAATGGGAATCCCCTAAGCGTTCGGAGGAGGAAAGGTCTATGGGTGTAGCTATATCCGGCCTCAGTTCAGGGAACACTCTGGGGGTGCGAGTTGGGGCCTCAGGAGTAGCTGCAAAGCCCACAATGAGGTGGAACTGGCTTTGGTTCCCCACCTCCCCCCACCCGTTTCCCTCAAGGGTTCAGCGTCATGCTGTTGCATCTGCCCTTTCATCACCATCCAGGCAAGGGCCCACAAGAGCTCTCCTCCCCCAACCCTACCTGGCTACTCCGCAAACCAGTTGTGGGCATGGATGATGGTGGCTAGAGGAGTGAATTCAACATCTTTCCCAAGCAACTCATTTCCATATCGGGGGCCTCTGGTGGGGGCGGGAAGCGGTGGACGTAATGGTTCTCAGTCATTTCAATCCCAAGGATTTCTCTCATTATTTATCCTTTCATTATCCCCACCTCCTACCTTGAAAGGCTCTGTGTATCAAACAGACCGTATTTATTAAGAAATAATCTGTTTGTTTTGCCGCTTTGTAAATTAACGCATCAAAGCTGGTGAGAGCTACTAGTCAGCACCCCTGATTAGCAGGAGATAAGACCTGTTAAAGCCCGGGGTTGGTGGAATTCTATCCCTGAGCAAAGAAACCTGCAGTCCCCGGTTTCTGACTCCACAAAGTAGGATTTCCATGGGAATTTTGAAATGCTGGAAACAGTCAGGCTTTGCTGGGAGGCTGGAAGGCCTCTGAGACCCTTCCCAGCTCTGTCATTCTATAGAAAAACACCCTAAAGCCTTGCTACTCGAGCTACGGTCCCCGGACCAGCCACCCTGGCGTCACCAAGGATCTGATGGGACATGCGGAATCCCGGGCCCTACTCTAGACCTCTTGTACCAAAACGGGCATTGTAGCAAGATTCCCAGGGGACTGACATAATCTCTTTTCTAAATGACTCTGTTCCCAGGGGCGGTAGGGGGAGACTTCAGCCTCTCTCACATCATTTCACGCAGAGATCTTCCTCCCCGTCCCTGCTGCCTCAGCTGCGGGAGATAGTCGGAATCCAGGCCCTGCCTCTCTGGCAGGCTTGACCTCGAGTGTGGTTTTATAAAGTGACCTTTATAGTGTGGTTGTTGCCCACGTGAGGGGCATTGTTTGTAGGGCACCTGCGAGAACGGCCGGGGACAGCCACGGGGGCCCAGCTCAGAGACAGAGGAGGATGAGGATGTGGCAGGCACCGGGTTCCCCCAGCGTCTGGGTCGGTCCCGAGCATGTGGGAGATGAGTGGCACCGTGTGGGCGGACCTCAGGGCGGACCACACACCGTGTGTGTCCAGGCGTGACAGCGGCCGCCTGGGGGTACAGCTGCTACCCAGGGGGCAGTCTCGTTAACATGCTGTATTTTCACCAGTTTTTAAGATGTGCATCCTCCCCTCCCCCGCCTCCACAATTTAGTATCTCTGAAATTAGGATGGAATTCCTATGCAATAAAATCTGGAAAAACGTCTCCAATTGGCTCAGCCCTGCGATGTCAGTCCTGCTCGTAAGGGACCCCACAGAAGAGAAAAATGGAGGCGGGGGGGGGGAGGTGGTGGGAGCCAGGACTTGTAGCTAGTGAGAGTCAGGGGCAGGGATCCAGCTGAAGTTTGCCTGGCTTCTCCTTGGGGGGAGACACCGAGCCGGTGGAAATGGAGCCCCCCACCCCCCCACCCCCTGGGCTGAGAGCGCAGGCAGGGGCCAAGTTGAGGGGGCTGGAGAGCTCTCCACCGGGAGCAGGACGAGCACGGACGGACGGGCGGATACCCCCGGGGCTGCTAACCCTTGGTCCCTTGTCTTCCCCATCATAGACCAGAGGAGCGGCCGCGCCCACCGTGGGGCCCCAGCTGGAGGGCCCGGAGCACCAGGCGCCCCTCACCTATTTCCCATGGCCGCAGCCCCTGTCCACACTGCCCGCCTCCACCCTGCAGTACCAGCCTCCGGCCCCAGCCCTGCCCGGGCCCCAGTTCGTCCAGCTTCCCATCTCCATCCCCGAGCCGGTCCTTCAGGACACGGAAGACCCCAGGAGGGCCATCAATTCCCTGACCATCGACAAGCTGCTTTTGGAGGAAGAGGATGGCGACGCCTACGCGCTCAACCACACGCTCTCGGTGGAGGGCTTTTAGGGCCTGCTCGCCCGGAGAGTCCTGCTCCCCGAGCCTGGGATTTTACACTGAGCCTGGGATTGAGCCTCAGATTCACACCTGTTTGGAGTAGCTGTCTCACAACTACACTTTCCCCCCTCAACTAGAATAATTGGCTTTCCTTCCTCCCTTCCCTCTTCCTCCTTCTTTCCTCCCTCCCTCCCTCCTCCTCCCTTCTTCCCCCTTGCCTTCCTGCCTTCTTCCCCCTTTTCTCCCTCTCCCTTCCTTCCCTTTCTGCCTTCCTCCCTCCCCCCTCCTTGCTCCCCCTCCTCCCTTCCTCTCTTTCTTCTTTCCTCCCTCCCCCGAACCCCTTCCTCCCTTCCTCCTTCCTTCATTTTTTTTTTTTCCATTTCTGTTCCTATCTGAGAAGGAATTATAGAGATTTTTGTGGTAATATTGATGCCAGTGTTGCAAACCCATGTCCCAGGTGCTTTTATTTCTGCCTCATTTTGTTCATTGGAGCAGCAGCCCAGCTGAGCTGTCTTGGGGCCACTGCCGCCCTGCCCTCTGTCATTTTGAGGTGTATGGGGTGGCCTTGCAGACCCACTGCCCAAGTCCTTGAGCTGTCAGTTCTCACAGTTGATTCTTTGTTTGCTGTTCTCTGCGCTGGCCAGATTTACAGTCTAGGCAGCAGAGTCCCAAGGCCTGGGGCTCAGTTAGGTGGTGGGGGTGGTGTTCCGGGGGAGAAAAATCAACAGCAGAGTGGGTGGGTTGAGGGACAGAGGAGGGAGGGGAACGTTGTGTGTGTGTGTGTGTGTGTGTGTGTGTGTTGCGGTGGGGGGAGGGGGAGGAGAAGGTTGGGTGGGGAGAAGGAGGACTAAGGAACCACTGAGCTTCAGATTACTTGGTTGTTAAGAAGGAGAATAAACTTAAGAGCAATAATTGCTTCGATTGGTGGTTTTGTCGCTCTCCTTGAGGATACTTGCGAGGAAAGCCGAGCTCTTATAATCGGGAGGGTTAATACCTCTGATTGCGCCTTCCCACGTGCGGACCCTCCGTGGTGCTCGCTGTGTGTGAACCAAAACTCACTGAAGCCCCGTGGGGGCGGGGTCCTCGCTCAGTGCCACACGTGGTTCTTCTGTGTCTTATAAAGAGCCATCATTGTGTGGGACCACAGCCTCCTTCTCAGGCACCTTCTTGGGGGCTTCTAGAAGCTCAGCCAGAAGTACCACTGGGTTTAATTTCAACGGGTATTTTCTGGCTGGGGGGCCTCCAAACTGGCTGGTGCTGGAGCACAGCTGTTGCTGGGGGCGTTCATCTCCTGACAGGGGCTGTCATCTGCTGGCTAACCGCATTGTCAGCACTGGGCAGACAGCTTAGTTGGCAGAATCCATGACAAGCTAATAAACTTTTCTCAGAAACAATGGCTTCTTGGACACATTTTCTTGCCCTTATAAAATAAAAACTCCAGAAAGTTGTCTTTCATTGGATTTTTTTTTTTTCTGCTTTGGGTTTATTTTGACCCAAATGTCTCAGCATCTGCCTAAAATCTCAATACGAATATCTTGAATTATTTTTACTCAGACTTACTCTTTGGATTTAAAAGCGTAAAATTTCAGGTACCGAATTGACATCTTTGTTGGTAGTGACGGCGAGTGGGCAAAGGAGGTGGGGGGGGGGGGCGGTTTCAGGCCTGTTGGATCAAATACCCTGGTTTCCTTTAAGAAAACACTATGCAAGATTTTTCAGCCTACTCTTGGAGGGCTTGAGAGGACGTAGAAGCAATCTCTGTAGGGGAGTTAAGTTGGCAAAAACTACCAAGGAAATAAAGTACTTTAAGTGTTTGCTAAGATTTAAACAGTGTCTTTTTGTCTCCTTACCTTGAGGTGAAAAGGTCTTGGTTGTAATAACCTCCCTCCGTTTCTTCCTGGGTTTTCCTGCTAAAATGGAAACATGTTAATAAAGATTTGCTCAGACTCCTGTGCCGAAGCGTTTTATTTCTCATCAGATTAATCCCCCTTCACCTGCAGTTCCGTGTCGGGCAGTGTGAGTGTAGGCAGCCGCTTACACCAGTCTTGTTGACTTTGCAACTTGATCTACAGCAAGGGAAGAAGGAACTGGCCCCACCTGCCTGCTGCCCAGCTCCCGCGGGCACAACGTGCGAGGCCCGTAGCCTTGTCTCCAGGCGAGCGGGGATCTGAGATGACGAAGGAAACTGTTTAACCCTATTGCCCTTCCTGGGTGTTATTCATGCTACATGAGTCAATTCTCGTGATGCTGGGTGTCCAGAGTTCAACCACTGGTACCTCCATGTGTCAGAAGCTAGGCCTACAGGAAGCCAGCTCTCAGGGCCAGACACCACAGTGAGAGGGACGGTCAAGAAGCCTGCCAGTCCTCTGGAACACCAGTCCTTAGAGTGAGTAACGGTTTGGAAGGCCTCCTTTTCCAGGTGACTTTCTGACTTACTAAGAACTTCTGAGATCACTGCCTTCACTGTTCATCTCTCCCGGGGTAACCGTTTTTGTTTTTTTTTAATAGTCCACTTTATTCTGCCATATGTCTTGTGTCCAGATTTTGGGGGACAATAGTATCTCCAGCTATTTCGTGTGCTTTACTTGATCACCCCTGTTGTCTTTCTTCTTAGTCTCTGTGTAGATCATAATCCAGAATAAAGACGCGAAAGGAAACGTACTTGAGGATTTCTCCCCCCTCTAGTTTTACCAACACTCAGTGGGAGGGGAAGATCTTTTAATAATGTACTTTGCCTCTGTCACCAGCTTCCGTGATGCCCTCGGTCTGCAGTGTGGAACATACGGCCGCCTTGGTCTAGGTCGGTGCCCTGTCAGATTCTGATCCGTGAAGCTGCCCATCTCCAGCGTGAAATGGGGCAGAAAGGAGAAGATGAGTACCCGGTGGGACAAAGAAGCTGGGCCTCTACAAAATAATAATGCCGCCACGAGGCTCAAATTCTCTGATCTTTCGTCTGCAATCATCTCTCAGTGGAATTTGGAGACGTGTTCTAAACATGAATTTCCTGAAATCAGAAATCATAGATCACTCATTTTGTAGTAACCTACTTTGTGAATCAGAGGTGAGGTACTCAGTAATTCCTCGCTGAATTGCATGAATTTGGGAGATTTTCCATCGATTCTGTTGAAGGAATACGGATACGGATGACACAGTTGATTACAGTGGAGCCTCCTTTCTGAGACTCTCAGACACATGACGTTTCTCAGATGCTTTTTTTTTTCCCCCCTTAAAGCTTGGGTAGGAACTTCCATAAGCTGGTCTTCTTATTCGTTAGTTCTTCAGGTACACCTATGGATTCTTCGGAAGGGCTTTACATTTTTTTCTTAATTAAAAATTTTTAGGGGCACCTGGGTGGCTCAGTCGGTTAAGTGCCTGACTCTTCATTTCGGCTCAGGTCATGATCTCGCGGTTCTTGAATTCAAACCCCGTTGGGCTCTGCGCTGGCAGCCAGAGTCTGCTTGGGATGCTCTCTCTCTGCCTCTCCCTCGCTCTGTGCCCTTCCCTTGCTCTCTCTCTCTCTCTCTCTCAAGATAAATAAAATTTTTATTTTTTAAATTTTATTATTTTTTTAAATATATGAAATTTATTGTCAAATTGGTTTCCATACAACACCCAGTGCTCATCCCAAAAGATGCCCTCTTCAATACCCATCACCCACCCTCACCTCCCTCCCACCCTCCATCAGCCCTCAGTAAAATTAAATTTTTTTAAATTAATCAATTTTGTCAAGAACACTCAACATACTTGTAAGTATACCATACAGTATTGTTATCTCTAGGCACAATGCTATACGTCAGATCTCTAGGAACTTATTCATCTTGAATAACTGAAATGGAATACCCGCTGATTAGCAACTCCCTCTTCCCCCTCAGCCTAGCCCCTGGCAACCACCATTCCATCCTTTGCTTCTATGCGTTTAACTATTTTGGCAAAACACTCGTGGACATGGACTTGTACAGTGTTTGTGCTTCTGTGACTGACTTCTTCCACATAGCATAATGTCCTCGATGGATAAAGAAAATGTGACCTATACATACGATGGTTATTCAGCTTTAAAAAAGGCAGTCCTCCAGGACATGACAACATTGGCGAACGTGACCATTCATTCACTGAATACATGTTATTCAGTGGCAGCTCTGGGCTAGGCAGGCATCAAGAGTTGCTACAGATTTCTGCTTTGAAGTAGTTTGCTAGTGCAGTGATCTCTTTTCAGTGTGAGTGTCCATCCCTATACACGTATATTTAGTTATTTATAAATCGTATTCCTGAACTCCTCTATGAACATAATATCCATTATAGAACGGTCACAAGAGAAATTTAAAAGATGAAATATAAAACATAATATTTTAAAGCATTGTTTCAGTCATTAATATAATAAAATTCTTTTAACTTTATTAATAATTAAAGTTATTTGTTACTGATAAATAATAAATAATAATAAATAATGTTTAGAAGGAGAAATATTATTGAATATATCTAAATTGATTTTTAAAATCTTTGTGATTCTCCAGGGACGCCTGAGTGGCTCAGTCGGTTAAGCGTCCGACTTCGGCTCAGGTCACGGTCTTGCAGTATGTGGGTTCGAGACCTGGGTCAGGCTCTGTGCTGGTGGTGTGGAGCCTGCTTGGGATTCGTTCTCTCTCTGTCTGCCCCTTCCCCTGCTTGTGCTCTCTCTCTCAAAATAAATAAATAAACTTAATAAATTTAAAATAAAATAAAATAAAATAAAATCTTTGTGATACTCCAAGTTGAAGATCTGGGTCTAAGTTCTATTATTTAGGTACTTGGTTTGAATGGATGTCATAGCTGAAAAAGACACCATACCAAGATGTTGAGATCCAAATAAAAATAGTAAATCATTGGCTGTGCTAAACAAATTAAAAAATCATTTCATAACTGCTTCCATCAATTTTGCAAAGCTTTATTTGTAAATCTGGCTGGTAAATTGCCATCCTAGCTGACATCAATCAGTCTTATAAACTCACTGAGGGGGCTGCCTTTTTATATTTTCAACACACTGAGTTAAAACCACTCAAAATCTTTATCTGGAAAATTCTTAAACAAGCTAAAACATTCTGCTTCTACTTAAAAAAAAAGTATGAAGACAGTTTTCATAGGTGACACACACCTAAATCATAATTGTCAGCAACAATAGCCCATGATGATGGATATAGTCCTCAACATCTACTAAACTTCCACTTTCTAAATGTTTTCCCCATTGCATGAGCTTATAAAAGCATCATTAAAATGTCATCTTTGTTTTGATGGGCTGGTTAAATGTAAATTATGTTCGTTACTTAAAAAATATCTGAGGCGCCTGGGTGACTTGGTTGGTTGAACGTCCGACTTCGACTCAGGTCACCACCTCCTGGTTCATGAGTTCAAGCCCCAAGTTGGGCTCACAACTGTCAGCCCAGAGCCCACTGCGAATCCTCTGTCCCCCTGTCTCTCTGCCCCACCCCTGCTTGCACTCTCTCAAAAATACATGAAACATTAAAAAATCTGCAGGTAACATATTTTGCACACTAAACTTATCAACCAAAAAAGAATAGCAAGTTTAGGTAAAAAATATCCATAATTCATGTTTCAGTCTGACAGTTCTCTGGAGTTTTAGCCGGGAGATAATCAGCGATTCTCTTCATGGTGCAAGAGTCCCATCCCAGTATAAAGCTTGCGTCACTGAGAGGTGCTGTGTCCATAAGGTTAATCACACAGATGATCATCCTGTAAAACTCACTATGTTGCAATTTGATGGAAGTGAATGAACTGAGCAAAGGCACCACCATCAACCTTTCTCCCATACAGGACGTCCTCGTCTCTCTGGGGACACTCTCAGACCCACGTGTCACACAGTTTGGGCACCAGCCTTAGTCCATGCTGAGGTAACAATTCACTCATGATTGAGCACTGAAAATCAAGTGTTCTAGGAAATCTTCAGTCTGAGGCAAACAGGGACATCTGGTCCCCTTAGTTCACATATTCAATCCAAGTAGATTTCATTTCTTTTCTTCTCATAAATGAGTAGTTTCTTTCTATACCCCAATGGATTGTCTCTTGTGATACCTAGGATATACACACCCCACTTGGGAGCTTGGATTAAAGATTCTTGCTTGCTGGAGTTGTCACTAAATCCCCCCATGGGGACCACCCGAGGGAAGCTGGCTGTGGCCTGAAGAACCTTGGCACTAGAATGACCTGCTTATCCCAATGATAGGGTGTAACTGAGCCATGACAAATGTCTTTAGTTGCGGTCTTAAAATTCTATCTATTTCTGTGAAACAAGCTGGTGGTGTCTACAGTGACTCAGGAGGGCTCCAGAGAGGTTGTAACTAACTTCTGATAAATGAGACTGGAGACTCTTGCCTCATATGCCACATGCAATAAATAACATGTACGTGCCGGGTACTGGGCTACTTGTTGGGGAATTTAAAAAGTCAGGCATAGCCCTTATTACAAGCCACTCAGGGTTAGCGGAGCAAATGGAAGGTTATTAACGTCGTGAAATGAGTGGTAAGTATAAACCCAGGTGCTCTACGCCTCTCACATTTACTAGTAAAGGTGTTGCCACTATCTCATTTAATCCTCACAAAAAGCAACTAAGGAAGGCACCATTTTAACTCCTGTTTATAGGGAGAAGAAACCCTTAAAGGGGTTAAGTAACTTATCCAAGTTCACATGTTCACCTCAATTCATCCAGCAAGTATTATCGTTTGCCCTGTGTGTAAAGATGGGTGAAGAAGAAGATACGGATGAAGACGTGTGGTTGGTTGGAATGTTCCCACGTGGACGACCTCAGATTGCAATCACTCAGGGGTCTACATATTGGGAGAATCTCCTGGTCAGCACTGAATCCAGAATGGATGTGCAGGGAGAAGGGCACCATTTTAGGTCAGCCGGCTGGTGGCTGTTTGACCTTGAGATCTAGAATCTTCATGGTTAGTGGTGTCCCCCTCCAAGTCCTATATGCTCTCACGGTGGTAATTATCTATGTGCCAATATCCAAACCCTCCCGTTTTGCTACTAAGCGAGGTAATATCATTTGGACCTGCGGTATACACACAATACAGATAGAAAACTGAATGGATGTAGATTTACAAAACAAAATATATTTAATGGATTACGCAGACTGTAGCCAGAAGTCTTACCTTTTCGTACTTTTGTGGTCTCTCTGAAAGCTTGTCCTTCAATGGACCTGTAGCCAACGGGTGTGTCTCCCGAGGCGGTTTCTCAGGTGTCGTGATTTTCCAAGTTGCTGTTAAGATTCTGAGTCTGCCACGCCACCTGTGTGCCTGGGTTGTTTTCCTCTGTCGAGGGGAGTATCATTTGCCCATTTCTGAGGGTGAGGAATTTTGAGAATTAGTAGATTGTAGCTCCAAAGCGCTCCATGCACACTTATGCTTGGGTGCTTTCCAAATCGAGGGACGTGAGCTCTGTCTTCATTAAGCTCCTTTTTTGCGTTCCTTTTGATACGTTAGCCACCCATTTAACAGGTGCTTCAGGGAGTCCAGTTCTGTTACTCACGTCGGACACCATCGCCTGGAAATATCTCGGATCCCACAGGTGACGGACTCAGTCCCACGAGACCGCACCCCCCCCGATTATAGATTGGGGGTTCCAATGACCTCCTCCTCAGTTTCCATTAACTTGCTAGAGTGGCTCACAGACGTCAGAGAAGTATTTTACTTAAGGGCTGGGCCAGTGGGGGGAGGGTGCTCGGGGCAAAGGATGGGAGAAAGGGAGCGGTGCTCCCCTGCTCTCTCCCACGCACCCTTCTCTCCAAATCTCCAAGTGTTCATCAACCCAGGAGCTCTCTGGACCCCACCCTTTTGGGTTTTTATGGAGGCTCATTACACGGTCACTGATTGACTTAAATCATCCGTCCTGGCGATCATTTCAATCAACCTCTGGCCCCTCTTCCCTCTCAGGACTATCTAGCCTCGGTTGGCAGGTTGGTTTCTCTGGCAACCAGCCCCTCCCTCGGGTTACCCAGGGGCTATCCTAAACTGCTTCATTAACAAAACATCTTTATCCCCCTGGTCACTTAGGAAATTCCAAGGGTTTTAGGAGCAGTGTGCTAGGAACAGGATGAAGACCAAATTTCTATTTCTTAAAAATCACAGTATCATAGTGAGCAGCTACCATGTTCAGCCAAGGTGCTGGCACATTTCCTAAATCTAGAATTCCTCGCCTTTCTTTTTTGTTTCCTGACATCGTTAACATAAATCAGAATATCTAAGGGGCTGAAATTAAATGGGTTAAACACCTTGGTAAATTTCAACACAGAATTCAGTTCTGGCAAATTACTCATGAGAGTACCCTGTTCTGTAGATTTGATTTAAAAATGCCTTTCTGGGGCGCCTGGGTGGCTCAGTCGGTTAAGCGTCCTACTTCGGCTCAGGTCATGATCTGATAGCTGGTGACTTGGGAGGCCTGAGTAGGGCTCTGTGCTGACAGCTTAGGGCCTGGAACCTGCTTCAGATTCTGTGTCTCCCACTCTCTCTGCCTTTCCCTTGCTCTGCCTCTGCCTCTGTCTCTCTCAAAAATAAACTAAATTAAAAAAAATGCCCTTCAGAGGAAGGAATGAGGTAGTCGGTATGAAGATTTTATGAGATGATTTGAAACAGGTATTTCTCTTTATTCTGAAGGGGATCCTCTTCTGTTTTTCCAAATCTCTTAGACTTACAGATCTACTTTCTCCGTTTTAAACAGAAATCTACACACCATCTTACTAAACAGAAAAAGCATAATCCTTTCTGCATAAGCCAATAAAGAGTGCAAGGGCTTTGGGGTAAAGATGCATCGAGAACGCCTAAATGCCTTTGCAGACCTGAATTTCTGTCTTTCTGCCTCAGGAAGTAAGTCAGGATAAATATTCTTTTTGAGTTGCGGCATTCGGCCCTATTGGCCCCCCCCCCCCCCCCCCCGGAACAGTGACTCTGGTCTATGAACTTGAAGACAAGAAGGCTTTTGAGCTGAGTCATTGCAGTGACTCAGCGCCAACTCACCTGGGGCGAGTTCAGACCCTATGCGTTTGCTGCTGTGTCCCCTGTACAAGATCTGTTTACCTGCACCTTTGAAATGGAATAACAGACTCTTTCTCACATCAAAAGCCATTGTTACCCCATCTGCCGCAGAGGTACCTGGTGAAAAGGAGAACAGCTTAGAGCAGACGAAACTAGGTTTGAATGGGTATGATATATGTCAGAGTAGAATTAAAGTGCCCGTGGGAACGTCTGACGTAGCTGTCATAAACCTTGCATGAATGTTAGTTCCTCCTGAGTAAAGAAGATCTTCCGGCATCTTGTACTGAAACTTTAAAACCAGCCCACAGGTATGGTAGAAACACTTCCGAAGCAAAATTTAAAGGCAAACTACCTTTCTTATAGCTGATAGTAAAACAGAATCACCTGGCTGCAAAATAATTATATTTTTTATAGCTTGCTTATTATATAAATATAGCTGGGGTTTCATTTATTACACAAACTGCTGTATATAGCAGTTGTGTGTCACTAGCTTTACGTCTGAAATAAGGGTACCTCTCACATACTTAAATGATGTACTTATCATAAACCTTATCATACTGGCAACCACTATTAAAATTAGAAGGTACGCACAGACTTACTGAAAACACTGTATATTCTTTTGGGCAAGTTCAACGTCATGATGTGGGTTTATCAGACGCCTGTGTTTAGAAGAACCCATTCATGGCAACAGGTGGGCGAGTGGGCTGGAAAGAAACAGGACAAGCGCACATACCTTTGCCCTGAGGCTACCAGGAAGAGTTCTGATATTTCCCATCACCGTTACTTTTTTTCCCTGCGTTTCATCATGAGGATTTTCAAAGAGGCACCAAAATTTAAAAAAACATACAGTGAATGCCCATATGCTCACCCCCAACCCCAGAGCTACAATGAGCATTTCACTCTAGTTTATTATAAACTGATCTAATGCATCTTTTTCTCCATTAATCGATTTTGTATTTAGATGTATCTCAAACTAAGTCGTGGACATCGGTGCACTCACCTCTAAGTACTTTAGGACGCGTATGTTAAAAATGAGATGAGAAAAAAAAACCCAACTGAGATTAGGGCTCTTATTTCTTATTGGGAGGGCAAATTTACGTAAAACGAAATGTAAGAATTCAACCAGTACACCTGTGTAACTCGAATCTCTATCAAGATCCAAAACGTTACCATCACTCCTAAATCCCCTCATGCCCTTACCTAGGCAGTCTCCACTGCCAACTCCATGGAGGCAACCACCAATTATTTTTCCTCATAGATCAGTGTTGCCTGTTGGAGAATTAACATGAATCGGATCATACAGTATACACTCCCTCGTGTAACTCTCCTGTCACTCAGTATAATGCTGTTCATGCTTACCCCTATTGTTGAACATATAGTTTCTTTGAACTGCCGAGTACTATTTCATGGCAAGAACACATCACAGTCGGTTTACCCATTTTCCTATTGATGGACACCCGGGCTGTTGCCAGTTTTGGGCTCTTCCGAATGCGGTTGCTAAAAACAGTCCTGTACGAGTTGGTTTACTTTGCCTATGTCTGTGTGGGTACACATAGGTTTTTATTTATCTCAGGTAAATACCCAAGAGTGAATTACTGTATCATATAGTAGGTATATATTTAGTTTCATAAAAAAGCTGCCAGATCTTTTTCCAAAGTGGTTGTGCCATTTTATTCCACATCCTTGCCAATGTTTGATGTATCTCAGTTTGCATTTCTTTGATGACTAATGATGTTGGATACTGTCCTACACATATTTATTGTTCATTTATCTTCCTTTGTGAAATGTCTGTTCAGATATTTTGCCCATTTTTAATAAGGCAATTTGTCTTCTTTTTTATTGAGTTATAGGATCTTTATGTATTCTGAATATAATTCCTTTGCCCCGTATATATTTTGTGAATATTTCTCCCAGGCTGCAACTTGCACATTCATTTTTCCCATAGTATCTTTTGGTGCGAATACGATCTTAATTTGAGGCAGTAGTTTCTTTTATGGGTATTTATTTCTGTGTCTTACCTAAGAAATTTTTGTTGCCTACCCTCCCTACCAAGTTGTGAAAATATTATCCTATTTTTTTTCTAGAAGCTTGATAGTTTTATGTTTTATGTTTTATGTTGAAACCTAATATCCATTTTTTTGGTGGGGTATGAAATAGTCTTTGTTGAAAAGCCTTGCCCGGGGCGCCTGGGTGGCGCAGTCGGTTAAGCGTCTGACTTCAGCCAGGTCACGATCTCACGGTCTGTGAGTTCGAGCCCCGCGTCAGGCTCTGGGCTGATGGCTCCGAGCCTGGAGCCTGTTTCTGTTTCTGTGTCTCCCTCTCTCTCTGCCCCTCCCCTGTTCAGGCTCTGTCTCTCTCTGTCCCAAAAATTAAAAAAAAATAAATGTTGAAAAGCCTTGCCCTTCTCCATCAGATTTTTCTGATGTTTTTTGCTGAAATTAGATAAGTATGTAAGTCTAATTCTATTTCTGGACTTTCTTTTCTGATCTATTGATACATTTATCTATTCTTATGCTAGTACTATACTGTCTTAATTATTATGGCTTTGTAGTGAAACTTAAATCAAATATGCAAGTTCTCCAATTTTGTTCCTCTTTTTCTCAAGATTGCTTTGAATATTGTAGGTCCTTTTCATTTCCATGTAAATTTTGAATCAGCTTGTCAATTCCTACTCCCCCCCCCCACCCCCTCAAAAAGCCTGGTGAGATTATGATTGGATCTTATTAAATTTGTACATCAATTTTCAGTAATTCACATATTAAAACATTGCATATTCCAATACATGCACGTGGTGTATCTCTCTATATATCTAGTTCTTTAAACATTTTTCTTGCCAAGGTTTTGTAGTTTTTAATGTACAAATCCTATACATGTTTTCAAAATTTATTCCTAAGTATTTCATTTTTTTATGTTATCATAAAAGAAATTATATTTAAAAATTTCATTCTCTAATTGCTGCTAGTATATACAAATACAACTAACATTTGTGGATTGACCTTGTACCCCACAATCTTGCTAAACTTATTTATTGATTATAGTCGCTATTTTTCAAAGGCTTCTTAGGATTTTATATATAGACATTCATGTGTGAACAGAGTTCTTTCTCTCCAGTCTGTTTGGGTTATTTTCGTTTCTTGTTTTATCACGTGGGTTAGGACCTCTAGTAAATGTTGAATAGAAGTGGAGAGAGGCAACATACTTGCCTTATTCCCGATCTTAGAGAGAAACCAATATTTACCATTATGTATAATATTAATTGTAGGTTTTTAATGGATGCCCTTTATAAGATTGAGGAAATACCTTTTTATTTCTAATTTGCTGAGTTAAAAAAAGTCACAATGATGCTGAATTTGTCATGTGACTTTTTCTGATCCATTGAGATAATCATGCAGTTTTTCTTCTCTTTCTGTCAATATGGTGAATTACATCAATAGGTTTCTTTGGAATTTAAACTAACCTTGTATTCTTGGAATAAATCTCACTAGGCCACAATGTAACTTCTTTGGTAAAAAATTTTCACCTGTATAAATGTCCTGTCTTTATCAGGTTTTAATAACAGGTTATGCTAGCCCCATAACATGAATGGGGAACTGTTTGTTTGTTTTCCGTATTCTACAGTAGTTTGTGTAAGATTGGTATTCATCGTTTCCTGAAATGTTTGATACAATTTACCAATGAAATTATCTGGGCCTATAGCTTTTTTTGTGGGGCTGTTTTCCATGCCATATTTAATTCAGGTTTGTCAACCCTGACACTATGGACATTTTTGACTGGATAATTCTTTGTTGGGGGAGGCTGTTTGATTCGTTGCAGGATGGTTAGGGCCAAACCTGCCCTCTATCCATTAGATACTAATAGCTCTCCCTCACCCAGTTGTGACACCAAAAATGTCTCTATACATTTCCAAGTATCCTCTAGGGAATAAAATCACTCCTGGTTGAGAATTACATTTGACCTATAGTTTAAAGATATATCTGAGCTCACTGAATTTTCTTTTAATACCTTTTAAAATATGCATTTAGATCTATAAATTTCCCTTAACATCACCTTAGCTGTGCTCTGCAAATTTTTATGTATAGTATTTTAATTATAATTAATTTAGGGATATTTTTAATTTTCCTTGTGATTTCTTCTTTGGCCATGGGTATGTGGGTATGTTTTAATTTGCAAATGCTTTGGAATTCTCTAGAAATCATAACATTCCTGGTTTGCAATTTAATTCTATTTTGGGAGAATATATTCTTTTTTCTTTAATGTCTATTTATTTATTTTGAGAGAGACAGAGAGAGCATGAGCAAGGGAGGGGCAGAGAGAAAAGGAAAGAGAAAATCCTGAGTGGGCCTGGCATTGTCAGTGCAGAGCCTGACATGGGGCCCAGTCCCATGAACCGTGAGATCATGACCTGAGCCAAAATCAAGAGTCAGATGCCTAACCGACTGAACCACCCAGGCGCCCCTGTTGTGAGGGGATATAGTCTGTAAGATTGCGATCTTAAAATGTATTGAGACTTGTGTTTATGGACCAACATTTGGTCTTTCTTGGTGAATATACCATGATCTCTTGAAAAAAAAAATCAAATTCTGTAATTGTTGGATGTGGTATTCTATACATGTTAATTCAATTAAGATGGTTGATAGCGTTAAGTCTCCTATGTATTTACTGATTATTTTGGTCTACTTATTCTATCAATTGCTGAAAGACGGGTGTTAAAATCTCTATGATTGTGAGTTTATTTATTTCTCTATTTAGTCCTGTTGACTTTTGATTCATGTATTTTGAATTTCTCTTGTTAGGTAGATACACATTTACGTTGTCATGGCTTCAGTATAAATAGATTCTTTTATCATTATGAAATATCCCTCTTTGTCTCTGGTCATACCGTTTGTTTTGAAGTCTACTTTATTTGATATTAATATAGCCACTTCAGCCTCATTGTGCTTACTGTTTGCTCACTGGTATTGTTCTTTTGTAAATAGAAATAATACTATGATATTTTATATTTATACTGCATTACTTATGAACAGATTTAGCTTCTATGTTCTCCTTTGATCTCCACAGCAATCTTATGAGAACATGATGCTGTTATCTGCATTTTACAGAGATGAAACTGAGTCCACAGGGATTAAGTGACTTTTCTAAGAGCACAGTTCTTAGTCCTGTTCTGTCAACTGATAAGCGAGGGCAAATGTAGGAAGCATATGTGAGAAGGTGGTCCATTTTCTATCATCTAAAGCCATGGATGCTCACAGTTCCTCTCCAGGGTTCCAGGCTGACACTAAAGAAACAGCTTTTGGTTATAAAGGCAGTGAGGGGTGCCTGGGTGGCTCAGTCAGTTAAGCCTCCAACTTCGGCTCAGATGGTGATATCGCGGTTCATGAGTTCCAGCCCTGTGTCAGGCCCTGTGCTGACAGCTCAGAGCCTGGAGCCTGCTTTGGATTCTGTGTCTCCCTCTTTCTGCCCCTCCCCCACTCAGGCTCTGTCTGTCTCTGTCTCTCTCTCAAAAATAAACATTAAAAAAATAAAAATAAAATAAAATAAAGGCAGTAAAATCGTCACCATAGGGTGAATGGAATCAATAAGATCTCAGCATCAAAGGACAGGCTGGGCTGGGAACATTACTGTCACAAGACGCATTTGATGAGCATCATCTCTCTGTCTCCATTTTTTGTTAGAGGTAGTACCGTTTGGCCTGGAAGTAGAAGGATAGATCAGATGCTCTCTGGTTGGCCACCCACCCTGAGATCCCATGACTCCTTCTTATGGAGGCCATAAGAAAAGCTGATGTCTCAGATTGCCACTCACAAGGGGAAACTGGCCTGAGGGACCCTTTGCTTTCTTCTCACTTGGCAGTCTAAGCCCCAGGTGGCCAAGCTGTTGGCCTCCCTGGGGCTTGTCTGCTCCAGCTGGACCCGGGAGCTCAGCTATGCAAATGCCAGTTATGAGTTTGTATTTGTGCCGACCTTACCTTTTGCTTTGGAACCTCCAATGCCCACATGCCTGCCGGTAGGAAATCTGTCTAGTGAGTTTGGGCAATTGTTTGTTTGTTGTTTGTCTTTTGTTCAAGTGGTAAATTTTATAGCTCATAGATATGAACTTGGTGATTTTAGTAAACATCCCTAGCTTTGTTACACTGATTTCTGTAACACAAAACGCACTTTGCCTTTGTTCGTTACCTAGTCCGCTTAAACCACTTGCTGTCCTCAATATAAACCGAAGACTTTTCTGCTTCTGTGTCCCTGACATGCTCTTTCTCTCTGGTTGACTCACCCCCAATGTCAAGTTCAAATACCACCTTTCTGAGAACCCCCACCGCCTTGTCAGTCAGAGTAAATGACTCTGAGCTCCTGGGGCCCGTTGGAGGAATCTCCCGCCCTCAGTGCGCCCCAAGGATCCCCTGGAGGAAACACGTATGGGAAGGCACAGTTTGGGCTTCAAACCAGCTGTAAGGGCGAACCCGCGAACCCACTGGGTGAGTCCCGTGCCCGTCACACCCATCCTGAGTGGTCACCGTCTGCTCACCAAGTTATCAAGTCCTGGGAAACTTCGCATTGATCAGCAGTGTCTGTTTTCAATCTGGAGCCGGATGGAAAGGGTTAAGCGGTTGGGCAATTCCCCTGTGGCTTGGTTATTTCTGGAGAATCCTGGCACAAGTAATTTGCATAATGCAGACTTATCTCCTGGATGATGCGGTGCCCGTGCGATCCCAATGCAAACGAACTCCAGCTGCATTAACGTCCAGGCTTAGGGGGCTGAGTGCAGCCTTCCTGGGAGCCCTTGCAGGAGATCACTCTTGCCCTTTCCAGCCCCAGGGACCGTCAAGTACAGGCAGAGCCGAGAACTGTGCCGGTGGCTCCCACTTCCTCCTCAGCACATGGGGTTAGGGGGACAGTCAGGAGTTCGAAAGGGGCAGAGATCTGAGAGGCTCTTCAGCCTGGTCCCAGGTCACTCCTCCATTTGTGGGCTGCATCCTGGCCACGCAGACGCTCGGTGTCATCTTCTCCTGTGGTCCCACAAGGCTTGTTATGAATTAACAAACCCTGCACAGTGTTATAATGTTCTAGGCTCTGCTCTAAGTACCTCATGGGTAGTAACTCATTTCATACTACGGTAACCTCAGCGGTCTTGCCCTAGAGTCTCCGACTGGCTGAGAGCTGGTCTATGAGGTCGGATGGATCTAGTTTCAAACCCTGATTCTGTCACTGAGTCGCCATGTGACCAAGGGCACGTTGGTTGCTACCTCTCTGCCCTAGTTTCTCCATCTATAAAATGGGTTCTCAAAGGATTACCTTAAAGATTAGATGAGCTACTATAACACACAAAGCACTTATCCTAGGGTCTGGTGTCTTGAGTGACAGGTGGCACCGGGGAAGAACCGAGAGAGAAAACCTGACGTCTCAGAGATCCGTCTCTGTGGCCTATGGGATCCGACACCAAAACATTCTCCCCTGAAGAGAAGACCATATCCAGCGTTCTAGAGGCGTGTGGCTCTTCTCTGTCACAGAGCTCTGGAACTCGTGATCTCCTGCCTGGGGAGGGGTGGAAGGGAGTGTGAGACGGCAGCAAATCAGAGCTCTTACCAGAAGGGTCTTAGGATGTGGCGCAAACTGAAAACTCTTGAGCATTTGTGCTTCTGATTAGATTCACTTGTCTGCCAGGGGTTGTGGGGTGGAGGTGGGAGGGGGAGAGAGAAACCTCTGACTCACACCTGCAGAGCAGGGGACCTGCCTGGGGGAGTCACAAGTGCCCACCCTCCTTACTGTAGTGAGCTCTGCCATCAGAAACCCTCCTTGCGAGGGACACCCTGATGACCTCTGCTGACAAAGAGACCTAGGGCGTGGGATCACCCCTTCCTCATCTCCTGGGAGATAATCGTAATCTAATCTTGCCCCTTTAGGAGGGTGCATAGTGGGGAAATCAGGGGTCCCAAGCAGGGGGCTGGCATGTTCCTAGGGAAGACACAGCATAGAGGTCCGGGTCCTGGATGGCACAGAATAGCCTGAGGGCCCCGAGCGACTGGGCAAGCTTGGACTGAGGGTAACATCTGCCCCCTGAAGATTTCACTTCAAGCTAGTCCTTTCTTTTAGGTCTGGCATTCTTGGACTCCCTCAGACCTCGCAGGCTCTGGCCCTGGATGGGGAGGGCCTGGATGGTCAGCAGCCTCAAGCACAGGCATCAGGGATCTGCGCCCGGGCCTTTCACACCACCCCCCACGGAACCTGCCAGGAGAAAGTTAATGAGTGATTTATTAAGTCACACAGGTGACATTCCTGCTATTCACCTCCCAAACCCAGATGGCTGAAGGAGACTTTTATTTAGGGTTTAACAGTCAGACAAACGATTTTGCTAATGTAAGTATTTAAAACACAGATTTGGATTTTACATAATTTAGAGCAGTTTCTTTGCAGAGATGACTCAAGGAAATCTCCTTGGCATGTAGCACAGCAGGTAAATCCCAGTCTGAATGCACAGCTCCCCGGGGACCAGGTTTCCACCAGATCAAGATAAGGCAGGTAGAGCTATTACCAATATTTAATCAGGATACATAGCATTCGGCTCTGTAAAGGCAACGCTCGGGACGTGTGCTTGTAGACTCTGGCTAAGTGCCAAGGAAAGTATTAGTCCCTCCCTCGCTTGAAGGGTAAGATTACAGAGTTATTTGGCCCTGAAGCCGGTCACTGGAATTCAGATGGATATGTTGTGCCGAACAGCAGCCCTGCTTCCCCGGACTCCTACATCCTTAACAGCCATGCTGTGGTTCTGGGTCTGTGCTGGGCTGGAATAGACAGAACCTGGTCTAGCCTCACTCTCTGTAGAAAGCCCCCTACCCCACCACTCTCCTAATTGGACCTTTCCAGCCACCCCCTCATTATTGTCCTGGCTTTCTCTGTCCACCTTCCCTGCTCAGCCAGCGCTCAGCAGTCAACTGAGTGGTGGTCTTACAGGAAGGAAGAAATGCTCTCTTTCAGTTCTTATATTTGCCCCTTTCTATTTCCAAATGCCTTCTTCTAGGGATCTGATTTCCCTGGGGGTGAACTCCTGCCCTCAGAGCTAAGGGGATCAGCCATGTTGGGGAAAGGATGTCAGATGAGTCCTGGGTCTTGGGACCTGCTTCCGTAAACATCCTCTGACCTCAACAGACAAGAGCTCTCATGCCTGCTCTCCATCCAGCTTCCCTGTTGGCTGTCACTTGTCCTGCCGTTTCTTCTCCTCTGGTGTGTGTGTGTGTGTGTGTGTGTGTGTGTGTGCGCGCGCGCTGGGGGTGAGGCATGAGCTCTGGATATTTCCCTGATAGAAATCCTGCAGCTGTGATGAGACATTTAGTAATCGCCAGTAGATCTCTGCCAGTTCCAGGGCAGAAGCCACAGTTCCTCAGAGGTCTTCAGGAACCAAACGAGTTGCCAGTATTACTTATCACTTAATGCTCTAGGCACAGAGTTGAGTGCTTACTCCATTACCTCATTTAATTCCTCCCTACACCTTCTGAGCTAAGTGCTAGTATCAGCTTTGTTTTATAGAAAAGGCTGAAGAGACACAGAGACGTTAAGTAAACTTATTTTAGGTCACACAGCTATTGAGTGGCCAAGTCAACGTGGAAGCCAAGATCCGAGCCTACGCTGCATCCTTTAACACCATATGTTACCGTTTCTCTAATGTAAATAATCAAAGCGACTTTATTTTAAATTTTCTATAATTTTCTATAATTGCATAAGCAGCGCACATTATTCTTGTGGAAAAATTAAGACGGCTCAGAAAAAGCTGCAATCCCCTATTTTTGTGTCACTTTTCCCCATCCCGGTGGTAATTATTGTCAGTTTGGCTAAGTCAGAGCTTTTTCTATCTCACGTTCATGTTAAGTAAATGCAGAGACAGCATCAGCATCCCTTATTATCTGTTAGTACACGGAATGGTGTTTACAAGCGTCGTTTTCGAGATTCTCTCACTTCACAATATGTCTTGACCCTCTTTCCATGTACACATAGCAGATGCATTCATCCCTGTCTGCCACTGCCTGGAGTTTCCCGTTGTGGGTACGTAAGCCATAGTTGTCTGGTTCCTCTGTTGTTTGTTTGTTGGTGAACAGTTGGTGAACGTTTGTTACCCAATTTCCACCACCATGATGTTTTAACCAAGATCCTTGAACATGGATATATGAAGCATTGATGACAATGGTCATTAGCTACAGGAAGGAAATGATGACAGGGGAGACTCAGAGGTGTCTTTCCTGGGAAATCTTTAAGGATGGCAAGCTCACACCTGGACTGGACCCAGGAGCCATCCTCCGGCGGCAGAGGACTGGATGACAGGGTATTAGTGACCAGTCGATTTCAGAGCAGGGCCGTAAAGCCACAAGCCATGACCTTGACTTTGACCAGCCAGCCTAGGAGGGGTGGAAGGCCAAATAGCATGGACATTCATCGCTTTTTATGAGAATTACAAATTCGCAAGAAATGCTCTTGTGCTTTTGAAATGTCAACTCTTTGCCTTTGAAGTGTCTTAACTTTGCAACCCTAACTTCTCTCACATTTTGTATGGCAAATGTACGGGCATCTACACCACCGAGGTAATGCCGATAAAGTAGTAATGCTTTCATTCGGTGGGTTTTATTTTCCTATCAGCATTGCACAGTCATCTTGGCTCTGACCTTCACTCGGTATGAGTAACTGAGAAAATGGTGGAACTGTCTTAAGTGTCAATCCTTTGTAAAGATTGGATGACAATCATGTCTGTAAGAAAAGCTAATGACTATGGAACACCTAAAATGCACCAGACGTTGTGGTTAGTTTTTTTGAAATGTTCGTTTGTTTGTTTATTGAGAGAGAGAGAGAGAGAAAGAGAGAGAGACATGGGGGAGGGGGAAGAGAGAGAGAATCCCGAGCAGGCTCCTTGTTGTCAGCATGAGATCACGCTCACAAACTGTGAGCTCATGACCCGAGCGGAAATCAAGAGTCCACCGTTTAACCGCCTGAGCCACCCAGGCGCCCCCAGATGTGATGCTTATTACTCACTTCACATGTGTGATTGGGTTATTACCTAATTTAATGTCACAGCAAGTAGAAGTAGGTGGTGGTCCCTGGAGGCAAATCTGGGTTGAAATCCACTAGCAGTGTAGCCTTGGGAAAATGACCTAGTGTCTCTGTGGCTCAGGAAGTTTTGCTGAGAAGGGTAAAGGACTGACAGACCAGACTCCAGAAACAGCCCATGGGCTTTCGGTGTGAGAAGTCCCTCCACCCCCAGCCGTGATGCCCCCACCAGGTGCTACCCTGATGTTGGGCTGGAAGCCAGGGAGGTAAAGGGCTTCGTGACAACCTAGGTAAATATAACCATGACAGCGATAACTGACCCCACCTGCCAGGGCTGGGCCAGCTCTCCCGAGGAGTGGCCTTCTCTTGGGCCTGGTAGATGGCACCAGTGTGGACAATCCTTGGCTTGAGAAGAAGCAAAGGGGGGTCATACATTCCAGAGGGAGGTGGGGCCTGGAGGGTTATTTGAAGGAATTGGCTCATTTGATTAAGGAGGCCGGCAAATCCAAAATCTGCAGAGTGGGTCAGCAGGCTGGAGATCGGGGAAGGGCCGATGTTGCATTTCAAGTCTGGAGGCCAGGGAAGAACTGATGAGAATGGACACTGAGGCACAGAGAGGCGAAGGAACTTGCCCAAAGGCAAACAGCAGGGAGAAGAAGAGCCAAACTTTGAACCCCGGCAGTCTTTTCCTCAGAGCCTATGCCCCTAGCTGCTCTATAGTCTGTGGCCTTTGTATAATGAGGCTATTAGTGTATCTGTTCCCTTGTTGAATTCTCGTGAGGTTAAAAGAAGGCACGCAATGTGCGTGGTGACTGGCAAAGAGGAGACACTCAGTGCTTGCTAACTCTGTTCTCTTTGCTCTCTTCTGTTATGAAAACTGAGGCACGTGCCCACAGACAGCCTGGTTGCTATTACCATTTGACTCAGATCCCTGTGCAGCCAGGAATGGATTTTTAGCCAGTGGAGAATGCTGCATGTGCATGTGTGAAGCTGGGCGGCCCGCGGCTGCAGCACCTGCATTCCTCTGTGTGTCTCCAAGTCAGACTGGGGTCGAGCCCTCAACAGAGCAGAAGCCTGGAGAGAGATCACAGGGCTTGAGGCTGACCTGTAAAGCCCAGGGCCCTGCAGCTAGCAGGGAGATTAGGGGCTGGGAGGCTTCAGGGGCCTTTATGAGGGTGCCCTTTGTCCTGGACTGTGGCCTTGGCATGCACCCAACCCCTGTCTCTGCTGCCAGACGCCAGGCATGATCGGGAGGACAAGGAACCAGTCAGACGATGATCCCTGAGGCCACCACACCTGACCCTCTGCCCCTGTTATCAGTCCATCTGACTTGAGACCCAAGATGAAACAGTTGAGCCGTCTGGCTGTGGCACGTGTGAATGATACTCCCGCCCATGTCTGCAGGCTGCGCACACTGGCCCCTGTGGGGTAAGTGACCAAGTGCAATGAGGCAAGCTCTGGGGCCAGCAGGCCTGGGTTCAAATCCTGACTCCATTTACTAACATTATGACACTCATCAAGTCACTTTCCCTCTTCAAGCCTCAGTTTCTTCATCTGTAAAATGGGGGTTGTATTACGGATCTCTGAGCTGCTGGTTGGTTCAGTGAAAGGTGCTCACATATGTCAAAGGTCTCGGTCCCAAACAGGAGTTCCTTTCTTCTTGTCTGTCTTTGGAATCACTCCTTTTCTGATTAAGACGTTGGTCCTGACGTTACCTTCTCTGACAATCTGCTGTCTTCCTTGAGACTACAAGCACGAGGAGGGTCCAAATCACCCTGGGCTGGCCCCATACGTGGGGCCTGGGCATAGAGTGACTGACAAAGCCAGGCCAGGGTCCCCGCCCAACAGTCTTGAGAAGGGGAGGCCCGTTTGGCTGAGACCCGGACAGTGGTGACAGTCCCCCTTCAGGGAAAACACCCCAAACTGCCGGGGTGGATGAATTCTTGTACATTTCAATTATATCTCCTGGGAACATGTCTCAGCCGGCTCTGATTGATTTATTTTGGCTTTCAAGTTATAGCACACGAATTTCTGAATTTCAAAGCCCTCTAGCCAATATGCAAATGGTTTTAATTTGAGGTGTAACAGACAGGTGGAATTAACACTCAAAAGCCAGCACTTTCTTGGTAGTTCCTGCCATAGAGCTGATCACTAAAAAGCAACATTATTTTTTCTTGTCGAAATTGTAGGGGTCTCTTCTATCCCGTGGTTCTTTTAGGCTGTGGTGTCAAAGAGAAAAATCACTTAAGGAGAAAATTCTAAGAAGAAGGATTTTTTTTCCTTGTTTTTGAATACAATACATTGTTTTCTGTGTGTGGGTATAGCACCAGTGGGTTGGGGGCTGTCGTTCGAATGACAGTTGGGTCCATCCTGGATCAGAGAGGAAGATGTCAGGCAAATCTGGGACTCCCCCCAGAATTTGTTTTGGTCCTTCCTTGTCTATTTTTCCTTTTTTGTCCCCCCTTTATTTCCTTGCGGGGTTTTTTGTGGGACATTCTTGGCCAACAGAATAGATCGTGAGTAAGTAATGGGAATTGAGATAATGGTTAAAAGCACGAGCTTTAGAGTTGGACAGATGTGGATTCACATCCTGATTTTTTCCACTTCCTGTCCTTGTGACCATGGGCACTTCGTTTGACCACCCGAACCCACAGGTAACTTGGTTACCTACAGAATGGAGAACAGCACCTGCTTCGTGTTGCCAGGACGAAATACATAATTTGTACATCATACAGCACCCCATCCTTAAAAAGACTCTCACACAACGTTCAGTTCTTTGTGGAATGTGTTACCAACGAACTTAGGAGCCCAATGCACCAGCAACTGCTAAGTGCTCTGTGGGGAGGTAAGAGAAAGGCTGGCCTTGTGTTTCGGCTCTAAGATCTGGGAAAGAGAGGACTCACACGCGACTGGAACAAGACGACGGATCCGAGCCGGGGCGCGACAAGATGGTAAGATGAATGAGGCAGGTGGTGATAGGAACTGAAGTTCAGGGAAGGAAGCCCCTAGAAGGGAGGAGGTGCCTGGCACTTCCTGAGCACTTACCATGTGCCCTGCAGCCTTTGCGGCGCTGGACGGACCCCTCCGTTCTTGCCAGAGCCCTGGGAGGTGGGCATTTTTACTCCCATTTTATTCGCAAAAGGGCACTGAGGCTCAGAGGCATGGAGTGACCTGTCTGAGGCCCTCCAGCCAGAAGTGGCTGGGTGGCAATGGAATGTGTACCACGGCGGACAGGCTTGAGCTGACCTTGAGGGAAGGGTAGGGTTCAGAGAGGCAGAGGCTTGGTTTGCTGCCTTCTCGGCTGTGGGAATGTGCCTCACTGGGAAGCGCTGGGGCGCGAGGAGGCCCTCTGGGGACACACCGCCGGGCTTGTCGTGGCTGGCAGGCTGTGGACATCTGTGCCAACCAGTCCTGGCAGGTAGAGACCACATACGGCTTTTGCCCCACCACAGCCCGGCGGCGAAACCTGACTCGCATCTTGGACACGCAAGGTGCCCGGCATTTGCCTTCTTATCAGGCTGGGCACATGCCACGGCCAAGTGGCCACCCGGGCCGCCCCTGTCGGGGTAGATCCACTCCGCGCTGTGTGGGCGTTTGCACCGCCCGGCCTTCGGGTTTTGCATTTTTGAGGGTTTCGCCTGTGGCTGCAGGGGGTGGGGCGGGCAGGAGGGCTGGGTGCTCGCTCTTGAGCACCAACCAGGCTTAGGGCGTCCAGGGACGGGCCCGGTCACGGTGTAAGAGGGGCTGGTTTGAATCCTGCCCGTCTTTCTTGGTCGTATGCCCTTGGGCAGGCCACCCGGCCTCTCTAGGCCTTCTCTTCCTTACCATAAAATGGGAATGGCAAAAGATATTAACCTTCAGTTTCATTTTGAATATCAGATATTATAAAGACCCTGCTCTCCCTTGCCAGGTGCCCTGTAAAATGAATACTCATTATTTTCAGGGGTGTTAGCTGCTTCTGGAGCAGGGAGAGCTCTGAACTCTAGAAGAGTGCTCAGAGAGGAGGGTCCAGGGAAGAGGGCAAGGGGGAAATGGTGCTCCGTATGAACAGGTGGAAACCCGTGTTTCACAGATTGTTCAAAAAGGCCACGTGATTGTGACACAGCGTGGCCCCTAAAAGGTCATAGCTGCGCTCAAACAGGGCTTGAGGAGGGTGTAGTTCACACGGGATTGTCCAGTCGGCAACTGTAACAACCGCAAAGTGCAGACACAGGCGTGTGCTCCTTGCCCGTCAGATCCAGGGCTCGGTGGAGAGAACACAGTGCGTGTCAAACACCCTGGATTTAACTGCCACTTGCCACCGTGTGACAAGTTCCTTCCGCCCTCTCTGACCCTTTCTCACACCTGGATCCTGTGTCCCTTCACCCCTCCAGTCCCCTTGGCATTTACAAGAGCCCTGTCAGGTTGGCATTATTACAATTATTATGATGATGAGCAAACAAGTGCAGACCGCTTAAGAGACTCGCCCAAGGTCACTTCTAAGAAAGCCAGAGTGAGAACGAGGTGTCACGCTGGGATTGAGCCTCCTGTGTTGAAAACCTCTCAGCCAAGGGGCGCCTGGGTGGCTCAGTCGGTTAAGCGTCTGACTTCGGCTCAGGTCATGATCTCGGGCTTCGTGGTTCGAGCCCTGCGTTGGGCTCTGTGCTACCAGCTCGGAGCCTGGAGCCTGCTTCGGATTCTGCGTCTCCCTCTCTCTCTGCCCCTCCCCTGCTCATACTCCCTCTCTCTCTCTCTCTGCCTCTCTCAAAAATAAATAATAAAGACTAAAAAAATTTTTTCTTAAAAAAGAAAACCCCTCAGCCAGGACCCCTGGGACCCTCTCGAAGAAGTTCTGGGCCAGTGGAGACCCTGAGCCTGTCCTTTGGCATCGTAATCGCTGCGTTTTTCCAAACTAAATTCCTGTTCTCTGGTGATACCAGCTGGATATTTGCATACTATATCTCTGAGAACAATCTCAGGCCAAAACTCTGACATTTTACGAGAGGTTGGCTAATTATATGAGGCACCATTGGTCTGCTGCCACGGAACAGTTAGGGTAGAGTGACTATTTCAGAGGGTTGTAAAAATTCCCTGGACAGTTATTGCCAAAAAAGCTCTCAGTGGACTGCACAGTGTTTTTATGGAGACATTTTTTGGGAGGGTGGGTCTGGCTTTAGGGAGCGTCTCTAAAGAATAGTCTTCATTGGTCTGGGGTTTTGACTTTGATCAGTTCAGTCTTTTTTTTTTTTTTTTTTTAATTTTTTTTTCAACGTTTATTTATTTTTGGGACAGAGAGAGACAGAGCATGAACTGGGGAGGGGCAGAGAGAAAGGGAGACACAGAATCGGAAACAGGCTCCAGGCTCTGAGCCATCAGCCCAGGGCCTGACGCGGGGCTCGAACTCACGGACCTCGAGATCGTGACCTGGCTGAAGTCGGACGCTTAACCGACTGCGCCACCCAGGCGCCCCTCAGTTCAGTCTTAAATCAACTTTATTCTCAAGTACTTGGCTGACCAGCCTGTAGCTTCAAAGCCCCAGTCAAGTGAAGGCAACACAGGGTTGGGCCAGAGAGTGGAGGGTAGTTCCAGTACAACTGGGGTTCTCCCCTGAGTTGCAGAAATTGGGCTGTCCCCTTAAACATGGCGGTCCAGCGGATCAAACAAGAATTTTATTTTTTTTCTCCAGCAATTGTAGGAACGAGTCAGCGTGGTTGGAGGAGAGGCTGTGGCTTCCATAGATGCAACCTTAGCAAGGTTTTCTCCCCTTGGCCTTACACTTGTTAGCAGAAGGGCATGGAAGCTTATCGCTGTGAGAGGCCAGGGAGCAAGAAGTCGGCCCTTCTTGGCCCTCTGCACGGGGCCAGGAGGAGCAGATTGCTGCAAATGGGGCCTCACGGAGGTCCGAGACCTCAGCTTAATCTTACCTTGCCCAACGGCCAGCTTGCAGAGTCATGTATAGTCCCCACCCCACTCGGTGAAGAGGACGTCGTGGCAAGAGGGAAGGGCGTGGGTAGAGGAGTCGGGCCTAGAGCTGGAGACACCGTGGCCAGTTCTGAAGACATGTGACTGGGGCTGGGGAGCTGGCTGACTCTTCTTTCCATTCCTTCACTCCCAAGGGGAATGCCATCCCTCCCGAGCTTCCCGTGCTGAAGTAGAAGGAATACTGAACAAAGAATTTCTCACAATCCTCCTTGAAGAAAAGGTAGCCTGTCAAAAGGTACAAACTTCGAGTTATAAAATAATGAAGTCCTGGGGCGCCTGGGTGGCTCAGTCGGTTAAGCGTCCGACTTCGGTTCAGGTCACGATCTCGCGGTCCGTGAGTTCGAGCCCCGTGTCGGGCTCTGGGCTGATGGCTCAGAGCCTGGAGCCTGTTTCCGATTCTGTGTCTCCCTCTCTCTCTGCCCCTCCCCCGTTCATGCTCTGTCTCTCTCTGTCCCAAAAATAAATAAACGTTGAAAAAAAAAAAAGAAAAGATAAAATAATGAAGTCCTGGGGACACGGTCTACAGCGCTAAGGATACTGCATTGCAGATTTGAACGTTGCTAAGAGAGCAGTCCTTAAAAGTCCTCAAAAGTTCTCATGAGCCAGAAAAAACTTTTTTTTGGTAACTACGTGCGCTGTGGCTGTTAACGAGACTTACCTGTCGTGATCGTTTTGCAATGTGTACAAATACCGAATCCCCAATCACTGCGTTGTGTACCTGCAACCAATATAATGTTATATGTCAGTTATACCTCAAACAAACAAACAAAATAAACAAATCAGAGTCTCAGTCCTCACCCTAAACCTATTGAAACATTTTAACAAGATTTCCCCTCAGGTGATTCATATGCTCGTTAAACTTTAAGAAAAAAGGGGGGACAGAAAAGAAAAACGTAAAGGTAACCCAATAAGCCCTTCGCAGCACAAGCTGCCAAAATCCATCAAATTCTTTGAGTGTGAGCGGTTCCCCTCCCCCACCCGCGGGTTCAGGGGTCCCTGCGGAGGAGGGGGGCTCCTGTGGTTCCTGGAGGAGTCGGGGTGCATCCCACAGGGGGTGCTTCAGCAGACTCGCACTTGTTCCTTCTGTTTGATCAGCATCTGTGACACATTCTTGGAATAGACTCCTTACTTTCCTTCTTTCCCTCCTTTCCCCCACCCTCTTTCCCTTTCTCTCTCCTCCTTCTTTCAACTTCCTCTGCCTACTTAGTTCTCCTTTTTTCTATCTTCCGGTCCCCAACTTTCCCCCTTCCTTTCTTCCTAGACATTGATTTTGGTCCCTCCTCCTGACAATCTCACCTCCTTAACAGAACTGTGGGCTCCCAAAGCTGGAGACCACATCCTGAACTTGCACCCCACCTGGCAGATGCAGAGACTTTCTAGAAGTATTTGTCAGCCTGGTTCTCAGTGAGGCTGTGTCCTTCCTGGCCAGTGCCTGTGCTGCAGAGACCACGACAGAGGCACTGCTCTCCCCTCCAAGCCTTCCTGGGCCTCCTTCTTTGGCTGTGGCTCTGCCTCTCGGGCAGCTTCAGTAGGTGCTGATAGCCTGTCTCTGCCCTGGATGGCTTGTCCTGTCTTCTACAGCCCAATGTTCCATCCACAGGCCCTTGTTTCCACTGCAAAGTCCCTTTTCTGGAACCGAACAAGCACGGTTAGAGCTCTCCTTTTCTGCGTTTCTTTATTCCCCTGATGGAAGCAATTCTTAGTGGCTAATGAGAAAACTAAAGAAGTCTGAGCCTTAAGTTTCTGACTCAGACTGTCTGAAAAAATAACACAGAGTAAAAAATGAATTTGCTGAGCTCTACCCACAGGATATTATCCACACAAACATGTATCATTATCCACACTTGAAGGGCGAAATCTTGGTGTTTCGTAAGGACTGCGCCCACCATGCAGAGATGCGTGGGGGTGGGGGCTCAGGAAGCCTTAAGGCTAAGCAGCTAATGGCAGTGGTGCCCTTGCTATGAGGCAGGCACCAAGCTAGCTGTTTCACGGACGTCCTCATGGAGTCCCCCAACAACTGTGGGAGGCAAGCAAGTGTTATTTACATGCCCATTTTACAAAGGAGAACACTGAGGCTTAGGAAAGACTAAATCATTTAGTGAAGGCTTCCACGCCTCGGGATTCAAGTCAGAGATGACCCTGGTTGTAGCCCCTCTGTTATACTACCTCTGAAAGGAAAACCACAGTGTCGATGTTTAGAGAGGCTATAGGATTAGACAGATTATGTTTGAATTGTGGTCTTCTAACTAATTGGCGTGGGCCTTTGGCTCAAACTCCGGATTTCAGTGGTCTCATCTATAAAACGGGATAACAACACGTAGCCCACTGGTTGGTCATGGGGGCCAGATGAGACAGTGGGTAGGTGGTCTTGCCGACACAAAGCAACTGGGGGGCCCCATCTAGCTGATGTCAGCAGAAACACGATTTTCTCCTGAAGTGCAGAGAACACATAAAGCCCAGATAGGCACAGAAGTCTTTCCCGAAGGCTTAAAGGAGGACATCTGTGCCCTTGATGATGCTCTCAGAATCCCCATTCCCTCCAAGACAGGATGGCTCTTGTCTCAGTGTCTTAGAACATTTGGAAAGGTCTTGGAGGTTCTGGGCATACCATGGGACCTGACTTCCTGGGATGACCTCCTCGTCATCCAGAAAAATAGCATCCCACAAGTCATCCCCAGGACGAAAACCAATGTTGAAGAGGTTTTCTGAATGAGTGGGTTTTGCCCCAATGATTGGTGTGCTTTGGTCACTACATGGTAGCCCGGAGAGGTTAGAGTCCTTGTCCAACGTTACAGAGCAAATGAGTAAGTGGGGGATCCAGGAATCAAACCCAGGTCCGCCTGGCCCGAGGGCTCTAAAGTCTGGGCTGTCCTGCCCTCTGAAGAGACCATGAGGTCAGTGTCTGGGAAGCTGGACTCCTACTCCCCGCCCCCGGGCGGCCGGAAGGGGACCTACAGAAATGCACGCACCTGTCCCTGCGGTTGGGTGGAGGGAACACCGAGGCCCAGGCTCCGCATGGCTGACCAGGTTGGAAGGCGCCCTCACGTCCTCCGCAGGAGAGAAAACTAGCCTTGGAAAAGGGCAGCCGAGCCCATCGTAGCTCTGCTCCTTTCTTTCGTCCCCGCAGAGCGCTGGGTGCAGAGAGGAACGCTTGGCCTTTTCATCTCCTAATTCACAAAGCCTGGCTGCCGGGCAGCGCATAGAACCCTGGGAAGGGAGCCTGAAAGAGGCCGCAGCGGGTACTTGCGGTGCGGGTGTACCTCTGCTCACGGAGCAGTGGCCCGGGTCCTTGTGGATGGTCCGGCTCCTCAAACCCAACTCAAAGGGGCTGCTGCTGGGACCGGGGCGCTCAGAGAAGGAGAGCTGGCTCGGGAGCTCCAGGGGTCACTTCTGCCACACTCATCTCCGGAGACCCTCGGTTCCCCCCCCCCTCGGCTGCCCTGGGCCCGGACTCCAGTGAAAGCGTAGCTGGAGTCCTGGCTGTGTTTGTCTGTTTCAGGTAAAGGGCGGTGTGCAGAAAGGTTTGCTGAGACCAGGGAGGTGCTCAGGCTGAGAAGGGCTTCGGCTGGAGCCATGTCCCCCATACAGGGCTGTCTTCCATGCCCCCCCATTGCCTGTGCTTGCCTGTCACCAGGGCAGTTTGAGGCTCGCCGTGTAGGAGCGGGCTGCCGGAGAAAGAGGAAGCATTTCTGTGGCTTTCGTCAAGGCCAAAGAGCGCGTAAAATGAAGACACCAGAAAGTGAGCTCTCCCACCCGCCTGGCTCAATGCCTCAAGTGGATGTAAGAAGAATGTCCCCCAGGGAGAGCATGGCAGGAGCTTTTTTTAAGCCTGACACTGCGTTCCCAGCCATTGACCAGCCCCTTTGCAGCAAGAAGAAAACAGAAGGAGCCACACACAGAAAACGTCATAGAATATGAGAATTTCCATGTGGTGCCAGACCTGTGATCTCTCCAGGTCAGAATTCGCTGATGATAATGATGAACACGGGAGGTGGGGGGGAGGCTGTTCACTATTGGCCAAGACCCATGCTTTTAACGAATTTTAAAACAATGCCATTCAATAACCTCATGAGGTTGGAAGAGCTACCAAAAGTGGGGTTTTGTGTTTGTCCCGTAAAGAGTCCTCAAAAATTAGGCACACCCTTTTGCCTCTTGCTCTGACCCTCAACCAGCTCTTTTTCAGTAGCACATTGTTGACGCTTAACAAACTTATGTGCAATAAAGATTGTTGGACTGAGAAAGTCCACTGCCTTCCCTACTGAAAGATGGCAGTGTTCTTGGGCAGGGTACTTTGCTACTCTGGACTCAGTTTCCTCGCCTGTGGAAAGAGGGTTGATGGGACAAAACCACTGTTCAACCCTGGCTGTGTATTAGGATCTTCTGAGGGAGTTTAAAAAAATACTAAGGCTTATTCATAGAAACCTCCATACACCCGCGATACATGAATACATGACTGAAGAAAATAGTGAATATTGAGCAAGATCCATGGTCTAGTTAGCTCCAGATAGAGGGTGTGCATTATTTTGTAACTATAATTTCAAAATAAGGAGTTAAAAAAATCCTAATGCCCAAAGGGATTGTGATTCATTGGTGTGGGGTTTGGACGTCAGCGTTTTTTACAACCTCGTCAGGTGATGGTAACGTGCAGCCAAGGGTTGAGAACTACTGAACTAGGTGATCTCCGTGTCCCTTTCCAGCCCTAAAATATTATCAGCCCAATTAATCTCGACCCCTCTTGAAACTATTTAAATGTTCAACTTGTAGGGGTAATTTTTTTTAAATGCATTACCTGCTATGTGAAAACTTTTTTTTTTTTATTTGTCCTAAAGTTACCCCTTATTTGATGGACCCAAGCTCTTGCCTGCTTCCCTTGCAGGCATTGTTATCCCCTGGCCGTATCTTGGAGCGGCCGCTTCTCAACTGATCCCTTCCCGGGATTCCCGCTGCCGGTGGGGCCACCGGACGGGCTGCAGACAGCTTCCAGTTTGCCCTGGACCACAAGTTCCTGCAGCTGGTGCCACCAGCACTGCTCAGGTCTCGGCAGAGAGGGCGAATGCTTCCCTTTAAAGTGCCTTCACTTTATCCTCTGTACCTCTACTCAAAGCTCTGTGGGGAACCAGATGTCCTGAACAGCTGGGGTTACTATAGGAATTGTAATGTGGCAGGGTGCATCTTCAAGCAATGCTGAATGGGACTGTGCTCCCACAGTCTGAAAGGAAAGGTCCCCCAAATTGGACCTCTCACAGGAAGCCCACTTGAGGATGCTCCCCAATTCTTTAAAAAAATTTTTTTAATGTTTATTTAGTTTTGAGAGAGAGACAGAGAGACAGAGTGTAAGCAGGGAGAGACACAGAGAGAGAGACACACACAGGATCCGAAGCAGGGTCGGGCTCCCAGCTGTCAGCACAGAGTCCGATGTGGGTCTTGAACTCACGAACTGTGAGATCATGACCTGAGCCAAAGTCAGACGCTTAACCGACTGAGCCACCCGGCTGCCCCAGATGCTCCCCAATTCTTAATCTGGATCCTCTGTCCTCTGATGGGTCCTCCTCTCAGAAAATGCCTCCTTCTTTGCACAACCACAATGAAATTCTTACCTTAGCTCCCCTTTGGGTTGACTGTCACCTAGCCACAAATTGGTCTCTCCCTAGGATTCACCACTTCCCCTCATCAGGACAATCCTAGGACTTGAGTAACCGTAGCAGTGCTCCTCTTGAAATCTGGTTGATCCAACCAAGAATTGCACAGGAGGGGAGGGACGTGGTGGCCTCGAAGCTGGGAGGGAACTGGGTGCTCCAGATCCATTCCTGACAGGCTAAGGGTAGATGTCTCCTCTTTCCTATCCAGATGGCAACGAATGGGTTCTCTCTCTCTCTCTCTCTCTCTCTCTCTCTCACACACACACACACACACACACACACACACACACTCTTCTACATTTGCCAAGGACCAGCAGCATGTTCTCTATCCATTTAATTTAAGCAAGAAAAACTATTTTCTAAGTGGATGCTGATTCCTGCCCTCAATGCATTTGATGCTTAATCATAACGCAAAACTGTGTCCTCTCAGATTTTTTCATCCTTCCAACTCCTAAGTCTTGCCCAGAGGCCTATTGGAACCTAAGACATGGGGCCACTTATGCTACCTTTTAAGGCACAAATCCACGTGGCTCTGAAGACCAGAGCTAAAATCCCAGCTCCAAGACCTTGAGGTACCCCAAAGACCAAATCTCCTTCAGGCAGGGCATCTCCGTACCTTCATCTGTAAGGGCAGGGGAGGCAGGACAAGAGTCAGTTACTGTTTTGAGAAGCCCTTCCGGACGTTGTGCTGGGGTTATTTAGGGTTTGAGGATTTGGAAATGGTGGTGAGTCCATATTTATTTTAATCCATATTGTTCACAACTTTGGCTTTGATTCCGGACTGAATATATGATTTTTAAAACCATTTCCGGGGCGCCTGGGTGGCTCAGTCGGTTAAGCGGCCGACTTCGGCTCAGGTCATGATCTCGCGGTCCGTGAGTTCGAGTCCGGCGTCGGGCTCTGTGCTGGCAGCTCAGAGCCTGCAGCCTGTTTCAGATTCTGTGTCTCCCTCTCTCTGACCCTCCCCCGTTCATGCTCTGTCTCTCTCTGTCTCAAAAATAAATAAACGTTAAAAAAATTTTTTTTTAAAAAATAAAACCATTTCCTATCAAAAGGTAGCACCCCCTTCACCCCCTCCTCACCATCCCCTTTTCTCTATATGTCGCTCCCTGACATCCACTTGTAGCTCAGGCCAGCTGCCAGGATGTCACCACGCTGGGCCATCGCTTGAGGCAATAATTACCAAATGGTCACTGCCTTCAACTTTGTCTCAGGCTCCAAGGGTTGACCCCAAATTTAAGTTTCCCAAGGATTTGAAAATTAGTCTATGCCTACTCTCCCTGAACTTCTCCCCGTTTTATGTTTTTGAAGTCACATATCCTCTTACCTGTCAACCGCATTTTGAGGGCACATAGTCAACCATGCACACAGTAAGTGCTTAACTAATATTTTGTTGGATTAATTGAATGGTTCTGAATAACAAAATTATTCATTCAGTGACCCTCCCATTTATAATCTTATTAAATGCCTCTGTGGTGTGAGGAGAGGGGTACAGATGTACATACAAGAGATCCAGTTCCAAACAGATGATTCCTCCAGGTATAATGCATGGAAAGTATGCAAAGGGCATTGGATGTTCAGACCTCCTGGGTTGGAGAACTCATCCTGATGACGGGTTGTGTGACCTTGGACAGGCTAACTCACCTCTCCAAGCTGCACTTCCATTGCTGATAAAAACAAGGACAGTGATAGGATCTGTCTTGTGTTGTTGTTTGAAGATTAAATGAGATGAATGCCCACAGCACTGGATCATAGGAAGGGCTTAATCCATATAAACTATCATTGTGCTGCTAGGTCCCAGAGGGGAAAAATTTGGTCATTGAATATGTGAATGTTTTCAAGTGTAGACAGAGGACCGTCTATATCAGATTCCACTTGGGTCCACTTAAAACATGAAGATCCCTGGGTCCTACCACAGACGTACTGAATCGTGCTTTCTCAAGCTGAGACACAGGCTTCTGGATTTTATGCGGCTTCCCAGGCATATGCAGAGGAGAGGCACTCCAGCTTGTCCCCGTGGTGCGGGCAGATGTTTTACCTGCCACTCTAGGGCTCCTGAGATGTTCTGTGTGAGCTGTCCTGCTTAAGAGACCAGGTGGGCAGTGTTCATCCGCTTCTTCGTGTGCCAGGTGACCGGTTGGCCCCAATTTCTGGAAAGATCTTAAAGGCCAGTTTAAGGTGGGGTCATTCATTGTGATGCACAGCAGCTCTGTTAGCCCATGTTTCACATTCTTTATTTGTAATCTCTTTCTGGACTAGATGTAGGCAAACGTGAAGGGACATATGAAGAAAGAATAAGAAGCAAGAGGGGAGGCGAATGCTGTTAGCAAAGCAACAGACACAGAAGGCACAGGCTAGAAGCAGAGAATGAAAAAAAAGAAGAGAATGACATCAGGAAGAGGATATTTTGGTGTGGCCCAACCAAACCACTGGCCATCTTTGGGTTCTCTGCTCTTTGTCCCTTGGGGACGGCAGGGGTGAAGTGGGGTGGATCCTAGGCAGGGGCTTTACAGCATCAGAGCGGATGTTTGTTAACAACAGGCCAGTGTCAGTTCAGTGTGAAACCATTAAAAATTTAGTTTTATTGGCATCTCAGAAAGGCAGCAATTGTTCTATTTCCCTGGCACAACGCTCCCACGAGGCAGGTTGCAACTTGCCGTGTTTGCCCAAGCCTTAGCGGAGTGCCCAGGGAGGCGACGACTAGGCACGTCATTTTGAAAGCCTATCTGCCTCCCGATAGAAAAAGGCCCCCTGAGGTGGGGGTTTGTCAGCTTCTTCTCCTCAATCCCCAGAGGAGGGGCCTCCGGCAGCTCTTGTGCTTGGCACCTTTATTATCTGTGGACAGTCAGCCCTTCTGGAGAGCTCTGACTAGCTGTGCGGAGGCACACCTGTGCTTGTATGAGGAAGTCGAGGTTAACGGGGGACGAGTTCACAGGTTCCCGAGCAGCCTTTCACAAACGATGGCTCAAACTCTTCACCACCGGAGAGTGCGTAAAAAGCACAGCTTTGGTGTTCTTCAGACCCAAGCCTGGGTACTCACTGGCTGGGTGACATTGGGTAGGTGACGTGACTTCTCTGACTCTCAGACTGTTCATTCTGCTATCAGTATTGCCGTGAAGATTAAGTGAGAGGATGTGTGAGGAAACCCTCAAGCAATTCTGGCACACAGGAAGGGTTTGCAAAATGGTAGCCGTGGCCACTGCCAATGGTATGAATGTCGGTGCCATTGCGCAGAAACTTGGGACGTGGAAAACGCCCCTCCAGGCTTCATTGCAGGGATTAAGTCCTGTGATTTAATGCCCTCAGTGAACAGGATTGAACAGTAGAGTGTAGCACAGGTAGCTTAAGCAACTGCCCTTCACCTTGAAGGATGGTTGGGCTTGTTCAAGTAGACTCTGAAATTCAGTTGTAAACAACACGGTCAATCCTATCAACCAGTGTGTAGAAACAAATGGCACAATGCGTATTTAAGGACTTAATGAAGACATTTGGAAATACAAGATAAAGACGACTTCCAAGCTTTGTGGTCCATCAACAGCATGGCGGCTCTCAGGAGAAAAAAGATCAAGTATTTGCCCTTAAAGTTTACAAAACAACACTTTGGGAACGAAGAATTATCTACAGGTTAATATTGCTGTAGGTAAGATGTGCCTTTTGGGCATATTAACATTTCACTGATGAATGTTGGATAGGAGAAGCTAATGATTCATAAATGTCTTTCTCTGATGTTGCCTTAAGACGTACACCCTCATTTGGAGGTGAGGCTGCCCCTCCTTTTCAACCACCACGGCTGTGTCTACCCTCCACCCCCATGGGAGCCAAGGCATCTGGCCACATTAAAATAATTTTAGGGGCACCTGGGTGGCTCAGTTGGTTAGGCGTCCAACTCTTGGTTTTGGCTCAGGTCATGATCTTGTGGTTTCGTCAGTTTGAGCCCTGCGAGGGGCTCTGTGCTGGCACCAAGGAGCCTGCTTGGGATTCTCTGTCTTCCTCTCTCTCTGCCTCTCCCCTGCTGGCACTTTGTCTCTCTCAAAATAAATAAAATAAAATAAAATAAAATAAAATAAAATAAAATAAAATAAAATAATTTTAAATTCATGAATAAGCGAGCTCAAACTATTGAAGACTAATTGGTGATTTACCAGAATTAATTGTTATTATCCAAACCAACTTGAAACTGCCACTGGAGAATTAAAAATATGTAAGCCAATTTTTAATAATACAAAATTTATTAGTAAAAAAAAAATTAGAATTTGTTCATTACATAGAAAAGTAACACAGCTGAACATTCCCTACAAAAATGTTAACCGTAAGCACATAGAATAGGAGTGACACAGTGATCAGGTCTGAGGACTTCGTATTAATGCCTCGTGAGCATCGGAAAATCGAAAATGGTGACATGCAAACTGGGCTTGTGACGTTTTGTCAATGGGTTGGATATTTCGAGTTGTCATTTGGGGTGGCCGAAAAACAGATATAGGTATGCCATGTTCTGAATTACCGTCACTGCCATTAACTATAGCAGATGTCACAGTTTGTCCCCCTCTTATAGAAATCGCTGGTGGCCGCTGCAGAGGGGGCAAAGTTCACGTAGTCTGAGCTGGGGTAGGAAAAGTACTCCGATGCCCTGATGGGGTCCAAGTGTTCTGCCTCACACGACGCACAGTAGCAGACGGAGGTGCCGGCGGAGGAGAAGCCGTCGTACTGGGCGTCCGGGGGCAGGTGGGCATAGGAGTAGTCTTCGGAGGGGAAGCCACAGTTCCTGGCGTCCAGAGAAGGGGGAGAACTGTAATTCTCTGGAGCATATGACGGTAGCTGAGCCGGCGAGTAACTGTAGTCTAAGGAACCGGAGAGAGTGGAGGAATCAGAAGGCGATCCCGGGGTCTAGAGAAAACCAAGGAACAAAGAGCTTGATACTTTAGACGGGATGAAAAGAGCTGCACGGAGTGGATTTATTAACTCAGAGTAAGAACACTGGGGGAAAGAAATACAACACAACAGAACACCCAACCCAACCCAAGTGTGCAGAAGTAATTTAATTTGCAGACTGCACGAGTTCACGACACCTTATTCTGTATTTGCCTATTTCTTCCCCGACAATAAATTGCCTTGCTTCACTGGCCTCCTTTGTTGTGAACCATACTTTAGAGGATGCTTTGTTCTTAAACCACAAAATCCCATTGTGCGTCAAGTCACCTGCACGTCAAATCTTGCCGTGTGCCCCAATATAAGCCACAGGTGGCACCTGGGATGTTCCTCCACACCCTTGACTGTGGACAGACAAGTGAGCGTGCACAGGCAGAAGTGAGATCTTCAACAAGCCAGTGTCTGGGAGACTCCAAGACGTGACTCATAGTCACTACAGTCTTGTCCCCAGAGGAGAAAGATACCTTCTGCTTTCTCGTAAGCAGGGCTACAGTTATTACTGAGAAAGCCTTCTTTGGAAGCCAGAAGTGAACTGGATGACGGGGGCCCTGTGTGCATATTCCTTGGAGTTAATTTCCTAGACCCTGAAAATTTAGTCTGCTACATTTTGACAAACCAAAAGAAAAAAAGTATTTGCATTAAAAAAAAAACAAACCTTGCTTTTTATGGTTTTAAAAAACTGTATGAGTATCTAAAAGACATCTCAAACAATTGGTATCTATTAATGGCAACCTTACTCCATTGTAAATGGTACCATATTTTCCAACATTTGAGGTTCATGAAGAATAGACTGTCCAAATTCTTGGAAGGATTAAGGCTTCTTTTTCACTAGCCATCTCAGACCTAAATGAGTTCTTGTGCCTACACCAGACCAAAACAGGCGCTTAGGAGAGCCAATTCAGTGCCAAAAATGAAACAAAAACCCGTTACGGGAATGAATGCCAGTTTCATACTGTGTAGACGCAGCCTTAATTCCATTTTCAAGTACTCAAAATCAAAAATCCAAGGACTGCTGTTTAAATCAATGATTTCCAATTAATAGATGTCTTAACTACAGTTTTTAAACATTAAATGAACACTGTCAGGAAACCTCTTTTTATTGCCACCCACCACTTACTTGGGCATGGCCAACTTGGGAAATCACGATTCCGCGTGTATCCAAAGCTTTGCCCCCTGCGATGTGTGGTTATTTTGACCCCCACTGAATTTTAACTGGTTCTCTGCTTGTTTCCTGGATGATTTCCTTGTTGATAGCGTGATTTCTCACGAGATGATGCAAACTCTCTTACAAAGCATTACCACCCCAGAGTAAGCAACAGTCAGGTTTTGTAAAGAACCGAGATAAATTACCAGGCTCTGGCTAACGCAGAAAGGGGCGGCTTGGAAGCTGTCAGGGAAATAGTGTGGAGCACTTTGCGCGGAAGCGAGTGAAGGGTCCAGGTGTGTCTCTGTCTGAAGGTAGGAATCAAAGATCTGGTTGAGGCAGCTTGTGTTTTCCTCACAAGAAACACAACTGGAAAATTCTCGGGGTTGAAAATAACTGGGTGTGGAAGAAACCGGTTCAGGCTCAAAACACAGCCCTAGAAGAGAAAGGAAAAAGCTTTTTGTTGTTGTTGTTGTTGTTTAAAAATTGCCCTTACAACTTTGAATAGAATTCTCTCCTATATTCTGAATATTTATCATGTCTGGGGGGAGGGGCAAGGGGACTTAAGAAGTTCTAGAAAAGTAAAGAGGCAGGCAATTTGGATTTTTTTTTAGTTGCCTTAGTGAATTCAAATCCCAATGGAATAAATCTGGTTAATTATGTGGAAAGAGGCTGTAAATGTGGCCAGGGCACAAAATAAAACAATGACAATCCAACCCGAGTCCAACTGTCATAGTCAAATAATGGCTCAAGGCTCTACTTTCTTGGACTATAAGGCATCAACATCCCATTTGCAGTTCAAGTAAACTTCACTTCTCAGAAGTAACATACAGAATTGCATGAGGCTTTAAGAAAACTTCTGATGCCATGGGAAACAATTCTCTTGATTTTGTGTTGCTGCCTTTCTAAACTTTCATACTTACTCAGTAACTTAAATTTCGAGGAGTGATACAAATAGCCATGCAACTAATACAAACAGATACCAAGAACGTAAAGTGAATTAGTGGTATTTGTTACGAGTTATAAAAAGCAAAAATATTTTCTTAGTAGCCATGTTGACGCGATAACAGAATTAAAATAAGTTGTCAGCTACCAAACAAGAATAATTCTGAGAACAGGGCTCCTCTTCCGTTTTTTGTTTTTTTTTTTTTTTTTTTATTAATAGGCTCGATTTCTGATTGCAATCTTTCAATGCTCAAGGAAGATAGGTTTAGACTGTGTTCACCAGAGGACAACAGAACCCTGGATTTTTGGAAGTCTCACGGTTCCTTCAGGCTAAGCTACAGTGGCACCTTCAGTAGGGTGCTAGCTGTTGGATGGCATAGGTAGTGCAGTTACTCGTATTGGGCTGAGAAAGCATATTCTGGAACCTGAGGGGGTCCTGCATTCAGCAGTACACTGAAAAGGATAACAGGTTCCTGAAAACAATGCTGATCTGTTAGTCAAGTTTACTTCCTTGGAGATTGAAGGAGCCGGAATAAAGGTGGAGATAGACTCTTGGGACAGAGCAGGAAGCAGAGAATAGCCGTCTCAGAAATGAGGACGAAACCGTGCCCCTGTTCCCTTGCTGGGCTTGCATCTGGAGGCACGATGCGATTGGTCGGATTCCAATTAAATGGTGGTGCCTCTCTTAACCCCTGAATCAAGCACCTGAAAGGCTTTTGAGAGGGACTTTTGGGAGAGGTTTTGAGGGAACCGCAATGCTGGCTGTACTGACCTGCAGGAGATGGCAGGACTTGGTCTGAAAGACGGACGCTGTTGCCTCCGGACGGCTGCCAAAGCAAGAACGTGACCACAGAGCAGAGTGAAATCAAAGCGCTATGAGGGGAGAGCTAAGACATTGTCACATGAACTTTGTTGCCTTCTCCTCTAAGGTAAGCCAGATTCTTTCTTCTAGAAGACAGTGGCTGTCGTTACGTATGACCAATGTTACATTTTATTTAGACCCAGCTTTTGTTTGCTTTTTTTTTTTTTTAATATCAGATTCTCCCACTTAAGTTTTAAAGGTTAATTTCAGTAAAAGTGAATGTAAATGATTTTCATATTACAGAGAAATGGAACAGTTTGAGACTGCTCGGCAAAGAGCTTTTCTATTAAACTATTTAATTTAAAATGAATAAGACCTAACCTTATTTAGCCCCAACTATCTATGACTTCATCCATCATCTTCTTCAAAATTTTCATATATTCTCTGGCTGCTTAGCCTTAGGAGTTTTGTGTTTTTTCCCCCCCAAAAGCATGCAATTCCTAACTTTGCTCATCCTGGGTTAGCTGAAAATATTCCCATGTGCTTACTAGCTATGAAATAGTAAAACAGAAAATATTTTCTTAAATCTGTAGTCAGTGAGCTGAAGCCTATCTGCCCTCTAGGTCACGGTCAGTAAGTATTTAAACTCTTTGTATGTTCTGTACTCCTTTCTATAAAAATTGCTTTTTTCACGACTATATCTAAATGCTTGAAGTTTATGAGATTATTCCTTTTGAACGGATCATTGTATTGAGCAATGTAGGATTTTCTTTTCCTTTCTTTTTCTTTTTTTTCTTTTTCTTTCTTTTTCTTCTCTCTTTTCTTTTCTTTTCTTTTCTTTATTTTTCTTTTCCTTTCTTTTTTTTTTTTAAGGTTTCAGATGGTGGCTTTAAAGTTTAAAGGGGCCAGCATTGCTCTGTGATTCTGCACTGGGAAGCCTCGCTCACCACACCTCTCTCTCAGATTACAGGGTATACTTACTCCCATGCACCATGTCACCCAGAGACTGCACACTCAGCCACCGCTGAAACAGGAGGTGGTGTTAATTTTGAAAACGATCCATGCTGTAATGTCACGAACCAGGAAGCTGGACTCCTTCACTGGCTCTTTATGCAAATATTTGACTGCAGCTTGAGCTGAAGGACTTGGAAGGAGTGGGTTTTAAAAAATCTGCTTCATTGTGGAGCTCTCCTTAACCCCTTTCCTCCCCGGGAATGGGAACGGTCTGTTTGTCCGCCTGCCCACATTATCTCCCTCAGGTATGTTTACAATCTCCTACTCGATGTTATCTTTCTGGTCATGGGTTCCCTTTCTACTTTGCTCCAGGAATACAAAGACAGACACCGTTCTCTTCAATTTCAAACAGCACAAAAAGCCACAATCTACAATTTATGAAAACACATCGAGGCTGTTTAAAAAAAAAAGTGAATGGTTGAAAAGGGTAAAATATCTCTCTTGATAAATACTAACTCAAGTTTCCCTTTCTCCTAAAGGTAAAAGGTGTGTGTGTGTGTGTGTGTGTGTGTGTGTGTGTGTGTGTGTGTGTGTGTGTAGGGTTGTTTGTAAACTGACCTGGCCGAAATAAGTTTTTTTTTTTTTAATCCAGTTTAGAACTCTGGCATAAACACACTTCTGGCGCCCTGTTTGTGACCCGACATCTGCCTCAGTCTATAACTTCCATTCACAATTGCTTTCTTAAAATGTCAAACTGTGGCTACTCTTCTGACTTTATAACAAATTAAGATAAATTTCTTCCTGCTTTGTATATTTGATAAAATTAACTCTGTTCTTGGCTCGAAGCTTCCCGGAGGCGTCCTTTCACTGGAGATCATCTCTGCTAAACTAAAGGGTCTACACCGGGAAGCAGGCATACTCTGTCCCCTGAGTACACCCTCACAGCTTTCCTAGAATCCCAGATCCTCCCGCTGGCTCCCAGTGAGGGCTGTTACATCTGGCTCTCATAATGAAATCATCTGTGTGCTGCTTCTCCGTGCCCGTGAGGGCATGGATCGATATACTCTTCCAGGAAGTGAAGGAGAGCAGGCTTCGCGGTGCATGTTCCTGCAAGGCAGTGGTTCAGAAGGACGGCTTTATTATTTCTCAGGGGTGGTGGCGGTGATTCAGAAAAACTTAGACAAATCAAACAGCTCCAGGAAACAGATACTGGTCAGATACACAAGCGAAATGTTCTACCCTTGCTTTCATTCCCGCAACCAGCTAACAGGGGCACAGTAGCCAAACCGGCCTGTAAGAGGCCAGCCGCAATAAAAGCTCCGTGCCGAAAGGGGGTTTCTCTGGGTGCATCGAAGCAGAATTCTACCATGCCCCCCACACTCCTTAATGAAAGATTATATTTTGTGGTGAACATCCTGATGAGTTTCTTTTTCTTTCGCAACCAGAAGCATTTCCCAGTTCCCGCGTTCCTGTTTTTGTTAATTTTATAACCATCTCTGAACTGAAGGAATCGAGAGCTGAGGCTACCAGATTCCTGCTCAGCGCAGCTGGACATGTGGAAGGGTGAATTTAGGGAGCCAATAGGTGGGAAGGTTTTTTGTTTTTTATATGGAGAGTAAGAAGACATTGGTCCTGGTTTTTAGCTCTGCCTGTAGTAACTGTAAGACTCTGAACATTAGCTGTAACAGAGGCATGCAGATCCTGATTTATTTAGCTCACCTGGTTGTTACAAGAACTAAATGAAATAATGAGTGCGCAAAAGTGCTTTCTTTTTAACCACTGTAACCCGCCGCCCCCCACCCCCACCCCCCGCGCCCCGCTGCAAATGGAAGGAAGCTTCATTGTGTTAGCTAAAACCCTGTACGTGGAGGTACTAACCTCTCCAGTAAATGTAAATTTTGCTGTGCAGGTTGTATCACGGCAGGCCCACACCTGAACTCTAAACTCTGAGCAAAGGGAGTGAATGGACATTACTGGATGGCCGGCTTTCAATTCTTGGCTATAATTTTATTTTAGTTGCTTTTTGCAAATAATAATAATGACAGCTAACATTTATCGAGCACTTGCTAAATGAACATACTCTTTCATTTCAAATAAAGTGCTTTATTGTATGCTGTATAACTCATTCAGCCCTCATAAAACTCTATTATCTCCGGCTTAAAGATCTGCTCAAGGATACGCTTGCACCACGGAGGAGCTGAGATCTGAACCCAGCCTACCGGTTCTAGAACCCATGCTCATCACTTCCATATCGCTTGCCTCTTCCCACAAAGGGCCATTTCAGGAAGTCGTGCATTGCACACAAAGAGCACCAGGCTCAAAAAGCATCGTGGGGAGGATGCCAAAAAGCTGGGGACGGGACCAACCCTAACACTGATAATGTGGGCCCATCTGTCATATCCCACATGCACACCCAAAGCAACCCACAAGCGATTGTATGACCAAGGGCTTTCAGCAATGAATGGCCCTATGGTGGAGGATAACCCCACCTAATTTATTTGGTTCTGCTGCTGCCCTGAGCACTCCTAGCAATACTATCTGCTTTGGAAAGTATATAAGGTGGCTGGGTACCCTTACGCCTGCCTCGTATCACCTCATGATAACCTGGAACTACTTAAGGATTTACTACATATTAAGGAGGAGGTTCTATACCCCAAGCTGTCTCTTCTGCAGATACACGGCCCGTTTGTGCTGGGAACTTTCTGTGCCTGGTGATTTACAGATAAATGACCTTAGAAGCTGGGTTTCGTAAGACTGGGAAGCAGGGGGCATGTCCACAGAGATTCTCTCCTTGAAGGGCTCCCTAAATGAAATGAGTTTCTGGGAGAGATTTTCTCTCCATGTGTGAGGGCACATACAACTGTCTGCCTACCCGAATAACCACCTACTTACCTGCTGGCTGCTACTGTCCCTGCACCAGGTCAACCAGCCCTTTGTATTCAACTGTGGTCAGTGAGGGATGGGCTCCCCTGAAATCCTGAGCCCCACGACATGCCCCAGCTGTGTGTTGTGGCTTCCTGTGCTGAGCTGGGAAGAAGCTGGGCACAGAAGTTATAAAGGCAGCTTTGGAAGGCCAGGTCTGGGGTTGGTGGCCGAGCTTAGGGTGGCCTCCCACATCTTTCCGGACACAGGGTTAAGTGAGGCCGAGCACTAGGTGGGGAGTAGGTGAGGGGTGATGCTTACGGTTCCCCCGGAGGCTGCCTGGTGCGCCCTTCTCTGCTGCAGCAACTCCTTCACCGTTATCTTCACCCGGACACCTTGATACACCTTCGGTTTTTCTGGGGAAAGACGACTGAGTCAGTGGTCAGATGTGAGGTTTGGGTGTAGACAGGGGTCGGGGGCAGGGGGTCCTCTTATAGACTATGACACCGGAGGCCAGGTTTCTGGGTTCCAAGAATGCAAAGAGAATGCTATAAGACAGGTGGGAAGGGACCCCAAAAGTCTCCGACCTGAGAGGATGAGGAGGAGCTGGGCAGGTTTCGGGGTCCCCAGTGGAAACAGAATCTATGGGAATCTGTGGGGCCACCCACGCCAGGCTGGGCCCTATCCCTAGGCCAGTAGCACACAGGTGTTTCTGCTCAGGAATGCGGACAGCAGTCTAGGGAAGCTCACCACCTTGGCTGAAATAGGGGGACCTCGGGCTCTGGGCCCAGCCTGCCGCTGGGGAGAGAGTATTGCGGGCCTGGGAGGGGCCCGATGGCCAGAGCAGGGACGGCTGCTCTGATCTGGAGCCGGGGACCCAGCCCACTCCACTGTGAAGCTGTGCGGAAGCTCTGAGTCCCTATCTTCTCCATCAGGCCAAACGCAGCTTCTGGGGAGGCCCCGACCCCTCGTGCCCTGGGTCTGGAAGCCAGCCCCGGGGCGAGCGGCGGGCAGGGGGTGGGGGGTGGGGTGGTGGAGAGAGCTGTCCTCGGGCTGCTGAGGGACCTGCGCCACCGACCTCAGTAAAGGGCCCAGGCCCGGAGCACTAACCCCCTCCCGTCTTTTTCTCCGGCCTGGTCTCCCTCGCCCCCTTTCTCCGCCTTTCCCGCTCGCCATCCTCTCCCCCTCCCTCCTTCGGCCCCCGCTCCGGCTCTCCCTTCCTCCCGTCGCTCCCCACCCCCTCCCTTTCGGGTGCAGGCGTTTCCCGGCGGCGCACGGGGCCTCCGGCCTCGCCGAGCGAGGCTCCCGGGGGTGGCGCGGCCCGCCGGGAGTCAGCCCCGCGGAAAGGGCCGCGCTCGGGGCCGGCGGGGCCCGGCCGGACTGCGCGGCCGGCGGGGAGGCCGCGCGGCGGCGGAGCGCCGGCGGGGAGGGAGCCCGGGCGCCGCAGGCCAGCCCCGCGGAGCCGCAGTGAGTAGGTGGGACCGCGCGGGGCCGGGCCGAGCCGGCGGGCTTTGGCGGTCGGGGGCGGCCGCGGGAGCGCCCGCGCCTCCGGCCCTGACCCGGACCCGGGAGGGAGCGCCGGGGCAGTCGCGCGGGGGAGGGGCCGGGCCCCCGGGCTCGCGGCGGCCGCTCGAGCTGCCCGGGCGTCTGGCGACAGTGCCGCCAGCGCCGCGCCTGGTCACTGCGGAGACCGCAGCCGGACAGCCGGGAGCCCCCGCGCCACGTCCCGGGAGCCGGGGGTCTCCCCGGAAAAGCGGGCTGCGCCGCTCGCCGCGCAGACCCAGGGCATCCCGCGCCTGGCCCGCGAGGCCCGGGCGCCGCGCCCTCTGCGCGGCCGGGTCTCCCGCACCCGCCGTCCCCGCGCGACTCGCAGCCCGGTGGGCAGCGGGTGCAGCTCGGGGGCCGCAGAGGGGGCCGCCTCCGCCCGGCGCCGTGCGGCCGGCCCGCGCGCCCTTGCTCGCGTCCCGGGCTCACCGCGAGCCTCTAGCTCCCCCCGCCGCCGCTTCTGGGCACGCAGAGTCCGCGCCGCGCGAAGTCCCAGGGTCACAGCCGTGCCAAAGTGGAAGGGCAGGTCGGGGGTCGGGGGTACGCGGACGTCCACAGCGGCCAGCCGGGCCTCTGGGCCTCAGCCCTCGGGAGCAGGCGCCGAGTGGGAGCAGCCACAGCGTGGCCCGTGCCCTCTCGGGATCCCGGGCTCATACTTGCACGCCCTGACTTTGTGCCTCTCTGTTCTGTGCAGGAGGAGCTGTGGAAATACACCCGGATCGAAACGCCCCTGGCTCGCGTGACCCTACCCCGGGAGAAGCAGCCGAGTTACCCGACATCGTGGTCAGCAGAAGCTGGGTCGGTGCCTGGGTGCTGCAGCTGCAGGAACTCGGTGCCTAGGAGGGCTCCTGTGCAAGGAGAGAAGCAGAGATGCCACATTTTTAAAGTTTCACAAAGCATCCAGCTGCACCCAGGTTCCTGGAGCAGGAGACAAACAGAATTAATGTTTTATACCTTCGGGTATAGGTTTGAGTTTTTTCCCCCTCATGCCAAGTATTTAAAACCTCTAGAAACCCATGATTTGACAATCAATGATTGCGCGATACTTTCAATTTGAATATTCAAAGGCTTAACAAAATGGACTATCTTCTGCAGAAATCCTGCACACAGGCACCCCACAGACAGTCCAGAGAAACAGGGAGTGAGACCCCTGCGGGTCCTGGGCCTTGCTTTTATTGTATTTTAAGCATTTTGCCCACCTTTCCACAGACAGAGCAGGAGTCCTCAAAGATGCCCTGTATTTCTGCCTCAAAGGCAGCTCCAGGAGCCCTGAGTGACTTAGGCTGACCTTCATGACCACCTGAGCCAGGCCGGCTGGCCAGACCGATTCCCACGTCCCTAGTCTCCATTTTAAGGGAAAATCTCAGGTTTTGGGGAGCGAACACGGCGGGCAGTAGGTTCAGGCAGTAGGAAGGAGTCTTGCAGGCCCCAGGTTGCAGGCCGGAGGCCTGGCAGAACGCTCAGCTGTCTGCGCGGCATCTCCTCCTGGCCACTTGCTGCCGGCCCTGCCTTGGGTCCTGCTCTCTGTGCGCGCCCCAGACCCTGGGGTTTCAAGACAGAATGCCAACCCATTTGCTTCTCCACAAGGAGCTGGGGATGCCTGTGTGGCCTCACTCTGAGTTTTTTTCTGAGGCTGGCGTTTCTTCCTGATGAAGTTCCCTCTTCTCTTGTCTTTCTCTGTCTTGAGCCACCCCTGCCCTGTTTGCTGCAGGAGTTTGTATTGAGAGATGATGTGGACAAGCTTGGGTCCCGCTCGTTTGAGCTGAGAGGACGTGGATTTGTGTTCAGGCATTCACACTTTGGGTGAGAGGCGGGAGAGGCTTGCGCTCAGGATGCGGGGCCCGTAGGTCCAGGCCTAGGCCCTTCAAAAATGACGGAACTATGCTGGGTTGTGTTCTCTGAGCGCTTGCTGTGACTCTTCCGTGTGATGTGGAAACTTGAGAAGACGGGAGTGGTCCAGAGAGGGAGTGAGGGCCAGGCCAGACCCTCTTCCAGCTCCTGAGGGAAGGGGGCAGCACCAGATGACAGAGAAGCAGGATGGGGTTCCTTTTGCAGATGAGCCAAGACATTCCCATGAGGCCGGGCCAGGCGATGGTGACGGGCCTCTGTTCCCTGAGTTCTGTGAAATGCAAAAGCCCCATAGGCCACCAGAAAAATAATCCGAGTTCCCTTGAATGTGTCCAGTGCAGGGTAGAACGTACATGCCGATGGGAGAATGGAGGCCCCTTGGGGCGACAGGACGCTGGAGTCTGTGACGGGTAGGAGCTGCTTGGCAGAGGATCGGGGCTGGGAACACCTGAGATGTTAGCCGGCGGTGGACGGCAGCGTGGGGTGTGTCCGTTCACAGCCCAGCTGGAATCTCTCAGCTTCCGGAGCCTCTTTCGACAGAGGCCTCTGAGTCTGTGTCCTGAGTTTCCCTGATGGGCGTCATGCTGGAGGACGAGACTGGTGAGGAGGGGAAGGACAGAGAGCCCATTGGCTCTCCCCCAGCCCTGCCCGGTCTGGGCACCGCTCCTTCCAACGGAATCGAGAACAGAACTGTGGACTTAGGGACGGGGGTCTCTTGCCCTCAGAGTTTCGAGTGTCTTCCTCCTTTTCTTGTTTTCCGCTTAGTTTTTTGTTTGCTTTTTAAAATCTTCCTCTCTGTCTTTTGGACTTTCTATTTACTTTTTTCCCCAAGTGTCTTTTTCTTTGTCTCGCTTCCTGTCACTGCTTTCCTCTGTTTCTTGACTGCATTGCTGTTTTTCTCCCTGGGCCCTTGAGTGTGTCAGTTTCCCTCTGTTCTGGGGTGCTTTCTCGTTTTTTTCAGGCTTACTCTCCTTGCTGACCTCTCCTTTTGCGTGGAGACGGACAGAGGTTGTCGGAGGTCACTGAGTTCCCTTGGCAACATCACTGAAGCTGATGCTGATGATCGGTACGTGATGTTTGCAGAGGGCAGGTGGGGGGTCAGGGACGGCGAGAGATGAGGTCCTTGGAAGTCACAGGGTCTTTGGGACAGCGAGGAGCTCGGTCCCTTCGTTGAGAAGTCTCTGCCTGAACCATGGCAGCCGTTCTGGGGGCTTCTGTGTTGGCCCTGCTGCAGGGATGGATGTCCCAGGGCTGTCGCTGGTGAGCGACTTCAAGAAAGTTGGGTTTCCTCAGGCCTCAGCCCTGTTTGGAGAAATATGTCTCCCAGTTTTTACCCCAGTATGAATGGAATTTTGTTTCCTGCTCTTTCTGTAATTGCAAAACCCCAGCCCAGATATTTCATATCCAGATATCATGCTTGTGGATGCAAGGGGGTGTTCTTTCTAATGAGTCCTGTGAATCTTTCCCACGGATCTGCATGTGTCATGAAGTCTGGAGTAACCAGGTCTACCCTGAGACCCCATTGAGTTGGATGGTCCTCACAGGAGACTTGTTTCAAGAAGTTGTCATTTACTGAGTGTTTACTGGATATCAGGCACCGCATTGTACAGCCTCCCCCTTTCACAGATGAGGCTCAGAGAGGGGTAAGCAACATGCCCAAGGTTATTGAGCACATAAATGGCAGGAATGGGTCTCAAACCTTGACAAGTCTGATACTAAAGGTCTTGCCCTTAACTATCGTTGTCTTCCTGATCTTTTATCACAGAGGCTTTCAAAGCTTTTTGACTTCAACCCATAATAAGAAATTCATTTTACATGTTCACATGCTATACGGCCACATCTACATGTTTATTAAACTCCTCACGAAACAACGTACGCCCGTGGATAAGAGGCATTCTGACATTTGCTATCCCATCTTGTCCATTTCATTCTATTCATGAAACATTTATGTCGGTTGGGAGTCGCTGAGATAATTTGCTGGCCCACTAATGAGCTGTGACCAGCACTGGAGAGATGCTACATGCAAGACAAACACACTTGTCAGTGGTGTGCGTGTGAAAGTATTCGGGACTGTTTTACTGTCGGGGTGTGTGAAGGGACACACAGGGCAGCATGCAGACTGGAAAGCATTCTGTAAGGACTGGGGACACAGAACCCTGAAGGAGACTGGCCGGCGGAGAGGGTGAGCTGTTCACTAAGCTAATTATAGTTTGTGCTTCTCAGACTAGCAACTCTTCCCTCTTGTGGGGGGCGTTGTCACCTCCAGGGTATCTGCCCTGAAGTCCTGATAATCATTCTGGGGTTTTAATAAAAGGCTGAAAAAAATGTTGTGTGCTTTCAACAGCCTTTAACAGGCTCACCTGCTTAAAAATCTAACACAGGGTCCTGAATTTTGGATGTTGAAAGGGACCCTTGAGGTGCCAAGAGAGCCTTGGAGCCTTTCTCCAACATTCCTGCTGGTGATCATCCAGCCTCTGGCTCCCTCCGCTGCCTGGCTGAGCCCCTGGCCCCTGATGGACGTGGGTTAAGGCAATGGGAACCGACTTTGTAAGGGAGCATGTTCCGCCATTAGCCTGCTTTAAACACAATGATCATTGACTGAGCCAAAATCCAATTATGTGTTAGTTGAGCACCAACTGTTCTCTCACTTCCGCTCTCTCACTGTTTGGTTCGTCCACTGATTCATGCTTCCAACAGCATATACTGATTATGAGTATACACGACACTGAGATCATGACCTGAGCCGAAGTTGGACACTTAACCAACTGAGCCACCCAGGCGCCCCTGCCCCAAGCCATTTCTTTTTGAGGCTTATTATCTGTAGTTTCTCTAGTTTTTCGTATATTCTAGTTTTTCAGATCTCTGAGCCACTGAGCCTGAGAAACCCTTTAATGTATCAGAGACCTTCTTAGAGTCACTGAGCATCCAGGGTAATGGGAATAGAATACATTTATTTTAAAGGTTTTAAATGGAATATTGAACTGAATTTCTTTGGCAGGCTCTCGTATGCAAATGACACTGGTGAGCATTATATTTTACCCCCAAAGTAGGAGATTTCATGAATATGAAAAGACTTTCAGTATAAGGAAGGAGGAGTTTATTCCCTCCAAATTTGACTACAGCTCTAAAATTCTCTTTATTAATGCAAAGTTCTTTTGTCATTTTGACTTTGGGACACTGTTACCAAACCTTGGGGGAAATATCAAGTTCCAAAAACATGGCGGACACGAGTACTTGCTGGGTCCGGAGTGTTTGGTCCGTATGAAAACGACCAGGAAGACTTACAGATGGAGGTTGTTTAATGATTTGTGATAACTCAGTCTCCTGCCGTAAAACATATCCAGACTTTTAACTTTTCCTGAAGAGGCTTCTGTAGGGAACAAGCATTTGCTAATTTATCATTTAAATAAGGAAAATATTATCAGACACTGCTTGAAAAGTTCACCTTTTACTTAAAACATTTTTATTATGCCATATAAAAACATAGAAAGATGACTGTGATAAAAACCAATGAATATATTACCAAGGTTAAGAAATAAAACAGTTGAGTGATCTTTCATTTATGACTAAATTAATTTACTAAGCATTAAACTTTTGGATTATTCCACTCAAGGTATTTCATCAGGAAGAAGGCCAGGAGGGACATTTATCAGTTTTCCTAATGCAAAGGAGCTAATGCTTAGATATTTTTTTTCTCTACATTTTCTTCCTTTTGGAACTTGTAAAGATCTTATACTGTCCTCCTCTTTCAGCTTATAAATGCACTGACAATGATATTGCATACTGCAAATCCACACATCTTATTTACTAGAGTGAAAGAGTAGAGGACACTTCTGTATCGGAGATCAAAGATAACACGGTGTTATCATTTACAGATAATTATAGAAGATTTTATTATTATTTATTTAACCTGATCTTTAGGGATTCTAGTTCCTTATCGATTTATCATATTTGTTTTAATCACATCAGGGAAAACACCCAATATTGAATAACTTTGATTTTTAAGATTTCTTAGCAACATATTGTGCTATGTATACTCTGTAGATACTAAATGAATATGTGGACATTTTCTGTGTGCTACATCAGAGTTCAGTAGTATTCTTTCTTAGAGATATTTAAAAATACGAAGTCAATCATCTTAAATATATTACCATTAACACCCAGTATCTACTACTGCCATCAACATTTGCCCAGAGTTTGGCTAATGTTAGGTAAGAAACATGGTAGTGTTTTCTCATACATCAGTCTCAGAGAACTGTCGCCCGTAGTGTCAGGATGCAAACAGTTACTCATTTTTGTGGTGTTATTTTAGTTCAGTTTAACAAAGATATTACTGAGCACCTACAACATGCTGGGCCCTAAGCCAGACACATTGCTGAGCCACTTGTGAGTGCTCTGCTTGATGAGTCTAGTCAGAGAATCACTCTTTACCCAGAATGAATGATTTTGCATTTAAACACTCTACAGTCGGTCGTTACTGAATACAATCTGTAAAGGCACAGACTGATGTTTTAAATAGAAAGGATACTTGAGACAGAACATAACGTCGAAACCTAAAGGGAGTATGATTTTGGTGTGTGGTTGGTAGAATCACTATAGTGTAATGTGACATAAACCTTGGATCAATCTATACTTACTTCAGTTTTTTAAGTGTAACTGATGTCTTCTTTCTTATGACTGTACTGTTTAGATTTGCATATTAAAAAATGGATCAAGGGTGCCTGGGTGGCTCAGCTGGTTAAGCGTCTGACTCTTGATTTCGGCTCAAGTCATGATCTCATGGTTCGTGGAATCCAGCCCCGTGTCGGGTTCGGTGCTAACAGTGTAGAACCTGCTTGAGATTCTCTCTCTTTCTGCCCCTCCCCTGCTTATGCATGTTCTCTCTCAAAAATAATTTATTTTAAAAAGAAAAAAATGGATCACAAAGATACTAGTAACACATATGTATGTGTGTGTGTATATATATACGCATATTTATACATATATGTACAAACACACACATATATGTACACATATGTATATATGTATATATGTGTACATATGTGTGGGTACATCTGTATGCATGTAAATGTGTATTTTATTATTGGGATTAGGAATTCTTTTCCCTTTGTGCAATTTCTTGTAAAGAATTCAATATTTAAGAGAACTGGAGTATTTCTTCCCCCACCACAATAATACCATCATATTCTATTAAGTGAGCTGTCACAAGTCATAATGCTCATTTAAAAGCATTTATTAAATAAACCAGGTAGGGGTGCCTGGGTGGCTCAGTGAGTTAAGCTTCTGACTTTGGCTCAGGTCCTGATCTCGTGGTTTGTGGGTTTGAGCCCCGTGTTGGGCTCTGTGCTGACAGCTCGGAGCCTGGAGCCTGCTTCAGATTCTGTGTCTCCTTCTCTCTCTCTGTCCCTTTCCCGCTCATGTTCTGTCTGACTGTCTATCTCTCTCTCTCTCTCTCTCAAAAATAAATATGTTAAAAAATGAAATAAGCTAGGTAAGGATGTGGTTTCCCTTCATCCTCTGGGGTTTGTATAACATTGTGGGAGGAACACAAACACTCAGCTACATACCGTAATGTCTGTGTCCAGCGATTTGGGAGGACTGTGGATACTGCGGTTTCTGCAGGGGCAGATTTGCTTTCTGCTTCCTCTTCACATTATCATCGAGCCGGCTGTCTCGGGTAACTTGAACGTGCCATCCCCATCTCTGCCTACTTTAAGCCTCACGCACCTAAAAGAGATAGCGTTTTGAATCCGAGTTCTCTAATTTTCCCTCCTTTCCCAAGAAAGTTATGAGTCTGAGGAAAGCAGGTTTAAGGAAGGAGAGGGAGAGGATGATGAGCATTTCTTTCTGACGCCGGCCTTGTGCATTCTTACGAGAAGGTGCAGTAAGTCCCTGGCGTGCAGCAGGAAATAGAGAGTAGTTGGGAATAGGGAAATAGGATTGATTTCTGTGTCATAATTTTGTAGCGTGGTTTCGCTTTTTAACAAAGTATCTCAACTTCCCGGAATAAACCAGAACCAACTTGAAATACATGTAATAAGATAGAAACACTTTGCCAAGGAAACAGAATTCCTAAAGACCATCTACCACTTGGAATTACTAACCCCACTCCCCACACCCCAGTCCCCCTTAGACTGGGCGGCCCAAATGGATACTTAGGCGCCGCATGGGCCTGTGCAGGTCTCCTTGCTTGTAAATTAATTTTGTTAAATGCTACAATGCTTCAAGGAGAGTATAGAGTGCACCGAGCCCGCTGCACTTACCCCGGTCTGAGGTCTGGTTGTGGAGCTGTACTTACCTGAGAGTCAGTGCGTCTTCAGGTTGTGAGGAGACGATCGTAACACGTGAGAAGAGCAGAGCAAACCATGGGGAATGAGCACGTCTAACATTCAGCGTTAACAATCAGACAAAAGTTAAAGCGATGTGGACACATATTTTTGGTTTCCACAACTACTGTTGTGTTGTGTGCTTCTTAGTAACAATGGTAAGCAGCAGTGGACATAACCAATATAGAAAAATGGCTTTTGAGACCCTTGTGGAGACCCTGGATCCAGAGAGAGGCCAAATCTCTTCTTTCTGGTGCAGGGGCCTGGATGAGGGAGGGCTCTGCTAACGATTCCGGGACCAGGACTGAGATGCCAAGTCTCACCAGACTTAAAGAGCAGCTCTCTGGGTGCCTGGGTGGCTCAGTCGACTGAGCGTCTGACTCTTGATTTCGGCTCAGGTCATGATCTCACAGTTCGTGGGATCAAGCCACACGTCAGGCTCTGCACTGTCGCAGAGCCTGCTTCAGATTCTCTCTCTACCTCTCTTTCTGCCCCTCTCCTGCTCTCTGGCTTGCACATGCTGTCTCTCTCTCTCTCTTCTCTCTGCCCCTTCCCCTGCTTGCAAGTACACACACTCTCTTTCAAACTAAAGACATAAACATTAAAAAAAAAGAAGAAGAAAGGGCAGCTCTCTTATGCACCCAAGTTGCCCCACTGCACTCAAGAGCTAATGTTGAGGGAAGTGAAAATAAGGCTGTGACAAGAGGTGGTGAGAGGGAAGAGCTGGGGCAGGGGACCCAGGAGAGGGCAGCCCCGTGGCTGGGAACCCACCAGTGCTCCTTCCTGATCTGCTTCTGCAGGGCTGCTCTCCCAGGAGGGTGCTGAGGGGTGTGAGGCAAAGGAAGGCTCCCTATCCAAGCGTTTCTGCGGGCACCCCATAAACAGGGAGTGTACTTGCTTAGTCAGAAAATACCATTGAAGGCACAGAGGAGGGGTATCAATTAGTCACTTCTAGGTGTGAATTAATGCCCTTATTTGGTTTTTCTGGACTCCTACCTAGATGGGGTAAAGCACAGGACACCATAACAGAGGATGTGATCAAAACTATATTAAGTGGCTTTAGGCAACCAGGTGGAAAAAGGAGAACAATGGGCCCCCAGGAGATGGAGGAAAAAGGCATTGGGTCAAGAGGGACCAGAGGGGTCAGGAAAATGTGATAAGGGAATAAGGAAAAGAAAGTGGCAGGAGAGTAATAGAAAGAGTGTGGGTGTGACCTGTGGGCCTTGACTCATGCTTTGCAAAGTCAAAGGGCATGCAAGGCTTTTGTGATGGGCTTTGTGAACTCCACTGGCAAAGGAATCTACAGCAAACTTATACATGAGACAGATGGAGGCTTCAGATGTCAGTTTCTCCATTTATACACAATAAGAGCTATACATTTCTGAGCAGTGAGCCACCAACAAGGTCTTCCTTCAAATGGGGGATGTTGTGTGTAATGCTACTGATGCACACGTGACAAATCTGTCCTGCGAAGCCTCTTTGCTTCTTGGTATTCTGTGGTCTGTTGTTTCTTGTCGACAGCCTAGTCCCGCTCTCAGCATTTCCTTTATTCTTACTTGATCACAGAACCCCCATTTCACTAATCCACTCTAATAAGTATATATATATTTTTTCCATCTGAGAAACAATGTAGCTTAATTAAGGCTATCATGGATCAAAGAAACTTTGGGGCCTATTTTTTTGCTGGGGGGGGGAATGGTGATTAGACTTGTTTTTTGACATTCTAGGCTTGAGGGCAGAGTCAGAGCTGTGTATTTATGAAGCCATAGTCTCCTGACCTCATCCAATTTTAACCACAATAAAGCATTTATATATGGTACCATATCTGTTACTGGTCCTTTTTAAGTCACTAAGGAGAGACACATGGATAACACTTTACTCTTCAGAAATCCCATGGTACAAAATGAGTTTGGTTTTACATGCCCTAATCTACACTGTATCCTATGCTTTCTCTCTTACTGTAGGACACACATAGCTCATCACCAAGAAAAACTGCACAGGAGAATCAGTGTATTTCACCATCTGCATAAACTTTTTAATGTAATTTAAGAAAACTACGAGCGCTTAACATGATAGTTCAAAGATAACAGAAATTCAGAATGTAAGGTGTTACTAAAGTTCCAAAAAGGCATCGCTCTCAGGTGTCTCACTAGAATACGGTCTGATGTCCCGAATTAACGTACGTTGTATTTCATGGGGCTGTGGTAGGGAGGATTACAAATGAATCCCGTGGTCTGTTGACAAAGGGTGGCCCGATGGCCTGTTCTGAGAATCTGGTTCTGAATGAATAAGCTACCACACTGCAAATGGTCCGTGAAATACAGAACCCCACTCAGAGAAAAGCCCAGCAGAAGTCCTTCAGTGCTCCCTTCAGTAAGCTCTACGGCACTCATATGACCCCCACGCCATGCTCCCGTCTTCTTTGGTCCATGAAGAGGGGTCCTGAAGGGAAGGGGCGTCTACCCCCTCCTCTGGGGCGAGGGGCACCACCTTGTGCGGTAGATCATTGGACATGGTCATGAAAGGGGTGAAGGGATACGGGGGTGGGGTGGGGTACCCCGGCACATGATACAGATCCTCTAGTGCATGCAGGGAGTAGGACTGAGCCCCAGCTAGGGGGGCCCCCCAGCTGGAGCTCCTGTGCTGAGTGCTGGTCCCAGACTCCAGCTGGGAGAGACATCCTGTGCTGGGCGGCAAGGTCTGCGGGGTATCGGCGGGCACGGGATCTGCCTGGCTGAGACCATCGGGCACCGTTTGCTCCCATGAGTCCCTCTGAGGAGAACGGAAAGGTCACTGGGGTTAGTCATTAGATGATACTCCGACGTGGACAGATTTCCTCACCAACACTGGCTATGGTCAGACCATGGCTTCCAGAGGGGACTTGGTGTCCCCTCTCTGCTGTTCCAGCTTCCTTACCAGGCACCTGTTCTCTCTGGTGTCTAATACCAGCGGTGAGAGTTTTTGTTCCTTTCTTACTCTAGAATTAGATTCTCTATATTTATTACAATTCCTTTCCCCAGAAAACACCACTAAAGGAGTGAAAGGAGGGAATAAAACAAACATTTATACAGCATTTTACCCATTACGACGTACTATGTCTTGCATTCTTTTTAAGATTCACCCTACCCGGGGGCCTAGAATGCCGTTTCCACAGTGGGGACGCCAGCGCTGGCCGCTCCTGGGAGGAGTACGTCTCTAAACTACATGGTGGGCTTTTGCCCTCAGAGAGCCAAGAGGTAGAACTTCCATAGGCTTAGAGCTGGAAAGACTTGGGTTCACTTCATGGCTGTGTCACTTACTAACTTTCTCACTCTGAGTACCTCACTTTGTTCATCTGTAAAATGGGGCTTTAAGAATTGTATCCTGAGTCGTTGCAAGTATTAAAGGAACAAAGGCACACAGGAGTTCCCGGCTGGAGGAGGTAACTCCATAAGGTTAATTCACCCCCTTTTGTCTAAAATCCCATCTTTAGAGATTCATTCCTCTGTAGTTGAAGGCTTTACACTTTTCTGTAAGTTGGGTGTTGGTATTCTTCAGATCTTTAGGAACTCACCACTTTGTTAGGATTGAGGAAGAACAAGATTCTATAGGGTAGAAATATTGTGGGAGAGGGCGCAGGGGGACTGGGAGGTTAGGAGACACCTTGGTGGCCTGCCCTGGCAGATTACAGCCTAGTCTCGTGGGAGATGTCACTTCAGTGAGCCTTCCTTGTGTGCTGCGGGAACGATGGGGGAGCGTCTGGCAAAATGAGTTGAGTCCTAACAAAATGGATATAAACTTGCCTTAGAGTTGTCCCCTCCCAAGACCCTAGACAGACAGACCTTGCGGGGGTCATGGTCTGCGTGGATTTTGAGGAAGGGCCCCTCTCGGAGTGTATCCTGGGAGAACAGCCTCAGAGGTGTGCCGGGCAAGCCAGACCTGACTTCCACCTGGTTACCAAGCGCAATGACCGGCCAGACCTCACCTTACTCCCTAAATGGGAGACCCCTGCATACTCACAAGCACGAAGTGCGTGGGGTCCCCAGGGAAGGGTGGAGGCAGGAGCGGCGGCAGGGGCGAGGTGCTGAACAGAGAGCCGGTGCTGGGGGTCAGGCCGGGCGGGGGCCGGTGGTCTGCGTAGGGCTCCGGGAAGTAGGAATCCAGGAGGGCCGGGTGGCTCTGCCCTGCGGGGGACTCACAGGGAAAGGGCTTCGCCGGTGAGGTGCAGATGTCGTTTGCAAACTGTTTCGTGTTGTGGAAATCCGAGTCAGAGAGGAAAGATCTTCTGACACCATAGTAACCTGACGTTACCGGTGAACCTGTTGCCAAAGGAAAAACAAACTGGCAACAATCTCTCCATGGGAAGTCCAGGCAAATCTGTTGCAGCTGAGACCCTCCACGTGGGAAACGGTCTTTTTTTTTTTTTTTAATTCAAATTTTCATTTAAATTCTAGCTAGTTAACATACCAGTGCAAAATTGGTGTCGGTAGTAGAATTCAGTGATTCATCACTTACATACAACACCCAGTGCTCATCATAAGTGCCTTCCATTTTTTTTTTTTTTAAGTTTATTTGTTTTAAGAAAGGGAGCACCATCTGGGAAGGGACCGAGCGAGGGGGAGAGAGAGAATCCCAGGCAGGCTCTTTGCTGTCAGGACAGAGCCCATTGTGGGGCTCAATCTCACAAACCTTGAGATCATGACCTGAGCCGAAATCAAGAGTCAGACACTTCATCAGCTAGGCCACCAGGGTGCCCCAGAAGTACCCTCCGTAATGCCCATCACCCATCTAGCCCATCTCCCGCCCACCTCCCTCCATCAACCCTCGGTTTGTTCTCTAACGTTACGAGTCTCTCATGGTTTGTGTTCCTTTCTTTCCTTCCCCCCTCCAAGTTGTTCATCTCTCTTGGGGAAACCGTCTTTCTAACATGGGCTGAACACCAAAGCAAACATTTAAATAGAGAAATGTCTTGAAAAGCATTAAATATTGCTGCATTGCCCCTTTTAACTGGTCCAGCCCAAATAACTAATATGTTTAAAATTCATTCCGCCTTTGGAGAGGAGCTCATTGGAGACGGTGCCGTAACTTCTCATTCGCTCACTCCAAGTGCATTTACTGTGCACTTTCTGTGTTCCAGTCACTGTGCTGGGAAAAGTTTGGGCTTAAGGAGACAAGGAAAGGAATCCCTTGACGTTTACATTATATGAAATGAAGCGTCTTTTTTTTTTTTTTACAGCTTCTGAGCTCTGTCCCCATAGACTCAAGACTGCTAACAACAGGCTGCTTCTGGGTGTGTTATCCCAGATGCAGTATCTCTAGATAAGGCGATAGGATAACCCCACCCCCAAATCAGAGGTAGGCTGTCTGCTGCTTCCACCTCTTTGTATACTGACCTTTTATCAGATGTCTCATACCTAGCAGGCATCAAGAAATGGCTTGCTTGCTTTGGGATGCTAGAGCTTCTCTGCAACCAAGTCAGAAAGAGGACTGCCAAAAAATGTGTTTGCTGGCTTTGAGGAGTCTGGTGTTATTTGCTGCCCTCTTGTGTCCATGCCGAGTCCCTGACTCAGCTCACCTGGGCCCTGGGCGAGTTTGGGAAGGGAACACCTCCCACAGAAAGCTTCCCTTGGTGAAACCAGGGAACCAGATGAACCTGAGAAGAGTCTCATTTACGGCGGGGCCAGTGAAATGGTTCCATAGGGCAAACGAGGTGTTCGCTAAAGACTTTCAGACCCAGTGGCTCCGCTGTAGCAGGAAACACATTAGCATTTAGAACATGTTCCGGGAGGTAGACGCAAGCTCTGTACAAGTGATGGTTTAATTATTCCAGCTGGTGGTGGATGTGGTCTAATTAGCTAAGATCTGCGCCCTGAGGTCACAAAAGGGCTGAGCTTGTCTTTCTTCCCTTCCCTCAGCCAGAGTGGGAGCTCTGTCCCACCCACTCTCTCCTTCTCCTCCCCAGAGATCATACCCCTTTGTTATCGTGACACAGTCATCCCTTACTCCACCGACACAGGACTGTGGCCCTTGACACGAGGTGTGGAACTTTATAGTACGCTCACTACTCCCTCAGCTGAGTTGGCAGCCCTCTTTCTAATCTACCTGCCAGCTCCATGGGGGTCAGGGCTTATGTCTTATATTTTGCTGTAAATCCAGCAGCATAACACCGTGTTCAACAATTACATGTAAATTTATTCATTCATTCGGAGGATATCAAAATTCCCCGTAGAAACTTACAGCAAATTCTACTCCTTCTACTGTCATCTGAAATTCTATAGCCCCAGACTTCTAATCTGCTCATGAATTGGAAAGCTGCAGTCAGGGGTTTCATCATAAGCATACTTCCACAGGGGGGGAAAAAAAAATATGTGCAAGTGAAAATTAATATCAATAAAGAAAATTCTGTTTCATGCCATGAATTTGTATCCACAGGAGTGACTGAAGCTGAGGATCCAAGTCTTCTAGGATCTCATGTCTATATTCCCAGTTTCCAAATAAAAACAACCATGAAGAAAAGAAAGAAAGGAAAAAAAAAAAAACCACACAAACCCTTGTGCTTTCTTAAGTGTATATTTTTCTCCTTAAAAAGAGGAGGAATAGTTCTGGAAAGTACGGGAAGCTGCAAAAATTTCCTTCTATAGGAGGGAGCAGACGTAGCCAGATTCCAGGGATGATCAACATGTTTGCGAAACACAACATACAGACATTCAGATATGCAGGGTCTCCTTTTGGCCCTTATTCCTTTTCTTATCCAGCTGCGAAGCTTCCTAAAATCATTTGAGAAAGCCTATGCCATCTCCGAGTTTGGGCTCTGAAAGGAGCGTGTGTTAGTGTGCACATGCGTGTGCACGTGTGCATAGGCATCCCCAACACTTTTGCTAAGAATCAGAACGCCCCTTTCCCACCTCTGCAGGAGCACTGGAGGACACAGATGTATTGAAATGAATACCAAATGCTTAAGGTGCCTGATGTACAGAGAGCCCTCCATAAATGGTAGTTTCTTCACCTGCCTTTCTGTTTCAAAGCAGGCGCATAATCTATCGGATCATGGTCCCAGAATTGTGCACATTTTAAAACCGTATCGAGGGCCTGTTCCTGCTTTCGCTCACTAAGCTTCTGCGAGGCCAGGGGTGGAAAGGCCGCCTTCAAGACAGAATGAATTCTAAACTCAGGAGTGATGGAATTAGGTCTGTCTTCACTGATTTTCTGTTTTAAAAACAACTTGTTTGAAAAAGGAAAATTTCGGAGGTGCTGTAAGGCAGTTATAAAAGAATGGAAACCCCAATGCCGGACTGAAACTCAAAAAGGGAATTAAGTAACTGCTGGTTGAACTTCAGCACTCACCTGGCATCTGGGCAAACGGAGACGGGGAGTTGCTGACTCCGCTCTGGAAGGCAAAGAGAGTGTTAGTATTTGCTTTAGTTCCGAGTTCAAATTTAAAAAAAAGAAAAGATTAGGGATACATTTGATAAGGTTTATATCCTGATAACATTATTTGGGGGCTGAACTGGGAGGGCAACCTAGGTTAAGAATTCAAGTATCAGAGGGGCGCCTGGGTGGCTCAGTCGGTTAAGCGTCCCTCCGACTTCAGCTCACGTCACCGTCTCATGGTTCGTGGGTTAGACCCCTGCATCAGGCTCTGTGCATCAGGCTCTGTGCTGACAGCTCAGAGCCTGGAGTCTGCTTCAGATTCTGCATCTCCCTCTGTCTCTGCCCCTCCCCTGGTCATGCTCTCTCTCTCTCTCTCTCAAAAATGAATAAATATTAAAAAAATAAAATCTTTAAGTGTCAGAGTACAAAGTTTTATGAGGGACAGAGTTAGAAACCAAAGTTCGATTCTAGTAAACATGACGAAAACCTCAGGCTGGATGAAATGGAATAATTTGTACTTCATTTTTTTTTTTTACTGTTTGTGGTAATATCAAATATATACCATGTGCTTTATATACACACATACGTATGTTTGGCATTTGGCTTCAGCACTGAGTGGTCACTGTTTTACGGTCTGCCTTTATGTAGAATCAAAGCTCCAGCCAGAGGAGGGACCTTGACTGTGGCTTGTGCTCAGTGCCCAGAACAGAATGTGGTTCATAGTAGACACAATAAAACTGTGTGGAATAAAGATACAGTCCTCAAAGAGCCCACGGTCTAGTGATCATGGGAGGTTGGGGGATGTTGTCTGTTTGGTTATGTCCCCTCAGAAGATGTATGGGAGTCCTAACCCCAGTACCTGTGAATGTGACCTGATTTGGAAATAGGGCCTTTGAAGACACAACTCGTTAAAGTAAGGGGAGGTCATACTGAATGAGGGCGGGCCCTAAATCCAGCGTGACCGGTGTCCGTATAAAAAGAGGAGAGAGAAACACAGAGACACAGACACAGAGGGGAGAAGGACACGTGAAGACAGAAAGTAGAAGTTTGAGTGATACAACGCCAGGCTGAGGACCACCGAGGACTGTGGGCCGGCAACAACCAGCAGCTGGAAGAGGCAGGGAGGGGTGCTTCCCTAGATCCTTCAGAGGGAGTCTGGCCCTGCTGATACCTTGATTTTGGACTTCTAGTCTCAGAACTGTGAGACAGTACGTTTCTGGTATTTTAAGCCACTCCGTTTGTAGTTCATCTGTTACTGCAGTCCTGGGAAGCTAACGCAGAGAGTGACAAAGACACAGACAACTCAGGGGAGTGTGTGAGAAGTGGCCTGGTCGGGAAAAGGTGGAGTGAGGGGGGCACCAAAGCTGGTATTGGGGATGGGGTGAGGAGCACATCCTGGGGCAGGTGATACCTAAGCTGACCTCTGAAGGAAGCGTGTCCGGGGATGCAGAGTCTTAAAATATACAACTGTAATTCTTATTTCTCATCGTTTTAGTCCATATACAATAAGTTTAACCCTTCTTCCATATATGGCTCTCCAAATATTCAGAGACAATCCATCATTTCCCCAAGGTCTTAATCAGTTCGGGCTTCTCTACCAGCAAATACCATGGACTGAGGTGGCTTAAACAGGAAACATTTCTCCCAGCTCGGAGGCTGGAAGGGTGCCCACGTGATCAGGTTCTTGGTGGGGAGACCTCTCTTCCTGAGTGGTTTGAGCATGGCCCTCTTCTCACTGTGTCTTCATGTGGCAGAAAGAGAGATCATCTCTCTCATGTGTCTCTTCCACGAGGGCACTGATCCCAATCACAAGGGCTCCACGTTCATAACCTAATCAGCTCCCAAAGGCCCCATTTCCAAACACAATCACATGGCGGGGTCAGGGCTTTAACATATGAATTCTGAGGAGTCGACGAACATTCAGTTCATAGCACCAAACTGGAATTCAATCTCGTCCAAGCCAAAATGTTCTCCAACCATTCAGAAGTAGCACAAGTTAATTTGAGCGAAGACGACTCTGGACCCAGAGTGTATGTGTTTGAATCCCAGCTCTGCCTCTTATTAGCTGTGTGATCTTGGGTACGTGAACATCAAATTGTATCACACCTGCACGTAGGTATGCACATATCACGCAAGCACATAGAATAGCTCCTGGCATCGAGTGAGCAGGAAATGAGTGCTAGTTACATAGTGCTTATCACTCACATGCGTTCTTATGCCCCTTCAAATCTATGGCAAGTTCCTCTAAACATGCTCTGATTTATGTGTCTTCCTGTTCAGTAAGTTAACACTTTTAAGTGGCAGAAGGGAACCACGGGCAGGCAGGGCCAGGGGAGCCTACATCTCTATGGGAAGCAAAGGAAGAAGCAGTGATTAAGCACAGAAGCCCTTGTGTTTGGGCACAATTTCGCATGTTGCGGGGCCCATCTTATCCTGGGGTTCCTCCGAGTCCCAGCTCTGTCTGGCTGGGTGTTTTCTCGAAGGCGGGCACCAAGGCCTACACCCTCTGGCTTCTGCGTCCGCCTCCTTCCGGGTGTCTGTGGGCTGTGTCCTGAATGCTGGCCAGGGGAGATGTCCTGCTCCCCTTCTCCCACCTTTTCTCCCTGCCTGCTACCCTTAAGCCGCTCTGGCCAAGGCTGGGCCAGGCCGAAGGCTTCTGTGAGACGCAGACACAGGCCCAACCTGATGGATGAAAGTGTCAGCACCCTATTCTGCTCTCACACGGCTCTTCGTCCAAGCCTCTTCCCCAAGGCGTGGATAAGGCCCAGTCTACGCCCTACACATCTCTGCTGTGAAAGCTTCCCTGTCATTCACCTGTGCCACGAGCCAGTCCCGGGGATCTCCTCACACCCCTTCTCCTTCTGCCCAGGCCCCCTCACTCCCGTGGAACTGGAGTGCTGTACCCTCCCCCAACCCAGATTCAATACCCAAAGACCCTACAGCAGTTTCCCAGTTACGGGTCTCATTGATTTTGTTTATGACTCGATGAAAAGAAGCCTCTCGTGTTCATTTCTCCTGCACAGTTTTGCTTTCTACCTGCTGTGGAAATTACCAGTGTGTTTTCATTGTTTATGGTTACCCACAAAATTTTACCTTGTGTATTTAACAAAGACTACGGTCGATACCTGAAAACTCCCACTGACAAAGTCCTCGGAACATTGGCTCTCACTAGGCCTCTCCCTAATTTATGTGACTGTGCTATTTTCTGGCATTTTAGGTTGTTTCTTTATATTGCATCTTTCCAATTAGACATCATAATTATCATCATTTTTTAAAAAGTTTACTTATTTATTTTGAGAGAGAGACACAGAGAGAGTGAGCAGGGGAGGGACAGAGCTAGAGGGAGAGAGAGAATCCCATGCAGGCTCGGAGATATCAGTGCAGATCTGACTTGGGGCTCGATTCCCTGACTGTGAGATCATGACCTGAGCTGAAATCAAGAGTCAGACGCTTCACCGACTGAGCCACCCAGGCTCCCCATCATCATTTTATTAAGTAAATCTGTATTAGATTTACTTATGTATTCACTATTTTCTTTGCTTACTCTTCCTCCAGACTATTTTTTTTTTTAGGATTCATTTTCCTCCTTCTGGAGTAATCCTTCAGGGGCACCTGGGTAAAGCCTGTTTGAGATGCTCTCTCCCTTCCTCTCGGCCCCTCACCCCCTCTCTCTAAAAAGTAATCCTTCAGAAAATTCCTTTCTTGTAGGTGATGTTGGTGGTAAAATGCTTCAGTTTTTATTTACCCTGAAAATATCATTTCTTTTTCTCTTGTACTTCAAAGGGAACATTGCCAGGTTCACAAATGTAACTTTATAGTTCTTCCTGTCTCACCACTTCAAAGATGTCACCCCACTGTCTCAGCTTCCATGATTGCTCTTGACCTTATAGTTATTCTTTAGACAATTTTTCTTTCCTTTATGCTTTTTAAAAAGAAATTATTGTGGAAGTATAGTTGAATACAATGTTACATTGGTTCCAGGTGTACAAATGTAGGGGTTTGTCAATTCTACACATTACTCAGCGCTTACCCACGGTAAGTGGAGGTGCCCTCTGTCACCATACAATGTTACTCTAATTTATTGACTATGTTTCCTGGGCTGTACTCTTTTTCATCCCTATGACATTCATTTTATAACTGGAAGTTTGGACCTCTTATTCCCTTCACCTATTTCACCCATCCCCTCCCCCCATATATATCTATGTTGAAAGTCTTGGACTGCTTCCAAGACACTTGGACTGCTTCCATAAGTTGGCTATTGTAAATAATGTTGCAAGAAGCGTAAGGGTGCATATATCTTTTTGAATTAGTGTTTTTGTTTTCTTTGGGTAAATACCCAGTCATGGAATTACTGGATCATATGGTATTTCTATTTTTAACTTTTTGAGGAACCGCCATACTGTCTTTCACAGTGGCTGTACCACCTTGCATTCCCACCGACGGTGCACAAGGGTTCCCTTTTTCTCCACATCCCCCCAACAATTGTTTCTTGTGTTTTTGATTGTAGCCATTCTGACAGGTGTGAGGTGATATCTCATTGTGGTTTTGATTTGCATTTCCCTGATGATGAGTGATGTTAAGCATCTTTTCAGGTGTCTATTGGCCATCTGGATGTCTTCTCTGGAAAAAAAAAATCTCTTTAGGTATTCTGCCAATTTTTGAAGTCTCTGCTTTTTAATATACTCCTTTGTCTTCAAATTTCTTCAAAGTGACCTCATTTTAACTCTGGAAAAGTTTCAACTGTCCTCTCTTTAAATATTGTCTTGTCTGTATCGTCCTCATTCTCTCCTTCTGGGGCTCTGTGAAGATGTTTGTTAAACCTTTACCTTCACCCTCTATACCGAAAACCTCCCATTATACTCTCTATATCCATGATTTTCTGTTCTATCTTTTGGTATAAATTGCTATCGACTTCTTCAGAAATACATCCAGTTCACTAATTCTTTCTTCAGCTAATTTGTTTTATTTATTTATTTATTTATTTGTTTATTTATTTATTTATAAGTTTATTTATTTTGAGAGATACAGAGACAGTGTGAGTGGGGGAGGGGCACAGAGAGGGAGGGAGAGAATCCCAAGCAGGCTCCACACTGCCAGCACACAGCCCAATGTGGGGCTCAAACTCACGAAGCTGCGAGATCATGACCTGAGCTGAAACCAAGAGTTGGACGCTCAACCAACTGAGCCACCCAGGTTCCCCCTCATACATTGCGTTTTAAACATTTTCAATGAATACATATTTTTTCATTTATATAAATTCCACATGATTTTTTTTAAAAAAATCCACCACCTAGTGATTTCTGTTAGTCTCTAGTTGAATGTTTGCTACTTATTAAGTGACTGCGTATTTTGTATTTGGTAGTTCTGATACCTAAAAGCTTTAGGCATTTGAATGTATTGTTTATTGTTTATGCTGACTCTCACTCATCCTGGTTTGCTTCCTTATGCATTTGGCAATCTTTGATTGAAACTCATATCTGGTTAACCTTCATCTGTGAAAATCTGGGGTTCTAATTTGAGATTGTTTTCCTCCAGAAGAGTTATGTTTGTATTTCTGGGAAGCCAGCTCCCTTCCCGGTTCCCCGGTTAATCTTGGAGTCCCAAGTTCAGCTCCAACTTTGGCAACTGTTTAAGGACTGTCATGCATAAAGCTAACTTGGACACCTGTTCTCAGGGGAACTTGCCTTTTTGGTGTGATCACCTTCTCATCATTCAGTGTCTTAATTTCTCATCAAACAGTTTCCCCAGCCTTCCATACCAGCACTCCTTGTCCCTCTTCCCCCAGCCTTGGAGACTTCCCTTACTTCCTGCCAAGTCAACAAACCCTTACTAAAATGTGTTTTATGCAGGACCCAGTTTTGTTGTGGGTGAGATCTCCCCACCTCCAGACCATCTAGTCTGACCCAAACAATTGAGTACCTAAATATTGAGTACCTAAATTAGACATAGATACCTTTCTGATTTTTACACAGCACAAAATATTTTATTTTCTCCTGATTTCCAAATTCTCTCACAGAGATTTAAATTACAATAGAAGTAATTCATAAACCCATACTTGCCATTTCATAGACAAACTGTTAAGCATGTGCCCAGATGTGTTATATGTATTATCTCATTTAATTATCACCACAGTCCCTAAAGAGAGGGAATATGATTCTCATTTCAACGATGAGGGAACTGAAGAGTAGAGAAATAACCCAAGTTCCCAAATGGGTGGAGGTGATGGTGATCGTGGTGGATGGACTCAAATAAGGACCTTTGGAATTTCCGATCCTATTCATTAACTAATATGCCATGCTGTCCTCCAAGCATTTTAATATCTCAAAAATAAAAATAGAAAAATTTCCTATGTAGTTAATTTTTTTTAAGTATATAGGAGACTTGGGGACATCCAGAGAGAGCATGTAATTATACCAAAGCTCACAAAGAAGATTGCCACTTTCCTGTCTGACACCTACATATATATATATATATATATATATATATATATATATATATATATATATCCTTAGTCCTCCAATGGATATACGATTTTGGGGGGTCAGCTTTACTGAGGTGCAATTTACATATAATAAAATTCCCAAATTTTAAACATACAATTTGATGAATTTTGACAAATTTTGACAGACTCCTGTGACCCACCACTATAATCATGACCTAAAACATTTCCATCAGATTAGTTGTTTTATAGCGATACTGAGCACTGCCCTCTCTGTGGTGGCCTGGGAAATATTTAGGGGGGTGGATATAAAAGGCAATGATCACGCACCCTGTCAGCTGGCCTCACAGAACATAGAACTGAGTTCCAACGGCTCTGTGTAGGGACTGGAAAGGATCTCCCTGGACAGAGTTCAGGGCTGGCACTTACTCCCCATCTCCTTCTCAGACCTCACAGGTTGAGGAGGAACAGGCTACCACGTGAGTCTTTAGTAGGCACCCTCGCTGTCATCGCACGTGTGAAGGGAAAGCTCACGTCCCCTTCTTCCTGTTTCAAGATACTATGTTCATATAGTTGCCTCTGATCATATGAATTCTCCAGAAATAATATTGAAATTAATACTGAAGAGCCCATAACTTTTGACCAAGCAAGATGGTATATAATTTTTATTTTGCATATAGCAAACAACAGGATCTCACAATGCCAGGTAGCCAAATTCAGAGGTTTATATTTGAATGAAATTTGCCAGTCTGCAACTTCCTGTAGCTAACACAGCAGCCTCACAGCTGCCCCAAAAGCCCCTCCATGAAAATGAGTTAATTTGAACTAATGGGTCATCCAGGTAGTGAAGTGATAAGATTAGGAGTTTCACCTTGAGTACATTTATTGTCATTTTTATGACCCAATAATATTTTCGGTTGCCAATCTGGTTGAAGAAATATACTGAAATGTATGAGGAAAAGATCTCCGGCCAGTATAAGATTTTTCACAGTTATTTAATTTATTTCTAAATTCTAATGACATACTTTAGAATGTGGCTCTTTAATCTTAAAGATAATTGCTACTAATTAGTAATTATTACTAATTACTAATAATAATCATAGCCACTCGTGGATAGCTGGGCTTCCTTTTAAATTTCTATTTGTTTTTGAAAGAGAGAGAGAGAGAGAGAGAGAGAGACAGAGAGACAGAGAAAGAGGGAGGTACAGAAGCAGGCTCCAGGCTCCCAGCTGTCAGCACAGAGCCCCATGAGGGGCTTGAACTCATGAACTGTGAGATCATGACCTGAGCCAAAGTCAGATGCTTAACTGACTGAGCCACCCAGGTGCTACCCAGGCACACAGGCACCCAGCTGGGCTCCCCTTTAAAGGAATTCATAGCAGTCTATATATTTAATACCTCATTGTCATCACACCTATGGTTGAGAGAGGGGTTGAGGATACTATACTGTACATTCTAAAACCTTGTTTTAATATCTGAATTTAGGGGGACCTGGGTGGCTCAGTCGGTTAAGCGTCCGACTCTTGGTTTTGGTTCAGGTCATGATCTCACAATTTCGTGACTTCGAGCCCCATGTCGGGCTCCAAGCTGACAGTGTGGAGCCTGCTTGGGATTCTCTGTCTCCCTCTCTCTGCCCCTCCCCCACTTTCACTATCTCTGTCTCTCTCAAAATAAATAAATAAACTTAAAAAAAATAATATCTGAATTTAGACCCATCATAAGTCATACGATTTTCCTCCAGCTTTGAAATTAAGGTAAAGTTAATGCTGGATGTAACACAATTGGTCTTTCAGTGGATCTCCATGTTAGGTTGGAATATCTTCTTCTTCCAGAAGAGAATGGGCATAGAGAATCAGATGCCTTACTTAATGTGAAACCATGCAGTAGAACCAGGGGCATTCTGATTGGTGTGAAATCTTATACTGTGAATAAACTATACTAACCTTGCTCTGATGAACTTTATTAGTTTTGCAAAGTTTGAAACAGGTTTTGATTTGTGGGCCACTTATCTGAGTTCCATGGTAATTAGCCATAGGTAAGAAAAATATTCCACAGTGAATAGGAACTATAGTTAGAAGCATCTACCATGTGCCAGGTGGTTTCTATAAGGCTATCTTATTATAAACTAAATACTATCACCTCGGTTTTACAAACAAGGAAACTGAGCATCAGAGAAGATAAGTAATATGCCCAAGATCCCATGTCTAGTAAATTACGGAACTAGCTGTAAACCCAGAGTCTCTGCCTCCCATATTTCTGCTGTCAAGCTCTCAGTGACCTAACAAGCAAGTTCTCTGCACATGCCCCTTCCGTCAAACCAGATATTTCCCGGGCACCTCTGATGTGCATGTCACAGTGCTGTGTAGACAAAACGCCACTCAGAGGCTTGGATTGGGATCCACTTAGGGAGACAAGCCAGTTCGTGGTAGATTAAATATGGTCACAGTTTCTTTGCAGCCCACCCCCCCACCCCCCATTAAGAAGTGGAGTCTGTCCCGCTACCCCTCAGGTCTAGGATGGTTTTGCAACTTTCTCTGACTAACAGCATGTAGCAGAGGTGATGATGTGTGCACTTCAAACTCTAGGCATCAAGAGCACTTGCAGCTTCACCTTTGCTTGAAATCCTGCCTTACGATCTCCTCTTCAACAAGTCAGTCTCAGCTCCTGGAGTATGACTGACTGTGGAAGTGAATTCCATCATTCCTGCCGAGGGCCAGAACTGACTGCCAGATATGGGAAGGAGGCCATCTTGGACTTGCAACATGGTGGAACCTCTGGCTAAGTGCAACCGCATGACTGAGCCCCGAGGAACATCTGGCCGACTCACAGGATTGTGAGAAAGAATATGTAAGTCTCATCACCTCCTAAGGTTAGGGGAGGTTCTCATGCAGCAATAAGTAGCTGATGCAGATGTACCCAGGAAAAAGTAACTCTCAGATGCCAATCCAGGCTAGATTATACAATGTGGAGGCAGATTGGAGGGGAGTTACTGCCTTGGGGAAAGGTGACTGAGTCCGTTATATTGTGGGAGATATTGGAGTCCTAGTTTCCAAGTGCATGGTACATACTCTACATATTTAATTGATTTAGTAAAAATGTATCATGTGCCTAGTATGCATCAGGATTGTGTAATTTCCAGAAATAAAAAGGATAGGGCATGGGTTCTGTTCTTAGGGAGCAAACAGTTTCATAGGGAAGACAGTTGCGCAACTGTATAAATGGGGTTGGGAGGACTAGCATTTCATGAATATTTACTTCATGCCAGATTCTGTACCAAGCAGTTGACATATATGGGTGTGTGTTTCATCGTTTTTATTAATGGCTCCTATTTTTGTGCTTTGTGTCTTCTGCTCTGCACTAAATGATTTGTGCAACATTATCATTAAATCCTCACTAATGAAATAGATGGTTGTAAGTTATTATCTCTAGACTACAGACTGCAAAACTAATGGACGGTATAATGGACTTGTCCAAGGTTGCAAAGCCAGGAAGGGATGTAGCTTGATTTAGTGCAGATGGGGGGTGGGGGGTGGGGTGAGCATGAGGGCTGGGGGTGGAGGTGAGTTGCTGTCTTGGGGGAAGGTGACTGCAGACACTATATCGTGGGAGGTATCTGAGTCCAGTTTTGAAGGATGAAAGGAGATCAGTAAGCAGACAGGGTAAGGGGCATTGTACTTGAGGAGACAAGCAAAGGCTTGAATGTGAGGCTAGCATGTCACAGACATGGAAATGTGTGCAGGAAGTGTGCAGAGAGAAAGCTGAAGAGAAGCTGGTGGAGGGTGTGGGAACCAGCTTATAAAGGGTCCGGTAGCAGGCAATGGTCGTGGAGAAGTTCCTTAGCTATGCAGACATAGTGGTAGTGGTATTGTAGGAAATTTAAACTGGTGCTGAAAATGATGGGTCAGAAATGGACGATGGGTGAGGGCAAGGGCTCTTGTAACTGAACAGAGGTCCAGCAGTGAGGGTCTGATGGTTCTCCTTAGGGGAGGAGTGTCAGGAGGCCAGCAGGTGATTTTTTTTTTTTTTTTTCAAACTCTCTTTGGCTTTGTGTTAGAGCCTGCCAAGGGTTGATCCTCGCCGTGGGAGTGTTGAGGGCTGCTGGCCACCTGTCCCAGTTGTACCAGTTCCCAGGGCTCTTTCTCTCTTTTCTTCTTTATCACCACCTTCCCCACTGATGCTTGGGTATAAAGAGGGGGCTGGCCCTTCTCCCTCATGCTGTACTTTCACAAAGCAAAAACCCCTACGTTCTTAAATGATTTGATAATATATTGTATAGGTCCAATCCCGAAGCCAATAAACATTTGTGAGGAAGGAATATTGACAGATGTATCCTTAAAAACATTTGCCACATGTCTACAAAGCCTAGATTACAGAGGAGGATTTATCTCGCGAAGAAACAGCTCATCTGGGTTTGCGCAGTTTGTTTCCATTATCACCAGCCTCTGGCAAAGTAGGTACTATGTAATCGATATAAAACAGAGAACATAAAAGGGTTAAATGATTTGCTTAAGGCCTTCAGATGTATAGAGTTAAAAGGAACACTAAAAGTCTTGTTGAGGTTCTTTCTTGGGGGAGGGGATTTACCAGGAGAACATTAATGTATGCATTTTTATAATAGTGCTTATAAATACTGAACACAGATTTTGATGTTCATTGACTTGTTGGTATAGCAACTTAATTTCTTTCTAATAAAGTGTCATAGAAAAATTCTGGAAGACTGTACATGAAACTCAGTATGGGAAATAGAACAAGGGGGATGGGTAAGCAGGAGAGGTCATGGACTTCTATTATTTACTTTATACCCTCTATTCTGTTTGAAAATTTACCATGCATCCTTTTGTAATTAAAACACCTAGTTAACAAAAGTTTAAAAACAGAATTCAGGTCCTTTCTTTATTGCAAATCTCAAAATTAAAAAAAACAACAACTGTGATTCCAAGTGTCTTACATTTCTGGTGTATGGACTATTTTACGTCCTCGGGAGAGCTAACACAGTTATACAACTCCAACCTTCTGACAATTTCTTGAAATTCTACTGTTAAAACTCTCCTGCTTGGCACAAAACTATGTCCAGGCTGTCTCTGTGGGAAAGTGATTTCTGTTGCCTAAGTTACAAAAGGAAACACTTTTTTTTTTTTACCCCCCGGTGTGCCTTTGGAATGCTATTTGTATTTATATAGCTAAGTAATAACAACGGCAGCCACTGGGATGCTCGTTGATAAATGGTCCTGCACACCATGGCCAGAATAGAATCTGCAGAACTTTAGCCCTTCCAGACGGACTTGCCATGGCGGTTTCACTGCAAACCTGATTATTTTTGCAAGCTGCGTGAAAGAATTCACCACCAGGAAATATTTTAGATTTCGTGATAGTTAAACAACAACAACAACAACAACAACAACCTCAGAACCAATAGAGCAGCTGAAAAAATAAGTTGCTTGCAAAAGGTCTGCCTTTATTATTATTATTTTTTAAGAAATTCTGCAATTGTGAAGGAGCAGGTGGTTGGGTGGAGAACATCCAGAGCCCTGGAAATGTGGTTCAGTTCTATAAACAAGTCAGGATAGTGGGCTAATTAAAGTCAGACAATGGGCTATTTTGAAAGGCATAGATCAAGCATTCATTCAAATGAGTGCCAAGGACATAATATGTACCTCTTGTATTCAAACATTGGCATTTTGAGTTTAGAAGGCATTGCCTGCTCAGAAAAAAATTTTTTTTTCTTTTTTAATTCTTTCTGGGCTCATGAAGGGGGTTGGTTGGCAACGTTAACAAGCAATATGCAAAGCGCTGAGCTGTAAGAGGGAGCAAAAGGTTAGGGGCAAGACACTCCCAGGGTGGACCCTGATCACCTCGAAAACATTACAAATAAATGGAACATTACAAATAAATGGATCCGTCTGCTGGCAATTCAGAAAAAAAGTAGCAAGGGCAAGTGAAATGTACTTATTAAAGAAAAATTATAGTTTTCCTAAGAGATTTAGTAATCACCACAAAGAGAGCAAGTACTTCTAAAAAATAAGAAAAATAAAACACTAGCAAAGCAGAAAGACACACACTGGGTCATCCGATGGCCATCTGCTGTGCGCAGGCAACTGGGGAAATCTTACTGAAGTAAAGTCACATTGTAGGATGAGAGGTGACATAATTAGGAGAGTTTATTTTGAGAGAGAGAGAGCATGGGAGGGACAGAGAGAGAGAGAGAGAGAGAGAGAGAGAATGAATATCCCAGGCAGGCTCTGCATTAGTACAGAGCCTAACACGGGGCTTGAACTATCAAACTGTGAGATCATGACCTGAGCCGAAGTTGGATGCTTAACTGACTGAGCCACCCGGCTGCTCCAAAAATAATTTGTATAGTAAGTTTTAAGAAAGCAGGGAAGAGAGTATGGGTATTTCTTGCACTTTGTATGTCTTCAGAGCTTGGGACCACTGTCCAAATCGTACCCTTCTTCTAATCATGGATTCAATTTAACATATACATGCTCTGTTCTTAGATTTGACCAGACAGTGCTGCAATGGCTGTGATTTCTTCCTTGAAGAAGGAGGGTGTGGCCAACTCCCTAAATTTAAAGCATGGATAATCAGTTCGTAGTCTTATTTACAGCTGCTTCTTTCTTCTTTTGGCGTCTTCATTGTTGTAGCACCACCATTAGAATACCATAGTGAAGTAGCCCAAGATATAAACTGGCCAAGTTCTAGTAGGTTTGGGGAGGTATTTCTGGATTAAAATTAGATTTTGATATCAGTCAAGGCTTCTGTCTGTCGTTAGCATGGAATACTAAAAATTGGCTTAGTGTCTAGGAAATGAGACCATTGGTGGTCCCCTCTCTTCATCTTTTCCCATACTTTCATAAGAAGTTGACAGCACAAGGAAATTACTCTCCCCTTTCCTTAGTGGCTATTATATTTGTTAGGAATATGCATAGGAGCCTTTAGCGTGTAAAACTATGGGAGACCGCATGGAAACTGGGAGAGCATCTAAACGGTGGATCACCAGGGACAGCAGGCCAACTCAGCTGGTAAGCTCTGCTTTTCCCCAGGTTCATGGATCTCTTTCAGCCCTCAAGAGGGAGCCAACAGGGTCTCTGCCTTCTCACGTGGTGGAGTGGCATTCTATATCCATTCCCAGGACCAAGCCAGAGGATACCAGCTTCTCAGGCTGCTAGATAATACTAAAGAAACCGCACTTCATTGAAAGTCATAGCAGGAGAGTAAGCGATAGGGAAGAAGAAAGGTCAGGGAGAAATGGGTTGGGTGAGGAAGGACCTAGGGATCTCCAGGAGGGCAGCAAAGGGTGCTGCAAGGTCAGATGGTATGCTGTGACTCCGGTTCAGGAAATGTTTTCCTCTTTTTATAGAGAGGGCCAGGTGCCATGGTGAGCCCAAGAGACCAGAGGTGCAGGAGTGGTGGGGAATGACAGGCAATATTCTGGAAGCAAGTTCTAGGACAGAGCTAGAGATAGGTTCTAGAAGGAAATTAAGAACTTTTTGTGTCTAGTTCTTTCTAGGATGTCTGGGTGTCACGGGAAAGGAGAGTGCTGCTTCTGGTTCAGGCTGGGTGTGGCATCATCTAAACAACCTACAGAAGCACTGCAGGGATGGGCGGGTTGAGAGGGAGCAAAGGTCATGACCAAGACCCAACGTCATGTATGGAATCTGAAGCAGAAGCCCTGAGGCAAAGTGGTTATTCCAAAGCTAGTCCTTCCTTGGACCAGAAATGTAAATTAAAAAGGCAACAGGAAGCAATCCAACAAACCTGGGTCACATCTAAGCTCCATCACTTTCTATCTGACATTTACTCTTCTCATCTGAAAAACAGATGTGAGTGCCATCCTCTCAAGGCCACTGGGCTTCTTGTTGATAAATGACATATATTTTATTATCAATGACATATATTTTATTTTTTAAAAAAATTTTAAGGTTTATTCGCTTTTGAAAGAGAGAGACAGAGCACAAGTAGGGGAGAGAGAGAGGGAGACACAGAATCTGAAGCAGGCTCCAGGCTCTAAGTTGTCAGCACAGAGTCCAACACAGGACTCGATCTCACGGACCATGATCATGACCTGAGCCAAAGTTGGACGCTTAACCGACTGAGCCACCCAGGCACCCCAATGACATATATTTTAAAGTATATAAGTGAAAATATTTATAAGTCTATCAGTAAATGACAATGATTATTATTAAAAATTCTCATCTGCCCCGGAGAGAACTGAGGTGACAGAAGGAGATCTGGGCTTTGAAGTCACCTCAACTGTCTCACCCATACTGATCTTTGACTAGATATTAAAGTTAGTGTCAGAACATTTGCACTGTGCATAATTGGTCTTGGGCTTTATGTGATTTTTCTGTTCCCTATTCCCTTGAAAACTCAACTTGCAAAGCTCTACCTGAACCAGAGGAAAGGAGATATATCTTTCTCAGAACAAAGAGGGGTTCAGCTTGGCTTTGGAAGTTGGGGAGAGGGTGTCAGTGGGTGGGACATGTTCTGAGGTCAGGAAAAGCTATCAAGTCAAATTGAATACTGAAATGGGAAGAATCTAACCCTCCCCTTCTACTCACAAGGACACTGAGGCCCAGAGAGAAGGAAGGAATCGCCCAGGACCACTGAGAGCCAGAAGGAGGGGTTGAAACAGACTGAGGAAGGAACTTTTCTGTTTTGATGTAAAAGAGATGTCTTGGATGTGTTTTCCAAAGCTTCAGAGAAACCAAAGAGATCTTGAGATGCTATAATAAACAGTTGCCAATTCCATATATATATATTTTTTAACACTTCACAAGAAATCCAAATGCAACTCACAGATACGGACATCCCAGTGTTTATACTCGGTGGTAACTGAAGTGTGCATGTGATTGATACTGCAAAACAGCAGCTGGATATATAACTAAACAAAACTCTAGCTAGCAGTCTTGATCGAAAGGCAGACAGTTATGATGGATGGCGCTAGGCAACACACATCTGGCTCACAGAGGCTCGCCATCTCTCCGTAAAGATCAAACACTTCCAATTACCCTATGCCATAAATGCACTATCTGGCACTCACTTACCTGCTGTTACTCCAAATTTGTCATCGATATGTACTATTGTCAGGCTTCTTCCTGTGTTTACAATGTTTTCCTTCCAGAAATAATTAGGACATATTGTGAACCAAGACACCCAGCTGACAATATGGCCTTATCCTATGTGTTCGGGGCATGGACATTTTATCAGCTCATTTAAATGTAAGGATTTAGGAAAATACACAAAACAAAAGCAATTGTAAGTAGTTATGATGTGGAAAGCAAACATTCGAGGTTGATGTGAAAGAATCATGACAAGTGGAAACAGTTAACTTTTGGTTTGTATATGTATAATACATAGAATTCAAAATATAATCCAAATCCATTTCCCACTTGGGATTTATCTCCTTAACATTTTCTTTAGTTCAGGCCTTCCAAAACACCTCAGAAGTCTTCATGTATTTTCCCTCACATTTACATAGAATATTAATTTAAAATAACTTTCATATCTATTTCCTTGTTGGTCCTCACTATAGCATATTTTGAGGAGTGAGCAAGAGAGTGATTAGGATGTCCATAAACCAATAAAATAGACTGAACAGCAGACCCTGATCCCAGGCTGTTCATAATCTCTTCCAAACTGCCTTGTAAGTCCCCATTCTGCGGCACAATTTTTACTGCAAACTGATCTCTGCTTCCTACTTAGTAAGTTGAAAATTTCCCCCTCATGCCAGCTGTTATGTACTCAAGGCTTTTAAATGAATCTTTATGATAGCTTAAGAAAAACTTGATTAGAAAGCTCAATAGCCTGCAAATTGTTCATTGGATTTCAAAGCAAAATGAAAAATTGTGGCTATGAGCCTCACTGCGTCTTCTTGTTAAATCCTTTTTTTCCTGTACTATAAATAACTGAGAGTTAACTAAATTTTGTGATGTTATTAAAATTTTTCAATGATTTGCTTTTATGAAACTCAAGTGAAATAGTGTAATTGAAAAAAACATGCAAGAAAAACCTACATCAAAAGTCTCATTATTTATATTTTTTGGTACTAGATGTGGGTGAATGGCTCACAGTTTAAATATTCTGCTAGAAAATGTAGGAGTGTGGTAAAGGATGACCCAGAAAGATTTGAGAAAGAAAGAGAAAAACCATTATTTAAAAACAGATGTCCACAGTAATAGTGTGAAACCACAGGATCACGGCTAAGATGTATAAAAATGGTTTTAGGTCCAGTCTTTGGTGAAAATCTCTTTGGGGAAAGGGATTTCTTTCTCTTTGATTCCTACTGCAAAGATGTGAAAAACATTAAAACATTTCACGGTATCAAAAACAGATGTTCTGGAAGGAAATTGCGGTAACGATGGACTAACACAGCCTGTGTAAACTTATCAAAGTGTTGTCGCAAAGAAAAGAACACCAATTTGGGCATCAGATGGATACTTCCTAAAGGATACTTATCCAGAGGGAAGTAGCTTTCATCATATATGTGCATTAGCTTCCTAGATCTGCGGTAACAAATGACCATAACCTGGGTGGCTTAAAGAGTCAGAAATGTCTATCAGTTCTGGAGGTCAGAAGCCCAAATCAACGTGTTGCTAGGTCTGTGCTCCCTGTAGGACCCTAGGGGAGAATCCATTCTTTGCCTCTTCCAGCTTTTGGTGGCCACCCACATTCCTTGGCTTATGGCTGCATGACTCCAGCCTCTGCCTCCTGACCCCACTGCCCCTTGCTCTTTTGTGTGTCTTCTCCTCTGTGCGTGTGTCTCTCTCAAACCCTCTCTTAGAAGGATGCATGGGATTGCATTCAGAGTCATGCAAGACAAAATCTACTTGGATAATCTGACTAAGTGCCTCCTCTTAAGATCCTTAACTTAATCACATGTTCTGCCACATAAGGTAACATTCATAGGTTCCAGCGTTTTGATGTGGGATCATTGGGAGGGTCCACTTTTTGGCCAGCACACTCTATGGTAAAGCCACATGGTAGGGTCTCCAACCTCCTCAAGTTAGCCTCTGATTGGTTATTACCCATGCTGTCAGTAGCCAAGTTTGAACATGGTCTTGTTAGGACGGCTTCCCTAACCAAACATATTCAAGATATTCAACCCAGAGCTGCCTAGTGTATTGGCGTGAAAAAGAGAAGGTAGGCTCAGAACCATCCATCCAGTTAGAACCCCAAGTGCCCACCAGCAATGTGATTCTCCATGATTCCTGCTGAACAGGTTAGCATTTGCAATGAGGACAGTAATAGGACCTCTAAGGAATACGGTGTCTTTCTTGAGATACGCAGATATTCTAGAATAGTGGTTGACAGATGAACAGTAAAATCAATTCATGGAGGTAACTTAAGCCCAAATAACCATATTTTGGGAATATAGACATTTAATTACCCCAATTTAAGAGGTCATTGGAGTAGAGGATACGAGTAATACACTAGTGTTGAGACCCAGGTAAAAATATATGCAAACCTGTAGACAAGGCTAAGTTCATGCAGCCTATGCATTTGGTGCCTGAGAGTAAGTACCAGAATTAGGGCGGGTTTGCACCTTTCCTGTCCTAGAAATTCTTTCTCGATGATATATTTTCCTATATTTTGATTTTCCTTGTCTGAATATGCTATGGTCTGAATGTTTGTGTCTTTCCAAAATCCATATGTTGAAATCCTAATGCCCAGTGTGATGGTATTAACAAGTGGGAGATGAGTAGGTCATGAGTGTGGAGCCCTCATGAATGGGATCAGAGGCCTTATAAAAGAGCCCCCAGAGAGTTCCTTAGACCCTTCCTTTACATGAGGGCATAATCAGAAGTCAGCAGTCTGCAACCCCGAAGAGGGTCCTACCATAATCTAGCCATGCTGGCACCAAAAACTTGGGACTCCCAGCCTCCAGAAGTCTGAGAGATAAAATCTAGCTGTTGATAAGCCACCCAGGCTGTGGTGTTTGTTACAATAGCCCAACTGGACTAAGACAACATGAATCAGGGACTGTTCTACCTCAGATCCCAGTGATCTGTCCCTTTTAAATGTTGAATCAGGAGCCAGAAGACCTGCCATTTGCTAACTATGAAGCCTGAGAACAATCACTTCCCATCTCTTCTTCTCTTCACTGTTTCCGTCTGTTCAATGGGAAACCATGTGAATATCAATCTCACAGAGTTCGTGTGTCTGTCCGATGAGACGACATATGAGGAGGTGCCCTGTAAACTGGATTGTAGTCTTCCTAGCATGTGGCTATGCTCCTGGTCTTTCGTCTTTAGTCTGATGCTTGGTTATAGGGTCTTATATATATATTTTAAATAAATTGTATTTATTTTGAGAGAGAGCACACCTGAGTGGGGGTGGGGCGAGGGGCAGAGAAAGAGGAGAGAGAGAATCCCAAGTAGGCTCCATGCTGTCAGCACAGAGCACGACGGGGCTGGAACTCACGAACCGAGACATCATGACCTGAGCTGAAATCAAGAGTCAGACGCTTAACAGACTGAGCCACCCAGGTGCCCCTAGTCTTATATTTTTTAAATGGATACACAGATTTTCTTCTCTACCAGGGCAGGGTTTTTGGTGTTTAACGACATAGACCATGTATTATGTGTTTCTTGTATCCACTTTCACTATAACACTTTCAGTGTCACAGAGCCAACAGCAATAGCTCAACAAATTGTAATCTGGGTGGAGATAAGAACCTTGGCTGTGTGAGCGAACCCCTGCTCTGTACTCTATGGTAAAGTTCTCAACCTCCGGCGAGCAAAGGAATCGGCCAAGGGGCAGGTTGAAAAATGACCATTCCTTGGCTCCCGTCCAATATCTCTACGTTTATATACATGGGACGGGACAAGGAATCTGCAGTTTAAAATGAAATCAAACAATATGTTTACTATGAATTGTGTTTATATTGTTATAGCACTGAGAGAGTAAAAACATCTAAAATTAAAGAAAACATACTATTTGATAGTCACAGATCTCGAGCAAAAATTGTTAGGTAGTTTTAAAAAGAAGAATATATTTATATATACCATTTGGAAATACTATGATTTCTTGGTTTTTTTTTTTCTTCTTCTGTAATTCTGTCTGGGACAGTGCCTTATCTTTGTATGTATGTCTTGATGATGATGATGATGCCAAGGAGTGAGTTATAGCCTCATGCACACTGGGCAGATACAGTATCTGTTCCTTGACTATGTTTTAACATCACTGTGATTCCTGTCTTCCCAATGCCTAGAACGCCCATTAGGTTTCACAATTCTGACTGTAGCTGTGGCCAAGCCATCCACATTACTTCCACAAAGCTGTGGTTCATTAGAAGAGACTCTGAATTCTCTCTCCCTCTCTCTCTTCCTTTCTTGATATGAAATTGGCATGGATATTTGTAACACACACCCCAGATGACTCTAAGCAGCCACTAAGAAACACTGTACGAGGAATAGACAAGGAGCCGATGATTCTGATTTTCTTTTCGTCAGCTAAGCTCCGTTTGTTGCACCAGAAGAGAGGATGTGGTTTAAAATAAAAGAAGACAGAAGATGTGCAGTGAAAGCTCTTGGATGGGAGGAAATAGGATCTGGAGTTGATTCATTTGAAACATGTCCCAGAAATTTGATCCCCGAGCAGCGTTGGATGCAGTGCCCATATCCTGAGCAGCCACAATGGAAGAACTGGTACCCATTGTGTACCAGCCCCTGTGCTGGGCGCTGTACGTCGTTACCACATTTGCTCTCATGTCCTGCAGCCAGCAACGCACCACAGATGCCTGACATTCATGTTGTTACATTTTGCCAATAGACTAAGTGATTATAAACCCATCTTGCTAGCTAATTGCTATTTCCACTCTAGGAGCATTTTTGGAGATCTGGGTGCAACTACTTAAACATTTTAAGTGCAGGGTAGAGCTATTTATGAAGACACGGATGGCAGATAGAGAGGTTTCAGACTTAAGACATCTCCAACTCGGATATTTCCATCTGATTTTGCTATAGGGAGGGTTTTTCTAAGTTGTCTCCATCAGATTTAGAATAACGTGTCGATGAAGATTAGCATTGTCCCCACCAGCTAAGCCTTCATTAATTCATGATTGGGAGAAATGAAAAAGTCAGGACATATCATCCATTCTTTGCCATGAGCTGAGACAGCCAGCCAGTAAGTTCACAGAGCTCTCCAGGTTTTTGCCCATGGGTTGACATTTGTACCCCAATATATATTTTTAAACGTTTATTTATTTTTGAGAGACAGAGAAAGACAGAGCAGGAGCAGGAGAGGGGCAGAGAGAGAGGGAGCCATAGAATCTGAAGCAGGCTCCAGGCGCTGAGCTGCCAGCACAGAACCCGACGTGGGGATTGAACCCACGACCGTGAGATCATGACCCGAGTTGAAGTTAGATGCTTAACCGAATGAGGTACCAAATAGTGTTAATAATGGTAATTATATAGTTGTGTGCTAAGTAAATGAGGGCTTTGCCATTGAGAATATGAGACTCAAGAGGAAAGAGCGGAGATAACTAGCTTTCAAAGAGGACTGAGGCCCCCAAAGACTTCAGAATGAATTAAATCGAGACTTACATTAAATCTTGAGTTACTTGTCTGCCTGGATCGTTTTTCCGCCAGTAAGTCTTTGACCGTGTGCTTCACTCTCACGCCTTGATACACGCGTTTGCTGTAGTCTCCTGTGACTTAAGCAAATGGAATAGTAACAATCAAATGTGGATAGAGTAATAGGTTAACCTCCCCAGGGACGCATTCAAGGCCTGACAATTGTGACACTGTTTGCTCACTGCAATGATAGACTTCTTGAATTTGCAGTGGCTCCAAAAGAGGACGTTTAGTCTTCCTTCCTTGATAGAAACTCATCCAAGTTCTGTGTAGGCAGAAAAAGCTCCCCCCTATTCCATCTTCTACGCAACAGCTCCTCAAAGTGTCCTCTTTTTTGTACTCTGACTTGTCAAGATTTATTCCAGGAAGGCTTATAATTTATGCTTTAATCGCAAGACAGGAATCAGATGCAACTTATTACCTGATGCAAAAGTTAGATTTGCATGCTTCAGTTTATGGAGTGACAGTTTTCTTGCCGTATTGTATTTCTACCTGATGTGGGTGAGCAGGTCACCTGGACTGTTTTCAGATTGGGTTCCTGAGAAGAAAATCATGTGTTCCTGTTTACTGCACTAAATTAAGCAGTTTTTATTTTTGAAAATACAGTCTTTCGACACGGGGAGTTGCTGCTTTGAAACTAGGTCAAGGATAAGGGAAGAGTCGTTCATTCATTCAACAGATATTTATTCAGAACTTACTACAAGCACCCACTGAACATATTACAGTGCTCAGTAATTTACCTGCATTATTTCACTTGAGCCATTTTAAAAAGGAAGGACCTGAAGTCTGGGGCTCAGTTATCTGCCAAGGTCTCATAGCTGCTAAGAAGCCATAAGAGCTGGGATCCAGACGTGGGTCAGATTCTAACCCTAACAACAGGAAAAATTAGCTGTTTTTTACCATGAAGAAATTACAGAGAGATAACAGACTATAGAGAAAAATGTGTCCCCAACGTTCTGAAATTGACAACTCTGTTTCTGGGGATAGTGAGTTCCTTGTTAACGAGGATGGTCAAGCAACGGTAGAAGAACCTTTTGTTTAGTCAATTGGAGAAAGCATTCAGGCAATACATCGTAGTTAAACTGCAGGAATTATAAGATATTTTGTAAGTCTGAAATCACTGTTCTATTGTAGGTTGGATAGTTTCAATTCATTTTAATCGAGCTGTTGCTGGTGTATTAGCAATGCCACCTGGATTGGGTATCAGTGCACTAGGCAGGATGTACCCATGTGTACGCACATGCATACACATATCACCAAAAATATTCTCTAATCTGCTTAAACTGGTAGATAGTCTAGGATATATTTGACTTACGAGTCAAATACCATTACAAGGAGAATAAAAGGAAGGAAGAAAGGAAAAAATAACACAATCCAAACCAAAAGCAGAGTGACCCATGGGATGGAAGAGGTTGCTGGCCCAAAAAGCAGTGCCTACGTGATCACATGTTACTCTAGTCACTGCGCCGGGACAATCGTAACCTCTCAGGCCCATTTTCCTTGTCTGTAAAATCTCTCTGCAGTGTTTTATAAGACAGGCATATGAAAATATGCCAAACTATTAAGTGTTATACAAAATGCCTATACAAAATTAAGAGGAAAAAAAAATCTAGGTTCCAAGGCAATGTATCATTTAGTTTAAATGAAGCCACCACACAAATGATTTCAGCAAAATAAAGTTATTTGAATGGTCCTTTCGGTATAATTTTAACAGGGTCTAATTTTGGCCTATATATCTTTTACTTAAAGAGGCTTGAAGTACTTTCAAATCAGCCTCCAATTTAAAACTTGATGACTTTACGTTTGTTCCGAAGGAAACTAAGCTCTGATTCTAGAGTGTATGCTTCGCTTTTGGAAAAGCCTAAGGCTACATTTACTCATCAATGATGCATTGAAGTATTTCCTGTGTGTCAGGCCGTCAGAGCTGGGGATGCAAAAGAATTTGCTATCTAGTGGGAGGAGAGAGGAGCTTAAAAAATAATTGTAATGCAAATGTGCTAAGGGCAACAGCAGAGTCACGCCTAGAATATTCAGAAAAACACAGATGTGTCAATTCCTTATGAGGGCGGGGAGGGACTGGGAGGGCAGGGGACAGCATAGGCTGGAGGGATGCTGCGTAGTGATAGGAAGGTGGGCAAGAGTATTCCAGACATTGAAGACCACAGGGGCAAAATCCTGGAGGCAGGAACAGAGCAAGGTGTGTGAGGGAGTGAGGGAGGGAGGCCAGAAGAGAAAAGAAACAGCCTCAGTCATGAAGCTTCTGGTGGGCAAAGGAGTTTGGACTTCATCCTGTCGGCAAAGAATCAATGGAGGCTTTTAAGCGAGGGGCCAATACGGTCAGATTTGCATTTTAGATAGGCTTTTCGGGCAGCTGTATGGAGGGCAGATTTAAGAATCACAAAGCCACAGGGAGATCAGTCAGGCAAGAGGTTCTAGAAGAATTCAGGCAAGAGATAATGGGGTCTGAGTAGTAGATAGGAGGGCAAGGAGCAGACACTTGAAAATTATTTCGGTGTGGGAGAGAAAGAAGAGGGAAGATTCGAGGGTGATTCTCGAGTTTTCCCCATGGGATTGATCTGGATACACAAGTTCTGGAGCCATCATGACGCTGGTGGTAAAGAAATCAGGAAAGAGGATGGAATTGCTGGTGGGAGGGGGGAGTGCTTGAAAGGTAGAGTCACATGACGGCACACAAAGAAACGATACACCAGCATAAGCAGACCAGGCTGCTCCCATGGCCTGAGAGGATCAATATCTTGGAAACTCCTATCATCCTCATTCCTGACATACTGGTTGGGGAGCTCTGGACTAAATGGTTCCAGACAGAAGCCTGGGAGCATCCACATGTGAAGTGTGGTCAGAGGAGGAAGAGAGACATGAAGAAGAATATAATTGAAGACATAGTTGGAGAGGAACCAGGAAAAGCCAGGGGAAGGAGGCATCACAGAATTCAGGGGAAGAGACTTCAGGAAAGAAGGAAAAAGTAGGAAGGGTGGCAGAACGGTCCAGAAAGATAAGGAAAGCAGGGCACTCACTGCTTTCAATTCAGTCAACCTTAGAAGAGAAACTCTGGAAGCCTAGCTAGAAGCCAGATAATAATGTCAAGGGCCAAGACAGGGATGGAGATTTCTTCTTGAAGCTTGAATGAGAAAGGGAAGGAGGAGCTGGATGATAATTGCAGAGAAGTACAGGGTCAGGGAGAGGTTTGCATACATATAAATATACAATATATACATGTATATATATGTATACATATACACTATATATGTATATATATACAAGCAGAAGAGGGGCAGAGAGAGAGAGAGAGGGAGACCCAGAATCTGAAGCGGACTCCAGGCTCTGAGCTGTCAACACGGAGCCCAATGTGAGGCTTGAACTCACAAACCGTGAGATCGTGACCTGAGCTGAAGTCGGATGCGTAACCGACTGAGCCACCCAGGCACCCTGCTTACATTTTTATATCTATATATTTATGGGTGGCAGAGATTTGAGGATATTTGAGTAGGTCAGAGGGAGGGACTAAAGATTTAGGAAGAAGGGAGAAAATGAGGGAATGGGGTTGAAGAGGAAGCAAGAAATTGGGGGCAAGGGCATGAGTTGGCTCTCAACCCCCGAGACTAGGGTAAGGAAAGGCCAGAGAGGGGTGGCGGCCAGGTGTGTGGTCAGTGGCCAAGACAGCTCTAGCGTGCAGGGGAGCAGCCTGGAGCAGGAGAGTGACTAGGGCACAAACAGTCAGAACAAGGCAGGGGGCAAAGCCAGACAGGTCAAAGTGAGAATGCACCCCAGTGATCCTCAAAGTGTGACCCCCGGACCAGCAGCACCAGCATCGCTAGGAACTTGCTAGACGTGCAGATTCTCACGCCCTTACTCCAGATGTACTGAGTCAGAAACTTTAGGGCTGGGGCTCAGCAATTCATGTTTTAATAAGCCCCCCAGGTGATTTTGATGTTTTCTGAAGTTTGAGAATCACAGGTATACATAACAGTAAGGACTTTATAGTGCTCCTGTTCGAGTGGGGGCCAACCGTAGGTATTTGTGTATTCCTGGCGGGGCCGAAAGAGGAACGTCTGGTGATTACCAGTGGGAGTGGACACAGGTCTGAGAGAGAGGAGGGGGTGGGGCTGAAGGGGTCCAGCCTGGATCCCCTGTGGGTCTGCAGACAGAATTGGCTTCACTCTTCCCTGAAGGGCTTTTTAATTGGTGATTTCAATCTGACTCACCAATTTGTGCTTTATGTGTATGCCAAAAAGCCTAGAAGGAATACACCTATTTTAAATAAGCTTAACAAATAACCACACGGTAATTAATAGAGGGAGAAAGTTCGTGAGATGGCAAATAAACACATGAGAACTTCTGAAGGTTTGTCGTAAGCAGTCAATCTCATACACCAGTTGGCACGGACTTAGTGCAAAGCAGGGGCGAAATGCCATAGGGGATGCAAAAGAAGTTTAGAACATGTAGCAGATGTCCTCAAAGAGATCTCAGTTTGGTGAGAGAGGTGAGGTGTTCACATGTGAAAGAGTAGGGGGGGGGGCAGAACACACATTGGGTGGTCGGTGACAGTTTTGGGGGAAGGGACGGGATTCAGGTGGACGTGATTGCATGTGGATGAGTTAGGGACAGGGAGAAAGGTCTCTCGGGCGTCAGGCACGGCATGAAGGAACACAGAGGTGGGCAGGAACAAGGCAGGTGCGGAAAGGGTAGGGAACTGGAGTAATGGGGTTAATGCCATCTCCACATGGATGAATTTCAAATGGACATCATCCTTTAGCCCAGACCCATCCGGCCCGGACTTTAGACTTGGATGTCCACGTTCACACAGCTGTCTGCTGGACATCGGGAACCCCACGCATCCAAACTTGAACTCCATCCCCCGCCCCTCCGCATTTGCTTTGTCTGGAGACCTCCTCTGTCTCAGCTGAGGGTTACTCCCTCCACGCCGCTGGTTACTCACTCCCAAAGCTATCGGGATCCTCCTGGACTCGCTCCCTCTTGTACTTCACAGGCTGTCCTCGAGGAACTCATGATGGTGCCGACTGTTCCCTGCCTGCACCGCTATTATCTTGCCATCTGTCGCGTAGATTACTGCAGGAGCCTTCAGCATCCCTCACCCCCAGTGTCCCAGTCTATTCTCAGCCCGGTAGCCAGAGGGATCCGTGAAAAAACAAAGCACAACGCTGTCACTTCTCTTCTCAACACCATACTGAAATGGCTCCCCGTTTCAATCAAAGCCAAAGTCCTTAGAATGGCCCCAGGTAACCTTGCTGCACGATACCTCTGATCTCACCTCCCAACACTCTCCCCTTGCTCACCGTACTCCCATCAGTCTCTGAAATGCACCAAGCACACCACTTCTGCCTTAGAACCTTGGCATTGGCTGTCCGCTCTCTCTGGATTATTCTTCCCCCCGTTATCCGCGTGGCTACACCCCTGTGTCCCCTTCACGTCTTGGCCCCAATGTCATCTTTTCAACGAGAACACATTTAAAGTTGCATCTTTCCCACGAAACACTCCTAACCTGCCCCACCCCACTTTACTTTTTCTTTCTATGGACCACTTGTCACTTTACGATGGCCTATATAATTTCCTTATGCATTAGGTTTATTCCCTACTGCTGTCTGCTGTATGCTAGAATGTAAGCTCCACGAAGGTGGGGATATTTGCTTGTTTTCTCACTCACTGAAACATCTCAGGTGCCAATGCCTGAATGGTGTCTGGGACATAGTAATTATTTTTAATTATTTCTTAATTATTTGTTGAAAGCATCCTGTTGTTTGGAGTCGGGGAGGGGTGGTAGTGACATTAACGAACATGTTGAAGGTCTTGAAAAACAGACTGAAAAATTATACTTTATGTTGTAAGTGATGGAAACCACTAAGCCTTCTGAACAGGAGAATCTTGTGATTTTTATCATTTGGGGAGAAGATTTGGAATACCGTTTTGGAAGATTAATCTGAAGATAGAGCCTAGGATGGGTTTGAGGGCGAGGGAACACAGAGGATGGGAAAAGGTAAAATAGAGGCTAACCAGAGACAGTGGAAATGACAAGGAAAAGACAGATTTAAGAAAACTTTCAAAAGAAAACACACACATGCGCATACATACACACAGGCATATGCACAATAAAAAAAAGACCACCAGGATTAAGAAGAACAATCAGGAAGGCAGGGAAGAGAGTCAGTTTTAATGGGGAAATAAGAGTTCAGTTTTGAACATGGTGACTTTGAGGTTGTGCTGGCATAATCAAACTCAAATACCCTATAGATAGGACGATGGCTTTGACCAGCACTTCTAAGAAACACCTTTAAAACTATGGTAACCAAAACTACAAAAATAAAGGGCTCAAAGGAAGACTTTGTGGCAATAGGAGACTAGGTATCCAAGCACTGAGCCTCAGTGGCAGCTACCGTTCTGATGTCCAGGGGACCACAGGGGACAGGGAAGGTGGAAGCAGGGAGGAGAGGTCAGAAATGAAGGCATATATTGGGGTGCCTGGGTGGCTCAGTCAGTTGAGCGTCCAACTTTAGCTCAGGTCATGATCTCACTGTTGGTGAGTTCGAGCCCTGCATCAGGGTCTGTGCTGACAGCTCAGAGCCAGGAGCCTGCTTCGGGTTCTGGGTCTCCCTCTCTCTCTCTCTGCCCCTCCCTTGCTCACGCTCTGTCTCTCCCTCTCTCTCTCAAAAAAGAAATAAACATAAAAAAAAAAATGAAGGTATGTAATGTACCAGAGTGTTAGCATCAAGGAAGTGAAAAAAAGATGGACTATAGAGAAAGGAATAACCAGTGGTGTCCAGAATCTGGCACCTAGTACATGATCAATAAACACTTGTAGAGTAAATAAAATACCTTAGAGGAAAATGAAGGCACAGAAAGGCTATAAGGTTTGGAAAGATAAACATTCTCAGAATGTGGGAGACAGCATTTTCATGAGAGGGGGGATGAAACCCTGTCACTGGGGCTTCTGAGCCATCAGCACAGAGCCTGATGCGGGGCTCCAACTCATGTACCGCGAGATCATGAACTGAGCCAAAGTCAGACACTCAACTGACTGAACCACCCAGGGGCCCCTCATGTAAGTTTTAATTAAGCAGTGGAACCTGGTACAATTTCTTTAAACTGTCACCTGGACTATTCTTGGTGTTTTGAGGATTCTGGAAAGTTCTCTAACCTTTCCTGCCCTCCCTCTTTACAGAGGAGTCAAAAATTCTATCAGTATTCCTTTTCCCAAACATTTCCCCCCATGTGCATTGTCTATTTAAAGAATCCACACCTGCATAAACCAGGAGATGCTTGAGAGTTTTTATTCAAATACCCCTAGATACAAACTTGCATTCAGATCAGTTGTCGAGAGAACAAAGACCGTGTTTCCGGAGAGAAAGCACAAGCAAATTTATTATGAAGAATCAACTTATCCTTTAGAATTTGGAAAAAAAGTTTTTTGTGTTGCCATATTGTCATTATGTACATGCAGCAAATTGTCTGAGTCACGTCCTCTCCTTACTGCTGTCTATTCTGATAAAGAATTTGGCCCATAGTACACTTAATGGTATGGTTGCTTTAAAATTGTTTTTGAAAATTAAACATTTTCTCCATTAAAACAAAATAATATAAATTTTAAAATGTAAAATATAAATTATAAAATATATATAAATATATATAATATATATAGTTATAAATATATAAAATATAAAACAAAATATAAATAAAACAAAATACATATTAAATTTATATTATAAAAAACACATTTATAGTGTTTATTTGAAGTAAACACCGTATTATTTTACTATTTTACTATTTTTGATAACACCTGTCTGGAATACACTTCTTTGCTGTCCTTAAGCAGGTGCTTGTTATCTAAGGTAAGGGAACAGAGATCGTTTGAAACAAACAAACAAACAAACAAACAAACAGAGAATAAAATAGAAAACCATCCCATAACTTCAGGAAAGAGCAATTCATATTTTGAGTTCTATCATTTGGTGACAGAAAAATTCAGATAATAGAAGATGGGCTTGCACATGCTCACTCAAGACAGATTAGAATAAAAATCCTGAATGATGGGTAATTGATGGACAATATCCATGCTTGTTCCATTTCTTGGCCTGCCAGCGAAGTACCAAGAATGAGGTCCGGGACAGTCCGGTGTCCCTACGGTGTGCGGCTCGGGGGCCCCTGACCACCGTCCTAGCCCAGCTCAGCCTGCCTCACTGAGGATCAGAGCCCCCTTGCCGAAGGGAGGCAGACACCCACGTAGGAATAAAATGTGCTAGCTCTACACTCTCTAGGGGCTTGGTGTTTGTGATTCCACTCCAGATCTGTCGGGCTCCTGTCATGTCAGGGTTATTATGGGAAACCCCCAGAAGGATACAAGGAAAGGCAAGTTCAGCAATTAATAATGAAGTGTTCAAATATCAACTGCTAGGCAGAAAATAAAAAATACTATTTATGAAAGCTTCAACTGGAAAGAAAGACTAAAATTTTTAAGTGAGGCCAAATTAGTTAGCATGTTAGGATTTTGCACAAGTTCGGTTCGCTCACAGACCCCTCCCCATGACGACCCTTCTCCCACCCAAAGCCTCACGGCTGCATCCAAAACTTAACACTTGTGTCAATAACCCATTCCGTGCCGCAGCACACAGATGCACTTGTCTGATGGCTCTATCCGCTTATTTTTTGAGATCAGACTTTGAAGAGCTGAGGCATTTACAAAAAATACCAATTTTTTCCTTCAAGGTACCTCACAAGGCATTTTTTGAAATACTCTGTCATTATTTGTTAACACTTAAAATTCTAATTTTTTAATCTCAAATTTGTTCCTGGATGGGTGGGTTTTACTCCATGTTGCCACTCGCATTTGTGTCCTCAAGAGTGAACAAACTGGGAAAGATCTATATTCAGTTTGAACGCATGAGACAACAGCTCGGGCTGTTCTCTATCACACGTATGTGGACAGCCCTCCATTCTTGGGCTAAGAACCTAAATCAAGATGCACGAGTAAAAGACCTTTCGAGTTCTCTATAAATCTGGATTCCTCTCCTGCACCTTCCTTAACTTTGAGAGCTTACTGAGAGTTGTTCCACTTAACACAACGTTTCGCTCGCCTGGAAAAGAGTGCTGTAATACCTAAGTCTTTGTTGTATAAAAATGATGTTCAGTAGAACTGGTCATCAGTAGAGCTGGTCTCCCAAACAGATAGCTACAGATAGCTCTAGGCAGCAAAAGTAAACCTAACAATTAGTAACCAAATGTGAAAGAATTATGAAATTGTTACCAAGAGTTCTAAATTGTTGGTCTCTAGTCACGTTTTTACACTTTTATATGTTCTAGCCAGAATTTAGGGCTATTTCTTCTTGCCCTTTGCTCTGCATTATGACTTTGTGATGCCAAAAATAAACATGAGGATTATTAAAGTTTTTTTTTAATTTTAATAATTGAGAGTGACTCACCATTTTCCATTCTGGATGGTTCTGGTGAATCTCCTTCTTAACGGCAATGTAGGATATCTGGTGAACGTGTTCTCCTTGATAAGGGATCCTGATCTCTGGAAAGGTCAGCCTGGTCCTGATGGGAAAGGCTTCTGTACCTGTCAGTGATGCTTCTGAAATGACTTGCTTTAGATTTGATTAAATGCAAATCCTTTGGTGTCTGTTTCTCTACAATTTGCATCCCCAATGTGGATTATATATAAGGTATTATTTTCTTCCTCAAGATTTTTATTTAGTAACAATGAATTTCCACTAGGAACAAACTCTCTTAAAAGTTTATTGTAGAAGCAAAGAATCCACGATTTGTTTTCTGAACAACAGCAGCTTTTTCTATTTCTTTAATTTAATTTGGAGTTAAATTTCAAAAAATAGTGCTTATGGAAAAGCTCATGTGTCCCAATTAGAAATATAGGTTCTATGCCTGTATATACTTAGGGGTATATATCACGAGTATACAGTTTTTAGGCATCTTTCAGATATAGATAGAATTCTAGGAAGAAACAAAATCAAAATGAATAAAAAATAAATACATTTTAATACAATTGGATAGCCTTATTATACACAAAACATAAATATATGATCTAAGGTACAGGTTCTTAAACCTGGTAGTACCTCAGAATTAGCCCCAGAGCTGGTAACAGGTAGCACCTGTGCCCATGCCCCATCCAATTCTAATTCAGAATCTTTGAAATAGGGCCCAGATAGCTACATTTTAATTAATTAATTAATTAATTAATTAATCTATTTGTTAAAGTTTATTTATTTTGAGAGAGAGAGAGAGACAGAGCACAAGTGAGGGGAGGGGCAGAGCCAGAGGAAGAGAGAGAATCCCAAGCAGGCTCTATGCTGTCAGCACAGAGCCCGACAGGGTGCTCGATCCCAGGAACTATGAGATCATGATGAGCTGAAATCCAGAGTCGGAGGTTTAACCGACTGAGCTAGCCAGGTGCCCCCAGATAGCTCTCTTTTAAAACAAACTTGTTATTTTTTTTTTTTAAAGAGCCTTTTTGATGTATACTCAGTGTCATAAACTCCTCTAGAGCAAAAACAAAACAAAACAAAATAAAACAAAACAAAACAAAACACAGATTTTAGGTACTTTCTGACATTTCCCTTATTCATCTTCAAGAACCCAGAATTGCTTCTTAACGTAATTTTGGTTCTGTCTCCCAGTCCCGAATAGAGTTAGTTCCTGAACACCTTCAGAGTCAGCCAGGATTGGCATAAGACCAACCCTGGAATTTCGGGACTTGACACAGGTATGATCTACTGGTCCTCTAACCCGGCTGTATCTCTCACACGCCCTTACCCCATTTCGGATCAGTGGGATCTGGAGAACAGCATCTGGCAATGTGCCGGATAATCTGCGTTTGAAACGTGATCCTGACCCCACGAAATTCTTAATAAATACTGAAGGTTGCCCCCCACCCCCTGCGCTTGCTGTAGCCGATACCTCGGGGGTTTTCGGATAAGTCATCGACTTTCACATCTCTTTACCTTTGTTTACAGTATTCTCTCACATTGAAGCATGCTGCCCTCACTTCGGGGGATTAAAGGTCTACAAATCTTTCAAGACTCAGCACCAATGCTATCTTCACGGAGATGAATTTAATGGCCCATTTCATGGTGCTTCTCGCTTGAATCTCTCCAAGGGCACTGATTTCATGCTGCTTTCCATGCAGGTCAGTGGTTTGCATATCCGTCCCTCATCCCCGACCAGACTATCTTTCTCTTCTTCTCGATATTCCCATAGCACTTCACTGTGTCGGCTTTGGTGGTGCTGTGCACGTAGTAGGTCCCCAGTGAGGGCCGGCCATACTGAGGGAGCCCTGCCATAGAATCCACCAGAAACAACAGTTTCTGGGTACAAGCAGCAATATCAGGGGGATTTCGTTCTTTTGCACCATAAAGAAATGTTACCATGAGTATCACCTTTGTCTTTCCATGATCTGAACACACCACTGAAGAGTTTGTAACCATTTCCATATAGGCTGGTCCTGTATCCAAAACTCAAAGACATGACGATTTTCTAGAGGCAGGTTAATGGAGAAAAGTCCAGAATCCTGCAGAAGTTGTTCAGATATTAGATGTCATTGGAAAAGCTGGAATGCATTGATCTGCAATAGATGCTTGCTTGTACTTTAAAATACCCTTTAGGGGAACCTGGGTGGCACAGTCTTAAGTTAAGCATGTGACTCTCGGTTCCAGCTCAGGTCATGATCTCATGGTTTCATGAGTTCGAGCCCCGCATCGGGCTCCATGATGATGGTGCAGAGCCTGCTTGGGATTCTCTGTCTCCCTCTCTCTCTGCCTCTCCCCCACTCGTATTTTCTCTGTCTCGCTCAAAATAAATAAACTTAAAAAAAAATCCTTTCTTGTGCTGTATTTGCATACAACTCCAGAATTGTTTCCATAGAATTAAATACAAGCTAAATAAAAGTTAAATGAAAAGATCCCAGAAAGGTTGCTTTCTTATCCCAAGGAAACAAATCTTTGCAGCTTGGAGTGGATGGCTGTTGCTGGCAGGGTGTGGGTTGGCAACAAGTTTTGTCTGTGTTTACTCCAGTTGCTGGTGGGTTCAGAAACATGGCACAGACACAGTCAGGCAGGACGCTGGGTCGAAGTCAGATCTAGTGATGGTCTGGGGCAGCCCGTTAAGGAGGAGGGTAAAACAAGGGTATGTTTTGGTAGAATAAACACAGATCCACATGGCTCAGGCACGATTAGTATTTGTCTTCTTTATCTTGTATCGGGAACACCCCTCAGATATTCCGACCACAATGTTTCTGTATCAGCTTTTTTATTCATTCCAGGACTGGGCACCTGCTGCGTGGGTTGGGTAGCTCCTGACAACTTGGCAGGGGCTTCAGTGATACATTTGCTCTAAGGTGGTTATGGGTGAGGGTGTGGAGGGCAGGTGTGAGGGACCCCAGGGCAGGCCTGCCAAAGCAGGGACCAAGGCACCCTGTCTCCCCCACCCTGCCTTTGTTCCAGGGCTTCCCTATTTTTCAGGCCTGTCTTTAAGGGATGGTTGCGGGGAGCAGGTAATGCTGCTCAGTGGCTGTGCTCTACTGGTATAGCGCATAGGGGTCCAGGGACACCCTTAGTATAGGCTGTGGGAACAGAAGGGAGAGGCTTCACATGCCTCTCAAATGGAGAAAAGAATGGGCATTGTGACATAATAAGAAATATATATTTGGTCTCTGCCCTTGGTTCCTGACACAGAGCTCCTAAAACCTTTGTAATTTCCTGAATGACAGGGATGCTAGGAGCATTTTCTTTTTTCTAATATTTGGTCTTTGACTCTGGTTCCTGGCTTAGAGCTCCTAAATCCCTTGGAATTTTCTGGATGGCAGGAGCATCTTTTGCTCTAACGAGGTGACTCTTGGTGGGCTCCTAGGTAGCCTCAGGATAGGAGCTGGTCACCAGAAAGACAAGGCCATGATCAGAGGAACTTTCAGCCTCATGCTCTATCCCCTGGAAAGGGGAGAGGGGCTGGAGACTGAGTAAATAACTGCTTTTGTCTGTATGATGAAGTCTCCATGAAAATCCCTGAACTACATGGTCCAGAAAGCTGAGGGGTTGGCGAACATATCCAGGCACTGGAAGGTGGCACCCTCAGAGAGGGCATGGATGGAAGTTTCACGCTCCTCAGCTTAGGTATCTGCTTCATTCGACTGCATCCTTTATAATAAATCAGGAATAGTGAGTAAACCATTTCCCTGGGTTCTATGAACCATTATGGTAAATTTATTGAATCCAAGGAAGGGCTCATGGGACTTCCTGTCAGTCTGGCTTCAGTCAAGGGTACAGGTGACAACCTGTGACTTGGAATTGGCACCTGAAATGGGGGGGGGGGTGGTGTTATGGGACTAAGCCCTTAGCCTGTGGGGTCTGCACTCACTCTGGGTAGTTAGTGTCAACATTGAGTTAAATTGTAGGATCCCTGTTGGCATCTGCTGAGAACTGGAGAATTGCTTCATGTGTGAAACCCACACATTTGGTGTTACAGGTGTTGAGAGCAGAGGAAGGAGACACATGTCTTTCCTTTAGGCATGAGCAAGCACATGCCCAGTGGGCCCAATGGGGTTCTCACATGCAGACAGAAGTTTCTTTTCTCCCTATAGTTGGATAGGTATGGAGATTGGTGGGGCTCTGGCGGCTATATGTCTGCTTCTATGGCACGGAGGCAGGTTACTGGGTTCTGCTTCATTGAAGATGGGGTCATCGTAATCCTGATGGAGACCGAGCAGAGGAGGGGCTTGGCCATCATAGTTTGCCAAGTAAAGGTGAGGACAGCTTGAAGCGGACTTGAGGTACAGAGAGGGGCAGGCTAGGTACCAGATACGGCCACTCTAAGCCAGCTGAACTGTCATTTAGAGACACTTGCCTGGGATTTGTAATTGTGTGTGTGTGTGTGGGGGGGGTACTTGGCCACTTATCATTTAGTCCTTCTACATGTGGCCAGGTTCATGGCCATAGCTTTCCCTTGAATCTGAAAATAACGATTTTGCAAATACTCTGGCATTTGGGCATATGGAAGCTTGGTTGGTAGATTTTCTCCACTGGGTGGGTGGGGGGCACTCAACAGGCAGCTTGTATTCCTCAATTTGCATGGGAGGAAACGCAGCCCTGGACCTGCTAGGTCAGAGGAAAATCATTAAATTGATCCTGGTGTTTTGCCTGAGGCACAATGGAGTTACAGCCATAACTGGTAGGGTCTGGAGGCCCCTCCCCAGGGGGGCTTCTTCGGCAGCAGGACATGCTTCTGGGGGAGGCTGACCCATAGCCATAGGAGAGGGCGAATGAGATGGCCTAAGAAGCTTTCGGGAGGCAGTAATTTTATTTCACAGGCTACACTATTCTGTGGCACCCTCGGGACTCTCCAAGAAGCATGAAAGCGCTCAAAGGATCTCTTCGGCACAGGGGAAGGGGGATGGATTTATCTGCTGAAAAGTACACAGGGCCAGAAGAGAGCTCTTGGACTCTGAGCCTTACACTTGAAGAAACCAGTCCTTTCCCTGAGCCTATTCCCAGAATCCCTCAGAGAGGGGATCTTAGGGATTGGGGAAAAAGCTGAGGGAGCTGGTATGTTTGTGCTGAAGGTGAATGCCTACCCATTCCCATCCCTGGGAAGGTAGGTGAGCCCGCTTGAGGGATTCTGGCTTCCTGGCGGGAGCTTTGCCTGAAGCTTGGCCCGAGCATACTTCCAGGAGGAGCTTGGAGGACGTGATGAGCCGCCATAACAAACAGATCCTCGTCAGGTGCAGCCTGGTCTGCAGTGATGAGAAGGTCTTTGCCTTTATTTGGATATTGTCTCTCCCTGAAGCTAAGGCGCCATTGATTGTAAAACAACCATGATTTTGTGTGTCCCTGCCACTGTGCATTCAACTGGTTGCTACATCTTGTCAGTCCTGCCTCCATTGTGGGCTCCCATTGAAGGCTCCTTCTCTGGACCTTTAACTTGTTCCAGTCTGTGTTTTCTCCTCTCTGGCTATTGTGCTGGTTTTCTATGAGTTTCTCTATCCCCAACCGCCCCCTTCACTCCCCCTGTCCCAACCAACCTCAGAGCTATGATCATTCATTCCCCAACTTGAAATCCTAGAAGATACCCTAGAGCTCACCAAGTGCAGGAACAGGTTCTCATCTGGTCTTCCACAACGGGGGCCTTGCCACCCCCTCAGAATCTTGTTTCGCTTGTACCTTAGACCCTTATGCTCACTGCTTCCGAGGTTTTCCCCACATTTCATTATCTTCAAGCTTTGTCTCACACTGTTCTCTCCACTAGGAACATTTTGTTCCCTTCCTTATTTCCTGAAAATGTTCGTATCCTGAGCTCAGCTTAGAACAAAGGTGAAGAAGCCACACTTCACTCGAGGATGGAACCAACGTTGAGAAATGAAAATAGAGGTGAGCCAAAATACACAAGAGAGAACCTAGTCAGCAGAGCCTGGAGGTTTAGGAACTTGAGCAGAGAGACTAACAGGAAGGTGAAAGGTGGACTGTGATGCCAGTCCAGATATGGTGAAGGGCAAGAACTCTTGAGGCTCAAATAGGGGAAGTACTGTCCTCTGCCTTGGTCTGAGTACCAGAGGGGCTTGCTGGGGCTGGGGTGCCTGTAGAGTAGACATAATCAAGTCTAGGGGCTGAAAAGAACAGCTGGAGGCTCATTCTGAGAATATGTTCCAGAACCTTGGTTCCTGCAGAGTCAGGGGGCTATCACACTGAGCACAATGCTAACCTCAACTGACTTGGGACCAATCTCTGTAGATGGACCACCACTGAACCTGGCACTGATTGACGCTACATTTGGCTGCTTCCTGGATCTACTTTTGTCTGTGCAGACCTCTCCTGTCTGATCCTTTGATTGCTTGGACTTTCTCCATTCCCCTTAGGTTTCTAGAGGTAGAGAGGAGGGAGCCCAGTCAGCAGCCTGGTTTCCTGGGGCTGGACCCTACCATTCTGAATTGACTTTACCAGTTAACAGCCTTGTCTGTATCAGACGCCAAAGCACGAGCACGGCTCTGCATTCTAGAAGCTGTATTTACATCCTGTTCTCTCAGACTGTATCTCCTAGCTGCCTCTCTTTCCTGTAACTCTCCAATGTGACATGCCTGATCTACAATAGACTTCTTCTGTAGGTGCTGACCTGGCCTGCGAACTTCTCTCCTGCAGAAGTGCACGGGCAGCCTTGGTCTTGCTTGGTCTGTAGGACCTTGGTCTGGCCTCCTTGGGCTGCTCATTAACATGTGCTAAGTAAGACACAAGGAATGGACACCCACTAACAACGCCTGAAAGAGCAAGGAAGGAGGGTTACACCCTGAAACAGTGCATTCTATTGCACTTTTGTTACTCCAACGTTTTTGCATAAGCTCAGTGGAAACTGTTCTTTGAAAAGAAAGAGCCTTCTCTTTCCCATTTTCCCTTTCTTTCCCTGCTTCTTCACTGTCACTAACTTCTCTACTGAGTCTCCCCCAGATGCTGAATAAGGCCCAAAGATCTCCAGGGTGGTTTACAGTCCTGGGGAGAGATCTTAGGAGACACAGTTTTTCAGTCTATTGGGGAGTATGGGGTTGAGGTCTCCTGGGGTTTGGGGTTCAGGTCTCCTGGATTCTAGTTCTTGCTTTTTTCCTGATAAGCTGGGTAAACCCTTAAACAGGATAGCAAAAGAAATACATATTTTAATGATATGTGGCTATAGGCTACAGGGAAATATAGAAAGGCTTTGAGTGTGGGTAGGTTTTCTTCTCAGTTCCCTTTTCCAGCCTTGGACAGATCACAGTTTCCTCCTTGCCTTGGATTCTCCAGGGATATCCTTAAGGGGTATTTTCAGTTTAAACCACTAGGTGGTGCATCAACCCTATCAGTGGCTCATCAAATGGCTGGCTCTGACAGCTGGGTTTTAGGACAAGGATTTTTTGGGAGGCCAGGACTGCAATGTATTAGAAGGAATGTTACTCTTTTCTTCCTGAAAATCCTGGAAGTCAACCTAAATATTCTTTCTATGACTGCCTGAGAAGAAGGAGGCCATTTTCCCTGACTCATTCCACCTGCCCTTTGCTGCTAATTGGAGTAGGAAATAGGACATACAGGAGGACTGTTCTTTGGGTGGTCCTGGGGTGGGACCTCTTCTCTTGTTCATGAGAGACAGCAAACCCAACTGTTTAAGCACAGGCTCTAGATTTATTGGATCAGATTTAAACCTGCCTCCACTTATAAATTTGTAAACAATGGTGAGTCACGTAACTTCTCCTTGCCTCATTTTCCTCATAGATAAAATGGGGATAAAGAAAGTGACCTGCCTCAGGACTGTTACATTGTGGTAGTGTAGCTTTTATTTATTAATGCTGTCCAGATTAGATATTAGATCAAACCAAGCAAGCTTTAGTTTTTGGTAGGTTCAGTCTGCCATCTTGCTGGCCCTGGTGAGAGAATATCTTTTCTAGTCTTTTCTCCCAGAGGGAACTTCGGTATGCCTCCTGCCTCCAGGACTGGGGGAGCCCTACCTATGACCACAGAGCTGGTAGAAGATAGTCAGCCTGTTCCTCTGGGCTTCAGCTTCTTCTAGTTGTCCATGCCCTTGGAGGCAGAGCCTCCAGACCATACGCCAGGGCCCCGTACCCCTGTCAGCCTGCTCTGGACACTTCCTCCCTCTGTGACCATCATGCATTTCACTTGGTATTTTTTTTCTTTACATTTCTGGGTCTTCTGTTAGATATAAGACTCTTGGCGTCAGTTTGGTTTAAAACATTTATTCGGTGGCTCTTTTGGTCAGATGCTGGATAGTATATTCTATTCCTGCAAGGGCACTGTTCCTGGAGCATGTATCTTCCAGTAGCCTGGGAGCGGGACCCAGCCCTCTGCTCCTAGTGAACAGTAAGGACTGCAAAGTCCTCGTCAGTCCATTGGGTGACCGCGGGGAGAGAACGGCCCTCTCTTCTTGACATCGGGCTGTCCCATATCCGGAGAAGTCTCTGAAAATCACAGAGGGAATATCCTGTCCTCGACTGATAACAACTCTCCTTCCTTAGATTTATCCGAAGTGTCTGCATTTTATGTTCTTCAGATTTGTCTTCCAGTTAGTGGCTTGTTGATGGAATTTTGGGGTCACGTGGGGACTGGAGGACAAAGGGAGACTGAGCATGAACTCCCTGAGGTACCAGAGGAGGCACGGGGGGATCTGTTCTCTGTCACCAAGCAGCTGCTTGCCTTCTTCAGCTGGACAAACAGTCCTTCCCTCCTGACTGCCTCACAAGAGAGATGACCTTTTGGACAGGAGAGGATTTCTGTGCCTACACGAGAAAGATGTGTCGTCCTCCTCATCGCTGACGGATTTGTGCCTCAGGTTTTGTGATAAAAATATTGTGTCTTTTTTTTTTTTTAGAACATTTTAATGTTTATTTATTTATTGAGAGAGAAAGCACGAGCAGGGAAGGGGCGGAGAGAGAGGGAGACAGAGTCCAAAGCAGGCTCCAGGCTCTGGGCTGTCAGCACAGAGCCCGACGCGGGGCTCAATCTCATGGACTGTGAGATCGTGACCTGAGCTGAAGTTGGACGCTCAACCAACTGAGCCACCCAGACTTGCCCTGCCAACTTTTTTTTTTTTTAATTTTTTTTTCAACGTTTATTTATTTTTGGAACAGAGAGAGACAGAGCATGAACGGGGGAGGGGCAGAGAGAGAGGGAGACACAGAATTGGAAACAGGCTCCAGGCTCTGAGCCATCAGCCCAGAGCCTGACGCGGGGCTCGAACTCACGGACTGTGAGATCGTGACCTGGCTGAAGTCGGACGCTTAACCAACTGAGCCACCCAGACTTGCCCTGCCAACTTTTTTTTTTTTTAAAGCCACTTTTTTTCTGTAGAAGCCTGCTGAAGGCTGTTGAGTGACCTTTCTGCCGAAACCCCGCAAGTGGGAGCTGGGCCCAGAGCTGAAAACAACAGGCAGGAACTAACTGCCATTAAGGAGAGAGTCACCAACTCGTGGAGGGCCCCTGAAGCCACCTCCTCTCTGCTTATTAGGAAGTGATGAACAGTCCCTCTACACCACCACCTGCCCCCACCCACCTCCCGCACCCCCACATCTATGTAAGAAAACAAAGGAGTGAAGGGGGAGGCGGAGAGAAAACAAGCCAGAGCCATGTGGTATTTGTGCTGAGAAGTTATTTCCTCTCTGTGCCCTGGGTGATGGAGGAATGGATTGTACACCACTCCTCTCCTCAAGCCCAGCGACAGGGAGCCTCCAAGGAAATTACCTGTAGAAGGTGGAGAAGGGGAGGTGGGCATCCTGGTCTCCAAGTGGGTGACTTGTTGATGTGCCCTGGCAGGTCCTGTCTGATCTCATCAACGGGGGGAAGAGGACTGGAAGACGGCGGGGCCCAGAGGTATGGCCATGGCGAAGCACATGTCTCCCATGGGACTGGAGAAAACTCTGGAAGGTAGCTGGGCTTGCATCACTTAAGAGAGCCGTGCTGAGAGGGGTGCATTGACCCTGTGGCGCTGTCCTCGGCCCTCCTCTGCAGGTGCTGTGGGCGGTGGGGGTGGGGGAGAGCAGGCAAGGGGCGGGAAAGGTGGAGCCCGGCTCAGGTCTCCAGAGTCAGAGAAGCAAGAGCTCCCACAAGGGCTCTTTGAAGAGCCGGTGTTTGAACGCCAACCCCATGGGGGCTTGTCTATGGCTAGTTAATGTCACCCTGAGAAGCAGAGCCGCCTTTGGGGAGAGGAGCCACAGAGGCCAGTTAAATAAGAGACGCCCTCTCTCTGCCTACTTCCCCCCAGCATCCTAGAGACCAGACCCTGAAGGCAGGGGAAGGCAGCTCAGAGCATCCCATGCCCTGGTCCTCCCTCAACTCCTGGGGTCTCAGGTTGTGATATGCAAATCAAGTTGGAGACTAGAGTTTCAGTTGGACTGAGTTTTAATAATAGAAAAATAATCAGAAAAGGTTTGAAACCTGCCTGGCATGTCACTAAGGGATGCAAAGGGCCGATCTGATCACGGTTGCTTGAAGGCAGTAATTAGAGAAAAATAAAACTATATCATGTTCCTATGCCGCTGAGTTGAGACAGAGCAATATACTAATTACAAGCCTTTTAAAAATGATTTGCACCAAAAGAGACATAGGCATCTCCGAAAGAAATATTCATAGTATTAATTAGAGATGTCTTTATTAGCAAGAACTTACAAACGTTTCTGGTATAAGACACAAATGTTTCCTAACACGAATATCTTAATCAAAAGCGAATTATAAAAGGCCACTTGGTGTTAGGTCTTAATAGATTTTCACACACTTTGAGATAAGAGTTGAGGGTAAGATTAAGGATTATTGAGTATGTGTCAACTATATTGCAATTTAAAAAAAAAAAAAAGGATTATTGGCCTAAACTTGTCTTGCTAGCCTTTTTAGAGTAGGCTCAAAGTCTACCAAGGATTCCAAAACTCATGTCGATTCAACATTCCTCAGCGCAGGCTTGCATTATCAGAACATCTCTGGAGCTATTCTAGAATACATCCGTTTGGACTGATTCGGTCCAAATACTCAGTCTCCGGGAGCTTCACTTCATTCTCTCAGGACAAATGGATGGCTTTAGTAACCGGTCCCCACCCTCCACCACCAAGTCAGGAAAAATGTACCCACCTGGTGTGGGTCGCCGTGTTTGGGCAGACACTAGGCATGCCTTCTCTCAGCCTATAATTACTATTATTATTTTTTTTTTGCTGGCCATTGGCTGTCAGTTGTGACCTTACTTCTTTTTGACTAAGATTCCTCTTCTCATTGTCCCTGACCATGACTTCAACTTAGTCTAACTTGTTAAATTCTCTTCTTTTGCCAAGACCTTTGCTCTGCCTATTAAGGTCTGCTGTCTCTCTGCTTAAACACTTTAAAACCGTGTCACTTTTTGTTTTAAAGCCATTTTGGTATTAAAGAACATGACACGGGGGTGAATAAGGATAGCAGTTTTTGCAAAGAGCAAAGTCCTTGTGGCAGGGCTAGATCTCATTAAATCGGTGTTTTCTGACATATGTTCAGTATATCTTTCTCCCTCTACTCTCTCCCTGCTGCCCTGGGGGTTGTTTGTTCGTCCCCAGCCCACACAGAGGCAGAAACAAAGACTTAAAGGAGCCGCTGGCCTCACTCAGGAAGAGGAGACTGGGATGTAGGCTCATATTTAGCTGGAGTTTCTGCCACCAAGGCAAGTCTGAAGGTAGGGGAAAGAGAAGAGCAAGTGGCAGTGGAGGGGCAGACCGTAGTATGTGAAGCGGGGAAGGGAAGAAACCCAGGCTTGCTGAGCATTAGGGATGCCAGGGAAGGTGAGGAATTTGGGGCCCCTGGTGAGAGAAGCAGCAGTAAATGGGGCGACTTCATCCAATGGATCTCCCTTTGGCCTGAGGAAACCATGGGCGTGGCCTCCTTGTTTCCTACTTTAGGCCAGGCTGAGCTGGTCTGCTAGCTTGTGGGCGAGAATGATGCATTTCACCTGAGTTTTAAGTTCTGTGTCTGCTCGCTCTAGGGGAGGCTGATCTCTCAATTAAATATGTTAGTTTTGCAGATTCGAATGAATTACAGGGTACAAAATAATATTTTACCTGGGTATTACCATAGTTTTTTGGATGTTCCGTTTGCTCTGAATACAACATTCCATTGATCTTCAGGGTTTACTGCCTGATCTGGATCTTTCTGTTATGAGGGTCGTCCTAAGCAATGCCAGCTTTTTAAGTGACTAACCAGTGGTTTAGCTGGACACTCAGAAGTCCAAGTCTGGCTTCCAATTATATGTTCCAGCGACAGATTCTTGCTTGATTGCTTTTGTAGAATTAAGTATACACAGATATATCATCAACACTCAGCTTCCAGTATTTACTGAGTCAGTTTTGGGATAGCAAGTGCATTTGTTCACGCGTGAATGTGTACGCACATGTATATATGTTACAAAGTAGTAGAAATTATGATTATAGGAAGGGAGGGGTTTGTTGTTCCTGCAACAAAACAGGGTTAAACGCGAGAGAAAATTTGGTATAACTTCTGACTTCCCCCAAATGTAACCACTAATCACCTACTGTTGACCAGAAGCCTTGCCAATAATATAAAGAGTTGATTAGCACATATTTTGTTATATGTCTTATATATGGTATTCTTACAGTAGGTGAAGCTATAGAAAAGAAAATGTTCAGAAAATCCAAAGGAAGAAAAAATAGATTTACAATGCCAGACAGTAAAAAATCTGCCTATGAGTGGATACATGTAGTTCAAACCCGGATTGTTCAAGGGTCAACTATAATCTGGCTAAAGTAACATATATAGGTAGTAGCTTCATACTTAGAATTATCTTATGGATAAATATTTCTTGGCCCCTGAATACGTGTTTACACAGAATTATAGCAGGACATGAACATAGAGGTGTGAACTAAGGCATTAAGATACAAAATATGCTGTCTACCAAAATGAGATGTGCGAAATAAATATATAATTAGAATCATGCAGTAGGTAGCCTTTTCAGACTGGCTTCTTTCATTTAATGATATGCATTTCAGATTCATCCATGTCTTCTCGTGTCTTGATAGCTTGTTTCTTTTCATCATGGAATGATATTCCATTGTATGGATGTTGCAAAGTTTATTTATCCATTTACCTACCGAAGGACATCTCGGCCGCTTCCAGTTTTTGACAATTATGAATAAAGTTGCTATAAACATTTGTGTGCAGATCGTTGTGTAGACATGGATTTCTCAAATCACTTGGGTAAATGCCTAAGAGTATATGAAAAAACTGTATTTAGCTAAGAAACTGCCAAACTGTCCTCCCATGTGGCTGTACAGTTTTGCATTCTTATCCACAATGACTGAATGTTGTTATTGTTTTGCATCCTTGCCAGCAATTGGTATTGTCAGTTTTTTGGATTTTAGCCATTTTAATGGATGTATGGTTATATCTCATCATTTTAATTTGCAGGCTCCTAATGGCAATGGATGTTGAGCATTTATTCATGTGCTTATTTGCTACCCATATATCTTCTTTGGTGAGGTATCTGCTCAGATACTTTGCCCATTTTTTACTTGGATTCTTTGTTTTCTTATTGTTGAGTTTTAAGAATTTTTTTTACTATTTTGAACACAAGTTCTTTATTGGATAGTGTTTTGCAGAGATTCCTCCCTCCCTAGTCTGTGGCTTGTCTTTTCATTCTCTTAAGAGCATTTTTTTGCAGAGCAAAGGTTTTTAAGGTTAGTAAATTTCAATTTATTATCAATTTCTTCTTCCATGGATTTTGCTTTGGATGTTGTATTTAAAAATTCATTGCCAGGATGCCTGGACAGCTATGTAGTTGAACGTCTCTCTTTTTTTTTTTTAACTTTTTAAAATGTTTATTTACTTATTGAGAGAGAGAGAGAGAGTGAGAGAGAGAGAGAGAGAGAGAGAGAGCAGGTGAGTGGGTGAAGGGCAGAAATCAGGAGACACAGAATCTGAAGCAGGCTCCAGGCTCTGAGCTATCAGCACAGAGACCGGCACGGGACTTGAACCCACATATGGTGAGATCATGACCTGAGCTGAAGTCGAATGCTTAACCGACTGAGCCACCCAGACACCCCAGAACTCATATAGCATTTAAATAGTTGTTTCCTGCATTTGCGTTAGTGTGGGTCAAAGCATGTGCCCGCAAACACTGTAACTATATCCAACAAGTAAAAACTTGAAATGTATCATCAAGTATAAACAAATTATAAATATTGATTCTACTCTCTGGTGCCACATTTAGAAAGGAATTATGTTGTATTTCCTATTCTTAATATTTTATAGTTATAACCCAAACACAATGTAAGTACTTCCAAATAATATTTCTGTTTTGTTTTCCTTAAAGGTATAAACTTTAGGTTTCCTCAGTAACATTGCAGTCTATTAATTACCAGCCATTCGTCAGGGCTTGTGATTTTTCCTGTGGGTGTATCACCACATCAATTATGGCTTCCTCTGTACAGCACAAGTACTTTAAGGTATTTTCTTTTTATTTTTTAAATGTTTTTTAATGTTTGTGTATTTTTGAGAGAGAGATAGAGAGAGAGAGAGAGAGAGAGAGAGAGAGAGAGAGAGACAGTTTGAGCAGGGAGGGGCAGAGAGAGAGGCAGACAGAGAATCTGAAGGAGGCTCCAGACTCTGAGCTGTCAGCACAGAGACTGATGCCAGGCTCGAACCCACAAACTCTGAGATCATGACCTGAGTTAAAGTCGGACACTTAATGGGCTGAGCCACCCAGGAGCCCCTTAAGGTATTTTCTATCTCTTATCTCATCTCAATATCTGAGACAAAATTATAATGTGCACCCTCCGATGTACTTTGGTTACAGGGTCTCATAGTTGGTATTCTTGGGAGATGCTTATGTAGTCTCCAGGGTTGTCTAGAACTGCCCTTGTCCAGTGGGAACGATGTGAGCCGTTAAGAATCGACCAACAATATTAAAGTAGTTTGGGAACGATTAAGCATCTGCTCAGTAACGTGATTATTTTACATTTCTCCATGTTTGCATTTCAAAAAAAGAAAGATATTGTTGGACTTCACCTCTTTGCAGAAATAAACCTGTTTAGCTGAGAGCGACTAGTTAACCTAGATCAGGGGTAGGTTAACTTTTTCTGTAGCTGTCTCAGGCCTTCTGGGCCAGACGGTCTGTCTCAACTACTCAACTATACCATTGTAGCATGCAAGCAGTCATAGATAATATGGAAACTAATGAACTGAATTCTAATAAAACTTTATTTATAAAAGTGTCAGCATTTGGCCTGCAGGCTGTAGTCTGCTGATCCCTGGCTTGGAGAGTAGATGTCCGCTTCAGACTTTGTTTGTACGTAAGTGGAATTAAACGCTAGTAGGCAACTTGTAAAATCTAGCAGGGAGTGGTAATTACGATGGACGCTTTTGCTACCTGCCTGTCAGGAGGACTCTAAGAAAACTTTCCACGTACCAGAATTTTATCTGAAAAAAATCTTAAGAATAAGAAAGAGCTAGTGTCAAACGCCATCTTGTCTGTTCAGGGAAGGAAACAAAAGAAAGGCAAATTCCATCGTGGTGCAGACGAGGCAGTGGCCCCATGTGTAGCACTGCCTTGCCATTTCCGAGGGAGCCTCTAGTGGCTTATCTGGGACATTGCAGAGGTACAAGAAACACACACACCCAAACTTACACACTTCCTTCATAGGAAAGGCTCTACCCTGTCGGTCACGGTATATTTGTTCTTACTTGAGAAGAAGTTACCCAGTTTCTTAGTCCTGGATGGATGACAATCAGCAAATGAGAAAGGGAAATTAAGAGGGGCACCTGGGTGGCACAGTCAGTGAAGCCTCCGACCCTTGATTTCAGCTCAGGTCATAATCTCACGATTTGTGAGATCGAGTTCTGCATCAGGCTCTGCACTGACAGTGTGGAGTCAGCTTGGGATTTTCTCTCCCTCTCTCTCTGTCCCTCCCAGCTCACACACATGTTCCCTCTCTCTCTCTCTCTCTCTCTCTCTCTCTCTCTCTCTCAAAATTAATGAATAAACTTAAACAAAACAAGAAAGGAGGAATAAGAAAGGTGTTGCTGGAGGCTCACAACCTGCACGGCCTGAGAGTAAAGGAAAGCCGTGAGCTTAAAAAAGACACACCAATTCAACCCCCCAGCCTTGCAGTCATTTACTGCTGGGATCAACAGTCCTTATGTACAGATTACTGCTATTGATTCTGGCGAAGATAATTATGAAATATGGACAAGATCAGTCGGAAGCGTTGTGGAGATAAAGGGATATTGATGTATGTGTGCTTACAAATAGATGTTTTACTCAAGCTCAGCGAAACTGACTGAAGTAACGGCTTAAATGGATATGAAAGAGAGCAATTTTCTGAAGAAACATTCACTGATTGTTTAGCATCCCAAAGTATGGAGGGAGCCACTACCACATATATTTCCTGGAGACAAAGGTGGGCGAGGGCCCTCTGGAATTATAAAACAAAATGAGATTAGGAGCCTAACTGATCTTGACCCCAGGGCAACGTGAAAACCGTAAGCATATTCTGTCTACTATCTTAAGAAAAAGGAGAAAAACACCCACATGTGTAACAGCTTTCCAAAAATGATTTCAATCCAAGTGGTTAAAATTATTAATAAAAAAAAAGTCTTGGCACTTAAAGGCATAAAATTATTTGAAACACTTCATTTCACAATGATGTTGAATAAATAAAGCATTGCTCTCCTTAAGTAAGGCCAGGTGTAGAAACAAATTACTTTTTTTTTTCTTTTCTTTCTTTTCTTTCTTTTTTTTTTTTTTTTTTTTTTGCTGAACGTTTTGGAGATTTGTACTTGCATAAGATTGTTTCCATATAGGACAAGGTGTGGTGGGGGATTAACTGTTATTTGGTAATTGTGATCAATATTAAATACCCAAGAATAATTGATTCTTCACATGAATTAATTTCATGCAAATAGTAAGCTTAGATACCTGACACCAATACAAGTAATGGAATAACTGCCAAACATCCTTCTTTTTTCCTATGTGGGAAGCATTTATATGACTGAGACATTATTTGAAATTCTTAAGTTATCTAAGGTTTCCAATCTTGTTGGAAACCAGAATTGACTGCACATTTTTTCGTTTTTAGAACATTTACTTGTTACTCAGACTAATTTAATCTGTGTACTGTTCTTTCCTCCTTTTCCATATGATAGGTGAAATATAGTAGATATAGATGAAGACCCTGTACTCTTCCCTAGTCACACTGTTTCTTACCCCAGAGACAACCTTTATCCAAATTTGTGTGTTTATTGTTTTGTATGTGTATTTTAATTGCTATGTACTATTCCAGTGTATTTATAAGCCACAGTTAATCCTCTACTCATCTGTTGATGGCATTTGGGTTGTCATACTGGTATAAACAATAATGAAATCAACTTTCCAATGTGTTTCCATGCACATGTATCTAGAAGCACTATTTCTGGGTTTGTTTCTCTCCAACCTGGCTTTTTTTTTTTTTTACAAAATTTATCTCTACTGTGGCTGCACCAATGTACAGTCTACTCCGTGGGTGATAATTCTCACATATCCACATCTTCAACACACTCAATATTATCAGGCTTATCATTTCAAAAATGTTGCCAATCCGATAATATTGAAACTGATGGGTTTTGTTTGAATTTGCTTGACTTGTTAGTATCCCTGAACATCTTAACCATATATTTTTCATGTGTTTGTTAAAGCTCATATTAGGGGCGCCTGGGTGGCTCAGTCGGTTGAGTGACTGACTTTGGCTCAGGTCATGATCTCGCGGTCTGTGAGTTCGAGCCCTGCGTTGGGCTCTGTGCTGACAGCTCAGAGCCTGGAGCCTGCTTCGGATTCTGTGCCTCCCTCTCTCTCTGCCCCTCCCCCACTCATGCTCTGTCTCTCTCTCTGTCAAAAATAAATAAACATTAAAAAAATTTTTTTAAAAAGCTCATATTAGACGACAGAGAATGATAATGAGTTGGGGGGACCAACTCATGTCTAGGAGTTGAATTATTCAAAAATGATGGAAGGGATTACAAGTTGAGGAGACATCAGCAGTGAGGAGAGGGAGAAGGTGTCACGAACCTCTCAGAATCAAGAACATGTGAACAGTGGTTTGGGAGGGGCCCTGGGGACCCAAAGACCCTTACCAGAAGAATGTGGGGCTGTTGGCAGAGGGCTGAGAAGGCAGGGGGCCAGAGTTTCCATAGGACACAGCCAGGTTTTCATTTAAAGCAAGAGAAGTCGAAGGCACAGGAGAGTTTGCTGATGGAGGGTTGGGAGGTCCAAGGATCAAGCTGAAGGATTTGGTCAAAATTAGTCACAGAGGGAACAGGACAGAGATGAGATTTGGGGGCTAATGGGTATAAGGCATGGTAGGATTGGCCCTGACATTCTTTTAGAGGAGGGTGGAAGCCTGTCTAATGGGATGCCCCTCCCTGGATGGTCTGACAGCTCCCAGGGAGAATGAAGGGGATTGTTGCTCTCACTGCTGTTTGGGGCCCGAGAACTTTACATGGTGCCTTCGTCTGGGCCACCATTTCCCATGCTTCCTGCCTGCTAAAAGGCCCAGCCATCTGCAGCCAGAGCCTAGAGCCAGAAGCACTTGATAATCTCTGTTTCTAGAGTAGGATTCGCAAAAGGAATTCAGGATTTAGAAGTAAAATTCACTGAGGAGCTACCCAAAAAAGGCTTTAAAAAATATTTCTGTTTTAGCTGTATAAATATGAGTTATTTTGTTTTCAGTTCAGCCTTTATCAAAAACTTCACAGGAAAATATTTTTATTATTTAAACATGGCTTTCCAGTGGGATTACATTCTATGCAAACATCAGTTCTGAGTGACTCAGGGATTGTTTGTCTTTGTATTCTGCATAAAGTAGACTGTGTTTACTTTATGCACATTTATCTACAATTAAAGGGATGCATTTGGGGAATATTTGTGACTAGGAGTACTCGGTGCTTATAAAAAAAATCAAATTTTATACATTTCACCAAAACTTGGTGCTATTGAAAAAAATATGTCTTCTTCTGTTGTGTTGTGTCCAATTTGTAACAGCAAAGCAAATTGCAGGCATTTAAAAAATACCCAAATCGTAAACCTCCTAAATCGATAGAGTATTCATCGTTTCTTGGTAATTAGTGAAGACTTCCAATTTGCCAAGAGTCAGCAAGCAATGAGTGTAGACAGAGGAATTAAGGCTGGAACCCATTTGGCCCAGTGTCCCACGTCACTGCAGATGATGGGAAGGCACATCCCATTCCTACAGTTGGCCTGTCACCATGTGGCCAAGTCTTGTCTTGAGTGTCTGCTGTGTTTGCCCAGACAGAGACAACACTTTTCTTGTAATGGCATCTATTTACATACTGAAATGTGTATTTAAATATTCAAACTTTTGGTTTGATAAAAACTATTGTAAGAAATGAGAGAGCCATCATTCGAGAACAGTAGGTCTGACTCCCAATTAATCTTCAACTCTACCCTCTAAGTTTTCTGTATTTATACCATGAAACTGGTTTTTCATTTCCAATGTTTCAAAGAAATGACACTTGCCACTCAAATAAACATGCATCTAGCTCACACTTTTGGGTCAAGTCGGTCAGTACTCAAGGCTGGGACACTTAGCCAGAGACAAAGTAGCATGCTTCTCCAAGGCTCTAACTGCTAATACTCATTCATTTGACACATGCTCAGTAAATGCCTACTATGTACCGGCACTGTAGACAGGCTGGGGAGACAGCAGGGAAGACATCTGCCATGAGCCCCTGCTTTCAAGCTTGAATTCAGCACCAAAAAGTATCTGAACAGAGAACCCGCTTCCTGGTCTTCTCACAGTGCCCTTGAACTTCCAGCTGTCTTTTCTGGTCAAAGTCCGGGACCAAAGAGCAAGAAATAGCTTTGCTTTATTTACCCTGAGGACCCTGGCACCAACAGAATGTCAACCCTTGAAGCATCCTTGTGAGCATCTTAAGAGAAAAATCCCAGTTTCACTTAAAGGGAGGAGCATTGGTTTCTTAGAGCTGTCACAAAAAATACAGTGGACCCTGAACAACCTGGGGGGTATGGGTGTTGACCCCCATGCAGTTGAAAATCTGTATATAACTCTTGTCCTCCCCAATACCTTAACTACTAATAGTCTACTGTTGACCAGAAGCCTTACTGATAACACAAACAGTAGATTAACACATATTTTGTTATATGTATTATATACTGTATTCTTACCATAAAGTAAGCTAGAGTAAAGAAAATGTTACTAAGAAAATCACAAAGAAGAGAGAATACATTTATAGTACTGTCCTATAGCTACAGAAAAATATCCATGTGTATGTGGAGCTGTGTGGATCAAACCCACGTTGTTTAAGGGTCAACTAAACTATGAACACAATGGCTTAAAAGAACAGAAATTTATTCCCTCTAAGTATTGGAGGCAAGATATCTGAAATGAAGGTGTCAGCAAAGCCATGATCTGGAAAGATCCGGAAGAACCTTCCTTGACTCCTTTAGATTCTGGTGGTTGTGGGCAATCCTTGGCATTTCCTGGTTCATGGCACCATAACTCCAGTCTCTGCCTCCAACTTCATATGACCTTTTCTGCATGTCCTGTGTATCTTCAAATCTCTCTCTCCTTATAAGGGCCACCCAAATCCAGGATGACCTCATCTTTGTTGAATTATATTTGTAAAGACCCTATTTCCAAATAAGGTCACATTCACATATACGGGGGTTCAGGCTACAACATATATTTTGGGGAACACAATTCAATGCACAATAGAAGGGAATGGAAGAGACATTGTAAAATGGGGCCGAGGGAAGAGATGAGCTTGTTTAGAGTAGGGTGAGGGCTTCAGGGATTCCACTCAGGATCAGTGAGGGATGACTGGTCAGAAGGCAGGAAGCAGGGAGGAAGAGTTGTAGCCACCATGCCCATAAAGCAGGGCTCTCATACTGGGATGGTTGGGGGAAAGGTCAGCTCCTATCAGGGAGGAAGGCAGGCTAGATGGGGAGTGTAGTGAATGGACTGGACAGCATGTATTCATTTTGAAGGAGCAGTCACTGAGCCGCTCCAGCTGGCTGTTATCACAAGAGAATGGGAAGCAACGTTGCCAAATTTTCCCATTTTCTAAAAAAAACCCTGTACACCAAGATTATGCATCATGTCCTGAATTTTAAGTGATGGCAGCTAATTGACAAATGTTGATGCATTGTAGAGATTACAAGTCCCTAGGCAGGCTGGATTTAGACTGCGATGGTCAAGGATCACGTGACTAGGGGAGGCAGGGCACCCGGGACAGGCAAGGAGGACAACAATGTAACAGGCATCTCCGGGTTCTCACTGGCATGCTGCCTCTCCCTGATTGCACAGTGACCTGTTCGTGTGCAGAAGCTAAGCCCTGAGCAGTGAGAATTACACGACAGCTTCTGCTGAGCAGGCTGCTGGGAATAGGCTGTCTTCTCTGCTGGAGACAATTATGGCCCCTGACTTCCAAAAGCTTACTGTTCCTTTGAGTGGACATCACTAGTGTACCCAAGATGGAAGGTTTACTGTATAAACCACCTGTGTAGCCCCAGCCTTTACAGCTGAGAGGATTTCCACACACAGAGGAGGTGGCGAGAGGATCCTTCCACATGGGAACAGAGAGGGGGAAGGCATGTGCCGTAAGAGCGAAGAGTACGCTGTGACTACAAGATGTCCGGAGATCAGGGACTGGTCTCTCTGTGCTCCAGATTCACCTGCCTCCTCACTCTGTGTCCCAAGAGGTAGACCTCCATGGACTGAATCAACCCTAAGCTCCCTTGCCCTTTGGCATCTGGTCAGGTTCAGCCAACGGGAGAAAATTAAAGTTGAAGGAGAAGAAGGTCAAGGTATTTATTCCCCCAGGAGCCCTCATTGCTGGGTTGTGGGTTGGCAGTGGCTGGACCAGAGGTCATGGTTGCTGTTGCCCTGGGCAGCCCTTGTCTTCAGCTATAGGTCTCACTGAATTTCTGTAAATGCTTGTCCTTGCTTGGTCAGGCCGAGGGGTGGTGAAAGCTCTCTGCGGTTGCTAGCTCCAAGATGCTCCACCGATCCTGCTTTCCACTGACTCTGTCATCTTTGTGACTAGTCCCTTCATGGAAGTCTCCTCAATTATTCTGTTTGCGTGTGCCATCTGTTTCCAGCTGGGTCCCTCCGATTCCAAATCAGAGCTGTGGTCTCTACAGTCCTCTGAGCAGCAGGATGTCTGCTTCCACAAACCCCTTCCCGGCCACAGAGCTCTTGATGAGTAGCTCCGACCTCAGTACCAGGATAGCTCTGAGATTGCCTTCCTGGTTCTCCCTGTCTGTCCCTCTCCATCTTTCTCTCACTCTCTTTCCATTTTTTATTTCTTGGCTTTCTGGTCTCTAGTTCTCTAGAGCTCAAAATTTTCTCTTCAAATCATGGTTTCTTTCCTCCTCTTTTTCTTGCAGCTTCTAAAATGATTTTCCTTCCATTTCCTTTTTGTAACTATTATTTTCATTCTAATGTAGCTAACAGAGATGCTAGTTTCAGGTATACAATATGGTGATTCAACAATTCTGTACCTTACTCAGTGCTCATCATGGTAAGTGTGCTCTTAATCCCCTCCACCTGTTTCCCCCATCCCCCCCACCTCCTCTCTGCCAGCCACTAGTGTGTTCTCTATAGTCAAGGGTCTGTTTCTTGGTTTGTCTGTCTTTATTTCCTGTGTTTGTGTCTTTGTTTCTTAAATTCCATATATGAGTGAAATCATATGGTATTTGTCTTTCTCTGACTGACTTATTTTGCTTAGCATTATACTCTCTACCTCCATCCATGTTGCTGCAAATGGCAAGATTAAACTCCTTTTTATTACTGAATAATGTTCCATGGTGTGTGTGTATATATATATATATATATATATATATATATATATATATATATATACACACACACACACACACACACACACACACACACACACACACCACATCTTCTTTATCCTTTTATCTATTGATGGATACTTGGGCTGCTTCCATAACTTGGCTATTGTTGACAATGCTGCTATAGATATAGGGGTGCATATGCCTTTTTCAGTTAGTGTTTTTATAGTTTTTGCCTGTACTACCTGAAGCAATCTACAGATTTAATGCAATCTCTATGAAAATACCAACAGCATTTTTCACAGAGCAAGAACAATCGTAAAACTTGTTTGGAGCCACAAAAGACCCTGAAAAGCCAAAGCAATCTTGACAAAGAAAAACAAAACATGAGGTAACATAATTCCAGATTTCAAGTTATATTACAAAGCTGTAGTAATTAAAACACTATGGTACTGGCACAAAAATAGACCCATAGATCAATAGAACAGAAATAAAAAGCCCAGAAATAAACCCATGCTTATATGGTCAATTAATCTTTGACAAAAGAGGCAAGAATATACAATGGGGGAAAGACAGTCTCTTCAATAAATGATGCTGGGAAAATTGGACAGCTACATGCAAAAGAATGAAACTGGACCACTTTCTTACACCATACACAAACATAAACTCGAAATGGATTAAGGGCCTAAATGTTAGACCTGAAAACATAAAAAGCCTAGAAGAGAGCCCAGGCACTAATGTCTCTGACATTGGCTGTAGCAACATTTTTCTAGGTATATTTCCTGAGGCAAGGGAAACAAAAGCAAAAATAAACTATTGGGACTACATCAAAATAAGAAGTTTCTGCATAGCAAATGAAACTATCAACAAAACTAAAAGGCAACCTAATGAATGGGAGAAGGTATTTGCAAAGGACATATATGATAAAGGGTTAGTATCCAAAATACATAAAGAAATTGTACAACTTAACACCAAAGCCCCCCCAAAATAATCCAGTTAAAAAATAGGCAGAGTACCTGAACTGAATAGAAATCTTCCTTCCTTCCTTCCTTCCTTCCTTCCTTCCTTCCTTCCTTCCTTCCTTCCTTCCTTCCCTTTCTCTCTTTCATTTTATTTTTGAGAGAGAGAGAGAGAGAGAGAGAGAGCATGAGACAAGCTGGCTCCACATCCTTAACAAAGCCTGCTGATGTGGGGCTTGATCCCATGACCATGGATCATAACCTGAGCCGAAATCAAGAGTCACATGCCCAACTGACTGAGCCCGTCAGGTGCCCACGAATAGACATTTTTCCAAAGAAGACTTACAGATGGCCAACAGACACATGAAAAGATGCTCAGTGTCACTCATTATCAGGGAAATTCAAATCAAAACCACAATGAGATATCACCTCACACATGTCAGCATGGCTGTAATAAAAAACACAAGAAAGAGCACAAGTGTTGGGGAGGACATGGAGGAAAAGGAGCCCATGTGCACTGTTGATAGGAATGCAAACTATTAAAGCCACTGTGGAGAACAGCACAAAGGTTCCTTAAAAAATTAAAAGTAGAACTACCATGTGATACAGTAATCGCACTACTGGGTATTTACCCAAAGAATATGAAAACACTAATTCAAAAGGATACATGCATCCCTATCTTCTCCTTCCATTTCAACACAACCCTGGTTAGGACCACCCTCCAAACTACTAGACTGTACTGGGTGTGCCCAGGGGCTATGTCGGCATTCCTGGGTCTCCTTGCTCTTTTTGCTCAACCACTAGTATATAAACAGGCAGACATATAACCCAGATTGCCTTCCCATTGCTTTGGCCTCAGTTGGGTTGGTTTCTCTTGAATTATACAAGGAAACTGGGTGTTGTGAAAGGGAATTATGTTGGCCTATAACTAAGTGTGACGTGATTTCCATAAAGTCATTTGTCTCCTCTGGGTCTCAGTTTCTTTATGTGTATAATGGAAGGAACTGGAGAAGTGTTTTTAGCAGTATACTCTCTTCTCAAACAAAATGTTACATGTAAAATAGTTCACATTTATAATATTTACACATTATATAGTCAACCAATGACAATTACATTAAGTGACAATTTAAATTGGGAGAGGTGCTGGTGGAGAACAGGTGATGGGTGCAAGCTCAGGTGAGCAGATGTACATCTGGGATCATGGAACCTGCCCAGAACTCTCCACAGAGACCTAGGGTTCTCAGAACACAGTCTGGTGGCCACTGGGCTGGCAGATCTCTGAGACCTGGCTGCCCAGAGTGTAACCGTGGAAAGCAACATCAGCTTCACCTGGGAAGTTGTTAGAAATGCAGAGTTTTGGCCTCACTCCAGACCTATTGAGTCAGAATGTGCACCTATGCAAGTTCTCAAGTGATTCATTGGCCCTTGAAAAGTTAAGGAGAACGAATCTGGAAGACTGTTTCTCAAACTTGGCTGCATCCTGGAATCACACAGGGCTTCTCAAACCTTAAGTCTCCTTATGCCTTAAAGAGGTTCTTTCCAGCTCTGAAGTTCCATGGTTTTATTTTCTTATTAAACATTTTTTTTAAATGTTTATTTATTTTTGAGAAGGGGGATGGGAGGGACAGAGAGAGGGAGACACAGAATCCGAAGCAGGCTCCAGGCTCTGAGCTGTCAGCACAGGGCCCAACACAGGGCTCAAACCCACCAACTGTGAGCTCATGACCTGAGAAGAAGTTGGACGCTTAACCAACTGAGCCACCCAGGTGCCCCTGAAGTTCCACGATTTTAATACGTAGCCTCACGAATTGGGGGGTAGAATATGATATTTTTGTTAAATACAAAACTAGTTTGATCATTTGGTCCTGTGTTGTTTTGTTTTTTCTTTTTAAGCCAGAGGCTGACAAGTGATCTAGATAGTAAAGGAAGTCTATGTTTTCTAAATGTGTGAGCCACCTTTATTACCTTTATTCTATATCTAGATAATCTCTAGGACATGAAAAATTGACATCTCGTGGCCAACAATACATGAAAAGATGCTCAACAACCCTAACCATCAGGGAAAGGCAAATCAAAACTACAATGAGACATTGCCTCACACCTGTCAGAGTGGCCAGGATCAAAAAGACAAGAAATAACAAGTGTTGGTGAGGATGTGGAGAAAAGGGACCCCTCATGTGGACTGTGGGTAGGAATGTAAATTAGTACAGACCCTGTGGAAACAGCCATAAAAAGGAATGAGATCAAGGATGGACCCAGAGGGTATTATGCTAAGTGAAATAAGTCAGAAAGAGAAGGATAAATACCATATGATTTCACTTATGTGTGGAATCTAAAACACAAAAACAAATGAACAAACAAAACAAAACAGAAACAGACTTGTAGATATAGGAAACAAACTGGTGGTTGCTAAGGGGCAGGGAATGGGAGAAATAGGGGAAAGGGATTAAAGAGTTACAAACTTCCAGGTGTGAAATAAATAAGTCACAGAGATGTAAGGTACAGCACAGGGAATTTAGTCAATAATATTGTAATAACTTTGTATGGTGACATGTGGTAACCACACTTGTGGTGGTGAGCATTTCTAAGATATTTAAATATTGAATCACTATGTTGTACACCTGAAACTAATATAATGCTGTATATCAACTATACTTCAATTAAAACAAGAAAACTCACTGAACTGTACCCTTAAGATTTATGCATTTCACTCTATGTAAATCATACCTCAATTAAAAGGTTATCTAAAAAAGTGACATCTTGGTAACTTTACAGAATGTATCAAGGAGAGACATCCTCAGTATAAAAGCATTTTCCCTGGTGGGTCGAGGGGGATAACCCTGAGTAACCACATCTTAGACTTCTCACTTCTGTTTTTATTCTCATTAGCCATCTCAAAGTAGCTATCAGAACTCAACGTACTTTATTTTGAGAGAGACACAGGCAGCGCAAGTCGGGGAGGGGCAGAGAGAGAGAGAGAGAGAGAGAGAGAGAGAGAGAGAGAATCCCAAGCAGGCTCCACAGTGCCAGTGCAGAGCCGGATGAAGGACTCGAACCCACGAAGCCATGAGATCATGACCTGAGCCAAAACCACGAGTTGGACGCTTAGCCAACTGAGCCACCCAGGTGCCCCATCTTCTAATGTCAATAAGGGGGAAGTATCTGTAATTGGCAGTCTTTTTGATATTTGAGAAGTGCTTACTCATTTTTATTTCCTTTTAATTTCTACCATGAGCTGTACTTCAATACAGATGCAGCCTATGAATTTGATAATATTGAAAGCCCCGCTTCCCCACATTCTTTCCATTTGTAGAAACTGTATGTATAAAGAAGCTGAACAGGAAGCAGGATGACTGATGAAAATAGCTATTTTTACCTAAGCCAGGAAGCTATTCCCAGAAGAATTACTGTTGGCAAGAAAAATGAACTTTTCTCCAGGGACGTCACTAACACAGTCGGTACATGCTGTCTGACATCTTAGGAGGCAGCACTCAAGTTTCTGCCTGAATAAAAGGGAACCACGTCTATCTATCAGGTTCAAGGCTAGTGGACAGTAGATTTTTCAATCTTGAATCTTTAGATCTCAAATATCAAATGGATGAATAAATTATAATGATCCGACTACAAAATGGAGGCTACCACACTTGATGGAATGAGAAATTCACTGACTAACCTTTCATTTGAAGGAAACTTTGTCTTGCTGTTTGTGACATCAGATCTGTCTTTATTATGATGTTCCAAACACACTGTCCTTCACTAAGAGGGAGTCAACTACCACCTGCTTGTTAGATTACAAACGGGTCGTGATCTTGCATAAACCAAGGCCAGAAGTTTAAAAAAAAGTATCAGGGCACCTGGGTGGCTCAGTCTGTTGAGCGTCCGACTTCCACTCAGGTCATGATCTCAGGGTTCGTGAGTTCGAGCCCTGCATTGGGCCCTGTGCTGACATCCCGGAGCTTGGAGCCTGCTTTGGAGTCTGTGTCCCCACCCTCTCTCTGTCCCTCCCCTGTTTACACTCCGTTTGTCCGTCTCTCTGAAAAATAAATAACATTTTAAAGAAAGGAGAAAAAGTATCAGTGTACCTTAAAAAAACCCAAAATGTTGTAAAAACCCAAAATGTTGTATATGGAGGCAAAACAAATGAAATGGACAATCATGTTTTGGAACGTTTGTCAGTATGAATTTAGGAAGAGTTCCAGCTATCAGTGAACTTTCTTCTGTTCACCCAATAAAATTTGCATATTCAACAACTAGTGTGTTAAAATTTCTGATTTTTTTTTCCTTCTAAGAATTGTACCGACATACTGGGTGTTACTCTTTGCCGAGTGAATAGATCTACAGAGCTGCAGCCTAAGGGGCTGTATTTATATTTGTAAAAATAATTAGGCTAAGATCAGAGGGAAACTGTGGGTCCTTTCTACTCCTCAGGGGCTGCATGCAGAGCCCCTTGTCTCCATAGGAAGAGTGGGATATAAAGCCTGCCCAGGAAGGCTTGAGGCACTCCAAGGGTTGAAACAGCTGGAGCTGTTTGTCCATCAAAGGAAAGCGTAACCAAAACATAAGGGAAGAGGTATTTTTCAAGATGGGGGATGACTCTAGCTGAGAATGACCACTCATCTTCAGTTTAAACTTGTACGGATTCCTGTTGAGGGGCAGACTTTTGAATAATAAGATAACTGATCTAAACCATCTGTCTTAAAAACACTCTGCTCGTCTGAAGAGATGACATTATGCTCTGTTAGGGAGGTTGAAACTGTACCCAAAGCCAGATTCATGGCTGGTTACAAGTCTATCTGAAAGCTTTAGGATTTCCCCAAGATACCCTCTTTTTGGAGGAATTGCCTAAAATGAGCACACTATATAGTATTAGGAATAACAATCATTTATTAAAAAAAATTTTTTTTAACGTTTATTTATTATTGGAAGACAGAGCATGAGCATGGGAGGGGCAGAGAGGGGGGAGACACAGAATCTGAAGCAGGCTTCTAGGCTCCCAACTGTCAGCACAGAGCCCGACACGGGGCTTGAACTCATAAACCACGAGATCATGACCCAAGCTGAAGTTGGATGCTCAACCAACTGAGCCATCCAGGCGCCCTAACAATCATTTATTAAGTGTTTACTATGTGCCAGTACAGCACGAGTTTTTGATGCTCTTTTTATGTATCATCCAATTCTTTCTCTCTCAAATTAAAATCTGAGCCACCAATTACACTTCCTTCTACGTCTCTCTTAGCATCCACATGTACTTTACTTTTGATCAAATCTTAGCTCCTTGACATCAGAGACCGGATATAGGGCACTGACCTTGGAATGCTAAGGCAGGCAACACAGATACCCTTTGTGCCTCACGGAACTTACAGTCTGTCCTAAGGACTCAGCTTTTCATCATGGCTCAAGTTTGCCAAACAGATGAGCATATATTTATACAGATGACACACATTTGCCCCAATTAATAGCCCGATGCTGAGTTAATGAAGACCGTTATGTTCATAGTATATCTGAATCACAGCCCTCGCCACAAAAATCACTTGTTTCTCATTTCTCAGTCCATGAGGGGAGACGTGCAGTTTTACGAGAGATCTTTGGCAGTCTTTCTGAGTTCATGCTGTATCACTGTCACCCCATTATGACTGACTTTCTAACACCACCTCTCTTGTGATTTCTACTCTCACTGATTCTGGTGTTCTAAATGTTGTCTCTTCTAGTTATTGCCATCAAGATGTAAAGAATAAGTCCCCTGTCCGTTGCTGTTAGAGTACTGATCCTCGAGCCACGCACACTCATTCATTACTAGCCCCTAGGTTGTTGAGCTCTTGTGTTTTACTTCCTCTTGGTTTACTCCACTTCTCACTTCTCACTTTTAGACACGTACCTCTGTTTCATATTAAAACTGGATATATTTCTTGCTGTGGTGTTCCAATTTTTCTCCTTCCATAGTGAGTTCCTTGTCCATCTGGTATACCGCCCACATTTTTTTTCCTTAAGAGGTAGCCATTATCCCTCATTATTTAGAATTCTTGACCCTGAGGACCTGATGCTGGCACTAATCCCCCTAATTATTCTGAGCTCACTGGACTCTTCCTGGACACCTGCCTGGCATCACTGTAGATATGAAGTTTAGGCTTTGGCTCTGTGACCTTCTCCACACATACACACACATACAAATTGTAAAGTCCCCAGTTATCAAATGCCATCAGTAACAAATGAATGTTGGGATTAACTCAAACGACTGAGAATCCAAACACTCCACTCACCCCTCCACTTCAAGAGAGCATCACTATGTTGAGAGAATCACTACCTAAGGTTTCCAATTTTCTTATGTAGTCTCCAAATCCAATGGGTATTTTTGGTTTTCAGTCCTTGTTCTACTTGTATTACTTGACTGGTAGCATTTCACACTTCTGACCACTTCCTTCCTGAACTTGTTTACTTCTTAGCTTTTGAGCTACTACTTTCTCCTGGTTGTCTTCCAACCATTTTGGTATTCCCTCCCAGTACCCACATTATTTTGTGCATCCCTTAAACGCTGGTCTTCCTTAGGGTTCCATATTTGACTGTCTTCTTCACTTCTGCTATATACCTTATTTGATTAATGTATTTGGTTAATCCCATTACTTCCAGGGCACCAAACTTCCATCTTTACGTAAATACCTAAATCGGTATATTATACCTGAGTGCCAGAACTAAACTTCAAAGTGCCTAGTAGATGTTGCTCACTTAGATGTCTGTGAGCATCTGAAATGAACATTACAATGGACATGTCCCAAAGTGAACTTGTTTTCATGTCATTTCTCTTTCTCCTGTATTTGCCAACTTTGGTTAAAGGCATGTCATGTCTATTCTAGTTGTTCAAGCCAGAAGCTTTAGACTTCCTCCCACTCATCACCTTCAAAATCTCAAAATCCAAACACTGCTGAGTGTACCCAACTTCTCACACTGGCCCCTCTTCTCCATCCTTAAAGTCGTTTCTTGCCATTTCTCAATGGTGGCTCCAAAAATTGCCTTTCACGTGTCCTCCACATATGCGGTCACTTTTGTTTTTATCCCTTTTCTCTGCTCCAGTTAGAGTTCTACTCCTCCAATGCAGACCTGAGCATGACTGTCCCGCTTAACGCTGCTCCACGCCTCCTTACTGACAATCAGACAAAGGTTAAACCCCTGACCTGAGCCATTAAGACCTCTCCACATCTCTGGCTCTTCCCTGCCATCCCTCCCACACAGGCTACGTGCCTCAGTCGTACTGAAATCGCTGCTGCTCCCTGAACTGGCCCTTCCTGCACATGATATCGTGTCTTCAAATTTCCCTAAAAACTGTGTGGATTGAAATGTGACCCAAGATGACAGGTGGGGTCATGATCAGAATGGGCCCCTGAGGACGCCGGGGCAGTGAAAGGGAGGATAGTCTACAGCAGGATGTGTAACTTGGGCACAAACCTTGAACATGCTGACTGACTCCTTGTAGAAGTGGATGGAGTCTTTTCTAGGAAAGAGGGGGATCTCTAGGGTGATGAAGATGTAAAGTAGCTTGTGGGGGGTCAGAAGCAGAGAAGATAGAGCTCTTGAGAAAAAAAAGATAGATAATCTGCAGCTGTGGGGTCTATACAAGGCAGGGGCCAGGTTATACAATCTTAAAAGTGAGAGCAGGTCTGAGATGATGACACCCTAGGGGCTAATAGATCCTTACAGCAGAGCTTACCACCAGAAAATCTTATGTTGAGTTCTGGGTTTAATGAGTCAGGATTTCACCAATAGACAGAACAGTTTCAACCCGAAACTGAGGGGTGTATCTGCCACTCAGGCAAAGAAGAAAGTATTTTCTGATAACTAAGGGATATGACTAATAATAATAACACTTAGAATTTTTGAGTGTTTATTCAGTACTAAGCACGGTTCTTTTTTTCATTTTTTTAATCTTTACTTATTTTTTTTTTTTTGAGAGAGAAAAGGAAAGAGAGAGACAGAATGCAAGTGGGGGAGAGATAGAGAGAGAGAGGGAGACACAGAATCCGAAGCAGGTTCCAGGATCCAAGCTGTCAGCACAGAGCCTGATGTGGGGCTCAAACTCGCAAACCACGAGATCATAACCTGAGGCGAAGTTGGCCTGTTAAGCAACTGAGCCACCCAGGTGCCCCAGCACTAAGCAAGGTTCTAAGAGTTTTATTCTACTCATTTCATCTTCACAAAACTATGACATAGGTACTGTTGGTAGCCTCTTTTCATAGATGAGAAGATCGAGGCACAGAAAAGTGAAAACAATTGCCTAAAGTCACAGCCCTATGTGATAGAGTCAGGATTAGAACCCAGAACTCTGTCCCAGAGCCTATTCTCTTAAGCTTCTTGGACTAGGAGGCAGGAGTGAAACCAGGAGGAAGCATCTGGAGCAGAGAAAGAACCTATGAAGCAGAGAGGATTTGTGACTGGTCATTTACCACTTTCACACATGCACATGTATGCAGACACACATACTCATGTACACACACACATGCACATATACATGTTCATGTACATACAGCACACACATATGCTCAAGTGCACACACACATGCACACATGGCTCCCCATATTCACACACCTATGCACACACGCATGCTCATGCACACACACATATACACACATGCACGCTCATGTATGCGCGCGTGTGCACACACACACACACACAGATGGTAAAGGGCATACTGGGATTTTGCCTTTGAAGAAACCCTCTCATTTCCAGTAACAGCATCCTGATGTTACCCCAGCAAGCCAAAAGAGGAATGATGTGTCATCACAGTTCCTTTTATATTTTTTCTCATCTATAGATTTTTTTTTAGCTTAAAGCTAAATATAGATTAAAAATGAGAATTCTGAAATGTGGTAATTCTTGTCATAGCTATTTACAGTACACTTTATTTAAATTTTTTTTATTTTAGAGAGAGAATACAGGCGTGGGTGAGGGGCAGAGGGAAAGAGAGAGAGAGAGAGAGAGAGAGAGAGAGAGAGAGAGAGAGAGAGAGAGAGAGTGTGACAGAGAGACGAAGACACAGAATCCTAAGCAGGCTCCACATTCAGGGCACAGCCCAGAGTGGGACTCAATCCCACAACCCTGGGATTATGACCTGAGCTGAAATCAAGAGTCAGGTGCTTAACTGACTGAGCCACCCAGGTGCCCCTTATGGTACACTTTAAAACAGATTAAAAGATAGCTTTAAGATACAAAACTAATGGGAGAGTTTGGTAGATAGTTTGGTCTGATGATGTACAGAGTGATATGAAAGACAGTCCAGAGGCTCTTCAGCTCGAACTAGAGCACATTCCAATTTCTACCTACAGCCCTGTGAGGTGATGTGGGACTCCCTACCTCATACTCTGCCAATAGCAATAGCTATGGAGATGTTGGGACGTCTGGGATCTGGCTTCTGATCTTGTCTGTGGCTACACCTTGTTTAAGAATGACACTTGGAGAGGTACTACCCTGTCTATGCCTCTGTGGGGAGCAGTTGTGTTAGTTGGGATTGTTTGATGCTGTGATGTTTCTGGTTCTCCCCAAATTTGTATGTTGACACCTGACCCCCACTGTGATGGTATTGGGGGATGGGGCCTTTGGGAGGTGATTAGGTCATGAGGGTAGAGACCTCCTGAGTGGCATTAGTGGTCTTATAAGAGAGACTGCAGAGAGGTCTGTCAACTCCATGTGAGGACGCGGTGAGCTGGCGGCCATCTACGAACCAGGAGGCGGGCCCTTACCAGACCCTGAATCTGACAGCACCTTGGTCTTCGACTTCCCAGTCTCCAGAACGGTGAGAGATAAGTGTCTATTGTTTAAGCCACTCAGTCTATAATATTCTTGTTGTAGCAGGCTGAACAGATGAAGACAGCTGCCAAGAATCAGAATGCTATGTGGATAAGCTTAAGCATGTGTGAACATCACTGAAAGGATACAGGGGTACCTCCCTGAAGCAAGGGTAGGAAGTGTAGCTGGCCTCCTCTTCCCTCCCCCTGCTCACGTCTCTGCCCCTCTCTCTGCCTACATCACTGTTCTCTATTTTGGCAAAATGGCTCTTTCTTCTTTGCACATGCAGGACCTGACTCTAGGTTTATATCCTTTAAGTGTGTGCTGGAGTCTGACCTGACTCTGAATTTCAGAACCGTGGAAGAGAATCTGATGCTTGCGTTAGGCGTCCACTCCTGGTTCAGTCAGCTGTGGCTGAGCATGGGGCTGACTGCCTGGCTCAGTAGGATCGTCGGTGCAGAGAAAGGGGTGGGAGGGATTAATTTAAACTGATTTAGAAATGATTAGAAAATGATTTAGACACCTATCATACAGCAGAGAAAGGGGTTATTTTGTATAAGTTACTTGAATGCGCCAACTCTTAAGAGTAGGTTTGTATGAATGGGCTCATACTGACTTGAATGCCTGAATACTGAGGCACAGAATGTTAAAACACTTGCCAAAAGTCACAGTGCTACATGGAAGAGTCTGGATTCAAGCCCAGCACTAAGGCCGTCAAGCTCCAACGGCACGGGGCAAGAAAATGCCTCTCCTCTGTGTTGTATTTACCTGGGGACAGGATGGGCTCTTATGGATCCCATGGACCTGGTGTGTTGCAGAATTGGGTGTGATGGGTCTTCCCATCCCCATGAGGCACCTTTTTCCCCAGGGCCACGCATGCTGCTGGGACAGCTGGGTTCAGAAGAGTTCAAGAATCAGCCACTTTCTGCAACGACTCTCCTTGTGACCTGCCATGTTGCTGATCCTCTCTGCCTGCAAATTTTCTGTTTGATTCCTTCCTCTACTGTGCTAGTCCATCATAAATAGCCGAGGTGTGAATAGCTGAACCCAGTATTGGACACCATATAGCTTTTATTAAAACGAGGCTCCTCGGGACACCTGGGTGGCTCAGTCGGTTAAGTGTCCAACTCTGGGTTTTGGCTCAAGTCACAATTTCACGGTCCATGGGAGCGAGCTCCGTGTTGGTCTCAGTGCTCACAGTGCAGAGCCTGCTTGGGATTCTCTCTCCCTCTCCCTCTCCCTCTCCCTCTCCCTCTCCCTCTCCCTCTCCCTCTCCCTCTCCCTCTCCCTCTCTCTCTGCCCCTTCCTCACTCATGTTGTCTCTGTCCCTCTCTAAATGAATGAAGGAATGAATGAATGAAAAATAAAACGAGTCTCCTAGTTTCCATGTAAACTAGTGATTGCACATAGATATGGGTGTGTGTGTGTGTGTGTGTGTGTGTGTGCGCGTGTGAGCGTCGCTTATCACTAACTCCACTCGATGGACTTGCATCTCGTCCAGTGGGGACTCCAGATGCCCGCAATTTGCCAGATGTTGTCTCAGAGATGCGTGAGGTCTCTAGCTTCCCTACGGGCTGTGCACAAATCTTTCACATACACCACAGGCCTGTACTGGTGGTTGATAGTGTACTAGTTTCCTTTGGGCATGGAGTTCTTGGATTTGTGGACCCCTGAGGTGTGCTTAGGTGAGTACCAAGAATCTGTGATTGGCGGTCTCTAAATACTCATGCACTCGGAATATATTTGATCGCAGTATTGCTCAGAAAACAAAATTTTGATCAGAGGCCCATGATATTCCCAAGTGTTTGAACACAGAATGTTATTGTTGTCTCTCATTCATTCATTATAGTGATGGCTTTTATTAATAGATACAAGACACTGTCTATTTATTTTTAACTCGATCTACCTTAAAGATACAAATGGGACTGTGTGTAGGGGTCATCAGGATTTCTCCCTCTTGCTAATAGGCAAGGTGGTGCAGTAGACTCAACTTCTTACTCCTGATTAACTAATTGTATAATCATGGGTCATTTAATTTGTCTGGTCCCCTTTTTCCTTCATTACGACATGAGATTAGACTAGATTATCTTTAAATTTTTGAAGTACCGATATGACTCCTGACATTGTTTATTTTTGGGGGGAGGGGAATAAATAGTATATAAATAATGTCAGGGAAAGTTTTTAAAAAGATACATTAATTCTAATCTATTTCTCAAAGTAGCTTTGACTCCATGGTCTACTTTCTAGAGCCTTCTTCAATGTAACATAATCGATTCAACTAATGTGTTAATAGCATCTATTAAGAATACATTGGATACTAGTGGCTTCTTAACCATATGTAATATCTACTAGTAGAAAATTTTAGTTCTTTCTCTTTGTTCTTTTAGTGTTCCATATAATTGGTTAAGTCAAGGATCATAAAATAGATCTTCACAGTTCATTAGTAGACCCCAAAGCAATTTCAAACAGATTTTTTCTTTCTTCATACCTGTTTACTTTAGTATAAACACAGAAAGCACTTTATATTCCTACCTTAGAATTAGCAGCTGGAGGGGTGCGTGGGTGGCTCAGTCAGTTAAGTGTCTCACTTCAGCTCAGGTCATGATCTTGCAGCTCGTGAGTTCGAGCCCCGCATTAGGCTCTGTGCTGCCAGCTCGGGCCCGGAGTCTGCTTCAGATTCTCGTCTCCTTCTTTCTCTGCCCCTCTCCTGCTCACACTCTGTCTCTCTCTCCTTCAAAATAAGTAAACATTAAAAACAATTAAAAACAAAGAACTAGCAGCTGGAGTTCCTACTATTCATGGATTAATACAAGTTGGATTTTTAAAAGGATTGTAAATTAAGGAGTTTGTCCCTTAGAGTTGAGAACGTACAAAACTTATTTCAAATTTATATAGTTGGTTGTTCCTGTTTTTTTTTTTTTTAAATAAAATTTCTCTCTGAGGCTGACTTATTTGTGAAACCATTTGCACTTCTTCACTACTAAGCCCAGGGTGATGTGCTCCAAGGTAGGCAGTATGCTTCTTTCTTTAAGACCTAGGGAGGCTTGCTTAACAAGACAAGCCCACAGTGATTCAGTCTCTGTCCCAAGTGTCCTTGCGGACAGGACATCTAGGGTTGAAAGGGAGGTGTTGCTCTTGATCATGCCTAGGGCAGAGTGACTGTTCTCAGTCCCCACAGCTTGGAGACAATGTTTCCCAAACTTCCCTGATGGAAGAATAATGGAAGGTACTTGGAAGACAGATGGCTCCCAGGCCACCATCTTGGAGGTTCTGATTCCACAGAAAAGGGTCCCAGGAATTTGTGTCATTAATGAGAACCTCAAGTAAATTTTTTTCATCAAGAAGTTTGGGAAAACACTTCATTTTGATGCACCTCCTTCCTTCCTTTTTTATTCCTATTAAATTTATCTAAAATCACAAAATTACCACATGATTATTGTGATCAGTGATGCTCTTACTTTCTGAATGCTTGCCTGAGTTGCTGCCCTTACATCCATCATTCATCTTATACACCATCGCCGGCTTATCCTTCTGGAAATTCAGTCCTCATCACTATTTTCCTGCTCAAAGAACATCACGGCTGCTCTGCTTCCCTGTAGAATTATATCCAGATTCCTCAGCCCAGAACTTAAGGAAGTCAATAAATTGGTCCTCACTGGTCTTTTCAAATTCTTTCTCATCCATTTCCTTCATACAGCCTGGGATTCAGCCATGTGTGGCCATTTGATTGTCCCCATACACATTCTTTAGTGTCCTGACTCTTTGCCTTCGTTTATGCTGTTCTCTCTGATTTTCTATATATGTCCATACCTTCTCTATCTTTCAGGGGCCAGCTCAAAAGTTACCTCCTGTCTGAAGTGGGACCTCATTCTGTCGGTCAGAGAATAAGAATTTCTTGACTGCGAATGGTATGTCAGGCATTGTGCTGAACTCTTCGTATGTATTGGCTCATTTAATTTTCAAAATAATCTGTGAGGGAAATTTCCCTCTTCTGGACCCACAGTACAGTAACTCATCTGTTGGATTCCATATTTGTGAATTAACCCACTCACTTTTATTCCTAACCCTATAACCAATACTCATGGCTCCTTCCGGTTCATTCTTGAATATGTACACAGTGGTGAAAAATTCAAATCACCTGACACACACCTTCCAGCTGAGGTCAAGCAAGGTGACACTCTGCCTTCTTGTTTCAGCTTTCATGCTGTAAACAGTGTACTTTTCTCCATCTGTTTAGTGACATGCATTTTTTTTTGCATTGTGTTTTTTTGTTAGCAAATTTGCTGTTTAAAATGGCCCCAAAAGGGGCACCTGGGTGGCTCAGTTGGCTGAATGTTAACTCTTGATTTTGGCTCACGTTGTGATTTCATGGTTCATGAGATCAAGCCCCGTGTTAGGCTCTGGGCTGACAGTGTGGAGCCTGCTTGGGATTCTCTCTCTCTCTCTCTCTCTCTCTCTCTCTCTCTCTCTCTCTCTGTCTCTCTCTCCCTCTCTGCCCCTCACCCACTCTCTCTCTCTCTTTCCCGCAAAAAATAAACATTTAAAAAAGAGAAAATACATGCTAAGTATTATACAGGAAAGAGTTATTGTGGAAGAGAGGATCCCATTATCATTCTTCCAGCAACAGTTTTTGAGAGTCTGTTATGAGATGGTCAGAAGCGGTGGATAAGATTGCGTCCCTGCCCTTGGGTAGCTTGTGGTCCAGTGGGAAAAACAGACAAGCAGGTGGATGTCGTCACAGTGATTCAGAAAGGCACAAGGAAGCTGGTGATTCATTAAGCGATTGCATCTAAGTCACAATCTAAGCATTCAATGATTGGATCTGCCATTTAAATTTCTTTTAATGTATGCTCTCGCCTTGAGTTAAGTCCTTGCCTCTGGGAAACTTGGATTCTCTATCTCTGTCCTGTTTCTATGCCTAATTTCTATTTCTTTATCTTCCTGAAGACCTGTGATAGTTAATGTGTGGTTTGGGGGGAAAAACCCCCACAAGACATTGGTTTACATTTTCTACTACCACTGACAAGAGAAACGTAGGCTTTCTTAGGTCTGGAAGAGGAGAATTGTACAGGCTCTGCCCTGCAAGGCTGCCAGCTCATGGAATAAGAAGACAGCAGGGACAAGGGCAGAGCCCTTGAGGCTGTGGCTATGCTGCCAGAGAACCGGCCATGCAGAGCATCACAGATAGCAATGCTCAGATGCAAAATCCACATGCTCTGCTGTGCAGAATACGGAAGGTGCCTGCACGCCTGGGTGAGCAGCCACAAGGCTCTCGTTCCAGCAGGACTTGGCTTTTCTACACTGGCCCTAACTAATAACTGTGGTTTGGATCAAGACTTCATGGTCAAATAACAAATGAATCACTTTCTTTCTCTTTCCTATTTTGGCAAGAATTGAAAATAATTAGTGATCTATTCAGCAATTCCAAATACCTCTGCTAGTCTGTTTGGTGTATTTGCTAGAATATATTTGCTAGAAGAACTCGGGCTGCTGTCCAATGAAGGCTGCTTTTCTAAGCCATTTCTTTTATCTTTTAAAGGAGGCCATTGCCCAGAAACATCAATTTTAGGGGATAAAGGGGAATGAGAATGAAAGGGAACCTGGGGTTGCTTTTAGGATTTTTCTTCTCAGCCTTCCCTCTTACGCGTTTTAGGCTTAGGCCTCCGACCTGCCTCCTAGACCGGCCAGATTCTTTGCTTCTGTGACCCTCCCATTCTCCTTCGTATCTCCAGGCTGCTAGGCGGCCCCTCTGTGGCTACTCTAGTCCCTGTGGTCAGTTAAAAGACCACCAATTAGGTGCGCGCCCTACTCTACCGTTGTGGTGTATGCTTCAAAGTTGAAATATGATCTGGCCCCTGACCTGGAGGAATTTATTGTCCAGCAGGGAAAAGTCACGTGAAGTGATTGTAATGCTCTGTGATGTGGAGTGGAATCTGTAAAGCAGCAGAGTGGGTGAACGCTTCATCCCACTTGGAGGAAAATCTCACGATGCCCACAGATGCCTCCTTCTCCTGGGCTTGGGACTGTCTCTGAGTAATCTCTTTCTCTCTCTTCTTGGTTGTCTCTAGGTTTGGCTCTTGGAAGGACCCTCCGCTTGTGCTCCATTTCCCTCTGTCCCTGTTGGCCTCGCTGAAGTACATTCCAAAGCCATATGTCAAACTGATTCTTCCCTTTTGTAAAGCTGGCCCTTTTCTCCCATAGCTCTAAGCTAGGATTGGGCCCACTCCCACTTGGGACCTCATTTGTTGTAAATTCGTTTGCTTCCCATATATAATCTCATCTCCACAAAAGGATTATCAACTCCTGAGGCAAGACTATGGCAGTTACTCCCTTAATGTATCTTTCACAAAAACCAAAGTAATTTTGAGGCCATAGAATCTGTTCCACGATAATTTTTGATCTTGTCAGTATGGCCCCAGCATTCACATGCTTATTCAGACCTATGGAATCTGATGAAAGCCAGTAATGCTGAGAGGGGTGGTCTGAGGAGATTTTTCAACCAGAAATCATTTTGTTTGTGTATTTCAAGCCTTATTATTTTTCATTTGACCCTGTAAAAATACCTCTTGAGTTTTAGAAAATAAACTGTCTAATTTCACACACCCAGTGCTTTCTGTACCGTGTCCACTTTGGGCAGACCTTCAGAACTAATGTGTAATGTGGTCTCCATCGTATACTGGCACAGAAGAAATGGAATTACAACTTTCCCCAACCTTTGATATTCTAAGTCAGGATCTTGAAAGTTGGAGGAAGGCTCTCAGAGTTCAAAATGTTGATCCATTTTGTCTGACTTTGGCCTCTGGGGAAAAGACATAGGATTCGCATAATCTTTCAAAAATATTTCCCTACGTTTGGTGCCTTCTGAGCTCAGGGGGTCTCATTATTCCCTTCAAGGGTTCTTGTGACCTGTCAATTATCTAAAAGCTTTTTTCTCTACCCTGCGGATCCTTACCTTTCTTCCATCCCTCTGTGTGTGTGAGCTGCACTCTGATTTTTCCCTACTCATTAGCACCCCATAAAGATATGGACAGGTCATATTAAAATTAGAGCTATTTGATTTTTTTTTCTCATGGTCGTAATGAAAGGTTTGGTGAAGAAAAGGAATAAAATTACTGCTTTCAGTACCATGTTCCCTGTTGGTAATTCCAAAAGCATATGGATTGTACTTTTTTTTCACCCAGTAAGGAGAAAAAGCTTCTTTTGTACATAATCCTTAATTAACCCTTTTTTTCTGTGAATAGGGTCCCTTAATAAAATACAAGATGGTTCACTACCCACGTTTTATAGATTTCTCTATTGTTGGAGTCCCTTCTCAACTCAACCATGGTGTTCTTTTTCTACTCTTCTCCTTAAGCCGATTCTCTTATGTGAAAACGTCCCAGGATCTCCTAAAATGGTATTTTCAAATGCATTTTCTCCTCCTCCCCTGTTTTCACCTGGAGAGCAAGGCGTTCTTTTTGGAGCCAAACCCAATGCTTCACTGCTGTTCTAACGGCAATATCCTTCACTTCTTCCAGCAGTTATGTTAAGAGGATAAAATTGACTTTGTTACAGAGTAAGGAAGCATTTTCTAACACATTCCTGGGTATTCTCGTTCTGTAAAATGCTTCACAAATAAAGCTTCTGTGGCCATAGAAGTTTGGACACATGGCTTACATACTTATTCCATCCCCTTCTGAGCGATTTCCAATGCACATGTTGGAATATATTAAACATATTAATAAAACCTCTGAGAAATCCTGCCTTTGACAAACCTGTTTACTCTTGTCTCCTTGTCGTTTCCTGAACTATTCAATCACCAAGCCCCTTTCGTTCTTGAAACACATTTTATCATTTGGCAAGTCCAACTTTGGGAGATTCTGGGGAAGGAATTAGGGAATACAGCTTGCTCAGCCTGGATAAACTGCAGGAATGCGGTGGTGGATTCCTGTATCTGACCTTTCAGGTCCTATTTGCTTTATCAGTGAGATGCAAACTTCACGGGGACAAGGGCTTTTATCAGTTTTCATCGTGTCATTGCTGCATCTTCAGTGTTAGAACAGAACCTGGCGTGGCTTTGCACCCAGTGATCATTTGTCAACTGGGAGAATGCATGCATCTCTGGGTCACCATGGATGCCATGACTTTCTTAGCTCAGGCTCAGGGGTGACCTTACTTTCAGACCGAAACTGAACTTTTACCAGTTTATCTGAATTGTTGAACCAGTGTTAACATTCAGAACGTTCTGAATTCTTCATCTTTAGCGGTGTGTGGCACACAGTTATCCTATTCATAGCTCTCCATCATATTTTGACAAGTCTTTCTGTGTATTTGGGGAAATTCTTTTGTTATGAGTCTTGCCTCTGAATCTAGCAGTCACCATTCAAATTTCTAGGCTCTTCTCAGGAAGATGCAGGACAAATATGACAGCAGAGTGTTGGGAGCAATGGGCTTCGTTACAGACCAAGAGGTGCAGCTGAGGTCAGCTTTGAGGCAGAAATAGAAGCATTGGCGGGGCCTTCGATGAGGCAGTGTGGATTGGTCTGGGGTGGCTGTGGAAGGTCAGCCACTGCCTTACAGGCCAGTTCTGCAGGGTGGTCTGAGCCTTGTTCCCGGAAGCTCAGCCAAGAGCCCGGTTTTCCAGGACCCAGAATTTAATGCACTCCAATACGTTTAAATGTCCCTGCTAAACATGATATCTACTCCATCATTCCACGAGTTTCAAATTCCCATTTCAGAAGGCTGTTTGTCTTCTTCTTTTTAAAATTTTTCATTTCTTAGTTTTTAATTTAAAAAATTTTAATTCCAGTGTCGTTAATATAGACTGTTAGGTTAGTTTCAGGTATACAATATAGTGATTCAACAATTCTGCGCTCTCCTCGATGCTCATCATGGTACCTGTACTCTTAATCCCCCTCCCCTATTTCACCCATTCCCCCCACCGACCTCCTCTCTGGTAACTACTAGTTTCTTCTATAGTAGTTCTTCTTCTATAGTTCAGAGTCTGTTTTTTTCATTTCTCTCTCTCTCTTTTTCCTTTGTTCTTTTGTTTTGTTTCTTAAACTCCAAATATGAGTGAAATCATATCGTATTTGTCTTTCTCTGACTTATTTTGCTTAGCATTACGCTCTCTAGCTCCATCCATGTTGTTGCCATGGCAAGATTTAATGCGACTGCTAGGCCGTAGGGTAGTTCTATATTTTTAATTTTTTGAGGAACCTCCATACTGTTTTGCACCAATTTGCTTCCCCACCAACAGTTGCACAAGGGTTCCTTTTTTCCACATCCTCACCACTTGTTTTTTCTTGAGTTTTTTATTTTAGTCATTCTGACAGGTATGAGGTGATACCTCATTGTGGTTTTTTTTTTTTTTCCATTTAAATTCAAGTGAGTTAACATATAGTACTGGTCAGGAGTAGAACCCAGTGATTCATCTCTTACATATGACACCCAGTGCTCATGCCAGCAAATGCCCTTCTCAGTGCCCATCACCCATTTAGCCCATCCCCCCACTCACCTCTCCTCCAGCAACCCTGTTTGTTCTCTCTGTGATTAAGAATCTCTTATGATTTGCTTCCTCTTTTTATCTTATTTTATGTTTCCTTCCCTTCCCTATGTTCATTTATTTTGTTTCTTAAATTCCACATATGAGTGAAATCATATTTGTTTTTCTCAGACTTACTTATTTTGCTTAGCATAATACATTCTAGTTCCATCCACATTGCTGCAAATGGCAAGATTTCATTCTTTTTGATTGCCAAGTAATATTCCATCACACACACACACACACACACACACACACACACACATATATATATACCACATCTTCTTTTTCCATTCATCAGTCAATAGACATTTAGGCTTTTTCCATAATTTGGCTATTGTTGATATCATTGTGGTTTTGATTTGCATTTACTTGATGATGAGTGATGTTGAGCACCTTTTCATGTGTCTGTTGGCCATTTGTATGTCTTCTTAGAAGATGTTTTTCCTTATTGCTAAAGATTTCTGTACTTTATAGCTGCCCATACCATTTTTCTTATTTCATTTCCCTCTTTTAATTAATTATATACGCACACAAACATTCCTCCTTTGCCTCTTTGTCTTGCCTGTTTTTCTGGGTTTTGATCATACTGTGTATGTAACTCTCGCCTTCTGAAGGCTAACGTCTATGATTTGCCTTTTACAATGAGTCTCGTAAATGACTTCTTTCTATGCCTCTCTTGTACTCCAGAGATTCTTCTTCACTGAAGTGGTCATGCTTAGGATCTATAGGATTCTGTTTCCCCTTAGGTGGAATCATCTAAGCTAAATTTTAATAATTTGGCTTCATATCACAATCATTTTATCTGCCAAACACAACTGGGAAGGGTATAGTGAGATAAGATTGAACTTGGTTGCTAGTAAGAAAGATACAAAGTAAAAGTAATTAAAATAGATCAGAGATGTGTTTTTCCTCTTAAAAGAGAAGTCTAGGGGCACTTGGGTGGTTCAGTTGGTTTAGCGGCCAACTTTGGCTTAGGTCATGATCTCGTGGTTCATGAGTTCAAGCCCCGCATCCGGCTCTGTGCTGACAGCTCAGAGCCTGGAGCCTGCTTTAGATTCTGTGTCTCCCTCTCTCTCTGCTCCTCCCCCATTCATGCTCTGTCTCTCAAAAATAAAGAAATGTTAAAAAAAAAGAGAGAAGTCTAGAAGTAGGGTAATAAGGTAATAAGTCTGAGGGCCCAGTGTCCTTATTTCTGCTCTACTGCCCTTAGTAAATGGCTTTCATCTTCAGGGGAACCTGATGCTCACAAGAGGGTTGAACAGCTACCGCTTTCCCATTCCACCTCCCATATAAGTCAGTCCCCTTTCCAAGAAACCACATACCATGACTTCCACCCATATCTTATCATCCACTTCTATCTCTAAGAGATGCTTAGAAATTTAGTTTTATAGTTGGGCAAATTGCCACACCCAGTGATGTAGGTCTCTGCTTTCATTCAAAGGAAGAAGGGAATACATATTAGGAAAACAACTAACAGTCTCTGCTTTGAAGATTTTTTTTTAAACTTTACTTTTTTTTGTTTTAAAAATTTTTACCATTGTTTTACAAAAGATGCTGTTGACTATAAATCCAATGGGAAGATGTTGTGAAGGTTTCTCACAAAACATATCTGTTACAGGAAACAATCATGGCTCAATTCTTTGCATTTGGAGGAGTGTCCAGAAATTTGTGTGGTCTTGTGGGCCAGAAAGTGGGCACAGATTACCTGCATTTGTAGTCACTGTGAGCAACGTTGTCCTCTAGGATATAAGCTGTGCTTACTTTGTTAGTATAACTTCCGATATGCACTTAAAAGACAGCCCAAGATGCAAAGCATGTTCCAAAGGAAGCATTTTAATAATGCTCCATCATAATTAATTCTTGAGATTATTCACAATTCAAGGCATTTTGAGCTTTTATAAAAGATTTACAACTTTGAACACAAAACAGAGTTAGCTTTCCCTGGGCTTATTATAAAAACCAAATCAGGGGCGCCTGGGTGGCGCAGTCGGTTAAGCGTCCGACTTCAGCCAGGTCACGATCTCGTGGTCTGTGAGTTCGAGCCCCGCGTCAGGCTCTGGGCTGATGGCTCAGAGCCTGGAGCCTGTTTCCGATTCTGTGTCTCCCTCTCTCTCTGCCCCTCCCCTGTTCATGCTCTGTCTCTCTCTGTCCCAAAAATAAATAAACGTTGAAAAAAAAATTAAAAAAAAAAACAAATCATAGCCACCATCACAGAAAATAGTTTTGTTATTTCTTCTCGTTCCTGGGTAGATAATGGGAGGTTGGGTCGGGATGGTCTCATTTGGAGCAGGATCTGCTCAAGAGAAAGGCACATGATGCAGAGAAGAAATAGTCAATGCTGATGTTGCCTCCATAAGCTATGTTGGCAGGAGCTTTCTCTTACTATTTTTAAAGTGACAGGTTTAAAGCTCAAAACCAAAATCCAGCAATTCTTAACACTTCTGTTATATAATTACCCTTTTTTTAAAAAAAAGAAAAAAAAACTCTACTCACTTGTAATCTACCAAAAGTCAGCTTCAAATCATTCATAGTACCCAGATATCCAAGAGTCAGAGTATTAAGCCATCTTTTTTTGCCGGGTTATTTACTTGAACTCATAACAAAGAATTCAGACTTCCGCAAAATGCTGTGTAATTCTTGCCTTTTCTCCTCCTTCCTCCCACATAGTTTTTCCTTGTAACAAACAACTGGTTCTGCTCAGCCAGAGTGATAACATCCATAACCCCCCCTGCTTTCCCTTCCTCTTGTGGCTTGCTGCTGTATAAAAGGAGGATGCAGTGGGGGTGCCTGGGTGGCTCAGTCGGCTAAGTGACTGACTCCTGCTCAGGTCATGATCTCATGGTTCATGAGTTCGAGCCCTACCTCGGGCTCTGTGCTGACAGCTCGGAGACTGGAGCCTGCTTCGGATTCTGTGTCTCCCTCTCTTTCTGCACACCGCTCTCCCACTCATGCTCTTTCAAAAATGAATAAACTTTAAAAAAAAATTTTAAAAAGGAGGATGCAGTGATGACTGCTCTATAAACAACTGAGGAGAACTCTGGCTTTTACCAAAATGGGGAAAAGCATTTATCATTTGGGGGCGGGGCGTGACTCTGTGACCCGTTTTAGAGAAGTGGAAACACAGTAGCACCATACTGTGGGAGAATGCAAGTTGCCAAGGAAACCGGTGATTATTAGCTGGATTAGTGCTGGGTGCACGGAGGTGCGCCTGAACTTGAGTTGACACGGAGGAGCCTGGGTTCAGCACTGACCTGTCTTCCCAAAGCAGCCCCGCGACAGGACTGCCAACAGGAGCCCTTCCTCGGGTTTCACTCAGTCGGATGTCTCATCAGCCCAAGAATCCTGCACCTCTCACAGGTATTCAAAGAACAGGCTGGGTGCCAGAGAAGCAAAACACTCTCCGGCATTGGTGAATTTTCCACTGAAGCCCAAGCGTGGCTCAGCTGCGGTGGAGAACTATGCGCGTCAGGGCTGAGAAGTCGCTTCTCCGTGGGGTTTGGAGGCATCCCAGCAAGGGAGGAGATGGAGTAACGGTGGGGCTGGGAGGCGGGCAGGGTGGCCGCGCGTGCACCCAAGAGGCACACCAGGGCAGCGTTGGGCTCCCGGCCACACAGCAAAGGACAGAGCGGAAGATGTAGCTCCAACTCCGCAGTCGGCATAAGCCAGGCTCAAGACCGCTGACGCCATCCCTCACCCGTCTGAGAAAATCAGACTCTAGGTGCTTCACGGATCTGCCTTGGCCAACTCTGTTCAAAGTTATTTCATCCTTGTATCGTTTTTTTCTAACTTGCAAAGAAACAGATGCAATGAAAACACGAGCAAGAGGTGCTATCAAGCACTTTCAAAGGAGAGAAGCCATTCTCCAGACAGTTTAATGAGGAACGTAGAAGAGCGACCAAAGTTTTGTATAACATGGGGTTGGGTTTTTTTTTTTCCCAGATTTTACTTGGAGTCGGGCATCTGATGCATACGTCAAGCTAGAGCAATGATTATTTTGTTTTGCATTAAAATTAATTTGTCTATTTATCCGAACTCTAAATTACACAGGGGTGGGAGGGGGGTACCGTGCAGCTTAAATCATCTTCCAGTTTTGAAGGGAAGTGTTCACTGTTCATTCATGAAGCCTTTTCAGCAAGGTACCCACAGGCTTTTCAACTCTTTTTTTTTTTTTTTTTTTTTTTTTGGGACAGAGGCAGCGAGAGACAGAGCATGAACGGGGGAGGGGCAGAGAGAGAGGGAGACACAGAATCTGAAACAGGCTCCAGGCTCTGAGCCATCAGCCCAGAGCCCGACGCGGGGCTCGAACTCACCGACCGCGAGACCGTGACCTGGCTGAAGTCGGACGCTTAACCGACTGCGCCACCCAGGCGCCCCGCTTTTCAACTCCTGAAATGAAGTAAAGTGCCGGTTAAAGCAGAGTAGAAACTCTGAGCTTAAATTCTGGGACTGGCCTTTTGCTTTTCTTCTTCTAGACCCTCGATACTGACTTTGTGCAACGGGCAGCCTCGTGAGGGGGAAGACTAACTCGAGCAGTCTGATGAAACATTTGGAGGGGCAAGATCCTTAAAACGTAAAGTATTTCAGAATGTGGAAGATCACGAAGAAATGCACGGCGTGGGACGGTAGATTACAACAGCTTGGGAGCTCTGATAAAACAAGGATGACACGGTCAAAACTGTATTTTTCCTTTTCAGTGCACAGATTACGAAAGTTGGCTGAGAACAAGTATCTGCAGTTTCTTTTCCTAAAATCCTTTAGCTTCGCATTTTTCTGGGTAAGTCATTGCTATTCTTACAAACTTTTCATTTATATCTTGGCTTGCTTGGCACCTGCCTTTCTCAGTAACGTTGACGTGATCTATTTTTCTCTCTCTCTGTGTGTTTTATGTGTACACATCCCCTTTTATATAGAAGTTTATATAGAGTAGTTACATGGAAGAGAGAGAAGCAAGAAAATCTTCATTTACAAATAGGAAATCACCCTGGAATCTGGAAAACTAAAGAGACAATTTTAAAGGAGAAAGGGGGAATGTCTGGAACACAGTAGGCACTCAATAAATGGCTGTTGAATGGCAGAATAAAGGAAGCTCCTCCTTCATTACAAGATCGTTGGTATTCTATAGAGAATTACACAGGTGGGGAAAATGATGGCACACACGAACCCCGGCACACGCAGTGACCGCTTTTGTCTGCCGTGTCATTCTTACAACCTCCTTGGGAAATGAGCCTGTCAGGGGTCGTGGCTATCCCCGTGCGGATGCAACCTGGAGTCTGCAGAAACTTGCTTAGAAGGGGTCAGCGGCAAGGCTGAGCCACCGCCCCAGTTAGACGGTCCTAAATTCTGTGCGTTTTGTCACTTTTGATTTCTGTCCTGTGTGTGTGTGTGTGTGTGTGTGTGTGTGTGTGTGTGTGTCTGTCTATGTGTACAGTGAAGCATCCTAGTTCTCAGCGACTGCTCCGACTACGGTCTGAACGTTCATATTCTCCCCAAATTCACATGTTGAAGATCTCATGCCCGAGCTGATGATGGCGGGAGGTGGGGGCTTTGGGAAGAGACCAGGCCATGGTCTCTACCCAACACCAATAAGATTTGTGTCCTAATAGAAGAGGCTCAAGAGAGCTCCCTTGCCCTTCTGCCACGCGAGGACACAAGAAGTCCGTGACCGAGAAAAGGGGCCCTCCCCCAGCCGAGAGCCTGGACTCCCAGCCTTCAGGATCATGGGAAGAAATTTCTGCTGTTTCTGAGCCACCCGGCCTGTGGAATTGGGTATCTGGCCAGAGAGGGTGAGGACAGCTAGCCGGCACAAGCCAGTGCGCGTGCTGGTGTCACCCCGAGGTGATCATTTCATTTACACTTGTTTCCATTTTCCAGCTTCATCTTCGCCCCTCACACCGTAATGTCTGTTCTGTGTCGACATTACCTGTTCTGGAAGGGTCACTGAAAAACACGCTCTTTGAAAGGAGAGAGGGGGCTGAGAGAAGCAAGACCTTAAGGTTTACTGCAAAGCTGTGGGTCTGCTGCCTTTGTGCTGGAGAATTTTCTTAGGCTAAAACACCCATCCCCGGCATCTGTCCTCTCACACATGTGCACCACATTTCAGAAGGACACGAGTGAGCTTAATAATAACAAACATTCAGGCCTCCGCGTCTCCCCTCTGCTCAGCGACCGGCTCTCGATTCTTCATGTGGAAACGACCAGTCCAACAACCAGCAGGACAGAGAGGCGGCAAGGAGTTTCTTGGCAGAAGCAGCAGCTCAGAGAACTAAAACAAACTCCCACGCCAGGGCGATGTTGTTCCTGGACCTCGGAGAACACAGCTGAGATGAGGAGGTCTGAGTTTTACCAGGGAGAGCCTCTTTCTGAGCGTGACCTTTCCCTGTGGCGTGCGACCTTTGGAGACAATGGAGCATCGGCTCCGTTTTTCAGACGCTGACTCCCCTTCCCCCTTCGTCCTCACACATTTGTGTAAGACCTAACATCTGCCGGGGTCTTACGCTCTTGACCTTGTCTTCCGTCCAGGAGTTGACCGCAGGGAGAAAACAGCGCCATTTTCTGTTTCTGTGATGGATTGTGCCCGAGAACCGTTTGTGCCCTGGAGAGAACTCAGCGACGCGTCTGATTCTGCCTGCTGTTGTTCTCCGGCAGCAAGGGCCCGAGCGCTCGCCGTCTTGGGAGCTCCCGCCTCTGCGGAGAAGGGCTGCAAAGAGCTGCCGAGTCCATTTTCGGGGCCTCGGTGCATACAGGGGTGGCCTGAGCTCTGGGGACCCACGTGAACAGGGAGATCTGGGCTTTCTTGTACCGGGGAGGAGGAAATGAGCCTCAAGAACCCCTCAGCCCTTGGCCCACTTAGTCTTCTCCTCAGGGAAGGGGCCAAAGGTACTTCCTGTCACCTCTGCTCCTTTGCTTTCCTTCGTGGCCATCTGGATTACGATGGACTGAACGAGACCCTGCACACGCTAATCTAACAAGGGCAACCATGAACACCAGATGAAAGAGATATCGTGACCTCTGAGGTAGCCAGGCTCCATCATGAATATTGATTGGGATCTTCTCTTAGGGAGGTGGTATTTTTTTTATTATTTATTTATTTATTTATTTATTTATTATTTATTTATTATTTAAAAAAAAATTTTTTTTAACATTTTTTAATTTTATTTTTGAGACAGAGAGAGAGACAGAGCATGAACAGGGGAGGGGCAGAGAGAGAGGGAGACACAGAATCGGAAGAAGGCTCCAGGCTCTGGGCCATCGGCCCAGAGCCTGACGCGGGGCTCGAACTCAACGGACCGCAAGATCGTGACCTGAGCCGAAGTCGGATGCTCAACCGACTGAGCCACCCAGGCGCCCCTATTCATTTATTTTTTAAATATGATTTATTGTCAAGTTAGCTAACATACAGCGTATACAGTGTGCTCTTGGCTTCGGGGTTAGATTCCCGTGATTCATTGCTTACACACAACACCCAGTGCTCATCCAACAAGCACCCTCCTCAATGCCCATCACCCACTTTCCCCTTGCCTACCCTGGCCCCCCCATCAACCCTCAGTTTGTTCTCTGTATTTAAGAGCCTCTTATGGTTTGCCTCCCTCTGTGTTTGGAACTACTTTTTTTTTTTCCTTCCCTTCCCCCATGGTCTTCTGTTATGTTTCTCAAGTTCCACATATGAGTGAAAACATGTATCTGTCTTTTTCTGACTGACTTATTTCACTTAGCATAATACCCTCCAGTTCCATCCACATTGTTGCAAATGGCAGGATGTCATTACTTCTCATTGCCAAGTAGTATTCCATTGTATATATAAACCACTTCTTCTTTATCTATTCATCAGTTGATGGAGATTTGAGCTCTGTCCATAATTTGGCTATTGTTGAAAGTGCTGCTATAAATTTTGGGGTACATGTGCCCCCATGAATCAGCACTCCTGTATCCTTTGCATAAATTCCTTTTAGGGAGTTTTAATACCCACACACACACACACACACACACACCAGTGAAACAGAGAGGGTAGGAGAGGAGCAAGAGGACATTGAAACTGAGTAAAAGACCGCAAAACCCCTGAAACAGGGAAGGAGGCAGACTCTGACAAGATAAGCTAGTCACCAGAGCTGTCACAGTATTTTGAGCAGTGATGACCCATTATTTCCTTTCTGGATTGCATTTTTCTTTAAGAGCTATGTTGAGGTATTGTTCACATGCATTTAAAGTGTAAAATTCGATAGGCTTTGACACATGGATGCATCTGTGAAGTCACCATCACAGTCAAGATAATAAACATGTCCATTTCTTCTAGAAGTTTCCCCTTGCCCTTTTGGAATCCTTCCCTCCTGCCCTTCCCTGTCCTTTCTCTTTCCCTAGCCAAGTAGTCTGCTTTGTGCCAGTGCATTTTCCAGAATTTTATATTAGTGGGGCTATACCACGCATGGTCTTCTGATCTCTCATCTTCTATGTAGCGTAATTTTGCCATTCATTCACATTGTTGTGTGTATCAGTAGTCATTCCTTCTTCCTGTTGAGAAGTATACCTTTGTATGAGTATGCCACAGCTTTGGTTTTTTAAGAAACCCATTCACTTGTTGGTGCACATTTAGGCCATTCCCAATTCTCTGCTATGACAAACAAAACTGCTCTGAGCATTTGTATACAAGTCTTTGTATGAATATGTGTAAATTTTCATATGATTATTTGCTGTTTATATATCTCAATATCCCATGGGTCAAAGAAGAAATAAAAGGGTGAGTATTCTGAACCAAATAAAAATGAAACTGCAACCATTACAATTTGTGGGATGCTGATAAACTGTTATTTAGAGGAAAATTCATAGCACTAAACACCTACAAGAGAAACAAAGAAGTTTTCTGAATTTGTGACCTCAGTTTACACATTACAAAAGCAGGGGAGGAAAAGCAAATGAAATCCAAAATACAGCGAAGATAGGAAATAATAAAGAGTAGAATGGGAATCAATGAAATTGAAAACAGAAAAACAATAAAGAAAATCAAGAAAAGCAAATGTTAGTTCTTTGAAATTGATCAAATATAACTGATGAAATTCAAACAACACTGATTAGGAATAAAAAAGAGAAATTACAAATTACCAACATTGGGAATGAGAGAGATTTCATCAGTAAGGATTCTACAGATATTAAAAAGATAATGAAGGAATATTATGAAAACTTTATGCCAATAAATTTGACAACTTGAATGAGAAGTACCTACTTCATGAAAGATACAAACTATCAAAGTTTATCCAAGAGCAAATAGGTAATCCCAACAGACTGCATCTATTAGAGAAATGAAATTTGATGCTCAAAATTGTCCTACACACACATACAAAATCCAGGCCCAAATAGCTTCACTGATGAATTATACCAAATATTTACATAATCAATAATAGCAATTCTCTATAAAATCTTCAAGAAATTGAAAAGGAGGAAATATGTCCCAATTCATTCTATGAGGCTAGCCTTACTCGGACATAAGTTAAAACATTATAAGACAAAGTGTGAACATTACAAGAAAAGAAAACTACATAGTTGAAAAGTTTCATAACAAAATTTTGTTAAATTGAATCCAACAATATACATGAAAAACAATACGTCATGACCAAGTGACGCTTATCACAAGGATGCCAAGTTAACAAAACCTCTGAAAATCAATCCATATAATTTGTCATAACAGACTGAAAAAAAATAAAAAAAAGAAAAACTGATTCTCTTAATAGGTGAAAAAAAAGTATTGGATAAAATTTTAACACTTATTCCTCATAAAAACTCTCAGCCACCTAGGACTAGATGAAAACTTTCTCAATTTGATCAAGGGCATCTGTAGTTAACATCGTATTTAATGGTGAAATGTTGAATGCTTTTCCTTTAAAATAAGGAACAAAACAAGGATGTCTGCTCTCACCAATTCTGTTCAACATTGCACTGAAGGTTCTAGACATGTAATACAGCAAACAAGAGATATAAGAGGCATGCCTTATAAAGGGGAAAGAAGATTGTCTTTATTCATAGGTATATGATCATCTAGGTGGAAAAATCTTATGAAATCTACAGAAAAGGCATGAGAACTTGTAAGTGAATACATGATATAAGATCAATATGAAAATGAATTGTATTTCTTTATACTAAAATGAGCAATCAGAAACAGAAAAAAAACCCTTACTATTTACAATCATATCAAAATAGGAAATATTTAGAGGTAAATCTAGTAGAAAATATGCAAGACTTATAACTGAAAACCACATAATGTTTCTGGGAGAAATGAAAAAACCTAAGGAAATGGAGATATAGAGGTCACAGTTATAAACTGGAAGACTCAATGTCATTAAGACGTCAAGTCTCCCCAAAATGATTTCTAGAAGACTCAATGTCATTAAGATGTCAAGTCTCCCCAAACTGATTTCTAGATTCAAACTATCCCAATCAAAATCCTTGCAGATTCTTTTTTGTAGACATTGATTTTAAAATTCCTTTTGAGGGGCGCCTGGGTGGCTCAGTTGGTTAAATGTTCCACTTAGGCTCAGGTCATGATCTCACGGTTCATAAGTTAGAGCCCTTCATCCGGCTCTGTGCTGGCAATGCAGAGCCTGCTTGGGATTCTCTCTCTCCATCTCTCTGTGCCCCTCCCCCTGCTTATGTTCTCTCGCTCTCTCTCTGTCTGTCAGATAAATAAATAAACTTAAAATTTTAAAAATTTAAAATTCCTTTTGAAATGCAATGGACCCAGAATAGACAAATAACTATGAAAGGACAAAGGGAAAGTTGGAAGACTTACAGTACTGACTTCAAGATTTATTATAAAGCTGCAGTATCTGAGATATTGTGGTAATAGCATAAAGATACCAATCTTCAATATGTGTGCACCTAATAACAGAGCTACAAAACAAATGAAGATAATGCTGATAAAACTCCGTGGAAAAATAGGCAAATCTACAACTGTATTTGGAGATTGCAACATTTCCTCAGTAACTGACAAAAAAAGTAGACAGAATCTCAGAAAGGATGTAAAAGAGCAGAAGAATATAAATGAAGCATCTTGACCTAATTAACCTTTGTAGAACACCATGTGCCAGAACTACAGAGTACTCATTCTCAAATGCATATGGAACATTCATCGATATAGACCATATGTTGGGCCATACAATGAGCCTCAATAAATTTTAAACAGAAAGAAAGAAAGAAAGAAAGAAAGAAAGAAAGAAAGAAAGAAAGAAAGAAAGAAATCCTACATACTACAATAGAATTAAATTAGAAATTGATAACAGAGCTATCTAATTTATTAATAGCCCTCTAATTTACTTGGAAATTAAACAACACACTTGTAGATAACCTAAGAACAAAGGAAGAATCCGGAAAGAAAATCAGGAGATACTTTGTACTACACATGAATGAAAACAGAAGATATAAAAAACTTGTGGGATGCCTCTAAAGCCATGCATAAGGGAAGTTTATAGCTTTAATACTTACACCAGAGAAGAAGAAGAAATGATGAATTTTTCATTTTAAGAAGCTACGGAAAGAAGAGCAGATTCAACCAAAGCCAAAGAAATAATAAAGACCTAAGAGGTAATCAATTAAAATACAAAATTTATGAGCAATAGAGAAAGCCAATAAAGCTAGAAGTTGGTTCTTTGAAAGTTTCAGTAAAATTGATAAACACCAGGTAGATGTATCAGGAACAAAAAGAGAATATGTAAATTACCAATATAAAGAATCAAGAAGTAAAACTACTACACACATTCAAAATTCTAATGCCCAGAGGCACCTGGGTGGCTCAGCTGGTTAGTGTCCAACTCTTGATTTTGGCTCAGGTCACGATCTCCAGGCTGCGCTGATAGCCTAGAGCCTATTTGGGATTCTCTCTCTCTCTCTCTCTCTCTCTCTCTCTCTCTCTCTCTCTCTCTCCCTCTCCAGCTTGCACTCTTTGTCTCTTTCTCTATCGTTCTCTTTCAAAAACTAAGTAAACATTAAAAAAATTTTTAAGTCCTTTACCTATGGAAAGCACAGTTGGTTACATTGGTGAATTCAATGAAACTTTTAAGGAAAAGTAACACCAATCCTAAACAATTTCTTTTTGAAAAATAGAAGAGGAGATAATATTTCCAAGTTTATTTTATGAGTCCAGAGTTACTTTGGTGCCAAAAGTAATGACATTATAAGAAAACTACAAACCAACCTCCATCATGAATATACATGTATAAACTTTATCAAGTTCCTAGCAAATTTAATTCTGTGACACATAAAAGGGATAATACATCACGGCCAACTGGTATTTATTTCATAAATATAAGATTGGTCCAAGATTTGAAAATCAGGATCAGTTAATGTAACTTACCACATTAAAAAAAAGGGCAAAAATCACACAGTCTCCATAGATTAAAAAGTATTTGTCAAAATTTAACACCCATTTATTAAAAAAAATCAACAAATGTCTCAGCAGACTGCAAATGAAAAGAAGCTTTTTCAGTCTGATAAAGGGCATCTACAAAATATATAGCTAATATGATGTAGCTAACATCATAATTATAATGGCATAATTCTGCTAATGAAATCTGAAACACTTGCCCATAAGATTGGAAATAAAGCAGAGATGTCCACTCTCGCTATTTCTACTTGACATTGTATGAGAGGTCCTACCTCCAGTAGGAGGTAAAAGGCATAGAAGAAAAAGTAGAAGGTAAAGAAATAAAAGGCACACAGATTGAAAAAGGATGAAAAAGCATCTTTGTTCATAGACAACATGTTGTATACATAGTCCTAAATAATCTACATAAAATAACTAGAACTAATAAGTGGGTTCAGTAAGGTGGTGGTATTCAAAGTCATTATACAAAAAGTAATTGCATTTCTACATGCTGGCAATAACTTCTGTAAAATGAACTTCAATATCATTTAGAATAGCATGTAAAACCACAAAACACTTAGGATTAAAATTAACAAAAGATGTGTAAATTCTATATACTGAGGAAAAACAAAAATACGAAAATGTTGCTGAGAGAAAGGAATGAGGATCGAAATGAAATGAAGAATTATACTACGGTTATGGATTGGAAGATTCAATATGGCTGAGGTGATGGTGCTCCTCATGATTCCAGTCAAAACCCAGTAGGCTTAATGTGTGTGTGTAGACATTGGCATGTCATTGCTAAAATGCATTTAGAAATTCGAAGAATGTAGAATAGCTACAACAATCCTTAAAAAGAAGAGCTGTACTAGAAAGCTGCATTGTATAGACACAGTGTGCTGTCGGTATAAAGACAGACAGTGAAACATAATAAGAGTTCAGAAATAAAACTACACCTTACGTTAAGGAACCAAAGCAATTGAAGGAGAAAACAAAAGCCTTTTAACAAACAATGCTGGAATAAGTGGATATCCATATAGAGAGGTGACCTTGAACCTGTACCTCACCCCATACACAAAAATTAATTAGAGATGGTTAACACATTTGAATGTGAGAGGGGATGAAAATCAGCCCTTGGAGGGTAAAATTTTCTTAGATATTACAATAGTTTGTTGTCCTCCAAAGAATAGATACATAGTATATCTGTGGTTATAACACATTTCATGTTTGGGAGGTTGGGGTGATTAGAAGTAGAGTATCTAAAGACTCCTATGGAAGTATTGTGGGTTGAACTGTGTCTCTCAAAACTTATACAGAAGCCATAACCCCTGGTACCTGTGAAAGTGATCGTATGTGGAAATAGGGTCTTTACAGATGTAATTAGGAAGCTTAGATGAGGTCATACTGGAGGAGGGGATGACTAGTGTCCTTATAAGAAGAGAAGAGATATAGAGACAGGGGAGAAGGCCATGTGAAGACAGCGCAGAGATTGGAGAGAAGTGTTACCAGCCAAGGAATGCCAGAGATTCCTGGCAAACCATCAGAAGCTAGCCAGAGGCAAGGAAGGATCCCCTCAACAGCGCTGTCAAAGAGAACAAGACTCCGCCAACCCCTTGATTTTAAACGTCTAGCCTCCACAACTGTGAGACAATGAATTTCTGTTGTGTGAAACCCCCAAGATTGCTACTGTGTTAAGGCAGCCTTGGGAAGTTCACATGGGGGATGAAAATGTAAGAAAGGTCAGGAAACATTGGTCCAGAAGAAAACATAGGAGAACAGTTTTGTAACTTTTGGTTAGGCAAAGATTTGTTAGATGGACCCAGAGAACACTAGCCATAAAGGAAAAAAATAATGACAAAGAGGACTTCATCATCAAATTACACACTTCTGATTCCCAAAAGGTTACATCTGTTAAGAACATTGTTTAGAAAATTAAGAGAGAACTCACAGACTTGGAGAGAATGTTTGTCACAGATAGCTGACTTATAAAGGACTTACAAACAATATATGGAGCAGTACCATTCAATAATAAAGAGGAAACTCAATTCACTTGTGAGCAAAAGACTTGAATAGACAGTTCACAAAGGAAGGTATTTGAATGGTCAATAAGCACATGAAAAAATGCTCAACATCATTAGTCATCAGGGAAACACAAATTAAGACCACAATGAAGGGGGCGTCTGGGGAGCTCAGACGGTTAAGCATCCGACTGGATCTCGGCTCAGGTCATGATCTCATAGTTTGTGAGTTTGAGCCCCGCTCCAGGATACACACTGTCAGCATGGAGCCTGCTTGGGTTTCTCTCTCTCCTTCTCTCTCTCTGTGCCCCCCCCCCCAAATAAATAAATAAGCTTAAAAAAAACCCACAATGAGGTACCACTACACGCCCACTTGAATGGTATAAATAAAAAGACTGACGACACCAAGTGGTGACCAGGATGTGAAACTAGTGGGAGTACACAGCTACTTTGGAAAATGGTCTGCCATTTTCTCATTAAGTTAAACATATACCTAGCCTATGTCCCAGCAATTCTGCTTCTAGGTGACGACCGAAGAGAAATGAAGACAGGTCTACCATAAGAGATGCACACAAATGTTTATAGCCAAAAGCTGAAAACGACTCAAAAACGTCCACTCTCAAGAGAATAGATCAGCAGACTGTAGGGCATTTATATAATGGGTACTACTCAGCAGTAAAAAGGAAGAAACCACTGACAGTCTCAACAACGTAGATGGAGCCTGAAAACATCTGGCTGAGTGAAAGAAGCCACACTCAAAGTGTACCTACTCTACTCTTCCATTTATACGACGCTCTGGAACAGAAATTGCCCCACTCTACACTGACAGACACATCAGACCAAGGGATTCCTGCCTGGGATTCCTGCCTGGAGGCGCGGGGTTTACTTCAAAGGGGCACATGGGAACTTGATAGTGATGCAGCTGCTCCATCCACATCCTCATGGAAGTGGAGGCTGCATGTGTGTCCGCACAGGTTAAAACGCATGAAGCTAATAAAGTCGTTAATGTCTGTCTGTGCATTTTGCTGGCCCACGTGGCTGAGGCCAGGAAAATGGCCGTTCTCCCTGATGTGGCTAAGTCAGCTTGGAGAACCCCCGACAGGTGAGCGGGGACCCACGTTGAGGAAGCATCGAAATGTCTAAGAGTGGAAGCCTCTTTGCATTTTGATAGCTGTGTGGATGCAAGGGCCAGTGTCATGTGAGGACGTGGGCAGCTGAGTGTCAGAACATAAACATATGTTCTCCTACGTCCAGGACCATCTCCCCAGAAGCCTAAACTGTTTCACACACCTGGTGGTTCTGTAGGTAAGTCAAAGGAAGCACATCATGAGCCTGTGCAAAGAAAGTCAGTTCACATACTGGCAAGCCTTACTGAAAGAAGCAGTAGAAGGGTCTAAGACTCCCATACAAGGGTGCCTGGGTTTAGTCGGTGAAGCATCGGACGCTTGATTACGGCTCAGGTGGTGATCTCAGGGTTTGTGAGTTCGAGCTGCGCATCAGGCTCTGTGCTGACAGCAGGGAACTCACTTCAGATCCTATGTCCCCCGCTCTGTCTATCCCTCCCCAGCTTGTTCTCTCTCTCTCTGTCTCTCTCAAAAATAAATAAGGAAATAAATAAATCTCCCATACGTTTACAAGAATGCTGACTGTGTTGAGACAAACACTTTCTACAAGGGACCCCAGAGTTTCTCTTAAAGAGTCTACATTTGGCATGATCATTATATTTGTCCCCCCACCCCCCGCCCATTTCTTGTTCACAAGGATTTTCCTGAGGGAAGTGGCAATCTACTCTCTACCACTTTTGTTTCCCCTTATCTTTATGGAAAGGGTATTTTAGTCTCTAATTCCTTTTATAAAGCTGACTTTGATTGATGGTGATAACTATAGTTGTCCTCTCCCGCACAAAGACCTGGTTGGAGGAAAGCCACAGCTAGTAACTAACGAGCGCACGTTGTTATGGCTCAGGGTCAACATTGCAGGGGACCTGGGAAATTACAATCAAATCCCACTTATTCTTTTCACCCTACTTCAGCAGCATTTCAAAAGCAGTTTATTTCATTGGCAGGTGGTATGATTGGTGGATTATTTAACATTTCTTTGTCAGCTTGTAAAGACTTTAGGTAATTTCTTTACTGCAGCTCAGTGGTTAGAATTGCACTACATCCAGAACCCAGCATTTGATATAATATTATCTGTTATATTATACCACATATATATGTACATATATATATATATATGTCTGTACATATATATATATATATATATATATATTTCTTATTCAAATTACATTCCAAACTGCTTTTCAAGATTAAGCCCATGACAACATGTATCTGTAAATTGTTCTTTCAATGAGGTGACATATATTCAGCTGAAAGCAAACTCTTTCTCCTCCAGAGTCCTGAATCATGTGGTGTCCTGCCTGGCCTGGGGTTAGAGCTGCTAAGCATTCAGAAGTGCAAGGCCACATTGCCCAAACCTGTTTGTAGTTAGGTAGTCAGCAAATCTCTCCCATCGCTCAAAGTGGCTATCTCCTAACTTGTAACTCTGACTTCTCTCCTGGGAGGGTAAGACAGTAATTTTGGTGGGGGCACAGGTGGAAGAGAAGATATACTCCTCTGGTCGTATATTCCACGGTCCATCCTGTGGATACCCTTTGACTGACCTCTATTGTGGGGTCTCTAGTTTCTTCTGTTGACTGTAACTCCTCTTTCCCCATTTGTTAATAGAATGCCACTCGGTATAGGCACAGTGTAGGCATTCAGTTTGTGTTTGATGAATAGACTGAATGCCTGCCTGTTTTGATAGCTTCCCTTCTTCCAAGGGATGTACAGAGCTCTCTCCTGGGAGGCACTGAGTTCAACACAAAGCTCTATTGATTTTGCTGGACCTTTGCCAGTCACCCAGACACTCATATTCCAGTTACAAATTTTGTTCTTTACTCATTGGCCAGAATACCCTGGCTGCTGTAAGTATAATCATTATAAATGTAAATATAATCTTTACAAACGTCCCCTCAGGCATGTGCTATGGGAACCTTCTAAAAGCTTTTCTCCGGGAAGCCAATGTTTATTGAGCCAGGCAGTGTGCCCTACCTACATCGTCTAGGTGTTTGACACTCGTCATGTAATGTGACCCAAATGACTAGACGATGCCCATTTTACAGGTTAGGAAACTGTGGAGCGAGAAGCTCAAGGAGCTGATCCACGTTTTCAGGGCAGGTAGTGTGCTACCAATGCTCTTTTCCACTGCTCCTTAAGACACAGGTTTCTCCGATATGGCAGAGGATGTAACATTTCTTTGTCCTGGCAGGAAGCCTATTAAATATGAAGCACACAGTGCTGATGGAATTGAGTGATCCCACTCTGTTCTCTGGGCTCCGCAGGGGAGGGGTGTCACAGTGGTCAGGTCTGGGCGTCCTGACATCTTGTGAGGACAGGATGACCCATCACCCCCCCACCACCACCACCACCCATGCCTCCTCACAAGCCTCGAAGTCACATTCTGTTTGTCACTTTCCTTTAGAACCACTCCTAAGTGTTTCTCTCTTTAGGTGTTTGCAACCTGTGTTTCCAAATTAAGAAGCAGGCTACGCACTTTCCTACAGACTCATTGAGAACCTGCTGTGTGATGCTCTTACCCGCCTGCTTATCACTATCCTCGGATTTCTGTGATCTCTTGAGTTTTGCTCTTTGGCTTAGGGCAGAGATGCGTTACCGTCGCAATAATGTCGTCCGGTGAGATACGTTTTTTTTAATAGCTGTCTGTACCAACTCTGAGGAAGCCACAGGATTCACTTTGATAAGCGAAGTTCTTTGAGAACAGAAGCTTTGTCATATTTACCTATGTGTCTCTGGTGCCTGGCACAGTTCCTGACACATAATAATCAACAAGTGTTGGCTTCATAAGGAAGTTAGATGGCATTGTCCGGTACGTCGGAAAGCAGGGTCGAGCTCTAGGACCCAAATGAGAGGAACATCTGTTTCTGGAAAGCCACATTTGCTGCCTAATTCCCCCTTCCATTTATTTAAGATTGAGCTGAGATAACATAATTGGCTTTAAAAGGGCCATTTTCCTCTACTGCTACTCCACTTTCTTGTATATTTCAAAGATGTGACCTGTTGTTTTTCTGAGTCCTTCTGTGTTTTCATTTCATATGAGAGAGTTTCATTTGGGGAGCTATAGAAATTTAAAACTATGAAAATTCATGTGAATTCTGGAAACCTAAGCCTGGACAGCAATACAGACCCAGACTATGCAGCTATGTGAGAAAGTTCAATAAACAGTTCTGCTTAAAAGGGTAGGATTGTTACAGAATACTTGGTGAAATACTTGTCTTTCTGCCTGGGCTCCCTATTGAATGGTGAGCTGACTATCGAACGGTGCTTCTCCAGGAAAGGGCCAGGCCTTCACTGATTTCTGTTTCCCCAGCTCATCACTAGCAATTTGAACATAGTAGGTGCTTGATGAGTGTTGACTGAATGGATTTGTGAGGGGATTAATGAAGGCATCAAAATGAAGTTTCTTTTAATTTAGAAAGTAATCTGGATCAAGAAGCCTAGAGATATAAGAGATCTATTTCTTGGGTGTATATTCTTTTTAGGTGTTAGAGGGCGTAAGGGAATAGCTGATCTGTCTGGGTCAAGGCTTCTGTTCAGTGCAGGCAACGTAGAAATGCCCGTCAGAGGTGAGCGCTCTGTGCTTGGCCTAGCTGGGCCATCTGTTTATGTAAGTGCACCCTCACCCCACGTGCTTAAGGAATATGGTACGTGTTAAGGGATGACGGATACCATTTGACTGCTTACCATTCAAACACTCAATTTCACTTATTAAGACCAGTGGCCAGAAGGTCTGAACTCATGGCAAAGCTTAAGCATAGAACACCAAAAACAAACAGAGAACAAGTAACAGCTGTGGCATCCAGGACTATTTACAATGTTGTCACATCCTAGCTTTGCCAGGGGCCTGGCTACTGCTTAGAACTGCACAGTAATAGAAAATCATGTATATTATTTATACACTTTGTATACAATGTATACATTACACAGAATGCAGGAACATAAGCAAGGCTCCCAGCGGGGTGACACAGGGGTGGCTGAGTGTGAATGAAAAACCACCGCCTGGGCTTAGATCATCAAATTCTAAAACAGAGTAGGATTGGTTTCTGCAAACACTTTGAAAGCATAATTTGAGGCATGTTAAGAGGAATGTGGTCCAGAGTTAGGGTTCTTGCTTTCTCCATCTGAGTTATGGGTCGTCTTCTTTCTCTACCCTCACCCCCAATCATCTATCATGTATTTATCTATTGCTATCCATCTGTCGACCATCTATCTACGTATCTATGTATGGATGTATCTGTTGTCTATCTACCTACCCATCTATCTACTCAGTGAAGTGGGATGAAATCACTTACAAGATGAAGAGTACAATACCATTATAATAACTTGGCCTTCTTACTCTTGTTCCAAACACGCATATTTGTTTAGCTTCTATTGCTTAAAACACTTCTTTTGGTGTGCAGTGCTCATCTGAACAAACTTCCCTTAAGTTTTATTTGCCCAAACATATTAACTTTTTAAATGTGGTATCAGGTCTTCTTCCCTAGACCATACGTTTTCGAGGACAATGACTTCTTTGTGTCCCCTGCTGTTTCTGTAGACCTAGCCTAACGTTTTTATTGTTAGGCACTCATAAAGATTTATTCAGTGTAAGATTACAGGAACAAAAGGATGAAATGAATAAGCGAATTTAGCAAACATATTTGAAGACAGCAAAATACCTACTCCACTAATACCTATTAGTGTGGGTCTTGGAATCGGACGGACATGAGTATATATGGACCTTACTTTTTATTAGCTGTGGGAATGGGGATAAATGCTACCTTCTCAATGCTGATTTCCCCATCTCTGATGCATTTTAAATAAAAAAAGCATTTTGATCACCAAGGCTGGCTCCTTGGCCTCCGCTAATTACCTTTCTTTATTGCTTGCTAATTCTATACCATTTTACCATTATGAATATGCAAAGTTGGCAGAGTCCCAGGGAAATTTCACTATGGGTGGAAATATTATGTTCAGGAAAGTACTTTGATTAGCAAGCTTCCCCTCAGTAATCATTCCATTTAGTTTTTTGGGGAATTATCTGATCTTCAAGAAAGGGTTTAACATTTTTAGAAAGCGATGTGGATCTTAATCTGAACAAGATATGATCCCAGCACACTTAATTACCAAGACTAATGCATTAGGTCTGTTGAATTTAAAGCAAAGGAGTGTATGCATGTATTCTGGGGCCTCCCGTGGGGCTTGGTTCTGGGGAGGGGAGTAGTTCCTCCCCAGAGGTGAGCAGTAGTGAAGGGGGCATTCAGCCTGGACCTCACATTTGCCAAGATCTCCCTACTTTACAGTTTTAGACATTGTCTTACATACACACAATCATTGTAATCATGTGTTAAACGTGCTGATTTGTTAAATATAACATTTAAAGTAATATTCCACAAGGGTACTCTTTTTTGGCATTCAGATTTAAAAACTACTATTAAATCCTCAAGAAATAGAAACGGCTCATTTTCTGTCAACGTCTGAAAGCCCTATCTGAGGCCACCTATGTGTTTATGAGATCAACTTTTTCAGAAGAAGATACGCTTTGCACATGCCATAGAGCTGCTTGAATTCCTTTTATCTCAGAAAAGGAAGGCAGAGATCTCTTTGCCACATTGCTTTTTTAACCACCCGAACACTAGGTGATATCCAGTAGTCGGATTAGTGACAGTTTCTCTTGACCCAAAATTAAGTGCTCTTGACCTGTGGCTTGCTATACGTAGCCCCTCTGGGCCGGATGTAGGACTTTCCTGGCACCGCCTGCCAGTTGCAGAAGCCTAAGCCCTTGAGAAATCTCACGTGAAATGTTTGCTTCTGGCAGTTTGTTTCTGTATCTAGGTAATTTGGACGGCACTGGCATATTTTAGGAAGGTATTTTTTTTTTTTTAATTTTTTTTTTCAACGTTTATTTATTTTTGGGACAGAGAGAGACAGAGCATGAACGGGGGAGGGGCAGAGAGAGAGGGAGACACAGAATCGGAAACAGGCTCCAGGCTCCGAGCCATCAGCCCAGAGCCCGACGCGGGGCTTGAACTCACGGACCGCGAGATCGTGACCTGGCTGAAGTCGGACGCTTAACCGACTGCGCCACCCAGGCGCCCCAGGAAGGTATTTTTAAATACGTACATTTGTCTACTTTTTCTATGTGTCACTTTTGCTTTATATACTTTGCTGTCAAATTAGTGGCAGTATTATGTAATATAAATATAAATATATAATAATATAAATTTTGTATATATACAAAATTGGAATCTTTATCTCTTCCTTTTGTTATTGTGAAATGACCCTCTATCTGCAGCAATGCTTTTTGTCTTCAAGGTAACTCATTACCTTTCTCTACAGTTTTTCTTTTTTTTTTTTTTAATTTTTTTTAACGTTTATTTATTTTTGAGACAGAGAGAGACAGAGCATGAATGGGGGAGGGTCAGAGAGAGGGAGACACAGAATCTGAAACAGGCTCCAGGCTCTGAGCTGTCAGCACAGAGCCCGACGTGGGGCTCGAACTCACGGACCGTGAGATCACGACCTGAGCCGAAGTCGGAGGCTCAACTGACTGAGCCACCCAGGCGCCCTTCTCTACAGCTTTTCTAGATCTACTGGGTTTTTCTTGGGTTGAACTAAAATATTTTGTGATGGTCAAAAAGTAGAGACAAGAAAGTTCACGGAAAGCCAGATTACCCTTATTTTATCCGAATACATTTACTACTGATGCTCTATGAACTGAACAACTGTGATCTTTTCTGCTCTGCACCCCTATGTCTATGGCTATTGTAAGATCTGCTTTGTTCTCACGTGACCTCACCCCTGCAAGTGAGCATCTGACCTGAGTGAGCCAGGATCATATTTTGCAGAGTTTGACTAGAACTGAGAGTGCCAGTCCTTATTTGTGCTAGGAGCTATAAAAAGTACCTAAGAGATCTGGGTACCCATGTTTCCCATTATGAGAAAGAGAGCTGTCTTTAGTGAGAGAGAAGAAAACTTAATCTGAGAGATGAGGGGTACAGGGGAGGGGTAGGTGGGATGCCATTTGCATTATTAGTTTCAATAGTCTGGGAAACCAGTTGGGTTTCTGCTATCTCAAAGGTCCTCATTTGTCTCCGTCTTTCCTGGATCCTGAGACAATAGCCCCAACCTTTTGCTCTAACTAGCTGAAGTTGAATTTCTATCATTTACAACCCAAAGAATTTTTATGAATATGCTCAGCAATGAATTTTCCGCTTTGACTCTAGGAAGACTCTGGCCATGGTTTTTAGAAAATGAATTTCGGCTAGAGGCTCAGTGGCACCAGCTACAGCTCAGCTCTGGAATTTTAAGACACAAGATGTTAGGCAGGGCCATCCAGGAAAGTCCGTGTAACCTCTTTTAAGCAATGCTGTCTGGAAAAGTGTTTCATCTTATGGGGTGCACAAACAAAATCTTACCTTTGGCTTATGACCAAAGCCACTATGTGCAGAACCTCATCAGTGAGCACCAGTTGTGAAACATGACCCTACAGCGTGATGCCAACCTCTCTAGGCAAACACAGCAGTCAAGAGTATGAAAACCAAAAAGAATGTGCATGACGAGCGGGTGAGGAAATGAGTTTGAATTAGCTTCACTCTGAGGCTTTATATAACTGCAGCAGTATTTGGGGAGTATTTATCAAATCCTATTTCTTCCTTTTTGGGTGATATGAAATTACCTTCAGTGGTTGAAATTGGCTTTGCTCGTTGAAGGCTTGATTTTGTTACCCCTGTTTCTCTCTTTCAGGACTCACAGATAGCTGCCCGGTTCCTACAGTCGGCCAATGTTCCACTCCCTGTGGCAGTAGAAAAATATCACAACCAATAAATCAGAAATATTCCAAACAGACTCTAGGTCCAATATTTGTGTCTGTTTCACTGTAAGAGGGTTATGTTTTGGGGGGGCGCCTGGGTGGCTCAGTCGGTCAAGCGTCTGACTTCAGCTCAGGTCATGATCTCACGGTTTGTGAGTTCAGGCCCTGCGTCGGGCTCTGTGCTGACAGCTCAGAGGCTGGAGCCTGCTTCCGATTCTGTGTCTCCCTCCCGCTCTGTCCCTCCCCTGCTCAGGCTCTGTCTCTCTCTCTCTCTCTCTCTCTCAAAAAAAAAAAAAAAAAAAAGTAAATAAACATTAAAAAAATTTAAAGAGTATTACGCTTTTCCCCTTGTCAAAGAGCATTATGCTGTTTCAAGGAGGGGTGAAATCACAGGAAATGAGGCTAAGACATAAGTCAGTCATGAATTACTCTTCTCATTTCTGCTTCTTAGTCTGGCCTGTCAAAGTAGCAGAAATTAGGAATTCAGATTATATAATATCATTGGACTTTAGAGAAATATTTACTCAGTAATGTCTTATGAAACTTTATTTGCAAACTTCAACTCCCTTTGGGTATGATTATAAATCACATGATTGAAACTGACACTGAAAAATACCCAAGTACCACAAAAATAAGTGAAAATAAGGTTGAAATAGTTCCTTTTTTTGCTACCGTAATTAGAAAATGAAGTATTCTGCATAGTTACATTTTCTAAATAACTGAATATAATTTTTTAAATTACTGAAACTGAAGATTTTAAAGATTTTTAAAGAAATGTTTTTAAGACAGATCATGCATTTCCTTGTCTTACTATGTAGAATAGAAAACACAATAAAACTTATTTATTCAGTAAATATTTATTAAGCACCTAGTATATGCCAGGCACTGTGAGAGGTCCCCAAGCTATGAAGACACACATGATCCTGAACCCCATGAAGGTACATCTTAGCCATTTTTCTAAGGATGCATGATTTTTGATGAATATGCATTACAGACCTGATACTTTTTTTAAAAAAATTTTTGTAACGTTTATTTATTTTTGAGAGACAGAAAGATATAGAGCAAGAGGGGGGAGGGGCAGAGGGCAGAGAGGGAGACACAGGATCCGAAGCAGGCTCCAGGCTCTGAGCTGTCAGCACAGAGCCTGATGCGGGGCTCCAACACACGAACAACGAAATCATGACCTGAGCTGAAGTCAGATGCTTAACCGACTGAGCCACCCAGGCACCCCACAGACGAGATGCTTCTAAGTGCTTCTGACTTACTTAGGACTCAACACCTTGTTAGTTTTGTTGTGGTCAAATCCAACAACTTTGTTTTGCCTCATGACTTCTAATTTGGGAATCTTATTTAATAAGACTTTCTACATGATTAGGTCACAAAAGAGATCTATATTTTCTTCTTTTCCTTATCATTTGATCCTTCCAAGTACAATTGTAGTCTAGCTCTGTACATTGTACAACAAAAGAATACAGTTTTATTTTTATTCATATCATCACATCATTTTTTTTTCTTCTGTAGAGGTCCTTATGTATTCTGTTAGGAGAAATACAAAATATTGTATAGAGTTTGCTGCATTTGACTATTACTGGCATAGAGGAATTTTACTGAATTTTTTAAGTTGATCCATCTGACAGTAAAGCTAACCTCTCACATCACTTCTTTTTGATTACTTGTTGATTCTACTGGCTTTTCTGGTTAGATGATAATATTATCTGCATATGATAAGAGTTTAGGTATTTTTTTAACTTTCTTTATATCTTAGCTTTTTTGTCTTATAGTTAACTCACTAACCAGGAATTTGTAACATAATGTATGTAATGTATGTAATGGTAAGAGTCCTTATTTTGTTTCCAATCTTAATGGAAAGTTTTAAAATTTCTCTGCTAAGAATGATGTTTGCTTTAGGTTTTTGGTACTTCATCTTTATTAAGTTAAGGAAATTTCCTTTTTTATTGCCAGTTTTTTGAGAAGTGTTTTAAAATTATAAATAGTTATTCAATTATATCAAATTATTTTTTCGCCTCAGTCAAGACAATCATATGATTATCTCATTTAGTTTAGTCATATGGTGAACTACACTGAACCAACCTTGTGTTTCTGGAAATCAACCCCACTTAAACATAATGTACTATTTTTAAGACACTTTTGGGTTTCCTTAGCAAATATTTTTATTTAGGATATTTTACCAATGTTCTTGCATAGTCCTGTAATTTTCCTTCTGTGACCTGTTCTTACCTACTTTGGGAATCAAGGTTAAGATCGATTAGTCTCATAAGAGTGTTTAAATAGTGTTCAATAGTTGGGGCGCCTGGGTGGCTCAGTCGGTTGAGCATCCGACTTTGGCTCAGGTCATGATCTCACCTGAGTTTGTGGGTTTGTGAGTTCGAGCCCCGTGTTGGGCTCTGTGCTGACAGCTCAGAGCCTGGAGCCTGCTTCTGATTCTGTGTCTCCTCCTCTCTCTGCCCCTCCCCTGCTCATGCTCTGTCTCTCTCTGTCTCTCAATAATAAACAAACGTTAAGAAAAAAAAATAAAAAATAAAATAAATCGTGTTGAATAGTGTCTCTTATTATTCTACACTTTATAATGACATATAAGGATATGTTCTTTGAATATGTGATAAAAGTAATCTATAAAATTACCTTGAGACTTGGGGCTTTTGCTGTGTGGAGAATTTTACTACCATTTCACTTTTTAAATTGTTATTTGTTTATTCAGGTTTTAGTTTTTGGACCAATTTTGACATTTGATATTTTTCTTTTTATCCATGTAGCCAGGCGAATCAGTTACTGTGTAAGTGTTATTCCCTTAGTTCCTGTTGCAGCTGCTCTTCTGTTTCCCATAGTGTAATAATTTATCTGTGCACTTATACAGTATATATCATATAAAAATTTATGAATTAGAGAATAGTACATGACATATACACACGTTATATGAGATACTACATATGATATATACACAATATACAATACCTATTACATAAAGGTAAAAATACACTGTACCATGTATGGTATGATATACTTCAATATACATGTTCAATTACATATATAAGTAAAATATATAATAAAATATATGTGCAATAATACACCACATCAAGTATAACTGAAAGTTAAAAGCTATTATATATATTATTCATAGTTATTCCTCTTCATGTTGTATTTATTGATCTCTGCACTGAGTGCCCCCTCTCCCTTTCGGGGCTCCCCCTGCACATTCTCACTCTCTCTGCCAATGCTTTGTTTCTGTTGCACATTTCCTCGTGTAACCAGTTTCAGGTAGTTAGTCTTCTCTACTTTTCTTTTGTTCTTTCACTCATTTCTCCCTCTTATCTTTACTGTTTCCTTATTTGGTCCTCTGGGGTAGGGGTGTGCTTGTTGCTACTTTTTTCCAGATTCTTGGGTTGAATGCTTAGCATTTGTCTCCAATATTTCTTATTGCTGGCAAATGCGTCCCAAATGAGAAATTTCCCGCTAAGCACTTGTTTAACTGTGTTCTAACAATTTTGGCTTGCAGTATTTCCTTGTGTCTCTGTTATAAGTATTTTGCAATTTTCCTTAGGATATTCTTTTTAACCAAAGGGTCATTTAATAGTACGTTACTTAGTTTTCAGCATAGGAAATGAAAGGAAAGTCTTGTTGCTGGATTCTAAGTTTATTGTATGATGATCAGAGAATATAGTCTGTGTGATGCTGGTTATTTGTAATTTAACACAAAGAGTTTTGTAAATATTCCACGTTTGCTCAAAAACAATGCACATTCTCTGTAGGGTATAAAATTCTCTACATCTATTGGTTTGAGCTTATCAATCATGTTATCTCAATATAGAATGTTTTACTTGCTTGGTTTTTTGTTTTTACTCAATTTAAAAGTTTCTGAAAAGGCTGTGTTAAAGTCTCCAATTACTGATTTTCACTCTTCAGGACAATGCTTTACATATTTATAGAATATATTCTTAGGCACATATATGCTCATTATTCTTACATCTTTGATTTACCATTCCTTTTACTAACATATAACATCTTACACAACTCAACCAGGGAAATACCAGGGAAGTAAGAAAATTCTAGATGGCACAAACATGCAGGGATTTAGTAACCAATCCTATGTAAATGAGAAGATGGCTCCCATTGTTAGCTTGGAAATCTGGGTGGATGACAATAGGAATCACTAGGATAAGATATACAAAGGGCAAGAAGGGGTAGAAAAGATGAAATGAGTAAACCTTTATTCATCTATTTATTTCCTCATTAAGTAAATATTTATTGAGTGCTTATTATATGTTAGGTAGTATACTAGGCATATTTGCCCAGAAAGTTTTCAGGTTATGTTAAAGATAAATTAGCCCCATAACCTCATCAAAGTTTTGCTCACAAACCATCAAAGTATAAAGACAAATCATAATGTAGAGATTCATTTACAAGAAATTGAATGTAATGGACTTTCTATAGTGCATGGCACCTATAGAGAATTCCCAGGCTAGAAGTAGGTTTAAGATCAACAGATTAGCATGATTTACAAGCTACAACTTGATTCCAACTAAAAAATAATGAGTTTATTCTTACAAATGAAATGATCCTATCTATTAGCACCAAACTGGACCTATAGCATATCCTCCTTGAAGGTTTCAATCTTCAGTGAGTGCACGAATTACCTGGATGCTTGATAAAAATGCAGATTCCTGAACTTCAACCCCAGAGATTCAGGAGGTCAGGAGGGAGCCCGAGTGTCTACATTTAACAAGCTTCTCAGCTTATTATGTATTTAGCAAGCTCCTCAGGTTACTACTGTATTTTGAGAAATGCTGCTGGACACTTTACTAATTCAAATTACTGGATGTTCATAAACAAAGAAACAGAATCCAAAAACTTACTGCCTCCAAGGCTGGGAATGGACAATTGCCAAACATGTAGATTTATTTAGATGAGATCTTGTTTCTCAGGGACCACAAATTTGCTTCTTAAATACATTTAGAATGTTAAAAAAATGTATTAATATCGTCTAAGGGAAATAATCTCCATAGAAGGTATGAAAAACATAATTTTCTTACATTTCCAGCTACATGGTCTCCAAACTAGCCTTGTTTCTATATCTGCATAAAGGCTTTATTTTAATTTTATTTATTTTTAAGGCTTTATTTTTTTATTGCTAGGGATTCCTCTTTTAATAATGTCAGACTCAGTGACCACACAGATTTTTTACTAGTCCCTTCCATTGTGGAAGAGGCCCATCTTGTTGTTAGTTTCCCGGCTTAGGAAAGAGAGGGTAGTGAGCAAATTCTCTAGTTTTCTGTTAGCTGAGAAGATAAAAATTTACTCATTTTGACCCTGCTAAAATATTATCTGTCGCCTCTAGAAACTACCCAAAATCAGCAGCAAGTCACAGTGTCCTGTGATTTCTGGAAGCATCTTGGGAGCATTCTGGGAAAAAAAAAAATCCCATGATCACCCTTTATCCATAAGGAGATTTTTTTCTCTCCTCCCCACACCCCAACTTAGGAAAACACTCTAATTTGCTTCCTGCTGACAACTGAAGCAGGTTTGGGAAGCTATTCAACTTTAATAATAAAAGACTCTATGTAGATTATAATCTGCTTAAATTCAGAACTGTTCTAGGATTAAGACACAGAAGTAGATTTGAAAATAGGGCTAAAATTGAATCAAGTTTAATATCCATGGTATTAAAGGGATAAAGACAATCATTATGTATTAGCAGATATGGACCTTTGGACTAGGATAACAAGGTTGCCCCCAAACTGAACACTCAACAGATAGTGTAATGAATAAGCGTATATGATAGGCCATTCTGTTTAGGCCATCCAGTTAGAGAATTATAAAAATTTATGGGCAAGCAGTGTACAAGGGATTTTTCACAAAATATTCTGAGCTGACAACTAGATTAAATGGAAAAACATGTACAAGATTGGAAGAGGGCCATTGTGAATGGAAAAGTACACACTGCAACCGAAATGAGCATCATCAAACATGGGGCTGTTGGAGGACTTGGATTTAACCCAACAACGAATGACCCTGCAGCAGAATGAAGGTGAAGACACACACCAGGCTGGCAGACAGAGGAGGACACAGGGGTGCCCACGATTTGAAAACCTAGGGGCACATAGTATCTCCCATGATGAAAAGCGACTGCTATGTTTTAGTGACGGTGTCAGGTGATTAGAGCCTACACTGTCTCTCTTACCTGCTGATCTCATGATGCCTTATCAAAATATTAATGATCTTTACTCAGTACGAACTGTTAACACTAAGCCCGGGGGTGGGGGGGCAGTCAGTGATATCTCCATTCTTCTAAATTCAACCACTTGGTTGATTAATTGTTCTGGAATTTTGACAGGGACTGGTACTGGCTTTACTGGCTTCTCACGTTTATAGCCCATTCTTTCTTTCTCTTTGAAAACCAGAATAACGTTTGCCGGTCTTAAGTCCTGGTTATTAGAAAATACATACTTAAACCACAGTGCGATCAGCATGGACATGTACTGGTAATCATACGCTGCCCGGGGGTGGGGAATATAAAATGATTAAAATTGTGTTGAAAAACAGTCTGGCATTTTCTTAAAAAGTTAAACATATACTAACCATATATCCAGCCATTCTACTCCTAGGTATTTACCTGAGACAGTTGAAAACATGTACACACAAAACTTGTGTGCAAATGTCTGTAGCTGCTCTATTTGTAATAGCCAGGTACTGCAGTCAATCCCAACGTCCATCACTAAGTAAAGGGATAAATGAACTACAGTATATCTATGCCGTGGAATACTACTTAGCAATAAAAAGAACTATCTGTACACACAACAACATGGATGAATCTCAAAATTGCTATCATTTAGCAATTCTTTCATTAAGAACCAGAAAAAGAAAGAGTGTATATTACTCCACATATTTAAAACTCTAGAAAATATGAACAAATCTATTGTGACAGAAAAGAGATCAATGGTTTCTGGTGATAGGGGTGGACCGGAAGGGAAAGATGGAATTATAAAGGGGTACAGGAAACTTTTGGGGTGATAGATCAATTCTTGATTATGACACGGGCTTCACAGGTGTATACATATGTCACCAGTAATCAAAATGTATACTTTACATATGTGCAGTTTATTGCACGTCAATTATGTCTCACTAAAGCTCAATAAAACATAAAATAAAGTGATTGCCTTTCACCGTTAGCGTTGGGAACAGAAAGAAGGCGTCGCAGTTAGACACGTGTAGGGAGGTCCAATAGCATGTGCAGAAAGAACCATTAGGGTTTCATGATCCCTGCTCAAACTGGTTTCGCCCATAGATTTAGCTAACAGATATATATTTTGTAGCTGGCAAGCAAGGTAAATTATATGATGACCATAAAAGCTTTGGTATGGTGACAGCCATACAAATAACTAAGTAAATAAATGTCCCATTAAATGAAAAATAGCACCAACTTAAGAGAAAGAAGACCTTACTTCCCGTTGGAGTTTCCTCTGACACATTATTGACAAGTGGCTCGTGTTGGATCGGGTGAGCCTCTGTTTGCCGCTCTGACGTTGGATGATTATGTATACTAATTGGGCATAGAAATAGAATTTTGTGAAAACGCCCATCTTGTGAAGCTTCTTTGTTCTAATTTCTAGCATAGATTTGCCTGCTGCTTGAACCCAAAGTACATTCCCTCTTACTGGCCCTTAAGCCAGGGGTCCTTATTTTAAATGCAGATTCTGAGGCCACAGTGAAGACACTGAGAAAGTCTGAGGAAAGGCCCAGGAATGTGCATTTTATAAATAGGTGGTATGAGACAGAGGGTCTGAACACCATGCTTGATTCTCTAAGCCTGAGGACAAAAAAGGACGTCTCATCCGTACCATCCGTCCACATTACAGACTATCAAATCTACAAAACAGCTCCTTAACACGTTACCAGCTTTTTAAATCACAGGGTCTTTCCACATCTTATCCCTTCATGGGGAACACATTTTAGACCATTTGTATTGCTTCGCCTACCAGAAAAGTCAGTCAAAAACAGAAACTTTTCACAGCATTTACTGCTCTATCATCAGCCTTGGAGGTTTATAGATTACTGAAATAATTGCGATATTAGAGGATGGGCCCCCTGCTCTGCATCTGCTATATATTATTCTGCAGGCATAATAACCTCGATAAGCTTGTGTACAAGCAATTCAACTTCAAATGTGGGTTGGTGGAGGCACTGAGTACCCTAAGTACAGATTCCAGAACATGTTCGAAATAACCACTACAAGATGTTCTGGAATTGAGCTATAATGTTAGCCTAACAGATATTGGCAGGCATTCTTTTTTATTTGATAAAACAAATAAGGCAGTGGAATTTATTGCACTATTTAGTAGGGGAAACAAAGCAAAAACCTGTAAGAGAAAACAAAGAAGCTCTTTTGCTTTTAACAAAGAAACTAATGTAAATGCCTTAAAAGGGGGGCTGCTTATCATCTTGGGCAACTTGCCCACATCTGGACCTCAGCATCGCGTGCGTGGACTTCCTCCTCTCCTGGGCCCTCCCCCAGCCCTCTCTCAGCCAATCGATTGCAACATCCTTATTGGACTGACCTGCACAGCATTTCTCAGCTCGTCCTCTTGTCTCCATGGCCTGTCACCTGGGTCAGGCCTTCCTCACCTCTCACCTGACCATTTGCTACAGCCAAGGCCAATGCAGCGTTAAGTCTCCACGTGTGGTCTTCAGACCTGCAGCATCAGCACCTCCTGGGAACTCATTAGGAATGCAAGTTCTCAAGCCCCTCTCCCGACCTCCTCCAGACTTCCTCCAGAGACCGTGGGGGTGGAGCCCAGCCATGGCTGATTTAACAAGTCCTTTGGGTGACTGCTCGCTCAAGACTGAGAACCATTGCTCTGAGTCCACATCTCATAGTCCACAGTGGAGCCTGGGCCTCTGTCTTGACCTCTAGGTGGCCTCTCCTCTATCCCAGGCCATCTAAGACAGGATCTCTCCTCTGGCCTGGCCTACAGGGATGATAGAACTGCTTGGCACACCAGCCAGGGTGCTCATCCCTCCTGCCACATCTAGTTCTGCCTCTGCCCTTCCTGCACTCCTCTGTTAGCCCAACTGGCTCAGCCCAATCCTGCTGCCTATTTCAACAGGTGCCTATTGGCATGTGGTCGATACACTAAGTATACTAGTCTATACCATTCTGGTGGAAAACACCAGTGGGCAGGCCTGTCCCATTTATCTCGGGAGCTCTAACAGAGGATCCATCCTGTATCACCAACACTGAACCAAGATCAAATGTTATATCTGTTTATCTGTCTTTCTATTGTCCATCCTCCCTGGACTATAAGTTCCAAGGGACAGAGATTTCCATTTCTTGTTGTTGTTGTTTATTGTAGTTCTCCAGTGCCAACACAGTGACTGACCTATCGTCGTCACACATTACATAAATATTTGTTGAATGAATAAATGCATCCCACGGTTATCGGTTAAACACGTCGCTGCCGCTGCTGAGTCCTCAAGGTATGAAAATTAAATAAGAAAAGCACACAGGGCACTGATTCCATTTCAGAGAATTTACAGAGTGGGCTGCCAGGATTCCTGGTTCACACCCTTCATCATTCACACCCTTTGTTGCTTGGTCCTGAAAGGGGAGTCAGCAAGAAATAAATCACATGTGTGGAAAGTCACTTTAGGAATGCTAGTAAAGGTATAAGATAACACAAATGGAGTTTCACAGCCATATATTACAAAATCAACGAGCACCTATCGCAAAACCTGAAAAATTGACATCTAGACATTTGCAAACTTCCAGATGTGAGATGACAGGTGGGACCAAGCAGATACGTAATTGATATTTTTACTTTTCATGGTGAGACGCAGCCTTAAGGAACTTAGAAGAACAATTGTAAAGTAAGCTACATTCTCTTATGCTGAAGAAAAATGCCGATTTATGGTGCTTTCCTATGACGATATTTCCTGGGCCACAACAGCCTTGGGAACAGAAAGCAAAACAAAAGAAAACAAAACATCTGACACTTCTGATGGTCACAGAAGTGCTGGTTCTTTGTCTTGCCTCTGATGGGAACAGGAAGTACAGGGACAGTGTCTTATTCTGGGGGCACCGTGAAGGAGACTTGCGTACGTCATCTCATCTGGTTGTCCTAATTGTCTATGAGGAAGAAGTAATTATTCCCAAGTAAAAAATAAGGAAAATGAAGTTCAGCAAAATCTAAGTGACTTTAAGCTAGGAATTTGGGGACACCAGAAGGACGGACGTTCCCTCTGCTTTCCCTTCCCCCTGACCTCCACGCATCACCCACCCCCAGGCTCCTCTCCTCCTCAGCTATTTGCGTGTCTTGCTCATGGCCGTGGATACACTTACACTAACACGGAAGCATAAATATTTAGTGCAAACACAGGACATACTCATACTAAAAATCATTTATTGCTTATCTGAAATTCGAATGGAACTGGCTGTCTTGTATTCTTATTTTCTGAATCTGACAATCCTATTTCTGGTATTCCTTTGGAAAGAATTTCTCTTTTTGTGCCGCGATAGAAGAGGATTTAACTAAAAATAACAGAAAGTGGAGGAAAACCGTAGGAAGTACTTGTACATCTTAATCTATCATCTCTCTCACCTCATTGGCCTGCAGTGCCACTAACCAGACTGGGTCTTAAACCACCATTATTTTGAGCTTGTTTCTCCCCCAACAGATGACGAGAGGCTGCGGGGAGGAGGATTATTTGCACAACCCGTTCCATGCGTTTCCTTAGCACGTCATTCAGTGCCCTCACAAAGGGGCACCATCTCTTGGAGTCATCCAAGCAAACTGGGCCCACCCAGAGGAATGAGGGAGGACAAGGGCAGGGGGTGTGGATGATTGGCGGGGAGGTATGACCTTACCCGAGTGGGAAATATACTCAGTCCTGTGTACGGAATACACAGATTCCATAATTGTGAATTCACCTGCTGGCAAACATTTATTTGTGACCCCCTAATCAATACCTGTGGCCCTTCAGTCATCATTCACAGATGTGCACAGAGCAGGAAAACGTCGGAGTCAACGGACACGCACGTTCCCAGCCTAACCTAGAGAGAGCAAGGGGAGGCTCGGCCGGCATGTTTTATCTCTCCTAGCGCAAACAAGAGTCCTTCTTACAGTGTATTAAGTACCACGTTTTCCACATTTTTGTACTTTTTGTGGGTGATTTCATTGTTTGGAATGGCCCCAAAGTGCTGCCTAGTGTTTAAGCACAGAAAGGCTGTGATGTGCCCTGTGGAGCAAATATGTGTGTTAGATAAGCCTTGTTCGGTCATGAATTAGTCATGCTATTGGCCATGAATCCAATGTTAATGAACAATTATATATATATGCATACATATATATATACACACACACACTCATATGTATATATACGTATATATATGACATATGCACGATCAATATAACATAATATATAATCAGCTATATACATAATAAGTCATCTTTAAACAGAAACACTTAATCAAACATGCTTAGGTGTTGATCTGTTGATGAAAGTATGACCATGGCTCACGGGAACATGGCTCCCCTAGGAGCCGTGATTCAGTATTCTCTCATTTAAGGTTCATAGCAACCTGACACCCTAACTGCTGTGCATAATGAGAATCAACTTCTATCTCCTAGATTTTTTCATTTCTAGGATCATGACAGTTAATTCATCACGCTGGCATATGGACAACTTTGGGTCAGAGAGATAGATTACTAAAACACTTCTCTCAAAAGAGGGAAAAAACCTGGCAGACCGTGATATTAGAAACTGGAGAGGGGATCCAATGGACTTGCTAGTTTTTCCCAAAACTGAAGGTGATCCTTTTGAGAACATTCCAGAAGCAAGCCTTCCTGTTTCTGGCATTGGCTTTTTCTTTACAAACTTAATTTTTTTTTCAACGTTTTTATTTATTTTTGGGACAGAGAGAGACAGAGCATGAACGGGGGAGGGGCAGAGAGAGAGGGAGACGCAGAATCGGAAACAGGCTCCAGGCTCCGAGCCATCAGCCCAGAGCCCGACGCGGGGCTCGAACTCACGGACCGTGAGATCGTGACCTGGCTGAAGTCGGACGCTTAACCGACTGCGCCACCCAGGCGCCCCACAAACTTAATTTTTATTCCTACTTCTCAAGGAGAAAGTTTCCTGGCAGCAGGTGATGGTGCTGATGGGATTTTATCTCGGGATCAGATATCTTTTTGTTCGGCTCCGAGAAAAATCCAAGCAATGGATTGCTTCAGAGCTTGACAAGCATAGGGTTAAGATGCCCATGAGATTTTTATTAATGTAGCCAGGAGAGGCCAGAAAAAGCCGATTTATCGATGTCAGCCCCCTTAACCCCATTTTGCCTGAATGACTCAATCATCAATTGCACAGGATCTTGTTTCTTCTGGGAATGCTAAAGGCTGTTAGAATTAAATTACCACCGCTCAAACATTTTGTACTTGGTGCTTTTGAAAGAAAGCCTTGTCCAAAAGGCCTCTTATCTCCCGGAGTGAGGTACAGAAATCCTTGAACAAAACCAGACAGGTGGATTAGAAGATGTTCTCTGAGTCCTTCTTTCTTTTTTTTGAAGTTAGACAGAAACAGGCTCTTCAACCCCTGACGGGGTGGGAGGTGTTTGTGAATCAGCAGCTGCTTCTTTCAGTTCCCTCCTCCTTCGGTGCGTCAGGCTCAGCAGACTCAGCCAGGGGCAGAGTGGTGAAGGGACTTGCCCGGATTTTGCTATTTCTTTACCTCCCTCATCAAGGTCTCTGGTGTTCCTTCTCCATCCTCACTTTTAGGGAAAAAATACCAAGTAAAGGAGTTTCTGAGAGTATAAATTGATACAACCATTTTTGGGGGCAACTGGCAATATCAATTTGAATTTGGAACGTGCCTACCCTTTAACCCGGCAATTTCACTTTGGGAAATTTATCCTACAAATAAATACACACACAAATATCTGTGGATACAAATGACCACGAAGTCCTGTTTTTAACAGTAAAAAAAAAAAAAAGAATCCCCAAAACAACAACAAAAACCCCCTAGAATTAACCTACAATGTCATGTGTGAAATCCATTAAAGAACAAGGCATCTCTCTCTGTACTGACTTGGAATGATGTCTGCTAACCAAACATGGCAGGTTGCAGGAAATGTACAGTATAGTCTAGCTGTGTGAACGGAACATGTGTGCTTAGAAAATGTGTCAAAGGATGACCACGATCTGTTGATCATGGCAATCTCGGTGGCCGTTTGAATTGGGAAATGGCAGGTTGGGGGGAGGGTCGGAGCTGAGGGGTGGCTTTTCATTTGTATTTTACATATGTTTTATTGTTTATTTTATTACAGTAAACATCTCTTACTTTTATGCTGCTGTAAAAACACATTTTACGAAAGATTCCAAAAAGTTTTATTTTTCATTCTAGGAACTTCTGTGGAGAGGTAATGAATAACACCACCTCTTGGATAATGACACATCACAGCGTTGGGCTGCCGTGTTCATGTTATGCTGACTCCATGGTCCACTTCATTGATGCTGGATGGATTTAGATGCTTTGCGCCTCATTTCTGGCTACCTTTCATTTGGTTATCTGTGACACACTGAAGAACAGGTATGGAGAATATTTAGCCATGAAAGGATTAGCTGCCAAGAAGTGGGGTCCAGTTAGATGGGGCCTAACTGGTGTGCAAGAGTGGGGGGCTTAGAAAGTGACCACTCAGTCACTGAAACTTAATGACCTTGACCAATGTGATTGGTTCTGAAGTAATACTACTGAAAACTCGTCCTTGACATATAGCAGGAGCAAGAAAGAGGGCAAGTAAAATGTTGCAATGATCTGAATCCAGAAGGAGAAATCCAGAAACTCTGCTTTCAACAGTTTCATCCATAATCAGTTCAAAAGACATTTGTGGCCTAGTCACTGTATTTGTTGACGTGTGCTGTGTAAAAATATATTCTTTGAGCTTTGACCAATTGATTGATTCATTCAGTTATTCAGCCAGCACTGATAGAGCTCCCGCTATGTGCTAAGCCCTGGGTGTCATTTAAATAGTAAAACGATCACTCACTCATGCTTAGCAAAGCCCACAAGAAAATACTCAAGCATTTGAGTGCCGAGGAGTCGAGCATAGCTGAGGTGTGAAGTACCGACTTCCATTCCATTCCATTACAAATCAACACTAGGGTCTGTTGTAATATATTGCTTATTTGAAAATGCTAATAAAGAAACTTCCCTGAAGGTGACAGGCAAAATGTCCTCATTCAGTTTTAAGCTGTCCTGTTTCAAAACAAGTAGGAATCAGATGAGTCAATAGCGCAAAAAAATTCTTTTGGCCAAAGTCCGCAGACAGAAACTGGGAACCGTTTTTATTTCAGATCTCCAGGAAAATATCAAAGGACAGACGGCCTCATTCAGAGGAAAGGATCCATATGATCTACAAGGATCCCTCAAGGAGAAGACAACAGACAAGCAGAGGGTGGGGGGACCAACATAAAGACTCACCTCTGAGCAAATGAAAAAACATAAACAGGCCAACATAGGAATCTTGTACGAGGACCTGTGAGAGCGGCTTCTGGTGCTTCCTGCCAAGCACAGAGCTGATCCCAGCTCCTCTGTAGTTCTCTTCTGGACTGAAATAAGAAAAAGACAAATTCATTATTTCTTCTGCCTGCCTAAGAAGCATATTCCTCCTCCCCTCTCAGGTATCACCTATTTCACTGCCCCCCCCCCCAACCCCTTTCTGTTAACCAACAATTTTTGCTGAATCTATGAGTCTGTTTTTTTGTTTTGTTTTGGGTGGTTTTCTGTTTTGTCTTTTAGATTCCACATATAAGAGAAATCATACAGTATGTGTCTTTCTCCATCTGACCTATTTCACTTAGTATAATACCCTCCAGGTCCATCCAGGTTGTTGCAAATGGCAGAATTTCATCCTTTTTTATGGCTGAGTAATATTCCATTGTATGTATACGTATAGGTATATATATGTACAGGTATATAGGTATATATACATATTACATATGTATATGTATACATATGTGTAATACAATAGTACATATTACATATACATATTACATACATATTACATAATACATATACACTATCTATATCTATATATCTATATCTATATATATATCTATATCTATCTATCTATATATATCTATATATCTACCTATCTATATATATACCACTTCTTCTTTATCCATTCATCTATGGATGGACACTTGGGCAGCTTCCAAGTCTTGGCTATTGTAAATAATGCTGCAATAAACATAGGGGTGCACATATTTCTTCCAATTGGTGTTTGAATCTCTGTTTTGACATGGGTTCTCAGTGCTCCAGAGAGAAGAGAAACAAAGACATGTAAATACAAACGTTCTTCACCCTGCTCTCACCCACCTGGAGGTGAACTTTGGGTTGCTACTTATTGTGTGACAGGCAGTACGCTGAGTATTTCAGTAAAAAGAGTCAACATTTACTGAGCCCTTATGAACTTTTGGGTGACTTTAAGTTTTACATAGATTAAGTCACTTGATCGTCATAGTTTACCTGTAAGGTTGGTGTTCTTACTCTGTTTCACAGAGGAGAAAAGTGGGGCAGTGAGAGGTTAACTTATATCTAAGATACCACAGTGAGGGTTTGAACCTGGGCAGTCTGACTCCCAAGTCTGCTCTTGTATGTGATATGACAATGCCTCTCCATTCTTTATCTCACTTAACTCTTACCCCAGACATCTGCCCTAGGGACAATTACTCTCCTCACTTCACTGATGAGGAAGCAAAGCCTTGAAAAGGCTGAGTGAACTTGCCCAAGACCACAAAATGTTTCATTTTGGTAGACTACCCTGGATTCAAACTCAGATTGATTCAGTTCCTATCATTCTCTTTTATAGCATCTTGTAATTTCCTTCACTAACCTACATACTTAAAAGACTGCACTAATATCTTCTAGGTCATGGAGATGGCTTGCTGTTGGACTAATGAGTTGAGTGAGGTCCTAGGCTTCCCACTGAGGAGCTGAGTGACTGGGTTATACCCCATGGCACCTCTCTGCCTGCCAGCCATTCTCTACCCTCCTCTGCTCTTCCCTGTGTTCAGGGACCACCTCATCCTGCTCATTTGTCCTCTGGCCTCCTGTTGGGTTCAGCTAATGGGGTATTTAACACAGTGCTTACCCTTGTCCTTCCTTGCCCCCTCCCCACCCCCCACCCCCCACCACTGTGGCCACTGGTCCCCTTAGGTGGCTCTTCTTCTATGGCTCTCACTCTCCCTGGAGGATGATAACATCATGCCTCCCTGCTAACCCACCACCCAGCCCCTTTGAGCCTAGAGGTGATAACAGCTCTCCTCCACTTGTTAGTTTCTGGGTGCTTCATCATGTCTTATGGATGGGTGCACTATTTCCTGACAGAGCTCTGACTGATTGAAGACCCTTAAACAAGGCATGCAGATTTTCGGCCTCAGTTTCCTTTAATGTAAAATGGGAATATGATATCTACCCAAATGGTACTATCATATTTCAATTGCTCAGGACAGTACCTGACCCAAGGTAAGTGGGCACTAGATAGCAGCCATTTAAATGATCATTTTCATCATGACTATTCCATGCCCTGAGGTCCTCAGGCACTGATCACCCATGATATGTGACTAGGCAGGATTATCATAAACAGCAGGAATTCATGCCTCCTTAGCAATCTCAGTGGGAGTACAAAAGTGGGTCTCCATGACCCGTGACTCTGTGGCCAGTACACTCTTTACCTTTCACTAAGGCTGGCCATTAGAAATAACAAAGTTTGGTTTTTTCGAGATCATACTTTTTAAATTGACCACATGCTGTGCTTAATTCTTAAGTACTTAATTCTGACAGTGACTTTAAGGAGTGGTTCCCAGTTATAACTCAGACGAAGTGGCCTACCCAGGGTCAGCCACAGGCAATGAGGCTGAGATTAAACTCATGCCGAACTCACATCTCTCTCTCTCCCTGAAGCCTGGTTCTGCGGTCCCTGTGGGAGCTGGAGGGGGGATGGCCATCAACAGCAGGATCTCCCCGCTTCCTTCCAAGAGGAAGCTCAGCTTTCTTAGTGGTGCATATCCAACAATACAACACTCGCCTCCCTTCTTCCTCCCACCAAGCCTACTTACTATTCTGTGATACAGGAGGCAAACTGGGTCCCCCAGGGTGCCTAATGAGTTTGGTAAGCCAGTAAAAGGGGCAATGCTGAGTCTTGAGGTGGGTGTGTGTGATTAAGCTGTGGGGACTTCAAAGTGAGGTCAGGGGTCTGTGGAATCCATCAAAGGAAGCTTCTTGCCGGGAGCCACACAGAAGGATGACAGAGCAAGAAGGACTCCTGCGGAGAGGGAGGGCTGGCTGGGGGCTCGAGAGGGAACAAGAGGCTGGTAAGGCAAGCACAATAAAGGCGTCAGCAGGGATGAGGCCTCTGCATCCCCACATGAGTGATGGGGTTCCTACTAATGAGAAGCTTGGAGACAGAGTGGGCCCCAATGAGCCCCGGAGGCAGAGGAGGAGACGAGGGGTGCCCGTGCCAAGAGCGCTGACAGAGATCTTGGCTGCAAAGCCGCCCAGGACAGGGAGCTCAAATTTGCTTTCTCATTAGCTGAAATATTTGGAATAAATAAACGGATGTCTCTGGAGCCCACGTTATTGCATTTGGAATCATCTGTCATCAGGGTTGGGAGAAGGAAAGACATTCATGCCTCTGAAGTATATCCATTTTGAAAATACTTGAATAGACTGGTCACTTGCGAGAAAGAAAAGATACACTTATATAGGTTTTATATAGGTTTTCCCCTCCCCCCCCCCCGCCCCCCCCCCCCCCGCTCAAAGAAAACACTCCATGTGTACGTTAACCTTACAAAAAGAAAAGAAAAGAACCCCCCAGGCTTTCTTGCTGACTAAGAGAGAAGGAGTAGACAGTTGTCTCACTGAGGATGCTCGGCAGGGAGCTGGGGACCTTGACATAACCTTAACACATTTAGTGAGGGGAGTCTTTCTCCATATGACATCTTCTAGGGATGGGCTTTGAGAATCTCTAAATAAACCTCATATTGAGTAAATACCTACAATATATATATATATATATATATATATATATATATATATATATATATATATTTTGGCCTGTTTAGCCCGTGTTTGTTGGGGTCTCCCTGCTTCTTGAGAACCAGACAAAATTGGCCTTACTTTTCTGTGGATCAATAAGGGGATGACAGTTTCCTGGTCATCTCTGCGTCTTCCTCAGTCGACAAACCATTTCATCGGCCTGTGTATCCATTCCTGGTGTACAGAAAGCTAAGACACAAAACCAGGCTTCTTCCTTCACTCCCCCAGAAAGACTCACTTCCCCAGAAAGACTCACATACAACAGGGTGTGTTGTGTGTGCAGTCAGATCAGCTGGGGACTTTGAGGATCAGAGGAGTTATCTCCAAAGCAAATGTGAACAGACTTAAAATTGGATATTAGGTATCCTGTCCCGGAAAGTTCTCTGGGAACCCCATCCTGGGGATTTTACCGGATCACTTCATATCACAGGTGCCCCAGCCTCAAATCAGATGGGTGACCTCCCCCCCCTCCTGGCTTCCCATATTTCTCTGTTGTCACTTCCTTCGCTCGTCACACACGCCACCACTGCCACCACCCTGGTCATCACCACCATCATCACAGCCATTATCGTCACCACCATCCCCCCCAACCGCCACATAATCACCATCACCACATGATCACCACTGTCACCCATCACCATCATTACCACCACCACTACATCACATCACCGTCACCGCCATCATTGAGGGTCCTCGCCAGAATCTCACCACGCTGACATCCTCATATGAGACTTCCACCCTCCAGAACAGTGAGAAAATACGTTTCTGTTGTTTAAACCACCCACTCTATGGTATTTTGCTATCGCAGCCTGAGATAACACAGGTATTTTCCCAGATAAAGTCAGTATATCCACCCCCCTAGCCACCAAAAGTAATTTTGTTATTGCTATTAGTACAATTGATCTTTTGACCCCTCTCCTTCTCAGTATACAAGTGTCAACAAAGAAAAAAATCTAATTTCTCCCTTCAGGGTCTTTTGTAGATAGCAGATGGCTCTGGACTTTGCCCCTAACTGGCTGGTTGGGCTTAGGTGTCTGATTTATCATTCTAAGTGTAAGTTCATCTGCAGATTAAGTGCAGTAGTTGGAATAGGTGATTTTTGGTGAAATGTATGACTTGATGATTTACAGAGACAGCAACTGTAGATAATCCCTGAACAATAGCAAAACCTTATGAATAAATGTAGTATGAAGGCTGGGAATGCAAACTGTTGGCATCTTCTCTTGGAGATAATCTGTGAATCTGGAAGGACGATCCTGGGAAGGTGCTCCACACCTCATCTCATCGAATTTCACTTAACATTAAAATCAGGATTGAGTATGAAAGAGGTTGATAATGTGTTTTCCTTATAATACCCCCAACTTAGGGCCTACTTCTGTGAGGCCCTGGGATGAAATAGTTGAGACGTCTTTCAAGTTATTCCATTAATCTGAACTTTTCCTTTTTAGAAGAAGGAAATTTTTCTATCCTGCATCATTTAAATTCTTTGTCATTCTCTAAGTATTTATGGAACCCTTAATAATATCTCCTATTATGCTTGGTAACATGATCATTTATCTAAAAAAAAAATGTGTCCTCTGAATCATCTGAGGATCTTGATAAGAAAAATTCTCTAAATCTCTTTTTAATTACAGAAGATTCAGAAGTTCTTTGTACACTGTGCTAAAGCACACTTCCTTCTCGGCATTTGCTCCTTCTCTATCAATCCAGAGGAATGCAAGAATCCAGAAAAAAAACCATTTGGTTTTATCTGGGTCAGATCTAAAAGACTCCTCATGGGAAGCATGAATTTCCTGCCTTGACAAAGATAAAATGATGACCAACTCCTCTGAATTTGTAAAACAGAAACTTTTGAGACAGCAGCAAGTTGGGTCAAAAGCCAGCTGGACAATCCCTTTTAGGAAAAGAACGTGGGATCTTGAGTTAGGAAGTGAGAGTTCTGGTCTTGGCTCTGTCACTTGGGTGCTATTTCTTGCTGTTTACAGGGACATTCATAATATTCTCCCCCAACAGGGTTGTCCTATAGGTTGTGGTAATACAGGTGATTGATGTCTTTGAGAAAGGCCAATAAATAGCTCCATCTTCCCTGATTAAACTCTGAACTAATTGACACATAACATAAAAAGAGTCAGCCAGCTTTTACTGACAAAAGCTAGGCTGGTAAATACAGCTTAGTGTAAGAGCCAACAATAGTATGCTAACTTCTGACTCCCCAGTTTCAACCCTGCAACAATATGGAGCTGGGGAGAGACATTTCTTTCTAACCTTGGTGATTCATACTGGGATATTTCATGTGTTAGATTCTTTGCTTCAAGATACAGACACCATTCTGTCTAACTTAAGCAAAATAAATATGTCAGAAGAATAATGAGGACTCACAGAATGGACGGGAAGGATAAGAGTCAAACCACCCTAGGGCTGCGTTGGGTTGAGGCTGGGTTAAGGAGGCCAAAAGACAGTATCATGGCAGGATGTTATAGTGAAGACCCTGGCCTGTTGATGACTAGAGGAACAGCCATGGGTGGTCCCTTTTTTTTTTTTTTTCTGCTTAAGATTCAGAGTACAAGTCAGGAGTGTCTAAGTGGCTTAGCTTGGGTTGCATGGCTCTGCATGGACAAGAGTGAGTGGAGCCCTGGGTGGGTCCCATCAGTCTATAGGTATTGTCAAAGAGTTGATCCTGATAAAAGAGATCAGGCTTCTATTAGGAAGAGGAAATAAATTTTAAAAATCCAATGCAGTAACTATCATAGTATGAACTTTCCTTGCCTATGAATCTCATCCAGAGTTTGTAAACAAGGATCTTTAGAGTCTGTCCTGAGGTTACATTCTTAAGTTTCTAGGCTTATTTGTCACTTTTTTCTTCTTTCTGCTGATTGTTCCTTGCACACACTAGGTCTTTTCATGCTTCTATACCTTAGTTTTCATCTGCCTACAATACTTCTCTTACTCCTCTTCTTTCTTATACCTGGAACAGTCCTACTCATCCTTCAAGGCCCAAGTGTTACGGTACTTCTTACCTTCCTTACAATGCAAGGCAGAATTAAACCACCCCCTTTCTCCATTTTTTGTGCCATCATATATATGCACATGTCTCTATTATTATACTTATCATGTTGTATCATAAGTATTTATTTATGCATTAGTCATAATGATGACGGCAGGGAATATGTATACCTCATACTTCTGTGCCTCACACTCAGTAGTGATTCAGTATGTTTGGTTTCTGTTCCTGAAATATTCACTTTAAGACTGCTGGTATGAACACTAGACAGGATATCAGAGAACTGACTCTGTCCTGGCCGTCCATATTTGTGGTCACATATTCACAATGTCTTAGTTTCCTTACCTGCCTAATAAGGAGGTTGTACTGAATTAGCCACTTATGAAATCAATAGTATCTTTAAAAAGATAGAAGTTAATTTTTCTCTCTTATGCAAGAAATCCTGAGATAAGCAGCCCAGGTCCACTATGGTGACACCACAAAGTTACCAGGGACATAAGTTTATTCCGGTTCATGCTCTGTCCTACTTAGAGTGCTGCCTCATAGCCCAAGATGGTCACCTGAATCCATCCAGGCTTTATCAGTGAAGGAATTAGAAGGCAGGAAGGGGCGAAGGAAGGGCCATCCATCTCCTTAGGGAAACTCTCCAGAAGTTTTACAAAACACTTCTTATATCTTATTGGTCAAAACTTACCTAGTCATGTGGCCAAACCAGTGCAAAGGATGATGGGATATATAGTTTTTTATCTGGGCAACAATAGCGTCCCCTAAACATAAGGGTTCTCTCAAAGTTGAAGGGGAGGAAGGATAATGAGAATAACCAGCAGTCTCTGCCATACTGGAGTCTTTGGTTAAAGTTGTTGGAGAAGGTTTCTCAGAAATTAAAACTAAGCTTAAACTTGTTGTTATTGTTGTTTTTAGAGTACATAACTTATTCATTTAAATTCAAGTTAGTTAACATATAGTGTAGTATCAGTTTCAGGAGTAGGAGCAGTAGTGATTTAGCACCTACATACGACACCCAGTGTTCATCCCAACAAGTAGCATTAAAATTAAGCTTAAATTTGAAAGATGAAAAGGATTAGGTTATACAAAAAGCTATATAAAGAATATCTCATGAAAAGGTAATAGCAAATGCAGTTTTGCCGAGGTGGTATGGTAGGGATCATGTTATGTGTTCATTGATTGTTCACCAACTCCTTTGTCATCTTCCTATTTCATGGCATTCTGGAAGACTACATCTCCCAGCGTTTCTTATAATTAGGCTGAGGTCTTGTGATTGAGTCCTGACCAATGACCCTTGTTTCATTTCCAGAGTTGGAAAACCCTTCCTCTACTTCCTTTTCTTTTCTTTTCTTTTCTTTTCTTTTCTTTTCTTTTCTTTTCTTTTCTTTCCTTTCCTTTCCTTTCCTTTCCTTTCCTTCCCTTCCCTTCCCTTTCCTTTCCTTTTTTAAAGATATTTTGTAAAGTTTACTTATTTATTTTTAGAGAGAGAGAGTGCACATGAGCAGGGGAGGGGCAGAGAGAGAGGGAGAGAGAGAATCCCAAGTAGGCTCTAAGCTATCAGTGCAGATCCTGACCCAGGTCTCAACCTCACAAACCATAAGATCATGCCCTGAGCCAAAATCAAGAGTCAGATGCTCAGTGGACTGAGCTACCCAGGCACCCCCTCCACTTCCTTTCTCATAGCAATGGTGAATGTCACATGTGTGGATGATGAGTTTCCAATATGGAGGGAGCCTGGATCCCTGAAACACTTTCTGGAGGAGAGTATATCAGACTCTCATATGAGTGAGTAACACTCATTTTATTAAACCACTGATCTTTGGGGTTGCTACCTCGACATATGCTACCCTATTTTGGCTAATATAGGTATGCTTAGAGAGTAAATAAAAAAGCAAGTAAGACCGGAGTACAGAAAGCGAAGTGTAAAGTGGGAGTGGTGTAAGATGACATTGGAGAAGGCAAGAGTGGAAGCAAGGAAACCAGGCAATGAGGCTGTTACAATAACCAGTAGATATGGTGCTGTTTGGCCACCGCAATGGAGAGAAGTTAGCAGGCTCCAGATACATTCTCGAGCAAGAAACATTACTTTTTTTTTTTTTTAAGAAAAAGGAAGCTAAAAGAGGAGGTGTTTTGATTAAAGACACGGTGGAAGATTTAGATCCATACCAATTAGTCTCCCCCTTGCTTCTACTGTAGCCCCAAGATTTCTCTACAGAACCCCAAGATTCATGGAGAAACAGTTTGAAAAATCTCTGGGCTATATGATGCTGAAGGTCTTTCCAGCTCTAACATTCTGTAATTTTACTGACTTCTTACTTAGAAGAGATACAGCCTGGCCTATTTTCAGTCTGGATCTTTTGTAAATTAAATGTTAATTTGAGGAGCCAGATTTAAAAAAAATAATTACTGAATTAAATCTTCAGACTATTGAGCAGAGTGCCAAAAAATTAGATGCCTCATAAGAACACATTTTTAAAATAATATGGGATATTTTTTTTCTGATTCAATAACTAACATATGTTCCTTATGTGAACTCTAAAAAAAAGAAAATTACGGAGAGAGACAGAGAGATTATAAAAGTTACTTAGAGTCCCACAACTTGGAAATAACCCGGATTCATTTACATGTCGGTTTATCAAGGTGAAGACTGGAGTTGCCTGGGGCACGGGGCAGGACCAGGGATGGGATAGTGCAGGCTTTGCAATGAGAAAGAAAAATGTATAGTGTGTGGATGTCTACTTGTATCTCTAGGGGCTCTGGGCTTAAAGGCATACATTTACAAGGACACAGAGGCACACGTTTATATCAGACAACTCATTTCGAAACATTCAGAAGCAGGAATTTGGAGGAACTAGAAATAACCTATTTACCTGACTTAAAGGCTCTGAAATACGAGCCTATAGTGTGGAAAGCCAATAAAAGGCCAATGGATTCATCCTACAGAACTTGAGGGGTGTGTGGATAGGGAAATGCAGGGGTTTGGGAAAGTAGGAGGTACAGGGTGCGGCTAAAACACAGGTGGATTGTTGAAAATCCTCATTTATATTAGCAGTTAGGCTCCCATACCTTCTCCTTCAGGGCAACTGCCCCTCCCAACTCTGGCGGGTGGTGGGAGGTTTCCTTCTAGAAAGGGCGAATCACACAGGTTCTCAAATTGGAGAGGCTCTACACAACTGAGGGTGTGACAGGGGCACTTAACTGGAAACAGAGGATGTCAGCTGGAGATCTGCACACCGGAAGTGACAGCTCCCACATCCGGCCTCCCTAGGCCCCCTGAGTACCAGCAATGAAGCTTGTAACCACGTCCCTAAGCCTAAGCTAGGAGACTGGAACATTTGTGTGTGCGAAACATCACGCGCCGAAGAGTGAAGTGTTACGGAGACTACTTTTTGTGACTCTTTAAAAACACAGTTGTGTCCCTAGACCTTCTTACAGTCAAACCAACAGCCAACAAATCCCACACTGAGAAATTTAATTTCTTTTTTTTTTAATTTTTTAAAAGTTTATTTATTTATTTTTGAGAGACGGGGGGAGGGGCAGACTGAGGGCGAGAGAGAGAATGGCAAGCAGGTTCTGTGCGGTCAGCACAGAGCCCTGTGTGGGGCTCGAACTCATAAACTGCGAGACCGATTGAGCCACCCAGGCGCCCCAGAAATTTAATTTCTAACAAAATTCCCACAAACAAAGTCTTCCCACAAACAAAGACTTCTAACAAAGTCTCCACAAATCACCAGATATATGAAGAAAAACTTAACAATGGGCTGAACAAACAGGAAAAAAAAGTGATTGACCTTTCAGTATTCTCAGAGAAATGAGAGTAGAAAATGTGCCCATGAAAAATAGGTTTCTTTAAAAAGGAAAGATCTTGGATATTAAAATGGGATAGCAGAAATTAAAAATTCAGTGGAAGGCTTGGAAAACAAAGTTGAGAAAATATTTCAAAATATATCTCCCTGGATGCCTGGGTGGTGCAGTCATCAAGCATCTGACTTTGGCTCAGGTCATGATCTCACGGTTTGTGAGTTCGAGTCCCGCATTGGATGAGCATGAGCCCCACTTTGGGTGAGCCCCGCTTCTCTCTCTCCCCCCTCCCCACCCTTTCTGGGATTCTCTCTCTCTCTACTCTTTGCTCATTTGTGCACTCTTCCGCTCCTGCCCCCCCACCCCCAAAATCTCCCAAATGTAGTGAGAAAAGGCAAGAAAATTAAAGAATTAGTTGAGGAGTTCCACAAGATATAAACGATACGGGTTCCACACACAGACACCAGAGGAAATAAGGAATTATTAAAGGCCTATTCTAAAAAAAATTTATGTTTTATTTATTTTTGAGAGCAAGAGAGAGCACAAGTGGGGGAGGGGCAGAGAGGGAGGGAGACACAGAATCTGAAGCAGGCTCCAGGCTCTGAGCTGTCAGCACAGAGCCCCACGCGGGCTCGAACTCACAGACTGTGAGATTATGACCTGAGCTGAAGTCGGACGCTTAACCGACTGAGCCACCCAGGTGCCCCTTAAAGGCCTATTCCAAAAATATTGTCCAGACTATAGGAATTAAGTTTTGAAGAAAAGGCAGCATGTTTGGTCAATAAAACGAATGATGAGAAACAGAAACTAGAAGCAAAACAAGGCATATTATCATAGGAACGTTAGGACACATTTCTCTATAGAAATTTCTCTATAGAAATTTGGACTCACATCTCATTGTATAATTGGAAAACCTTCCAGAGATTGAGGAGGCAGATAGGTTACACACAAATGGCTGGGAATCAGAATAGGACCAGACTCCTGAAAACAGTATGGGAAGCTAGAGACAACGGAGTTACAAAACAGAGTTCTATATACAGTCTAACCGACAACCAAGCATAAAAGTAGAAGAAAGATATTTTGGGACCTGAAGGTTCTTAATATTTTTAGGTCCCAGGCATCCTTTTTTTGGAAGCTCCTAAAGGATGTGCTTCCTTAACGACTGGACATCATCCAAGAGAGAAGGCCAGGTGTCCTGGAAACAGGGTTTAGAATGAGTGGAAGGCAATTCCCAGGGGGACCCAGAAGAAAGGTCTCAGGACAACTGATGAGTGGCATCCGTCTGGTCCAGTTCAGAGCCGCAGGAGAGAGCGCTCCATCCAGCAGGGAAGTCTGCAAAGGAAAGACTCCACGGTCTTTTGGCGTGCTGGAATTCTGCTCTGGTAGAGAGTGGGCCTTGAACCTGTGACAGTCACACACTGAACCGACCAACAGGACTGGGGGAGGAAATTGTTGATTCCAGGGAACGAGATACAATGGAGGAAAGGAAATGAAACGAGAAAACACTGCCTGGATCTACTTTGCATTGTCTTTACAGAGTCATACAGTGTAAACAATAAACATTGATTAAATTGAAAAGGGTGCAAGACCTATTTCAGAAGAATAGGAGATGACTTACACGTTGGTGTCCGTGGGGATGATGGGTGGGGCTGACAGGGGAAATCTCCTCACCCGCAGCAGGAATCAGGAGAGGTGGTGCACGTGTAAACATTCATAAAGGAGCAATACGAACAAGCTGTTTAGAAATGTGGACATAAACACCAGGACAGACAGCCAGAGACATCGAAAAGTGTTTTGTTCCTGGGGAATTGGAATTAGGAAAGAAGACGGATGGGCAGGTGTCTGATTTTTTGTACATTATCTTAATTAATAAGAATGAAATGAAATTTTAAAAAGACATTATTTTGGGGCTCCTGGGTGGCTCAGTTGGTTAAGTGCCCAACTTCGGCTCAAGTCGTGATCTCACGGGCTGTGAGTTCGAGCCCCGCGTCGGGCTCTGTGCTGACAGCTCAGGGCCTGGAGCCTGCTTCAGATTCTGTGTTGCCCTCTCTCTCTGCCCCTTCCCCACCTCACGCCCTGTCTCTCTCTCTCTCTCTCTCTCTCTCTCTCTCTCTCTCTGTCTCAAAAATAATAAACTTAAAGGACATTATTTTGCACATTATTTTAATTAGTAAGAATGAAATGAAATTTAAAAGGAAAAAGCACTATCTTAAAATCTAACATTTGGACTCACATCTCATTGTATAATTCTTATGGAATTATAAATATTCTGATTTGTTAGCCAAACATCTAATGATCTGAAAAAAATTCCAAAGCAGGAAAGTAGAAAAGCTACAAAGTTTCCTGTTCCTTTCTCACAAATTATTTGAAAAAACCATGCAGTCTATTTGAAAGTATTTCATGATATCTAAATACATTCAGAAGGACATTCAAGAAATATTTTTGAATAAAAAACTGAGCATGAGTAGTAGTAAATGTTCCAAGTTTTTAAAATAATGAGGCTGTACTTTTTTTCAACCATAAAAGTTATAGATTATGTGCCGTCTGTATTTAAATTCAATGCTACTTAACACAGGGTCTGGCCATACATATGGGAGATGCTCGCTAAGTATTTGGAAGGAATTGACATTTCTGAGTGCCCTGGAGACCTGACTGTGCCAAGAATTAAGGGTGGGGGTGCTCTCTGTTGACTTGCTACAATTTGATTTCTCACTTTTCTGTTGGAATGAAAACGGAATTCACAAATTCCTAGAGGCTTTTACTAGGAGTGAAATTCCAAGCTTTTATGATCTTTGTCTGTAAAGGAACTTACTGGACTCCATGCCTTAGATTACTGACCCGCATCTGGATTCTAGATGGATTCATGGTTTTCCTCATAGTCTATAAATCACACATCCAAAATGAAACCTCTTTAATCCTCTCCAGCCCCAGCTGCTTGTCAGTATCTTGTTAGTCAGTGAAGAACATTATCATATAAAAAGCCTTTTTGAGTTAGGAAATATTTTTTGTTTCCCCCCATTCTTATTTATATGAATCTTATATGAATTAATTGTGTTCTTCTGCAATTAAAAACTTCCTTTCCTACTAGACCTAAGATACATACATCTTTCTACATGTTATTGATGTTCCTGAATATTTTGTTTCAAGTATGTGATAGACAATAATTCTTATATTGAAAAAATCTTCCTTTCCATGTATTGTTAGTGCTGCTGATATTGTCTTTTTAAGTAGTGTTTTCCCACTTTTTTAAATTTACTTTTACTATTACTTTTTAAATGTTTATTTATTTTTGAGAGAGAGAGAGTGAGCATGGGGGAGGAGCAGAGAGAGAGAAAGAAACACAGAATCTGAAGCAGGCTCCAGGCTCTGAGCTGTCAGCACAGAGTCTGATGAAGGGCTCAATCCCACGAACTGGGAGATCATGAGCAGAGCCGAAATCAAGAGTCAGACACTTAACTGACTGAGCTATCCAGGTGCCCCTCCCACTTATTTTTAAGGTAATATTCAATCAATACATACTTATTGTTTATTGGAAGTGTAGGACAAAACACCACCCAAAACATAACACCTTCTAGAATGCTCACCATGAGATACTGTTCTAAATATTTTACTTATGGGGCACCTGGGTGGCTTGGTCGGTTAAGTGTCTGCCTTTGGCTCAGGTCAATGATCTCATGGTTTGTGAGTCTGAGCCCTGATCAGGCTGTCTGCCCTCAGCACAGAGCCTGCTTTGGATCCTCTGTACCCGCCCCCTCTCTCCTCTTCTCTGACTTGCACTCTCTCTCAGTGTTTCTCTCAAGTAAATAAACTTTAAAATAACTAAATATTTTACTTATAGAAACTCACACAATCCTCTTGTATTAGTTTTCACTGCTGCTATAACAAATTATCACAAGGTTAGTGAAATAAAACAATATACATGTCTCATCTTACAGTTTGGTAGTTTAAGAGTTCCACGGGGTCTCACTGGGCTCAAGTCAAGGTGGCAGGAAGGTTGAGTTTTGTTTCTAGAAGCTCTAGGAAGGAACGCTTCCTTTCCTTTCCCAGCTTCCAGACTGTGCACGTTCCTAGGCTCACAGCCTCTTCCTCCTTCTTGAAAGCCAGCCACACAGCACGCCTCAAACACAGCTTCCATTGTCACCTCTCTGTCTCAGACTCCCTTCTTCTACCTCTCTCTTCCACTTGGAAGGATGCTTGGGCCCAGCTCAGTAACCCCACATAACCTCCCTATTTGAAGGTCAGCTGATGAGCAACCTTAATTCCCTCTGCAACTTAACCTCCCTCTGCTATAGAAAGCAACACACTCAGTTTCTGGGCATCGGGATTTTAGGCATATTATTCTACCAGACCTCTTAACGACACTAAAGTACCCACGAGGGCTACTGTTGTGTTTGCCCCCACTTTGTATACAAGGCATAGAGAAGCTATGTAAATTTCCTGCGATCACAAAGCTATGCTTTGAGGGGCGCCTGGGTGGCTGAGTCAGTTAAGCGTCTGACTCTTGATTTCGGCTCAGGTCATGATCTCACAGTTCGTGGGATTGAACCCCTCATCAAGCTTTGTGCTGATAGCTCAGATTCTCTCTCCCTGGGATTCTCTCTCTCCACCGCTCCCTCACTTGTGCAAATGTGCTCTCAAACTAAACAATAAATAAATAAAACTTAAATAGAATAAACAAACAAACAACCATTAAAAAAAAAGCAAAAACAAAAACACAAAGTTAAGGTTTGAACCCAGGCAGTCTGGTTCTGGAGCTGTTGCTCTTAACAGCTACCTTGACGTCAAGATAACTCAACATCAGTGTGCTGTTGTACTTTTTACTTTAATGTCTTTATTTTTGGGTACTTCTCTTTTTTTTACATAATTGTTAGATAATGATTATAATTTTGTAGCCTTTTTCCTTATTCTATTTGTAATTAACATTACTACATGAACTTGGCCCTGTATCCTTAAAATGTCTGTATGGCCTTCTAGTTCAGCGTCAGGGCCTTTGCACGTACTGTTTCCCCTGCCTTCAGCGCTCCTCTGTATATCCACACGGCTTACTCCCTTTCACTTCACTGGGAAAACGTCATCTCATCAAGCAAGCCTCCCTGACCACTGTTGCTAAAAAGCATAAACTACCACTATCGGTGCTCAAACCCTGCTTTATTTTCTTCATAGTACTTATCACTAATTGATTTCATGGAATGTACGTAAGTATGTACTCATTATTTGTCTCCCCTACTAGAATGGAATCTCTACACGGACAGGGATTTTATTTTGCTCATTGATGTAGGCATTCAGTAAGTATTCTTGAATAAACGAATGAAGAGTGAAAATTTTTAATCACAGAAAGCATTTATGAAGCTGCTACCCTAGCACGTCTCAGCTGTCCTCGTGTTCTCTTCAATACCCACTTGTAAATATAATTTTACGTATTTAATTACACCATAGTGGCAATTACACGTGCATGTGTTTTAACGAAATATTAAATCTTAGGTGTGTATCTAACCTTTCACGGATAATTTAACCTCTTTGAGCTCATTTCCTAGTTAGGAAAAGAATATTTAGATTATTATGTTAAATATAATAACATAAGCAAAGTACCCAGATAATCCGTGACAAATAGTTGTTACTAAGCAAATTATTAGTTTCCTTTGCTTTGATTCCATTTCCAATATATTGCTCTTACAAAATAATGCTTCACTGAACATTTGTTATTGATATTTTTGTATTTATTTGCTTTTGGATAAATAACCAGGAGTGGTATTCCTGTGTTGGAGTGGCTCAAAATCTTAACTAAATTAATAAAATTCAATCCACTTAGGATAAATATTCATCTCGGTTTTAAGTGTGAATTTCCCTAAGGACAGATAACTGGTATTTTTCTTTATATTGTATTTTATTTAGAGTATAAGTGTTTTATTATTTCACAAATATTTTCTCCTATTCCTAATAATATTTTAAGTCTTCTGAGGTATAAACTCTATTTTATGCCTTAAAACTATTCAGTGTTTTGCTTAAAATTGGGAAATGATTTCAACCCTTTCTGGGACAAGTGGATTGCTCACTTACTCTAGCTCTGGATCTCCTTTGAATTTCTTAGAATTGATGCCCAAATTATTTCCTTCTAAGTTTTTTTTTTTTAATTTGACAAATCTTTCTAATTTAATAGTTGCTCTTAAAAATAGATTCATCATCAGTTTGTTGCTATAGTTGTTAATATCTTTTCTGGTCTTAATTTAGTCACAGCATCTGTGCAAATGGTACGAAAGTTATTTATTACTCTATCATCCAGAGGGGACGCTTGATTCCTGACATTTATATTCCCTCGAATATAAAAACCAGATAAAAAGAAAATCAAACTTCATGCTCTGGGAACTGAACAGATTGCTTACCATGGTTAGTAAGAGAATGCCCTCCCCCGCCTCCTCTCCCTGAATTATAAATACTTTTTCATGGATTGTGTCCCTGAGTAACCAGATAGTTTTCTTTTACATCGCATTTGTTAGAATAATTTGAACTGGGGAGAAAAAAAAAAAAAAACCTGTTGGGCTGGCAAAATAGCTGAATGGTTGAGAGAAGAGTCTTTGAAGCCCTCAGCCCTGGGTGGGTCATCGACATCTCTGGACCCGTGTCAGTCACTTTGCCTCTACCCGGCAGACTCCTGAGCTGTCCGTGAGGAATAGTGGTCACTAACTAGCTCACAGCTTGCGCAAGGAGTAGATGAGTAATTGTATGCAAAGTGTATGCAAAATATCACACATTTCCTAAGTGCCCCCAATGTTACCTATTATAATCCTAAGGTAGAAATAAAATGAACTGCGCATGCAACACTGTGTCCATCCGAGTCATCGCTGCAAGCTTTCACAGGGTCCCCTGCCTTCTCATTGCACCTCTCCCTATTCGCCTGAGGATTTGGATGCTTTACTGAACGGCCAGGCATCAGTGGTTGTTTTAACTTCTGCACTTAATTATACTTTTGAAAAAGGCTTGCTCTTCCTGTTCTAGCATAATAGAGAGAACTCTGGTTTAGTTACACTGATAGTTACATAGAAACGCAGACTCTACATGACCAATAGGATTAATCAGGGCAGGATTAGAACTCAAGCTGAAGAGATTGTTACCTTCTCCTTAGAGGGAGCTAGTTGAGGCATAAGGAAGGGCTTCTCATATTTGGCAGACCCCATACCCAGGCCATATATGATCATGTCAGACCACCAGTCAAGGGGCAGAAAAAAACCTGAGATTGTAGAACAGAAAGAAATCTCTATTATGAGCCTCCATGCCACTGAGACTACAGTACTTAGTTTCATTTGATTTGAGGAGCCTCTGTCTTTCCCCCCAGATTTGTCCCTGAGTTCTGGGCTGGGGGTAGGTGATGCTGTGCTAAGGCCTGTCACCTGTCACCTACAGATGCTGACATTTGTGGGATGCCCTTCTTCACACCACGTTTATCTCCGATTGGTCTCTGCAGGTTGCTGACTGCCTGGTGCATGTTCCTACCTGAAAGACTTTTTAGGTGCCTCAAATCTCTTTGCTCCCTCTCAAGTGCCGGGGATTTAATCTGAAGCTCTATTTCCATGCCAGGCCGCCAGACGCTCTGAGGGACTGCCTGGGACCCTGGATGACCCTCTGCCGCTCTGGGCTGTCCCAGGGTTTCTCAGCTGCTTTCAGGCCCTGTGAGGACAAGGACATTCTGCAAGGCAGCTCTGGCCAGGCTTTGCTGACACAAGGGCACCCAGACTTTCTCCTCTGGATCTGTGTCTCTTGGGGTTCTGGGCTCCCCTCTTGATTCCTCACTCCTCTTTGGAGGTGCTATCATTTGTCAAGCTTCTTTTTTTTTTTTTTTGAGACACCCACAAGTTCTACACAAACCTTGCTTCCTCTCAGACTCTCTCTTTCTAGCCTGGCCCAGGGAACCTTCACGAGACCTCAGGATGGGAATGCTTTACCTGACGCAGCACACATTCTTCCAAATCCACAATTTATGCTTTCTATTTCTCCTAAAGTCTTTTGAGTCACAGGAAGTTGTGAGATGGCGGAAAATGTAAAATAACAAGCTGTCAAAGATCAGGAAGGGAGTGGAAATTTAAAAGGGGAAGCTTTTAAAGACAAAAGTCACATCAGATGCAATAAAAATTATCAGAAAAATCGAGTTCAATATTAAGGAACATGTCATACATTTTAGAGAAGCTCACCCCAAATGAAAAAGGTAGAAAAAAGGTTCCTTCTGGTTCCTTCTCTCAAACTCAATATTGGAGACACCATGGAAGCAGCAAGGAAGGGTATGATTCTAACATTTCACATTAAACGCTGGGATATCCCTGTGGAGACAGAGAGGGACTGTTTCCCCAGGAGGGAGAGAGGAGCAAATATGTTGGAGGAGGAACCAGCATCTGGGGGTGAAGTTGGGGAGCTTCCCAGCGGTGTTCTCTTTCTCCTCCCACCTTACATTTGAGGACCTCTGCCTGTCTCTTCAACAGCGGATTAAAAAAACAAAGGCAAAAATAAAAACAAACATAAAACCAAAAATTCCCCTCAGTGCCAGCCCAGTGCTGCCAGGGTCAAGGCCATGTTGGTGCTCACTCTGGTGAGGGGGAAATGACAGCCAGACGGCAGAGTGGTGGATGGTGCTGGGCATTTTATCACTTTTCCCCCCTTCACATTTAGGGCCAGGGAATGAAAGTCAAGGCAGAAAACTTCTCATGGGGTCAGGGGATAGGAGCGATACAGAAAAGGATGGGCAGAGGCAAGTTGTGGAACCACGGTCTTCCACTTTGGTGTATGTCTTTTTCTTCTCCAAGCACATAAGGAGAGGCACACCAACTAAGAATGAGCATTTGGCTCCTTCTCCCATATCATATTACTAACCAGGGAAATATAGCTCATAGCAGACACTCGAAAAAAAAAGACTATACAGGGGGGCCTGGGTGGCACAGTCGGTTAAGCGTCCGACTTCAGCCAGGTCACGATCTCAGGGTCCGTGAGTTCGAGCCCCGCATCAGGCTCTGGGCTGATGGCTCGGAGCCTGGAGCCTGTTTCCGATTCTGTGTCTCCCTCTCTCTCTGCCCCTCCCCCGTTCATGCTCTGTCTCTCTCTGTCCCAAAAATAAATTAAAATAATAATAATAATAATAATAATAATAATAATAATAATAAAAGACTATACAAAGAATAATCTATACCATGTACAACAGGATTCATGGCCCTAATAAGACAAACACTTAAAAAAATGTTTTTTAATGTTTATTCATTTTTTGAGAGAGATGGAGACAGAGTGTGAGTGAGTGAGGGGCAGAGAGAGAGACACACAGAATCCGAAGCAGGCTCCAGACTCTGAGCTGTCAGCACAGAGCCCAACGAGGGGCTTGAACCCACGAACTATGAGATCATGACCTGAGCTGAAGTTGGATGCTTAACTGACTGAGCCACCCAGGCACCCCACAAGTCAAACATTTAATAATTATTTATATCTTCAAAGAGATTTGGAAGAATATTGTTGAATAAATAACAAAACAAGCTGTTATGAAGCAGAATCAAGTGGAAAAAATTGGGTAAGAAAAATATAATTACTGAAATAAGGAACTTAATAAATGAGCGTACGACTTACGGATACAGCTGAAAAATTAGTGGGTCACAGGATTAAGCTAAGGAACTCCCACAAAAGGCACCAAGATGGCATAAAGAGATTCAAAATCTAAAAGAAAAAATAAGAGATATGGAGGATAGAATGGAAGTGATACCATCCAAATGACAGGAGCTTCCAGAAAGGAAAAAATATATGTAACAGGGAAAAAAGTATTTGGAAAAAAATTCCAAGAATCTCCTTGAACTTCAGATTGAGAGAACCCATAGCCAAACAGGTTAGATAAGAAAAAAAAATCACACCTGATGCATTAGAGACACTAAGTACAAACAGAAAAGTCTAAACGTTTCCATTGGGAAGGAGCATATCACTTACAAAGGAGTAAGACTCATAAATGGCACCTGACTTCCCAGAGAAATACTAGATGCAAGACAATGCAGCAGTGTTGAATTTTTATGTAGTGAATGTGCCATCCAGGTAAATTATTATTTAAATACTAGGGGGCAATAAAGATGTGGGATGTAGAAAGAGATCCTCAGTTATACGCAACCATAGACGTTTTACTGCACGGAGATCCTCTTTGAAAATACTCTTGGAGGAAGTTCTCTGAGGAAAAGAGGAATCCAGAAGAACGTGATAAAATATGTGGAATAAAAGGGTGGGTGTTTGTGTCCCCTCAAAGTTCCTATGTGGAAATCCTGTCCCTCATGTCACGGTTTTAGGAGGTGGTACCTTTGGGAGGTGATTAAGGTTAGATAAGTTCAGGTGGGTAGAGCCCTCAGGAATGCAGGATCCTAACAGTCCCTCGGGAGGGATCTTGCTTCCTCTCCCTATCCTCTGTTCGAGGCTACAAGGAACAGGTGGATATCTGCATCCCAGAAGAGGGCTCTCAGCAGAACCTGACCGTGCTGGCATTCTGATCTCCAACTTCCAGTCCCCAGGACTGTGAGATATAAATATCTGTCACTTAAGTCACCCAGTCTATAGTAAGTTGCTATGGCAGCCCGAACTAAAATAATAAATAACTCATTGACGCTCATTATTATTTCCAGAGAAAGGACTAAAAACATATACTCAGAATGATCTAGAACTAAATTACAGCTGATTAAAAACATAGTTGGAGGGGCGCCTGGGTGGCGCAGTCGGTTAAGCGTCCGACTTCAGCCAGGTCATGATCTCGCGGTCCGGGAGTTCAAGCCCCGCGTCAGGCTCTGGGCTGATGGCTCAGAGCCTGGAGCCTGTTTTCGATTCTGTGTCTCCCTCTCTCTCTGCCCCTCCCCCGTTCATGCTCTGTCTCTCTCTGTCCCAAAAATAAATAAACGTTGAAAAAAAAAATTTAAAAAAAAAACATAGTTGGGGAAAAGGCTTGTGACCATTGGAATGTGAAGGGCTTGTTATAGTGATTCCATTTTGCTATATACACATAGGTTTACATAGGATACTGTGTGTGTGTGTGTGTGTGTGTGTTTAATGTGCTGCGTATTTCTCTCTCCTTATTTTTTCCTAAAGTTTACTTATTTATTTTGAGAGAGAGAGAGAGAGAGAGAGAGAGAGAGAGAGCGCGAGCACACATATGAGTGGGGGAGAGTACTTGTTATGTAGTGGATGTGACATTAACAATTTAAGAAATTGAAAGATAAATATAAATTCAACTTTTGATCTTAAATCAGGCATAACCATTAAATGATACAAATAGAATATGCAACTTTCAAATCAGAAAAGGAGAACCCGATCTATTTTTTCAAGGGCAGGAAAACAGGAAAAGGAAGTAGAAAGAAAGTACAGTAAATAGAAAATATGAAAATTGTGGTGGAAATATATTCCAATATACAAATGGGTTAGCTTACTGAACAAAAGACAGCGTGTTCTAGGGGCACCTCAAGTCAGTCGGTTGAGTGGTCCACTCTTGATTTCAGCTCAGGTCATGATCCCAGGGTCATGGGATCAAGTCCCACGTTGGGCTCTGTGCTGACAGTGCGGAGCCTGCTTGAGATTCCGCACTGCACCCCCCCCATTCCTTGCCCCTCCCCAACTTGTGCTATCTCTCTCTCTCTCAAATAAAATAAAGTAAAAAATATAAAAAGCATGTTCTATGAATATACTTTTTAAAAGAAACACGTTTAAAACTAAAGGATACAGATAATTTGCAAATAAATATATGGAGAAATACAAACTGGACAAAGGTCTGACAGCAATTTTGATATGAAAGGTGGAATTCAAGGGGAAAAATATCATTAGGGTAACGTGGAACATAAAAAAACAATAAATCCAGAAACTACTTAGAAACATATATGTACCCTACAAAAGAGGCTAAAATAAAAGCTACCAAGAGAACTATGGGGGAAAATAAATAAAACCATACTTAACAGCCACACATTTAAACATATACCTTTCAGAAACTGCTAAATTAAGCAAAATGTAAATGCCTTACACAATAACTTTGGTGAAAGAGAAAAATCACTAGCAAAATTGCAAGACAAATGAAGACACATGTTAAATTTGTGGGCCCAGCTAATGTGGTACTGAGTGAAATGTAGAGCTCTAAGAATTATTTATGAGAAAACAACACAGACAAAGACAAGATTGGCCGTTTCATAAACTGGACAAAAGATTAACAGAGCAAACTGAACAACGAAAGAGGAAAGACGGGATGAATACAAGGGCAGAAATAGATGAAGGACAGGATCGTAGCAGCTAGTGACTGCCAGCTAAGAGATGAAAAAAAAAAAAAAGAATTCAGAGACGGAGAAACAAAGATAAAAAGTCTGGGAGTGGACATCCCATCTCCTTAAATGTGGAACTGAGACTAAATGTGAGGATCCCAAAGACAGAAGAGAATGCGACTGTTGGAAACCATCCTTTGTTGGAACAGTAAGGACTTTCACTGTGTTAGGCTGAATGATGCCCCCTAAAGGTTAACCACGTCCTCACTGCTGGAACCCGAGACTGTTACCTTTAATGGCAAATGGGACTTGGTCGAAGTGATTACATTCGGGATGTTTGGGTGGAGAGATCACCGTCCATTATTGGATGATGCATGCAATCACATATATTCTTATTTTTTTTTTAAGTTTGTTTATTTATTTACTTATTTAGAGCACAAGCAGGGGGAAGGGCAGAGAGAGAAGGCTCCAGAGGATCCGAAGCAGGCTCTGTGCTGACAGTAGAGAGCCTGACGTGGGGCTCAAACCCACAAACTGTGAGATCGTGACCTGATCTGAAGTCGGATGCTTAACTGACTGAGCCACCCAGGAGCCCCTCACATCTGTTCTTATAAGCCAGAGTTAGAGGGAGACTTGACACAGAGGACAGATGAAGAGAAGCCATGTGACCACAGAGGCAGAGACTGCAATGGTACAGCTGTGTCCCGAGGAAGGCTGGCCGCCTCCAGAAGGTGGAAGAGGCAAGGCAAGGACCCCCTCCCAGAGCCTCCGGAGAGTGTGGCACTGCCCACATCTTGATGTTGGACTTGATTTTGACACTGATTTGGGGCTTCTGGCTTCTAGAACAGGAAGTGAATAGATTTCTGTCGTTTAAGCCACCAAACATCTGGTAATTTGTTACAGCACCCATGGGAAAATAATATCATAACCAATGGAAATTTGAAGCGGGAAGAGGGGGAGGGAGAGGGAAGAAGTACAATGCAGTAATTCCCTCCTCCTCTCCATCAGAGTCAGTAAGTATTGTTTAAAGTTAAATAAAAAGACCTCTAACGACCCCACCCCTTAACATTTCCATCTTTTTTGTACAAATAGTTATCTTTTGTAGAATATCTCCGATGTTTAGAAATTCATCTGTTGAAATCCTAAAGCCCAATGCGATGGCATTAGGAGGCGGGGCCTTGGGAAGGTGATCGGTCGTGAGGGTGCATGAAGGGAACTGGTGCCTCAGCAAGGCAGAGGCTTGCTCCCCTCCCACCTGTGAGGACACAGCAAGAAGGTGCTGTCTACGAACCAGAAAGCGGGCCCCTTCCCAAACGACAAATCTGCTGGTGCCATGCTCCTGGCCTCCCTGGCCTCCAGCACTGTGAGGAGTAGATTTCTGTCATTTGCAAGCTACTCCCTCTGTAAGTATTTCACTGCAGCAGCAGAAATGGACTAAGGCAGGAGGTTTGTAGAGGATGGAAATCAGGCTGTTCAAGAGCCCATTAGCATCCCATCACCAGTTTGCATCGCTGTCGGGGAAGAGGAGGGTGAAGGGTAATACTCCCTTTGGGGTGCTGGCGGCCCCGTGGCTGAGTAAGTGCAGACTGACTTCATGAAGTTTCCAAAATAAAGCAAGTGACACTCTGTGCTCCCTCAGACTGTCCACATTCCCTCAGGTTGTTAGCTGCTTGCCAGAAAGCATCTTTGAGTGGCAGGGACACCGTGCTTCTGTCGGTCCCCAAGGGGGTCTGGCGCTGACTGTGCACTTACCATAGCAGATTTGTGCCTGGCGGTCTCTAGGTGATGGTGGAGAGTGACACTGTTCACAACTAGCCCTCTTTTTTTCCTCTGTTGTGACACCCTGGGCCACTTGCATGGTTAACTGCCCAGCACAGGTAAGGAACCAGCTAGTTCTGCGGAATGACCCTGGAGTGGGGAGAGGGGGGAAGGGAAATTTGAGGTTTATTTCTGTTGGGCCTCTAATTTGTTGTGTGCCCCCTGAAAAAGAATTAATCTCATTTCCTTGTATCTTTTGTCTCGTCTATAAATGAGATGGTTGGACCGGAGCAAAATTCTTTACGGTTTTATCATTCTGTGACACTGACACGTAACATTTAAGCAGCGGCAATGTTCTGGATGCTTCCACCTATATATGTGCAATTATAAATAAGAGTAGTCAGCAGTGATCCTTTTGGAAGGTTGGAGCTGAAACTCTTCAAAGTGCTTTTGCAAAAATATTATCTCAAGGTAAATGACATGTATCTCTCTATTAGGTGGTAAAGGACAGGAATGGAATTTATATGCTGCTGCTGCTTTATGCCCATATTTTATTGACTTTGTTAAACTTTGCATTTAAACACGGTATAGGTCTGTAATTTATCGGAAGATTAAATGGCAGTGCCATGTGATGCAGGCAGATGAGACGGAAAGGTTACATTTGCATGAATCCATGCTTTTGTTTTCAGTTTTAGGTTCTGAATTATAATGGAACCCTTTCCCCTGCCATTAACTCATTATACGTATGTCTTGATTAGATGATAATCTGTTTGGAACTAGGAGCTGTTTTTCCTGCTCTTCAAGAAGTATTCCATCAATGGTTGAAGGGAGGAGGGCTGGAGGACATCATCGTACCATGTGCGTGGACACTGCTTGGATTCACAGTCTAGTCTCAGTGCAGCCAGCCCTCTGTTGGTGGTCCATTCTTCAGGTGATTTTGCTCACCTTCCCCCCCATTTCCCTTACATATGGTTCCAAACCTTCATCGTTTCCCAGAAGCCACCTTTACAACCCTTGCTGCCTTCGCTCTCAGCAAAGGACTCCAACACCTACGTGAGTGAGGAAAACGAGGTCGCACCAGGGGAAGGGTGCTTACACTCACTGACACTGTGCTGAGTACAGGTTGGTGCCCACAGACTGTAACACCCTCCCACAGTGCTATTAAGTGGAGCAGCCGGCTGGCTGGGAGTTCTGGGATCTGGGAGCCCATCAGCAATCACATTACACCTGGCGGTGTTATTGTTGGCATGTTACGGCAAAGTACGCGATCTAGTGTCGTGCTCTGTGTCACAGACCCGAACTCCTCCAACTCTTATTCCTCCTTCCTTAAAACCTAGGAAAATGTCTGTAGACCTATCCCTTTTCTCCTCCCTCTGGCAGGATCCTTCTTTTCCAAGGCGCCCTTGCAACAACGCATTTGATCATATCATCCCCTGCCTTCTGTCTCCAAGAGCTTGCTTTTTCTCTTGCATCTTTAGTTTCTCTCTCTACTTGGTTCCTTTCTGTCAGTCCAATTCATTCTGGTGTTCATTTATTCAGATCAGATTGAATTACTGATCCTAATTCTTCCCTCCTCTTTCCTAGGATTCGAAGTCCACCCCTCTGCCACACAAATTGTGGTATCCCCTTGCTTTCATTTCTCTGGGTCTGTTTTCTCATCTGCTGAATGCATTGGTGGGACAAGATCAAATTCTTTATAGCTTCAATATTCTGCAACACACTGAATATTTAATCAGCAGCAATAATACAGACATTCCTATCTGTATATTTGTTTCTTGTTTAGTGTCATAATCCCAAATAATAGTGGGCAGAGGATACTTTCTTACCTCACTGATGTTGGGCTTGCTCACGGGACTTGCTGTGACCAGTGCAATGCGCATAGAGAAGGTAGCGTGCCAATCACGGCCAAAGCTTCAAGAAGCATGGCGTGATTCTGCTTGCCTTTTTGTTTTCCAGTGGTCTGCTAAGAGGAGAATATGACCCAGGCAGCTTCTAGCCCAAGAAGAATGAGGAAACACCTGGTGCAGAACTGAATGCAACCCATGGCTTGGAGCCAAGCCCAGCCAAGCTCATCCAAGATCAGCTGAACTCAAGCTGACCCACAGATCCAGGGGCAGGAAAGAAATGCTTGTTGTTTTAAGACATTGAGTTTTAGGATGATTTGTTATGCAGCATTATTGCAATAAGAACTAATGAATACACTACCCAATCCATTTTTTTCCATCCAACAATTGTTCATTGGGTAACTAACGGGTGCCAGACACGTGTAGGCTTCAGGGTGGTTGCAAACAGAGGCAGGTTCTGGGCTGGCCTTTTTGGCCGCTTGTCACAGGCCTCAGGGGTGGGTGGGGCAGGCTGGCTTTCACCTGCAGCTGGACCGACATCGGGTGTTCCACTGAACTGCATATCCTGCCTTTTCATTCTCTGCATCCTGTTTGGTATTGCTTGGGCCAAAGCTTTTCCATCTTAGCTACAGATGCATTACATTGTTTTCGCTGGAGGCCAATAATTTCATAATTTTCTCCGAGAAAACTCTGTGTCCTCATTTTTGTTTTTTCCCTGTTTTCTTTTCTTTTCTTCCTTCTTTCCTTCCTTCCTTCCTTCTTTTATTTTTTCTTTTATTTTCTTTTTTCTCTCCCTCTCTCCCTCCCTCCCCCTTCCTTCCTCCCTCCCTTCCTGCCTTCCTTCCTTCCTTCCCTCCGTTTCTTCCTTCCTTCCTTCCCTCCTTTTCTTCCTTCCTTCCCTCCTTTTCTTTCTTCTTTCTTTCTTTCTTTCTTTCTTTCTTTCTTTCTTTCTTTCTTTCTTTCTTTCTTTCTTTCTTTCTTAGAAAGAGAGAGCACACACATGTGAACAGGGGAGGGGCAGAGAGAAAGGGAGAGAGAGAATCCCAGGAAGGCTCCATGCTCAGCAGTGAGCCTGATGTGGGGCTCAGTCCCATGACTGCAAGATCACGACCTGAACCGAAATCAAAAGTCGAATGTTTAACCGACTGAGCCAGCCAGGCGTCCCATCCCCTGTTCTTTCAATAAAAGTTATATGCATACATAGCGTAGGGTTGGGGGATCCTATAAGGCTTGTTAAGAGAGACGGTCGCTATCCGTGAGCAGCCCCCTCATGCTCTCATCCATCATCCCAGAAGCACTTTGACTTCTTTCACCTGATTACGTGGCATTTCACCTTCTTGTCTCTAAATAATAGACTTATTGCTGTGTCCTGATCTGTCACTTAAACATATTTTATATTGACTCCTGATGGTTGACTATGAGGATCCAGCTCTTTCCTCCCTCCTCTCCCACCAAACACATTTACCTGGAGTATCACCTTTTCCCCTCAGTGATATCATCAGTTGATAATTTTATTTACGTTATACAGTATGTTCAGTATTTACATTATTATGGTTACACCAGTGCTTTTCACAGCTGAGCCCTTCTGTGGTAGGCAGCCTCTAAGACGATCCCCAGTGATCCCTGTCTACTAGTACTCAGGGCCTGTGCGTCCCCTCCCCTTGAGCAGGAGCTGGGGTCCCTGACTTGCTTCTAACAAATAGAAAATGACAGAAAAAATGAGATGTCACTTCTGAGATGAGGTTACAAATGGACTGGCTTCCATCTGTGGCACTCTTTTTTTTTTTTTTTTAAGTAATCTCTATGCCCAACGTGGGGCTCAAACTCATGACCCCGAGATCAAGAGACACATGTTCTTCTGACTGAGCCGGCCAGGCGCCCCCGGGGCAGTGCCTTTGTTCGCTCACTCTCAGTGTCTAAAGATGTCTTCCCGAATTCCCATTACATAATTTCAGAACTGGTGTGAAGGGATTTTGTAGATGGAATTAAGGTTCCTAATCATTAAGGTTCCTGACCTTAAAATGGGGAGAGTGATGAACTAAACGTTGGTGTTCCCCCCAAATTCACATTTTGAAATCCTAATGCTCAGTGTGATGGTATTAGGGGGAGGCGTTTGGGAGGTGATGAGGTCCCAAGAGTGGAGCCCTCATGATAGGACGGTGACCCCGGAGAGCTCCCTCACCCCTTCCGCCAGGTGAGGACAGAGAGAAGGCTGCAGTCTGTGAACCAGGAAGCAGATCCTCCCCACACACAGCAACTCCCAGCACCTTGAGCTTGAATTGCCCAGCCACCAGAAACGTAGGGAATGATTATTTGTTGTAGATGGCAGTTTTATTACAGGAGCCCAAATGGATTAAGACGGGCAGTTATCTTGGGTCATCCGGGAAGGCCCACTGTGACCACATGTGCCCTTAAAAGCAGAAGAGGAGGCAAAGATGAAGAAGAAGAAAAAAAGGAGGCAAGAGATAGGAGGCAGACGGGGAGACCAGAGATTTGAGGGGTGAGAAGGACTCACCACTGTGGGCTTTGAAGATGAAGGGGTCGGTGAGCCGGGAACGTGGGCAGCTTTAGAAGCCGAGTGTGAGCCCTGATCGGTAGCCAGAGAGGAAATGCGGACCCAGTCTTAGTTCACATGGAACTGAACTCTGCCCACAACTGGAGTGAGCCTGCAAATGGATTCTGCCCCAGAGCCTCCAGCCCGGCTGACATAGTAATTTCAGCAGAGACTCTGAGCCCACCTGGACGTCCGACCCACAGAGCCGTGTGATAAGAAGGGGTGTTCTTTTACGCTGCTAAATTTGCTGGGACCTTGACAGCATCTATCCATAGCGACGACACTGCGGGAAGCCAGCGGCCAAATTCTGAGCAAAGGGAATGGGGGAAGTGCTGATGTCAAGGATTCATCGCAATAAAGCGATGTTATTGAGTGAAGCTTTCTCAAAGGATTATGAGAGGTGTCATGCATTCACTCAGCAAATGCTTATGGAGGGCATGCTGGGGCTGCCGCCATGAGGGAGACCAAGTTCCTGTTTTTATGGAACTGACATTCTAGTCAGAAAAGAGGGTGTGTGGCTATTGATTATTTTTGGGCTCTGTTCTTGCAAGTCTATTCTTAACCACGGGAGACTTACTCACAGATGGCTTAATGCTTTTATGAAAATCCAAGATTATTCGACAAGCATTTGAGAAACATCGACTAAAGCCTCAGATCGCACCAGGTTCCAGGGATCAAATATGCGGTAGACAGTGATTCCAATCCTCACAAATCCTATGTAGGGAGAGGAAGGCAGACACGGAAGTGGATAGCTACTGCATAACGTGAGAGGAGACGAGAGGGGCAGGAGGCCCAAAGCGCAGTGGGTTTAGATTTCTAGAACACTGATTCAGGTGCACAATAATTAGACATTCTGACTTCACAAGCACTGGCTTTTTCTCTCTGTCCCTCAAAACAAGGAAGACACCATATTTCTTCTCATTCTCTTATTTCTGATTGCAGTGCCGATCCCTGCCGTGCACAGAGAGAATGCGCTGCCCATGAGCACTGTCTGAATTTTCACTTGTGCTCATAAAAATCAGGGATCTATTAGATATTTGGCCTTGAGCTGGACAGAAATGTTTGCGCCACAGCAGATTCAGATTTCCTGAAAGGCTTGGTTGCTCGTTTTGTGTTAGTGAGCACTACAATTTTCTGACATGTGCTATTCTCAGAGTAATCTCATCACCATTACTCATTAACTAATTTAGCGAGAGACCATTTGTTTGGGGGAGCCTTGAGTGTGTTTTAAAAATAGCTACATATTCAGGTTTCCTTGATCGTGAAAGAAGACAACAAAAAAGGAAGCTGTTGGTTTTATGCACAGAAATAACGGATTTGAAACCAACCTGTTTTGTTTTATATACAGACGTGCACATAGATGTGTGTAACTTGCACCGAAATAGTTTTATATAAGTTTGCATACAGAGCTCTCTGTGTTCTTTTTGTTAAATATTGCTCGATGGTGCTTTTACGATAGGAGCCCAAATGGATTAAGACAGGCAATTATCCTGGGTCATCCGGATAGTTGAGTTTTCTCATTAAGATCCAAAGAGATGAGAGGCATAGCTTCACATTTGTGACTCTCCTCTATTGTTTGTTTGTTGATTCAGTCAGCAATTACCTGCTACATGCCTCGCATTGTGGTAGGTCTTAAGGATATACACATGACTGTAAAAGGGTCCCAGGTTTCAAGTAACTCTGATTGAGGAGCAGGTGTCTAAGTTAATTTCTGGAGGAGAAGAATAAGGAAAACCTTCCGTGTCCTTGAGAGAATTTGGACCAGTGACAAGATGATACGCCAAGTTCTGCAACAAAAAGAATTCGAGGTAGGGGCAAAGCTTTCTCCCTGCGAGAGTGTTATCCTAGGGGACACAGAATTGCCGTAAATAGGATTCCATTAGAATGAGTCAGGCAGGAACTGGGAGTAAAAAGTGGGTGGGAGCCCTATTTAAAGAAACTGTATTATTTAGGTAACATTTGCTAACTTTAAAAAAATAATAAAAGCAAAATGTATAATGCTCAAGTCGTATACATGTGTGTTTATCAATCATGTAAAGCTAGAAATAAACACGCCTCATCGGTAGAGACTTCACTGCATGCAGTGACTCAGTGACCAAGGCTCCTTCCATAGTGTGCTTTACTACCTGGTTCCAAGGCCCCCGTGTTCTGCACCTAGTCCCCAGAAGTGACAGTGCAGATGTACGTGTGGCACTCTTACGGTTGAGGCTTGGAAGCAGCACTGAGTGCTTCTTGCTCCGGTCTACTTGCTAGGACTCAGTCACGTGACCTCACCCCACCAGAAGGAAAGCCAGAAATTAGATGAACTGTAGAATGAGAGCGAAGGAAGAGGCCAAGCCTTAATTTCTGCCACAAAAGCCTTAAGCTGAATCCCACTACTTTGGGGCCGGAAAGTCCTGGAGGGTTTTGCACCTACTTGTGCTCTTCTTCTCTGGCTGGAAAACCCTCCAACTATTTCTTAAACGATGCACGTTCTAGGTTGGTCAACATTTTCGTCTCCTGAGTCTGGACTCTTTGTCATTTGTCAACATCCAGCTTTAAATTTTTTTTTAATGTTTATTTATTTTTGAGAGACAGAGAGAGAGAGAGACAGAGCACGAGCAGGGGAGGAGCAGAGAGAAAGGGAGACACAGAATCCGGAGCAGGCTCCAGGCTCTGAGCTGTCAGCACAGAGCCTGATGCAGGGCTCAAACCCACCAGAGTGGGTGAGATCATGACCTGAGCCGAAGTCGGGCGCTCAACCAACTGAGCCACCCAGGTGCCCCAACATCCAGCTTTAAATCGTGGGGTCCAGAGAGGAGTAATTCTTCCAGATCTGGTTAACGGTCAAAAGCATAGTGGTACAAATATTTCCTCATTAGCTTGATATAGTCCCAGATCACATTACCAGATAGCTCTTCATAATTTTCATCATTTATTTCTTTGTTTTATTTTGTAAAGGGTCATGGGTTAGAAAGTGTAGACCATGTTTTGGTGACACCAACATAAATCTCCTGAGTCACTGTGACTCTTTCTTGTTCACCATGGTATCCCTATGTCTCTCCCAACATCTCGTACATACTAGGTATTTCATAAGTATTTAATAATGAAAAGAGTTTTTCAGCATCTTACAAGGTACCTTGAACATAGCAGACAGTTTCATATTTTCCATTTCTTATCCTTCTGGGCTGCATTCCAGGTCATATCTGCATATTGGTTTTTCCAAATTAATCCTTTATCTCCTTAATGGTGTATTGTTGAGTGGGTCATCTGTTGATGAAATCAAAAAAATTTTTTTTCAATGTCTGTGTTTTTAATTTCTAGAATCTCTCTCTGTTATTTTTGCCAGCTGATTTGCTTTTTGCATTTTGTTCCTTTATTGCTCTGTCCATTTAAACATGTGGATCTTGGAGTCTGTTTCCGAAGCTCTAAGTCTGTAGATTCTGGCATCTGAAGGTTCTGACCTGTGTCATCCTCTTCATGCATGGGACATCCTCTGGTTGTCACAGTCTACCATTGGAGCTTCAGGTATGCTGAGGGTGGGCACATTGGTGGTTGTTTTGTTCTGTTTTGTTTTGTTTTACTTTGCCTCAGTAGAGACTCTATGCATAGAACCATTTTTACATTAACTTTTTATGTTAATATCTCATTTTAGGGTTCTTTCACCTTGAGGATAGTACACACTCGGACCACACACTCAAGGTATGAGTTTGCAGTTCTTGTTTCTCACAGAGGACTGGGAAAAGAGCCCAGAGCTTTAATTTCCTCCTCAGTGAGCTGAAAACCATGTCCCCCTAAGGCATGTATCTGGTTCTTAGGACTTGCCTGTCATTTCTTCTTCACTTTTGGCACCCTTTCTTGCTTTTTTATGTTTAACCATGTATTAAAAACATGTAAAAAAATACATTCTCCCCAGCATTTCTAACGGGCTTGCAGCAGGCACTGGGGTTTCCCACTGCGGTGGACACTGTGATACGTGGCCCAGAAACCCCTTCCCTGAAGGATTTGTTGACCCAGCTGCTGGCAGTGCTGGCTGTAGACAGTCTTCAGCTGTCAGCCCCTTCGGGGTCTGCCTCAGCTGCAGAGAGCCGCCTCGTCCAAGGTCATGCCCCTTTCCCTGGGCGGCCCCCATCCAGGGCTTGATTCATGTGGGAGTACGGGGGCTGGGCCGTCTTGGCCCAACTTGGGACACTTCTGAAGAGCCTTTCTGGCTCTAAAGCTCCTCATGAGTTTGGTCAAGGAAGCTATTGGGCCGTCATGAGTTCGCATTTTTCCCCTGCCTCCTCCCTGCCCTTCCACCGGTGTTCATTCCAAGGACACACCCGATACACATCCTGTCACCGGAAGTCCACCATCTGCTTCCCGGGAGCCAGCCTGGGACAGCACACACCGCGAGATGCTGCTCTCTGTTGACCAGAAGTCTCGCCTTTGAAGGCACTCAGAAAATGTTTCTATCGATGCTCTTGGTGTAAATGCAGACAGCTGCCAGACCCGGCATCTCGATGCATCCTCCTATGCTTGTGGGACACTCATCCACATGTCACTGTGCACACTCATTTTTCTAGGGTTTGCTTGTTCTTTATATTTCTGCCTTATGTTTCAAGCTATGACGAGCATTTAAGGTTTTGATTTCTTTCTTTTTTTTTTTGCCATTTGATCTCCTCAGTTGATCACCTCCTATACCTTCATCCCAGTAACTGATTTAAACTTTTATAATTTTTTTAAAAGTTTATTTATTTTTGAGAGAGAGAGAGAGAGAGAGAGAGAGAGAGAGAGACAGAGTGTGAGATGGGGAAGGGGGAGAGAGAGGGAGACACAGAATCTGATGCAGGCTCCAGGCTCTGAGCTGTCAGCACAGAGCCCCACGTGGGGCTCGAACCCACAAACCGTGAGATCATGACCTGAGCGGAAGTCGCACGCTTAACTGACTGAGCCACCCAGGCGCCCCGTGATAAAAATATTTAATGTGGAGGATGAAGAGCCTCTCCTGATAATTCTTCTTTGGAGCACAGAACCACTATCTGGACTCCAATTTCAAATCGTTGTGAAGCTGTATACTACAGACCATATTTTTCATTTTACTTTTAGTTTACTAAAGTGGTTGGCTACAATTTAAATGAACGAATTGCTATATTTAATTTCAAACTCAATAGCCAGAGATCAAGAGAACACCAAGAGATGCTTTATGAAGTAAATGAATTCATGAAATCCAGTTTCGTTCTGTCTACCAAATATTCCTCATTTTAAAACTTCATAAAAAAGTAAGTTGGGTAATTTGATACGTGTTATTTTCATGAACATACGTGGGCTCCTGCCGATACCTTATTCTTTCATAAATGCCCACAGGTGCTGAAAATGTTAGCTGTTCTTAATATAACTGTGGAATTTTAAAAAATATCTATCATTTGTCCTATTCTGAAAAGTGAACACAGGTACAACATTAGTGATTAGGTGTCCTGTCAGTCAATGTATTAGTTCTATATGGGCCTTAAAAATCTATAAAAGCTGACAGTGTTTTGTATCTTCATTTCAGGCAAAACATAAGCATATATACTGAGTTTACAGTATAAAGTTTGAATTATGAATAAACCAGAGTGTTTAAACACACTGGAAAGATTTGCTATTTTGGGTGCTGAAATGTCTTTCACTGGAAGCCTTTAAATAACTTTAACTGAAGGTCTTTGACAAAACAGTTTGGAAACCATTCTTGACCTAATTTTTATAAAACTAGGAATAACATTTTGCTTCCTTAACACACAAAGGACATCTTTGTAAAGACAATAGCCAACATCATTCTCAAGGTTAAAACACTGGAAAAAATTCCAGTTAAAAGACCTATCTGATCTACATCACCACTGATGTTTTTCTGCTTTTTTGGACAATGCAGTAAAATGCAAACCAGAAACTAAAGCTATCCTTACCTTGATTTGCAGATGGTTTAACAACAAACCCATGGAAAGCAAAATAATCAACTAAAGCATTCTTAAAATTAATAAAAGTTTACTAAAGTGGTTGGCTACAATTTAAATGAACAAATTGCTATATTTAATTTCAAACTCAACAGCCAGTTTTAAGACAAGAGAGGAAAAATACTGCATTCGTAGTAGCAAGAACAGAAACATCAATAAAAACAAACCATAAAATTCACAGGATTAAAGCCAACAATAATTGTGTAGGACAATAATGAGGGTGACTAATACTACATTTTACTGGAATCCAAAAATAACTGAAGAAAAGGAGAGGTACAATATTCCAGATGGTAACATATACATCGCGCAGAAGTAAATTCTCTCCAAATTAAAAGTCCTGGCTTACTCCAATAAAAATCCTAATTAGGAATCTTCTAAGAAATTTTGTCTAGGGAAAAGAAATGGATTAGAATAGCCAAGATCTTGTTTTTTAAACAGGGTAGAGAAATTACCGGGGTCCCCCTTTAGCCGCAGATTTGACTGAGTTCAACTTGGAAGAGTAGAGGCGAAAAATAACCTTATTCTTCCTCACTGTTGACCCTTCACCCCTGGCTTTGCAGGCTGTTTCTTTTCTAGTCCTTGGATGAAAACATGGAAGGTTTTCTAAGTTTCTAGTTACTTTTGGATTTTTTAAAATGCATTTTGGTTACTTCAACGATAACATTCTCACCTAAGTGATTACAACGTCCAATGTAGTGTTAAATTAAAACTCTAAGTTTCATTTGAAATTATATCCTCTCTTCTCTGTCAGCCGGGACCAGCAAGTTACAGTAATAGAGGCAAAGAAAGCCACAGGCTTCCTGGCTGTTAGGGACCTTGTTCTTCTGCCCTTTGATTTACCATGTGCTCTGGCTCTGCAGGGGTTAAAGAGAGGGACGGAGGAGGAGAGACCGGAACAGGAAAAGTCTTGCTGGCTGGCAGAGATGATTATCAGTGCCATCCAGGTGTGCTGGGACTTTGTCTCTACTCCTGATCGTCTCTCTCATGGGGAGCTTTCAGAGGGGAGGTTCTTAGCACACACCATGGTTTTCCTCCACAAGCCATTTCTGGTTCTTCCTCAGCCCCTGGGCACATGGCAGGCACCTGCCAGCCTTTCGGTCACCTCTCTGAGCAGTCGTCTTAGGCAGGAGTCAGGACACCTCTCCGTGGCCACCATCTGATTGGTGAGATTCACTTCTCCTAACTGCACCCCGCAAACACGAGGGGACACGGGTCAGATCTCTGCACAATGCTCACGGAGCCCCCTCTCTTGGCTGAAGGTGAAAAAAACCTCTGTCCCTGCTCTGTCCATAAAAGTGGCAAAATGGAGGGCAGCAAGTGCCATGACAACTCTCTAAAAAGAAATCCTTCCTCTTGGTTTTTTTAAATGTCAGTACCTTTATCCCTTGAGCTAGGTAAGACTAAAGTCTTAGTAAATCTCAAACTTACTTTGAGCTGACTGTGACAGACTCGAAGGCCCCGTAACCCCGCCTCTTGGTGTTCATGCCTTTGCAAGGTCCCCTCCCTAGGAGAAAAAAAAAGTCCATAAAGGCTGTTAACTCACAATTCACAAAGAAAGCACTGTAAATGGCCACTAACTGTAAAAAAAATATTTAATATCAAGTCAAAATAAGATATCAGTTTCCAATAACAAGGGATATCTTTTATAAAATAAAATGCCAACAGAATTTACAGATTAAAAAAATGACACTAATTAATATCCTCATCAAAGTGCAGTGAGACAGGAATGATCAGAACCTGTGGTGGAAATGTAAATTATTACCAGTGTTTTGGAAAGCACTTTGATGATAACTCTCAAGAAATTTAGTAGAATCCATGCCTTTTGGCCAAATAACTCTACTTTTAGAAATCTATTATAAAGAAATCTAGAAAATGGTCAAAGAATTATGTAAAGACTTTTCATAACAGCATTGTTTCAACTAGCTAAAATTTAGGAAAAAATACAGAATAATAGTAGACGAGATGAAAATAGATGATTCGTAATGCATATATGTGACAAAATACTAATCAAACATTAAAAATCTTTAATAATGTGAAAATACTCCTCTTTGTAATATTCATAGAAAAGTGGACATAACATCCCTCATTAAAATTATTTGTTGGGGGTGCCTGAGTGGCTCAGTCAGTTGAGTGTCCGACTGGCTCAGGTCATGATCTTGAGGTTCGTGACCCACATCAGGCTCTGTGCTGACAGCTTGGAGCCTGGAGCCTGCTTTGGATTCTGTGTCTCCCTCTCTCTCTCCCCCTCCCCCGCTCACCCTCTGGTCTGTCTCTCAAAAATAAAAAAATAAACATTAAAAAATATTTTTTTAAATTGAGTGAAAGTGCCAACTATTTTTTTTTTTTCGACATTGTGTTAAGTCCTGAGCAATTAGTGGTGTCGATTTTGTTATAGATCTATACAAGGAAACATCACCATATTTATCACTGGTTTTTCTGAGTAGTAGGATTATTATATTTTTTTATTAATTGTCTTATGGTTTTCTGCATTTTCCAAAATTTCTCCATGCACATGTGAGGCAACAAATTAAATCTTCAAAATTTCATTTCTCCCAGTACCTTCATCAGAGTCCTGCCCAAACACTAGCCTGCATCAAGGCCCTCGGTGACACGGGAGGTTTGGTCACACAAATCATCCTCTGGTTTAGCACCGGTTAATGGGGTGTGGGAATGGTGGGTGGTTAAAAACAAGACAAGCTTACATTTTTGGATGCAGTGGAAGCTCGCAAGTGTTGCATAAGGAGAGCTTTTGGAAGAGGACAGTGTGGCTTCCTGAGATTCTGCAAAGCGGCGTGTATGTTTGAGCTCCCCGAGCGCCTGGCTGCCTAGCAACTACCACATAAAGTCATCTTTCTCTCCTTTAAAAAAAATTCTGGGCTATGCATGATTTAAATGAAGATGTTCTAGTTCACTGGAGCTTGGAGAGCAATTACTTGTAGCTGTCTTTGGCATTTGTGCCAGGCACATCAGAAAATAAAATGTAGAGGCTGTGCACGCCCTGTGTCTTCATCTCCAACATGTGGAAAGAAGTGCCGTGGAAGGAACAGCTGTTCTCCCGGGGCCTTGCTTCTCTCTTACAGACTGACCCCCACCCCCACCACCCCTGGAGAAAGTGGGGAAGAGCAGAGTTTGGGCTTGGCTGACCGGGTGAACCTTCTTTGAAGGCCACGAGGGGGGAAAGGGTGGGAGCAGAGCAGAGGGCACTCAGGTTTCCTGAGACTGTCTCCCTCCAGCATCACTCTTTTTTTTAACATTTATTTATTTTTGAGAGACAGAGAGGCAGAGCACCAGTAGAGGAGGGGAGAGAGAGAGCAAGAGACACAGAAACCGAAGCAGGCTCTGGGCTCTGAGCTGTCAGCACAGAGCCCTCCGCGGGACTGGAACTCACAAACTGCGACATCATGACCTGAGCTGAAGTTGGACACTTAACCGACTGAGCCACCCGGGCACCCCCAGGGTCACTCTTCTGCCCTGAGAAGCCCCAGAAAAGCTTTCTAAAATATGGATGAAATAAGGCCTTCCTTCTGTAGTCGCTTCAGCCCATTGCCCTCATCCCATAGAGATTTAACATGACCCTGGAGCCTTCCTCCTCTGTCCTGCTGTCCGCGTACCCGGGCATGTTGTGTCGGATAGCTCTTCACTCGATTCACTCCTTTCCTCCAATGAGCAATGGCCGTCCTCCAGGGCCGCTCAGGTCCCCAGTCCTGCTCATCGGGCGACTCTATTCCTGCCTCCGAGTCATCTTCAGAACAGCGCCTAGGTCGCGAAGCCATCTTCTGTAGCTCTTACCAAAGTACTGTGTGCAATAGGGACTTCGACATTGCAATAGCAGTTCAAGGACGGACGAGGGAGAGGAAATGGTCTATGTGGCAAAATGGCGCTCCTCTTTCCCTTGCGAAGGTAAAAGATATTAATGATTTTATATGCCTGCACTAATTTTATGGGTAACAGTAAAACTGATTTTAATTAGGGACTATTGTTTGTAAAAACACTAGTCTGTAAGGGGTATGTGAAAAAGGAGTACGGCATCCTTCCCCCTCCAAGTTGCTAAGAGGTTAATGGGAAAGACATCCTAGTAAGCAAGTACTATAAAGGACAAAGAAGGCGAGGGACAGTGTTTAACGCAAGCTGTAGAAGGAGAGAACAGCCTCTGGGTCTCAGGCAGCAAAGCTCATATCATGGCACTGAGGGGCTCTGGGGGCGTGGCTGGATCTGGATCTGGAGCAGAAGAACAGGCCACATGGGTGGGGGTGGGGGTGGGGGTGGGCGTGGGGGGCGGGCAGAGAAGCTGAAAAACCAGAGGAAAGACTCTTCAGGGGCCAGGCAGGGAGGTACTAAACATAATGACAGGAATTCCAACAGGCGAAGCCTGAGAAACCTACAGGAAGACAAGAAATCCCGTCAAGTGGGCAAAACCTGGGGAATCAAAGAAGCAGACGCCTTCCTTGACCAACAAGACCAGAAGAACCGGCCTGCAGAGCAGGGAGGACAGAATCACATCGGGAGCCTGACCGGGAAGAGGACCCCAGAATCAGCAGCCCCCACCAGGGCTGGCGGGAGGGCGGCTGATGGGAGGGTGCTACCATTCCTCTAGCAGCTTCTGTGTCAGCCAGCATGCGATTGCTGAGAACTGGGAAGGTCTGAGGTTTTACCCTATCGTGTCAGCCTGCCAACTTCCTGGATGCTAGTAGGAGGCAGAAAGGGAGGCCCAGCAAGGGCCCAGCAAGCCGGGAGAGTTGACGGGTGCGGGGCAAAGGATGGCCCAGCAAGAGGCATAGCACCCCCATATGTGCACTGGTTCCCCTTGTTCAGGTCCCACGGGAGTCCCGCGGATGGGGCCAAACAGATGCCTGTGCACACAGCAGTTTCCCTTATGGGGAGGGACCTGGAGCTAAGGGAGCCCATATTTTTTTTAGTAGTAGTAGCAGTAATGTCAGTGTTTTAGGGGGAGCCTTGGGAGGTCAGCCGGTGAAACTTCTGACTTCGGCTTGGGTCATGATCTCATGGGTCGAGACTTTGAGCCCCACATCTGGCTCTCTGCTGCCAGCACCCAGCCTGCTTCGGATCCTCTCTCCCTTTCTCTCTTCTCCCCAGCTCGTGATCTCTTTCTCTCTCAAAAATAAACACTTAAAAAAATAATAATAATACAAGTGTTTTAAAGATATCACACGTAAATAACTCAAAACTGCAAAATGCAGGCCCGGAGAAAGGCCCCCTGGCCTTGTGTTCCCACTGGCCCACACAGGCGCTTCCCTAGGGTCACGTGGAAACACAGAGGTTCTCCCCAAGAGCTTTTCTCAACTAATCTAGACGATTTTGTTTTTTCAGTTGAGGCGTAATTGACATATAACACTGTCTTAGTTGCAGATGTGCAACGTAGTGATTTGATATTTGTATATATTGGGAAATGATCACCAGGGCGACTAGTCAACATTCATCATTACACAAAGGTTACGATTTTTTTTCTTCTTCATGAACAGTATCTATTTTAATGAGCAGTAACCATGCCTGCCCTTTGCTCTGGAAAGACTCATTTCCCCAAGGCTAGCTGCCATACACATACCCTTTCAAAGGTAACCCAGAGCAAAGGACAGTCCACGCTTCTGCTTGTAAGATGCGCAGACGTGCAAGAGCCCCCTGGAGAAAGGTCTCCCGGCAGCTTCCCCGCTTAATATCTAACGACTAGGATATAAAATGATCTGAGAGATGTTACCGAGCATGCTTTGAAAACGGAAGTTGAGAATTTAAAAATAAGGAGTTTTATACAATTTCTAGGATGTGTGGCATTTTCCCCACGTTCCTTAATTTTGTGCATCTTGCCTTTTTATCTAGGGGGTGCACCGTAATAGTTAAATAAAAGGATTTCAGCAAGGAAAGAGAAAAATGGAAAGAGGGCTGGGGTCTTCTGTCAGCATCCATCTGAAACAGGCTTAGGTCATGATCTCATGGGTCGAGAGTTTGAGCCCCGCATCTGGCTCTCTGCTGTCAGCACCCAGCGTGCTTTGGATCCTCTCTCCCTCTCTCTCTTCCCTCCAGCAGGACATCCGTTTGCCTGTGTCTCCAGGGTCTTCAGGATTGACTCACTATCCTGGGCTCTGTGTGGCTGGGCAGCCTCTCTGTCTGTCCAGGTCCCGCCTCCCTCCAGCACTGGGAAAGATGGCAAGTAATTATACCCAGAGATCCAGCCTCAAGCCACAGCTGCTTGTGGATACTGTCTGGGCAGGCAGTTTCCTGGATCTTATACAACAATGCGCTTAAGAAAGAATCCATCTAGGCAGAAATGACAGTGCTAATTTTATGCTACTTTAACATTAATCATAATTCTCTCTTACGCTCAAGGATTTCTAGAAAAATTCATTTGATCCGTAAGATTTAATCTTAGCACTTTCAGCAATGCTGAAGTTTCTGTGCATTTGTGAAACAATGCAGTCCAATATTTAATTCCTGTTGCTGTGTGGAAGTCAATCCTTAGTTGCCACAAATAAATTGTTATGCCTTGCTGAAATTCCAGTTCCTTTTTTTCAAAATCTGTTTATTTTTAAATGACCTTTTTTTTTTTTTTTAAAAAAATGTCCTGTTAAGGACATTTTATTATCTATCGGCTTCTAGACCAGGAATTAATTTCATTTGGGAGACTGACAGGGTAGGAAGCTATAGACTGACCCCTCGATTGGTAGTAGTCGATCCCTTAGCAAAGAAAAATTGGCAAGAGAAAACTGAAAACAGCTGATGTCATTTATGATTGGTCACTTCTCCATTCAAAATTAGCAGTTCTCTATCTAAATTCTAGAGCTTACCACTGTCAGAGAAATAATAGTTAATAATGAAAGCAATGCTACACAATAACAATGAAGCTTAACAACATTGTCTGCTACATGTGAAGGCACTTAATGCTGAGGGAAAAAAATTAAAAAACAAAAGCAACAACCAAACACTGGAAAGGTTTCTTGAGGCTTTCTTTCGATGACACCTGGAAACTTATCTGGAACGTCTTACCCGGTATGGGATCAAGTGAGACTGTAATAATGAAACTCACCACATTAAAATTTATGATGCCCTTAAGAGACACAGCACCGATTCATTTTTTTCCTACAAAGTCTTGGTTTAAATTTCTTGAATATTTCCCAGAATTAATTAATAATGGCTTTAGACCAGAAGATATCCTTGGTAATGATGGGGTTTGGCAATTCTTTCAGAAGATATAGTTCTTAGGATTAGACAAGCTGGTGATCCATACTAAAGAACTCAGAGTTTAAGTTAATGTATCGTTTAAGTTTAATGTATGTAGGGCAGGATTACATTTATCCTAACAAATGAGCATGGGCCATGAATCAGAATCACACGTAGGCAAAGAAGTGTGAGTGGCTTGGCCAAAGGCCCTAAGTGCTATTAAATAATTGCACAGATAGTGTAGGTCTTTTGAAGGTGGGTCTACATAGCATATCCTCCATATGCCTAGGACATTATGTTCTGTGAACTTGTATTTGGCCTATTATGGAGTTGGGTATAGTACAGTGAACAAGAGCTTAAACTTAAGGATCAAAAAGAGAGAGCGAGAAAGGGAGGGAGACAGAACGTCAGGATCTCTGAGTTCAAGGGAAGGCTTATTCACTTGCTAGCCAGTAATTTAACATCTTCGTCTCTAAAGATTAAGAAGGAGAAAATAAGAGCACCTACCTTCTAGAGCTCATGGAAAAAGTTTTTAAATGTTTCATTTATTTTTTTTGAGAGAGAGAGACAGAGAGAGCGCAGGAGGGGCACAGAGAGAGGAGGACAGAAGATCTGAAGCGGGCTCCGTGCTGACAGCAGCAAGCCCAGGGCGGGGCTCGAACTCCCAAACCGCGTGAGATCACGACCTGAGCCAAAGTGGGACGCCTAACCGACCGGGCCAGCCAGGCGTCCCTAGAGCTTATGGAAAATTAAGTAAAATACTGCACGTAAGATGGCTAGCATAGTGTCCAGCACACCGTGTCTGAGACTTGTTCATTGAACACTCACTCTTGTAATTATTAACACTAGTGTTACACTCAGCAGTCTTGAAACAAATTAGGAGTACTGACCGTCAAATACACTCAGAAGGAAACCTTAAGACTGGGAAAGTCAGAATGAATAGACTGGTCTTGGTCACGTATCTGCCAGGGAAATGCTAAGGGCTGCACTTCAGAATGTAGCAACTTCACCAATTGCTTTATAATAAATATGAAATCAGATAAAGACAGATGATAGAAACAAGAGCAACTTAACAAAATGTACTGATCAATTCATTCTTTTTTCATTCAACAGATGGTTTTTGAGGGCCAAGTGCCTACTACGAAATATATGTATGCTGAAGTCATGAAGGAAACGTCAGTAATCATCCCTGATCTCCACTTAAGTTGTTGTTAAGGGGAGAATGAAAGAATTGATACTTGTTTATTTAAAATCAATGACAATTTATCTACGCAAACTTCAAGCTACTTTCACATTTACTTCTAGCTGTACTGAATACAGTTCCAGGCAAACAAATAAATCTAGTTGCCGAACTGTCGTTGCAAAATTCTTATTGCTTATGTTATGGGGCCTGATTACTCAAGCTTTCTTTCCCTGAACATGGGTTTTTATAAGAAATCTTGCCTGAAGATGGCATCAGTACTTCAGATCACCACTCTTTCTTTCAGAAAGTGGTGGACAAAGATGACAAGGATGCCTCCCCCTGTGGGCAGTGTTCTTCAGTGTTACTAGAGGATGGCGTGATCCAGAAAGTCGCCTGGGTTTGTGTGTGCAGTGGGAAAAACAAGAGATTCCCCGCCTGAACTGCCCCCATGAATCAATTTCCAGTATGGGACACGTGCCTAAATGCTAACGTGAAGGACAAAGTCCGGGCTAGATGCTCTACTTTTAAGTGGGAGAGATGAACCTGAAGAGCACAGATTTCCAAGAGCAACCTGAGTATTCTTTCCAATGAATTCCACTTTTGAGAATCTTGGACCTCCTGCTCCATCAGAAGGAGGCATATGAAAACCCATGTTTACCCATCTGGAGGAAAAACTAGTTCAGGGTAAGCTTGACAGAATGAAGAGGTCATCATCCCAGAAATCTCCCTTCTCATGGAAGCCCACCCCCTAGTTAATTCTGGGTCCGTATGCAAGTGTGTGTGTGTGTGTGTGTGTGTGTGTGTGTGTGTGTGTGTGATGGAGGATGGAGACCTGGGAGTTTGATCTAAGTCTTCTGGACTTTACAGCTTGTTCTGAAGAGAGACTTCTGGAACTCTGCATGTGAGAGCAAGATCTACAGCCAGCATAGGTCTGACTCATGGTAACTCCAGAGAAGAGAGGCAATCGCAGGGAGTGGAACAATCAGAAAAAGCTCCTTGAAGGAGTTGGGATGTGATGCAGGCCTGAAGCAATGACTAGAATCTGGAAAAGTGGAAGATCACTGGGTCAGGTGTCCGAGTATCTGTGTTTCAGTTCTACATCTCCCACTTGACTAGCTATGAGACTTTGGATACATTTCTGCACTTAATTTTCTCCTTTGCAAAGGAAGATGCTGGATCCAGGATCTGAGGTCACTTTTGGTACCTACCATATACGTTCGATAATAGTAAAAGTGTTTGGCAAGTACTTTATCAGTGCAGTTTCAAGGGCAAAGACCCATGTTCTTGTTCCAACTTCAGAGTTTGCTGCACTTACACTGTTTGTGAAAATGTGAATTTATTTGATGACCTATCCAATTACTTGTCCAATTCAATAAGTATTTATTAAGTATTTGCTGTGTGACAGGGTCTGTGCTAGGTGCAGGGCCTACAGAGATGGGTCAGACATAGTCCACAGAAGAGCTCAGTATTTAGGAAAGTAAAACACTGCTGTAAATGCAATAAATAATTATGTTCAGAATATAGCAGAGGGAATGATTAGGTACTGGGCAGACGAGGCCTGGGAAGCGTACTCAGAGGTCATGCTTCTGAGCTGACTTTTGAAGGATTAAAGGGTACTCCCCACAAAGGGATATTCCAGGCAGAGAAGATAAATTCAAAGGCACAAGGTGATGAACCTCGTGAGTGCAGGGATCTCCAGGGGGCTGGGTGCTGTGAGTGAGAATGTGTAGTTGGGAAGTCCAGAGAGCTGTGGGTGGGGGTGAGAGCAGGAACGGATTGTGGAAGATGCAGCCAGACAGGTGCTTGACGTAAAAGGTCAGTGGTTTGGGCATGAGGATATGTGGCCAAAGATGCTAACTTATCCTCCTAAGTTATTAGTCTAAGAGCAGGAAACTGTATGGCAGGGAATGCATGAGTCTTCTCCAGCCACCATAACAAAGTATCACAGACTGGAGGGTTCACACCACAGGTTTACAAGGTGTTCATGGGGCTGGTCTCTGCTGAGGCCTCACCCCTTGGTTTGTGCATGGCTTGTCCATGTGTCCTCACATGTCTTGTCCATGTGTCTGTGTCCCCACCTCCTCTTCTCAGCTCATGAGGACACCAGTCATATTGGGTTAGGGCCCAGCCACATGACCTCGTTTTATCTTAATTACCTCTAGAAAGCCCCAATCTCTGAATATAGTCACATTCAGAAGTGCAGAAGGTTAGGACTTCAGCACATGAATTTGAAGGGGCATGACTCAGCCCACAACAGAGAAAATCACACACTCAGAATCACTAGAACCTGAACCTTTGTGACCAGCCCATACAATCCAGAAGCTTATCAACTGTTTGGTCTGGTGAAAGGGGTGTGCCTTTTACCTCCTTCCAAAGATTCCCTCCCCATCCTCTATTGAAAAGCCTTTCCTGATTAAGTGAAAGCTAAGTGACCATTTCCCCAAAGCCCCAATTTCTGGACCCAAGCCACAAACATAGCAAGCATGGGATTCACAGAGTTGCCTGGTTTCCTTATCTTTCAAGGCCCAACTCAAACACTGCTTCCTTTGTAAGCGTCCTCACACCCCCTTCCCTGGAGCAGAGGACAATCTCCTCTCCTCTGGGCTCCCATGACACTTCATCTGCACCTCTCAGGGAGTCTCTCCTTGCGGTTTCTGCGCCTCCACCGCCCTGGAGTAAGCTGAAAACACCTCCACCTTGTGTGTCTCACTCCCTTGAGGCCAGAATTTTCATTTTCGCCTCATCCGACACACGATAAACATCAACACTGATAAAAGAATGAATGTAGTTTGTTGCTACATTCTTTATGGAACTTTGGCACCTGGATCACCTGGGTCACCCTTTCCAGCCTCATCACTGTGTCTCTTGCCATGTTAAGGGCAGATAACCCTGGTCCTTCCTGGAGGATTAGCTCCCAGAGGAGGAACTTTAGTACTCATGTTAGGTACTAAGCATGGAACTGCAGACTCGGAAAGAAGGTGATCCCGTGATGGTCTATACGCATTAGAGCACCTAGTGTTTGCAGATCTTTCTCCCTCATTAGTCTGTTTTGTACATCTAGCACAGTTCCTGGTACAACATTTGTTAAATGAATCGGGCTCAAACTCAGGTACCCAGAAGCACCATTGACGAACACATTCAGAAGACAAAGCAGAACAATAGGGAAGGGTGGAGACTGGGGAATGGAACTCCTGGCTGCATGTACTTTACTCTGAAGCAATTGCCGCTATGCAGGAATACTTTGATTTAAAACACAAACGAAACCAAAAAACATCGTAGACCTGAATTTTTCTGCATAGTCTCTAAATTTTAAAATCTTCGCAACAAACATGAATTTTCAAAACCACGGAGTGAGCCAAGTAAAACATTCCTGAAAGATGCCAGTTTCCATCTTGCTTAGAGACTGGAGGGGGTGGATGAGTGTTGACTGGTCTCCAGATGACAGCCACTTCTCCCAGAGTCAGGATGGCCCCTGGAGGTCTTTCTGCCAACATCAGGAATAGGACCACTTCCCCTTGCACTCTCTAGAGCATACCACAGTCTTCCACTTCCAGAGTCTCTATGGGCTTTCAGTCTACTGACAAGCTGCCTGGCCATAGAATTCCCTGCCTGTGTTAGGGATTGGCTGTCGACGCCATTCAAAGGCAGGCTTTGCGTCCCTCAAATGGGCATGTCTGTCTGGGAGTCTGGACAACACCACCTCCGAGTAGGAAGTGACAGTGAGGAAGGGACTCTGATGAGAAGGGTGGAGTCAACCCCACCTTCCAATGGGGAAAGAAAACCTGGTTGGTCATTAGGGGGCTTAGATTTCAGACCTGAGAGTGTTTGCAGCAGTCTGAGTGATCGTAGGTTCTTTATTTGCGTTTTCTCAGTTATTCTTCACCACAACCCTGAAAGGCAGGTATTTTTAATCTTTATCCCATTGATAAGGTCACAGAACTTGGAGAGAGAATTCACCTAATACCCCACAAGGACAGAGCACAAGGCTAGGGACTGAACCTTGGTGGTCTGCACACCTCCAAAGTCTATGATCGTGTCCATTCCTCCACGATGTCCCCCGCACGAGGCGGGGTTTAGCCTGGGAGGGGAGGGGGAAAATGCCTTTCTCACTTTCCTCTCTTATCCCCATGTAAGATTATGTAACTGTGCAGAGACAGCCAATTCCCCTGCCCCTGTTTTCCTGATTCCACAGTCCCTGCAGCCCTAACAGGCAGAGAAGGGAGAGCTCAACTTCTTATGATAGAGATGCTTCTTCAATTCTATTCAGCCCACCGCTTCCAAAATGTACTCTGGTTTGTTTTTTGTTTTTGTTTTTGTTTTATTTTGTTTTTGTTTTTGTTTTTACCATGGAGCTCTTTCTCAGAGCACTTACTTCATATTCATAGTCACAGGTGTTCCAAGGAATGCTCTTTGTTAAACGTTCCACTTAACTCTTAAGAGGGCAGTCTCTTAAGAGACACAGTGCTTAAGTTCCTTGTGGACCAAAGGGAACACTTATGAGCAAGCAATGAAGCGGACTTCAGGCTAGGAGAAGGCTAAAGTGGGGAGACGTGGAGTATAAGAAAACCCAGAGGGACAGGTTTATGGTAATATAGAGGCTCAGACTTTATGAAAAGCACAGACAATGCTAAAAAGAGAATGTTTAAGAAAGCACCTTGATTATGAGAAAGCTTGTCAACGCCAGGAATGTCTTGCCACGAAAGGCCAGGAAGGGAGGGGCTGGGAAATATTTCTCGCTGTGGGATTGCAAACAGAATAGCTTCCCCTTGGCAAGTCTCTGGTGGGGATGTTTCTAGAGTCAGAGGATAGATTAGATTATCGCAAGATCCTTAGAAAGCATCCATTTTAGCCATAACTTAAAACCCCGCATCTGAAAGCTGAAGGCCAGGGCAGTGATAGCAAGCAAGCAGCTTTGTGGCAGAGCTCAGCCCCGCACCCTCATCGTGCAAGATCGGTTTCTGCCTTAAGCCCCGTTCCCCTCTCGAACCTTCCAAAGAGATACAGACACCCAGCGACCGCACGGGGCTGCTTCTCGTGGCCACAAATGGTCAGCCTCGCTGGGGAGCACGCCTCAGGGGAGGACTCACCCAAAATAAACAAAAGACAAGGGGATTTGGGACTCCTAAATGTCACAGCAAGGCAAATTCCAACTTCTTGTAACTTTATGCGATGTTATAATTAAAAATAAACATGCAAGCCTGGGCACTCACCCCTGGGTAAAGATTTCACGGTGTCTTGTGCTGTGACAGGCCATTAGTTAGAGTAATTAGGCTGTGTGTGTAGCTCTCTTGCACTGCCTTCTCGAGGCGGAGCAGGGTGGTGGCTGCAAGTGGTGGGGGGACTCATCTAAGCCCTGAGACACAGTCGTGCTGGGAGGGGAGGTGGGTGTCCCCCTGGCACTGATGAGAGAGGGTCCTTGGACCATCTCCAGGAGCCTGGGGCTGCAGCCAGCAAGCCTCACTAGTTAGCACTGACAGGCGATGAGTCATTCCGGCTTTGAATGAGGCTCATTATTCAAAAGGAGGTGCCAGAGTGCCAGTTGGCGTGGTTGGAAATAAATATATCCGAGTGTTTCAGCAACGCCAGCTCCATTCCTACTCTGAAAAGTGTCAGATGCTTCCTACCTCACTGTTACCGGTGAGCGCTCTGCAGTGTAAACAGAAGGCTTGGTTTAGTTGGGTTTAGCTCTCTGAGAAAGCAAGTGGAGATAGTAATGCCCACCTTGCAGGGCTGTGAGGGGTAGAGACGTTGGAGCCAGATAAGCATCCAGACGGGTGCCTGGCCCCACACGGGCATGCAGGAAAGAGCGGTTCGGCAGCGCATATGAACGCTGACCCCGGCTCTCTGGAGCTTAGATGGACTTGGGTGTGAATCTGGGTTTTGTTGCCTACCGTATGGAATCGGACAACTTATTCCAACTTCATGTTCCTTGTCTGTAAATGAGCAGAGTAATAATTGTCTTACTATCTACCTTGCAGTATTGCTGAGAACACCAAAGATAATGCACAAAAGTACCCAGCACAGCATCCATATGTCATGGGGCGTCAAATACTGATTGTGGCTAATCTAAATATTTAGATAGAACTGAAATTCACTTTTGTAATCCAGCCAGCACTATTCTGCCTGGTCTTTCCTTTGGCCGCCATCTTGAATGTGTTCCCTCAGGTTAAGACTATATACACCTGTGTCAATGAGAAAGAAGAATGATCACAGCTAATACTTGCTCAATACTAATTTTGTGCTACATTCTGTTCTCACATTGCATGCACAAACTCTTTTGGTCTTTATAACAACCCTATGAGGCTTTGCAGATGATAAAGCTGAGACACAGAGGAGAGTAAATGATCTCTGTGACCGTGTCGTGTGTCCAGAGAGTGGCCGCACAGAGATCACACCCAGGCGACTGTCCTAAGAGCTATTCCCCGCTACCCTACTGCCACATGCAAGATTCAGACACTTTCCCCCTTTCTCTCCTTCAATTAATTCAGGAAATTTCATGGGCAGAATATTATGTAATCATAATTGCAAACTATGGAGTAAACCTTGTGAAATAGTTGTTGATTTCTGTGCTTTTTCATCTGCATGGTAGCCCCATTTTGCAGATGGACAACAGAGGCACGCAGAGAAAGGCTCCTGAACCTTGATGTAGTCCCTGTTGCTTAATCTCAGTGCTGTTTCTGCATGCTCAGAATTTGAAATTCCCTTTCCTGAGCAGCTCAGTTCATCGCTTTCAGCCCGTGTGTATCGGGCCTCACTCAGCTTCCTGAATACCTGTGGGATCAAGGTACTCCCTAATTCACTTTTGCTGTTGAAGTGTTTTTTTAAGTGATTCTGGTCTGGGCAGCTAAAACTTAAAAAAAAAAAAATTGGTTTCCCACATATATGCATAGAATTCCCTTCCTCTGCTTGGAATCCAATTGGATATACAAAATTAATTTTTTTTTCTGATAAAAATCACGATAAAATAGCTGGAGGCTCTGTTGTTTCAGCTATGGATTCTTGGTTGTCACTCGCATGACAGTCAGTAAAAGATCATGCTGAGTAGGCTAGCGGCAATAGTCCCGACGCCTGCCTTACACCTCACGTAAAGGCGTGCTCTGACAAAATCACTTATTAGGGACACATCTGGGAGCCAGGCAGTCTCACCCCACACCGTTGATGCGTCCTGCATTCCCTCCCTCACTCTTACGTGAAGTCCCTTATTTGTTCCGCACCGTTCCAGCTGGCAAGGAGACTGCCATAAGCAGTCACAAGACATTGGGGCCGTTGAAATTCAGGGCAAATGTTCTCATTTATTTTGAAAATTTAACATGTGATAAATCACAAACAAATCAAAACTTTTGTTCAACCCAACTTGGCGCACTCCCTCTCTGGAGCTTTTGCTTACTGCTTCTTCCTTATTAGGACCAATATTTTCTGAGACTTATCTCCAATCTCAGAAACAAGCTAGAACACGGGACATGACAAATGTATTCCTAGAAAACCATATATCTGTGATACTCCACAATACACAGTTCCAAATATATATGTGATTATCTAGGGGAACTTCTTGATTTGAATGATAGGGTTTACTAGCAGGAGTATTCAGCCTGCTCTTTGGAAATTTGTTTTTTTTGAAAATCTACTCCATATCAACCTGTTGGTGAGAAGAAGCTAAAACTGTGTGGGCCTCGTGTGCAGAAGGCCTACAGTGTTGTGTCCTGGGCAGAGGGCAGGAGTTCAAGTTCTGTGCCATAAACCAGCTGCATAACTTTAAATAAGAGTTAAGTTCTCTGAGTTTCGATATACTACTTCTTAGGAAAAAAAAAATTGGGATAATAACACAGAGGGGTGACTGTGAGTATAAAATGAAAAATAAAAAAACAAAGAAGAAAGTAGTTTGTAAATCCACAATGCTAACCAATTGTTCAAAATTATGGGCTTTGACTTGAGGAAAGCTGAAAAGACTAGATCTTGTCCTGGCTCCAAATGATCCCCCTTCCCTGCTGCCATGACTTCCTGGCGCCCACAACAGTAGTGCCTTGGAGTTAAGGTGAGTAAACCTGAGAATACCTTGCAGATGTGTGATGTATGTTTCTGGAAGTGGAGACCCATTAAGGCAAATCTTCCCTTCTACATTTGTCCCATTGCTTAATAATGAGGATGATTATGTAACATGCTATTAAAATGGACTTCTTTCTGGCTTCAAAGGCCCAGGGCAAAAGGCCAAGTACCCCTGATTCCAAAACAGTGGTTAATCCATCTATGCAAGACTTTTTTAAAAAAGTGGCACATAACTCATTTGGGTACCTTTGTCCATCATCCATTTAGAGGGATCAACTCAGAGGCCAATGCCATAGAAGATGTCCACGTGGAGATGCCAGAGAGCTCTGTGTCCCACCGCCCACCCCACCCCACCCCACCCCACTTCTGGGAGTGGAGAAGAAGAGTGATACTGCTTTTGTCTCGTCAAGCTAGAGAGGGTGCCCTGAGAGAACTCAAGCACCTTGCAATATGCCTGCCGCATTTAGTGGAGCATGAGAACCAGCAGGAAGCCTGTGGCTGGATCAGAGTGAGGCTGCCACATTGAGAGGAACACCTGAGCTGGGAGTCCTTCCTCTCCCAGTGGAGTGAAGGTGAATGAACACCTCTCAGGGACCAGGTTGGGTCCATGAGGGAGAGGACAGACCTTGGGCTCCTTTGAATCCCAACCAAGAGGACTGCTGAGGAGCCATGTGACCCCAAGAGGGGGGCACTCTTGCTCAGGAAGGAGGAATTGCAATGTCTGACTGAGAAGAGTCAATGACTTTTGAGCTGTGAGCTTCTGCTTTCTTTTCAGGGCCGTTGTCACCCAAGGACCCCACTGGGACCATATCTGAGGAGGCTACAGAGTGCCCTGGGAAAGAAGTAGTTGGCAGGGCATCTGCCACCATGCTCGGTGCTATCTTCAGTACAGGTGTGTGCAGCCAAGAGGCAATATTCCTGACCCTCGTCTCTTTCCTCCTTCTTTCCTTCCTTCCAGCCTCCAACTCTGCAGGCCAGAGGCAGCCTGGGAGGGAGGCAGAGACAGAGGAGAGCAAGGCATGGAAGAAGAGAAAAGTCAGATCTTCCCTGCTTCTTCGGCCATCTCCTGGCTGAAGCTAGAGAAGGAGGAAGGTTTGAAAATGGTAGGGGCACCTAGGTAGCTCAGTTGATTAAGTGTCCAACTTCAGCTCAGGCCATGATCTCACGGTTTGTGAGTTTGAGCCCCGCATCAAGCTCTGTGCTGATAGCTCAGAGCCTGAAGCCTGCCTCAGATTCTGTCTCCCTCTCTCTCTCTCTTCCTCTCCCCCAGTCGTGCTCTGTCTCTCTCTGTCAAAAATAAGTGTTAACAAAAATAAACTCAAAACGGATAAAGGACCTGAATGTGAGACAGGAAACCATCAAAACCCTAGAGGAGAAAGCAGGACAAAACCTCTTTGACCTCAGCCACAGCAATTTCTTACTTGACACATCCCCAAAGGCAAGGGAATTAAAAGCAAAAATGGAATTATTGGGACCTCATGAAGATAAAAACCTTCACCGCAAAGGAAACAATCAGCAAAACTAAAAGGCAACCGACGGAATGGGAAAAGGTATTTGCAAATGACATATCGAACAAAGGGCTAGTATCCAAAATCTATAAAGAGCTCACCAAACTCCACACCCAAAAAACAAATAATCCAGGGAAGAAATGGGCAGAAAACATGAATAGACACTGCTCTAAAGAAGACAGATGGCCAACAGGCACATGAAAAGATGCTCAACAGGCACATGAAAGTCGTTCCTCATCAGGAAAATAGAAATCAAAGTGACGCTTAGATACCACCTCATGCCAGTCAGAGTGGCTAAAATGAACAAATCGGAGACTATAGATGCTGGTGAGGATGTGGAGAAATGGGAACCCTCTTGCACTGTTGGTGGGAATGCAAACTGGGGCAGCCGCTCTGGAAAAGTGTGGAGGTTCCTCAAAAAATTAAAAATAGACCTACCCTATGACCCAGCAATAGCACTGCTAGGAATTTACCCAAGGGATACAGGAGTACTGATGCATAGGGGCACTTGTACCCCAATGTTTATAGCAGCACTTTCAACAATAGCCAAATTAGGGAAAGAGCCTAAATGTCCATCAACTGATGAATGGATAAAGAAAGTGTGGTTTATATACACAATGGAATACTACGTGGCAATGAGAAAGAATGCAATATGGCCTTTTGTAGCAACGTGGATGGAACTGGAGAGTGTTATGCTAAGTGAAATAAGTCACACAGAGAAAGACAGATACCATATGTTTTCACTCTTATGTGGATCCTGGAAAACTTAACAGAAAACCATGGTGGAGGAGAAGGAAAAAAAAAAGTTAGAGAGGGAGGGAGCCAAACCAGAAGAGACTCTTAAAAACTGAGAACAAACTGAGTGTTGATGGGGGGTGGGAGGGAGGGGACGGTGGGTGATGGGCATTGAGAGCACCTGTTGGGATGAGCACTGGGTGTTGTATGGAAACCAATTTGACAATAAATTTCATATTAATAAAAAAATAAGTGTATAAATGAATAAATAAATAAATAAATACATAAAATGGCTAAGAATGTGGAGTTACAGGATTATGACTAAGGAGCGGATATTCACATTGTTAAAGGGACTATTCTTTGGAATCAATGTGACTTAAAGACTTATTACCCAAGAATGGTGAGGGCTGTGGTTTGTGGTATTTCTTTTAATTAAATGTTTTTGCTTGCAAACATTTTTCATGTTCCTTATTTAATTGTATTATCAAAGAACATGTTCTGAATGATATTAATTCTTTAGAAAAGTTTGATACTTCTTTGGGAGGCTTCATTTCTGAGTCTGTGTTCCCTTGGAACAACCTGTATGAGCAGCTTTGGATGCTTAAATTTGACTTACTTTATTCATACCTGTTCCTACTCAAGAGTAGATATTTTAAAATCCAAGAGCCAGCATTCCAGAGACTAATATTCTTTGAACAGAAAAAACAAGTACTAATGCCTGGCCATTTTTTTGTAATTGATTCGTGTCTTTTTGAAAAACAGAAACATATTCTTTATTTGTAAGTACAGGGATATATATAGATATATCAATATCTCCACCCTTGTGATTTAATCTGTTAACTATATATATATTCTCACAACTTTCTTATCTGCTTGCTCTTTCTAGAAGAGTATATTAAAATCTTCCACTATGCTTATAGATTTATGAATTTCTCCTTGTAATTAGATCAACTTTTATGTTAGGTATTTTAAGGTTAAGTTGATAGGTGCATAAACATATAATGCTTGTTATAACTTTTGGTAGAATATCATATTGATTTTTATATAGTATCCTTCTTTATTTAGATTAAGATATATTTCATTAATTAAAGTTGTTAATTTTGTTAATTCTACAGAATCATACTTTAAATTCTATTTTGCCTGGTATTTAATATCACTGCACCAGATCTTTTCAGTTAGTTGTGCCTTTTTCCCATTTGCCTTTTCAATCTTTCTGTGTAAAATTTTCTTCAGTTGATTATTAGTAAGTAAGTAGCAAAGAACTTTATCTTGATTTGTATCTAATATAAAGACCTCTGTCTTACAGCAGACTTCAGAACAAGGAAAATCATCAGGGATAAAGAGAATCACTACATCATGACAAAAGGGTAAATCTCCAAGAACCACAAGCAATCCTTGATGTATATGTACCTACCAACAGAAAGTCAAAATATGTGAGGTAAAAACTAATAAACCTACAAGAAATAGACAAGTATACAGTTAAGATGCCAAACTATCAGTAGTTGACAGATACAACAGTCAGAAAGTCAGTAAGGATACAGTGGAAAGGAACAGCAGTATGAATCAACTTAATCTAACTAACATTAAGAGATTACTTCATTCAACAGCAGAATGCAAATCCTTAAATTCACATGAAATATTCGCAACCTAGACCAAATTCTGAGCTATAAAAACACACTCTGACAAATTTAAAATAGAATAACAGAAGGATAGCTGGCAAAATCCCCGATATGAACATTAAACAACATACAGTTAAATAATACATGGGTCAAAGGAAGATATTTCAGAAAAATTAGAAAATATTTTCAATTCAATTCAACGAAAATAGAACATCAAAATTTGGAGGAGGCAGCAAAAGCAGTACTTAGAAGGAAGTTTCTAGCACTAAATGCATATGTTAGAAAAGAAGAAAGTTCTAAAATCAATAACCTAAGATCCCATTTTAGGAAATTAGAGAAAGTGTACATTAAATACAATGTAGGACAAAAAAAGAAGAAAGAATGAAGGAAAGAAAAAGACATAATAAAAATCAGAGCAGAAACCAACTAAATAGAGAACAGAAAAACAATAAAATCAATGAAACCAAAGTCTACCTCTTTGAAAAGATCAATGAAACCGATAAGCTTCTAGCCAGGCTAGAAATGGAAGAGGAGACCTCACTCTTCATCCCATGGACATTAAAAGGATAATAATGGAATATAAGGAATAATTCTTGGCTCAAAAATTTGATAACTTAGATGAAATGGACCAACTATTTGATAGAATCTCTGTTTCCTAACTGGTGAGTTTATTCACTTATAGTATTGTGGCTATTTATATATTTGAATTGTTTCTGCACTCTTTGTGCTTCCTGTTTATCCAAAATTTTCCTTGTTTTTTTTTTCTTTCCTATCTCTTATTGACTTAATCTAGTTTTTCTTAATACCCTTCTCCATCCCACTCCCCCCACCAAATTTGAAGGCTGTACATTCTGTGTCTAGAGTTTAAATGGTTTACCCTCAGAAAGACTATCAGAGTCTGCTAATTTTCCTTTATTGTCCATCCCCCCCTTCTGTTTAGTAACAGAAAGGCTGATTTTAGTTGGATTTTAGTTGAGACATGGCTGCCTAGAATGAAGAGTGCACCTCCCAACTTCCCCTGCAGCCACACGCGGTTACAAGTGACCAGGGGATCTAGCATCCTGGAGGTCACAATGACATTAACAATCGCAGGTCAGGTGGAGTCGTGGAGGTGAAAGCGTGATCTGCATGAGGTCCAGAGAAAGTAAGAGATGAACAATGAGAGCAAACGTTGGAGACAACTCTTTCCAGGGAGCTGTTTTGCTTTTTTAACGTATTGAGGTAAAATTCGCACAACCTAAAGTTCACCCGTTAAGAGTGAACATTCCCGTGGCAACTTGGTAATTCACAATACTGTGCAAAGCCCTCCAGCTGGTTCTAAAATGTTTCCATCCCCTCAGAATACAACCATGGACCCATGAAACCGCTTCTTTGCATCTCCCACTCTCTCCCTCCCTGTGGCAACCACAAATCTGCCTGTCTCTACGGATTTACCTCTTCCAGATATTTCATATAAATGTGGTCGAGGAGTTCGCTTACTTTCTGCAAAGGGAACACAGAAATGAGGCAATAGCACAGGGAGGTGGAGGCGCCACGTAACTAAAAGCCGAGCCTCTGCCCTTTCCGTTCTCTGGTTGAGAGCTGAAGTCTCTGCACTTCTCAGAATGGTTGCAGGAATCTCTCCCCACTGACCACTTCGAACGTCGCCTCCACGGCATTCTGTTTACACAGTTCCAGGCCTCTCCTAGGGGCTGCTTCCAAGGGGGGGCGGGGCAGAAGTGAGAGAAGGGCCCTCTATTCTCTCTGGATCCCAGCAGTCCTCCTCTAGGATGTTAAAATGACACCTACAATGCCTTTAAAGATTCTTTTAACTGCTCTGTATCTATAGATGGGGACCTACCAGTTGAGAGATGAAGGTTCCTAAGCCTAGCCCACTCCTCTTGTTAAGGACACAGTAAGAGAGCAATCAAGGTGGGCTCACAGGGGATATTGGGAATCCACAGCCAGAGCAACTAAGATCTTCTAAGGCCATGCATGGTTTACCTTCTCCACTGACGAGCAATGCTCCCAAATTAATTACAGCCACTGCGTATGGGTACATTTCTTAGCTAGTGCTATGCCGATTGCTCTCTGTGCTTCGTCTCATATATCTTCACAACCAAGTTGTTGTGTTGTTATTACTTAGGTGCTGTTATTACTAGTACTCCAATTTTATAGATGAGGAAACTGAGGCTCAGAGCGGGTAAGTGATAGGTGGGATGCGTGTTAGCATGACTTTAAAGCCTGGGTTAGCCAATGCACTGTGCTACCTCACTTCTGGCTGAACCCTAAAGGCATCTCCAAGATGATGGCAGGGCAGTGGTCTCAGGAGAGCTTGGCAAGAGAGCCCTGCACATCCCCTTGGAGGCGGCCACTCATATTTTTTATTCTATCCAAAGCAACTTGAGTGACTCAATATTTCCTTGCATTTTATGCATGTTGCTTTGCAGCTAGAATTGGTTGGCTGTTCTCCTTGGCACTGAGCCAGGGATTTTTCATTTTTCTCATGTTTGCTTTCAGCCACTTGAAGGTTGCATTCTGTCCTTATTTGCTCCCAAGATCTGGTTAGGCTGCTGTGGCCCATCCATAGCTGTTGACTTACTATTTCTTTACTTGACATTTCATCAGCCTCCTTTCTCACTTCCCACCCTTGGGATACATGTTCAAGTGCAGCTTTTCACACCCCCATTCACACTTGCTCTCACTCCCCCATCCTTCTGAAGGCTCCCAGCTCAGATGTCAGTTGTGGGCCCAGGAGACGTCTCTGGCCTGGGCCCCTGGGCCTGAGGCTGTGCTCTGCCTGAGGTGCATCTGGCCGCAAGGTTGTGTCTTCCTGAAGGTCATTTTTAAGGAGGCTGGGGATATGGTGGCACAACTTCCCTCTTCTGGGCACGTGGGACAAACTCAGAAATTTCAAACAGGGTTCACTTTGTGGCATTCATAGTGAAGAAGGTACTGTCCTGTTTTGGTAAATGTAAAGGTAGGGATGGGGCACCTGGGTGGCTCAGTCAGTTAAGTGTCTGGCTCTTGGTTTCAGCTCAGGTCATGATCTCATGGTCATGAGTTCAAGCCCCACATCGGGCTCCGTGCTAACAGTGTGCAGCCTGCTTGGGATTCTCTCTCTCCCTCTCTCTCTCTGCCCCGCCCTCCTCTTGTGTGCATGCTTACACACTCTCTCTCCCTCTCTCTCTCAAAATAAATAAACTTAAAAACATAAAAATAGGGACAAAACAGATGGTAGCCGGTAGACTCTCAACCACAAAGAGATGTGTTACAAAAAACAGGGGGAGAGCACTAGGAGGTGATTTAAAACGTGTTTCTTTAACATACTATAGTTCAATGAGATATTACCATTAGGGGAAGCTGGGAGAAGGGTATATGTGAATTCTCTGTACTATTTCTGCAACATTTTTTTGAGTTAAACTATTTCAATTTAGTTGATGATAATAACAACAACAACAATAATAATATTTTTGGAACTTATATCTACATTTGTGCCTCAATTCCTATATTTATCTATACTGATTTTACTATAGATCTTACTACTTATTTACAATTGGGAATTGGGAAGAGTCAACCTGTTATCCCACTCAACACTCTGTGGCTTTGAATTGTTCATGTCACACTCTTTATTTAAAAAAAAACATTTTAAACAGCATTTTGAGATATAATTCACATGCCAAACAATTCACCCATTTTAAGGCACTAATTCAGTGACTTGTCACATATTCATAGGATTGTACAACCATCACCCTCAAAGAAATCCCACACCAATTAGCAGTCACTCCTTCTTCCTATTCTAAATATTTCATATAACCGGAGTCATAAAATATGTGATCTTTTGTGAGTGGCTACTTTCACTTAGCATTCTGTTTTCAAGGTTCATCCATGTTGTAGTCTGGGTTAGTATTTTATCCCTTTTTATTACTCAATAATAGTTCATTATGAAGATGTAACTCATTTTACTTTTTTTTAATGTTTATTTATTTTTGAGAGAGAGACAGAGTGTGAGCAGGGAAGGGACAGAGAGAGGGAGACACAAAATCCAAAGCAGGCTCCAGGCTCGGAGCTGTCAGCACAGAATCCGATGTGGGGCATGAACCCACGAACCGTGACATCATGACCTGAGCTGAAGTTGGATGCCCAACCAAATGAGCCACCCAGGCGCCCCTGTATCTCTCATTTTATGTATCCATTGGTTGGTCAGTAGACATTTGGGTGGCTTCCACTTTGTGACTATTATGAAAAATACTTCTATGAATATTCACACACAGGTTCTTGTGTGACATACGTTTTCGTTTCTCTTAGGTGAAACATCTAGGAGTGGAATTGCTGGTCATATGGTAACTCTATGTGTAACATTTTGAAGAACGACAAACTGTTTTGAAAAGAGACTGCACCAGTCAACATTTCTACCAGCAATGTGTAAGAGTATCGGTTTCTCCTCATCCCCACTGATACTTGTCACTGTCTTTTCCATTGTCGCCATCCTATTGGGTATGAAGTGGTATCTTACTACAGTTTTTATTTGACTTTCCCTGATGACTAATGACATGGAACATCTGTGCTTATTGGCCATTTTGAATACTTTTATTGAAAAAATGCCTATTCTGATCCTTTGCCCGCTTTCCAACTACGTTATCTACCTTTCTATCACTGGGTTATAAGAGTTCTTTATGTATTCTGAATATAAGTCCCTTATCAGATATATCATTTATAATTTTTTCTTCCATTCTGTGGGTTTTCTTTTCAGTCTCCTGAAGTCTCAAAATCTTCATGGGTATATGCCAAAATATGCTGACTGAAACTCAGCCCCAAGATTTGTTGCAGGTATTATGGGTAGAAGCTGAAACATTTTACTTGAAAACTGCTAGAGGTTGGTTGTCGTGCTGAAGGTTAGAGTCAATACTTCTTGGGGAAGCCTTTTCCTCTGCTCAGGCAGAGTGGACTAAATACACCTTTAGCAGCACAAATATAAACCTAGTCCTGACTCACTGCACTGACGTGACAGTTTCCTTAATGCTGAGGCTTTAAACAGAAAAGCTGGGTTCTTTTAATGTAAACTGCTCTGTATGTTTTAGGCAGAGCAATGTCTTTGCAGATTTCCTTTTGTTTATTTGGTGGTGGGGTGGGTGGGGAAAAATGTTTCTTGGCGCTGTCTACTCTATGCCTGTGCCTTGGCTCTTTCTGACGGAGATGGATGGTGTTTGTGTGTTTATCCTAGAGTTGTATGTGAGAAATGAGCACAGAGAAAGGAAGCCATATGAGCTGTTTTCACAAGAGGACTTCTGCTATTCGGGGCTCACCTAGGGCGGCGTTGGGGGGTCGGGTGCCAAAGGGCAGCACCGAATCGGACAGAGGGTGAGTGTCCCTTCTCTGCAGTCTGGGGGGTGAGGGCAGTGAGGGCGCTGCTGAGACATCCCTGGAACAGACTCTAGTGTTTCTGCAAAGGCACCTTCAGTGTTAGCTTCAGGGGGTCTCCCAGAGCTCACAGATCAGCAGCCTAGGAGGGGACAGAGCAAGAGGGCCCAGGAAAGGGCAGAGCAGACAGCACATACTGACTGAAGACACAAAGTTGTGATGTGTCTCGGGAACAGCTGGGGTTCGCTTGGAAGGGGAGGAGCTGGAAGTTGAACAGTCAAGCTGGACCATTGTCACTTGTGCCTTCTAGGCTCAGGTGACTGCGGCAAAATCCACAGTTCGCCTTTACAACAGGCGGGTTGGGTCAGATGTCACACAATGGCAGCCTGGGGGCCAAATATGGTCACTGTGTGGACATATTTGGTTGGATCAACACAACTTTTAATTAGATTTGAATTTTTTTTAATGTTTATTTATTTTTGAGAGAGAGAGACACGAGCATGAGCAAGGGAGGGGCAGAGAGAGTGAGACACAGAATCTGAAACAGGTTCAAGGCTCCAAGCCGTCAGCACAGAGCCCCATATGGGGCTCGAACCCACGAGTCATGAGATCATGACCTGAGCAGAAGTCAGATGCTTAACTGACTGAGCCACCCCAGTGCTCCTAGATTTGAGTTTAAATGGCAGTGAGGAAGCCTCATTCTCTCTTCAGTTTGCCACGGACCCTACCACTTCTATTACTCATACTGGCCTGATTCACATATTCATGTGACCCATCTAGCCTCAAGTATCTGTGGATATTTGAGTTATGGAGCTCTTGACTAGAGTCTCTCAAATGACCTATATCTGAAATTCTGTGATTCAAAGTGATCTTAACAAGACGGCTTTGAATATCCCAGCCCACAAACTCCTATAGTCACCTATACAGGGTGGAGATACCCTTTAGAAGTCTTTAGAAGACCACTACACTAAATAATGATCAACCTACTCTCTAACATCCAAACCTGCTCCTAGGACAGGTTCCAGAACCAGTTTTTAATTCTCACCATAGATTTGAATCCATGTCAGTTTGTTCCTCCTTCAGAAGCTTCTCTTTACCAGCCTCATCTCTAACAAATGTGTCCTTGGTGATTGACTGTATTTCAAATACCATGAGCAGATGGCAAAGGCATTTTTTGGGTTAAAGATGCTTTCCAAGTCTCTTGGAATTTCACCACACAGGAGCTGTCTATTCTGTGTATCCTAAGACCAGCCCTGAGAGTTAAGGAGACATGATTGAAAGAGAAACTTATTTTTCTGGAGATGTTATTTCTGCCCTTCTTAAGAACATACTATCAAATTACAGGTGAGTGGTGTTCTATACATTTTGAAATCATCTCATGCAATCATCTCATATGATTATACCTCCTATGAGATCATAGGACAGACAATATTGTTCTTATTTTGCACAGGACAGAGGTGAAGCATGGAGAAATTAAGAGCCTGTTCAAAGACACAATTTAAGGGACTGAAACATAAAACTTCATGAGTTCTCACTCATAATATATTCAAATGAAAAAAATTTTTAAGTTTATTTATATTTGACAGAGAGAGAGAGAGAGAGAGAGAGAGCGAGCATGAGTGGGGGAGGGGCAGAGAGAGGGAGACACAGAATCCGAAGCAGGCTCCAGGCTCTGAGCTGTCAGCACAGAGCCCAATGAGGGGCTCGAACTCACGGACCGCAAGATCATGACCTGAGCCGAAGTTGGATGCTCAACCGACTGAGCCACCCAGGTCCCCCTCAAATGAAATTTTTTAGGAAAACTGAATTTACCCCAAACTATTCCTTGTAAGTGATATTTATATAAGACTCCTAATTCCTAGTTTTATGCTTCCCCCCTCTTCTTATTTGTCCTCGGGATTTGGATGTCTGAAAATGGGGGCAGGAATTGTGATAGAGAGAAACAGGACTGAATATACCCAAGCTCACTTCAGTGTGTAATTTTATGACAAATTGCTGAAGGGATGTTCTCGGATGAAAGGTTAAGTGTGGTGGTGTTGAGAACCACTGGCATATAAAAAGCGTAATAAAATCAGTGTAGCGTGGAAAGAGAAGACAGCCTACCATGAACTTGATCTAATAGAATCAAATCAGATAATATCCAAGCCGGATATAAGAACTGCAATCTCTGATCAAGATATTGCTGTGCAGATAAAACCTGGCCCAAGGGGCTGACCATGGTTTGCATTAGCAATGCTACATGCCCAGGGAAAAAAGAGATTTAAGGAGGTGCATCGGCCGAAAGCATGTGAAGTTCAAAGCCAAGAGTAAGAAAACAATTAGAAACAGACATCTCTGGTGGATGGTTTACATAAAAGTATAAGAGCTCTTCGAAAGAAAGACATATAGCTTATGAGAGAATGTTTAGGGGAAATTCACTTTTCCTGGGAAAAGAGAATGCAGTATTTGAATGAGTCTGGTAGGTGAGCACCGTGGAAGAATTACAGAATGCTTAAAGATTTGTACATCACACGGGGGGGGGGGGGGGGGGGGGTTGTCCCTTCGGCAAATGTCTGTCTGGGAGCACAGGCCTAAAGAAGCCGGTCTGCAGGCTTGAGCTTGGTGCTGTCGTGAAGGTCCCTTATTAATTTTAGATAATCCCCTGCGTAGTAGCAAGAACTTTGATTCTGGGGAAATGTTGACTGTTTACAATCACAGGAGAGTGAATTCTAAGAAATTGTGCAACACTAAATTGTCAGTCATAGACAATTACTAAGAGCTGTAATTGGGGGATAAAGCTGTCATTCAGAAGAAACAAATGGCTGGGAGAATAAACAGGACTCTCATTAGTGAGTCTTCTAATGTATTTTCTTCTGCAGCAGCCCATCAGTTGAGAATCACCGTGTTCAGTCTTCTGCATGTGAAAGGTGTTGTCAGAGCATTTCTTCTTCTGGATCAGAGTTCTGATCATTGGGCGCGCATTCATACCTAGGTTTTCTCCTGCAATTTTTAGTGGGCTTTTTGTGTTCTCTCTAGGCATGCTGGGAGGACTAAAGAGGGATGAGCCCACTGAAGGTCGTCCACATGAGAGGTGGAACCCACTCTAAGGAAGGGAGGACTGCGCAGCAAGGGTGTAGATAAGGGACATGCTGGTAAGTGCAGAAGGGGAAGGGCAATTCTACATTAAAGCACTTATCAATCAATTGCCCAATGATCCACTAACTATGCATTCATATCTGAGCATTAAGTTTAGGGGACTGTAATCACAAATAAATAAAAACTAAAAGGATTGGCTTTCTAGGATCTCCATGAGCTACAGGGAGCCCAAGGGGTCAGCAGAACTGTGCCAGCAGAACTAGGATATGGCACCCTTGTTGGTGTGAGTTGGGGATTGTTGGAGAGTGGATGGTTAGTGGATGTGGTGGGGACATTGATGAGAATCAGCTCTCTCTGCTGGCGCCAGCAGCAGCATCCTCCAAGGTCAAGGATGGAGAGCCAAGGCCTTTGGTACATAGGCCAGCTCTACATGATTGGTGGCCATGGCAGAGGCCCTGACTGGGCTGGCAGAAGCCATTAGCACAGATGTTCCTGTCTCACTGGCAGCAACAGAAATCATTATTCCTGTGGCCCAGAGCAGGAGACAAAAGTGAGGAGGGTCAGGGGCAGGTGTGTGCCAGCCAAAGCACCAGCTGTGCCTTCCCAGAGCTACCTGGGAAGAATTTCAAGTGTCTCAGCTTTCTTAAAGATTGGGTGTGAGCACATCCTAAGAAATTCTGTTGTGTTGCTGCAATCTCATTGTCACCAGCAGTGTGTGGGCTGGGGAAACACAGAGGATACAACAGAGAGAAGGAAAACCAGTTTCTTGTGAGTTACATGTGTGATTTTAGGGGCAGAAATGATGAATGGGCAATACACCTTGGCTGGATCCTGCCATTAAAATGGTTTGGCTTTGCTTGGAGGTATTTATTTTCCAATCAGTTGGCAAGGGGAAGGGCCAGAGGGAGAGTGAATCCTCTCTCTCGGATTCAGGTGGTGAGTAATTCCTCCCTTCTTGACCACGGGGAGGAGGCTCTGAAGCAAAAAACAAAGCAAAACAAAACAAAACAAAAAACAACAAAAAAGGAGTCTACAAGATGTGGGATAGGCAGTAATGCCAAACTTTGGTAGTGCAAAAGGAAAGAGTTGGTGTTGAATGGAACAAGAAAACCAAATCACTTAGGAGCATATTTGTTTTAGGTTCATAGAGATGGTGGAAAGGAGAAGGAAGGACATTTGGATTTAGGAGTAAGTGGTCATGATTAGAGGCAGGTCAGGTGGAGAAGCAAGGAAAGGTTCCGGCAGTAAATACAATACCACAGGTATTATATATTCTTTGGAAAGAAAAGCTGGCTCCAATTGCCCAAATAAGAAATAATTGAAGCGTAAATGGAACTATCACAAGATATAGGAGGGGCCAGATGAAGAGTGGCTATTGGCTCCAGTGAGAAGCAGCAGTAGGGGGAGAAGGCTGGAGTCTCAGTCATCGTGGGGTCTAGCTCAGTCTCTACCCAATCAACTACCAACTGGTTGACACTTAGATACTGCTAAGCTAAATGTGGTTTCTGAGGTTATATGCTTGGAAATAGTATCACCAAATGGTGTTTGCATATTTCTTGTTCTTCCTCCTTTCTCTGAGTCAGTTTTTCAAAACTTGTTTCTGGTTCCAAAGCATATTTTTCTCATTATAACATTATCAGATAAACATTTTGATTTGCCATGCTTCTCTGGTTTTTAAAAGGTATAGGCCAAGACAGTTCAGCTTCCTAAACAGGTATTCCAGACTATTTGGACCTTACTGCATAAATTGGGCCATTGACTGAAGCAAACTCTTCTTTCTGATTTTTCACTTAAAGTTGGGAGTCAGTGGTACTCATGAAAATGGGCTGATGCAGCAGAAGAAATGAACTTCATGATTCAGCTCAGCTCCTCATCACTGGCCCTTCTCACTGTTACCTGATTTCAAACTTACATAGCCTAATAATTGTAAACAGATGTGCTCAACTGGGTTAAGCACAATGAAAGACTGTTATGCACAGGGTCACAGAAAACATCATTTTCTGAGTTCTCTGTGCCCTAATACAGGGCCTGAGTGGGAAAATGACTAATAAGAGGGGTTAGCAAACCATCCATGCCCATAAGAACCACACTGGATATCAGGCTATCATGAAGGAAGTAGTGATATCATGCGAAAACCCTTGGAGCAGAACTTTGGGTTCAAACTCCAGCTATGCCAGGTGATCTTGAGAATATCACCAAACTTTCCTAAGTGTCAGTTTCTTCATCGGTAAAGAATTTCTTGAGTTCCTGTCCCCATTGTGCCTGTCAAGATAATCAGGGTCAATGTCCTCACTAACATTCTTCTCTCTGCTCATCAGTCCACCAGTATGAGGAACCCGAAGAGAGCAGATGGGAATCTTAACTTGGAACCCTTAAAAGTCTCTTAGTAGAAGTGTCCCTTCCCACCCACATGCCAACAACCAGGACATCTAATCTGGCAGAATCCAAGAGTGTGGGAACGGAAAGCCGAAATTCCCTAAGTGGGTCTCTGGGAGTGATGGCGAGAGAGGCCAATCTTATATTCACCCCTTGATCCCAGGAAAGAAGGTTTGCGGTGAAACCAGATCATGTGATCACGTGCCCACTGGTATGCCTTCTTTGCTAAAAATTTGGTCCAACAGTCTGAAGCGATGTTGTGCAAGATCCCATGCTGGTAAATCAGGCCTTAAGTCATTGTGTGTGGTGCTGGCAGAGGTACTGAGGGCAGGCGGCGTGAACCCACACCAAGAGTCGCACGATCAGTTCCATAAGGATGAATGGCTGTCCCCTGCAGGGTAGAATGCTCTGATATAATCCACCTGTCTCCAGTGGCTGGTTTCATCATGGGCTGATGCCATGTTGAGGGTTTAGTGTAGTCTCTGCTGCTGGCAGTTTGGGCACTCAGCTGAGACAGTAGCTAGATCAGCCTTGGTAAGAAGGAGTCTGTGCTGGCAGGCGTAGCCTCCATCCATAACTGCCCATTTTGCAAGCACTGGGGTGGCTAACATCCAGGAGACAAGCTGTGCTGGCCTACTGTCCAACTGGCTGTTGAATGCCTCCTCTCTGATGGGCATCAATTTAAGGCAACAAAGATCTACATGCTTTGCACTCATTTTCAGTGGTCCATTCACAGGCCTCCTGCCCGCAATTCCTCATCTCCCATCTTTGAAGCTTGCTCCTCCTGGACGCTAATCAACCAAAGTCATTTACCATGTACATCCTAACCCAGCTTCTCTCTCCACACAAAGTAAATGCCCACCTGTATTTCTTGCACTTATACCCATGGATAGAATGTCCCTTTGCTACTTGTCCAGCAGAGTCATCCCTGAGTGCAGCAAAAGTGCAGCAGTAGTCCACTGTTGGCTCAAACCAGCATAATTGGCTCACTTGTGGACAAATCAGCCCCAATGTTTTTCCTCCTTGACTTGTTGGTCATAGGGAACACAATGGGAGGGACATGGGACACATTCCTATGTCTAAGTTACACAGAGGTAGATGCCATGGGAATATGGGCTTATGTGCTCAAGATGCTTACTTGTGCTCCATGAACCTGCCCAGGCCCAATCCTGATTTTGCCATTTCCATTGTGTGATATATTACTATTACGTTCACTCAACCTTACGGTAGATCTGATAATCCCAGATCACAGTGAGTCGCTCCAGATACACTAGGGGCCCTGTGGCCTGACAGAATTTGCTAACTCTCTGACATGAAAGGACAACTTTGCTCCACAACTGTAGGGTTCTGTGATTCTCCTGCTGGAATGTTCCAGAGGCTCCAACAGCATCCTTATACACCATGGTACCTTCAGCATTGTCAGATCTACTGGTTCATAGGCACAACTCATAAATATGCAACTCAATGAATTTGCACAAGAAAACATACTCTTGAAATCACAACCCAGGTCAAAGAATAAGATGTCATCAGCTGGCTCTAAGTTTTAAGAGAATTTTTCAGGTAGCTTTTTATAGTGAGGAACATAATACAAAAGAAATCGTATGCTAAAGAAATCATAGACACTGTCTTCACACGGCTGTTTTTTACATTGACCCTGAATAAACACCAAAAATGTAGTATTGCATTCTGTAGCTGTTTTATGGTGAGCAAATAAATACAGCACAGTTTCTGCCTTTATGGAGCTTGTGGTCTAACAGGGGAAATAGGCGTTGATCATTAGCCATTATGCAAATGAATATATAATTGCTTCTTCTCCCTCAGATTCCTAACTTTCTGTTAGTTTGATCTCATCCTCTCAGCCCAATTACTTTGGGTTATGACCCCAGACTTATTCTGAACCTCTGGTTCCTTTGGTCTTTGCATCCAGACTTAGTCATGGTATTTGGACTTCTGCTTTCTTATACAGGCTCTGGCTGACCTCCCACCTCTGGTCCCTAGGACATTCTAGAGTCTTGGAAGAAACTATTTGTTCCAACTTAGGCCCTGGTGGAGACCAATCCGTGCCTCAAGCTACTGTGCTCCTGGTGGTGGGATGGAAGCAGCAGGGACAGAACTGTCCCCTGGCTGTCCTGATGCAGGAGTGACCTCATGCCAGAATCTGGAGACCAGCTGACTTTCCAGCCTTTACAGCTCAGCACAGCACCGCACAGCACAGCAGCTGTTGCCATGTCCTTTTCCAGCTGGTCCTGCCACGTGGCTTGGGGCAGTCCTCCCGGAAGCTCCGTCTTATGGCCGTTTCTCCAGCCTCTTCCTAAATCCTGCGGATTACCTAAAATCTCAAATTAATCTCTCTTCTGCTTAAAATGGAGCCTGCCATTTGCAACTAGGAACACAGAACCAAATGCATGGTGGGGCCTGTTGGAAAGGCAGAATCACAGAATGTCAGAGCTGGAAGGAAGCCTTAGACATTAGGCTAACTGCCCCATACCAAACTGGTGTTCCTGATCCATTCTAGCTCCTACAATTCAGAGGGATTTCTCAAACGCAGAAATCAAATCCTATAACTCACTTGTTTCAAATGCTGATTAAAGTCTTAGAAGGAAATCCAAACTCCTTAACACATCTCCAAAACCTCATATGCTGTAGGCCCTGCCCTACTTCTTTGACTTTATTTCCTACCAGTCTTACTCTGCCCATGGCGGTTGACCTTCCTGGCCCCTGGACGTGCCAGCCACAGACCTGCCTTACAGCCTTTGCCCTTGCGCTTCCTTATAATTGCAATAATCATCCCCAAATCCTTGGATGGCTGACTTCTCATTCACATAGCAGCTCTCCAGAGCCACCTTTCCTAACCATCCTATCTTAAGAAGTTCCCCTATGGCTTGCTAGCCCATCACTCTTTTATTTTCTTTACTGACCTTGCCATTTCTATAATTACTTGTCTTTACCTGTGTATAGTCTGTCTCTAGGAGAGCAGGTGCCCTTGAGCATCTTGTTTTCTGCTACATTCCCAGTGCCTAGACTAGAGCCTGGTGCATAGTTGGTGCTCAAATAATAATTATGGCATGCACGAATAAGTGGCTCTGGAAATAGTTGTGAAGGGCTTGAGATGTGAAGCAGAGAAACCATATAGAAGGAATGAGAAAGGGAGCCACTCGGGTGGGAGACGGCAGTACCAGTGGATACAGTCACACGTGCATGATGACAACAGAGCTAAAGAGGAGTGTTCATGCTGTAGAGAGCACAGTTTGCATATTATTATGACACTTCCCTGGAAGATTAGAGTTAAGTGTCTTGCTCTAACAAAATTAGTATGTTCTGAACAATCATCTATCTGATGCAAGGGAAGCCCCTTCAGGAAGGGACACTTGTTTCTGTTCTGTACAGAGACATCACATGGGCTTGCAGTGACCCTGCAAAGACCCAAAAGGAGATACAGAAGGCTAAGAGGCACTTGGCATCCTTGTGCAACAAGGGAGAGGCTTGTCTGATGCAGCTGAGCGATGCCAGTCTTGAAAGCCAGGCAAAGAAGTCTTAATTTTGTGTGTTAGTAAATTAGGAGCCATTACAGATCTTGCTCCCAGAGGGTTCAAGGGGTCTGCTGCTCTCCACAGGTGCCTGAGAAGAAGTCCAGGAGGTTCTAAGTGAGCAAAAGGCCATTGGAGGCATCGCCACAGCCATCAACTTGTGTTTTCCATGGTACTTCTGGGCTGGAAGGGATGGGACATAACGCACAGTGCCTGGCACATGGTAGACAATCAGGAAATACTTGCAAAATGAATATATTAACCAATAACCTACATAAGTCATAGCATGGAAAATCCCTACTGGACCTGGTTGGCTGTAGATGCCTGTGTCCACACAGTCACGGGGACAGACTGGCAGAAGGAGGTACAGAGAAGATACACGTGTCCCTGGGAGAATGATGACCTCTGCCATCTCCATAGTGAACAAACGGGTCTAGAAGACAGAGTTCAATTTGCAATCAGTTGCCACAAGGCCTTGTAGGTGGCTCTTTTCTTTGTACCTCTATTTTGTACCCATGAAGTCTCCTGAGGTGGGCAAGGCTCACAGAGAAAGAGCAAGTCAAGAATTACCACCAGTAGGTGAAAATGCCTCTGGGTAGAATCCCTTCCCTGTCTTCATTTTTCTCTGTTCCTTGGCAGTTTCTATGAACACAAACCACGTATTTTTATAACTGTTCTTCATTAAAATCATTGAGGGCTGAAAACAAGACAGCAGGCTGGAGCTGACATGACTGCTGAGGGATCTCACTTCTTTGCCTTGCCAGAAAGTCCAGGAACAGAAACTGAGGCTTGGCCAGGCCAGTGGGGTGAGGGATCCGGGTTTCCCTCTTGACTCCCTTTCCCTCTTTCCCTCCTTCCTCTTTTCTGGCCTTTTCTCCCTCTCTCCATCCCTCCCTCCCTCCGTTTATCTGTCCCCTTTGGACTCCTCCATCTGCTTCAAGTTCTTCCTAAATGCCACCTATGTTACAGATATCACACCAATGCTGAAGACAAAGAAATTCATGAGACACCCCATCCTTATGGTGCGTATACACTTCAGCCTTTCCTTGCAATTTAGGGATTGCAAATTTAGGGATTTGGCTTCAACTCAGACTTAGGAGTGAAGGCACTTATTTTGCGTTTCAAGGCTGTCGGAGCTCAAACGCTGCTGGGCCCCTGTTTGGCCTGCTGAGAGGTGAGCAAGAAGGGTAGCCAGGAGAGCTTGAGTGAGACCTGCTTCTCTGCATCTTGCAGGTAATTTGTCCGGCCAGGCTAACAAATATGACTCATGGAGACTCAGTCATGGGCGTGTGTTTTACTAAGAATCCCTGGATGTTGACCAGAGATTGTGAGTATCTATGAAAAGGAGGTGCAGCTTACAATCACCAGGAATGTTATTTTGCCCTTTCAGCTTCCTTCAAGAGGAAGAGGGCAACGGATGATTCAACATGTGCAAAATGTAACAGGGTTTTTAGACACAAGTTATAAAATAGAGGCCTCTCTAATTTTCGGGGCTATTTTATATTATTCAGAGCTGTTAATAAAGACCACAAAGGCCACTGGGATCATTTCTTTGTAGAACATGGCTCAGAATTTCTGTCTTTGTTGGTATAGAGAATAGAAAAGCAAACTGTTAAGTTCAGAAGCTGAGGACAGCAGATCAAGGTTCTGGTGACAGTTTAGTCACAGTAAGTTGGGTGGCTTTGGGCAATTAGTGAACCAATTTGTCTGAGTCTTGGCCTTTTTACTATTAAGTGGGTTCCACAACTTACCTCCCTCACCTACTTCGGTGTTACAAGGATTCCCTGAAACAAGAGCATAAAGGTCACTTGAACAATGAAGACTCCTGCTCAGCTAGATGTGGGCATGGTAAACTGAGTTGTCTCCGAAAATAAGGTAGGAAGATGCCGAGACACTTAGCTCAGGGACCAGTGACTCTCCTGAAATTAGCTTGAGATCCTTCCTCCTTTGCATTTTCGGCCTCTATGTTGGATTTTCTTCTTCTTTCATGGCTTTCACCCAAGGCTGGCCCTTTAAATGAGAGCTCCTCGGGGCGCCTGGGTGGCGCAGTCGGTTAATCGTCCGACTTCAGCCAGGTCACGATCTCGCAGTCCGTGAGTTCGAGCCCCACGTCGGGTTCTGGGCTGATGGCTCAGAGCCTGGAGCCTGTTTCCGATTCCGTGTCTCCCTCTCTCTCTGCCCCTCCCCCGTTCATGCTGTCTCTCTCTGTCCCAAAAATAAATAAACATTGAAAAAAAAAAATTAAAAAAATAAATGAGAGCTCCTCATGATCTGACCTGTACTAACCAAGGAAACAAGAGTCCTGTGACTGTTGGCATTGTCCCTGCCATGCTCCTTTGCCCCCAAGAAGCCGAATTCAAATGCTCTCTGGCCATACTGTGCTGGTATGTGAGCCCTCCTGGCCTCTGTCACTGTCCCTCCAAGTCCTGATTCCTGACACAGGGGCAGTCCCTCCTTCCCAAGTGACCACCTTCTTTTCAGGGGCTCTCTAAGCAAATTCCTCTGAAATGTGTGCTGGCCAGGACTCGATGAAGTCTTTATAGCTAATTCAAAGCCCCACAAGAAAGCTAATCAGTCTCGTGTTTTAAATAGTCATCTGGCTTTGGGCCGGAGCCTACCTACCCTTCCTCGGTTAAACACTAATCTTACTCAACAGTTTTAGCTCTGACTCTTAAGTTTCCCAAAATTAAACCCCTCACCCTCAACATGAGTTTGCCATCATTTTTAAGGATGAAAAAAATCTGCCACAGACATTAAAGGTCATTTCCAAAGAGGACTCATTTGAGCGTTCTGAATTAACTTAACCACTGGAGGTTTCCTGTTTAAAGGGCAACCCTTATTTGTATTCAGTCATTCTAATGTATTTGGATTTTTAAAAAAAAAGTAACCTATGTAATAATCTAGGCTGTGGTCATCCCATAGGTAGTTGCCCATCTAAGGATCTTGGATATGTAACCTATTTGTTTCCAAAAGCATGTAAAATGTTTACAGCAAACATGCCTATAATAGAGCTTTTAAAATAGGAAATTCAAAACCATGAACAAGTTGGGGGGATAAAATATTCATGAAACAGTTACTGGTTTTTGCACATGAAATTGAATTACTCATGAATCAAAGAGGAAAAACACTTTGAAAGACCAGAACTCAGTCTATCATTAAAACAGGAATATTTCAGGTCTGCAAGAGAAACAGGACAGAGCAGCTAACATTTGTTGGCACCTACTCCATCACTGCCAAGAACTTTCATGTACATCACCTCTACCCCCGCTAGGCTGTGAGACGCCGGGCAATCTACCTAATGTCTCAGGGCAGGTAACCCCTTACCTGCAAATGGGGGTGATGCTGATCTCTGACTCATCGGTTTGCTGTGAGAATTCAGTGAGATGAGGATAAGGCTCTAGCAGAGTGTCTTGCACATTGTAAACATATAATAGCCCCTGTAGTTCCTGGAGCACCTTCCAGTAAGGTGTCATTACGTCCACTTGAGAAATAAAGATGCATCATTTTTAGAGTTGTCACTAGTATATGCAAAAGCCAGGATTTGGGTTTCAGGTCTCTTTAATTAAAAAGTCTATGGCCTTTCTACTGTACCTGTCAAAAAGGAATTTGCTAAATGAAGTGGGGTTTTTTTAATGCTTTTATTTTACTTTTGAGAGGGAGAGAGAGAGAGAGAGAGAGAGAGAACAGGGAGGGGGCAGAGAGAGGGGAGACACAGAATCAGAAGCAGGCTCCAGGCTCCGAGCTGTCAGCACAGAGCCCAATGCGGGGCTCGAACTCATGAACCGGGAGATCATGACCTGACCTGAAGTTGGACATTTAACCAACTGACCCAGCCAGGTGCCCCTCTTTTTGTTTTAAGAATACTGAATGACATAATAGCAATATAGGAAGCAGACGTTCTGGGGCAATTTCTTAGACTCTCAATAAGAGCCTTGAGATCAACGTTAGATCGTAACTCAGAGAAATGGTTTCTGTAAGGGGCCAGGCCTCGAAGCCCAGATCTCCAGGGAGCTGAATTATTGTAGAGAATGGGGCCCTCTATCTCCTCCCACACTCCTAACCCCGGCTGGTCACATAGGTGTTTTATAATATTAGCGATAGCTTAATGGGCCCCATCATGGCAGCACAAGGGTTTCCATTAAGAATAGAAACAGCTCTAGCCCTCAGTTACATCCTCCCCTTGGACTGTTCCTGGATGAGGTTAAGAGGAGAATTTTCTCCACTCAACAGCAGCCCATCCCCAAGCTGCCTCTTTGTTTTGCTTCTAGTTTTCACATCCTTGGCAACAGTCTCCTGCTAGGCATTCTGGGCCCTCAGCCTCCCAGGATTCTGGGACATGTTTCTGGCAGGCCCTGGGAGAGAATGGATATTATCGTCCGGCCTGTCTCCTTGACCAGTTTACTCTGCTGGAGCTGGCACGTGGCCAGTGGTGAATCAGAGGATCCCTGCTATGCCCTGGACCACCCTTGCCCTTACTGCCCAGGTCTTACCTTCTGGGGCTCATAGAAGGAGAAGTCTACTGAACCTAGGTGCCAATCTAACTCTTGCTCACTTCTGACCTTTACCAGCTTCTGTTTTAGGCTGTTTCTGATCAGAATGTCTCTTGGTTGGACAACTGGCCCTACTTGCCCTGATCAAGGTCTCTCATTTCCTACTGTATCATGATGCCTTTGATTAAAGAACTCTAACTGATTGAGCACATAAGTTTAAGCCACTATTGATTACATAGGCTATTTTGTTTGATCTGCACAATAAAACCTAGGAAGTACGTAAATCAAAGCTCAGGGAAGAGAATTAACTTGCCGAAAGTCTCTCTGCTTGTGAATGAAAATAGGGAGGGGCTGAAACCCAGGTCTGACTTACTTGGAAGCCAAGGCGCTCTTACTTTACTGCCTCTAGAACGTTCAGGTTGGTGGCTCTCTGGGCAGAAGCAATGCTTAGAAGATTTCAGTGGCCATATCTTTGTCTTCCTGGCCCTTAGATTTAGAAAAGACTATGTCCCAAGAAATTACTGGTAAAGAGTCTCCCAGTCTGTGGATGTCTTACCCCAGTGACTAGTATCATCCACTGCACGTGAGCACAGACCTGCTTCTTCTTCAGTAATAATATGTGATGAAAACAGGCCCTTCTACCCGGTAGACGTCTCGTCTGCCGACACAAGCCAATTCATTTGGCCATTTTCAGCATGGAGGCACAGGGACTTCTGACTCACTGTGTACTGAATTGTAATGTGGGAATCTTTTTTCTTTTTCTTTTTTTTTTTTAAATCAAGGCAACTGTGGGGCGTTGAAGTCTGAATTTAAGGGGATGAAAAGATAAAATGCAATTTCCAGCTTGAAATTATTTCTTAAACTCCTCAGCAGGCTGGATTTTCACTCCTGGCAGGTTTTTGTCTCCTCAGATGGAGGGTTGGCAGCTCTGACTCAGAACCTGTCCTAAGGCAACACTGTAGAGAAACTGTCTTTGTTGTGTTTATTTCTTGGTTTCTCATCCCCTCCTGCCTCTCTCTCTCTGCTCTCCTCCAGAGACCCTGAGCTCTCATGCCTAGCAGAGCTGAGGGGGGAGCAAAGAGCAATGACTCTGGAGTGGCGGAACCTGGTTTGGATCTCAGCCCTGTCAATCGCTACCTGTCAATTACTGGCTACCAGCTAGACCTTCATTTCCTCATTTATAAAGCGGGCACCATAAGTACGTAACACGACTGTGTTTGGAGTCCCCAAGAAGATAATGCAAAGGAAGAGCTTTGCCCACTGCAAGAATTTCACAACTGCTGATTACAGACTGTTTTTAAACTTCTGATCATCTCTACGTCCCCACCCCCATCTACCAAGGCTTGTTCTGCTTCACTCGAATATTCAACAATTTCTCCCCTATCCCACCTCTAGTAAAGTTTACGACCCTGCAGGTCACCTGAACTGGTGACAGACTAGAGGAAGAACAAGAACCATAGCCACGCTCTCTGGGCGTCAGTACCACAGTCGGCACCTCCCAGGCAGCGACAGGGCAATGGGGCAGTTGAGTGTGAGATGCGATCCTGCCCTGCAGTCGTAGGGAGTGACCACACTTCCCCAAATGGAGGAGCCTCATTGGCCTCTTATCCTGTCTCTGGGAACTGCAAGCCTTCCCTCTGTAGTCGTCTGTAGTCTGGTTTTAGCTTAGCGGTCACCAATAGCCAAGGCCCTAGGACATGTCCATGTCCCAGTGAGACTGACCTGGTGGGTGCCCTTTGCCTTTCAAATGATGAGGACACTCATAAGCCCTCCATCTTCAAACAGAACCTTGGTGGCTGGAGGGGCAAAGATAGCGAGGAAGGGAAGGAACCAGCACCACTGTTTGGGTGGGGAAACCCTGCAAATAGATGTACGTCACTGTTGGTATCTTAAGCGCTCTGGAAAGTACTGCAGAGAAGAGAGCTGCTCATCTTCAATGCAGTACTTTCTGACTGTATCTGACAATAAGACCCCTCTCTTGATGATTCCCCCACATAAAACCTAATAGCATTCCACAAACACGCTCTAGGAAACAACGATGCAGTGTAAAGAGCTGTGAATCAACAAACAAATCTCTTGACTTGGACTTAAGACCTCATCAGGTAACAGTGATTCCTAAGAACAGGCACTATCTCAAGTGTTTTACATGTCAACTCATTTAATCCTTACAATAACCTCACGAAGTGTTACCGGCTCATTTTATAGCTGCAGATGCCCAGGCCCACAAAGGGGATACACTTTGCCCAAGGGCGCATGGTCATGAAGGGGCAAACCTGGGAACAGAACCCAGGCACTTTGGCTCCAGCCTTGTCTATCACCAACACTCAGCGAATATCCTCATGGAAGAGAGAAAATAATTAACAGTAGCACTCTGTAGAGCTTTTGGAGGTTGAAATGAAATAATATAGGTGCTTCAATCCTTCACTTACTTGAATTATCTATAGGATGGAGAATACAGGTAACGCCCAGCTTATAGGTTTTGTGAGGATCAAATGGAACGTCATACATGTGAGCTCTGTAAACTGAACCTCTCATTATTTAGGGGGAAAGGGGATCTCTTGGTCTGTCAATCAATGGTAGGTGAGAAAAAACCCAAACATATTGGCATATTGGTCACCACATTTTCTGACTGGCTAAGGAGATTCTTGTGTGTTGGGTACAGTGTGCTCTGATGTGAAAGCTCAGGTACAGGCATGACCTTATTCTAAAGTTTCTTGTGAAGGATACAGAAGAGATTCTCTTCCTGGAAAAAAAAATGCTAAACAAGGGGTATTACTTTTTTTTTTTTCCTTAAGGAGCATACTGTGCTTGGAAAGGGGGATCATGGGCTACAGAGTAAAATGAACTGTGGGCCACTTTGCCCCCTTCTTTCAGCTGTTGATGAAAAGCAGTTGTAGGGGAGAGGCGATAGCTCACCCCAGCACCCGTATGGTGATTTAAGGAGCCATGATTCTACGCTGTACCCTATTTCACGCCTTGAGCAGAGCTCACCTACCATAACACTTACTGAACCATTTTCAAATGATTTGTTCATTAGCCTGACCTTCCCATCAGCCTTAGAACTGCTTGCAGAGAGTGAATGTGTTTTATTTTTCTTAAAACAGGCCCCAGAGCCTACCCCAGGATGGAAGTACATTCAAATTGGTCTTTTGCTCTTTTTTTTTTTTCTATGAATTAAAATGTTCATCTATTTGCGAGAGAGAGAGAGAGAGAAAGAGAAAGTGTGAGGGCAGACAGGGAGACACAGAATCCAAAACAGGCTCCAGGCTCTGACCTGTCAGCACAGAGCCAGACGCGGGGCTCGAACTCACAAAACCGTGAGATCAGGACCTGTGCTGAAGTCAGACGCATAACGCACTGAGCTACCCAGTTGCCCCTGGTCTCTTACTCTTTTAATGGCAACCACAAGTATTTAATCCTAACGCTGTATGTGAATATATTTCCCAGAGTATTTCACAAAGAAAAAAAAAAAACAAGGTGCTAATTTTTATAACTTGGTTAAGTGTAAAACATCTTCTTTATTCCTTCCCTTTGTCTGTGTGGCCTCGTCTGACCTTCTGTAGTCAGTGTCCTGAAAAATTCCTGTTGTCAAGGGAATCTATTGAGATGAAAATTCATGGTGTCAATGTCCCTCTTGGGAGCAAAAGAGATGCTAGCATGATATACTTGTACGAAGATACATACGTAAAAACAGTTTATACTTAAAAATCAATTTCCTCCCACTCTCTTTCTTTTTTTTAGTAGTTATTTAAATTATAAAATTGACACTTGCCCATACTTGGGACTTTTTTTAAGCGCAAAGGACTATCCACTGAAAAGTGGGTCTTCCTCCCATCCTATGTCCCCAGCCCACACACCAAAGATCAACGTTAGTAACAGTTTCTTGTGTAATCCTCCAGAAACTTCTATGCATGTGCAAGCATTTAAGTATAAAAGTGAATATAGTATACATCCCTTTTCACTGTACACAAATGAGCTCATTTTATACATGCTGTTCTGCATCTCCTTTAACAACATTTTTGTAATGTTTATTTATTTTTGAGAGAGACAGAGTGCGACTGGGGGAGGGGCAGAGGGAGAGGGAGACACAGAATGGGAAGCAGGCTCCAGGCTCTGAGCTGTCAGCACAGAGCCCAATGTGCGACTTGAAACCACAAACCATGAGATCATGACCTGAGCCAAAGTCAGATGTTTAACTGACTGAGCCACCCAGGCACCCCCTGTATCTCCTTTTTTTTTTTTTTTAAACGTTTATTTACTTTTGGGACAGAGAGAGACAGAGCATGAACGGGGGAGGGGCAGAGAGAGAGGGAGACACAGAATCAGAAACAGGCTCCAGGCTCTGAGCCATCAGCCCAGAGCCCGACGCGGGGCTTGAACTCCCGGACCGCGAGATCGTGACCTGGCTGAAGTCGGACGCTTAACCGACTGTGCCACCCAGGTGCCCCCCCTTTTTTTTTTTTAATATACAACAATCAATCTAGGTAGGAAATAGTTGCTTATCGGCACCTTACTCTTTTAACAGCCACACGAAACTCTTTGCTTTTGTTAAAGATTTAACAAATGTCCCTTTAATGCACATCTAGGTTGTTTGCAAAATTTTGCTACTAAAAAGAGTATTGCAAACAGCATGTTTGTGCCTGTAATTTTCTACTATTAATATTGCCAGATTGCCCTCTCACATTCCCACCTAGCATACTGTGGCATGCTGTTTATTTGTAACCTTGCTAACAGTATGTTTAATGTTTTCCAGTCTGATAGGTGTAAATGGTATCTCGTCGTAATTAAAATTTACTTTCTTCAACTCTGAGCAATATAATCAATAGAATCAATCTTTTGCGTTTTAAGGGTGCCGGTTTTGGGGTTTTTTTGAGCTTTATTTAAGTAATCTCTACACCCAGTGTGGGGATCAGATTCATGACCCCAAGATCAAAAGTCTGCATGTTCTTCCCACTAAGCCAGCCTGGTGCCCAAGGGGGCTACTGTTTCACTTTTTATGCAGATACACTGTCCCTTCCTATCCTTAAGCCAATTTTCTATTGATCTGTTGGCCTTCTAACTTGTTCGTATGTAAAACTCTGGATATTAAGAAAACCCACCCTTTGTCTGTGATGTGTGTTGTAAGTATTCCCCCTAATTTGTCATTTGTCTTCTGAGTTCTTGGGTGGCAGATTTTGTCAAATGAAGTTTAAAATTTGTATCAAGTGACATTTATGGATTCTGCTTTTTATGTCATACTTACAACGTTATCACTCAGGATTATATTTTAAATATTCCATATATTTTTCCCAGTTATTTCCCAGTTTTGTTTTCTACATTTAAATCTTTGACGAATCAGAAACTTATTGTTGGTAGAAGAAGTGAGGTAGGAATTCAGCTTTATGTTTTCCAAATAGCCTGCCAGTCATCTCCGCACCATTAATGTGTTTCTTTACAAATGCGTTCGTGTCTATTTCTGGACTATTCCATCGATCTGATTATCTACACTTGTGGCAGTGTCACATTTTCTTTTCTTTGGTGTTTAAGGTTTTTTAAAATTTATTTTTGAGGTTGGGGGGGAAGGGGAGAGGATCCAAAGCAGGCTCTGTGCTGACAGCGTGAGCCTGATGCAGGGCACAAACTCACAACCCCCTGAGACCATGACCTGAGCCGAAGTTGGACACTTAACTGAGACACCCAGGTGCCCTAGCAGTGTCACATTTTCTAATTACAATAATTTAGGGCCATCCTCCCAGACTTATTGTGCTTTTTAATAAATTTTCTGGCTATCTCTCCATGCCAAATTTTTCTTTATGAAAGTTAATAACATCAGGGGGCAGGCACCTGGGTAGCTCAGTCAGTTGAGCTCCTGGGTTCAGCTCAGGTCATGATCTCATGATTTGTGAGTTCGAGCCTGACATCAGGCTCATTGCTGTCAGTGCAGAGCCCGCTTCGAATCCCGTCCCAGACTCACACTCTCTCTCTCTCTCTCAAAAATAACCATGAAAAAACAAAAAAGAAAGAAAGTTAGCATCAGTTTGCAGGTTTCAAAAAAATCCTATTAATAATCTGATTATGATTAAATTAGTTACATATTACTTTAGGAAGCATTATGGTCCTTAAAATATTAAGCATTCCTCTACAAAATATGGCTTGTTTATTTAAAGCTTCCTTTGATTTTCAGCAAAGATTTCTTCTTGTAGGTTTTTGTCATACGTCTACCACATTTCTCTTTAAGTTTATTTCTAGGTATTTTTCCTCTTTAATAGAAATTATGAGTGAGATTTTTCTTCTATATTTTCCTGGTCATTTGATACTTTGGCTCTTCTATATATTTTCTTCAGTCATCACATCATTATACCTAGTTTACACGGGAGGATGCATGAGGACTTTATTCCACGATCTCTTGCATATTTGAAAAAGTCTGTTTGCTTGACTTACCCTTCGAAAGAAATTTGGGTCACTCATTCCTTTCTGATAGCCATTGGATATTAAGGGCCCACGGCTTTTCCCATGCAGGAGAATTCTCTTGGGGGAGGTAAGGGATGCTAGATTTTATTAAATTTTTTCTTTATTCTCGAAATGTGATAACTTCTTTGGGATATATCTTGGAGTTGGTCGCTCTGTATATTTTTATTTTTCTGAGATGAGATATACCATTTAAATCTGTACAGATTCTACATTTCTTTTACTTCTGGAAAATTTGTCTTCTTAGGTATTTTTGAATATCTTTTTTTCTAATTCTGCTCTCATTTTTCTCTAACACAAATTCAGGAATTCAATCTCTTTACTTATACTTAGTCTGTCTTTTGCTGACATGCCAGTAATTTACTTAAAAAGATTTTTTTAATGTTTATTTATTTTTTAGAGACAGAGAGACAGAGACAGAACATGAGCATGAGCTGGGGAGGGGCAGAGAGAGAGAGACACACACACACAGAATCCAAAGCAGGCTCCAGGCTCTGAGCTGTCAGAACAGAGCTTGACACGGGGCTTGAATCCACAAACAGTGAGATCATGACCTGAGCTGAAGGTGGACGCTTAACAGAGTCACCCGGGTGCCCCAACTTTCTAATTGTTTTCAACTCATGATTTGTATAGTTTGGACTTGCGTGTTTTTGTTTCAAGTGTGTCCTCCATGTCCTGACCTAGTATTTTGCCATTTTGAACCTGGATTTCATTTCTTTGATGGCTTAATTTCCTTCGACTTCTCTTCTGAACTCTTTCTGCTTTCTATCAACTAATTCTCTAGTCCTATAATCTCTTATTTTCTCTTACCTCTTTCTTCAGTTTTCTTTCTCAAGAGCCTGTAATTATTTAGTTTATGCCATGGGAAAAGTACTTGTCTGAAATTTTCCCATTTGATGGAATAATTATATTTGGAAATTTGTTCTTCATCTGTATTTGTATTTGATCAGCTGCTGCCCCTTCCCCTGCTCCTTCTTTTTCTTCTTCCCACTGTTATCTAAGTTTCGAGCTCACATTGGTTTGTTTCTGATGGTCATTTGTCAATGAGTGGGGGCCAATCCACCTGAACCATTTACCAGAGAACAGTACTGGGGACAGGCTGGTTGGCAGCTTCAGTTCAGGTGCCTTGTCTCATGCACGTGATGCCTTCTCAGTATGCTGCCTCCCCTGCCCACGAATACAGCTATTCAGCTTTTGTTGTTGTTCCTTAAAGATAAGAATAAGATAAGAAAGCTGTACAATGAAACACTTTGTGTAACAGGTGTTCTTGGTAGTGACTTATCTTGTTTGAGTCGACTTTGATCAAGAGCTGCAAACCTGTTGTTTCTTGTTCTCTCCTCTTCCTGCCGTGCTTCTAGTCTTCACAGGTGACACATCTGTGCGGGGTGTCTTTCCCCGTTCCCTCTGCTGGATATCCCAGAATGTGGAATGGATTTGGGGATGCTCCTGGGGCCCTCTCTCACCCATAGGCATTGAAGATTTGTGTCTTCAATCATTGGATGGATCTTTGCGTACCAACTACAGTTTGAGAATTCTGTATCCTACTCATTACTTGTATAGATATGTGTTTTTCCTGGGAAGCTTTCATTTTTCTTAAAAGTTTTTGTTTGGTAACATGTGGGTGATTTTTCCCCTGCCTTTTGTTGAAGATGGTGTTTCTTCTCTGCTTCTCACTCATTTTGTAGTTTTTTAAAAAAATTTATTCATTTTGAGAGAGAGAGCAAGAGAGCGACTGCAGAGCATGGACAGAGAGAGAGAGAGAGGGAGGGAGAATCCTAAGCAGGTTCTGCACTGTCAGCACAGAGCCCAATATGGGGCTCAACCTCATGAACTGTGACATGGTGACCTGAGCTGAAATCTAGAGTCAGATGCTTAACCGACTGAGCCACCCAGGCGCTCCACTTTTTGTAGCTTTTAATTCACTTTAGAGAGGAAAGAGACTAAAACCTTTAACATTTTAAGCAGAAATCCCTTAACATCTAGCACTTATTTTTAAAAAATAAAAGAAAAAATATCAACTTTTGCATTTTTTATTGTCTTACAGTTAGAAGAGTTGCTCACAGTTGGTGTGACCTTCAGAACAGTGATCTTTTTATGTGGCATCTGACTCTCAGAGTAGAGGACAACGGTTGCTCACGCTTGCCTGGATCCCCTTCCTTTTTATGCTGGTACTAATGTTCTGCTTTTCCTTTGGGGAAAATGTTCCTCCCTCATGCCACATGGTTTTGGTGCCATGTCAGTCATGCAGACATCACGGGACATGGGCATAAGGCCCAAGGCAAGAAATCCCATGGAAATTAGAATCCAGATGGCCACCACAAAACAGAAGAGGGGATACTGGCCAACCCTGGAGAAACAGTCTGTAGGTCACTGCTATGATATACCCAGAGGGGACTTGCTTCCTATCCCTCCCAAGGCAGGCTGTTTGACTATTTATTTGATTCTGCAAGCTATCTGTGTTCTTTCCACGGATTCTCTTCTTTTGTTTATGTACTCAGAGTAGGCTTCTGTTGCTTGCTCTCAAGTATTCTAATTAGTGCCTTCAGGGGGGTTCTGGAATCTTCCCACTGTATGCTACTGGGGAAGTGGCAGAACTGGGGTTTGCACTCCGATTTTTAAACTCAGTTCTGTGACCTTTCTGCTCTGCAACACTTGAGGTGAACTAACTACATAACAATCATGTCATACGTTCGAACTGGAATGGGTATAGTCTGAATATTATTTCAGGATAGCCAGACAGGGAGAGCAGAGAATAAGAATCTGGGTCTCCGTTAGGCTGGGGCAGGCAGAGAGGAAACAGCCTTAACTGCACACACTAAGACCAGAAAAAACATACAACCTAAGAGGTGAGGCAGGATGAGGATATAGTTTAAGTAAGAGCTGCTTTGGGGGTCAAAATATGGTGTGTGAGGGGGTCGGACAGAGAGTGAGGGGGCAATGCCATCTAGATGGGCTGATTCCCATAGCCACAAATGCATGTGAAAAATAGGCAAGGAGGCAGCTGTTGTCAGAGCTCTGAAAAGGATGGACGGACTCTTTTTCCCACTTGTTCATTCACCAGGAGCAGCAGAACAGCACAGGTTTGGGACACACACACACACACACACACACACACACACACACCTGCATTTGAATCACAGCTGCAGAAATGATTCACCATGAGACCTAGCAAGTTCCTTACCCGCTCTGTATCTCAGCTTTCTCGACTGCAAACTGGGGATAACAGGATCAACCCCATAGACTTGTTGGAGGTCCAGGACAAAACGTGAAAGCTGTTTAATTAAGTGTTCTGTCTGGCAGATTACAGGAGCTCCATAAAAGGTAGTTGTGTTGCTATTAGTGATAAAATTAAATAACTATAATAAATCTCCCAGCCTCTTCCCACTCCGGCCCATCCTCTGCAATCTGCCAGTTTCCCTCCAAACATGAACCTGGGTGGCTGTCAATCTGCCCACACATCCCAGATGTCCCTGCCTCCATTCCCGGCTTCACCACCCACCACCCACCACCCACCACCCACCACCACCTTTTTCCTCAGCTGCACGAAACTTCCCTCCGTTTCGGTAAGGTACTTTCAAGTTGCCTGGCTCTCCTGTGTGATGCTCCCTCTGCCCAAATGCCCTTTGCCTTTTCCCACTTGACCCCCTCTGCTCCCCTGTCAGTATCTGCTCATTTGTCACCTCCTATCTGAGACCCTTCCTGTCCCCTCAGGCAGAGTTAGGTGTCCTCTCTTGTGTCTGCAGCACATATCCATACAGCAGCCATTTGAAAGATTGAAATGTAATAATTACTTTCTTTATTATGTGTTCAGCAGAGTAACTATCACTTATCAGGAACCCCTCTATGACCAGAGCTCTGCTTAGGCACTTTAATATACCTCTTATTCATCACCACAATAATTCTATCAGCTGGGTGACATTCCCTCTACTTCGCTCAAGACATAGAGGCTGAGAGGGATCAAGTACCCAGTTCAACATGACCCAATTAGTGGTGAATTCAGACTCTCTCCCATTCTAATGCCGGCATCTGAGAAAAATGAAATGAGCAATGTTGCCAAACAAAGATATCCAGTTCCAAGTAGATGAAAAAACACTCAACATTTTAGTATGTCCCCTGATTCAGGTACATGTATGATTTTCATATGCTTTTTGAAACTCAATCCCAGCCCAGTGCCATCATACCCTTGGTCTGAACCATTGGAGGGAAATTGAGGGTGAATTTGATCGTGCCTTTGCCTGTCCAGACATATTTCTTTCTGGGGAGATGTTAAAGTTCAATGTGTCTAACGTCCCAGCCATCCCAACACCAACCTGCACGGTCCCATCTCTACCTGAGCTGTAGGAAATAGTGCCATTTCCTGTGTGCCTTCCTACCAGAGCCCATGTATCTTCCAAACACCCTGCTGAGGCTGAACTTATTCAGTGAGTGGGGCCAACCACTTCTTCATTCCCCATTCATTCTCTCATATTTACTGAGCACCTACTGTGTGCCGAGCATCACAGGTTGCCCAGAGCCTCTGCCAATGGGCACGGGAACTTAGTACAGCATACCTTGCACCTTTCAACGGGAAGGCACATAAATAAATGTTCAAGCAAATGTCACCCTTATCAGAGACTAGCTTGTCTGGATGTCTTATGCTATGATTTCCTTCACATGAGGGCCCTGATGACACGATTGATTACTTTGGTGACAGTAACACTTGCCAAATTATCTCTCAGAACCTGTGAGAGATTCTCAGATTGAAAGATTGAAATGTAGGGGTGCCTGGGTGGCTCAGTCGGTTAAGCAGCCGACTTCGGCTCAGGTCATGATCTCGTGGTCTGTGAGTTCAAGCCCTGCGTCAGGCTCTGTGCTGACAGCTCAGAGCCTGGAGCCTGTTTCAGATTCTGTGTCTCCCTCTCTCTCTGACCCTCCCCTATTCATGCTCTGTCTCTCTCTGTCTCAAAAATAAATAAACGTTAAAAAATTTTTTTTTTTAAAAGTAAAAAAAAAAAAGAAATGTAATAATTACTTTCTTTATTATGTGTTCAGCAGAGAACCTCAGATTCTCACCTGTGGAATCACTTCATTTGTATTCAGGCCTATGTGTAATGAGCTTGCATAAAGAGGAAGGCCTTCTTGAGTTTACAAACGACAGAGGAATGGACTCACCAAATGCCCTGCCATCTAGCCTGAGACTGAATTTTTCTTCCCTACGACAAGAGAGGTAAACTGTGCTATTAACTGGTGCGGCTGTAGTCAGAGGAGGAGGGGTCTTGTTAATGAAAGATCCTCTCATTCTGATGTGCACATCAATGGGCCTGGATCTGCAAAGTTGGGTCTGGAGTTTGTGGGTAGGAGTTGGAGAGAGATGAACGGTTCCACCTGGTAACGTGAAGAAAGCTTTGAGTTCCCAACATCTGAAAATCAGTTTATTCTTCCTGAAAAAGCACTGCTGGAGTTTCCCAGGTACACTGGTATCACTTAAGTGTATGCAGCATTATAACTCTGCAAGCCACCCCAGACAGAGGGGACGTCCCAGGACCCAGGCATGGCACAAAACCTCACAGCCCCAGAAAGAACAGGAAACCTTGAGAAGGCTCTGAGTTCAAGCTTCCCACCAGCTCATGGGGACAAAGACTTGAAAATTAACTTGATTTGGAAGAAATATATTCGTCTTGCACGTCTGGATCTGCGTACTGATCCTTCACACTCATTCCTAAGTTTCTTTCTCTCATTCATTTCACTCAGGGGCCAGAGTGGAGTTTCCCTGGGTTGGAACTCCTACTCTTCTATTAGCTTGCTTTTTGATCTTAGGGAAACTCACTTAACCTCTCCGAATCTTAGTTTCCTCTCCTAAAAAAGTTTAAGACAACAAGAGCTCACTGACTTGCCCGTGAGATTGGCTTGGCCAGCCCATCATAGTATGATGCCTGAGGTTAAGTGAGGTAATGTACGGGCAGTGCACAGCATGTGCCCCGCTCTGTAGCTGTATTGCAATTATAAAAGAATGTTTTGTAGGACCAACACCCTGAGAACTCTGTGGTATCCGGAGGGTGCTCTGGTTTGGATTTGGTTCTTTTATTCTCTTGAGTTCCTACAGCGCTTCCCACAGGGCCTGCCAGCTCTCACTGCGCACTCATGCTCAAGTCCCGCCAACTATCTGCCCAGAGACATACCTGTCTCTCATAGCTGCCCGTGTGTGTTCTCAATGCTCCGGTTTTTTCTCATTGCCTCAGATGTGCTCCGTTTTATTGTTGACTCAGGGCCTTCATTCATGCTGGTCTCTCTACTGAGAGCTCGCTTTCTTCCTTCCCTCTGCCTTAAATTCTCCTCCTTCCTCTACGTGTAGCCAACTTTTATTCATCCTTCTGCTCTTAGCTTGAATATCACTCACCCAGGAAAGCCTTTCACACCCCTCAGTGTGGGTTATATCCTTGTATGTGCTCCTATGACACCTGAATTTTTCTTCTGTAACAATGCTCATACTTACATAATGACTTGCATATTATCTGATTTCCTTATTAGATGAAAAACTGCATGAAAGCAGGGGCCACACTGGTCTTATTTTTGGCTGGATAATTATACAGTGCCCAGGACATGGTTTGCACTTATTAACATTTGGTGAATGAATGGATGGATGTTCTTCTAAAACACCTCTAATCACTCCTCTCTTGATGTATGCTTGTTAATTTGTATATATTTCCTTATTCATATCTTATTTGCATATGGCCATTAGGGTCCAGGAAAAAGGGATGATGAATCCTATACTAACTGATAACTTTGCTTTGTGGATTTCACTTTTTTTTGAGACAGAGAGAGAGAGAGAGAGAGAGAGAGAGAGAGAGAGAGAACGAACTAGCAGGGGAGAGGCAGAGAAAGGGAGACAGAATCCTAAGCAGGCTCCACACACTCAGCATGGAGACCAATGTGGGGCTCGAACTCATGAACCATAAGATCATGACCTGAGCCAAAATCAAGAGTCATTTAACTGGGCCACCCAGGTACCCCTGAATTTAACTTTTATTACATAAATAATACGCACTTGTAGGAAAGTCATAAAATATGAGTAAGTAAAAAGAAGAAAATGGAAATCATGAGTAATCCTACCACCATTAATATTTTCTTAGATGTTTTTTCAGTATTTGTCCCTATAAATTTACAAAAATGGAAATCATCCTCTACAGACTATTTTGGAACTGATCATTTTGCTTAATATACTGTGAACATATTTCAACATCAAGAAGTACAATCTCCAGCCTATTTTTTTAATGGTTACATTGAATGCCATTGTAAAGAATAATTTATCTAACCAATCCCTTATTGGTAGACAGACTTTTTTTTTTTTAAACCATATGATGGACTGTGGTATAGAAAGCCACCTTGTAACTTAATCCCTGTGCACATCCATCACTATTCTCTTAGAATGATTTCCTAGAAACAGAGACACTACATCAAAGGGCATGTTTGTTTCAAACCTGGTTAATACACCTTGTCTAGCTGCCCGCAAAGGTTTCAGGTATGTACATTCTTTCCAGCAAGGTAATGATGGAATCTTGTAGAGAAACTCTGAGTACCCTAGTATCCCTGGCTCACTGCCTTGCCTGTGAGATTGGCTTGGCCAGCCCATCCTTTCGATACCTCTAATCAACCAGGTATAGCGTTCAGTTCTTGGCCACTTGTTTTCACATGGTTTGCTCTCTCTCTCTCTCTCTCTCAGATTCCAATTATTTTCAAACAGTTTCACACATATTCTAGTTCATAAACAAACTCAATGTGCTGAGATCTCTTCTACTCAGATACCTAACTCTTGCACTGTCTGAAGAGAAGCCCTACAGTCTCATTAACAAACAGTATTAATCTTCACCTCCCAGTGCTTCAGTGAATAGAAATGTTTACTATCCAACTTAGGAGAGTGTAATTTTTCCTCTTTACAGGAACTGGAAGAAACCTTTCCATAAGAGCAAAGGGTTGTTACTCAAGATGACCAACATCTTTTTCTTAAGGTCAGCATTGAGGGAAGCCACATATGTTTTACAGGTAAATATTTATTTTTATAATTTAAAAACTTTTTAAATGTTTATTTATTTTTGTGAAAGAGACAGAGCATGAGTCGGGGAGGGGCAGAGAGAGAGGGAGACACAGAATCCAAAGCAGGGTCCATGCTCCGAGCTGTCAGCACAGGGCCCGACGTAGGGCTAGAACCCATGTACTGCGAGGTCATGACCTGAGCCGAAGTCAGACGCTTAACCTACTGGGTCACCCAGGCGCCCCAACTATTTCCTTTAAAAATGTAGCAAAATTCCTTTGCTCAATATATAATTTAGCACTTACTCTGCTAAGTGCTTATATCAGTTAATCCTCACAACAATCCTCAGAAGTATATTATTGTCTCATTTTACATACAAAGAAAATGAGGTTTTGACTCTTGGTTCATTCATTCAATAAATATTTACTGAGTGCCTACCGTTGTGTTTAGCAACATGGGAGTTACCGGTCATCTTATTTAATAAGAGTTCTTTCACTGGAGGGAAAACTTGATTGGAATGGGTTCAAGAAAGAATAGGAATGAATAATTTGGAGATGGTGACCATTTTATAGACTGCTATTTTATAGACCTTTGCTGCAAAGGGAAAGAGGAGAGTGGGGACTTAGGGCTACACAGGAAAGTGAGAGGTCGAGGGGGCTTGTAGTCAAATGAGATCACAGCATGCTGGGATGGAAATGGTTTAAACAGAGAAGACACTTCGCTGATGTGGGGGAGAAAGAAGTGGCAGGAGTTGCTTAGCTGAGAGCAGAGAGCCAGTCTGCGATAACTGAGATGAGGGAACTGGACGATGGGTGTGGGTAAAGGTGGAAGCCCGTGGCAGTTCTCTGTTTTGATGCCTTTGTTCTTCCTCAGGAAAGTAGGAAGGAATTCAGTAACTGAGAGGGGAGGTGGGAGGTCTGCAGGAGTAGGAAGAGCATGACGTAGGTAGGAAAGTAGACAGGGAACGTAGCAGGAAGTGTGGGACGGCTGCTGGGTGGCACCAAGGACCCAGCTGAAGATGGCAGGCATACGTTTAATGAGACTGGGCAGTAAGACTGTGTGTTCTTCTCCAGCCACGTCCAACTGTACAGGTGCAGGTGAGGAGCAGGCGGTGGGGTGGACAGAACTAGGTTTGTGGCTTTAGTCGAACAAGGATGCCCACAGCGAGGGAGGGCAAGGACATGAAAGGAACAACTACTGAATGACCATGGAAGTTTGAAATGGGTAAGATACCACAGAGACCCGCGGTGCCTCACGGAAACGAGGACCCGGAACCTTCCATGGACATTTCCCGCATGGCACGAGATAGCACTGCAAACATTCTCCTCCCTTTCCCCTCCCGCTCCCCCTTCTTACAGAAATAACAGTGAGCTCGGGCAGGCTTGGCCAGTTCCGTGGAGAACATATGGTTGCCGATGAGGGGAAACAGACAGGGCCGGCTAATGGGAAAACGTAGGGTCCCTCATGGGTCTGGAGTTTAAATATCAGTTTCTGGTGTTTGTGCCTGCGTGGTTTTCTCCACGCAACTGATCATTATCTTTCCAGGTCCACACCTCTCTTGGGGGTGCTTGGTAAGGGTACCCGCCCTCTTCAGATATTAACCATCCTCTACTAACAAAGCCACGGCAGGTCTCATGTGGTGTTGTATGTGGGGCAGAGTTAAATCCAAAACAGACACTGAGGCACACTGAAATTGTGAGGCAGACTGACGACAGCCCAGGAATGCTGAGATTGAGGCCGGCCTCCTATGTGACTGCTGACAGTAGGAATGTTAACCCTACATTTCCTGCCTGGAGTCTGATTATAGCAGGGAGTCATGTTCTCTCTCTGTCTCTCTCTGTCCATCCCCCCTCCCAACACACACAGTCACCCCCCCCACTGTCCCTCTTTCTCTCACATACACACCCACACACACCGTCCCTCCCTCTCTGTCTCCTTCTCTCTCTCTCTCTCTCTCTCTCTCTCTCTCACACACACACACACACACACACACTGTCCTTCCCTCCCTCTCTCTCTCTCACACACACAGTCCTTCTTTCTCTCTCTCTCTCTCTCTCTCTCTCTCTCTCTCTCTCTCTCTCTCACACACACACACACACACACACACACACACACACACACACTGTTTCTTTCACATCACACACTCTCTCTCTCATATGCACATGTGTCATAAAGCCCGGAGGAGTGTGTTCAGGCTTTTTGATAGCTGTGTGCCTGGAGGCCGCATACTATGAATTTGGAAAGTTGCGAGAAGAACAGAATCTCTGGTCCTCGGAGATTAGAACGACCACTTAGATGAGAACGATCAGAGAAGCAAGAGGATTGGTCCTATTGCGAAGTTTTGGATATTTTGGAATGGCCACACGATCTCGCAGTTTGGATGCCTTGGGCGACCTAAATGAAGGGCCGGGTTCTGTACCCCAGTCTCCCCAGCAGGCCTCATGGAAGGCTGCACCTTCCCTCTCAGAGAGATAGAGACACTGGGCCTCCATCCAGGAGGGATTTGCCTCGTGCATTTCAGAGAAAAGCAGGACTCAGCCAGAGACACATAATTTAATACTGAGTTTATCTAGGAAGAGAGAAGCGGAAGGAATAGTGATGGTGTGTGTGTGTGTGTGTGTGTGTGTGTGTATGTGTCCGGGTGATCCTGCCCTCCCTCAGCACAGCCACCCATACATACACCCACACCTCCACGCACACACACGGTGGCACCCCATCCTCCATGCCCACGTGAGAAGTGCTGTTCTTAGGGTTTTTGGATGGCCCCTTTCTAAATGTGCACACTCTCCCTGAGTCATTATCCAAAATAATAATCAACAATGCCATCAATGGGGATTGACTTTTTAGGGTTCCTGTTGAGTAACTGAATCTGAATGTAATTGTATGTATTTAATAACTTTCTGTACTTTCTAGTTTAAATCCACTAAAATCACATTAGGGAGGATTCCCCAAAGAGAAAATCAACTTGACAAAAAATATTCATAAGCTGAGAGCCAGTACCCAACATTATAGCTACTCTGGGCTTTAAGTGGAATTATGTGCAACCTGGTTTATTACCATTAAAAGTCTGCTCCTGGCTCAGGAAAACATACTGGACCTAAATAAAATGCCTTCCTATTGTTCAAGGAATTAGCTCTATCCTCCCCATTTTACCTTATCATCTCTAGAATGTTCTTTTATCTGCCCCATCCCATTTCTAGTTGATGAACTGAGGCAAAGAGGAAGGGAAGAAAAGAAAGAAGGGAAGGGTGGAGGAATAAAAAGGTGGAGAGAACATACAGTTATGAGCACTTAGAATGGGTTATGGGACTCCACAAACACCTACTATGTATAGGCAGATTCTGCTCAAGTGTTGTTGATGTTGCCCCTTCCAGGTAGGAGATGATGGTCAGTGTCCGTTGGGTAAGTGATTGCCACTAGCTGTCATGCTAGCAGGCCTGGATCAATTAGTGATTGCAACTCAATGTAAACAATTACATAATTTATAATTTTGTGCTGTTCTAGTTTAAAGTCACCATAAACAAAGCAAGATGCTTGCACAATATGAGGATTCTCACCAAAGGAAACCGTGATATGACTAAAGCGTTCACGTGTGCTAGGCTCATGCTTGAGTCACCACCAGTTCGCCTATGACTCACGTGAATGTGAGTAAACACACGAATGTGGCCTACTCACATCTGGATTCTGATCATAGGCTAACCACACAAGGTGCTTCAATGCCCTTGCTCTGGAATCAAGAAATATACGCTGAAAATAAGAGGACTGAATGCACGTCAACTTCAAAAGACACGCCAGCTTGGTGTCCTCACAACTGTCTTGCTTTGGGTGGTTCGATTTATCCCACCTTTACCCACAGGCTCAGAATGTGCAGCAGGAGATGAAGGCCAATTGGGGGAACTTGTGAAGTTGGTTCAAAGGATGAGCAGCTCTCATGAGGAAAAGAAGCTTTGTGTTGCTGGCCAGCAAATGCCAAGTGCCTCCTCCATTCCATTCCATGAGACAGAATCCTCATGGTCCCCATCTCTTAGAGTTAGCCACAGGAGCATGGTGTGGCTGGTGCTGTTGCTGTGCTGCACATACTCTCTTGGGTCTCACATGTCAGCACCTGGGGCACTAATTTCTAACTTTTGGCATCTCCCTCTCTTTGCCTGGGGGTTTTCTCTGACCTCCAGGAGTGATCTGCCCATAGGAATGGCATTCTGGAAATGTTGAGGAACAACCAGTGATAATTAACTGATGGGAAGAACGGCTCCCTTGTGTATCGGTTGGGGTAGCTCTGAGGCTCCTACTTTACGCTGTCTTCTAGAATTCCCGAGTAGGGTTCAGTTCCAGGTGACCACAACAGTCACTTAACTGATAATGCATCATTTGTTGGTTGGCTTCTCTTCTCCAACACACTTCCCCACTATCCTGCCAGTGGTTCCTGGGATCACCTCCCAAATAAATTGCACTTAAATCCTAATCTTAAGATCCACTTCTGAAGATACCCAGACTAACACTCAGGCCATCTTTTCTCACCACAGTTTTTCTCACCTTGGTAGAACCAGAAGCTTAAATAGTTGGAGTTCTCTTGATCTTTGATTATAAACTAGTGTTGAAAATCCAAACAGCCACAGACACAAGGCAAGTTACATAAATAGGAGAAGCAAGCTGGATAGAGATTATGCGAACCAGATGGTAAGTATGCTGTCTCAAAGAGCAGCTGCAACTAAGCCCCAGCCAATTGTGGCCATGTGGAAAAGTAGGCCCGACGTAGCTGCATCAAGTTTTTCGTGAGAATCCAGAAATCCAGATTTTTATGTAGAATCTCTTAATATGTAAATGTTGGCCACAAATTTCAGATGCTTTTATAACGTTGAACTGGCCAAATAAAACACATCTGTGAGCCATATTTGGCCCAGGGGCCACCAGTTTGCAATCCCTGTTACAGAAATACGGCCCTTAGCTAGAAATTCATAGCTGACACTTAGGGTAACAAGAGTTGCTGCTCTTAAAATGAATTTTCACAGCTATTGTCACATTTCTTTAACAGGTCTTATTCTCACCCCATCCCTAAGTGGTTGTAGCCAACATTGCATATCTGCTCAAGAAACAAAGGAGACCCAAGTGGAAAGAGAACGCTAATCAAGGACTTGGCATGGAATGGTGGTCTGGCTTCAGATGATGTTCTTAGAGCCAACTGGAAAGGAAACCACCACCCAAATCCGTCACGACGTGTGCTATCACAGTGGGTTTAAATTGGGTGGAAATGTTGTGAGTTTAATAGAAATGGAACTGCTGAGATGTACATATATATCTGGGTTTAGCTGATAGCTCTTTCAAGGGCATGGTGATGTCAAATATGTTTGGCAGCTTCGATTCTCTTAGCACCCACATTTGCACTGTTCTAAAGACAGGGGGTGATTGGAAGCATGTGTGCTAACAGTAACCACACATAATGTGTGGAATGAGGGAGAGTGTGGAAGTTTTACTCTGACTCTCATGGTCCTAAGCTAAGCTAACCCTTTCCACTTGTGTGTCGGGGGAGAGAGAAGCAAAGCGTTACATCACTTTCCTTCTTCTTCTTTTTTTTAATGTTAGCAAACAACTTGGTTGCCTAGTCAACCTTTCATTTCGGTGTTCAGGAACCAAAGTGCACAAATAATAGGAGTTGGGATCCTGTCAGGCCATCTCCTCCAGTAAGAAAAATCACTATCAAGTGGTTCTTTTAGTTCTGCGTGTGGACCGGCCACACACTGGTTTTGATAACTGCACTATGGTTGTGTAAGATGGTAATATAAGAAGAAGCTGAGTGAAGGATATGTGGGAATTTTGTGAACTATGTTTGCATCTCTTCTGTGAGTCTAAAACTGTCTCAAAATAAAAAAAGTTTAGTTTTTGAAGACTGTTATCAACAAGATTCTGGTGCACAAAAGGGCTAGACCAGGTAAGCAGAACTTCCTACAAAGTCCTACGTTCATAGGCTTTTGAAGGGGGAGGACCTTCGCATACTAACATAATACAGAGAGGTGTATTTTTGTTCTGTTTTACAGATAGAAGCCGAAGTTCAAAGAACTTTACTTGCCAAAGGTTACCCAGCTAGTGAGTGCACGGTGATGAAAGGTAGGTGACTGTTATTTCCTAACGTGAACATCTTCTGGTGATTAAATGCTTCACGATGGTGATTCTTAGGCACAGGAGAAAATAAAAAAGGTAAAAGGGACAGATATAAAAGGCTAGATATAGGTTGTCCAAGTAAATGTAAGAATGTTCTGAATAATCAAGACAATCTTTCAAATCAGTAGGTAAAGGATTGCTTCTTCAATACTGTTAAGACAGCCGAGTCCATATTTTGTTTGTTTTTTTTTTAAGATTTTTAATAAATGTTTATTTATTATTGAGAGACAGAGAGAGACAGAGCATGAGCAAGGGACAGGCAGAGAGAGAGGGAGACACAGCAGGCTCCAGGCTCTGAGCTGTCAGCACAGAGCTTGAACTCACAAACCACAAGATCATAATCTGAGTTCAAGTCAGACGCTTAACCAACTGAACCACCAAGGCACCCCCTGAGTGCCTTGAACAAAAATTAATATGGGCACATTATCTCCTGCCTCCTCCCAATTTACAGAGAAATTGAGTTGGAAGTGAAAAAATGAAACTATAAAATGACTAGAAGAAAATAAAGTCACTTTTACTATATAATCTTGGTGTGAGCAGTATTTCCTAAGAAAGGTAGAAACCTTAAGAGAAAAGACTGATGGATTTACTTAAATTAGAAGCAAACACATTTTTATGTTCCAGAAACTACCCACAGTATACAAAAACCCTCAAGGTGCCTCTTTGTAGCAACATCCATTTCCCTTCTGCCCCCGCCTTCTGCTTAACCCCTGGCAAGCACTAATTTGTTCAGCAATACTATAATGTTGTCACTTCACAAATGTTACATACATGGAATCATACAGTATTTTTTCTATGCTTTGGCTTTCAGCCTGGCTATTTGCAATGAATTCTTTGTAGATAACATAGAGTTGGGTCAGGTGCTTATAATCCCTTCTATCAATCTCTGTTTCTTAATGGTGTATTTGGACCCTTTACATTCAATATAAATATTGGTACATGAGGACTTAAATCTGATATTATATTTCTTGTTTTGTTTCATTTTTCTCTATTTTCTTTTTCCTGCCTTCCTGGGGGTTACCTGGATATTTTTTTTTTTTTTGAATTTGATTTTCACTTACTTTTTTAAGTTTATTAATTTTTGAGAGAGAGACAGAGTGATCAGAGGAAGGACAGAGAGAGATGGGAACAGAGGCCCTGAAATGGGCTCTGCACAGACAGCAGAAAGCCCAACCCGGAGCTTGAACACCCAAACTGTGAGATCATGACCTGCGCCAAAGGCAGACACTTAACTGACTGAGCCACTCAGGTGCCCCGGATTTTCACTTGTATTTAGTGTTCTTTATTATATCTTGTATATCTTTTTTTTAGTGATGCTATAGTTATTACAGTATATATACAACTTATCAGAATCTTCTAGTATCATCACTGGGGTATAGAATAGGAGACTTTCCTTCCTTTATGTCCATTTATCCTTCCTCGTTTATAATTCCCTTGCACATTTATAACCACATCAGTTGGTGTTACAATAATCAGTTGGTGTTAAATAACTCTCTCAAAGAGGAGAGGTAAAGTCTATGTATTTACTCATGTCTTTTCTTACCATGATTTTTACTCCTTCCTCATATTTCAAAGTTCCTTCTTTTATTGTTTCCTTTCTGTTTAGAGAATTTTCCTTAAGTATTCTTTTAGGATAGATCTGCTGGCAACAAATTCTCTTTGTTTTCTTTTGTAAGAGAATCTCTAGATTTTCTCTTCATTCTTTTTTTTTTTTAATTCCAGTATAATAAACATACAGTGTTGTATTAGTTTGAGGTGTATGATATACTGATTCAACCATTGTATACATTTACTCAGTGCTTATCTCTTACTCCTGTTCGCCAGTTTCACCCATCCCCACCCCCCCCACCTCTCCTCTGGCAACCACCAGTTTGTTCTCCATAGCTAAGGGTTTGTTTTTTTTGTCTTTTTTTTCCTTTGTTTGTTAGGTTTGTTTCTTAAATTTCACATATGAAATCATATGTATTTGTTTTTCTCTGATTGACTTATTATACTTAGCATTATACCCTGTTGATTTATCCATGTTGCCACAAATGGCAAGATTTTATTCCTTTTTTTGGCTGAGCAATATTCCATTGTATACATATACCACACCTTCTTTATCCATTCATCAATTTATAGACATTTTGGCTGCTTCCAAAATTTGGCTATTGTAAATAATGCTACAGTAAACATAAGGGCGGATATGTCTTTTCAAATGAGTGTTTTTGTATTCTTTGGGTAAATAACCAATAGTGGAATTACTGGATCAGATGGTAATTCTATTTTTAATTTTTTAGGAACTTCCATACTGTCTTCCACAGTGGCTGCACCAGCTTGCATTCCCATCAATGGTGCATGAGGGTTGCTTTTTCTCCACATCCTTGCCAACACTTGTTTCTTCTGTTAATTTTAGCCATACTGATGGGTATGAGGTGATATCTCATTGTAGTTTTTTAAATATGTTTTGTTTATTTTTGAGAAAGAGAGAGAGAGAGAGGGGAGGCGTACAGAGAGAGGGAGAGAGAGAGAATCCCAAGCAGGCTCCATGCTGTCAGTACAGAGCCCGACATGGGGCTCCATCCCACAAACCATGAGATCATGACCTGAGCCCAAATCAAGAGTCAGATGCTTAAGTGACTGAACCAGCCAGGTGCCCCTCTCATTGATAATGACTGATGTTGAGCATCTTTTCATGTGTCTGTTGACCATCTGTGTGTCTTCTTTGGAAAAATGTCTGTTCATTTCTTGTGGTGTTAAGTTTTTTACATATTTTGGATATTGACCCCTCATCAGATGTATCATTTGCAAATATCTTCTCCCATTCAGTAGGTTATCTTTTTGTTTGTTTGTTTGTTTGTTTGTTTGTTTTACTGTTTCCTTTGCTGTGTAAATGCTTTTCATTTTGGAGTTAATTTTTGCTTTTATGTCTCTTGCTTCAGGAACCATATCTAGAAAAATCAGAAAATATCAGAGAAATTATTGCCTATGCACTTTTCTAGGAGTTTTATGGTTTCAGGTGTCACATGTAGGTCTTTAATCCATTTTTATTTTATTTTGGTGTATGGTTAAAAATGTGGTCTAGTTTCAGGGTGCCTGGATGGCTCTGTCGGTTAACTGTCGAACTTCGGCTCAGGTCATGGTCTCATGGCTTGTGAGTTCAACCCCTGCGTCGAGCTCTGTGCTGAACAGCTCAGAGCCTGGGGCCTGCTTTGGATTCTATGTCTCCCTCTCTCTCTGCCCCTCCCCCACTCATGCTCGCTCTCTCTCTCTCTCTCTCTCTCTCTCCCTCTCTCTCTCTCTCTCTCTCTCTCTCTCAAAAAATAAACATTAAAAATTTTTTTTCAAAAAAATGTGGTCTAGTTTCATTCTTTTGCACATAGCTGTCCAGTTTTCCCAACACCATTTGCTGAAGAGACTTTTTCCCATTATATATTCTTGCCTCTATCATAGATTAATTGACCATACAAGCATGAATTTATTTCTGGGCTCTTTATCCTGTTTCATTGATCTATCTGTCTCTCTTTGTGCCAGTATCATACTGTCTGATTACTACACCTTTGTAGTATGTCTTTAAATCTGATACTGTGATATCTCCACTTTTGTTCTTTTTAAAGACTGTTTTGACTATTTGGGGTCTTCTTGTTTCATATACATTTTAGGAATATTTGTTCTGGTTCTATGAAAAATGCTGTTGGTATTTTGATAGGGATTGCATTAAATCCATACTTTGCTCTGGATAGGATGGACATTTTAATAATGTTGGTTCTCCCAATCTGTGAGCATAGAATATCTTTTCATTTGTCAATGCCATCTTCAATTTCCTTCATCACTGCTTTACAGTTTTCAGAGTACAGATCTTTCTCCTCCTTCATTAAGTTTATTCCTAGGTATTTTATTATTTTTGGTGTAATTGTAAATGGGATTGTTTTCTTAATTTCTCTTTCCGCTACTTCGTTATTAGTGTATAGAAATGCAACAGACTTCTATACACTGATTTTGTATCCTATGACTTTACTGATTTTATTTATCACTTCTGGAAGCTTTTTGGTGGAGGCTTTCTATACAGAGTATCATGTCATCTGCAAATAGTGAAAATGTTACTTCTTCTTTACCAATTTGGATGCCTTCTATTTCTGTGTTGTTTGACTTCTATGGCTAATACTTCCAATACTATGTGAGAGCGGATGTCCTTGTCTTACTTCTGATCTTAAGGGAAAAGCTCTCTGTTTTTCATCATTGAGTCTGATGTTAGCTGTGGGTTTTTCCTATATGGCCTTTATTATGTTGAGGTATGTTCCCCCTAAACGTATTTTGTTAAGGGTTTTTATCGTGAATGAATGCTGTACTTTGTCAAATGCTTGCTCTGCATCTACTGAGATGAGCATATGGTTTTCATCCTTTCTTTTGTTGATGTGAAGTATCACATTGATTGATTTATAAATTTTGAACCACCCTTGCATCCCAGGAATAAATACCACTTGACTGTGGTGAATGATTTTTTAAATGTATTGTTAGATTTGGTTTGCTGGTATTTTGTTGAGGATTTTTGCACCTATGTTCATCAGAGACATTGGTCCCTAATTTTCTTCCTTTGTGGTGTCTTTCTCTGATTTTGGTATCAGGGTAATGCTGTCCTCATAGAATGAACTTGGAAGCTTTCCTTCCTCTTATGTTTTTGGAATAGTTTGAGAAGAATAAGTATTAACTCTTGTTTAAATGTTTGGAAGAATTCACCTGGGAAGCCATCTGGTCCAGGACTTTAGTCTGTTGGGAATTCTTTGATTACTGATTCAATGTCATTGCTAGTGATCAGTCTGTTAAAATTTCTGTTTCTTCCTGATTCAGTTTTGGGAGGTTATATGTTTCTGGGAATTTATACATTTCTTCTTATATGTCAATTTGTTGGCATATAATTTTTCATAATATTGTTTTATAATCCTTTGCATTTCTGTGTTGTTGGTTGTTATTTATCCTCTTTCCAATTTTATTTTAATCCTCTCTCTTTCTTGCTTTTTTTTTTAAAATTTTTTTTTCAACGTTTATTTATTTTTGGGACAGAGAGAGACAGAGCATGAACGGGGGAGGGGCAGAGAGAGAGGGAGACACAGAATTGGAAACAGGCCCCAGGCTCCGAGCCATCAGCCCAGAGCCCGACGCGGGGCTCGAACTCACGGACCGCGAGATCGTGACCTGGCTGAAGTCGGACGCTTAACCGACTGTGCCACCCAGGCGCCCCTCTCTTTCTTGCTTTTATTTTACTTTTTTGATGAGTCTGGCTAACGGTTTATCAATTTTGTTGATCTTTTCAAAGAACCGGCTCCTGGTTTCATTGATCTGTTCTACTCTTTTTTTAGTTTCTGTTTCATTTATTTCTGATCTAATCTTTATTATTTCATTCCTTATACTGGCTTTGTGCTTTGTTTGATCTTCTTTTTCTAACTCCTTTAAGTATAAGGTTAGGTTATTTACTTGAGATTTTTCTTGCTTCTTAATGTAGTCCTGTATTGCTATAATCTTGCCTCTCAGAAGAGCTTTTGCTGTATCCCAAAGGTTTTGTATTTTCACTTTCATTTGTCTCCATGTATTTTATGATTTCCTCTTTGATGTCTTGGTTGACCAATTCATTGTTTACTAACATGTTATTTCACCTCCATGTATTTGTGTTCTTTCAAGATTTTTTTTTCTTGTGGTTGATTTCGAGCTTCACAGCATTATGGTTGAAAGATATGCATGATATGATTTTCATCTTCAATCTTTTTGATCTTTGTGATATATTCTGGAGAATGTTCAAGTGCTCAATGGAGCACTTGAAAAGAATATGTATTCTGCTGTTTTGGTGTGGAATGTTCTTGATATATCTGTTTAGATTCATTTGGTCCAACGTGTCATTCAAAACTATGATTTCCTTGTTGATTTTCTGTTTGAATGATCTGTCCATTGATGCCAGTGAGATGTTAAAGTCTACTATTATTGTATACTATCGATTTCTTCCTTTATGTTTGTTAATAGCTGCTTTATGTATTTGGGTGCTCTCATATTGGATGCATTAAAATTTATAATTGTTGTATCTTCTTACCAGATTGTTTCCTTTATGACTATGTAGTGCCCTTCTTTGGTTCTTGTTACAGTCTTTGTTTTAAAGTCTATTTTGTCCAATATAAATATTGCTACCCCAGCTTCCTTTTCACTTCCATTTTCATGATAAATGTTTTTCATCCCTTCAGTTTTAATCTGGAATTAGGTCTGAAATGAATCTCTTGTAGGCAGCATATAGATTGGTCTTGCTTTTTTTATCCATTCAGTCACCCTATGTCTTTTGATTGGACTATTTAGTCCATTTACATTCAAAGTAATTATTGATAGGTATGTATTTATTGCTATTTTGTTACTTGTTTTATGGTTGTTTTTGTAGCTCTTCCCTGTTCTTTCTTTTCTTGCCATCTTTTCTTATGGTTTGATGGCTTTCTTTAGTGATACACTTGGATGCCTTTCTCTTTATTTTTTTTTTTGTATATCTTCTACAGGTTTTTAATTTGTGTTTACCGTGAGGTTTATATATAACGTTTTATGCATACAGCAGTCTATATTAGGTTGATGGTCATTTAGGTTTGAACCCATTCTAAAAGAACTAAATTTTTACCACTGCAACCATACACACATGTTAGGTATATACTGTCATACACTATATTCTTTATTTTGTGAATCCTTTGGCTGATTTTTATAGATACACTTGATTTTGCTGTTTTTGGGCTTTCACTTCCATACTAGTTTTATAAGTGATTAATCTACCACTTTTATAACATTTATATGTGCCTGTGAATTTTTTTTTTCTTTCCTACTTTTCTTACTCCTACTTATGGTCTTTCCTTTCCACTCAAAGAATCCTCTTTAACATTTCTTGTAAGGCTGATTTAGTGGTGATGAAATCCTTTAACTTTTGTTTGTCTGGGAAACTCTTTATCTCTCCTTCTATTCTTAATGATAGCTATGGAGCAGAGTAGTCTTTGTTGCAGGTTTTTTTTTTTTTTCCTTTAAGCATTTGAATGTATCACCCCATTCCTTTCCGGCCTGTAAGGTTTCTACTAAAAAATCTGCTGATAGACTTATGGGGTTTCCCTTAAATGTAACTGCTTTATTTCCTCTTGCTTCTTTTAAAATTATTTCTTTATTACTACTTTTTGCCATTTGAATTACTATATGCCTATTGTGGACCTCCTTGGGTTGATTTTGTTGCAGGCTCCCTGTGCCTCCTGAATCTGGATCTCTATTTCCTTCCCCCAATTCAGGAAGTTTTCAGCTATTATTCCTTCAAATAAATTTTCTTCACCCCATCTCTCTCTTTTCTCCTGCTAAGATCCCTATAATGCAAATGTTATTATGCTTAAAGGTGTTGAATTCCCTTAATCTAGTCTCACTTTTTATTATCCTTTTTTTCTTTCTGTTTTCTGTTTGGCTTGATTGCTTTCCATTACTCTGTCTTCCAGCTCACTAATTCATTCTTCTCCTTCCTCTAGATTACTATTTATTCCCTTTAGTATATTTTTAATTTCAGTTATTGAATTCTTCCTCTCTCATGGTTTCATTTTTAATTTAATTTTTTATTTTCATTTATTTCTTCATTTGACAGAGAGAGAGCAGAAGAGAGGGGCAGAGGGAGAGAGAGAAAGAGAGAGAGAGAAAATCTTTTGTTTAATGTTTATTTTTAAGAGAGAGAGACAGAGCATAAGTGGGGGAGAGGAAGAGAGAAGGAGACACAGAATCCAAAGCAGGCTCCAGGCTTTGAGCTGTCAGCACAGAACCCAACGTGGGACTTGAACCCATGAACCCGTGAGTTCATGACCTGAGCCAAAGTTGGATGCTTAACTGACTGGGCCACCCAGGTGCCCCAGGACCCCTTCTTGTAAGCCTTCCTGAAACTCCTCCTCACCCTGTCCCAGGGAGAACCCAGCCCTGAGATAAGCTGAATGCACCCCAAATCATGCACTCAAAGGGCTCTGGCTCCTATGTCACCAACTTCAGGTAATGGGGCAGGTAGAAACCCCTTACTTCTCTTCCACCTCCCTGGGCTCTCCACTATTCAACCAGCCAGTGAGTCTGACTAATTCTGACTCCTATATATGCTCCAGGCAGCTTCTGTTTCTATTTTATAGATGAGGAAATTTGTTCTGACACTGACCTTTTCCACAGCTCATGACCTGAGCTAAAGTCAGACACTTAACAACTAAACCATCCAAGCACCCCGAGAGAGAGAATCTTAAGCAGGTGTCATGCTCTGCATGGAGCTCAATGCAGGCCTCAATCCCACAACCATGGGTTTACAACCTGAGCCAAAATCAAGAGTCAGAGGCTCAACTGACTGAATCACTTAGGTTCCCCTCTGATTGGTTCTTTTTTATATTTTCTCTCTTTTTTTGAGGATCTCACTGAGCTCTTCCACTCTTTTCTCAAGTCCATGATTATCTTTATGACTCGAACCTATGAATTCTCTAGCAGGCATATTGCTAATCTCTGCTCTGTTTAGCTCTCTTACTGTGATTTTGTCTTTGCCTTTCATCTGTTTCGTTTTGTCTAGCTTTCTGTTTGTGTTAGGAAAATCAGTTACATCTCCTGCCTTTTAAAGTGGTGCCCTTATGAAGAAGAGGTCCTGTTGTACCCTGCAGTGCAATGTCCCCTGTTCACAAGAACTTGGCACTTCAAGGGTTTGTCCCTTGTGTTGCATGCACCCTACTGTTATGGTTGAGATGTGCTTGCCTTCAGTCCAGTCATCTGCAATGGCTCCTTTTACCTGTTATGGTCAGGGTTTGGTCCCTGTGTTATTAAGGGGCCAGTCTGGGGGCACCTTGGGATTGAATTGGGTCAGACCTGATGTTTGCCAGAACTGCAGTCACACAGAACTGTAGGATGCTTTCCTGTGTTGTCCCCCGAGAAGCTTTTATTGGTGGGTGGGCCTGCAGTCAGACCTGAGGACTGCCCCCAGCCCACTGCTAGGACTGCAGTCAGACTGTGCATGTGTGGTTGTGTTTCCCTCTACCCATGGAGGGAGTCACTTTGGAGTGGTGCTGGCCAGTGGGAACTGCTTGCACAATGTCTTGCATCAAACGGACTCTGGTGGAGTGGGGTGAGCTGGATGGAGTAGATCCACAGGAGAACTCAGAGGTGGGGGTTGCTGTTAGCAAAATTAGTGGCAAGTGTTCCTGGTGGTTCCTGTTGGTTCCTGCAGGCGTGTTTGTATCTAGGCTGGGAGGTGATGGAGAAAAATAGCACCATCCATCTCTTTTATTCTTGGAGAAGTCACCTAAATGTCCCTGCGCAAGTCTGAGATTAGTAAATATATCTCTTTCCCATAAGCCCCAGGCATTTTTCAACCTGCTGCTTCTATGCTGTATCTCAATGGGGCTATTTGTTGTGCTGTCCTTTTAAGGGCAGGACTCAGTTTCCTATTGTCCTCCAGCTCTCCCAGAGCTGAGCCTGCTGATTTTTAAAGTTCCAGGTGTTAAGCCGTACTGATTGTAAAAACTCAGGAAGTTAAGTGCCTCTGGTTTTCAAAGCCAAATGTTATGCAGATACATCTTCCCAATGCAGGTCCCTCATGGCTGGGGTACCTGGTGTGGGTTCTGCTGCTCTCCTTTGTCCATTCTTGTATGGTTTCTCCCCATGTGGTTAGTCTCTCACAGGTTAATTTTTTGTTTTTTTGTTTTTTTGGACCATGTATCCACCCTTCCTATGGTTTTTGATGTGGCCTCTTTTCTAGCATTAGCTGTGGAGAGTCTGTTCTGCCCGTCTTGGGGTCATTTCCTGGGTTATTTTCACTGGCTTATCTAGGTGTAATCTGGTTGGAGTTTGCTCAGCTTCTTGAATTTGTACATTTCTATCTCTTGTCAAATTTGGGAAGATTTCAGCCATTATTTCTGAGTACTTTTTCAGTCATACCCTTTCTCCTCCTTTCTTGGGCTCCAATGACATGAATGTTAGATATTTATTATAGTCACAAAGATCTCTGAAGCTATATTTACTTTTTTTTCCAGTCTACTTTCTGTTGTTTAGAGTGGGTAATTTCTACGACTCCATCTTCTAGGTCACTGATTTCTTTCCTCTGTCTCCTCCATTCTAGCATTGAGCCCATTATTCTACCACAGTTGTTTTCTTCAATTCTAAAATTTCCATTTGATTCTATTTATTTTTTTATTTAATTTTTATTTTATTTTTTTAATATGAAATTTATTGTCAAATTGGTTTCCATACAACACCCATGCTCATCCCAACAGGTGCCCTCCTCAATGCCCATCACCCACCATCCCCTCCCTCCCACCCCCCATCAACACTCAGTTTGTGCTCAGTTTTTAAGAGTCTCTTCTGGTTTGGCTCCCTCCCTCTCTAACCTCTTTTTTTTTCTTCCCCTCCCCCTTGGTCTTCTGTTAAGTTTTCCAGGATCCACATGAGAGTGAAAACATATGGTATCTGCCTTTCTCTGTATGGCTTATTTCACTTAGCATAACACTCTCCAGTTCCATCCACGTTGCTACAAAGGGCCATATTGCATTCTTTCTCATTGCCACATAGTATTCCATTGTGTATATAAACCACAATTTCTTTATCCATTCATCAGTTGGTAGACATTTAGGCTCTTTCCATAATTTGGCTATTGTTGACAGTGCTGCTATAAACATTGGGGTACGAGTGCCCCTATGCATCAGCACTCCTCTATCCTTTGGGTAAATTCCTAGCAGTGCTATTGTTGGGTCATAGGGGAGATCTATTTTTAATTTTTTGAGCAACCTCCACACTGTTTTCCAGAGCGGCTGCCCCAGTTTGCATTCCCACCAACAGTGCAAGAGGGTTCCTGTTTCTCCACATCCTCTCCAGCATCTATAGTCTCCTGTTTTGTTCATTTTAGCCACGCTGACTAGTGTGAGGTGATATCTGAGTGTGGTTTTGATTTGTATTTCCCTGATGAGGAGTGATGTTGAGCATCTTTTCATGTGCCTGTTGGCCATCTGGATGTCTTCTTTAGAGAAGTGTCTATTCATGTTTTCTGCCCATTTCTTCACTGGATTATTTGTTTCTCGGGTGTGGAGTTTGGTGAGCTCTTTATAGATTTTGGATACTAGCCCTTTGTCTGATATGTCATTTGCAAATATCTTTTCCTGTTCCGTCGGCTGCCTTTTAGTTTTGTTGATTGTTTCCTTTGCAGTGCAGAAGATTTTATCTTCATGAGGTCCCAATAGTTCATTTTTGCTTTTAATTCCCTTGCCTTTGGGGATGTATCAAGTAAGAAATGGCTGAGACTGAGGTCAGAGAGGTTTTTTTCCTGCTTTCTCCACTAGAGTTTTGTTGGTTTCCTGTCTCACATTCAGGTCCTTTATCCATTTTGAGTTTATTTTTGTGAATGGTATAAGAAAGTGGTCTAGTTCCATCCTTCCGCTTTAATTTTTTTTTTACACTTATTTATTTTTGAGAAACAGAGTGAGACAAAGTGTGAGTGGGGGAGGGGCAGAGAGAAGGAAACACAGAATTTGAAGCAGGCTCTAGGCTCTGAGCAAGTGGTCAGCACAGAGCCTGATGTGGGGCTCGAACCCACAAACTATGAGATCATGACCTGAGCCGAAGTCAGACGCTCAACTGACCGAGCCACCCAGGTGCCCCATTTGGTTCTATTTTATGTCTTCTATTGTCTTGATGACATTTTCAACTTGTTTGCTCAGGCTTTCTACATTTTTTCAATTTTTTTTCAAGTGTTCATAATTACTCATAGACTCATCTTTATAATAGCTTCTTTAAAATCCTTGTCAGCTAGTTCTGAAATGTATGTTATCTTGCATTGGCGTTTATGGTCTTTTCTCATTAGTTTGAGATATTCTTGATTCTTGGTATGATAAGTGATATTTGATTGAAACCTGGACATTTTCATATTATGTTATAAGATTATGACTCTTATTTAAACCCTCAACTTCAACTGTTTGTTGCTGCTGCTGTTGTTGTTATTGTTGTTGTTGTTCTGACACTGCTCCAGCAAAGGAAAAGTGCATACCATCTCATTACTGCTGGATGGGAGTGTGGGTTCTAACTTCCCATGTGATCTCCACTAACAATGAAATGCAAGTGACCTCATTGTTGCCGGGTGAGGATGAAAAGTCCTGGCTTCCCCTTCGACCTTTTCTGCTATCAGCCTGAAGGGGTGTCAGGGCACCTCATTACTGCCTTACAAGGGTGGAAATCTAGCTTGCCCAGTCATCCTTCACTGGTGTGTGTGGAGGAGGTGTTTAGCTGGAGTAGAGAAATTATTGTCTAAAGTTTTCTGCATTGTTCAGCTGCTTTTTTCCTACTCCTATGGCTATGGGGACCAAGCTTTTGTTGGGGCTCTTACTGTCTTTGCCCATTGCCATTTCCCAGTTGCTGGTTTCTTCAGCTCCAAATCTGGAATATACGAGGTAAAAAGAAAACCCAGGGAACTCACCGCTGTCTTTCCTCAGATCCTAAGATTCCTGGCTGTTCAGCCTTCCTCCCTTTAGCTCTTAGAGTCTTCTAACGCTTGTTTTACACATAATGCCGAGTTTTCATTTGTACTTAGTGGGAGGAATATTAAATGTACTCCATATTTGTAGATGTGGAAGTCCCAATATTGTTTTATTTATATCTATGTTTTATTTAAAAATTTTTTTTAGTTTATTTATTTTTTTTGAGAGAGAGAGAGAGAAAGAGAGAGAGCACGAGTAGGGGAGGATCAGAGAGAGAGGGAGACACAGAATCTGAAGCAGGCTCCAGGTTCTGAGCTGCTCTCACAGAGCCCAACATGGGGCTGGAACCCACAGACTAGGAGATCATGACCTGAGCCAAAGTCAGACACTTAGCCAACTGAGCCAGCCAGGTGCCCCTATTTATATGAATTTTTTAAATGTTCTTTTTTAAAAACATTTTTTTTCAACGTTTTTTATTTATTTTTGGGACAGAGAGAAACAGAGCATGAACGGGGGAGGGGCAGAGAGAGAGGGAGACACAGCATCGGAAACAGGCTCCAGGCTCCGAGCCATCAGCCCACAGCCTGACGCGGGGCTCGAACTCACGGGCCGTGAGATCATGACCTGGCTGAAGTCGGACGCTTAACCGACTGCGCCACCCAGGCGCCCCAAATTTTTAAAATGTTCTTAATGTTTATTCATTTTTGACAGACAGAGTGTGAGTGGGGAAAGGGCCAAGAGAGAGGAAGACACAGAATCCGAAGCAGCCTCTAGGCTCTGAGCTGCTAGCACAGAGCCTGACATGGGGCTCAAACTCACGGACCACAAGGTCATGACTTGAGTCAAAGTCAGACACTTAACTGACTGAGCCACCCAGGTGCCCCAATTTGTATCTGTTTTTAAATGCCAGTCTTGGAAGGCCATAAGTCTTTCAGAAACTTGAGTTGAGTATGCCTTATCTCATTTATTCTGATGGCAATCCTATAACGGAGGTAATGTCTTTTAAGTGATTTTTAAGACTCAGAGAGGTTACACAAATTTCCCAAGATTATACAACTGATACGTGATAGACCAGAATTATAAGCCAGGTCTCTTTAAGACAGGAACCAACAAAATGTCTGTAATCTTTGGCTCCGACCTGTCCCTGGCATCTTCATTGATATTTACTAACTTTTACTAAGCATTGAAATATATAATAGGAAGTTAGGTTTGGTGTGTGTGTGTGTGTGTGTGTGTGTGTGGTGAGTAAAGCAAAGATTCCCATCAGTTGGTAAGGTAAGGTGCAGTACCAGCATGTGAGAGAACAAAGACCCTAAGACGTGGAGGAGCCAGGAGAACCCAAGTTCCCCAAGAAATCACACAGGCCTTGACACTGGAAGCAGGTGGAATCCGTTCAAGGCATTTGTATTTACCTAGAGCTTAAGGACAGTCTACCTTTCTCAGGGGACTCTGTCTTTATGATGAATGAGAATGAGACTGTAAAGGTATATCTGTGAGTCAGGGGAGCGGTGCTACCAGGAGATCAATTCCCACCCCAAAGGACAGAGCAACTTGCCCCACGTCAGTGTTTAAAGTCAAGAAAGAACCCATGTCCCCTGCCTGTGTCCTGATTCAAAGATATTTCCACTATGAAAGGATAGACACAGGAGTTCTTTTGCTGCTAAAGGGTAAAAGATATGGAAAATATTATTTGGTCTAAATGAATAGAAGAAAATGTACTGCTTCCTATTAGTCATCAATGTATCTTGTTTTAACTTAGAACAAAATGATTAGGTCTGATGACTGAGGCCTCTCCTCTCTGTAATAGATAAGTCTGCATGCACGGTCAGGATGAATTTAGATTAGATTATCCATTCACCATTTCACTTGTATACAATTTCTTCAAGAATCCTTCCCATATTCCAAGTAAAGCATCCCAGCCCACTGGAAACAAGTTACCTTTCTGCATTTCTCAACCTACTTTTCTGGTGTGCTGATGAGTCACATTGATGGTGAGTTGCCAAAGGCTGAAAACTAAAAATTTCTCAAGAAAGCCACTTTCTGAGGTCTTTGCTCTTTTTGAACAGAGAGTCACCTCTGGTCTTTTGCTATCCTCAGCCCCTTCACATGGTTCTCAGATTTATCACTGGTTCTAATAATCCTGCTGTTACTTGATAAAGTATACATTGCAAACAACAAATTAATAAGAAGGCAGAAAGAAATATTATTAATTGGATTAGAAAATTAAATAGTGCAATGTAGTTCTTTTCAATATTTTGATTGGGAGCATTAGAGCTGACAATCTTCCAGATTTTAATCAAAAGTTTTAATGATCAGGATACCCGAGTGGCTCAGTTGGTTGAGCATCTGACTCTTGATCTTGGCTGGGGTCATGATCTCACTGTTGTGAGATCAAGCCCTGAGTTGGGTTCTGTGCTGAGTGTGGAGCTTGTTTATGATTCTCTCCCTCTCTTTCTCCACCTCCTGTGCCACTCTCCAACCACTCACGCTCTCTCTCCAACCCCCCCCCCCCCAAAAAAAAAAGTTTTAACGATATTGCTTCAGGATGAAGTATGCGCTATTATTCCCAGATATTGTCCCTTTCAGAGTAACCACATTTAAAAGAAAGCATCAGATGGCATAGGCCCTGCAGAAGTGCCTTGTAGGTTATCACCTATCATTCTTATCTGCTCAATAAACATCTTAATTCAATGAAGAGTTTTTTAGCTCCTACCAGGTGGAAATCATAGTGGTTTTGAGAATAGATGCCAAGTAAGATGTGGTCTTAATAGCACACTCTGTTGAAAGAAACAAAAAATAATAGCAAACTTGTATGTGGTGCCAGAAAGTATTCTAACTGCTTTCCTCCTGGTATTTTCTGATTCAATCCTCACAGCTACCATATTTTAGAATCATTCCCATTCATCAGAGGAGAAAATTGAGGTTTAGGAAAGATTAGTCTGTTGCTTCACATGACAGTAAACTGCAGAATTGGCAGAAGAGTCCAGATGTATTTGATGTCCAAATCTGACCTTGTAATTGTCCCTGGAAATGATATTAGAAATACTGTAACAGAGTTCAAACAGAGGGGAAGAGGCTTATTGTAAGGGGGGAAACCCTGGCATCGGGCTGGACCTTGAGGGGAATGTAGATCTTCCACTGGAGGGAGAAGCGTGCCTTCCAGACGAGGATACTGCTTGAGCAAAGACCTGTAGCTACTAGGGTGTCTGCACATTTGGAGTCTTGTGACTCGAGATTGGAAAATTTCATAGAACAGAATTTGGGGAAATCTTTAAAAGGGTGCTTGAAGATTTTAGACTCTGTTCAGAGAGGGTGGCAGCCTTAAAGGATTTTGCAAAGGGAATTGGCTTGCTCCAAGCTGGGCCTCAGGAAGATATAATGTGCACAATTAGACACCTACATTTGCTTAGCCCCAGAGAGCTCACGGGCTGCAACTCTTTTGCTCCAAAGAAATTCCTCATGATTTTATCTGCAACAGCCCAGAGCTCCTGCCCAGCTGGCATTAGGGTGTTCTGAATGGCTGTGTTTTGACAAACCTTGGCCACGACTCCCTAACACGAAGAAGTGCCTGGGTCGCTACCCCCTCTGCAAGCAGGAAGTGCCCTGCCTACTGTCAAACCTCATTCTCAAAGACAAGCCTTCTTTCTGCCCTGACCTCCTCCTCTGTCATCTTCTCCCTTTGGGTGGTGGCTGTTAACCTACGGAAGTCTCCTTTGCATGTTTGCAGGAAGTCGGTTTTTAACCCAGGGGAGGTCACCAGCAAGCCTGGCAGGGCCAGAAACCTAGAAGATGAAACTGGGCATCCACCTGCCACCACTCAGGCTGTCACCTACCAGCCCCCCTGCACTGAGAGCCGAGAACTCTACTTGGAAATCCTTTAGGACATTCCTGAATAAGATGCCACTCTTTTTCAACACCCTAATACACACATACACCATGGTGGTAATGCTGGGGTGGCTTGTGTTAATAAAAGTCACATGAAATTATAACATTTAAAAATAAAAACAGGGGCGCCTGGGTGGCTCAGTCAGTTAAGCATCCGACTTCAGCTCAGGTCATGATCTCACAGTCCGTGAGTTCAAACCCCGCGTGGGGCTCTGTGCTGACAGCTTAGAGCCTGGAGCCTGCTTTGGATTCTGTGTCTCCCTCCCTCTCTCTGCCCCTCCCCTGCTCATGCTCTTTCTCTATCTCAAAAATAAATAAAAATATTAAAAAAAATTTTTTTAAATAAAAATAAAAACAAAGTGCAAATGACGTTCTTCAAAAACCAAAACATAAGTGCAGGCACACCTGTTGATCTTGCGGATGCTGGGGAGGAAAAGAGGTGAAGTACTGTTTAAGTTGTGAACAAGCATTAAAAAAAACACACTCTAGGGTGCCTGGGTGGCTCAGTTGGTTAAGCGTCCGACTTCAGTTCAGGTCATGATCTCATGGTTCATGGGTTGGAGCCCTGCGCGGGGCTCTGTGCTGACAGCTCAGAGCTTGTAGCCTGTTTCAGATTCTGTGTCTCCCTCTCTCTCTGCCCCTCCCCACTCATTCTCTCTCTCTCTTTCTCTCAAAAAAAAAAAAGTCTCAGGAAGTCTCTCATGCAGGGTCCACAAGCCCAAAGCATTTCATAGAAACCCCAACCAAATTCAACCAAATCACCCATTATTTGGGGAAGAAGGTGGCACAGGGAGGTCAGTAACTGTATACTGTTGGACTAAATTTAAGCATTATCTTTTATTTTTTCTTAACTTTTAAAAAACTGTGTTTGACAGCCCAAGGAAGCTAATGAAGAAAATAAAAGAGTTTCTTCCCCAGGTGGGGGTAGGTAATTAAAGCAAAGAGCGGGGAAGAAAGTTCTTAGCTCTTGTAGAAGACAAGCATCTTTTCCCTTAGGACAAATAGCACTGATCTGTGAAAAGGGAAGACAAGTGATGGGAAATTCTGAAGAAATTGCAAAGCACATGGCATGTGCAAAACACACCCATTCAGGTTGAATTTATTGTGGGGACATTTACTTGCACTCTAAAACAGTTTGGATTTCTTGAAAGCAGTTCTCTTAGTTGAAAAGTTTTTATGTTTCTTTTACAAAGCATGAGATCTTCTTGTGTGTGTTTAAAACACATATACCCAAGGTGCCTGGGTTGTGCAATTGGTTAAGCATCTGACTCTTGGTTTCAGCTCAGCTCAGAATGTGATCTCACAGTTTGTGGGTTTAAGCCGTACCCTGCACTGCTTACCACAGGGCCTATTTGGGATTTTTCTTTCCCTCTCTCTGTCCCTCCCTCTCCAAAATAAATAAATTAACTTTAAAACATATGTACCCATTTCAGGTCCTTCTCTTTAAATCTTTTTCAGTTATGGGGCACCTGGGTGGCTCAGTTGGTTGAATGTCCGGCTTCGGCTAAGGTCACGATCTCATGGATAGTGAGTTTGATCCCCGTGTCAGACTCTGTGCTGACAGCTCAGAGCCTGGAGCCTGCTTCATATTCTGTGTCTCCCTATCCCTCTGCCCCTTCCTGCTCATTCTCTGTCTCTCTTGCTCTCTCTCAAAAATAAATAAATATTGAAAAAAAAATTTTAATGTTTTTTAGTTGTGTTGTCAATTGGAAATTACTGGCTTCCATTTCTCAGTGTCAGGGACAGCAAGCATGAAGGATTTTCAAGTTTAAACTGAACTTTCTCAAGTCATTTTATCTTTATCTTTCCACTCTCCAATTCTGCCATTTACAGAAACCCAAAGTAAAGAAGATGAAGACAAACTACAAAGATCCATTGTTTTTTGAAAATCACTGTGGCATTGGGTAAGCATGCCTCCGTTCTCATTGTCATTTTCTGCATGAAACTGGTTAGCAGATGGGTGATTGAGAAATCTTGACAGATGTCGTGAAGGTGGGAGCCTGAAATCAAACCTGACACAAGAAGGGCCTGATGACGTAAGGGACACTTCTATCTGTTTGTCTGCAGTGTGTGTGGCCAATACAAGTTTACAGCTGGCCAGCAGTATGGCAAGAAGAACACCACTTTAGGAGCAAAATGCCATATTGTACTAGGAGGAAGGAACAGCAATATCTGGGATTCCCCTCTAGGAAACAAGGAAATGATGGTTTTTCCTTATTATTGGCTATACTCTATGTGACCATCAACACTGTCTGGTCCCTGGGGCTGTTGGCCAGTTGTAACTTGTCCACTGAACACAGCTCTGGGTATACCATCCATCTACTCAGAATCCTTCAGTCTCACCGCCTTGGGGCAGTGTTTAACTGCCTCGGTCTGATATTTAGAACCCTGGGCAATTGGGTTCCCATTAGTTACTCAAGCATTACAGACACCGCAATGCTGGGCATTGGTGGATGAATAAAATTGCCTTGGCAAAGATGGATAAGGAAGCAGGGAATCCAGGTGCAAGGCAGAGATAGGCAAAAGTCTGGAACTTTGGAAGAGCAAGGTGCATCTGGAGAATGGTTAAGTTATACAGTGTGACTGGAATATAAGATACGTGGAGGGACCCAGGAAAGATGAGCTCTCAAAGAGAGGTAGGGTGGTGCAGTGTAGGGTCTTGTGAGCCATGCGGACGAGGCTGAGTTTTACTCCTGTAGCCACTGGAATAAACAGCAAAGGATTTTGCAAAGAAAGGCGTTATTATCAAGGCTGGGTGACTTGATAATAGAAAGGTGACTGGCAACCCATGGAGGTCCCGATTGCAATTGCCAGAAAAGGCCAGATAACTGCCAGAAGTCTTCTCAAACACTGTAATTCCACAAAAACATTTTACATTTGTTAGAAATTATGGAGATTACCAAGTGGCCCAAGACATCATGGTGAAAATATTTAGACAACTGGCAAACTCCTCTTTCTCTATATGCTATTTCCAAAGGAGATAATCTTTAATCCTCTCTTCCATCCAAATTATTCCCTGTCTTGGAAAAAAAATGCCAAAAATGTTTGGGAAAATGCACTCCACCCGTGTTTTTTGGAAGGGCTGGTTATTTAGCTTCTACGTGAGCCAAATTTTAATCCACAGGAATTTTCTTAGAAAAGCGATATTGCCAAAATGTTCCTCCAGTACAATTCTGGTGGGAACCCGTGGAAGGTGAATGTAAATTACTGTCCTAGAATGTAAACAGGGAAGGAGAATCTTAACCACATGAAATGCTAAATAATAAAAATGGGTTTTGAAGTACTTGACACTTTGTTAGTCCATGTTGAAAATTCAGAGCTACTCAAAAAGCAGGACTTCAGAGCTTACATAATCTAGATTTCTACCAGGTGCTTATTTGGTGATGGAGATTCTTCAAGAACATTCCATAAATATTTTTGAGCACTATGTGGAGCACTGCACACATTTTGGCGAATAACACAGACGCAGTCCCTGCCCTCATGGAGTTTACATCTAAAATAAAGATACAAAAAGACAAAGAGGCACTAATGATAATAAGATATCACATAAGAATAACAACTCTGGTGTTAAAGAGCTTTGGTGAAGGAAGTACACAGTGTTATGAGACCATAAAGGGTAAACTGGGGGTGGAGGGATGGGGCCACAGCCTTGAGGAAAGTGAAGCTAACATCCGAAGCATAAGCAGGACTTAGCCCAGCAAGACATGGGCCAGGAAGACCAGAGTGGGTACGAGTGTGAGCGGCTTTCTACGACAAAGACCCAGGGTCAAGAGAAAGAACTGCATTTAGCAAACCACATAGTTCATCCCAGCTGGAATTTATATGTATACTGTGTGTGTGGAGGGGAGGGTGGTGTGCAGGTGGAAAGGTGGGATATGATGAAGCTGGAGAGGTAAGAACGGACCAGATGCCACCAAGTTTTATGATACTCGTAACGGAATTTGGGGTTTACCCCTTGACTGCTTTTAAGCTTTTAAGCAAAGATCCATATTTGAATCTCGGAAATGTCACTCTGGCCATGGAGTAAAGAAAGGATTTGTGGATGTGGGCAGGGTGGAGGCAGGATGCCCAGTGTCAGAGGATGTGATAATCCTCAAGAGAGGCAATGGAAGCCTCAACAGAGAGAGTGGAAACGAAGACAGAAAGAAGGAAATGGATTTGAGAGGTATTTACAGAAAAGAGACAAGACTCTGTAACTGTTGCTCAGCCTAAGGTAGAAAGGGGAGGTAAGGGTAACCCCCAGATTTCTGGCTGGGCTCGTGGCAATGGCTACTGACAGAGGGCCCTGAGAGAGGAGAAACAGACGAAGGGGTGAAAACAAGGGGGTTCAGATTCTTTCCTGTTAAGTTTAGTGTGTCTGACGGACATTCAGAGAACCTAACAGGCCACTGGGTATATGGAGCTGGACTGAGGTTTGAGTCATTAGTGATAGGGTTTGGAGTGATGGGGGTCTGGAGCCAAGGGCCAAAAATGAATTATTGAGATGTCTTTGGTGCAAAAAGGGGACAGGACTCGTGGGCAGAAAGTGCTGCCCCCTACCTTGAGGAGAGACTGGTTATACACTTGGGAGTTGGGGGAGGTAAAGTCAAGAGGAAGTTTCCAAAGAGGTTTTCATATGCTAAAGAAGATTCAATATACTGGAGGCCTACCTATTGTCAAGCTAGGGTTGTTTTCCCTCAAGCAAAACATTAACATTAAGATAGTAAGGAGTTCCTAGAGAAATATGCTCCCTGCTTAAGTATTGTCAATGGGCAGCAGGTTATAAGGAAATTTAATTGTATCTGCCATTTCCTTCTGCCTTTGTTTCCCACATCAATTAGCATACAGATGGTCATGGGAGACAATGCCTGTACAGAATGCTTAAGTCTTCTTGGTAGCAGAACTCCTAAGCATTGACTAGTACTGCTTAAAATGGCCCATGTCTCAGTCCTTGGTACCACAGCCTAATGATCCACAAAATCTATTCCACCCCATATCTAGGATCCTAACAGCATCCACATCTTTCATCATACATAGAATCATCTGTCTCCCCTCAAATAAATCACAGATTTCAATCAATTACTTTACCCTCAGAGCTCATCTTCAGTCCATCATTCTTCACCTATATTTCTGATCTGAAGAAAGTTATACAAATTTTGTGACATTATCTACCCACATAAAGGCATAAAAGGAGAATCCAAATGAGTAAAATCAGGACATGTGGTTTCAGGAAAAATAGCTGAGTTATGTTTTAAGGGGATTTATTTAGGTCATCTGATACTTAATTTAAACTGCATGCTTCCTACTCGCCTTTTAATTAATTCATCTTTTTAGCCTGCTCTGACATGGTCAGAACTTATTTAGGATCCCTTGTTCCCAAAGATCAAATTGCTTTTCTAAAGTACACTGAGTTTCTAAAGCTTGGCATCTCTGAGCTTCTGGTGCCAATACAAAGAGCACATACATATTCCAACAATCCGTGGATTGTTGTTAGTGAGAGGCAATGGTCCCGGCCTTTGGGAGGAAGGGCACAGCACATTTCTTCATAGCGGGAAGTGATGGAGCTATTATTACTTTCAAGACATCCTTGGTTTGTCCATTCAGAGAGGCACAAGTCAGGCTCTGTGACCCATTCAAAGGATGAGGCTGTGAAAGTGGGTCCCCTGGTAACACTTGGACTGCCAGGCCTTCCCTTGCATCCACCCGGCAGCAGAAGGCTCCCAGCACTGGAGAGTTTGTTAACCCTGACCTCTCCTGTCACCATGGAAACACAACACAGCCCAGGGAACTTCCTCTGTGATTATCATTCAAACTGTGAAAGAATAGAATAGAATAGAATAGAATAGAATAGAATAGAATAGAATAGAATAGAATAGAATAGAATAGGAAAAACACCCGGAAAACTTCATTGCTCATTTCAAGTTGCTATTCTGTAGAACAAAGGAACTCCCAGCAATTTCTTTGAAAGTTTGGTATGGGGGTGGAAGGGGTGCAGATAGGATGGGAAGGAGGAGTCTGGCCAAGAACTGCTGAGGCAGCTTAACAACTCCTGCTCTGTCAGGAGTTGAGGCTTACCTGTAGTCTATTAAAGTAGCTGGAATAATTTACAATTACCCCCAAAAGAATAAAACAGTTAGGAATACACTTAATCTAGCAGGTGAATGAGCTGTACTCTGAAAACTATAAAACACTGATAAACGAAATTGAAGATGACACAGACAAATGGAAAGATATTCCATGGGCATGAATTGAAAGAATTAATATTATCAAAATATTCTTAAATCAATCTATAGATTCAATGCAATCCCTATCAAAATACCAAGTGTATTTTTCACAGAACAAGAACAAACAATACTAAAATTTGTATGGTTGTATGGAACCACAAAAGATCCCACATAGTCAAAGCAATCTTGAAAAAGAAAAACAAAATGAAGTATTACATTCCAAATTTCAAAATATACTACAAAGCTTTAGTAATCTAAGCGGTATGGTACTGACACAGAAAGAGACTCATAGATCAATGGAACAGAACAGACAGCCCAGAAATAAAGCTATGCTTATATGGTCAGTTAATCTATGGCAAACAAGAATATACAGCAGGGAAAAGACAGTATCTTCAATAAATGGTGCTGGGAAAACTGGGCCACTTTCTAACATCACACACAAAAATAAACTCAAAATGGATTGAATGACATATGACACCTGAAACCATAAAAATCCTAGAAGAGAGCATAGGCAGTAATGTCTCGGACATGGGCCATAGCAACATTTTTCTAGGTATGCCTCCTGAGGCAAGGGAAACAAAAGCAAAATTAAATTATTGGGACTACATGAAAATAAAAAAAATTTCACACAGTGTTGGAAACCATCAATGAAATAAAAAGGCAATCTACTGAATTGGAGAAGATATTTTCAAATGATATATTTAATATCCAAAATATAAAAAGAACTTACACAACTCAACACCAAATAAACAATATGATTAAAAAATGGACAGAGGACCTGAATAGACATTTTTCCAAAGAAGATATACAGATGGCCAACAGGCACATGAAAGGTTGCTCAACATCACTCATCATCAGGAAAATGCAAATCAAAACCACAATAAGATATCACACTATACCTGTAAGAATGGCTAAAAGGACAAGATATAACAGGTACTAGACAGAATGTGGAGAAAAAGGAACCTTCCTTCACAGTTGGGAATGTAAATTGGCAAAGCCACTGTGGAAAACAGTATTGAAGATAGAAATATCATATAACCCAACAATTCCACTATAGGGTATTTACCCAAAGAAAACGAATACATCATCTGGAAAAGATATATGCACCCCTATATTTATTGCAGCATTATTTACAATAGCCAAGAAATGGAAACAACCCAAGCATCCATTGATAGGTAAGTGGATAGGGAAGATGTGGTTTGTGTGCGTAATATTATGCAGCCATAGAAAAGTATGAGATCATGCCGTTTGCAACAATATGGGTGCACCTAGAGGGTATCATGCTAAGAGAAATAAGTTAGATTGAGAAAGACAAATGCCAATGGTTTCACTCATCTGTAGAATAAAAATGATGAACAGACAAACAAAAAGCAAAATCAGACACATAAAGACAGAGAACGGACCGATGGGTGCCAGAGGGGAGGGGGTGGGAGGATGGGCCAAATGGGTGTAGGGGAGGGGGAGATAAATGCGCTAGCTATGGAATGAATGAGTCATGGGGATGAAAGGTTGGGTTAGGGAATATAGAGAGTGACACTGTAATAGCATGCATGGTGACAGATGGTAGCTACAGTAGTGGTAAGCAGAGAAAGAAGTGGAATCACTGTGTTGTATACCTGAAACTAATGGAACATTGTGTTTCAACCACACCCCCCTCCCAAAAACAAAAACAAAAACAAAACATAACAAAAACCCAGAAGCCAAATACATAAACAAAGTACCTAGAACAATGATGCTATCCTTAATACCATTTGACATGAGTTGGATTTTCACCTATAGGTTGCTAACTAAACAACAATCATTATTATTATTTCCCCATCACCCCCTTGAATTGGAACCAGAATTTGATAGCAATGAAAGAGGCTTGATTTCCATGTATAGTAGGATTGCTCCCATAGAGCTGGAAGGAACCGTAGAAAGATCTAGTTTCCAGTCCATGAACTGCTTGGAACCGCGGGCGAAATATATTGTGTGTGTGCACGTGTCCCTGAAAACTGGGCTCGCAGGCTTTCCCCATAATTCTACATCCAGGACAAATTAATGAGAACGTACCTTCCTTTAACAGACCAGTAATATGAAGTCCAAAGAGATCACGTCCTCTTGCGTACTCTCTTCCTTCTGTTGCTCCTCTTGCTCCTTTCTCTGCCTCTTCCTCCTCCCTCTTTTTCTCTTCCTGAAGTGACAAAGCTGCATAGTTAGAATTTTGCATTGGTCTGAGTTAACATGAAACAAGAGTGTTGAGTGCCACAGGCGAGGCCCGGGGAAGACAAAGGGTGGGAATGAAGCTGGAAGGATGCCCAGACTCACAGTGAAGCCAGAGAATCGAGACATAGACTCATGATTTCAGAAACGCACTGTGGGTTTTGACCAACAATTACTGGCTGAGGCCCTGGCAGCCCAGGCGATCAGGACCTGGTGTGTTCTTTATATGTGTGACCTAGGCCGCTAGTTGCCTTGCTGAGGGAGTCTTCCCTCCGCCTTCAGGAGTGCAGGAGATCAGCAAGTGCTGAGGCCGGGTGCCCCCAGCTTCTCCAGGGAGAGAATGAGACTGGAGACCTCTGAGAGTTCTAGGAGCTCCTGCCTGAGTTTGACTCTGCCCTTTGTAGAGTAGAAAAGATGCACTTGGCTCACCTTGATGAGGTGAATGTAGTGTGCTTTCATTTGTGAGGTCTTATCACGTGCTGCTCTTGGTTCTAAACCTTGAACTCCCTAGGCTTGCTGATACAGAGAGCACACCCCATGGGCTTTGGAGTCAGATGTGTGTCCATCCGTTGGAGTAGTGGCTTCAACACTGCTGGCCTAGGGCAAGACTCATAACTTCTTTAGCCCTTGGTTTGCTCATGTGCCACGTGGCAACCACAATAATGCCTATTTCAAGGGATGGTTACAAGAGCTAAATAAATAAATGCACGTAATGTGTCTGATGTGGAGTCTAGCATTTAGTGATGGCTTCCAACTACCTCTCACCCTGTGTCTGGCTGTTTCAACAACACAGACTGGTTCATAATGTAGAGAATTCTGGAGGAAGTTTTCTGCGCTGTTTGCTCTGAACTTAAGGATACAAAACAATATTCAAAAACCATATTCAAGGCTCATTAAGTCTTTGGTTTTTGTTGAGCTTCTTAGGTGAAAATCAATGAGCGGGTCTGGCAAGAAATTTGTTGTCACTACATCCACGGTTACAAAGCACTTTGTGACTTCAGCAAATGCTTCAGGAAGCATTTCCTAATGTTTTCTGACTTGTCAACTCCTTTTATAGTAAAATCTTGCAAACCCTCTTAGGAAGTTTAACAATTGTTCTATCATTTTTACATGATATATATTAAAATGTTATTTTAAAAGGAAAATAGATATATTTTAGATCCATGTTCAAATTCTTAAGCTAGGTGCTGAGAATTTGTGTATTTATTGTATTATTATCTACTTCTTTGTATTCTCTGAATATTCCATCATAAGAAAATATTATGCCAATATTTTACTCTTCAGAGTCTAATAATTATTTAAGGAGAAATTTTTTATAATATCAAGTGATATACACTCTTTGATTTACTTTAACTTAATTCTATATGAAAAGGAATAATTTATGGACAAATAAATCTTAGTATGACTTGATATCATATTTGACTTTAGGACCAAAAATATATTAAAATGAATTGGAGCCTTTCCTATCTTGGTATTTGGAAACTTCTCTTTTGTATTTACAAAACATTAACTGGTATCGTTTTTAGATATATAGAATTTTCAGGTTTTTGTATTTCCCTTCAACTTTCTGTATTTCAACAGTTGAATTCCTTACAAATTAAACAATGGATGACTAAGAGTAAAAACAATATAAAACAGTATATGGGTCAAAAATATTGCTGCAGCTACAGGGGTCTGATGTGAGATAAATATCTGAGTGAGCCATGAAAGCCTTCATCTGATGTCTACCAAATCCTGTGTGCTCAGAGACCTGGACATAGGGACCAACAATGACATGACCTCCCTTTAAATTTTTTTCCATGTCCCTCCTATTCTAGGCTCTCAGCATTGGATGAGATTTTATTCCTCTTGTTATCTCCAATGGCTACACCAAGTGTAGCATGGTGTAGATATTCCGTAAGTGTTAGGGATTTAATGCACTTGAATGTATTTCCACTGAGTGGCAGATCAGACAGTAGATGTAGGGAAGGCAAGAGTTACAAATCAGAGTCAGTGATAATCTGGAACTAGAATCATAGAAACCTAGTGTTGCAACTATCGGGCATGGGAATCAGAAGGAGTACTCAGGTATCTGGCAGGCACCTGACACCAGACCCACACCCACAGGAACAGGACAGAAGGCAATGCACCTGACCTAGATGCAATGCTGGAAGAGACAGTAATGTCTTGTTCACTAAGCATTGTTCCTACGGGACATGATGGTAACTGTTCACTGATAGGGAAATAGTGAAGCAGAAGGAATGGGCAGTCTCACCTGACAGATGGAACACACTGACCAGAGGTGAGGGATTGCTCCTAAGTCCAGCAGTTGATTAGTAAAAGTATGATTCAGGGACCAATACAAAGTCCTTGCGAGGGAGGTTGGTAAAAGCGAGGCAAGGGTTTGAAGTGAAGAGGAGTGGAGAAGGCAAATTTACTAGCAGCAAGAATAACGATGCCGAGCTAACAGGTGCCAATCACCAATCTCTGCATCATGATGTCTGACTTGATCCTGGAAGTGTGGTTGGGGCTCGACCTGCAGGTTGCCTCCACAGTGACAGGAGAGGAAGGAGACAGAGGTTAGGAACGAGGCTCAGTCAAATGAGAGCTCTCTGTGCTGGTTCTTGTCTTGTTTCCTGAGGCCAATCATTTTAACTGATGTGTGAATAGCTCTTTGAACTTACTCTGTATTTTAAGACTTGTTGAGCGAGTGTGTTATAGACTCAACACCGACTGTTAAGGCAATACAAGTTTATGCTGAGAATAAAAGATTTCTAAGACTTAGGTAAATGACACATAGGCATCAATTTATATCCTAAGCAATTAGGCTTCATAAACTACTTTTTGTTTTGCATATTTTGAAGCTATTCCATTAGGTGCGTACAAATTTATAATTACAGTATCTTTGTGATGAATTGTTCCCTTTATCATTAGGTCATGACCTTTCTTCATCCCTTACAATTATTTTTCCCACAGAATCCAGAATCTATTTTTTTCTGGTGCAAACGTAGCTAGAGCACTTGCTTCTGATTTGTGGCTCTCTGGTGTAACTTATTCTGCTATTGTAGTTTGAAAGCGTCTGTATCCTCATTTTTAAGAGTGTTTCCCGTAAACATCACGTAGCTGACAAACTGATGCTCTTTGTTTTTTCAAGAAAGTTTTATTTCATTTACATTGACTGTGATTAAGGAGATACATGAATTCATCTCTGTCACTGTATTTTGTATTTATATTAATTCTTCATCCTGCTTTGTATATTTTATCTCCTTCCAATTTCATTTGGAAGAAATTTTTTAATTAATCTTTTTCTTCAACATATTTGGAAGCCATCTATTCCATTTCCTTTAAAATTACCCTGAAACAAGTCTCTATCCTCTTGCCAGAAAAATACAAAGACCTTACAAATTGTAATTTCACTAGCTCTTCTCCATTACGTCATTTGCTACATCATTTTTATACTCCCAAATGAGGCACTGTCATTTTATTGTTTTATACAGTAACTGTACAGACTTTTTCACATTTCTACTGGTTCCACTGCTAACCATTCTTCCTGGCATTTCATATCCATCCTTCTCATTGAAATTTCTTCTTCCTGAGGTTCAACCTTTGGAAGTTCCTCCAGTGAGACTCTCCTTCAGTGATCAACTCTGTTCTTTTGATTGCACAAAGATGTCTTTGCCCTTCTTCTTAAAGAATAGTTTAGTAAAGGATGAGATTACATGTGGATAGTTAACTTGCTGTCAGCATATTGAAGATACTGGCTCTTGCATTTATCACACTGGGTTTACATGAATTTGATCCCCATGTTCACTAATTGGCTGCAATTCAAAATAAGGAGGGTTTTTTTGTTTATTATTTATTTTGAAAGAGACAGAGAGAGCACAAGTGGGAAGGGGACAGAGAGAGAGAGGGAGAACCCCAAGAAGGCTCTGTTCTAGCAGAGCGGGGCTCAAACTCACAAAACTGTGTGATCATCACCTGAGATGAAATCAAGAGTCGAATGGTCAACCAACTGAGCCACCCGGGCACCCCCAAAGTAAGAATTAAAAAAAAATCAATCTGCTATCGCCTACACTGTAATGGAATCCAAACTTATGTTTAATATAGCAAATCTATTAAAATTATCATTTATAGCCCTCATCCTTAAAAAAACAAAAGGCTTTGAATTGACTATTCAAATCTGAGAAATTCTTCAGGGACAAATTTCAAGAATTTAGTTATGAAGATACAGATTTATATAGCCTTAAGAGGAAGGTAGTTCTTTATTGAACATTTTCCTTGAAACTTCCAATCTTGGAAAAAGTAGCAGGAGCATAGGAGAAGGACATCGTTTTAGTATGTCGAATGTCAGTGTCAAATGGCTTAATATTAGGCTGTGGCTTTAATGTAAAATGTGCACTAATAAACAAGTAAATTTGGTGTAGATTTTCAATAAATACTTAGAGTCAGCATAAAACTATTTAAGACAAGTTTAAAACTCAAGTAACATTTCTGTACATTCTTTTTTCTTTTCTATTTTTTTTTTTTTTTTTTAGTGAGAGAGAAAGAGAATGTACACATGCACGGGTGGGGGAGGGATGGGGGAGGGAGAGAGAGAATCTTTATTATTCTAATTTTTACTTTCTTTCTTTTTTTTAATTTAAATTCAAGTTAGTTAACATATAGTGTAGCATTAGTTTCAGGAGTAGAACCCAGTGATTCATCACTTACATACAACACCCAGTGCTCATCCCAAGTGCCCTCCTCAATGCCCATCCCCCATTTAGCCCATCCCCCCACCTACCTCCTCTCCAGCAACCCTCAGTTTGTTCTTTGTATTTAAGAGTCTCTTATGGTTTGCTTCCCTCTAGTTTTTATCTTATTTTTCCTTCCTTTCTCCTATGTTCATCTATTGTGTTTCTTAAATTCCATATATGAATGAAGTCACATGTTGCAAATAGCAAGATTTCATTCTTTTTGATTGTTGAGTAATATTCCATTGTGAATATCGTGAGTAATATTCCACACCGTCTGTATGGGAGAAAGAGAATCTTAAGCAGGCACTCAATGCACAGCCCGATGCGCGGCTCAATCCCACATCCGTGAGATCCTGACCTGAGCAGAAATCAAGAGTCAGATGCTCAACAGACTGAGCCACCCAGGCACCCCTCTGTACATTCTTAATGTACTTTCCACTTCTCATATTACACTTCTTTTTTTTCTTATGCCAGATGGGAAGGAGTCACCCTTTCTCTCTTTGCAAATGTTCTTTCTGCTAACTGACTATAACTGCCAAAAAACAAATGTAATAGAGTCAAATATGTATTTGATTTATTAGTCTAGGTGGTTCTTTCTTAAAGAGAAATAGACATTTATGGTTTAAGGCCCAGTTAAGGTTCGCTTTCTTCCTTTTACATTTCTTCTTTCCTTCCTTCTTTCTTTCTTTTTTTTTTTTTGTTGTTGTTGTTGTTTTTGAGACAGTGTATGCGATTCACCTTTTGTTTAAAAACACAAACCAAAAAACCTCTGTGCCTGTTGGGCTGGTTGGCTTTCCATTCTACTCCACTTAATTTAATAAAACTGTTTCATATCTGCTGAAACACAAAATATAATGGCTGATGCAAAAGCAGAACTCAGCAATAGGACGTTCGGGTAAAAGCTGGGGAAACCGAGGAGGCTTCGCAAAGTACGTCAATCACATAGCAAGTGAGTTGTACATTAAGTGAGAGAGAAGACTCCTGCTTTCTCGTTCCTTCTATTTCATCCATCACTGGGACTCCATCATGAAGCCTCACGAACCCACTTTTTGTTCACTTTCCCCTCTTCATGTCCATGGTCACTACTGTTGTCAACACTATCTTTGTTACTTGCTTCAACCCAAGCTTGCTGCTTTTCAACCTGCTCTACACATGACCTAAAACACACTTGACCTGACCAGCCACAATCCTGCTTAAAATCCTTGGTTTTATTATTACTTTTCTACCCTTTGAGTGTCTGGCACATAGTGGTTGCTAAATAAATGTGTGTGTGTTTTTAACGAGATAAGAGAAGAAAAAAGGAGACGAGAAGTAATGGAAAGATCAGCACATTAATTCACTTAATGAATATGGGAACTCCCACTACGTGTCCTGCACCGTGCGTGGTGCTCCCGAGGGTGAACACAATAGATATAGGGTTCCTGTCACAGGGAGGCTTCGGGCTCACTCGTTCCGTGTAAACAACTAAACGCCTAAAGTGCCCAGGCAGTGACTATGCATGGGGTATTGTCCTAAATGTTCTATGGAAGTGATCTCACCTGGTCTTCACAACCATCTCCAGTGAGTTAGGCACTCTTATTATGCCCATTTTGTTCAGGAGACCACCGGGGCATGGCAAGGTTAAGGCAAACTTGACGGACAGACCAGAACCCTTTTTTTAATTCAAATCTATAACACACGGCCAGCATCCAGTTCATTAGAACAGACCAACGATTTCTGAAGTAGTAAGGGGATGTTGTACAGCAGAGGCATCACCGAGCAGCCAAAGAGAACTGACTTCCAGGGTTAGGTGTGGCTATGTCTGTGCTGGATTTTCAGAAGCCTCCAGAATTCCTGGTGCATAGTAGGAAGGGGAATCATTTCTGTACCCCTTAGCCTTCTGCATAAAGCACGGTGACCAAGTTTGCTCTCAGTCCAGGATTTTCAGCTTAGAATTTATCCAACTACCTATTTTGTATTTTTTTTTGAAATCTTTGTTTCCAGTTTTAATACCTTACTGTATTTGTTCTTTTTTTTTTCTTAAAGAACAAATTCTTTTTAATTTTTCTTGAAATCTTTAAGTTTCTGGTTTTAATACCTTACTGTATTTGTTCTTAAATTATACCCTTTGAAAAAAAATTCATGTTTATTAATCTTTTAATATTTTTAAATGTCTTAATAGTCATTATCCTTAATATATTTTTACGTTTATTTATTTATTTTCGAGAGAGAGACAGAGAGAGCGAGTGAAGGAGTGGGGGGAAGGAGGAAGGGAGAGAAGGAGAGAGAGAGAGAGACAGAGAGACAGAGAGAGAATCCCAAGCAGGCTCTGCACTGATAGTGGGGCTTGAACTCATGGGGCTTGAACTCATGAACTGTGAGGTCATGACCGGAGCTGAAACAAGAGTCAGATGCTTAACCGACTGAGCCACCCAGGTGCTCCTATCCTTAATATTTTCTTCCTTATTATTATTACTTATTTTTTTTACTATCTTTCAATTAAACTTTTAAAGATACTTTGTACTTTCCACCTCACATTTCTGAATTTGCTTCGTTTTTTTGCTCTTCTCAACCATATCCCCAACTTTATCTAATTTTATTTTTTTAATAAAGTGGTTAATTAAACGGGGTTAAATCTTATGCCTTTGTGAGACTTTAATCTCGACTCTTGCATAAATGAGGGGAAAAGGCCTTGTGGAGCACGAATCCCAGGACGTGCTTCTGGGGATGGTTTGCGGTGAGCCAGTCCGGAAGGCAGAGATCGGTGTGGGCCGGGCTTTGTGTGCCAAGGAGGGGCGAGGGGAGTGGGGAGCCCTGAGCGGGTGCGTCAGGAAGCCCGGCTCTTGCCCAGGTTCTTTCACTAACTGCCCTTGTGACCTCTGGCAGACCCCTTCCCTCCTCTTCTCAGCAGGAGCAGGAAGGGGCTGAAATAAATCATTTCCAAATGGGTCTTTCCAGCTTCACTATTGTGTGTGCCCTGTGATTCAGATGCTAGCGGATTAGCAGAACAAAGCAGGGCATTTTGATGGAGTCATATTAAAATGGCATAGCAAATTATGAGAACACTGCTTTTTATTACTTAATAACGTTCTCAAAAGAAATCCTTGATGTATCCCCGACCCTGCGCCTAAGCCTTGCCCTGTTCCTCAGCCTGTGAACCCCATCAAGATATCCCTGGCATCAAAATGGCAAAGTCACAATAACACGAGCCCTTTGCAGAATGGCAAGGCTTTTTATTTCTATAGAACTGGGTTTGGATTCCAGGCTCAGTTGCTCACTTATCCCTTAGCTGTGTGGCCTTGGGAATGAGGCTCTTCAGCCTTAGTTTCCTCATCTATAAAAGTAAATCACAGTCCTGACACTGAACATAATAAGCTTAGAAATGAAATGTGCAAAGGGCCAATGCATGCTTCATCACATATAGAAAGGAAATAAAGTATAAGGGAGTTTAATGGTCCCCAAAGAACTTCCTAAAAGAAAATCATCTGTGCTTCACTAAAAAGTTTTTAAATCATGATTTGTAGGTGGGGAGGGTCTTGGGTTTCAGAAAGGCCGATGGCCCCAAGACTGGGAAGAGGTCATGGGCTCAAGAGGGAAGGAAAAGCAGAGATCAGACAGGCAGACAGTCTGAACGCTCACCGAACAACTTATCAGATGTACAAAGAGTAGGGAATGTTTATGAAAAACAAGCCCCCACGTCTCACTCGCTCCTATCCCCAGATCAGAGCCTTGTTTCTGAGTCAGAGCTGAAAATCAGCCTTTAGAAGTGTTATTGCTCACCAGGGGCATGTACTAGGATGATACAGCAACATTACTTTTGAGCTCTGTGGCATTGTGACCTCATCTGGCTTAGAGGAATCTCAGAAAGACTCATTTGTGGCTTTAAGTAGTGACCAAATTGGCTAAAAGTCCCAAAGATAAAACAAGTTTGACATGTTGCTTCAGGAGGAAGTTTGGAACACTTGGTGAACTTCTTGAGAAATAAGGTAATCTTGTGAAATTGGGTCATCTGGTTGCCGAATTCCTGAGATCCAGCAAAGAGAGTATGGGGGTGTGTATGTGGGGGGAGGATGGGTTGAAACTGGTTGGATGATGATGATGATGATTTCTCGAGAATCACAAAGAGAAAGAATGCATTCAGGTTCTAGAAAACTGTCCATATTCTCAATTTTGGAATGGCCCTCTACCTCTAAAAGAAAGCTTTACCTGGAAAATTATCTCACTTTCAATTTTCATTCTTTTGAAAAAGTAAGTGGGCACCCACAAGATACTACAAGCTATTGGAGGTGTTCAGTATATCAAATCAGGTAAGACACAGCCATTCCTGGATTCAGCTGACAGTCTTATGAGGATAAACTCATAGATAGCTCATGGTACAATCTAATGTGTTGGGTGCCATTTCAGAAAATTGAGCAAAGTACTGTGGATCACAGAGGACAGATCAGTCAACTCTGCCTGTGATATTCATAAACAAAGTCTTCAGAGAAGAGGTAATATACTACTTCTGGTATCTTATAATAAAGGTAATTTAGGACATAAGCAGGGGAGAGATTTTAGTCAGGTGCAAAGCGTGTACAAAGAACACATAGAGTCAGAAACTGATATGGCATAGAGTCATGGGCCTAATACGGACTGGAATTTGACAAGAAGGCTGTGATGGCAGGATCTTAAACTGGAGGGTAGAGCAACAGGAGGGAGTGAGTCTACAGACACTTGGAGGCTAGCATTCATGCTAAGCTAGAGTGTTTGGATTTTATCTATAAATTCCAAGAAGGCCAAGAAGAGTTTTTTTTGTTTTGTTTGGTTTTCTTTATTAACCTGCCATGGGACATCATGGTTTTGTTTTTAGTCATACACATTCAGTGGAAGAAAGATGTTTAATCAACTGCACTCAGGAGACTCTCTTAAAGTTAACGGTCTGGTCTTGGAAGAAGGGATAAACACCACCGTTAGAAGAAGTTGGAGGTAAGTCCTCACACTGAGGTGGAACAGTATACACGAATGAGAGATCAGACGTAAGGATGTTGAGACGAGCTAGAAGGAGGTCTTAATGATAGCAGCAAGATTTAATTTTGAAGGCGGGCTAAAAGACAGCACCATAAATCGATATGAAAAATAACCTCATTCTTCATTATACACATGTTCTCTTGACATGTTTTTGCTCATACAAGTGGAGGAGAGTGTGTGCACCTATTTTTTTTTTTTATGTGGGCAAAGATATTTTGCTTTAAGAAGATGAGATGGGGTCTGGTTGCAGCCTACTTGTAAGTGTAGGACATCACACGTGCCAGAGATGATCACCAAAATTCATGATCTCTTCTTTCTGGGCACATGGCTGGATTCCATGTCCTAGCTTCCATTACAGTAACGTGTGGCCCTGTGGTTGAGTGCTAGCCCCTGGAATGTGGGTAGAAGTGACATACACTGATTTCAAGCTTGACCCATAAACTTCAGGGAGCAGTCTTCTGTGCTCTGTTTCCTCCTCTGGCTGGTTGGAATGGAGACAGCTTCCATGGCATTAATCAAAGCTACAAGGTGAAGATAACAGAGTCTCCAAGAGCTTAGGTCCTCAAGTGACTTTGCAGAGGCTTTTCACCTCCTCGGTATTGTTACACGACTAAAAACATAAGCATAAGTTGAGGTCTGTTCGTTACAGAGATTACTCTACCCTATTACATCAAATTGTCACATTGATTTGTTAATTTAATGAGTATCTGTTGAATATTAATCGTGCACCCAGCACTATATTGGGTGCTGGTGATGGAGTGAAGAACAAAGTATATGAACTGTCTTGCTGTCACAGAGCTTACGGCCCAGGAGGTGAACACCAATTTTATATGTTTCAGCTCAGTGTGCCTCGATGTACTATTTTATGACATCAAAGTATACTTTTTATATTTAAAAATCTCCCTTCACATAATATTGATTTTTTTTTGACAGAGAGACGCACACGTGCAAGTGGGGGGGGGGGCAGAGGAGGGGGGAATTCCAAGCAGTCTCCACGCCCAGAGCAGAGCCCGAGCCCCAGGACCTGAGCTGAAATGAAGAGTCAGACAATGCTTCACCGACTGAGCCACCCAGACGCCCCTCCCCTCACACTGATTTTTAAAAACATGATGAGTGCTGTTAGTGGTTTGAGATGATTTTCGTAAACAATCAAGAACCAGCAAGGTATAGAGACAGCTGATGTGTAAGCTCTTTCCAAGTTTCTAGTCACTTTAGAAATTTTATATTTTATTAGTGTCATGGCAGAGTTTACAGTTATCTACGTGATATGATTTATGTTACCAATATCACCAGCTTAATGCTTGAGCTGACTTTTTCATTAATAGAAAACATGTTCCTTTGACATTAATAACAGTGAGAATTAATAGGCATTTATATGAACTTCTGCTTCTGAGAAAAGGTTTTTAAGCTGAGTGTGTGTATATATTAGTACAGAACAGGTCTGGGGAGGGGGGTAGACGGGGTAGGGAAGTAGCCCCTGATGGATTCCAGGTTGCATGGGTTCTGCTGGAGTTGCCCATCAGAAATTCAGGAGGTTCTGTGTCTGGTAGACAGCTGGGTTCCTGACTCGGGGGGTCTATTTGTAGGTTGGAGAAAAGAAACTAGTGGTGAGGAGCAGATTGAAAACACAAAGAGAGGGACTGATATATGGGGCTGCAGGCTTCTTTCTTACCTGGGAGAAAGGTCTCAGGAGTTGCTTGGTTCCTCTGGACACTCTCTTCAACACTCCGTGAGTTCAGATACACACTTCACACTTAAAACAACATACAGTTCTTGTGATGAGCACTGAGTAATGCACAGAATTGTCAAGTGGGTCAGGAGTCCAGGCACAGCCGAAGCGGGTCTCCTTCTCAGGGTCTCATATGGCCACAGTCAAGGTGTTGGCTGAGACTGCAACCTTATCCAAGACAGCTTCTCTTCTGAGCTCAGGGGCTGTGGGCAGAATGCAGCTTCTGATTAGGTCAGGCTCACCCAGGATAATCTCTTCTGATCAGCTTAGGGGCCTTAATCACATCTGTAATATCCCTTCACCCTTGCCATAGAGTGTAACCTAATTGTGAAAGTAGAGTGTAACCTAATTGTGATAACCTATCCACAGGCCTGCCCACACTGAAGGGGAGGTGATTACACAGAGTATGCTTATCAGGAGTTGAGACTCTTGGAGGTTATCTTAGAATTCAGCCCACTACAGGGCCATGGATATATTCATTTATAGAGCAAGTATTTTTTGAGCACCTAGTATTTGACAAGTGTTCTTACGGTATCTTTGAAGACAATAAATACTTTTTTTTTTTTTTAATCTGAGAGAGAGAGAGAGAGAGAGAGGGAACAAGCAGGGGAGGTACAGAGGAAGATGGAGGGAGGGAACCTCAGGCAGGCTCCTCTCTCAGTGTGGAGCCTGATGTGGGGCTCGATCTCCAGACCCTGGACTCATGACCTGAGCCAAAATCAAGAGTTGGACACTCAACTGACTGAACCACCCAGGTGCACTGACAATAAATATTTTTTTTTAATTTTTTTTCAACGTTTATTTATTTTTGGGACAGAGAGAGACAGAGCATGAACGGGCGAGGGGCAGAGAGAGAGGGAGACACAGAATCGGAAACAGGCTCCAGGCTCTGAGCCATCAGCCCAGAGCCTGACGCGGGGCTCGAACTCACGGACCGCGAGATTGTGACCTGGCTGAAGTCGGACGCTTAACCGACTGCGCCACCCAGGCGCCCCAATAAATATTTTTAAAAAAATAGAGCAGAATCAACAGGATTTGGACTGCCAGAAGTTAGCGTGGCAAGTGTCTGTTTTAAGTGAGGTGTTAAGGTTTGGTTTCATGGAGAAAGAAACATCTAGCACAAGACCCCTTATAATAACCACAGTTCTCCCTTTACCTACACCCAGAGGTCTTCAGATGTTGTCTCAATTTATTTTCCCTTAATCCTTAATCTTTATTTTTGTAGGACTAATGAGGTAAATTAAAAATCCCTACATTGGATTTTATTACATGTAAGTTAAGACTCCACACACCGGGGTGAGCCAGAAGGCAAAAATCTCGTAAGCCCAAAGAAACCAGGGAAACCCGCTGCTGTTTCAAAGGGGTTCAAAAGGCAGAAATCTGTCGTTCAAAAAGGAATCCAGCATGCTCACATTTGGTCCCATCACTGAATCAGGAGGACACTGGGCCTGCCCAGAGCACACAGTTCACTGGTTCACCAATTTCATTCATCCCATGCAATATACAGAGAATTTGTTATACGTTAGGCTTCACAAAAAGCATGAAGATTTCAAAGTAAGGTGCAATCTCTGATTTTGAAGAATTTACATAGAGTGAGACACAGAATCATGTACAGATAGTTCCAATTATGGCATCCTGTCAGGAGCATCAACAGCTACTTGCTACAGAGACACAACACTCTCCCTGGGGTATCTTAGCGGAAAAGTGGAACCAAAACCCTTAACAATTTCTAGATGAGCTCTCTAAAATGTGGCCTAAGATGATTTTGACAGATGTATAGTATTCTACAGGCCCAGGGTGGGGCTGGTGAAATAATCGCATTTACCCACAAATGGCTCCCTTGGGCTGAGCCTGGGAGAGGAAATGGTAAGCCAGTGTTGTCACTTGACCAGAGAGCCCAGGAGGGAAGAGCAACAGAGTGTTCAGTATTGAAAAGTCGGTGTTTGTCTAACTGGAAAACACAGCAGTACCACAGACCCTGCTACTAGGAAGCTAGGGAAACAGTAGCCTCATCAACTGTCTCGAGTGTGTGCTGTCATAGCCCTTGTGCGAGAACTGGACTGTCCACAGTCTTGTCTGCTCTGGATCTTAACGCATCAGTCCCTGAAGATTGGCATGGCCGATGATGCTGTATCTATACAGGGACCAGGCTGCTCAAGGGCCCTTGTATTTGCTGGCTATTGCAAGGGGACAAACCATCCTGAAATACAGTGGCTTGAAACAACAGTCATCTGTTCACCCCACAGTTCTGCTGATTGGGCTCACTTGGGCAGTCTTCCTGTCTGGGCCGGGCTTGGCTGGTCTCAGCTGGGGTTTTTCACGGGCTAGCAGTCAGCTGGTGGGTCAGCGGGGCTGGTGCTTTATGACAGCCTTGTCTGGGACACCAGGGCTGACTTAGGCCTCTCCACACAAGGTCTCCCCTCCCAGGCTTATCTGCAAGATGGTCAAAGGTTTGTAAGAGCAACAAGAGGGAGATAAGAACTCATTTTTGCTATATTAATGACACTGATGACTTTGGTGCCAGCCAATTTTCTTTTTTTTTTTTTAGTATATATTTTTTTAATGTTTATTTTTGAGAAAGACAGAGTGTGAGTGGGGGAGAGGGAGACACAGAATCTGAAACTGGCTCCAGTCTCTGGGATGTCAGCACAGAGCCCAATATGGGGCTCAAACTCGGGAACTGCGAGATCATGACCTGAGCCGAAGTCAGATGCTTAACTGACTGAGCCACCCAGGCGCCCCCAGTTAGTCAATTTTCTATATAACAGCTCCTTGACCTGGGTTAATGCAGAAGTGACATTTCACCTCACCATTTCCTAAAAGCTAAGCGCAATCCAGGGACATACTTCTTTTGTTTTTCCAAAGGTAGGAGACATAGGAAAGATTAAAACTCCAGGTCAGAGAGTGATTCGTCTGACATTCTTTGTGAGCAGCCTGCTGCCAGTGATGTTTACAAAGCACATTGGACTGGACGCGGGGGTAAAGCTACATGGTGCTAGCCCACGAAGATGTCAGCCTGAAGGTGAAGGGGGCCTGGAGTTTGCCCAGCTGAGAGGAAGGGGTTTTCCTCACACACAGCTGTGTGACCAGTAACCTGCTCAGATGGCTCCAGAAGTCCCTCTCTTTAGCTTTCCCTCTGCCTGAGTCTTCCCACCCTCCCCCATTAGCCCTTGTGAGATTTAGTAATACAAGCTAAGCGATCATTCTCACAGAAAGGTAAACCTCCATCAAGGTCACGGGTCATTCTTCCAATGCTCTGGATTATCCTGAGATCAATGAGAATTCACTGTATATAAGTTCTGGTAGTTTCAGGGAGCTACTAAATTATGCCCCCTTTCCCTGTGAAGTGAACATATTTTATTCACCAGAAAATACCATCCAGATGTCATTGTGTTTGACAGTAATTGGTTCAACAGTATCTACCGAATACCCTTGCACCGGGCACTGTGCTGTGAGGTGGGAGCACAGGCATGGTCCTGGCCTCACGGAACTGGGGGCGGGGGGTGTCTCACAGAAGATGCACTGAGCAAGCATTAAAAGTACCACGATTGTTAGGAAAAACTGTAAGTTGTCCTGAGAACATAAAACGGGGGGATCGCGATTCTTCTCGGGGAATCAGGGCAAGTTTCCCCAAGGAACAGCTGTTTCATGTGAGAGCTGAGGGGTAAGTAAGAATTTGTCAGGTTAAAGGGGTGGTGGAAATGGGAGACCACGTGCCCCGCAGAAGAAGGAACGTGTATGAGTGCCCAGAATCAAGGCATTCAAACAACTGGAAGAAACCTCGTTGGAAGGAAAAGAAGGCTAGGAAAGCAGCACGTAGGGATGGGTGCCCATAAACCACATTAAAGTTCTTATTTCTAGTCACTGTCGTTGTTGTTGTTATTAGTGGTAGTAGTATTAAATCCTTCATCATTTACAAGTAAGTTTCTTTTCAAAGAATTTTTTTTTAATGCTATTTCTAATACCATTTGGGTCTGTCCCTCTGTCTATCTTCAGATACACCTACTTCTCTGTCCCTTGGCCGGTCTGTGTCCCCTCAGTGTGGCCTCCTGTATGTAGTTCTTGACAATGCTCTCTTCCCGACCTTGGGAATATCTTGAGAGCAGGATCCTGGGAAACCTCACCCCTACACTCAATTTGTCATCTCTTTGGGCAGATTTCAATCCCTACAACTACTTTTCCCTCTAGGCTATTTGAATTAATGGTGAAAGTAAAATTTCATGAGACACTAAATGAATATTTTACTCCTATGTAAACACCTAGAATTTAGAGCATTCTAGTAAAAGCAAGGGGAAACCGAGCTAAGCTAAAGAGACCCCTCTGGTCGGCTTGCACTATTCGTTCCCGTTAAACTCTGAATGTGTGTTACTTCCCGTGGCCACCACCCTCTCCTCCCAGGGAGAGGTATCTATAAATGAAAGAAATCAGGAGACAGACTTTCAAGATGGTTTTCATTTTCCAAGGCATTGGGCTGGCTTCTTGTTAGTATTCTGGAGGCTGCTATATCAAGTAATAGACCCTGGTATTTACTAAAGAGCGTTAGGTGGTGGAAACTACCTGGGCTCAGAGGCCTTGGGTTCAAGTTCTCATGCTCTTGGTTGCGGGTTTGTGGCGTCTCTGTGCTACAGCATCTCCATTTACAAGACAGCTCCTTGTAGCCCTAAAATCATAGCTATTCACAAGCTCACATACACTTACTACCTTCTGTGTTGAAGATTCTGTGCTACTAGGTGTTGAGTATTCTAATTCACTTTGTTGACAAATAATGGACGCCAGTTTAAAGTCCACATTTAGAGTCGCTTCAGAGCGTGACATGTTCATCTCTGTCAGGATTGGTTAAAAAGTTCTATGTCTAAAGAATGTGCACTTCGGTGCCATGGAATAAGACAGAGTAGGGACTTTGCTTTTCTTTCTGACTTGAATCAGCTTTGGCCTGTTTTTTATTAAGGTGTGAAAGATTGATGCCGGCCACTTAATTTACCTCAGATGGTGCAATCCAGTTTGTACCAGTGGATGACCTCCACTTGGAAGATACAGGATTTTTTAGAAAATAATACCAACTGGAAGAGAACAGAAGGAAGGCAAGAAATTTCTCTTTTGTCTTTATTGTGTCCAAGTTAAAATTCGGCCAAACGATAACCATTATTTACCACAGAGCTACTGTGGTTTTTATCCCTCCAAAATGTCACTTGATTATCTTGATACAGCACAATGCTACTTTATTGTCTTGCTACAAGGCAGGGTCCCTGCCCTAATCACAATAGAGAAACATATTTGATCAGCCTCTTTTTCAAGCTGCACTTCCTATAAAGCAGCTACTGAATTATCTGAAACTGTCATGAAGCCATCAGCCAAATAATGCAATAATGCACTAAAAAAATATTTCCTGAAAATAAAAGGTCATCGTTGGCTAGATATCTGGACATTTAAGAGATGGTGGGAACAAGAAGGCTTGGGTACATTCTCTAATGTGTACAGGGTGGGTGTGGTGAGAAGAGGGGTTGATTCTTGAAATAAAATCAACTGCTATCAACAACTCTGAGTCACTAGCAAAAACAAATGACATGTTTTCTGTGATCCTTGCAACATCTCGTAAATTGACCCTAATCAACAGAAAGACCGGGTGTTGTACAGGGTATTCCCTAATTTCTTCTTTTATTTAGCAGATGTTTACGGGAACTCTCTACTGTGGCAGGAACAACAGCTGCTGCTCAGGGCTGGGCAGGCAAATGTGGCTAAGAACTCAGCTCCACAAAGAGCCTGGAAGATCTAGAAGTTTCTTACAACAGCGTGAGATATGTGATAAGACCTTATGTACATATGTGCTTGGCCTGGGAGTCAAAAAGCAGTAAAAGGTTATCTCTCTGAGTGCCAGAGGTATTTATGATAATAAGTATTATAGCTAACCAGAAGCTTCCCTTAAAGGCACAACCCAGAAATTGCAAGAATGGCTTTCTCTCATAGCCCATTGGCCTCAACTTACTCTGACTGCAAAGGGTGCTGGGACATAAAGTCTCCAGCTGAACAGCCATTGCCCCTTAAAACACTGGAGTTTCTATTACCAAGAGGAGCAAAGGGAATGATGGTTCTAAAGGGGGAACAGTAAGCAATTTCTGCACCTGTCATTTTTATTCCGAGCTTTCTTGAGATACAATTGACATGACACTGTATTAGTTTAAGGTATACAACGTAAGCACCTGACATATTCAAAAATATTAGGTATATATTGCATATGTACAATATGATCACCACAATAAGTCTAGATGGCACCCATCCCCTCACATAGTTACAATTTTTTTTTCTTGTGATGAGAATTTTTAAGATATCCTCTGTTGGCAACTTTAGATGATACACTACAGTACTGTTAACTGCAGTTGCTGTGCTGTACATCAATCCCCAGGACTTCTTTATCTTATAACTGGGAGTTTGTACCTTTTGATCATCTTTACCCATTTCACCCACCTCCCACCTGCCTCTGGTGACGACCAATCTCTTAAGTATTTGAAGGGATGGCTGAGAGAATCACTTAGAACCTCAGGAATGGAAGCAAATCCAGGGGCCATCTGATAGCCTCTCTGGGGATATTTGGACTTTCTCTTCAATATTACCATCCGCCTCTCCCCCAGCACTCTCAGGGGGTCACCTACCTGTTTGGGCACTGGCAGGGATGCGGCTTGTTTGCAATACTGCTCTTCCGGGCACATTAACTGAAAAGAAATGAGCCCTACCATTAGAAGCTATCGTCACCCTGTTTATATCATCAGTTCTCAGAAGCTGGATCTTAAAAATGAGAAGTGACACTGTAATGGGATTAACGCATCAGCTAATGTAATGGGCTCCTTTAGTCAAAACTAAAAGCCATTTAGGGGAAGCACATGAAAGCCATCCATCTAGGAAGGAAAACGTCTCTTCTGAATCCTCAGCAAAATTGGGATTAGAGGGGGACCGCTAAGCTGTAGGGGGTACACCCTTTAGAGGTTTCTTTCTAGACAAGAATTGTGGAATGGGCTCTGCCGCGGCCCTGGTTTACTGATCTTCATAATGAGCACTAGAGACAGAACCCTAAGTGACTGCTGAGCCCCCATCCATTGACCTTGACTATCCTCAAAGGAGACACATGGAACAGAAGACACTAAGTAGCCGAGATCCTTACATCTTTTGCAGACCTTCCCTCTGCAGAAAAATAGGAGCAAGAAGCTTGAAGGCAAGATACGCTCCTTAAAAAACAAACAAACAAAAAACTTTGCTATTTGCATATACGCTGATGAATCCTTTAATTAAAGCAATTTGACATTCTAAGGTGTTTTCTCTAATGGCACACATGCACTTCTGTTTCTGATAGGCTGGAAAGTAGGGTATTATCAGAAGATCTGGCACAATGTTGGGTGGATTGTGTGCATAGTTTTAATTGAATTCTCATTTTATTTTTAACTTCCAGAACAGACGGAGTCTGGGGACCAAAATAATCCCACTCTTCCATAAGTCCTTGAAAATGAGTGGCTGTGATCCCATCCATCATTTGATCGGCATTTATATAGATCACCTACTCTATGCCTCGTGTCTGGGCTGCAAAGGAGAGCTATTTTTGTTGCAATAGTCCTGTTGTGGGATTAGCGCTTTAAAGGTTTCAGCGATGGTCACTGCTGGAGCAGAAATGGGTAAATTACAAGTAGGTACAGGAACAGGATGTGACCATCAGGTGGAGGAGGAGGCTCGCAGGACAGTGAACAACCAGCTGGCTGTGGCTGGCTAACTAAGGCCGCTGAGGAGACTCAATGAGCTCGGTAAAGAACACCAAGGTCCATCAGTGATACTGCTCCGGGAAGCCATAAGGAGGAGCTGCTGACAGAATGCCTCGTGTCGGCCATCCCTGCTGAAGGGATAGAGAAGGCTGTAGGTAGAAGACGGGGCTCCAAAGAGCAGGTGGACACAGGAACTGAGACGATGGACCCAAAATTATTTAATCTGAGCATCAGCTTATAGACCAGAGAGATATAACAAAGAGATAGAGAGTAATGAGGAACCTTCTAACAGGAATCAGATACTCTGCAAGTATTTATTGGCACCTGTCCGGCTGGCAAGGAAAGGCGTTGTAAAACCAGAGGAATATTTATGGGGCTGACACGGGATAAACCCTCTCCTCTGGCTCAAGCTCGCTCTAGGAATACCTCCTGGACCAGGAAATGACCCGGGAACCGGAGGAATGTACCAGCCTGGGGCTGTTGAACATCCTCCAATCTCAGCCTTGCAAACTGGGTGACAAATCGTGCCGCCCTCTGGCCCCTGCCCTCTTTTCCTACCCAGGCTGTGCAGCAAGAGCACACAGACCTTCTCCTCTGACATCACTGTCCTCCCCCGCCTCATCACACCTCGGCTGGAGGCCCACTGCACCAGACAGGCTGGCCACAGGCAGCTCTGGGGGTCCTGGCCGTCCAACAGCTGCCCTCCCCTGGGGCAAGTGACTTGGCTTGGGCGTGACTTCAGGCCATTTTCTGAACAAACACTCCCTCAGCACCCTGTGCCGGGTACTGCTTGCTTTAAGCACCTTACAACATTAACTCACTTCAAGGGTACACTTATCTCGATGAGGACAGAGAAAAGTACAGCATTGTGGGACCGTTATATTGTCCCCCTGAAACTACTATAACACTGGGTTAATTATACTTGAATAAAAATATACAAAAAAGAAACCCCCTCTCTGCAATAGGTCATTTTGTTATTTCCTTGTGACAAATAAGGCAACTGAAGCACAGTGAAGTTAAATAGATTGCCTAAGCTGGGCGTGAGCTTCTAGAGTGGGTGCTCAGCCTCAGAGATCCTGGCAACCCCCCCCCCCACCGCCCCCCAAGGAGGCAGCACAGTCCCGCCACCAAGCCTTCCGGGGAACGGAGCAGGCTCCCAGGCAGGTGTGTGCCCCTGTGGCCATCTGTTAGGTCAGCACTCTTTCTGAAATCCACGCATTCCTGCGTGAGAAGGGTCCCCCATCTTTCTCTCTGATCAGGACCAACTTTCCCTCTCGTTCTTCCTCCCTTACCTCCCCTGAAAATGAGATTTTTGTTCATGATTATTATTTGGGGTGGGGGATCCTAGGGAGCAGAAGATTGTCATAGGAACAGCAAGTGGTCTGCCCTGTGTTTCAGGAGGGAAAAGAGGTCGGTGCTGCCTTGTCTTAGATAACGTTTTAGATCTGGCTCTCAGGGGGTGCTGACAGATGGGCCCAAGATGCTTGCTTGATGTGACACTGTTTCTTTTCTCCCTGAAAAGTATTCAGTTAAGCTCTGCTTGGAAGGGAGGATCTGTCCTTTCGCTCCCCCCCCCCCCCGGCCCGGGGCCATCCACAGGACAAAATCGTCAGCAACGTGTCTTGTGGCCTGAGCTGTTTGTCCGATATAACCCCTGCAAACTGGGGGTGAGGGTGTGGAGGTGGGGGACGTGTGCTTCAACAGAACCAGCCACACATGCTCACACATCCCGACACCCTCATCCCCCTCCCAGCCTGCCTTGGAGACAGCGTTCTGGGGAGCAGCCATAGACAACACTTCCTTTCGTCAACCATCCACCTCAAGGGCCTGCCAGCCCATGGCCAAGTCCCACCCAGCAGAGGTGCTCCCTCCTCCTGTCGACCAACTTTAGCTACAGAAACACTGAGAAGAAATGGAAAATTTAAAACTAAATCCATGCTTTCTTTTTAAACCCTGGGTCTGATCAAATTCCTAGGCATGGCACCCTTCTCATTGAATCTATACACAAGGAAGGCATTTGGGACACGAGATGTATTATATCCTATCTACAAAGGGCAGAGAAAGGGGAGGGTAGCTGATTCTTCTAAATCAGCTTGTCTGTCTCTTATTCCTACTAATTTGGGAGATTACAGGAGGCAGCGGGTCACTCACTGCTGAATTCCCGGGTCCTGGTGCCTGGTAAGCACTTGGTCAATATTCACTGAAAGACAATGGCCTGACTTTCAATATGAGTAACCAAGGGAATCCACTAGTTTCCCAGCACAACAGCCTGATCCATTCTTTCCTTTTCCAAACTTCCTTCTCAAGAAGCAGCTCGGAACTACCTGAGCTGTGGTACCTCTCAGGCTTCGTACATGGATTACCACTGGGGCCCAGAAGGGACCACAAGGCGGGGACGACATCATGGCAACAAATCACCAATCCAGGGCAAGGACACACCGAGAAACCGCAGCCACCAAATTGACTCCCTAAGTAAAGATATACTCAGAGCGAGAGGCCAGGTCCAAGTCAAAGTCACAAACAGGAGACACAAAGTAGTTCTTCCATCCCAGGCACAGAATTCAAACGGAGATGGGGAGCCTGAGCAAAATCCAGAGGTCTGCAAGGAAAACTAAACGTGCCCCAAATTAATCTTAGTATGTCAAACACGTTCGAAACCGATCTCATCCACTCCCCTCTCGAAGCTTTGTTCTCATCCTCAGAATGCCCCATTTCTGTGGAACCTCACGCATTCACTTCCTTGCAGGAGAAGTCAGGGAACATTCCTGATTCCTCACTACGTTCCAGAGATTTTACCTGTTAAATGTTTCTGGGATCTGCCCTTCCTTCGACACCTGCTAAATGCTTCTGGGTTGCGCCCGTCCTCTGTACTTGCTTCTGTGATTCATGCCCTAGTTAGAGACGATTTCTCTCCTCTGGGTTACATTACCACCTGTCCTCCGGGCCTGGCCCTCCCAACGCCTCCTTCTCTAGACAGAATGATCTTTCCAAAACACCCATCTTCCCCAGTCACTTAAATAGAACCCAATCACACAGAGAATTGGATTTAATTAGCGTGCCCTACAACGGCTCTGTGGCACTAACCTCCAGCCTCCTCTCCCATCCTCACTCTTGATGCTCTAATAATGCGATGATCCGTGGTCCCCACACCAGCTCGTCTGTTCGCGCTCCCATGACTTCTCTCTTGCTGCCTCTCTGCCCAACTTCTCACCTTCTTTTAAATAGTTCTGTGGCTTCAATTTTTTTATTTACTAAATTATTAAAAGGACTGATTTTTTTTTAATTTTTTTTAACGTTTATTTTTGAGACAGAGAGAGACAGGGCATGAACAGGGGAGGGGCAGAGAGAGAGGGAGACACAGAATCTGAAGCAGGCTCCAGGCTCTGAGCCATCAGCCCAGAGCCCAACACGGGGCTTGAACTCACGGACCGCGAGATTGTGACCCGAGCTGAAGTCGGACGCCTAACCGACTGAGCCACCCAGGCGCCCCCAAAAAGGACTGATTTTTAAAAAAATCAGTCAACTGCTATTTCTGGTAAAATGTTATACTTTGTATCCTCAAAACCTGGGTGATGCAGAACAGCTAGAAACACTGAGTGAAAACTTTCTTTTTCTTTCTTTCTTCTTTTTCTTTGCCATAAGGTAAAATTATTATTTGGGAAAAAATTTAGAAACATTTACACAGCAGAGCATATCTATCCTAAATGAAATCACATAAGAAAGAGATTACAAAACAAGAAACAAATGGTTGCAAAATGTCAACTCCCCTCAAGTGATCTGTGAGGTTAGGGCTGACCTCGTAAAACTTTACTGAGTTTAGCCTGGGATATTGTTTTGTCCAGGTTTTTCTGGTGTGTATGTGTGTTATTTAAAAAACTCATCGAAATTTATTAAAGTAAATGCTACATTACTCTGACAGATTTCTAATGACAGCTCCTCACATATGGGAATGGTCTTTGTTGTTTTAAGTCTCCACACAGTCATATCAAACTTCAGTGGTGGTTTGAGCCACAGTGGATCTTTTTTTCCCAAACAAAATATCACACTTACACCATCTGATTCTGTAGAGTCCAATGAGGTGGAAATACTATGTTCCTAAGACTCATATCAGTATTCTCATAAATGTATTGTGAGTGTATTCTATATTCTAAAACACTATCTTAGGAACTAAAATTCTGTCAAACTTCAGTAAGAACAAATGTAGTATCAGTTAAGTAACAGCAGTGAGACTAAAAGGAGGCTAAGTCAAAATCGCTTATAGAGAGAAAAAGCAGGAAAATGTTCTGCTGACTCCAACCTGTGTGCGAGCCTGGACCCTGTGTCCTCCCAGCTTATGTCCTCCTGAGGACCAGGTGATGCAGGGGCGCCCTGCCCGTCGCGGCCTCTGTCCGGGCTGCTCGTTCAACGGTACAGGAAAATGGGCCACTCGAAAGAAGCTGGCATATTGTGCACGGGAGGTCCAGTGAGATGGGTCGGCAGGAAACGGCCGCCCGTGTACTTGATCCCAGCCGCCACACAGGTGACCCCACTCTAATCAGCAGCCCCACCGAGACAGCTCGTAGACAAGGGGCTTCCCTGGACCAGTGAAGTGACCTCTTGTCTCAGAAACGTTCATGAGACTGAGGTGGTTATATCTTGGCCCATCTGTTTCACTTGTAAACTTTCATGGTGACCTTCCTGTTAGCACTCATATCTTTCCAACTGAAATGTTGTTTTCTGGGCCCTGCTCACAGCCAGGAACCTGTTCTAACCAATCCCCCGCCCCCGCAACCGAGGATGGCTCGGCTTGGCTCAGGGCCTGCAACCTAGGACCTTTCCTTCTGCAAGTTAAGCTCCTCTTTTCTGACTGGGCTTACAGTGAGAATTGGGCAACATCTTCTAGGTTACACAGTTGAGTCTGTTCAGTGACCCTGACTGCAGAGGGCTCTCCAAACTTTTCCAAACCCTGAAGACCTACCTAAACTAACTTGTGAGAACACAGTCACTCATGAGAGAAAAGTGCTTTCTCTTTCAGAACAAGTGTTAGCATCAAGGATTCACTTTCTGAGGGCAAGTTTGTGCTTTGACTCTTGGCTACAGACTCAGCCAAAGAATAAAGAGAAATATAAAACTGTTTCAGCATTGGAAGCTCCATCAGCTTTCCAGTTGGGCTGAAGTCAGTGGTTAAATGAGTCTCCTGGAGAAAACTTATCTCAGCAGAGGTAGAAATGGGTTTCTTTTCTTAAGTTGGCCATGAGCCTTCAGTGCACTGCTTTTTGAGGCCTATTCTACACTGTGGGCAGCTGGCTTGGGGTCTGGGATCTTGGGGTTCGGGGAGAGATGTAGGTTTGGAAACTGCTTCCTTGTTGCCTCTTCCCTCTACCATATTGTGGAAACATGAGCTCCAAAGTTGAGATCAATGGCAAGAACCCTCCGTACAAGCCGGCAGCTGCTTGGCCCCCTCACAGTGCCACAGGGAGTGCAGATTTGGCAGAAGTTCCCCAGCCCATTGATCTCAGAATCCAAGGGGGCCATTTATGACTTGTCGGGCTGTGTTCTTTCTCCTTCCCTTGGATCTTCAGGCATTTAAAATCCTCGTGAGGCAAATAAAGGGGTATGCGATCGAAACCACCTTCGTGAAAAGCTAATGGGTGCTGTAGGGCCTCTTTCTACCCCAGAGCTCCCAACCGCCTTCCTGTCACCCGCCACCCCCCTCTGTTCCTTCAGTGAGCATTTATGGGGAGCATATTAGGTACAAGGTGCAATGGTAGGTTCCGTGGGAGACACCTCTCTCTCTAGGCCTTCCTGTTCTCCACAGAATCTTCTTTACCACTAATTTACCCCTCTTTGGTTAATCTGAAAGCTTCTGCTGAGAGTCGTGCTTTTACACAAAGCCCGAGCGCCCCTGGAGGGTGGCAGAACTCTGTGAAATGTTCCAAGCTGTGCTCAGTAGAAACATTCCATTCAATCTCTCAGTCTTTATCACAAGAACATTACAAGCTGTTCCCATCAAGTGCAGTCCAGCCAGAGTGAACGGAAGCAGCAGTGTGGGGCTTATCAGACACCCCCTGCCTATTGCCTCCATTTGGACTTAGACCTTGAGGGGGTGAACAATGCCACTCTGTCCTCACAGTGGTCTTGGCCATGGCAGCATAGGAGCGGTGCTTCTGTGTTCCTACAAGGTAAAATCTGCCTCACAGTCGTGTTCATCCATTTGCTTCAGGGAGGACAACGGTTTTATCAAGAGCTACAGAATGCAAAAATGTGAGAACCAGTGTTCTGTAAGTTATTTGGATTAAATCTCGTAATGGTATCTCTGACTATGTCATTTAGATGACTGTGGCCTCTGTTTCTCATTTAAGCAAAGCCGGAAGTATGACAATACCTGACTTCAAGATATACCACAGGGGCACCTGGGTGGCTCAGTCGGTTAAGTGTCCGACTTTGACTCGGGTCATAATCTTGCTGCTTGTGAGTTCAAGCCCCGCACTGGGCTCTGTGCTGACAGCTCAGAGCCTGGAACCTGCTTCAGATTCTGTGTCCCCCTCTATCTCTGCTCCTCCTCCGCTCACACACTGTGTCTCTTCTCAAAAATAAATGAACATTAAAATTAATATATAGATATAGATATAGATATAGATATAGATATAGATATAGATAGATATACCACAAAGCTGGGGCACCTGGGCGGCTCAGTCAGTTAAGCATCCGACTTTGGTTCAGGTCATGATCTCATGGTTTGTGAGTTCAAGCCCCTCATTGGGCTCCGCACTGTCAGTGTGGAACCTGCTTGGGATTCTCTCTATCTCCCTCTCTCTCTCTGCCCCTCCCCCACTTGCTTGCTTGCGTGTGCTCTCTCTCTCTCTCTCTCTCTCTCTCTCACTCTCTGAAAATAAACTTAAAAGATACACTACAAGCTGTAATAATCAAAACTATGGTACTGGCACCAAAATGGACATAGCTTAACAGAACAGAATAGAGGATCCAGAAATCCATTATTGTATGGTCAATTAATCTACACCAAAGCAGGCAAGAAAATGTAATGAGGAAAATACAGTCTCTTCAATAAATGGTGCTGGGAAAACTGGACAGCTCCATGCCAAAGAATGAGACTGGACCACTTTCTAATACCATACACAAAATAAACTCAAAATGGATTAAAGACTTAAGTATGAGACTTGAAACCATAAAACTCCTAGAAGAAGTAATTGACATCAGACATAGAAACATAATATCTGACATCTGAAACATTTTTCTAGATATGTCTCCTCAAGCAGGGAAACAAAAGCAAAATTAAACTATTAGCACTACATCAAAATAAAAAGCACTTTTTGTTTTAATGTTTTTATTTATTTTTGAGACAGAGAGAGACAGAGCATGAGTGGGGAAGGGGCAGAGAGAGAGGGAGACACAGAATCTGAAGCAGGCTCCAGGCTCTGAGCTGTCAGCACGGAGCCTGACGCAGAGCTCAAATTCATGGACTGTGAGATCATGACCTGAACTGAAGTCGAATGCTTAACCAACTGAGCCACCCAGGTGCCCCAAAATAAAAAGCTTTTGCACACCAAAGTGAAAACATTAGCATGTTTTAGGAATTCTCTAAGCTTGATGCCTGATACAATATCTGGCACTTTATGCATACTCAAAGAATATGTTTCTTGAATAAATATGTTGATTAGGACATGAAACCTGATATATAAGGAGCATAATGCACTTTGGAGGTCACAGCATGAGTTCAAATGTTAGAAATGCCTGAGGGACAACCAGCATAGGTGACCAGCTGACAGCTGGAAATGTGAGTCTACAGGTCAAGAGAAAGACTGGGGTGGGCTCCCCTCTTCCACGAAGGCCACCTATGGTCCAGCCTTCCCAAGCACAGAGTGATATGCTTGTGCATACATCTTGCAGTTGCTATCTGTGATGATTCTCATTTACCTCCATCTTGAGAGTGTGAGCTCCTTGAGACCAGGGGCTATATTGCGGATCAATTTTATCCCTAGGACTAGGATGGTCCATGGTACAAGGCAGATACTCAAGAATGTTTGTTGACTGAATTATCAAATGAGTCCTGAGCATGGTTCTTGGCCCACCCTCTTTTCCTACATCCAAATTTTGAGAAGATCTGTCTATTCTGCTCCTCTCTCTTGGGCCTCATGAAGCTTACTTGAGCTTTGACAATAGCCTCTGATGAGTCCATTTGCTTCCAGTCTTGTCCCTGCTCCCAAATTCATCTTTGACTCCCCCCTCCACATGCCTCCCGCCCCCCTACTAAAATGGCCATGCTAAATCAAGATCTGCTTCAGGTAGCTTTGCAGATTAGAAGCCTGGAACAGTTCCTCATTTCTTTTGAGATAAAACCCAACCCCCTCCCTGAGGCATGCAAAGCCCTTTAGAATCTTGCTTCTGCTTATGCCCCCTTCACCCCATTTGCCAGGCTCTTGATTTCAGGGAAGCTTAGGTTTGTGGCTCAACTACTTATTCACAGAAGTTCAAGGGCAACTTTTTTCATCTGGACAGCAATTCATCAACTACAAAGTGGGTAAGCTACCACTTCCTATTTCAGAGATTATCATGAGGATCAAATTATTAAAAAAACAAAACAAAACATGTAAGGTGCTTGGCAGAGTAACTAGTACATAGTGCAGGTTAAATCAATGTTTGCTATTACTTTTATTATTATGGACACCTTTTTAAAAATATTTCTTGCTCACTCTCCTTTGTGCCCATCATAAACTGTTTCTCCTTTCTTCTCTTTGTCTAATTCATTTCTCAAGATGTAAGACTCAATTCATATTTCACTTAATCAAAGAGGCCTTTCTTGAGCCTACCATCTTACATAAAGTTTTACGGATTCCTCAAGAACTATGTGCCTACCTCTATTTATTCCAGTGTTTTATAAGTGGATATTTTAAGTTTATTTATTTATTCTAAGAGAGACAGAGAGAGAGCACAAGTGGGGGAGGGGCAGAGAGAGAGGGGAACAGAGGATCTGAAGCAGGCTCTGCATTGTCAGCACAGAGCCCTATGTGGGGCTTGAACTCAACGAACCATGAGATCATGCCCTGAGCTGAAGTTGGACGCTTAACCGAATGAGCCATCCAGGCACCCCTATAAGTAGTTTTCTTTATAAACAGTTATTAAATGAATGAAAATTAGTTACTGGTCTTATCTACCTGTTCCACTATACCATGAGACCCTCAAAAGCAAGAGGACATTTCATATAGTGTCTAGCATAAGTATTTAATTAATGCTTTATGTAGGGAAGAAGGAAGGGAGAGAGGAGCCTTTAAGAGAGGTGGGGAATGTGGGGGGATAGGAGTTCTTTTAACAAATTAATGTTCAATTCTAGAGATGCTGAGATGACTAGCAAACAGATAGGTTTAGGGTCTGGAGCTCAAGAGAAAGACCAGGAGCAGGTACAGACTTGGGAGATGCAGTATAAGGGTGGTTCAAGGCCCAGGAGTGAACACAATAGCCTCGGGAAGATGTCCAGAAGCAGGGGAAGACAAGGAAGGACTGACTCCTGGGAGGCACCGTATTTCAAGGGCAGGCAAAAGAACGCCCAGCAAAGGAGAATGTGCTTCCCTCCTTGAACCTAGGTATGGTTCAAGGGGGGAAGATCCCTCACTTGTGACCTGAATAACTAAGATTTCAGGATGCAAAACATTCCATCTCTCCTTCAAGGGGCGACAAACTAGGTTAAGTAAATGTTATTGAGTCATATGCCAAACAGCTGTGTCCTTCTCCAGTCCAATTTCTCACCGCTGTTCCATAGGAGACTTGGCCAGGTCTCTCCCCTCTCTCCCCACTTACATGCTCTGTTTCCTTCCTCCTCCTCCACCCCCACTATTCAATCCTGGAGTCTTTGCTTATGCTAATCTTCTCATCTAAACTCTCCTCGTTCTTCTCTATTTATCCAAAATCCTTAGCCTCCAATGTTTCTCCAAAGATCCACTCCCTCCATGGAGCCTTCCTTGGTCATTCCAGTTCACAGTGACATCCCTGTCCTCTCATGTCTGGATTTGTGGTACCCACACTTACACTGTCTTGTTTGTTGGCTTGGTTGTTCTTAAAGTGACCCACCTCCAGAAAAGAAGCTATGTCCTAAGACATAGTCTTAGGTCATAACTCACAATTCATAACCAGACAGTGTGTGCACATTCTTGTCTCCCTTACTCTGGGAACTTTTTACCCACTGCTTTTCTAGAGACTTCTGGGCTGGCCTGAGAGTAGAGTTCTGACTTTGGCCTGGGTGGTCTGGCATCATCTGGACGAGCAGGACAGCTACTGTGGCCTCGAAAGCTGTCCTGTGGCCTCAAAGAGTTAAAACACCTCTTGCAGGGTTCAATTTCCAGAGAGGCAGCTCTTTCAAGGTCAAAGTTAGCAGAGATGATTCATTCCTAAATCAGACAATTCAGTTAAATGCAGGGCAAAGAAGGAACGTTGGCAAATAGAATGTTTTCTCTTTTAAAGGGGTTAAGTTGGTGACTTAGGGACACAAACAGGACTCTTCATCCTGGTAACCCTGGAGTCTGACATACAGAGTCTGGCTATTGGGGACAAAGGTACCCACGGGCTGGGGAAGAGAGGGCTGGGCAAATTCCAGGTAGGACCACTCCATCTGGCCATGGACGAGACAGGTGGCTGGTAGATGTAGCCCCTTAGCTATAGCTCTCCCCTGGGCCCCATTTGCACACTCAAACTGTGTGCCAAACCAAGAACAGACAAGTCTCGGACACTAAGACCAAGGCCCAGGCCTCCCATTTGGCCTGAACTCTAATAAGTTCATAGAATGCTGGGTGTTCCCAGAGCTAGATTTCCATTTCATTTCATTTCTTACGAAAATCCCTTTCGGAATGACCTATTTAAGACAGCCTCAGTCAGGGCCAGTCCTGCTTTCCAGAGAGCCTGCATTGCCAAATGGAGCACGTGTCCAAGGAAGAGGGGACAAAAACGTTAGCTGCCACTGAGTGGGTGATGTCAGGGTGCCAGACAAGGCAGTAGGGCACTTATGAACACCATCAGTGATGGGAAAAGTGGGCGTCGTTACGTCCATGTTGCAGAAAAGCAAACTGGTTCAGGTAAGCCAGACGTGTTTTCAAAGCCCAACCCCACCATTTTCATTTAAATCTTTCCTGAGGGCCTACCTTGTGCAGAGCATTGATCTGGGGATGCTACATCAGTGAATAACACAGAGAAGACCCCTGCCATCACTGAGTTAACGTTTTGTAGAGCAGTAGGAAGGGAAGGGAGGGAGGGACCAATCAAGCAAGTGATAAGGTAATTTTAAATGGGGCAATTACGAATAAAAACAAAGGGATGATGAGGAGAGGGGCCGGTAGCCACACACGCTTTAGATACTAATGTGTCCTGGGTCACAAACAATTTATTTGCTGGAAAAAGCTACTTAACTTCTCTGGGTCTCAGCGTTCTCATCCAGGCAGTGGGTGTACTAATTGTGCCTGCCTCATGGTCACTGTGAAGATGAGTGAGCTGTGAAGTTCCAGGCACAGAGCAGGCACTTGGTAAGAGCTGGCTCATTATTATTATTAGATTCAGTGACTTATCCCAAATCATTCCAGGTTGCCTCCTGCCTCCAAGGACCAGGGCACGCTCCGGGGCTGGCATCAGGGGCTGCTTCTTTTTCTTCAGTCCTGGAGGGAGCACACAGGCTTCAAGGCCAGAAAGATCTGAGTTCAGATCCACCTCCATCCCTTCATGCCATTTTGGCCACAGGAGGTTACTAAACTTTCCTGAACCTCTGCCATCCGTAAAATCCCATTACTACGAGGCATCTCTCCAAAGTGGTGCCAAGATTATTCCCGCAAGAGATGAACGTGTGCCAAGTTCTTACCAGGTACTGTGCACATTTAGTGCTCGCGACAGAAGTTCCCTCCTTCCTTTCACTATGAAGGCCATACCACTAGCACAGCCCAGGATTAAATGATCTGGTCTCCCATGAGTTCGGAATATGGTTATCGTACCTGTTGCCCATGAGGGATTGGAAGAGAATGATGGCAAGTCTGGATAATGCCGGTGGGCACGATATTCATTCATTTGACACACATTCTTCAAGCGTCCTTTGTGTGCTATGTCTGGGATTATCTAGATGACCAGAGCTCCGTCCCTGCCCTCTAAGACTCATGGTCTATGATGACAACAACTTAGGGCTGTGTTAGAGGGGTGTAAGTAAGATACTTTGGATGCACAGAGGAAAAACATGCTTAATTCCATCTAGAGAGGGCAGGAAAGGTTTTATGGAGGAAGTAACATTTGAGCAAAGGATGAATTGTTAAATTTTTTTTTAATGTTTATTTATTTTTGAGAGAGAGAGAGGCTGAGCATGAGTGGGGGAGGGGCAGAGAGAGAGAGAGAGGGAGACACAGAATGTGAAGCAGGCTCCAGGATCTGAGCTGTCAGCGCAGAGCCTGATGTGGGGCTTGAACTCACGAACCATGAGATCATGACCTGAGACAAAGTCAGATACTTAACCGACTGAGCCACCCAGGTGCCCAGGATGAGTAGTTTTCTAGGCTAAGTGGAACACTGTAGAAAGAAGTTGCTCTGGGCAGAAGTAACAAACTACACCAAGGCCAGGAAGGGAGACAGACAGCACCGGAGTTCAGCATGGCTGGATCCCACAGCAAGGTGGAGAAGTGATAATGAAGGGAGACAGGGCTAAAAATGTGGGTGTCATCCAAGGAACAAGGGCCTTAGACAAGCCATGATGAAGCTGAAGAGTGGCCTGAAGGGCTCCCTACACTGTCAGGAGAACCAAGGAATTGTGAAGGACAAATGAATGAATGAATGGATGGATGATCCCTATGACACCTGACATTCCAGAAAGTGCTCTTGTGCATAGATTGTTTCACTTAAAAAATAAGGGAAATTCTTGTGCTCCATCGAAGAGTTTTAAAAAACCTTGACACCTGGCATCATCCATGAAACCCAACATCATTCAGCCGAAATCACTTCATAAGTAGGGGTACGGGAGGGAGAATGTGGAGGGGCATCTGCGTGAGCCAGGGAGCTGCCCTCACTTCAGCACCCTCCTGAACCAGCTGACAATCTCAGGGCACACAGTGGGATTGGTGCTGACATACTTCATGGGCCCCAACTGACTTTCTGTGACATGCTGCCTCTTCCCGTGGAGGGGGCTGTGTCTCTACTGGTAGGCAGGGGGCTCACAGGTTGGAGGTCTCCAAACCTCCAGTGCAACAGAGAGGCCACTAGGCCCAGCGGAGCAGCTCCAAGTTCATGGCCTGGGACTGGTCTCAGCCTAAATCCACACATCACCACTTAGCCGTTGTGTGACTGGAGGAGTACCTGTAGTCTGAACTTCCCCTTCCCGGTGTACAGAGTGTTCAAGTGTCCCAGTGTGCCCGGGGACAGCCCAGAATTCTGCCTGCTGCTCTGCTGTAATGGGTGACAGGGCCTCCTTTTGCTCTCAAAATGATCAACTCATGATACGACCCCCTCACTCATCTTCCCCATCTCTGCTCTACGGTTGCTAAGTAGGTGAAACGCATTAACACTGTTTTGGTCGGGACCGTTTGTGGGGCAAGTATTTACTAATGCAAACGGCGGAGGGAGTTTTGGCTCACCTCACTAAAAATACGGATTTTCAAGTTCGAGGCTGTGGGATGTGTACTTTGTAGCGTGGCACAACTTTCTCAGTATTCTTACTTTTCCTCCTCAGCCTCTTTAAACCTTGTCTGGAAATTTGGTTACTTGTACGCATGGTGGGGTGAACAGAACGTGAGGTTTGGAGCCGGAAGACATCCTAGTGGACTCTGAACTTCCCTGGGTATGAATTTCCCTGTCACACATACATCACTGGGCGTCCGTAAGGGTCCAGGGAGACCCTCCGTGTGGAAATGCTCTGTAAACACAAAGCAGGTGAGTGGGTGTAAAAGGGCAGCACAGCAGTTCGGAACAAAAGCTACCTTGCTTCCAAACGTACGCAAGACTGACCTCTGATCCTAATCTTCTATAGAGACCAAAAGAATAAACATTGTTGGGGTTCAGAAATGGTAACAGTTGAGGAGCACGACAGGACGTGCCTGGAAGGTGGACATGAACGGGGAAGACAGAAGATCAGGGCATGCTTTGGGATTTCTTCCACAACGATGGAGTGACAACAAAGTGTTCCCAATTGTTGGGGTGACTGGAGTGACAGCAGAGAAGGGCGGTTGAGGAACATGGACCTTGGACCGAGACAGCCTGGGTTTGAGGATTAAATGGGATCATGGAATAAGATGCGTAGTACAGTACCCGACACACAGAGAGTGATCAACGAGCAGGTGTTCACTGTGATTAGCATGTGATTCACCCAGGCTGGGTGGCGCCTCCTGCAAAGGGCTTAATGCCTGGGCGCTGACTCCACATCGTCACCCTCCTCCTGTTGTTGATATGAACAAGCGGGGATGGCAACCATCGAGCAACATTTGGTGGCAAAGGGTGATTCAGCAGGACCCAGGGTTGGATTATTTCCTGTGCGCGGTGGATTTCGCTCACAAACTGCTCACAGAGGAAAACTTCTCACCAAGATGGGACATCTTCCTTCGGGGTCCCCGGGGTGTGAGAGGCATGAGGGGTCCCTAAGTGAAAGGGTCGGAGGGAGGAAGTCTGGCTACTCCCTGAACTGCCAGAAGTGCTCCCCTGGGTTTCTGACATTTGTTGTGTTTGTTCACTCTGTAATGTCGGGGAAGGTCTGGGCGTGTTCAGTAGACATGCTTTGGGAGGCCGTGCTGACTCTTGGAGCCACGTCCTGGAGCCCCACGGATGGCTGCACAATCCCACAATCCCACAGGTTATGTCCAGACGATGCGATGGGCATCACCTGAGCATCTGCTGCAGTGGACAAATGCTCTTCCAAAAACGGGTCAATCTCATAAAGGCATAGCGTTAGGGGGTTCCTAGGTGGTGATGAACACTTCTGAATGTGTGTGATAGTGCAGACACCGATCTCTGCGTGTGAAGAAATTATACAGAGCTAGCACACGCACACGGGTACATGTAAAACTGGTGAAATCTGAATGAGGTCTGTACATTGTACCAATGTCAGCCTCCTGGTTTTGATATTGTACGAAAGTTATGGGAAAACACTACCTTTGGGGGAAGCTGGGTGCAGGGTACATGGGAACTCTCTGTACTGTTTTTGCAATTTTCTCTGAGCCTGTAAGTATTTCAAAATTAAAAATATTTTTTTTAATGGATCAAGCTCAAAATGGAGTAATTACTCTATGTTTCCCACTGTTTATGTTTGAGTAGGAAATAGGAAAATTAAATTAGTTAATACATGCAAGAGAACCTAGAAGAATGCCTGTTTATTTTTACTACCTTCAAATTCACTTAGTCTACTTTCTTAGATGTTTATTTTTTACAACCTCCAGGACCTTTCTGTTAAAGTCTTTGGAGATCAGCCCTGACTCATCATCCAGCCCCGCTGTGCCTAAGAGCAGTACTTGTCAGTCTCTCATTACAGGCAAATCACCTCAAAATCTTTTCTGAAAATATAGGTTTGGATGTGGTTGGTCAGGGTGTCCATAGATAAAGTTCCTGACGCTGGGAGCTTTCACTGACAAGAGAGGACATGAGCCTTCTCACAAAAGCTTCTGCCATAAATGTTTCTACAGCCCAGATAGAGGGGATATATTTGGGGACCCCCACGAAAGATGGTGAATCCCTAGGTGACTGATACAGCTCCTGCCCTTCTAAGCCAGAAAAGACCCTGGGAAGGTGGGCCCTGTTGTTTCACACATGCTGTCTCACTGATTCTCATTACGCATTCCATTACTGGGACTTCAACCCCAATGCTATGCTAGACTCTGAGAAAATAAAGAGTAAGATATACCCTCTGCCCTCAAGAAGCTTCTGGTGGAGGGTACACAGTTAAAATGGAGTGTCCTGGGTTTCAGGGGAGGAGTGCAAATGTGCTCTGAGAGCCTGGAAAAGAGGCTTTCAATCAGATCAGGGAGGACTTCCCAGAGAGGGCGACCCTCACACCGAAGAAGCTGAAAGCAATCCTAAGAATTAGCAAGGCAGGTGAGAGGAGAGGAAAGGGAGGGCAGCATCCTGCCAGGCAGGGGAGACAGCGTGAGCAAGGGCACAGGAGGTTGAGAGACGGGAGTTTCTTCGTAGAACCAGCCAGAGTTAGCTGGGGCTGGGATAGGCCTGCTCATCGCAAAGCGGCAGGAGATGGTGGATAAGCATGGCCAAATTGCTTTGGGAAACTGTGGGTGAAATAAAGCCTGACCACCTTTATTGTGCAGGACATCTCAGAACCTTTGGTACGTTCTTCACATCACACGTGTCCTAGAGGGATGATCATATACAGCATTTCCCCCCTCTTGTGGAACAGAAACACTTCACATCAAGACATCCAGCAGGGCATAGCTTCTCTTATGCATCCGTGGGAAACAGTGGGCTACTCAGACAGGTTCAGACCAAGACAACATGAAGATATTTTTCAGGGGATCCAGAGTCCTAAGTAACCTTACTTTTTTGGCCAGAGTTTCATGGCCAGCTACTGAGTCATGCTGTGCTGGGCTAAGCTAGTCTCCCCCAGTCAGTCTCTGTAGCAGGACTACAGGGGTTCAACAGTCTCCCATTCTGTTAGCATGAGGGCATCTGCCCAAGCCATGGGGCCGGCTAAGGGTCCCATCTCTTCTTGGTCAACTAACTCATCTTCCCAGGTGTCTGCAAAAAATTAGAGACAGACAAGGCATCTTGCCCCGTGAAAAGAAATGCTGAAATGGATCCTCTTGGCAGCAATTACTCAAAAGGAGAACAATGAAAAATCAAAAATTAATCAAACCTTGAAATATAACCAGGACTGGGGAATTGGTGAAATTGTATTTTGTTTTCATAATAAGAGCAGGACTGATGATTTTATTATATATATACATATGTATGTATATATATGTGTATAAATATATATATAATTTTACATATTTTAGAATGCTGGAGTGGGTAGAAAACACTCTGGAGTCAATTTGAGCCCCCAAAATAAGATCATAACAAATCACGAGCTCAAGCCCCCACCCCTCACCTCCTCTACTCCTGCATGCCCCACCCCCACAGCAGTCATAAATACTTCCAACCAAGAAAAATCTTTCTCATACGCCTTAGAGTAGGATTTACTGCCTCGGTTCTCCACCAGCAATTCCTCGATTATCGGCTCACTAAATATTTATGAGGGCTTTTCCAAGGTACAAATGCTCTGAATTCAGTCCCCATGGCCATTGCACCAATGAAATGTGTGACATTCAAGCTCACTCTTGCTTCACTAGTCCTGTCTGTAAGCCATCCTTGCCTGTATGGACTTCAGGTGTTATACTTTAGGGTTTTTACTCTTTGAAACAAATGGTAAATACTGGTGGACCCTAGCTAAAGAGGAGATAGTATCTACCTGGGACACAGAAGAGGACAGGAGATTCATCAAAGAATACAGAGCACTGCTCACATTTTGAGGTGTAATCTCAGGCGGGAGCTTTAATGGATTCTTAGGTCAGACTTACAGAAGCATGGGTGCCCACAAGACGGGTCAAGTATGGGAGAGCCACCTCTGTAAATGACCTGGCTGACAGTAGATTGTACCTCACATGTCCTTAGCTCAACAATGAAAATAATTTCTTCCCTCTGCTCTCTCATAAATCCAGCCCTCAGCTGAAAGGTTGTGTACCTGACCTCACCTTTGAGGAAAATGGGGTGTGGGAAGTAATGGGACACTGGAATGTGAGCCTAGAGTTCAGATCTGAAAAGCCTTCCCGTGGTGGGGGCAGAGAATGGATGCGGAGCCCTAACACCAAGCATCTTCTCTTTGTCTCCACCACCTAGTCCCCTGGCCTTCATCCTCTTCAACTGGTACCACCAAATACACATGATCTGAATGATCTTCAGGGTCACTAGACAGAACCAGCAAGGTCGTCTTTCTGTACTTTGAAAGCCCAACCCTTCCTTTCATGATTTCAGGAAAAGTTTTATGGCTGCAGCAAGAGAATAACCACGCACATACACACACACATGCACACACACACACACACACACACACACACACATGCACGCATGCACACACACACACATACACCCTGCCTCTATGCCTGTTCTTTTTATAGGCTGTAGCACATCTGTTCATTGTAAGGCTGCAGAAACCTAAAACCTGAAATGTTGATAGAAACAGATATGTTTTATACCATGTGCTAAAAGAAAAATTAATGAGGCAAATATTGTTCCTATGGCCAACGTGGGATGGAAAAAAGTGACAACCTCCATCTATATCACTGCAATCATGAGGCAAGAGATGAGACTAGCGGACAAAGTCGTCTAATTTTAATCCCTCCGGGAGGAAAACTGCACTTCCGTTAAGGAGGCGGCGCTTCTGAGGGCCGCGGGAAAGGGTGCCCGAGATACATGCGATGGCTCCACACGTGAGTGAGCGTTTGTGCTTACCCAAGGCCCGGCCACATCCCGGGGCCTGTCCCCAAGTCCTGGAGGAGTCGGGGGTGGCAGAAGTCACCAGGGAGAGGGCCGGGCCAGGAGGCCTGCGGGGAAGCTGTCAGGTTCATTGGTTTTGTGCCAGGATGGAAAGAGGTTGGGCAGACGTCCAGAGAGGAGCTTGGTAGAACTGCCTGGGATGGCAGTGAACCATGGGTTGGGAGTCAGAAGGTTACCCAGTGGTGTGAGGGCCTGGGGTTTCCGCACACCGCGGAAACTTGACCTTCAACCTCAACAAAGGGACTCGGCCGCGGATTTGGGACAGGAGAGAGGGACAGACTGAATGGTCTGAAAAGCATGGGGTCCCAGAGGGAAAGAGGTCAGCCCATGTCTCTACGAACAAAGCCCTCAGAGGTCTGAGTCCAGGTCAGGGGAGCAAGATTGTAAAATGCCCCTGAACTCTCAGGACTGGGCTCCTGTTCCGACCTTTCTAAGCCCGTTGTGGTGTTTGTGGGGCCTTAGGGAGGATGGCTGGCAGGTGGGGGCAACAAAGCCAGGGATGGGAATAAGTTACAAAAGGCAGGGGTCGGAGGGCTGGGCCTGGGTGATCCCGGAGTGGGGGTGGGCCACGGAGGGGATGCCGGAAGGTGATGATGGGGTGCCAGAACAATGAGAAAGCCATGGGGGAGGAAGGGGCACCGTTGGGGTAGACTTGTGCATTCATTTCGCACGCAAGGGCTGTGCCATGGAGACTGCAGACACAGACCACAGACTGGAGTGTGCTTGCCTGCCTCTCCCCCACCAGCGCCGGCCCCTGTAAGCCCCTCCCCCCACACTTGCTAACAACAGAGGGGGCTGTGGGTCTTTGTCTGAGAGCTGGAATACTCCCCTTCCTGAGTCCTTCCCACCCACCAAGCCAGAGGCTCTGCCTCTGCAGTGAGGGAACATCTGTGCCCTGAGACAAGGCCAGAACTGAACTGATTAATTTACTAATCCTTTAAAACCAGCTCCAGCTCCCAGAGTGAGAAACAAAAACAAAAAAAGAAAAAATAAAATAAAAACGAAAACAAACAAACAAAACAATAAATTGCCTCTTTTCTTCTTCTTCTTTTTTTAAAATGGGAACTTGAAGAGGAACAAAAGAATTCCCTGAGAACCACTAAATTTGTGCTTATCTTACTGGGGGCTCTTTTTGTACCAAACTTCCCCAAATGCCTACGTGTCCTTTTGAATTCCACCTGCTGTACGCCTAGGAATGGTCTAACCGGCCCATCATTCCTCTGAATATACACAATCTAAAGATGCAAAGACAATCCAGGGACTTAAAAAATCCTCCAGGGACCCAAGTCAAAGCCTGCATCTGCTTAGAGTCTTGATGACCATGAGATCCACGATGCTCGTGGCTACAGTGCCAGGCTCTGCAGGAAGGTCTGAGTTATTGGGGTATCTTCCCTACGAACAGCTCACTTAAATAAGAAAGAACCAAATTTATAACATGCAAAATAGTTCAATGCAAAATTGCTCCCGCCACTGGGAAATGGAGAGAGTTGCAGCTCCAGAGACAACTTTATGGGGTCTCCTGGCATTGTGGAGCTTATTAAAATCATAGATCACAGAGCTGAGGGCTGCAGGGAATTTTAGCCCTACTTCCATTATTCTCCCTACTCCCCTAAGTAAGAGTCGCTGTAATCTCTCCGTAAAGGGCAAGATGGTGGAAGAGACGGCACAGTGGACATGACCCTGAACTGACCCCCATTGTGCCCACGCTTCCTCACCATCCCGATCCATTTGCCCCTAGGCTTCCACAGGAGTTCATCTGATGGTTTCTCTGTCCTCGGTGAGGGTTCGTGTGCTTTATCAAAACCCTCCATGTGTGAGAAAAGCCGCCTTTTCTCCCATCTCCTCCTTCCCTTTCCCACTACCTCTCACCTCTTCAAGAGGAAAAACCACCCATTCTCTCTCTGATTTCCCACTCCTCCCATTCTGCCAGTCTTCTGTCACTTCTATACTGGGCTCTGAGGCAGACAGCTCACTGAGACTGAAACTGAGACTGAAACCAGTTTTTGTACTGGTTATTTCACCTTGAGCAAATCCCACTGCCCTGACCTGTCACCAACATGCCCTGAGGTCTGGGGAACAGTCTCCCACTCATGATGGAAGGAGTGGGAGGGAGCTGTCCTGGCAGTCATGAAGTCTGGGTTCTAGTTTCAACTCTAGGGTAACAGTGTGGGTAGGCTTGGGACGATCCCTGAATTCCTTACCATATTCCTTTTTAAGTGAAAATAAATAATACTCATTTCACAGGATGGTTGGAAGGATTAACAATGATGACGGAAAGGCTTTGCCTCTGTAAACCACAGACAGACGTCATGCAAGGTATTAGCTTCGTTATTATCCTACCCTATTGTTGAGGTCCCTAACATGGAACCTGGGTAAGTTGGCCCTATGGTAGGCAATGCCCAGCATATGACCCCCCTCTCTAAGGATTGATCTCCTTTACAGAGTGGGCCTGGGGAATGATATTTCTCTTCCCCCATCCTTCCCTCCTACTCAAAAGCCATTGACCACAGGCATGGTCACCTGACCTAAGCAGATGAATCCTATTCTCTCACCAGGGGGTTTAGAGTTAGGATTCTGAGACCCTAGTCAATATCTGATGCTCACTTCAACTGAGGACACAAAAAGATGAGCGATGAGGAATGGTTATATTTGGGTCATACACAAAGAAACAGAAAAAGAGAGAAGAAGGAAGCAGCCACTTGCATTCACCTACTTTTGCATCCAAGGTACAGGCTCTAGAACTATGAATGCTGCAGCAGGAGATGAACCAATGGATCCTGGATGGGCTAGGATGGGTCCAATATGCGCTGGTGTTCCCCGGCAAGGGAGGGGGTGCATCCCCTGACATCCAGACTTGCTTGATCCCCACAGCGAGGCCATGGTGTTCTCCTGTTGAACAGAAATCATTTCACATAATGTCGACATCAGACACCACTCTGTGACCAGGATGGATCAACACAAAAAACAAGACCACTTCATAACTATGTCTGAATACAGACAAAACGTGAACATTGTCCAACTACAGAAATGATCAAACATCCCCCCTATTCTGGCTAACAGAAGTGACTGCTGACTCTTTACCAATCACAGCCTCGGGCTGAGTCTAGTCCTCCCCTCCTTCTAGACAAGATAAGCCCATGGAGAGCACGGAGGAGGGTACTTGTTGGGATGAGAATTGGGTGTTGTATGGAAACCAATTTGACAATGAGTTATATTTAAAAAAAAAGATAAGCCCATGTATTTCAAACAGCCTTGAAAATATCGACCAGCTCTCCCCACAATGACTCTAGGCACTTTTTAGAACGTCAAAGGTATAAAGGAAACCATTTCTACACTGCTTGTACTCTCCTGCCTTTCTCTCTCTCCATAATAGCCTCACAGCTATAAAAAAGTCCACTAATAAAAAGTCCATTCATATGTCTTAGTGCTTCTAAGTAAAGCAATAATGGGGGGCCTGGTGCCCTGCTTCTCATCACAAGATAACAGGGTATAATTTCTTATATTTAAGCAGACCTAACTATCAGGAATACAACAACATTCTTCTCACTTTCACAATATAATCACGTTTGTATCTTGATGAAAAAAAAATAATTTGTGCGTAAAAATCAATATGGAGCTCTTTTTTTCTGTGTGCAAACACCAATACCTCCCTTGACCAAAGAGAGAAGAAAAATCAATATTAAAACAAAGGAAACATTGGATGGTTGATGTCTTTGACTTTTTCAAATTCAGAAGAATTTTCCAGATACAGAAACCTCTTAATTGAAATCTCTCTTCTGTTCAAGTTGGCATTCTTCAATTATGATGACAATAAATGCTTTCTATTCTGGATGAAAGCAAACGTTCTCTGATCCCTGGAGCGCAATAATGGAACATTCACTTTTAGGTTATGGGACATTGATATCTTCCCTGGAAAAAGTTTAATGGGTTAAGAAGCAGAAACTGTTCCTTTCTGGTCACCCCTTCTCTGCAGGACGTCTGGGGATAGACCTCACTATTCCATATCAAAAGCCACACTTCTTTATGTTTTATATTTTGGGTTTTTGACTAAGATTTCACTTTTTAAAAGGTGCTTTCTTGTCAGTAACAATGAGCAAACTGAGTCCCTGGATCTCAGATTCTAAATATCATTTTCCACTAAAAAGAATCAGACCTCACTTAAAGAAAACAAAAAGAAAGAAAGAAAGAAAGAAAGAAAGAAAGAAAGAAAGAAAGAAAGAAAGAAAGAAAGAAAAAAACAACCACCACCACAACAAAACACAATACAACACAACAAAACGAACACACTGATTCCAGGCCCTGGGAAGTAAAAGCACAAGGTGACCTGCAAGCCTATGAAATCTTGTTGTACCAGAGACAAGGAAGTGCTCAGAGACTAAGGGGTCTATGCCAAAAATATTCATAAAACAACTTAAGGGGCATATATTGGCCAAATCAAATTTAAAACAAAACAAAACAAAACAAAACAAAACAAAACAAAACTCCGTCCATAGTAGTTGTCAACACCAATAGAGAGAAAGAGGATCATGGGGCAGGGAGGAAAGCCCTCCTTTACAGAAGAATACCAGCTAAATAAAAGTGGACTGAATCACAGAAATAGGAAATTGCCATCTTTCATCCTTACTATGATAATTGTTTCAGGGAAAGACCATGGACCTCAAGGGGTCAAAGAGTGCAGTGAGGGGGCGCCTGGGTGGCACAGTCGGTTAAGCGTCCGACTTCAGCCAGGTCACCATCTCGCGGTCCGTGAGTTCGAGCCCCGCGTCAGGCTCTGGGCTGATGGCTCAGAGCCTGGAGCCTGTTTCCGATTCTGTGTCTCCCTCTCTCTATGCCCCTCCCCCGTTCATGCTCTGTCTCTCTCTGTCCCAAAAATAAATAAACGTTGAAAAAAAAATTAAAAAAAAAAAAGAGTGCAGTGAGTGGACAATTTGGCCACTACCAAATACCAATGCCCATTTTAATTAACTAATTACAAAAAGGCCAGTAGATCCTAATGAAGGAGTGACCCGGTAGCCACCACCTTAACCCTGGGATCCAGGCTGGTGTCATTTAGAGGAAGCCTGGCAGCACGTGACTACTAGCAGCTCGCAACAGGAAACACGAAACAACACCAACAAAGTGTTCTTTTTTTTTTTTAATTTTTTTTTTAACATTTGTTTATTTTTGAGACAAAGAGAGACAAAGCATGAACGGGGGAGGGTCAGAGAGAGGGAGACACAGAATCCGAAACAGGCTCCAGGCTCCGAGCTGTCAGCACAGAGCCCGACGCAGGGCTCAAACTCACGGACCGCGAGATCATGACCTGAGCCAAAGTCGGCCACTCAACCAACTGAGCCACCCAGGCGCCCCACACCAACAAAGTGTTCTTGTTGGAAAGGATGGCTCTGAATCTGAGTCTCCAGAGGGCCCTTCAATTATAGGAAATACAGGAGATATAAGAAGAGATTAAATGACACATTGGAAGCAATTAGAAAAATCCACAGTGTGGGATACTCTAAAAGAAAACTGGCCTGACGCCAAAAAATGAATCTCATTAAAGAAAGAAAAAAAAATTCTAGATTAAAAGAGATGAAAACCTCACAATAGCCAAATATAGTTTATGAGCTTTGACTAAATCCTGGTTGGAAAATAAATAGCTATAAAACATATTTTTTGGACAAATGGGAAGATATGAACATGACTGGATATTGGAGAAGTACTGTTAATTTCCTTAGGTACAATAATGGTGCCATGGTTTTGAGGAAAATGTCCTTAATCTTGGTAGTTTAAGTGTCATGTTCTTTGCAACTTCCCTTTTATTTATTTATTTTTAAATGTTTTATATATTTTTGAGAGAGAGAGAGAAACAGTATAAGCAGGGGAGGGGCAGAGAGAGAGGGAGACACAGAATCCGAGGCAGGCTCCAGGCTCTGAGCTGTAGGCACAGAACCCAATGGGGGACCACGAGACCACAAACCTGAGATCATGACCTGAGCCACCCAGGCACTCTACAACTTCACTTTTAAACCCGTTCGAGAGGACAGGAGGGGGAGGAAGGAAATTGGGAGCGAGGAAGCAACACCTCTGGCAGAATGTTAAGAATTATTAAATTGGGGGCACCCTGGTGGCGCAGTCAGTGAAGCATCTGACTCTTGATCTCGGCTCAGGTCATGACCTCACAGTTGGTGAGATCAAGCCCTGCTTCAGGCTCTGTGCTGCACAGAGCCTGCTTGGGATTCTCTCTCTCCCTCTCAAAATAAATAAATAAAGTTGAACAAAAAAAGAATTATTAAATCTAAATGGAGGATTTATGAGGTTTTATTGTTCTCAGCTTTTCTATTGCTACCAGTTGAGTTCTCCAGGAGGCTGACTCTGAGATAAAGGTTAGCTGAAGGGGGGCAGGCAGGTGGTTTATTAGGGCATGCTGTTAGGATCATCATTGTTGGAGAGAGGAAGGAAGAAGGATAGGGCAGAGGAAGGAGTTGGACTCTGTTACAAATACAAGGACTCTACTGCGTTGATCCTTCTGGGAGTTTGGAGCTGGGATGGCCCTTGCTGGTTGTCCCCTGTTAGGGTGAGGGAGCAGGGCCATTATTCTCTTTGCCCTCCACCCCCTGCCAGGGTGTCAAATGACTGACTGAATGACTTCAGTTCTGAATGGGAGATCTGGGTGACACAGCACAACATTCATAAATTTGGAATATTTTCTATTAAAAGCTTGGGGGTGGGATATAAAAAGGGGTTGCTTTGCCCTGAAAACATTGGATAACCACTGGCCTACATTCTCTTCATCCTTATAAAACTCTTCAAATACTGGGGCGCTTGGGTGACTCAGTTGGTTAAGCTTCTGACTCGGTTTAGTTTCAGGTCATGATCTCATGGTTTGTGAGTTCGAGTCCCATGTCAGGCTCTGCACTGATAGCACAGAGCCTGCTTGGAATTCTCTCTCCCTCTGTCTCTGGCCCTCTCCGCTCTAAAATAAATAAAAAAATAAATAAAACACTTCAAGTACAATTGACAACCCACTTTAAAGACGAGGGAACAGGGGCAGCACTAAGTCAAATCACCATCCCAGGGTAAGTGGTAGGGCTGGAATTCAGATCCACATTGTCTGACATCAGAAGTGTGGTATTGAACCACTGCACTATACCAGCCCTCTACACTCCTTTCCTCAGTTTCCCCATTCCTGCCTGGTCCATCTCTTACTGCCCCAGTTGCATGAGAAGGAATAGCTCTCATCTGGTGGCTCATGCCATTTACAATGATTCCAAATCTTCCTCCACAGAAATCATTATCTTCCCCATTCCAAGCCCATTCCCATCTTGTTTAATGAGGAAGGAAACTGATTGTGCTGTTTTAGCCTCCACATGTCCTTCATTTCAGAAGGGCCCTTGGGTTACACCAAGGAAAGGGGCCAACAGATGTGGTTTTAAACTCTGAGTGTCACTGGCACGTAATAGGAACTTGAAACACGCTTATCAGATGGTTGAATAAAGGAAGCTTTAGTTGAATGCAGTAGGGAAATGCTGCATTTTAAAGGAGTCATAGAATGGAACTTTTTGCTGATATTTCCTGAACATCAGTGTTCTTACTTCATGGTTTAATGACACCTTGTGTGTGTGCATGTGTGTGTGTGTGTGTGTGTGTGTGTGTGTGTGTGTGTGTCTGTCATACAAATGCGAAGGAGAAAGCTCTCTCTCTCTGTCACAAGAACTTAAGAGGGCCCCAAAGCATGGTCACTTGAGCCTTGAAGCATTAAGACTTCAGTAACATAGCTTGTTCTGTCCACACACGTGTCATTTTCCTCCCCAGTGTACCCACACGTCTCCAGAATAACCCACACATTTTCAGGAAGCCACTTTGGAACCACCACTTTTCTCCTCCAACCCTCAAAGTTGTCACGGATTTTGACTAGTCATGCCTTGCTCCTTTCTTTCTGGTGACTCCTCTCTCTAGGATCCTATTACTGCTCTTAGATTTTGCTTCTAGGAGAATCTGCCCACACATGTATGTGGTTTCCCAGACAATCCGTGTCCAAACCTCAGTTGTAGATGTACTTGAAGTTTTTATTTCCATTTCTCCCCTTCAAAGGGCTCTATTTATCTTTATCAGTACATGCATTAGGGGGCAGAGGAAAAGGCATCATCATTACATAATGTTGTGTGTGTTCATGCATGTATGTATGTGTGTGCTATACACATATACATAAACATTTGCACATACACACATCTATATGCAACTCCAGACATGTAACATGATATGGTTAGTTCTCAAGTCATTGAATCCCCCTACACAGACTGAACAGCTCTGCCTTATAAGTTCACTCAGAGCACGGGGACATTTCGATAATTACTCAAAATTTTAGTGTAATTTATCTGCCCATGCATTTGTCTTCCCCATGAGCCTGAGAGCTCCTACTGGGAAATAAGCCTTATAACTTCTTAGTCTTTACATTCCCAGTGCCTGGTAAACAGTTGTTGTGTGCATTAATAAAAGAATCAATGCCAATCGACCATATCATTAAAGGGTTGCAGGACATGTGAGTGGTAAAGGGCTCTCAGGTCCTCCTGCCTCCTGCCTAGACAAACCTAGACAGTATTAGTCCTCTCAGATTTTTTTTGTCCTCTTTTTAGAATGGAAATTCTGGGGAAAAAAGTCCTTTATTTGTTCCACACAAAGACAGTGATGTTAAGAACTTCATAATTGTTTAATGCTAGTCAGAAATTTTATTCATGGCCTAAATTTAAAAATTGCTTTCCAATCAGACAACAAAAGGAAATCAAAGGCATCAAAATTGGCAAAGATGAAGTCAAGCTTTCGCTTTTTGCAGATGACATGATATTATACATGGAAAATCCGAGAGACTCCACCAAAAGTCTGCTAGAACTGATACATGAATTCAGCAAAGTTGCAGGATACAAAATCAATGCACAGAAATCAGTTGCATTCTTATACACTAACAATGAAGCAACAGAAAGACAAATAAAGAAACTGATCCCATTCACAATTGCACCAAGAAGCATAAAATACCTAGGAATAAATCTAACCAAAGATGTAAAAGATCTGTATGCTGAAAACTATAGAAAACTTATGAAGGTAACTGAAGAAGATATAAAGAAATGGAAAGACATTCCCTGCTCATGGATTGGAAGAATAAATATTGTCAAAATGTCAATACTACCCAAAGCTATCTACACATTCAATGCAATCCCAATCAAAATTGCACCAGCATTCTTCTCAAAACTAGAACAAGCCATCCTAAAATTCATATGGAACCACAAAAGGCCCCGAGTAGCCAAAGTAATTCTGAAGAAGAAGACCAAAGCAGGAGGCATCACAATCCCAGACTTTAGCCTCTACTACAAAGCTGTCATCATCAAGACAGCGTGGTATGGGCACAAAAACAGACACATAGACCAATGGAGTAGAATAGAAACCCCAGAACTAGACCCACAAACATATGGCCAACTCATCTTTGACAAAGCAGGAAAGAACATCCAATGGAAAAAAGACAGTCTCTTTAACAAATGGTGCTGGGAGAACTGGACAGCAACATGCAGAAGGTTGAAACTAGACCACTTTCTCACACCATTCACAAAAATAAACTCAAAATGGATAAAGGACCTGAATGTGAGACAGGAAAACATCAAAACCTTAGAGGAGAAAGCAGGAAAAGACCTCTCTGACCTCAGCCGTAGCAATCTCTTACTCGACACATCCCCAAAGGCAAGGGAAATAAAAGCAAAAATGAATTACTGGGACCTTATGAAGATAAAAAGCTTCTGCACAGCAAAGGAAACAACCAACAAAACTAAAAGGCAACCAACAGAATGGGAAAAGATATTTGCAAATGACATATCAGACAAAGGGCTAGTATCCAAAATCTATAAAGAGCTCACCAAACTCCACACCCGAAAAACAAATAACCCACTGAAGAAATGGGCAGAAAACATGAATAGACACTTCTCTAAAGAAGACATCCGGATGGCCAACAGGCACATGAAAAGATGTTCAGCGTCGCTCCTTATCAGGGAAATACAAATCAAAACCACACTCAGGTATCACCTCACGCCAGTCAGAGTGGCCAAAATGAACAAATCAGGAGACTATAGATGCTGGAAAGGATGTGGGGAAACAGGAACCCTCTTGCACTGTTGGTGGGAATGCAAATTGGTGCAGCCGCTCTGGAAAGCAGTGTGGAGGTTCCTCAGAAAATTAAAAATAGACCTACCCTATGACCCAGCAATAGCACTGCTAGGAATTTACCCAAGGGATACAGGAGTACTGATGCATAGGGGCACCTGTACCCCAATGTTTATAGCAGCACTCTCAACAATAGCCAAATTATGGAAAGAGCCTAAATGTCCATCAACTGATGAATGGACAAAGAAGGTGTGGTTTATATACACAATGGAATACTACGTGGCAATGAGAAAGAATGCAATATGGCCTTTTGTAGCAACGTGAATGGAACTGGAGAGTGTGATGCTAAGTGAAATAAGCCATACAGAGAAAGACAGATACCATATGGTTTCACTCTTATGTGGATCCTGAGAAACTTAACAGAAACCCATGGGGGAGGGGAAGGAAAAAAAAAAGAGGTTACAGTGGGAGAGAGCCAAAGCATAGGAGACTGTTGAAAACTGAGAACAAACTGAGGGTTGATGGGGGGTGGGAGGGAGGGGAGGGTGGGTGATGTGTATTGAGGAGGGCACCTTTTGGGATGAGCACTGGGTGTTGTATGGAAACCAATTTGACAATAAATTTCATATATTGAAAAAAAATAAAAATAAAATAAAAACTGAAAAAAAATAAAAAATAAATAAATAAAAATTGCTTTCCATTATTATCCCTCAAGTGTATGTGTGTATGTTTTTATATACTCATTCTAGTTCGTAAGCTCTTCAGAGAGAGGACTGGTCAATCTTCATAATATATTTATATGATTCCAACATATGGCCATATTAATCAACATTAAATTATATGTAGCTATAGCTGTCACTTTAGAACACTGCTTTGGGAACAGCCATTAGCTGATGAACAAACAGCAACTCTATGACATTATCTATGACTGTCTCTAAACACCTGGCACTATAATTATTTGGTAGAACTGATGTTTGTCGTAGTAAAAGAACTTAGTGGTTGGTTTGAACTTGTTTTGTGCAACAGCTTCTAATTCAGCCATAGGCACAAGGATTTCTGGTTCACACACAGCCCTTCTCCTCTCCCCACACCCCTCCAGGACCCTGTCGCTTTCCAGTACTATCTTTCAATCTGGCTAGGGCACCATGGTCTCTTGTGAGCTTCTCTCCAGACTTGCTCCATGGGTACCAAGAGGAGGGTGGAGCAGAGTCAACCTTAGAGAAGATGGGGATCAAAGGAACTTGGATTGCTAAATAGCAGTGAGAGGAAGAGCTAGGGGTATGAGGAGAGAGATGGATCGAACTCATACTGTGGAGGGCTTATCACGTGCCAGGTATGAGGTCAGACATTATGTCCATTCTTGCACTTAATCCCCTGAAAAATGTTATATTTAACATTTACAGAAGAGAAAATGAAGTTCCAGTTTCCAATGTCACACAACAAGGATGTGGCAGAACCCAAGCCAGTCATCTCTGATCCTGTCCATAATTGGCTGGGAGCCCTGGTTTTTATAGCCAGCTCACTTCTCACTAAAGGAGCAACCTCAAATAATTTCACTGAATGAAACATTTTGAGGTTTTCTTCCCAAATATATTATTTATTGAAAACTTATAATCACTAATCATCACATAATATCCTGTACTAATAACTGGCAGCATCCATATCTCTTTCTACACTGTGAGAGAGTAGGCTATCGCATCTCCCAGGAAGATCGCTATTCTCTCTTGCTCACTTCAGCTTGGTGGAAAAGAATATCTTTCCCTTAACCCCACTCTTGGCCAAAGTCTTAGTTAAAAATCACTTCATTTCAAATTAAAAAAAAATCACCCTCACTCCATCTTGTCCGCACAAAAGGAAATTAGAAGGAGACACAGGTGTCTTAGGGAACCCACAGTCAGAAAGTATGATCAGTCCTCAAAAGGGGCTGGAACCAGGAACTGCAGAGTCAGTAGGAAGTAAATCAGTCTCTCTCTCCACCCCCTTCCCCGCACTCATTCTACACATCTCCTTCATCCTTTGCCCTCTCCAAGCATTTGACCTTCTCTATTTGGGCAAGTACTTGGCTCATATACAATCTCCCACTTCAGCTGTCCATCACTTCTCAGTTCAAGCATCTCACCCAGCCCTCACTGAGCTTCTAGGTCCTACCTGTAAATTTTCAGAAGATGGAATCTGATTGGGCTGCCTGAATCACATGGTCACCACAATCCCCTCAGGTGTGACTGTCCAGGCAAATGACTTGCCTCAAAGACCCTGTATTCTGAGAAAGGCTGGTTCTGAACAGAGTGTGGGTACAGGGAAGACATGATTAAAGGAGGAAATGGTTGGAAATCTGCTATGGCACGAAACACAGTAAGGCCTGTGAGTATCGTCAGTGATAACTGAAGAGCCTAGAACCAGAGAGGACCAGGAACATTCCTATTAGCACAGCCACTACCAATGCAATGACTGTGGTGAGAAATTCTTGGGCCATGAGGACTTTAACCCAAAGTTATATTTCTGGCCTTTTTGACTCTTTGATTCCATCTCTTCTTGTCAGTATTTGACCCATTGTGAAATAACAAAACCCTGGAAACAACATGAAGGTCTATCACTATGGAAACGGTGAATCAAATTCTGGAACAGTCAATGTATAGAACACTGTGCATCTATTAAAACAAATAAATTGGATCAATATGCATTAAGTTGAGAAAATATTCGGCATTTTATGAAACTAAAAAACATTGCAGGGGCACCTGGGTGGCTCAGTTGATTAAGTTTCCCACTTCGGCTCAGGTCACGATCTCACAGGTCATGAGTTTGAGCCCTGCATCGGGCTTTGTGCTGACAGCTCAGAACCTGGAGCCTGCTTCGGATTCTGGGTCTCCCTCTCTCTCTACCCCTTGCCTGCTCACACTCTGTCTCTCTCTCTCTCTATCTCTCTCTCTCTCTCTCTCTCAAAAATAAACATTAAAGAATTTTTTAAAAAACATTGCAGAATAATGTATATAATATCCTATTTTGTAAAACAAAACAACAACTACTACAAAGCAAAGTTTTAGCCAGCTACAAATGTGTAGGTGAGTAAGGATATACCAAACTGTGAACACTGATTACTTTGGGGGCAGGGGAAGGGGGATTAGAAAGTAAAAAAGAGAGACAATTAATGTTTTCTTTATATACGTCTGAATGACTTATGAGAAGGCTCACATGCTTATACTTGTAATTTTTTAAGTTTATAAATGAAGTAGAAAGATTTTTTAAATTCTATATTTAAGAGCCCATCTCAAATGCCACCGTTCCTGGCCTTTTCTGATCCCCTAGGGCGTTCTGTGCAAACTCCCACATAATGTGGGTTTCTCTTATAATTCTGATATTCTGTCTGGAATGATAGATGTTGCCTATCTCTCTCCACCTTACTTACACTGTAACTCCATCAGGGAGCCAGTTCTGGACACCCCACCCCCAACATTAACAACATTTAAAATGGTATATTCTACAGAAGAGATACCTGGTAAACCTTTACTGAATAGGATTAACTCAATACTTAGCAATTTTTCCAGCATGTCCTGTATGTTGCCTTCAAAAAGGTAGATTCTTTCTAAGAATTTGCCTTGCCCTATGAACACAGCAATCTCTATTTCTAGTACAGTGGTGTATTATTTTCTAGTCATTTCAAGGTAATTTATATTTCGGTCCATAATTTGAGGGGAAACCAAATGAGTCATTTTTTTTTTTTAATATTGTGAACTGATAACTCAGTGAACTCCAAGCCGCCATAAGTCTTTAAAATTAATTTGGGGCACCTCAGCTGACCTTGGCAGGCACAGTCCACCAGGTCTGGGTCTTGGAAAACCAAAGCAGTGATTAACCCTGTCAGAGATAAAATGGCTGATGTCAAGCTCCTCCAAATTACAATCATGCTTGACCTGCTTTTCTCCTTCTGAATGAACCTTATTACTGAGAAACCATCATTCAAAGGACATATAGTTAAACATTTAATAAATCTGTGATCAAAATCCAGGAACAGAATTAAGCCTTTGATGAAAGTGACATAGAATGGGAGCAGAACCAAGGTAGAACACAGAACAAAGCCAAGGGCAGGATGGGGAAGGGGTTTGTGTTGAGACGGTGGTCAGAAATTCTGACTCTCAGTTGTCCTTTGGAAGATGCTTTCACTTGGATCTGGTGACAGCAAGTTTGTAGGGAACCAAAGAGTAATCTCAGTGGGCATTTAAAAAGCTTCTAGGAGTTAGATCATGCACTGTCAATAACGCAGGCCCTTGAAGCCGACCTTGAACTCACCCGTTGCCATACAGCAAGAATAATTTGTCACTGTGCAATATAGACTCAGTAATAAAACACCATACCTCTAAAAATTACTAAAAAAAGAAAAGACCTGGGGAGGAGGGATTGGATAATGTATACCAAAAAGGAAGAACAGAGGGATAACGAGGTGAGGGGCAGCAAGGTGAGAAGACAATGGAACAGGGGTCCAGAGATATGTTTCTGCCTCTGACATGAAAATCCCCATTTGTGACCTTAGATATATCATCCCACCTCTTAAAAGCCTCAAGGGGATGTCATTTGTTCCTCACACTACAATGTGCAAAAGAATCATCTGGGAATCTTTTTGAAATGCAGAATCTGATTTAGGAGATCTGGGGAGGTTTTGTATCTCACAGGTTCTGGAGTGATCCACCGACCACACTCTGAGAAGCAAGAAATATGATGATCGCTGGATTCCTTTCCAGCTTTAAAATTCTGATTCCTAAAATAGAATCTCCACCTTCTCACGTAGACCCCTCTGGGTAGCCCCTGCCCCAGCAGAGGGTGGCCTCTGACTTCGATATTCAGTCTGCTTCTGTTCCCAATTTAACAGGACATCAATTCTCGTGATCACGTGGGATTCTTCTTTCTCTTCACCCAAATGAAGGAGAATGGAAATTGAACAACCCACCCTTTCTCATTTTTGAAGCTTAGAGGCAAGCATATAGCCCTTTTTTTTTTACTTTCTACTTGACATTTGGAAAATCAAGAAGGAGAAGTTACAACACTTCAGCCAACCTGGTGATATTCTAGACATTTCCTTCTAGTGCTTTTTCATATATATATGTATACACACACACACACACACACACAGATACATGTTTTTTCAGCATGGGAATTATAGTGAATACACAGGTTCATGCTAACTACAAAATTGTATTTTCTCATTTCATGAAAAATCTCTGAAATTGTGATTTTAATGACATCACAATCTTCCACCATAAGAATGTCCACTATGCAAATACCAATTGTTGGACATTTAAGTTTTTGTTGCAATTTTAAACAATACTTAGGTAAAAATCCTTATTGTTTTTATAGCTACCATTTGTTAAATATCTACTATGTGCCAGACACTGTGTTAAATGCTTCATATCCATCACATCATTAATCCTCCCGATGACCTTTCAAGATGAGTATTAGTATGATATCCATTCTATTGGGAAGGAGACTGAGACACAGAAAAGTCACATGACTTATCGGGATCACACTGATAGTCAAGGGTAGAGGTGGAAACACACTCAGGTCTGTCGGACTCCAAAGCCAAGATCATGACCACTGTGTGGCATTTCCTCATACATAAACCCCTAGGTGCTTCTCTGATTATTTCAGTAGGATCATTTTTTTGTTTATGTGTATATGAATTTCTTTGTTTAATTGCAAAAGTGATACAGCCTCAAAGAAATAATTTAGGCAATGTATGGATGTAAAAAAAACAAAAAAACAAAAACAAAGAAAACCTATATCCTCCTTTCTCTCCCTTCTATGATTTCTTGAGGTTTTTTTCCTTGCTCTGTGTTTTCTATGCTAACGTAGCATATGGAAAGGCAGAAATCATGTGTTTTTTACAATTCCATCTCTAGTCTCTGACACAGAGCTAGCTAGGCCTTAATAAATATCTATTGAAAAAATAAATGAATAATTGAATAATTTTTTAAAAATAAAAATGGAATCTTGCCATACATTTTTCTCTGAAATTTCTATTTTCACTTAACAAATCTCAAGCAACTTTCCAGGGCACAACATATATATATATAATTATTTTTAAAATAACTGTATAATAATCCATGATGTGGATACACCATAATTTATTAAGTAATTTGCCATAATTCAACATGCATGGTTATAGATTTGGGGGTTACTATTGATGTTGCATTGAATACCATATGAATTTTCATATACTGATACTTTTGTTTCTTTAGCATAGTTTCTATAATTAGGATTATTGATTCATAGAGGATGTATATTTGAAATGTTAATATGTAATGCCAGGGAATTTTTCTAAAATGCTTGGCCAATTCACATTCAAACAAGTAGCATGTAAAAGTATCCACGCTCCCAGACATTTACCACCTGATCAAACTTTTACATCTTTACCAGTCTGGTGGGTTAAAAAACATCTTGGTGTTTCGATTTGCATTTTCTTTATTGCTAGTGAGTTGAATGCCTTTTTAAATTGCTTGCTTGCTTGCTTTTTTCTGTGACCTGCAGGACACTTGCTCTAAGTAAAATTGCTGGATTAAAACATGTGAACATTTTATTTTATTTTATTTTATTTTTAATTTTTTTAACGTTTATTTATTTTTGAGACAGAGAGAGACAGAGCATGAACGGGGGAGGGGCAGAGAGGGAGGGAGACACAGAATCGGAAGCAGGCTCCAGGCTCTGAGCCATCAGCCCAGAGCCCGACGCGGGGCTCGAACTCACGGACCATGAGATCGTGACCTGAGCTGAAGTCGGACGCTTAACCGACTGAGCCACCCAGTCACCCCAAGATGTGAACATTTTAAATGTGCTTGACATTTAGCCAAATTATTGTCTTCCAGAGGTGATGGAATAACTTACCCTCCCACAAGCAGACCATGTAACGTCCAAACGAGGTATTTTAATTTAAAAAGTAAAGGTATTTGACAGTTTGAGAGTCTCTGATGATTTCCTTGGGCGTTTCTCACCTCTCCTTGAGAAAGCCAAGTGGCTTTCTTTTTTTTTTTTTTTTTTTTCCTCCCTTCAGAAAGCTCCTGAAGAGACGTTTTCTTCCCCTGGAAGGAAAAGCCAAGGTGGAGGGAAGCACTTTCAGCACAAAAGACCTGCAAGGGCAGACAGGAGCTGTAGTTGGAGGGTAAGGGCATTTCCAAGAAGACAGGGGAACAGGAGAATGAGCACTAGTCTTGTTTCCGGAAGAATAGAGAGAGCTGGTCTAGAATTTGAGGGCAAGTTTATACTGGTGTTTGCTGTGAGGCATGGCCTTGCCCCATTGCTATGGGGAGGTAGGGTGGGAAGGATGATATTGCTCTGTGGCACGAGCTCAATCTCTCCTGTCACATTCTAGGAAGAGTTGGCCACCAGTGGGCCTCATCCAATTGCACAGAATTTAATTCAAACAAACAAACACCGTTCAACATTTGTCATAAGCGAAGCCCTGACAAGGGGAACAGATTGCTGCTCTAGACACTGCATTATTAAATAGAGTACACATTAAGACTGTTTATAAAAACCCTAAACCAGAGTAAGGTGTGAACTGTTTGGAAGGTGCATCAAGCTATGGTGAGTTGAAACAGAGAGGTTGCATCCACTTAGTAGGATCAATGAGGCTTCCTGGACAGAGGTCAGGAGGTTGGAGTGGCGCCTCAGTTCTAAAGAAGGTGTTATGTTCCCCCACCCAGCCACTCTCAGAGCGTCAGGCGGCTACCAGTCCATGTGCTACCCACACAGGTCCATCCATGCATTGCCCTTGCATCAGTCCTAGACCTACAGGCTGATTAGAGTCAAGGAGGGCATGTAATCATCTCTCTTCTGAAGACTGAAATTCAGAGGCTCAGTTTAAATTGGGAGCATCTGGTGTGTCCCCAGCTAGGTCAGGCTGGGATCAACATGGCTGCTTAAGAAAACAGCTGCTGGTGACCTCTCTGGATGTAGACATGGCTGGGGCTTTGTATTCTGCTGAGAAAAGGGGGAGCGAGATGTTACACAGGAGGGGATGAATGAAAGAGAAGAAGAGTAAGGAATGGGCAGTTTGGTTGTGAGACGGTTCCTGTTCTCTTTGGACCTCTGGGGTCCTGCGGGATTGGTCATGAGCCCCACAAGTGGGAGGCATTCCAGAAGAGGGGTTTCCAGAGGCTGTGGGCCCCTGGACTAAGGTAGGATGGTTTCAGGGGAGGTGAGTGCTTCGGGGCAGAGCAGTCCAGTTCTCTTCCTGGCCCCCATGCTCACTGGGTCTTAAACTGGAGGGCAGCTTTGCCCAGGACGGTGCGCATCAGAGGAGCTATTTGCCAGAGAGTGAGTCCTCATGGAGGGCATCAGCTACAGCTGGACCATACCCCTGAAAGCTCAAGAACAACAGGAAGACTGGAGAAAGGAGGGCGTTGAGGTCCTGCATGCTGCCCCCACGGCCGAAAGCCTCAGGATCTGGGCATTAGTGTCAACACAAAACTCATTTGTTCCTACACTTTCCTGAGGCCTGGAAACAGTTAGTTGCACGGGGGATGGTATATATGATATCCCACCTAGAGCGGAGTAAATTTAACAAATGCCCATTGCCTTTGGAGAAAACGGGACTCAAAACTTCTTCCTCAGTTAAGACACTCAGCTTCGTTAGGTGAAGCCTTCCAGCTCCAGCTGAAAGAACATCCCATATCCCATCCTGATGTGCTGTCAATAGGTTCTGTTCAAATCCCAAAATTAGAAGCTAGATTCTTTGGCAAGAACATCTAGGGAGGTCAGAGTCACTTTCGCTCCATTAAATGACCATTGCACAGTGTTTATTAGCAGTTACATATTAAACCCTGAACGTGGAAGATGTTTAACACCTATTAATTTGGTTTGATTTAATGTATGAATCTAGTGCATATAATTTCAATTAAAAAATTATGTAAAGCCCTATAGTTTGCATTTGTTATACCCATGAGGACAAGTGATATCCTCCTTCCCTCAACACTTTTCCTTTTTCCCTCTTCAGCTATTAAGCTGTCAGGGAGACCTCTCACCTACTTACCCACAGGGAGACCCCATGACTCTCACACAAAGGTCTGTTCCAGTGTGGCAGGAAGGAGAGGTAAAAGGCACGAAGCTTCCTCTGGGTGCCAGACCTTTTTTCTCCTTTCTTTCTTTCTCTCCTCCTCTGGGCTCCCTTCTTACCAAAACACTACAAAAAAAAAAAAAAAAAAAAAAAAAAAAGTAAACCCTATACTTCCTCTAGGATCTCTCTCTCTCAAATTTGCTTGTTTGGTAAAGACACATTTTGGTCTGCCTTCCCATCTGCAAAGACAAACTAAATCCAAGATGAAATTAACACAGGCTGTTTATTCACGAGCCTGCAGCAAGGGAACCCCATCTGCCCTCCCTTGCATTTCAGCAGGGGCTCAGAGGTGCTAGTTAGAAAAGAGGGCAGGTTTTGCAGAGTGAAGAGAAATCCCGAGGCAAGATGCTGATTGCCCTGCTTTCTGCTAAGGTGGGGTGTGGAAGCTGGGGAGACTTTCTAAGTGATCTGAATTCTCGGCAGTCCACGGTCAGCTGCAAAGGGGCAAGTGAGGAGCTGGGGCGGGGGGGGGGAGGGGTGACATTTCAAGAGAGGAAGGGTTTATTTTTGTGGCCTTCCATTTCCTGGAACAACTGGGGGCCAATGGGTGCTCTTTCATGGTCCTTAAGAAAAGCTGCACAGCATGGCAGGCAGTTTCTCACATCAAAATCCAACCATGTAGAATGCATGTATACATATTTTGTGTATATATATATATATATATATATATATATGTACACACATACACATATATACACACATATATATATGTATATGTATATATATATGTATATATATGTATATATATATGTGTGTGTATATATATATATATATATATATATAGTATGTGTGTGTGTGTGTGTGTATATATATATATGTATGTATAATCTTTTGCTGGAAGAGAACTAACATCTTAATTCTAAACTGGAGCTAGCAATAATTCAGAAATGCATTCGTTAGAAAGAGTTTATACTTCTTTTTTAAGTGCCTTCACTTCACTTGGCTGCATGAAGTCCAGCCTCAATCACAACGTGCCTCCCCACATGCCGGGGTGTCCTAGAGCAGGCAAATAGGTCTTCTGTGTCCCTCTCTGCTTGTCCTTTGCAGCTTAGGCTCTGGCCTGTGGCATCTCCCTTCCTGTGAGCATCTATCTGCTCTCCTCCATCTGGAGACAGACGTCTTCCTGGCCTCACTCTCACCTGTACCCCTTCATCCTCTACGTGGGCCCATTTCCTGATAGGGATTATGGAGAGTAGGCTGGGACTCTTTGAAAAGCTCCACTGAAAGTCGCTGATGGCAGAAGGAAATGATAAAACAGACTCTTGTGGTGAATGTTCAGGCCTGCTAGGCATAAGGAGGCCCTAAGGAGGCTCTTCTCTGTGTGCTCCCAAAGACCACAGTCTTGAAGGGATGGATCATCGGTCTTCTCTCCAGGGAGAATACCCAACAGCATGTCTCCTGAAGAAAAGCCCAAGGCCAACCATCATAAGTCTCCCCACCTCCAAAGAGGAAGAACTGCCCCTTGCTGTCCCTACCCACCTCCGCTGTCTGGATTTGCGGTCCCCAGGATTGACCTTGACTTCATGCAAGAGTAGATGTCAGTGGTGAGGCTCCTTCTCCTCAGAGAAAGCTCCACCCTCACTGACAGGGGTGTGGTCTTATCTTCTGGCTTGCCTCAAGATAATTAACTTAAACAAGAACACAGCAGTTCAGCCTCAGAACATTCCAGGCTAATCTATCTTAAGGAAGACCAAAGGTTTGTCTTTGACCGGGATATTATACTAGAGTAACTACAAGGTGCAAGAATTGATATACACTTCATTTTGAATCCTTCTGACAGCACTGTTAGGCAGGTGGTGCTAACCTCATTTTACAGGTGAGGAAGCTGAGTTCCAATGCTGTTCAGTAACAAGTCCAGCACACTCATCAGCTGGAAGGCAGTGGAGTCAAAATTTGAACTCAGCTGTTTCTGCTTCCAAAGCCTCTATTCTGTTCGCATGGCTAAGGGCAATGCCAGATGTGCTTTTAAAAAGCAGTGGTCTCTCCTTACTGGTTATCTGCCTGATGCCCCGCTGAGTCCTTTCGCTGTAGATTCTGCATGAACATTTCTCTTCTTTCAGCAATATTTATCTGTCTCTCCCTCAGTGAATTTCCAGAGTCCGAAACCTCCTTCTTCCCTCCTTCCTCTCCCTCCTCTCCCCCTTAATCCCTTTTCCCTCTCCTCCCTCTTGTCCTCCTTCATCTCCTAAATGGAGAACAACACTTGTGTTTTCCTACCCATTTGTAAACCTTACTCACAAGAAGTGACTGGCAGTATGATTAAGGGGTGAATCCCTTGTCTCTTCCTGAGAATACTTTTGCTTTCCAAGGAGACCAACATGGCTGTCACTGATCCCAGATTTCTGGTACAGCTTAATTTCTTCTAAAAATGTCAGAGTTCAAGGGCTGTGTCCATATAAATACTGAAACCGTGAGCACAAGTTACAGGTCCTTGGAGAAGAAAAGTTGCCTAATTGGGTGGCCAGCTTCCAAAAGTTCTCTTGGTAATCCTTCCTCATGACTGTTTCTCTTTTACAAAATCATTTCCAGAAGAGTTTGGAATTTGCCTTCTGAGGTGTAGGAGCCCCTATCTCAAAACACACTCCACTAGCAAAATTATCTGAAACAAATTATTACTGGAAGCAGTGAGTGCAGGGCTTGGGTCCAAATGTTGGGAATGTGCTTACTAATGGTGGCCCTTTAAAGCACTGCGGGAGAATAACAGCTTTATACATTTATCAGAGTTTTCGTTTTTGTTTTTAAATCACCTCAAGGACTACTTGTACAAGCAAAATAAAGCAAAGAGCTGAAAAAAAATTGCCTGGATAACTCAGGTTTAAAAACCTACCGTAGTGGGGCCTGGTGGCTCAGTCGGTTAAGCATCTGACTTTAGCTCAGGTCATGGGCTTGCAGTTGGTGAGTTCGAGCCCCATATTGTCTGCTCGCAGAGGTGTGGAGCCTGCTTGGGATTCTCTCCCTCTTCCTCTTTCTCTCTCTCTCTCTCTCTCTCTCTCTCTCTCTCTCTCTCTCTCTCTCTCTCAAAATAAATAAACTTAAAAAAAAAACTCTACAGTGGAAATAAAAAGGTGGTGCCACAGCCTTGCTAGCCTGATAACACAGGTCAGATTCCAAGGTGATAGCTCGGATTCCTCCACCCTGTGACATTGGGCAAATCACTGAGCTCTTCTGTGTCCTCTGTAACTCTATCCTTCACTCTGCCTATAGAGACATCTTTTATAATCCAGTGGTACGAAAAATGCTCAGCACATTTCCTAAAGGAAAAGACCCCTCCTGCCCTCTGGGTTTGCAAGCTCTGTTCCAGTGCTTCTTTCTTTGACTCCCTGGGAAGGAGGGAAGATAGAGGGTTTCCACTTTGATTTCCAGAGTATTTGCTGCTGATCTGGGCCCATTGTTGACTTGGCTCTTTTTACCTCAGGTTGTGGCCCCAAATGTTTTAGAAATGTGGAAGTGAGAAAGGACATAGTTGAAGAAACTTAGGGAATTAGGTGGTTTGTAGGAATTACGATCAGTGATTCTCTGAGTATCAGCTCTGGACCAGTGACTTTTGGTTTGTTAAAAAACAAAAATTCAACTTAGTAAATGTGAAGATCTAAGTGGCTTTATTAGGCCATTCAAGAATTGGTCAACATCTCTTCTAGCAAGTAGAAAGGAGCCCCAAGGAGCTACACAAAATGGAAGGGTTGGATAGGCAGAAATGGAGTAGGACAATCAGCAAAAGAAAAGGAAGGATTGTTTCAGGCAAGGTCACCATCCCTTAGGGAGAAGGACAGAGGCTCTTATTAGGTGGATTACCTCATCATCCTTTGGGGGATAGAGAGGACACCCATGTGACAAATTACATCATTGGTGCTGACCAGAAAAATTCCTGACTGACCAGCTAAGACTACATTTGTGCGGGGGGGGGAGTGGGGCTGCGTTGAAACTGCAGTTAGGTTAGGTATTACACCCTGGTTTGGTGACTTGACCTAAGTGACTCCATTTTGGGCCTATGGTTTTCTTTTTCACAGTTTTTATGCTCAAGTATTTGTATATTCCTTGGTCATAAAGAAACTATTATCCATTTGCCCAGTTACCCTCCAGTCTTCCTTCTGGATTTTTATATTTGCACAGGCAAGTCTTAATTGTAATAATATATGCTTTAGGGGAAAAAATGCCTGGATTGTAAGACACTGCCACCATAAAAGGCTAATAGAACTAAACCTAGTTAGAGCTGGCAGAAATGAAATTCTACCTCTAATAACTGATTCCTAACTAAATAGAGATCAACAGGGTGGCTAAATATAAGGCCAGCTCACAAAAAGTCAATAGCATTTCTCTATATCAGCAAAATCCAACTACAAAATACAATCAAATTAGCATTCACCATATTGGCCAAAGTTATAAAGCACATAGTAACTGAGAAAGAAGGTCTAAAACCTCTACATTCTATTAAAGAATAGAAGAAAATCCTGACTAAATGGAGAGATAGTTCATTCTCTTGGATGGGATGATTTAGTTCTATAAAAATGGTCCATTTGTGCTGAAATTAATCTATAAGTTTAAAATAAATTTAATGCAACACCGATCAAAATTCCAGCAAGATTGTTTTGAGGAATGTGATACAGTTATTTTAAAATGCATGTGAAGTGACCTCAGAAGATGACAGATTAGGGATTCCCAGCCTCTGTTCTCTCCCTCCCTACAAAAACAATAATTTAACAACCACACACCAATGAAAATCACTGAGAGAACCCTACAGTACAATTAGAAGCTGCAGCAATCTGGAGGAGCACAAAAACTGAGGATAGACACATAGAAAAGCATACAAAGTGTTTTACCTATTTTACTTCATCTCCCAACCTGGCACAGCTTGGTGCCAAGAGGACTCCCCTTGGCCATGACCTACACCTCCAGGGACAAGGAGAGCCGGAGGACCTCAGCAGCCCTTGCTGCCTCCAGGGACTACTGTAGCTTTTGCCATTAACGACCTCTGTCATTGTTTCTGATGCTGATTCCAGTTGACGGAGTTGCTCAGAACACAGGCTACAGCACTCCCTACAGTAGGAGCATACCCTCCCTGCCCCCACCACACACACACACACACACACACACACACACACACACACACACACACTCGGCAAGGATGCCTGCTCTCACTACTTCTACCCAACACAGTTCTGCAAATCCTTGCCAGAGAAATTAGATAAGAAAAAGAAATAAGAGGCACCCAAATTGGAAAGGAAAGATAAAATTACTCTGTTTGCAGATTACATGATATTATATATAGAAAACTCTAAAGACTCCACCAAAAACAATTAGAACTAGTAAACCCATTCAGTAAAGTTGCAGGATACAACATCAACATACAAAACTCAGTTGCATTTCTATATGAGCTATTGAAAAAGGAAATTAAGAAAACAATTCAATTCCCAATAGCAACAAAAACAATAAAGTATTTAAGAATAAATTTAAGCAAAGAAAACAAAGAGGTGACAGTCTTGTAAAAAGGATATCTACCTGCAGAAAAATAGATGTCTCCCTGCAGAAGAATAAAATTAAGACCCTTATTTCATACCATATGCAAGAGTCAAGTCAAAATGGATTAAGGATTTAAATGTTAAACCTGAAGCCGGGGCACCTGGGTGTCTCAGTCAGTTAAGTATCCAACGTTGGCTCAGGTCACGTTTCTTGGGTTTGAGCCCCGCATCAGGCTCTGTGCTAACAGCTCAAAGCCTGGAGCCTGCTTTGGATTCTGTGTCTCTGTCTCTGTATCCCTCCCTGCTCAAACTCGCTCTCTCTCTCTCTCTCTCTCTCTCTCTCAAAAATAAATAAACATTAAAAATTTTTTTTAAAAATTTTAATCTTTATTTTTGAAAGAGAGAGAGAGAGAGAGAGAGAGAGAGAGAGAGAGACAGAGTGTGAGCGGGGGAGGACAGAGAGAGAGGGAGACAAAGAATCCAAAGTAGGTTCCAGGCTCTGAGCTGTCAGCACAGAGCCCGACGCGGGGCTCAAACTCACAGACTGCGAGATCATGACCTGAGCCAAAATCAGATGCTCAACCGACTGAGCCACCCAGGTGCCCCTAAAAAAGTTTTTTTTTAACTTGAAACCATAAAACCCCAGAAGAAGTACACCGAAAATTATAAAAATGAAGGAAGGAAGTTAAGACATGGATAAATGGAAAAACATCTTGTGTCCATGGATTGGAAGAATTAATATTGTGAAAATGTCCATACTACCCAAAGTGACCCACAGATACAATGCAATCCCTATCTAAATTCCAATATCATTTTCTCAGAAAATTTTCAGAAGCTATCCTAAAATTCATATGGAACCACAAAAGACCTCAAATAGCCAGAGCAATCTTGGTCAAGAAGAACAAAGGTGGAGACATCACACTTCAAATATATACAATTTTTATTAATCAATTTTACCTCAATAAAGATGTGGAAAATGTGTGTGGAAGACTATATTCTTCCATGAATAGCTAAGTCAACAGGGATCAGCAAGAAGAAAGCAAACTCTCCCTTTTGGCTGTGATCATACTACAAGCCCCGTTAACAAAAACAGGATGGTACTAGTATAAAAACAAACAAGTAGACTCATAAGATAAATTAATGTGCTCAGAGTAGACGCATGCACTTATGGGAGCCTAATAAAATGATAAAGGTAGCAGCACAAAACAATGCAACTAACAAAAAACCATTGGTAGATGGTGAGAAGAGAACTATTGTGGGGGTGGGGGAGATGATGTGAGGGGAGATGGTGGGCAGGTAAAGACCTAATGGGAAAGGAAATCCTTGAACATTACCACACTGGTGGGTTTTGCCCCATCTATGTAAAATGCGACAGCTTTATTATTTTTTTTTTAAGTATGTGACAGTTCTTTGAAGGGGACAAAATATTGAACTGTCCTCGTTATGTCCGTAATTGCAAAGGAACCACAGAGTGGTACCACTGGCCGCTTGGGAGTGTGGCTATTGAAGACAGACACACGTGTGACCCTCACGCGCTGCCGTCCCAGGTGTCTGGCTGGGATACAAGTTAACTGAGCCCGTGTGGTGCTCCCCTCTCTGAGCTGGGCACTGCGCAGAACAGAAAGAGTGAATTCAGTGGGAGGGAGAAGGGCTGGAAGTTGGAGAGAAAGCAGGACCCCAAGTTTAGTGGTATAGGCTGGGTGAGCGGGTGTGAATGGCCTAATGCACCGGATCTCATGGATCTTCTGGGTTCCAACTCTGCATTCTGGACTTCTTGGATCAGCCATTTTAGCTGAACTGACTGGATCAGCGTGTTCGAATAAACAACTGTGGGCGGATCTTTTGTCCTTGAGTTCACTGAAGCTTTAGATGCTTTGGCCTAGTTTCTGGTGCCTTAAATGACATCGCACAGACTCCCTTCATTCTGGCAGAAAGGAAGGGGCACTGGACCCACGCACCAACAGAAAGGCTTCTCCCCCGACAGCCCCCGAAGCCATGTTGTGAGGTCACGTGGACCACATGGGCACACGGAGGGCTCAGACCCAGCTCTTTGGCTTCAGCCTCCCAGGACTGTCACCTGTTGCTGCATGAAACTGTTGTTAGATGAACAATCCCTTGAAATAAGTGGGCCATCAGTTGCAACTATTTCCAGGATGAGATCCTTGTTATTTATTTTTTAAAGGAATATTTTGGAACAGGAGAAGGGGAGGGGAGTTATTTTTCTCCTTTTCTTTTTCCCCCAACTTAAATTGTCTGATTTCCTCTACTGTCTTTATCAGTTTGCCAGCACAGGCCAAGGTTAAGTCTTCCCAAAGTGACTGCTCATGAGATATTATGTTTCCTGTGACCCCAAGCTCTCTTTGGCCCCTTCTGAAGGCAATGTGACGTCATGAACAGCTTTGGGCTTTGGAATCAGATGGGCTCCCTGTCCAGCCTGCCTCTGACTCCCTCCAGCTGTGATTGAGGGTAAATCATTTGATCTCTCTGGTCCTTTGCTTCCTCTCCCGTGGAAAGGGGAAATAACATCTACCCCACAGTGTTATCGTGGAGATTAAATAACAATGAAGATAAAAGTGCATAGTGCCTGGCATACATTAACTGCTCAAACAAAACATAGTTCTGCAGTTTTGTTTGTTTATTCTGTGCCATATAGCACTGGGCAAGATGTCAAAGTTAAATCAAGCTCCACTAAGAGCCAATTAGGGGAAATGGGGCCAACTGGCCAATTAGGAAAATGTCCTCTTATATAAAAGAGCAAATATTTGCAATACAAGAACTTTTTGGTTTCTGTTGTAGGTTGGTTTGTTTTGGTTTGTAACTGCATGGTGACACTTGAGTGGGTACATTGAGATGCCCAGGCCATTCCCTGCCCCATTATGTATGTGCTTGCAGGTAAATGATGGTGCAGTTCTTATTCTGGAACCCACTCGATCAGACAGAGGGCAGAGAAGGCACAGGCTTTCTGTTAGCAGTCCCTACAAAGCTGCCATTACAAGGACTTGGCATCTTCTTCCAGAGTCCTCGTTTTGGAAAAAGTGATTTCATGCCCAAAATAAAGACCTGAAAAAAATGTGTTTCCTCCCCCCAAGCCCCAAATACGTTCCTTCCAGAAAAATCAAGAGAGCTAAAGTATTCCTCTTCTATTTCTTCAGATATGGAAGGTTCAAACTACCTTTGCTAGGTTATGGAAAGGCACTTTTAAGTGCCCCTTTCTACTGTGATCTAGTAAAATGGTCCACAGGCAATTGGCAAGCCTCAGAATATTCTTTAATTGGTTGTAGTGGGCACTGGTCAGGACAGCCAGGGCCTAACTGGGTTGCAGAGATCTGATACAGCCAGAGAGAGACTTCGGGCCTCATCACCAGTCTTGTGACTGATTCTGCCCGGCTCCTTGAGTGAGTTTTGGCCTCCCACACCTCGCCCACCATGGGTGTTTTTTAAGCTGAGTTCTTGATTCTGTGGCCTAGATGATGGGCCTTGGCCCCCTACATTAAAACATTCTTTCTTTGTTTCCAGAACTCACCTTGCTCTCTCTCATCTCTGGGTCTTTACACATGTCCTGTCCTCTTCTTGAAATACTACTCCCAAAAATCTCCCCTTCACAAAATTCACTTCTTCACTGAACAAAATCTCATTTATCCCTTAAATTTTGGCTTAGATGTCACATCTTGTAGGAAGAGTTCCATCTCCCTTCCCCCAAAGCAGATCAGGGTTATGTGGCGAGGGTCCCAGAACACTATGAACTTCCTCTATCAGGGCATCCACCATGGGGTGCAGTAACAGCATGATCACGTGCCCACTTGGCCCACTAGCCCTGAGTCTAGGCGGTCAGGGTCATGTACCGTTATTCCCATGAAATTCTCAGCACTTGCTCAGTGCCCAACTTACACAAGTGCTCACTGACACAAGCCAAGTTTTATTCACCCTGAGAACAGATGTGCCCAACTTATTTTTAGTTTCCTCCAACCCAAAAGCTGAGCCCTTAAAAATGGACTGACAACATAAGAAAATGTCCAAAGAAAAAAGAAAAAGATTCTATGTTAAGAGTTCAAGTCTACTCCACTTCTTAGTGGCTTTAGGCATGTAATTTATCACCACCTGGGCTCCAGGGGCCTTGTTTGTCAAAAGGAAACAATAATGCCTTTAAAAATGTGAAGATATGAAGCTCTTTTGAGTTTCTTTCAAGATAAAGGATTTTACTCCATGAACGTGTAATTATTCTCAGTAGGAAGGAGGAGGCATAGCTGAGGAGAAGCATAAAGAGGGGGAATAACCCCAAGCTGGTTCTTTTGTGTCCTAGTGTTTCTGGTTCTGTGCAAACACGTGGAAGCTAACAAGTGACTTACAAATTTTACAATCTGTTTTTCTCTAAGCAGGTCGTGAACCTAAACCAAATTCACATCTTTTAGACTCAGAAATCACTCCTTATTAGCAAGTAGTTTGGGATTAGGGGGAAAATTTGGGCTGGGATTAAAAACACAAAAGCCATCTCAGACCCCAAGCAGTTTCTGGCAGGTGATATTTTGATGATTTTAAGGTAACCAGATTAGAGATCTTTGGATTGCACACCTTATGAATTATGTAGATTTTGAAGTGAAAGCTTTGAAAAGTTTTGAAATTAGAAGTTCTCTGGCAAAATGTGTTTTATATACATGGTTGAACCAAAACTGTGCAAAAAAGGCCTAAAAAATGGTTATTCTGAAAACAGCTGCCTTTTCCTCCTGTCCACATTTAAACTTCTCTTTTTAAAAATTTTGTGTAAAAAGGATGAAATTTTGAAAGACAAAATTCTAGATTCAAATGCCTTGTAAAAACTAAGCTACAGATCAAGTTCCTTAATGATTCTAAAACTATGTGTGCTCATTTTCAAAAAGGCAATGATAGGCCAAAGGCCTTAACGGAGAACTCACCAAAAAAGATATGCAGGTGGAAATAAGCTATGAAAAGATGCACAATATTATATGTCATCAGGGAGATGCAAACTGGAACAACAGTGAGATACAACCATACACCTGTAAGAATGGCCAAAGATCCAAATGCTGACACACTAAATGGTGATGAGGATGCGGAACAACAAGAACCCCCCTTTCGTGGCTGGTTAAAATGCCAAATGGTATGGCCCTTTGGAAGACAGTTTGGCGATTTCTTATAAAACTAAATATAATCATCCTATATGATCCAGCAGTCACACTGCTTGGTATCTACCCAAAGGAGTTGAAGACTTGTGAACATACAAAAACCTCCACGCCCATGTTTACAGCAGCTTTACTCATTATTTCCCAAACTTGGAAGCAACCAAAATGTCTCTCAGTAGATGAACGGATACATGAACTGCATCTGGACGATGGAATGTTATTCAGCACTGAAAAGAAATGAGCTATCAAGCTATGAAAAGACATGGAGGAACAATCAGTGCACAGTACTAAGTGAAAGGGGCCAGTCTGAGAAGACTACATGCTGTGTGATTCTAACCATGTAATGTTCTGGGAAGGACAAAACTATGGAGACGACAAAACGAATGGTGGTTTCCAGGGGTGTGGAGGGAAGGGAGCACAGAGGAATTTTAGGACAGGGAAAATACTCCTGACAATACCATAACCATGGATACATGTAATTATACATTTCTCCAAACCCACAGAATAAACAACACTGAGGGGGAACCGTAATGTAAACTATGGACTTTGGCTGATTACGATGTGTCATGGGTTCATGTATGGTAACAAATGTACTCCTCTAGTGGGGGATATTTGATCATGGGAGAAGCTGTTTATGGGTAGTATATGTAAAATCTCTGTACCTTCCCCTCAATTTTGCTGTAAATTTTAAATTGCTCTAAAAAAATAAAGTCTCAGAAAAATGGTGACAAGCTTTAACCCGGCACGATTATTGTAAAATTAAATTAACCAATATTAATACGTACTTAGCCAAGCACTTGGAGTAAATAGTAGCTGTTTGGTGTTACAGCATTTTTTCTAAGCAGCATTTCTTTTGTAGCACAAACAAACAAATAAGGAAACAAAAACATACAGTAAACTTCAAATCAGACAATGTTCTAGGAGCACAGGTAGCTTCTCAGTAAGCTTCTTACTGTTTGTACCTCAATATTTTATTGGAGTTTGCTTTAGGAAATACCAGTGACCAGTAAACATGGGCTTATTTGTTTATAAAGAAGCAAACAATAGAAACTGAATGGCTAAAACAAAACGTCTTGGGAAAACGTGGTGGTGGTGGGAAGGACAACTCACAGAATCAAACAAAAAAGCTGGAGAACCAGGTCTCAACAAGGACAAAAGGCATTTCAGCCCCAGCATCATGGGAAAACAGGAACTGCCCGCCATGGACGGATGCATGTGGTTCACAGTCTGAAGAGCTTTTTAAAAACACTGTTGTAGATTAGTGTTTTCACCATTTAGTATCCCCTATTAGTATTCTGATTGAGTTATTTAAAGGAAGTGATTATCCTCCCCCTGGCTGGGAATGGCTTTGAGTAATGGTCCTCACTTTTTGCTTAAAAGTATGACTATCCTAAAAGTTGAGGATGGAAACAGAGCAAAGTCCTTTTCATAAAAATTTTAATGTTCTGCATTTGGGGCTCGCTTGGCTCCTATTGAGGGATTAAAAATAATGAAATTTAGATGTTATATGACAATAGTCACTTTTCCTAGTTACTGGTTTAGAAGGTGGATTTGTTTTACTTTAAATATTATTGATTTTAAATTTGTCATGGGAGTGCCTAGCACCAAAGGACTAGACAGATTTTTTAAAATTAATTTTGAGTAGATGGACATAATTGAATTGGCAATTGGATAAATTTGGGGGGGGTGGTGAATAATAAATACTGAAACTTTTAGTGGGCCAAGTATACACAATGTCTCTTGCAGGGCACCTTTGATTTTTGTCCCACCTCATCCTTGTTAGCACCTGTCTCTGAGATATGCAGGGTGCCTGGGTGTTCTGACACTCAGACACTGGAATGGTTTCCATGGAGATGTGGTAACAAATTCTGTGAAAGTCGAAATGGGAGTCAGGCTGCTTAGTAAGCAATGCTGAATTGCCTCCTCTGTAAGCTGGGCTAGTGCCTTAGTTTGGAGAGGAAAGGCTTGTCTTAACAAACTGAATTTATATAAAATTAAACAGGCTCTGTGTTTGGGCCATATCTGGCTGAGGCCTATCATGGCATAGGATAGTCAGTACGTGAGAGGCCAGGCCCCTCTGTACCATCAGGATCTACCCACTGGCAGTGTTAGTGCCAAAGGGGACTTTCTCGAGTAGAGCTGTCCTTGGGCACGGCTCCAGACCTTCTCAGCCCCTCTTCTTCCGCTGGCCCTGATGTGGGAACCGCTTTGGACAAGGCTCGGCCAACTTTGTTCAGGCTCCACCTGACGGCACCTACCTGGGTCCCCACCCCCACCCAACCTTGCTACCTGCCCTGGAACATCTCTGAGGTGTGGACACGCAGAGGACAGGAGCTAATGAACAACTGCCACCCTGTTCACGGGTGATTGTGGTTTCCTTACAATATCCCATAGGACTGAGCTTAATGGTGGCCAGTTCAATATCCATCCTTTGGATTTTCCTCCTTCTCTGTTTTGCACCCTTGTCCCTCTTTCCTGCTCCCTGGGATCACTTTCTAAGTCAACTACCTGCACACAAGCCTCTCTCAGGCTCTCCTTTGGGGGAGAACCCAGGCTGAGACACAGCCGCCTCAAAACTGTCATCTAAAATAAACCTACCCATGTTGATCACTTCCCTGAATAAGTGTAAGATTTTCTCTTGTAAGACTTAAATTTGAAGGAAATATTAGAATAATAATATTCAAATCTTTGCATTCACACACACACACAAAATAATTCCTATAAGTGGCACTTCATGTGTCATGTATTTATTAAGCTGTGTTCTCATTGTTCTATAACTTCAGTGCAACTTTCCATTAGAATCTGTAGCCCCCCAGGCAGACATCTTGGACAGACGAATTGGTTCACCAACCTTGTGAATGAGGCAATAGAGCCCAGTGTCAACAACAGTGACATTCTCATTTCTAAAACACCAGGGCCTCAGGATTTAGAAGATTAAGCAGAAAGAAAGCAGTGATTTGTGGGCTAGGATGAAGGAAGGAATCTAAAGAGATTATGGACCCATTTATTACCAGATTTCACCAATGGGACGTTTTGTCTGAAGACTTGCTATCATTAACATTCCAAGTTACTAATTGCTTATGATATGCCTGCATCATGCTAGGCCCTATAAGGGTAGAAAAATAATAAATGTTTCCAGTCTTCAGAGAATTTGCAGTTGAGTGGGGGGAAAAGTAATTGGAAGACAGTGTTTGACAGTAAACAGAATCAAGGCCTGAAGTGCTTGAAGAAAATGAGTTCTCTATGAATTAATAATAAGGAAACAATTTTGCCTAGAAAGAATCTTCAGAAGAATTTGCATTAAATTAGGAAATGGTTGAATTTAGCTGATAGAAAAAGGTGACGGAGGTCTTTCCAGGCAGTGGGAAGAGCATGAGCAAACACGGAATATCATTCATTCAGCCATTTGCACCCACTTTGGGCTAAGCATCAGACTTGGTTCTGGGAACCTATGAAGAATAAGACACACTTTGGGGCGCCTGGGGGGCTCAGTCTGTTAAGCGTCCAACTTTGGCTCAGGTTATGATCTCACAGCTTGTGAGTTGGAGCCCCACATCAGGCTCTGTGCTGACAGCTCAGAACCTGGAGCCTGTTTAGGATTTTGTGTCTCCTTCTCTCTCTCTGCCCCTCCCCCACTAACTCTCTGTCTCTCGAAAATAAATAAACGTTAAAAAAAAAAAAAGACATATTTGGTCCCCAGCCCCTGGAGCTGGAAGCATTGGGGGATTCGTGAATGAGCTAGGTCTGCATTGAGCCAACCTCCATGGGACAAATGTTGCTCTGAGGAGTCCCTTGAAAGACAAAATAAAAGAAATGTTGATAATTTTATGAGAAAAAAAATCTTTTGTAGGTTTTTACTTTTGAGGACTAAAATCTGTCAATTGAGGATAAAAGTTACCTTTCATCATGATCCTACATTTCAAAGTCTGTGATACACCTTTCCTTCTCTAGAGAACCAAGTTCAACCAGCAGACAGCTGCCTCTTTGATCAATAAGCCCCTTCCATAACTTTTTTCTTTCCAGAAAAAATAAATAAGGACAACATTCCATATTGATATTCAGGACTTACCCTGTATTGCTTTTCTGATCAGAGTCTCAACAGATGCATGATTCTAGCTACTAATAAAAGCCTTTTTCAGTAGAAGCCTGGCTTGAGGCTTTAGATAAACAGCAGTCTGGGAGATTCTCAAGCAAGATTTATGCCCAAATTCTCTCTGATTACTGCAGTTTTTCAACCTGTCCTTCCAAATTGGAGATAAAGTGAAGCAAGTGGATATAAAGTGAGGAAGACTACTTAAAGTTGTAATAGGGCATGAGCCTTGCTCTTATCATATATTGAACCAGATCCTGAACAGGTACTTGAGACCTAATGGCGCGTCACTGGAAAGAGGATCCAACTGCCACCTGGTCTCAGCTGAGGATTGAGTGGGAGACCTGCCTCATTCTGCCTCATAAAATGCTGATTATTGCTTCATTTTATATATTCCAAAGATAGGGGGGAAGCACAGAACCAACGTGGTCATTGTTGTTTTATCGTGACAAATATTGTTTCTTTTTGAAGAGCACAGAGAGAGAAGTGATTTGTGTGGATTATGGCTTCCTGACTTCTGATTACATAACACAGGAAGCCAGCCATCCGCGTGAAAACGGAAGTTGATTTAAAAGCAGTTGGTGGCCGTATCTGACATAATTTGATGAGTAAGATAGAAAGAGACTCTGACGATGTCAAAGTAGATTTTTAAAAATTGATGGCATGAAGGCTTGGAGAAACTTCATTTTTATCTGCTCAGTACAGTGACTGGCACCTGATCCCTTGTCCTTTCCTTAAATAGCCTTATTCTCTGGTTCACAAACTGTGGACACAGGTCATGCAAAGGAGTGAGAAACGTTTCCAAGTTCAGTTTAACCTTTACCAAGAATCTACTGATTACCGGGCATTCTGCTATCCCAGAAGACACATGCATCGGGCGCCTGGGTGGCGCAGTCGGTTAAGCGTCCGACTTCAGCCAGGTCATGATCTCGCGGTCTGTGAGTTCGAGCCCCGCGTCAGGCTCTGGGCTGATGGCTCAGAGCCTGGAGCCTGTTTCCGATTCTGTGTCTCCCTCTCTCTCTCTGCCCCTCCCCCGTTCATGCTCTGTCTCTCTCTGTCCTAAAAAATAAATAAACGTTGAAAAAAAAATTAAAAAAAAAAAAAAAGAAGACACATGCATCAATTTGTTCATTTAAAAAAAAGAAAAAAAAAAGTAGCGACCATAGCTATGTGCCTGGCCCTGGGGATGCAGTCATGACTAACACAAAGCCCCTCTGGAGTGAGGATTCTAGTGAGAGAGCCCGACTCAAGAGTTTACAGGTGTGTTCATGATACACTTACAGGCTTATCCTCGAGAATCTGATAGGCAAATGGAAGAAGTCAACGTATACAGGATGAGGGAGACCAGCTGGAAATAGAGAAAGCCAGAAGTCCAAGAGTCTGTGGTCAGGTGCTATGGCAAATTCACCTTGGCTCACAATTCTTGCTCCTTTGATTTTGGGACTATTGACTTGCCATCTGGTGGCATTCTATATATTCTTTCATCACAGATGTGTTTACAGTCTCCTTGTGTGATTTGAACATAATCATGTAGTCCGGGTCAAGATTCTTAAAATTTTTATACTTTGCTGTTGAGCACTGGGTAGAAATATAGAGAACCAAGCAAAGTCTTGGTACGAAGATGTGCAAAAAGCCCTAATCCCTCTAGAGACTTTTCCAGGGCTAATAGGTTAATGCTACTTATTCCAAGATGCTAGAAACCCACAAAAGCAAAGGTAAGATCACCTGTTAAGACCTTTGAGTCCACCCACCTCAGGATCAGGGCCACACTTGCAGACTCGCCCTTTCCATCTCTCCAATTAAAGCTATCCTTACTCCTTGCCAACCGACTCTGCCTATACCCCCTCCCCTTCTTTTCTGGGAGGGAGTGGGGCAGATGAGTTATGAAACAGGCAAAAGCATTCACTTTTTTGAGCCTCTGTCAAAGCTCAACCCTCTGAGCTGAGCCCGAGATCTCCCGCCACCCCCTCCCACAAGTCCTCATGCATCAAGTCTAGTCAGGCTTCCTCGTGGTCTGCAGGGGGGCCTGGTCTCCTTTCTCTGATGTCTCCCAGAAGGTGAGTGGGGCACGAGATCCCAGTGCACCAGTTCCCAACCGAACCCCTTACTTCACACACACACACACAAACAGCTGGGAGAAGAAAAGAAGCTAAGTTTAAGACAAATTCTGCAAAAAAAAAAAAAAAAAATCTACTAACACAATCCTAAAAGCATGTTTTCTCCAATAAGTCAGTAAAAGAGTTTGGTTTCTCTGTCTCTTGTTCTTTCTCTTGTACTCTCTCCCCACAATTTTCTGAGTAAATGCCCAATTTATTAATTGTGGCACCAGCATGTTTTTATTATTTTTAAGCCAAACTTCATGAGAGAACTGCTCACTCATTTTGTACTATGTGTCACCTAATAAAGGTAGGGCTGTAAGTGCACTGACAAGCTTCCACTCAGTGTGCAGAAGGCTGGTCCAGGTGGGACCTCAGCGTTAGCACACTCTTGCAGCCTGGCCAGGTGGAATGTGATGGTGGGACCAAAGATAAAGTTTGGTTCCTTTTCTGTTATTGTGAAACTTATTCAGTATTCTGCAAGGTGGTATTTTGAAAAAGAAAGCAGCTCTTTTTTAAGTGAGCAATTATGGGCTAGGAACAAAACTAAAAATAGAGTTTCAATCTAGATCACAAGGGACTATGACAGATGCACCTGAATGCATCTTTCCTCTAAGGGCTGATGGATAGTGACAAAGTATGGATTTGGGATAATGAGGATGAACATACAAGAAAAAAGAAGTAGTCTATTTAAGGAAAGAAGTGTGAAGCTGGTCTGGTGTAGTGATTAATGGCAAGTTGATACACTGCAAAGAATTTCTGAACTTCTTTTATTTATTCACTTAGACTTCTTTTATTTATCCATTTGGCATATATTTTTTGACACCTCTTCTGTGCTAGGGACTATGCTGGCAAATAGAGTGATGAACAAAACATGTCCTGTCCCTCTTAGCTTTCAATGTACAAAATATTTTTAATTAAGGCATCTGATGCCTACTTCCAGAATAAGAAAACCTGTCGACCGGCCATCTGCAAAGAGCCGTACTGAGGACGGCAGGCAGTGCAGAGGCTGTCTCCATCCAAAACTACAATTACTTGCACCTTAAGCATTCTGGGTCCCTCTCTGTCTGTATTCATCTTAAGGTAAGTAGGTCCACGCAGGTGTGGTGATGGTCAAAGAGAGGGACTGACTGCTTGGTTGATCCCGGTCTTAAATAATCATACCAGAACGGTCAAGGTGGAAAAGTCCCTTTAGTGTATAGATTCACCAGGAAATTCATCATGGGTACCAACTACCAATAGTGTTGAAGACTCATGCACTATTGATGACTATCACGATGGCCTATACAATACAAATTAACAAGGCTTTACAATTTACAACTTCCTTTCTTAAATGTTACCTATAATACAAAAAAGTCTCAAATGCCTGGGGAGTTGATACTGCAATCCATTTTTATAAATGAGAAGAAGGGGATTTGTTCCAATTGGGCCACTTGTAAACGGAGGAACCAACCCATGGTCTCTCCTGTACGCGGGGGCTCTCCCCACCACAGCACAGCATCTTGAATATTAGTAAACTACTTAGAAATGCGCCTATTTACCTCACTTAGGTATCTCCATAGTGCCTGAACAGTGAGATATTTTTACTGGTAGCCTGAGTATCTTGAGAAATTTCGTGAAGGAAGGTGTGGGAACAATTCTGCCAAGGTGGAAATTAGATTTTGATGGTGGCGTATGAGATTATCATTTCATTCACTACTGCGAAGTGATAAAGCATGAAACAAAGTGACAGGGAAAATATTTCCAAACCTTGCCATTCGAAAGGCTACTGGAATACTTGGCGATTATAAATTTAGCATAGTGGGATTCATTTTCCTTGTGAAGTGAGAAATTCTTTTTGGAGGACAAAATGCTGAGACTTTTGACTGAGGGTAAAGTGATTTCCCCATACTTTTAGCTATTGGGTTATATCAGTTAAGAGCTGGTAAAATCCCAAGTTGAACAAAATGTAATTTTCAGAAGCACCAACCATGGCATTTCTCATAATTCCCAATGTGGTTCTGTCACGCCCTTGCTAATGTGGCACCCCTGTGTGTACAGGCCCTTGATTGTGCTTTAAATACATTCATTCTCTCATATAAGCCCACACTGATCCTGCCAGACAGGTTAGGTGACATGTCTGTGGCCACAGAGCTAAGGAGTATGGGAGCTGGAATGACACCAGGGGCAAAGGTGGCTACAAGCCCTTAATACCAATGGTTTTAAACTTTGTCCTTCAGAGGTACCTCGGGACCCTGGAGGGTCTCAGGGAAAGAGGGTTCAGGCTGTTCATCACTGCTTCTTACAGAGAATTCTCTGTGTTTACCTCTTTTATATATATTGGTGTTCCTCAAGTTCAGAGCTCACAGCATTGATAGCTCCACTTTGATGCACAAGGAAAATTCTTTACTTGACCTATAGCTAATTGGGTCCCCATTCAAAGCCTCATCTGATGGCAAGCAGAGAAGAGAAAATTAGATAAGTGTCCAGGGGAGTTTAATCTTCAATCTAAACATTTAAGTGTTTCTTTTTAAGGTGCAGTTTCAGAGAACTCCCTTGCCCCTCTTTCCATCCTTGGAAGGCTTCTGGGTGTGTTGGGGGAGGGGTGTGGGCCTTCCTGTCCACAGCTGGTGCTATGCTCCTCGATTGCCTGGGTACCAAGCACCGAGATGTTCTCCAATGCTGAAGAAACTTGGGTCTATTTTTTCCACTCCAGCATGCTCCTGGCAAAACTCCCTGGCTGAAATGGCCTCCTTCTCATGTAACAACTCTTCTGAGGTCTGGCTGTGATTCTCATTTGTTACTGGTCCAAGCCACCAGTTTTGCAGTCTTTATTAACTAAGAGACACCTCATCCCCAGGAAGAGGACCCCCCTCTGATGAAACTGGCTGTTTAAACCAAGTTAGACAATAAGAATTTCCCTGCTGGAAAGCCCTGCTGGTCTTAACAAATCTATTTCAGAAAAGTTGTGAGCATAAGATCCAGTTACACATAAAGTAAGAATGATTGTTTTTCCGCACTCAGTGAACCAGTGATTTGACTATGTTCATAATTGATGTGAACCAAAAATTGCAGAATGTTAGCAGTAGGAAGTGCCTTGAAGGTGATCCACACCCCTCCCCCCCCCCCGCCCCGCCCACTTATACAGGATGAAGACTATAAGGCCCAGAGATGAAGTGGTTGGCCACGGTCACACCCCATTACAGCAAAGTTAGAGCCTGACTGAGGCCTCCTGAATTCAGGTCCAGTCCAGCACATGACCCTGCCCATCAGTTATAAACCTGTATCAGCGAGAACAGCTAAGCCCTATTCCCAACACCTGGGCATAAAAGTTACACACGCATTACACTTTTACAAAGTTAACCCATCTGAGAAGATGACTGCAATTTATTTTAGCACATACCATTTTTCTATGAAATCTGTTGATTCCAAAGAGATCAGCTACATTTCTCTTTAAATAATCTGTCCTTAAGTCTCTGATATTTTTGGAAGGCATCTGAGAGACCAAGGTTGAGAAGAAAATGGAGGTGTGCAAATCTGCTCAGAAGTATTTTTTTCAGGGGCACCTTCGTGGCTCAGTCGCTTAAGCATCCAACTTTGGCTCAAGTAATGATTTCATGGTTTGTGAGTTCAAGCCCTGCATCAGGCTCTGTGCTGACAGCTCAGAGCCTAGAGTCTGCTTCTGATTCTGTCTCCCTCCCTATCTCTCTGCTCCTCTCCTGTTCACACTCTGTCTCTCCCTCTCTCTCAAAAATAAATAAACATTTAAAAAAAAACTTTAAAGAAAAGTATTTTTTTCAGTCTTCAGGTCTTTATCTCTATTCAATGTAGCTTTAAGATAATGCCACCTTTGGGGAGCACGACAGAAGATTCTCAGCAGAAAATATAGCCAGTAATGAGAAACATAAAAAAAACAAAAAACAAAAAGACAAAAAAACCCACAATTTCCATGAATACAAATGTGTTGCCTAAATATTGTATCTCCAATTTTCCACCCAGGGAATTATTCAAAGTAAAATGTAAAAGTGATTATTTGGGGAATGAGATATCATGCTTCGGGGGCAGCAGGGAAGGGGGCTTTCACAAAGCTACAAAATGGCTATAAAAACATAGAAAAATGTTCTAGTTAGAAGTGCCCTTTCCCCTGCAGTGCAGACTACTGATCCTGGGTTCCCGTAGGAAACAGAGCTTGAGGCAAAAGTTTATGAGCTGTGGCCTTATGCAGGAGGGTAATCCTCGGGGAGCAAAGGATGGAGAACAAGACGGGGTGGTGAAACCCAGTGGGGTAGGATGGAGGGACTCTGGGGCAGCTTGTTGTGCCTGTTTGTTTTATTCTCCAGATGTACACACTTGCCTGGCTTTCAGAACCACGTGATTCTTTGATGACTTGTGTTGCTTCCAAGACCATGGAGTCAGAGACCTCCAATTCCATGCCTCCTACTGGTCAGAATCCACCACACCAGGCACCAGCAACCCCTAAATTCTCCTGGGTTGGGTTACCTGCTTCCCAGGCAGCCTGTAGGGAGTCTCTAGTGAAAGTGACCTATTCCAGTAGTCAAGAGGTATGAGGGTCCCTCACTGGGGATTGTTTTGGGTTCAACTGTGTTCCCTTCAGATGTTGAAGTCCTAATCCCCAGGACCTCAGAACATGACCTTATTTAGAAATATAGTTGCTGTGGATGTGATTAGTTAGGTGAGATCATACTAGTGTAGGATGGGTCCCTAATCCAATATGACTGATGTCTTCATAAAAAGGGGGAAATGTGGACACAGACACACATAGAGGGAAGACGATATGAAAAGATACAGGGAGAACACCATCTACAAGCCAAGAAATGAATGCCTGAGGCTATCAGAAGTGAGGGAAGAGGCATGGAACAAGTTCTTCCTCACAGCCTTCAGAAGGAACACCCTACTGAGACCTTGATCTTGGACTTCTAGTCTCCAGAATTGTGAAACAAGAAATTTCCATTGTTTAAGCCCCCCAGTTTGTAGTACTTTGCTACTATGTTAGGAAATTAATATGGGGAACTTACCATTTCCTACTCCCATCCCATAGAATGCCTCCCCTAGCCTTCCTCCAGTCTTGTCTAAATCTTCTCCATTTAAAACTGGACTGTCCTCAAAGGAGCTTCATGTGTACTTTTCCAAGGCATTGTTCCCCTCCCACAGGTACCTGCATTGAAATCTTATCTGTTATTGTCCCCTGTTGGGGAAAGCAAAAAAAGCATGGAGGTCAAAGGCATCAATTTGGAAATCAGAAAAAACATTGTTTATCCCTCACTCACTGTACGATTTTGGGGAAGTTCAAGAACCGTGAACTCCTTGTCTGTTAAATGGGGCGCTAGTGTTCCTCATTTTGTAGGATTAAGTGAGATTGTAAAAGTAAAGAACTTAGGACAATTCCTGACACATAAGCACCTCAATTAATGAGAGTTATTAATAGTAGTAGCTATTAGGGGAGCTTCAGGCATTGAGGAGCAGGGGTGGAGGAGTATTCATGAAATCTTTTCCGTTCTCTGAAATTAGACTAGATGGCTGCCTACTCACATGTATAGTAATGATAAGCCAGACAACCACGTGACCCTTATATGCCTTTCAGAATTCAATATAATATTTTAACATTGATATGAAAGGGCTTGAAAAGCAACAAGATGTAAGTGATACTCAAGTACTAGTAATGTCTCCTGCATCTTCCAGAAGGCAGGGCATCTCTGTAAATCCAGGTCAAGTACTTAGGGTCAATGACACCCAACACTGAGGTCAGAAGACATAGCTCCCCTTCTAATCACCCAGGTGACCCTGTGCCAGTCAGTGTCTCACTCTCTGAGCTTAGGTTTCTTACCTGTAAGGTATCATGGAGGTTGGTGTGGGTATTCACAAATATTTTGTGCCCCTCTCTGGAAGATGTTTATAATTCCCCACCCTAATAATACCAAATTTGTCCCTATGACTTGCTTTGACCAATAAAAGGTGACTAGACATGATGGCAATACCCTCAGGTCTTTTCCTGACTCTTCTGTCCTGAAAGCATGTGTTAAGATGGAGTTTCTGTTGGCCTGCACTAGGTATCTATTGTAAGAAGTTCACATTGATAGTATAAGATGCCTTTGGACCATAAGCAATAAACTAACTTTGCTGTTTTAAGCCAGTGAGAAGTGGGGTTGTTCATTGGCAGAGCATGACCTAGCTCATTGAGACTGATGCAGTTGAAAATCATACATCTGCATCACGGGGCTTTGATAAACAGCTTTGCACATTTAAAGTGCACTGCAATTACAAGACAATAGTTGAGGGGGGGGGAAGGAACTTTTTCCATGACCTACTCTTCACCAAGGAAATCGTGTGATTAATAACTGAGTGTTATTGATCTGAGTAACTCAAGGGGAAAAAACCCACTGATCGGCCAAACTTCTTTCTCTCAAAGTAAACAGAGGAAAGAAGGAAATATGAAACAAAATTACTCACAACTGATTGAAAACAAAGCACCTTGGAAGCTTGTTTAAATCAGGCTGCCCTCCCATCTGCTGCCTCAAGTCTCTACCTTTTGGTTTTTGCCTTTTCTGCATGATTCAAATGTCTACAAGGGCTACTTGAAAATCACACTTCTCTTATATTTGAAAGGAAATCTGTCAAATATGCACATGAAGTCATAATATTCTAGGGAAAAAAGAAAAAGAAAGAAAGAGAAGGGAGAGAGAGAGGGAGGAAGGGGGGAAGGAGACAAAGACCAAAGGGAAAAAGAAAGAAACAGGAATCAGTTATTTTAGAAGGCACTCATTTGTTCCCTGCAAAGCTCTGAATATGCATCATTTATTGTATAAAGAGAGTAACATGGGTCTTTTTATCTATCTGGACCATTCACCATGTGGTCCATTCACCAGTGATCCTAAAGGTAGCTTCCATTTTGCTGTCCTCAATGCAGAAAGTGTTAGCATGGGACACTAAAGGGAAAAAAAGATAAACCTCAAACACAGTTGACCTAGCATTTTGCTTTTGTATTTACATTTGAATAGGTGAATGCCCAAAATTCTGGTAGTTCACTTCAATCTGACTAATGAAATCACACAGAAGACTTCCCCCAGAAGTATCTAATTTCCTCATTCTCTACGCTGCTTCATTCCTCCCTGCTTCACTCCAGAGGAACAATATTAACTCATAGATTTTTTTCCCCTCAAAGTCCTCACGAGGACAGAATTGCCTTTTCTCTTTTGAAAAATGCCTCCCATTTGACTTGCACCTTGCTGGGAACAAGGTATCATTTGTTTTAAAATAGAGGCAGCCTCAAGTCTCCATTCCTTCCAATTCTTGCTGAGTTATAGGTTGAAATTAAAAGAAAACAAATGATATTAATGTTAACCAGGAAGGCTGCTATTACAGGGACACTGAGCAGGAGAGGCCTGGGGTGGAAAAGCTGAAGGAATCATAGCTCAGAGATGGGCTGGTTTAGGACATCAGTTAGTCCTGGCCAGTGCACTTGGAAACGCGCTGCTTCCGGAATGAATACACAAGGACTTTCAGGGAGGTGTGGGACTTGCTGGAGTTCAGGGGCCGCTCTCATTTGTATTAAATTACTTCCTTTGAGGGGTTTCCCTTCTTGACCCAGACAGGAAAGATGTCTCCTCCTTAGTGAAGTCAGAATGAAAAGTGGAGAGCTGACCTACGTGTTGCAAGTAGGACAAGAACACTGGGTGCAAGTGGATAACTACCGGGGGTGGGGCTCCTTCTCCTTTAGGAGATCCTGAATAAAGAGCAAGGCTCATGCTTTCCTCGAGTGGCCTCTAGAAAGCGCACCTGAAGAACTTGAACAAGGAGGCCAAAAATGTGTCATCTGAAGAGAAGGAGAAGACAAGCCACGAACTGAGAAAGAAATATTTGCAAAACTCACATCTGATAAAGGACTGTTACCGAAAATATACAAAGAACTAAAATATACAAAGAACTCAAACAAAAACAAAACCAAAAAACTTGAACAATCCAATTAAAAACTGAGCAGGTGATCTGAGCAGACACCTTGCCCAAGAAGATACACCAGTGACAAATAAGCATACGGAAAGATATTCCACATTGTATGTTCTCAGGGAAATGCAAATGAAAACAATAAGGAAATACCACAACACACCCATTAGAACGGCCAAATCCAAAACACGGACACCACCAAATGCTGGCAAGGGTGTGGAGCACCAGGAACTCTCATTCACTGCTGGTAAGGATGGTACGGCCACTTTGGAAGACGGTTTGACAATCTTACAAAATTAAGCACACCCTTGCTACATGGTCCAGCAATTGTGCCGCTTGGTGTTTTTTTTTTTACCCAAAGGAGTTGTGCAAAAATCTGCACGCTGATGTTCATAGTAGCTTTTTCATAATTGCCAAAACTTGTAAGCTAACTAACATGCCCTTCAGTAGGTGAAGGGGTCAAGTGTGCCACATCCATACAGTGGAATGTAACTGAGAGACAAAAAAGAAATGAGCTATCAAGCCATGAAAAAAACATGAAGGAAATTTAAACACATATGACTGAGTGAAAGGTGCCAATCTGACAAGGCTACGTACTGTATGGTTCCAACTCTATAACATCCTGGAAAAGGCAAATTTATGGAGACAGTAAATCGGTTAGTGGTTGTAAGGGATTAGGGAGGAGGGAGAATAAATCGGCAGTACACAGAGAAATTTTGAGGCAGCGAAACCATTCTGCATGATACCATAATGGTAGATACACATCATTAATCATTTGAAAAACGCATGAATGTACAACATTAAGAATGAGCCACAGTGTGAAAGGTGGACTATTGGTGATCATGATGTGTCAGTCTAGGCTCGTGGATTGTAACAAATGCACCACCCTAGTGGGGGATGTTGATAATGGGAAGGCCATGCATGTGTGGGGGCGGAGGGTATAGGGACACCTTTTGTATTCTCTGCTCAGTTTTGCAATAATAGAACTGCTCTCAAAAATAGTCTATTTAAAAACAAGAGCTATCTTGGATTATGAGCTGCCTTTCAGCAATCCTAGCATCCAAGAACTATATTTCCCAACTTTCAAATATTCTTTCCCATACTTCCATAAACCTTTGGAACCTACTAGAAGCTCCACCCCCACAAATTCTTCTTTCACTTTTTAAAGAAATGGTTAAGGGTCTATTAGGATTGATCATTGTGATCAGTGATACTCCAGTAACATGGTGTTTCACTAACACACTTTTTTTATTTTGTAAGATCTAAAATCTGTATTTCTCTTAAAATAGATGGCCATCTAGTATAAGATGGCAGTCTTATACTTGTCAGTGCTCTTTATTATATAAAATATTAGTTATAATATATAATATATTAAACAATATACAATATTTTATTATATAAGATATATTTATTATATAAAATAATAATGCATCTTACAGTCAGTGTCTTAGATTTCACACAACATGGTAAAAGGGTAAACAAAAAAAATGTGCAGCTTCAGCCTGGTAATGGAGACAGATTTAAATAAATAATCGTGCAAATAAAGTTACAGTAATAACTGTGGTTGGTGCTTTGAAAGGATGGTACATGGTGCTGTATGGGATACCTGGGGACCAGGTAAGGCTTTCCAGAGGAAGTGGGAATGGCCTGAGGACTCAAAACTGCAGAAATAGAGAGAGTGTTAGTGAGATAATGGCAAAGAGGATGAGTAGTCAAGGGGGAGGTGATTACTACAAAGGCCTGAGAGCAGAAGAGACTCTGGGGCATGGAAAGGTCAGCGTGAAAAGAGGGCAAGTGACAAGGGAGGGTGTGATGTGCAGCGAGCCTGGGAATGTAGGACTGCTCCTTTGATGCACCCAAGTAAAATGTCAAATCAACGGTGTGTTCTGTGGGTCAGAAACTCAAAGGGGATTTCTGGGATGGAGAGAAAAATTATTGAGTCATCTGAATCAAGGTGGTCATGAAAGCCCTGGGTGGGGATAACATAATCAAGAGATATAATTCTTGGGCTGCACTTTAGAATCTTCTGGGAGGCTTTTAAAAATCCCAACGGCCAGACTGTCCACACAACTAGTTAAATAAAAATCTCTGGAAAAAAAAAATCTCTGGGAGATCCCAGAATCATTGTTTTTTAAGGCTACCCACGTGATTCCCCAGGTGCACCACAGGCTGGAGGGAAAACATGGAGCAGAAAGTGAGTGCTAGAGGGGCACCTGGGTGGCTCAGTCGGTTGAGCAGACTTCGGCTCAGGTCATGATCTTGCGGCCCGTGAGTTCGAGCCCTGTGGTGGTCTCTGTGCTGACAGCTCCGAGCCTGGAGCCTGCTTTGGATTCTGGGTCCTCCCCTCTCTCTGCCCCTCCCCCACTTGGGTTCTGTCTTGCTTGGTCTCTCAAAATTAAATAAATGTTTAAAAAAATTAAAAAAAGAGAAAATTAGTGCTAGAAAGAAGAGTTGAGAATTCTGATATTTATGGCCTGGTGGAGGAGGAGGAGGAGGACAAAGGAGATAGAGAAGGATGGCCAGGAGATCCATGGAAAATCAGGAGATTGTTGAGCCACAAAAGTCAAGAGGAAAAGGAAATTGTCAGCAGTGCTGAATGAGTCTGAGTTAAATAGGTAAGGACTGAAAGCATCCTTTAGGGCCAACACAGATTGGTCAATGGCAACCTTCTCGGGAGCCGTTAATGGTGTGATGGAGTCAGAAGCCGGATGACCCTGAGGACAGAGGTGGGGGTGAAGTGCTGAGGATGGCTTTTAGAAATCTGGCTGCAAAGTGGACGTGTTTTGAGGAGATCATGGGGGTAAAGTTTTATTTTGGTTTTGTAAATGACTACTATCTGAGCATATTTGAAAAATAAAAGAGAACAACAGCTCTGATCTACACGTTCCAATAGCATGCATGTCCCGACAAGTGGGGAAATGAAAACCCAGACATAGGTGAAGGGGCCAGAATTTGATAGGAAGAGGGGACGGGTCCTCTATTGTAACAGCAGGGATGAGAGGTGGTGTGGGAGACAGATAAGTACATTTTTATGTGCCGGAGTAGGAAGAGGGTGCAAGTTTCATCTTGCGTATGAAAGCAACTCAAAAATTCCATATTAACTCATGTCCCTAGTTTGGCTTCAGAAGGTATTTTTCTCATAAGGACAGTCTTATCCTTGGGCTGCTGTCCCTGTGTGATAATTATGTTATTGGCTGGTATTTCCTACAATAGTCCCTGTTCATATAACCAACACTGATTCGTTAAATCATGTAAGTAGGAGGGGCTCCTGGGTGGCTCAATCGGTTGGGCGTCTGACTTCGGCTCAGGTCACGATCTCACAGTCCGTAAGTTAGAGCCCCGCGTCAGGCTCTGTGCTGACAGCTCGGAGCCTGGAGCCTGCTTCACATTCTGTGTCTCCCTCTCTCTCTGCCCCTCCCCTGCTCATGCTCTGTCTCTCTGTGTCTCAAAAATAAATAAAAACGTTAAAATAATTTTTTTTAAAAAATCATGTAAGCAGGAATGATTCCTTAGGTGACTAATTAGGGATGTTACACCTGAAGTTAAAACACATACACTTATCCAACAAAGGGGTGTGTGGTGCCCCCCCCCCGGTGCCAAATAGTGCACTGACTACTGAGAACAGCAAACAGAAAAGCAAACAAGACAGAGAATTTCAAATTCCCTCTCACCACACCCTTATCCCAAAAGTCTCATCATCTAGACAGAAGGCTAATGACTAGTGAGTCACTTATAATGATTAAAGAGTCAAATCGCTGCACACATACTCTAAACTCTTCAGCTTTGCTGTTGTTGTTTGAAAGGCACTATTTTCTTTTCTTTTATTAAAAATTGTTTAATGTTTAGTCATTTCTGAGAGAGAGAGAGAAAAAGCACAAGTGGGGGAGGAGCAGAGGCAGAGAGAGGGAGACACAGGATCCGAAGCAGGCGCCAGGCTCTGAGCCGTCAGCACAGAGCCTGAGGTGGGGCTCGAACCCACAAACCATGAGATCGTGACCTGAGCTGAAGTCGGAAGCTTAACCGACTAGCCACCCAGGCACCCCTCAAAGGCACTATTGCAACACAAGAGGCTTCATATGTGGTAGCTCTTTCAGACACAGTAGCTTTTGAAAACAAGATATTTCTAGGAAACGTGTTAACCTAAACACCAAAAGCCTTTATTATCAATGTCTGTTGAAAAGGAGGACAGTAGTTTTATGTTCCTCCAGAAAATCAGACAAAAATTACTTATTCATGGAATTATAAAACCTCCTGGTGGGGATGATCCTTCCAGGTCATCTTCTCCAGTCTCCCACCTAAAGGTTGAGTCTCCTCTGGCTTGAGGAGAAGATGGCTGGAGGCTGATGATAAAAGACTGGGGGTGGGGGGTTATGGACAGGGGCTGGGGCCAGGGGAGGGGCCTCAAGGGCGAATGTTAGGGAGATCACATTCTTAGTGCACAGACCATCCCTCCTCCCACACACACATATACAGGACTTTCTTTCATTCTGTTTTCCTTCTTTAGCCCAGTTGGGATTGGAGTCAAGAGAAAATGATGATTCATTTTTACAATACAAAAAGATAGATGTATTTTCCTGTGTTGTACTTATGGTGCTTTCCATATAAACACTTCATATTAATAACTGAATAAAACAACAACCCAAATAACCTTCTCTGCCAATTGGTAAGTAAACTACCAGAGTGTAAACGAACTACTTCATGCCCTCTTCCCAAAGAGATCAGGACGGTTTACAAAATGAGTTTGGTCCTATGTACCATGAATTGTGCTAGAAAAATCAAAGATAAATATGATTATTCCTGCCCCCTGAAGTTCATGGTCTATTAAAATTACAGAGACCAAATATTTCCAACCCAGTGATAAGTGCTGCCCTAGATGTATGGTGTGGTGATGGGTAGGTGGGTGTGGCCTGGCCGATGTGGGTAACCGCAGGGTCCAGACTGGCCATAGGAGCACAGGGCAAATGTCAAGACTAAGAGGAAATGCAAACATTGAGTGGGAGGCCATGGGTTGGAAAGCCAGAGAAGTGAATCTATACCAGTGATGACAAGGAGGGCCTAAGGTAGATGCCAGGAACTAAATAAAACACAGGCCAAAAACTCAAACCCTCAGGGTACTGAGACCTGGGTGCTACAGTTCAAAGAGATTCAGGAAAACATGTGGGTGAATACTGGAAGCAGGGGCTCTTGCCCAGTTTTGGCTTCCTGACCCTTCCCAATGTTTGGCACAGGCAGAATTGGCTTCATTGGAAACAGCAGGGTAGACAGATGAGAAAGAGTATTTAGAAGTAAAAGAAACCAAGGAATTCAGAGAAAAGTTCCTGGTGATCCTAGATGAAGAAGATGTCTTAGAAGTGCAGAAGGCCTAGGGCCATGATCTTTAGGAAGATGACTATGGGTGTGTCTATCACCGCTGAGGCCTGAGATACTACGCAGTGAGCACTCTGTGTGGAGAGATGTTTCAATAGCCTTTGACTCTGTATGTAAGATTCAGTTATGGACTAAACTGTGTGTATTCACCACACACTATTGGCTGTTAATACTCCCAGTTGCTGACATGTGTAATAAAGTTACACCAGTCTACAACCTTGAGACTAAGAAATGGGAGGAAAATTCATTTGACAGATAATTCTTAATGGGATAAAAGAAAGATAAGCTGTGGTTCCCCTTTATTTTTATTTTTTTTAACTTTTTTGAAGTGTTTTTGTTGTTGTTTTTGAGAGAGAGAGAGAGAATAAGTGGGGGAGAGTCAGAGGGGGGGAATCCAAAGTGGGCTCTATGCTGACAGCAGAGAGTCCATTGAGGGGCTTACATTCATGAACTATGAGATCGTGACCTGAGTTGAAGTCAGACACTTAACCAACTGAGCCACTCAGGTGCTCCTCCCCCTTCTTTTTAATGTGTCCATTAACAACTTGATTTGGGAGGAGGGGGGATGAGCTAGATGCCCATATATGCCCATATATACGCAGCAAAAACCAGAAAGTTAAGAGTTCTCTTAGATGCCAATGACATGGCTTTATCATTATGAACTACCAGTGGTTTTCACAGACATTAAATACCCATTTTTATTATCACCATTAAGACAGGCTTTGGCTCTACTGTGCTAAAACTGAAGTTATTTTAGGAAGATTCTTAACAGAGCCAATAACCCCAGAGCAATTAGCTGCATTGATGTATCTAGATGGACAGTCCATATCTATTTCGTCTTGAAGAGTAGTATTCCAAGGAGCTAAATTTACCAAATCCAGACCTTGTATGGGTGTTTTTGTCTAGGCTCAAATAACCATAGCCATGTCTCATGACAAAGAACTGTAGCGTCTCAACTTTCCATTTTTCTATGAATTGCCACAGACTCAAAGTTACTTTCCAAGTGAAATCTTGGCCCTGGTTGCAGGGACTTTCCAGCTCTCTTCAATCAAAACTGGAAATGGCCTTCCATTCAGGCAGATGTTTTTTGTTTTTGTTTGTTTGTTTGTCATGATGCTTCAGTTCCCAGTGTAGGGAGATGATCCTCTCTCATGCCTAGCAGTTGAGAACAGGCCCATCCCAGCAACCTGTTGAGAGAGACCATCTTGAACTCACTGTCAGAAAACCCTTGCAAACCTCTGGTAAAAGAGGTAATTCCTAAAGAGAATTAATCTGGCAACCCAGATTTCCTCTAGGTTCTGTGGAATTTAATCTTAGCTTAAAGCAAACAAGCCAGCAGAGCAAGCTTTGGTGTGGTGCCAGCAGAACCACTGTAAAAAGAAGTCTTGAAGAAGAACATGGCTATGTTTATTATGAAGGTGAGTATTTGCTATTCATTACAGTGCATCTTTTGTAGGGAAATCCACCAAAGATTTCTCTCCTTGGGAATCAGGGTGTGTGTGCATGCACGGGCCTGTGTGTGGGTGCACACCACTCTAAACAATTTAATTGTGGTGAATAATTTCTGAAAAGTGTATAAAATAACAGAGTTTGGCAAATGAACAATCTTGTGAAGCCCCATCCAAGCTAAGCACCCCTCTCTTCCCTCCTTAATACTCTCTCTGCCCCTGGAAGGTAACTAGTATCTTAACTCATTATAATCACTTTTTTGCTTTCCTTTATAGTTTTGAACTTACGTATGCTTCCTTGGCAATACAGTTTTCTAAACACACATACTGTTTTAACATTTTTTTAATGTTTATTTATTTTTGAGGGAGAGAGAGAGAGAGAGAGAGAGAGAGAGAGAGAGAGAGAGAGAAAGAGCGCGAATAGTGGAGGGGTAGAGAGAGGAGACACAGGATCCGAAGGAGGCTCCAGGCTCTAAACTATCGGCACAGAGCCTGATGTGGGGCTTGAACTCACAAACCATGAGATCATGACCTGAGCCAAAGTTGGACACTTAACCGACTAAGCCACCCAGGCTCCCCACACACATACTGTTTTATACACATTATATATATCGATATTATGTAAGATTCATTCATGTTCCTGAATGTACCTGTAGTTTGTTCATTTTCACGGTTATATGTTATTCCCATGTCTCAAAGTGCCACAATTTATTTACCCATTCTACATTTGGTACGTATATACATAATTCCCTTTTAGGAGTTAGTGAGAACAATGATGTTCTTGACAGTCTTATATATGAAATATTTTCTTTGGTATACACACTTTAAATACCATTTATGGCTTCTGGGTTAAAAATAAATAAATATTCTATATATACATTATGTATGTGTATTTACTTATTTATATAAAAATTTCCTCTAGAAATATATATGTATATATTTATATATATATACTAATCCTGTAGAAATATCGATATATGTATACATAGATATATATATCCTCTAGAAATATATATGTATACATATATATACATACATATATATATATATACACATTCATATATATACATATATATATACATATATGTATACATATAAATTTCTAGAGGATCTATCTATCTATATATATATACACATATATATATTTCTAGAGGATTAGTATTCAGTATATTTGGAATAACCTATTTTGCTTCTGTTAATCAATGGATTGGTTTTACCACATTGGTTCTTTCACTCCTGCAAACAGTCATGCTTCCTTCTTTGCATTGGTCACTAGAGAACTAAAAGCTACACTTACTGTCACCTGTGCTCTGCAGAGGGAGGTTTTGAAGTCGGGAAGTGTCTCTGGGGTTGCTGTAGGAAGAAGGTAGGAAAAAGGGGGCACCTGTCCTACCCTTGTTCATCCAAGCAGAGTAGTTTTTACTATTAGGAAATATTATGGGCACGCAAAAAAGTACAGAGGAGAATACACAATTGTTTCTATCCACTGTATATGCTAGTTTTCCAAACACATATTTATTTTAAGAAAAACTTCCATAGACTTAAAAAAAAAAAGGTGTGTGTGGGGGGGAACCTCTGATCTCTGATCTAACTCACATAGGGGAAAAAGCACAGGGCTGGGATCCGAAGACCTGACTTGGTTGATCTGGGCTTGGTGTAAGTCACTTCGTCTCTCTGACCCTGCTTAGTCCTTAGTATAGTGAGGCTCAGTTGATTAGATGATGCGGTCACTGAAAGAAATTCAATGAAGAGTCTTTCGTAAAATTCTGAAGAGACTCAACGATAGCATAAAGGGAATCATCAGAGACTACTGTGGCCTAGACTCTGGGGTCTGCACCAATAGATGCAGAGAAATTAATCTATGCACCTTGTTTAGGAATCCTGACATTAATATTTGACCGAGATTTTTGTTCTAATTATTTGAAACCTTTTGATCTATGACATAGGTAAATTTTTTTTTCTGTTTAAATTCATATGGCTCAGGTAAATTTTAATATAATACTTAAGCACATGGATTTGAAGCCAAATAGACTGAATTCAAGTTCAATCCCTTGAAGGCTTAGGTGCCCTGTTCATGAGATAGGGTGATAGTCATACCAACCACATTTGGTGGTTATAAAGATTAAAGGCAAAATGCTCAGCACCCAGTAAGTACTAGCTGATGTCAGATTATTCTAATTCACAGTCTACTCTTCTCCACTGATCCTGTCATCATCTTGGACAACATTAATATCTATGTTGACATCCAACACTCAACTGCCTGTGTTTTTAATCTCTTCCTTCCATTGACATCCATCTCTCCACTTCAGGTACACGACTACTCCACAGTCCTTATTATCAACTGGCTGCCACCTCCAGAATATCCTAACTGAAAGTCACAATTTTCCCTCCATTTTTTTAAAACACAGCTATACCAGTTAGGGAACATTAGCTGCTGTAGCAGATAAAACACAAAATGTCAGCATCTTATGACAATAGAAATTAATTTCTGACCCTCTTAAAGTCCCCAGTGGGTGCCGCTGATTAGTAGGCGGCTCTCATCCAAGCAGCAATTCAAGGATGCAGGTTCCTTCCATCTGTGCCTCTAACATCTTCACCTTGTGGCTTCCAAGGCTGATAAAGAGAGGAAAGCCAATGGTGGATTGCACGAGGAAGTTTTTATGGATCAGGCCTAGAATTGGTGCCCCACAGACCACTAGCCAGAACTCAGACACATGTTCACAAGAAAGACAAGGGAAAATAATCTGTGGTCTAGTAACAAAACAAAAAACAGGCTTGATAAACAGCTAGTCAGTCTCTGCGATTCCCTTATCTCACCTAATCTTCTATTTTCAGCCTCATCGAGATGTGGAATCCTTTAATCCTACTTCCTCCTGACAACCCTCTCCCCAGTCTTCCTTGCCTTGTCCAGCCTACTCCCCATGACTGAACACCTGAACCCTTTCCATGCCAATAACTCCTTTACCCTCTTGTCATTTTCTTACACATATTTGCAAAAGTACCAACCACAGATCAATGTAACCACTCTCATTCTCAGCTCCGGTAACTAGGTTGCTGGCTGCTCTTAGGAAAGCATACACACACACACACACACACACACACACACACACACACACACTCACACACGCACACACGCACACACGCATGCACACGAGACCAGGGGCATTGGCGCCACTATCATTCACATTTCCCAACATCATCCAGGCCCCTGGCGTTACTACGTTATTTCTAATAATTCTAATATTCCACATAGTTCTGATCATTTCTTGTCCTCTTTTCCCACCTTGGCTACAGCAGTCTGTAATCTCTCTAAACTGATTGCTATCTTCCCAGTTAAGGTTCAGTATATAACCACTTCAAACATGACAGGGAAGACAGAAGCTAGCATCCTGGGTCCACAGAGATCAGTCACTACATTGCCTTGAAAGGTAAAAGTGCTCCCCTAAGCAATGTATTCCTAAAGCGCTTGTGCAGGGAGTGTCTTGGGGGCCCTCTCAGGGGACATGCAGTTAAAGGTGTGGGTTTGTGAACCTTACTGGACAAATCCATCCTAATACTGTCATCGCCCTAAGTCTTTGAATTCTTTCTTCTCCATTATATTTTTTTAATTTTTTTTTCAACGTTTATTTATTTTTTTTGGAACAGAGAGAGACAGAGCATGAACGGGGGAGGGGCAGAGAGAGAGGGAGACACAGAATCGGAAACAGGCTCCAGGCTCTGAGCCATCAGCCCAGAGCCCGACGCGGGGCTCAAACTCACGGACCGCGAGATCGGGACCTGGCTGAAGTCGGACACTTAACCGACTGCGCCACCCAGGCGCCCCTTTCTTCTCCATTATAATAATGAAGTTCTGGCAACTTATTTTCATTTAGCATGGCCCGTTACTGTATCTAGGTTTTACGCAGTTAAGCAAATAGGCAGAATATACTGAACCAACACATTGAATTCAGAATCTCTGGCTGGTTCACACGTATTAACAAATTCAGTCGTGTTTAGAATTATGTTCCTCTCTCCTTGATCTTGTGTGTTCAGAATTCTCTCCTGCTGACCTTTGCTAGATCTTGCCGAAATAATTAGCAAACTCTCATAATTCGATTTGGCATGAAAATAATCTCCTGGGCTTAGTTTTGTAACTGGGGGTGATACACTCTGGGATAGGACTCTAAAGAAGCTGGCAGGGTTTGGGGACATGGGTACAGCTGAGAAAGAGGGGAATTGTCTCCTTAGTCAGTCACTGTGATGCTTTTACTAGGAAAAACGGCTTCATCAGATGGGAGAAAGGGCTGCTCTGCATGCAGAGCAAAGAAGGTTCAGGGGAAATTGAGGGCTTAGAGGACTCTAAACCATCTGGGATGGATAATTTGATGTGTCATCTGGACTGGACCATAGGATGCCCAGATATCTGTTCAGACACTATTCTGTGGTGTGTGTGCGGGAGTGTTTCTGGACAACATTAACATTTGAATCAGTAGACAGAGTGAAGCAGATTGCCCTCCGTAATGTGCGTGAGCCTCATCGGATCCACTGAAGGCATGAATAGAACAAAAGGGCCTTTTTTTCCCCCTTTGGTAAGAGAGTAAGAGAGAATTCACTCTCTCTGCCTGTCTTTGAGTTAGGACATTGGTCTTCTCCTTCCTCAGCCAGACTAGAACTTACACTTTTGGTGGTACTGGGCCTCCAACTTGCTGACTGCAGATCTCAGGACTTCTTAGCCTCCATAATTGTGTGAGCCAATCCCTTATAATCAGTCTTTCTCAATCTCTCTCTCTCTCTGTTTCTCTCTGTCTTTGTCTCTCTTTCTGTGTATACACAGCGAGACTCTCTCAACCCAGACTAATACATCATCCAGCTCTTCCCATAGGTGTCTATTTCTGCTGAGGGCTCACCTCTTTCTGATACATGCCCTCACTTTCACATAGGACACTCAGTAAAGAAGTGATATTAACTACTCTGTAATTCAGCAATCTGCAGGAGCAAACTTGGTGTTTGGTTCTAGTCTTTCAACCTTACATAATTTATAGATAATTCCCGATTTTCAGCCTGTGCCTGAATCAAAAATTTGAACTTGATATTCTCCCTGTTACAGATGTCCAGTTCAAACAGAAGCATCCTGTCCATAGAACATGATTTTTTCAAGCTTTCTATAAAAATGTATAGCAGCTGTTACTTGGTCCTCCCAAGCCTTGCCTTCACAGGACACTCCATTTCAGGTGACCGTGGCTGATAATTCACTCATAATTAACTCTATGCCATGATCTACTCAAGTCCCTTTGGCCAGGTAAGCAACTGATCCCACATTCCCCCATTTCCCTGTTGTTGCAGGCCAATTTCTGTATAAATCCAATTCCTTTGCCCACAAATAAAGGGGATCCCTCACTTGCCTAACTTTAGAAATCAGAAATCCCAAGGTAGTGTGGCTTCAGGGTTCGTTATTTCAAGGGCTTGAATACCACCCAGAGGACCAAGTGCTTTTTAGCCTTCTATTCTGCCATCCTCAGCACAGCAGCATTGCCCCTGGGGAAGCTCTCTTGCTGGTCAAAGACGGCTGTTGCAGTTCCAGAGAGCACATGCAGATATCACAAAGCCCAACAGAAGAACAAGGAAAACTTTTCCCAGAAGTACCCCTACCGCATATCTTTTTTTTTTATTTTTTTTATTAAAAAAAATTTTTAATGTTTATTTATTTTTGAGACAGAGAGAGACAGAGCATGAACGGGGGAGGGTCAGAGAGAGGGAGAATCTGAAACAGGCTCCAGGCTCTGAGCTGTCAGCACAGAGCCTGACGCGGGGCTTGAACTCACGGACCGCGAGATCGTGACCTGAGCCGAAGTCGGCCGCTTAACCGACTGAGCCACCCAGGCGCCCCCCCCCCCCCACCGCATATCTTATTGGCCAGGATTAGGTCACAATCTGTGCCTAAAATGATCACTGACAGCAAGAATGGAATATAACTACTCAGAAGTTATCTTTGAGCTAGAGATAGGAACATCTTCCCCAGGCATATGGCTATACAGAGGAGGAGAGATAGCAGGACAAAATCAGGGCTCTGTTGACAAAGAAGAAACAGGGAATTCAGGCTGACTGGGTAACCAATAGTGTCTGCAGCAATGATGATGATGATGAACAAAGGATAGAAAATGGTCAGCACCTGAGTTTTTATTCTTGCCACCCAGCGTCCTGCCCGATGACAGATGAGACTGTCATTTAGGAAAGTGGCCAACATTGGGGTAGAAAGATGGATCAGAGAGGACAAGGGACTCATCACTTCCACAATAGACAACACCCCCATATCCAGAGTGAGCAGAGAAAGATAATTTCCCTGTGAGGAAGGACAGTTAGGTCTCAGTGCTGCCCTGGAGAGAACTCTCAAGCTAGTCTAGAACCCCAGTGGTCCAGACCCAAGAGAATAAGGCTGATTACCCCTACCGTGGAGCCTCCTACTCCCGCTTACAAGAATATTTCTAATCTTATAGTTCATCCAGAGGAAACAGTATCCCCGTATTAAACCATAAAAAACAAAACATGAATGTACATAGCACAGAACTCTTAGGCTGTGGGACAGAGCCCAGTCAGGTGCCCAAGAGAAATTTCTTGGCTTCTCTCATACCCTCAGTTGATTCCCAGAAGGTAGCAGTCACCATCCAGAAAAGAATGAGTCATCATACTTTCAAAGTAAATGAGAAGAAAAGATGGGGAATGACTGGAAGAAATGAAAACCTGCTCCTCTTTGCAAACATCCTTCACCTTTCTCCTTGATCTCCTGAGATTTTGTAGCCCCAGCGTGCCTTTGAGGTTCACCTGTATACACCTCGGGGCCAGGGAGAAGATGAAACAGAGGCGGAAGCCTAACAAAGAGTATGACCAGCCCCTGAGGACAGACTGCAGGTGTCCAACATGTTTGTAGAGCTTGGGGAACCACTCACATCTTCATGTGGAAGCTACCCTGAATCCTGTGTTCTGTGTGGCTGGCAGGGTGGTGAGGACGACGTGTCCACGCAGCCTCCCCGTGCCACCTCCAGGCACAGCAATGTGGGGCCAAGACCGCTGTGCTCTGGGTCGAGCCCAGATGCTCACACCAGGCGATGCTGTGACAACGGGTCAGTCTCTGGAGGCCGCTTCCACTGAGCCCTTGCAGCCCCCCACAAACAGAGAGGAGCATTTGCCATTTTGCCCGATGTCCTTGTGAACTCACCCGTTACCCTCCCCACCTCTGCCTTCGGCCCTCGCCTCACGCTCCCCTCCGGAGACTCTCAACATCCCAACCTCTCTGGAGTGTTCAGGGTAGCTGTTCTGCATTCATCACCTGATTTTGCTTTTCCATCCTCGCGACGGTTCTGAGAGGTGGCCGGGGGCATGTGTGTACAATGATTCTGGCTGTGCAGGTAGGGATGTGCGGCTCAGAGGGGGAGGTGCCTTCTGTTCCCCCAGATCACACACCAGATCACCTTGTCCTTCCAGCACTCGAGGGCCCCGCAGGATTTATGGTACCGGGAGAGAGTCACAATCTCCAAATACTGGTGCCGCAACTGGAAAAGGTTTTGGAGGTGGCTGGCCCTATTTTTAGTAATGAAGAGTCAGAGGCACCGAGGAAGACTTGAGCAGGTAGGGGGAACCCGGGGATCCGGCTGCTCCCTGCCCTCGCACTGCCTCTGCTTTGGAGCCCTTTTATTTCAGAGTCCATTCTCTTTTACCAGGGGAAAATAATTAAGTGTACGAGCAGTAACTCCTGATTTTGAAGCCCTTCAATTTAAAGCCATGGGGAGGAAATAATTAAATTGAATCCAATTCACAGCATTTAAAACGCCAATATACACCAGGGCCTTCTCCCCCCACCCCACCCCCTGCACCCCCCGCCTTCTTTCCAGTGTGTTTATGAACAGAATTAATCATCAACGCGTTCACCTTAGCAACCCACTGAGCTGGAGTCGGAATGAAACATCCTGTGCAGCAAGAATCCACTCAAATATTCAAATAGAGGCTAACAGACTAAAAAATATTCCATCTAAATGCATAGAATATTTCCTGCATGAAGGCAGATCACAGATCCCATCGTCCTGTATGTTCTTGGGGGGGGTGGCGCTCGGCCTGGCCACTCGGGAGAATCTAAGTGCATCTCAAGAAGCTGAAGCAGAGTGTATGAAAATGCGCCGGATCTGTACTTGGGGTTTTAAAAATGTTTGTGAGAGGTCAGTGTTTACTGGCCAAATTGAGCGTTTTGACCTTGTTTTCTATTTTTAAATGTCTGAGCCTCTCCCCTGTGTTGATATAAGCATCTGCTGTTGCCTTGGAGAATAAGCACGTCGCTTCTGGATATCTGACCGAGCAGGAAGGAAACCAGTCTGAGGAGTTAATTTTGCTGGCAGGGTTTAACCCAGAGGAAACCTGCTCTTCGGCCGCTTTCGCTGGCATCGCTTCTTTGACTGACAATCACGGGATATCCAACAAGCTTCGGAATCTACTTATAGGCTGTAGAGGCCACACAGGGGTGGAGACGGAGGGAATGGAAATAAAGCTTTTTATACATTATGTCACTGAATTCTTCCACTGGCCCTGGGGAGTAGGTGATGTCTCCATTTTACAAATGAGGAAACAGTGACTTAAGAGAAATTAAGTGGTTTGCAAAAGGTTAAAAGGATAAATAGAGGGGCATAACTCGGTTCAAATTCCAGAGCTCTTTCCACCATATGACACTAGCTAATATCCTCATTTATTTTGTTTTTAATTATTGTTTGTTTGTTTATTTATTTATTTATTTATTTATTTATTTATTTATTTAGAGCAGGAGCAGGAGAAGGGCAGAGAGAGAGAGAGGAAGATAGAGAATCCTAAGCAGGCACCACACTCAGCATAGAGCCCGACGCAGGGCTCGAACTAACAACCCTGGGATCACGACCTGAACTGAAATCAAGAGTAGGTCGCTTAACCTACTGAGCCACCCAGGCGTCCCAGTTCTCATTTACTTTCAAAGTATGATGATTTGTCCTTTTCTGGAAGGTGACTGGTACCCTCTTGGAATCAACTGAGGGTGTGAGAGAAGTCTCTTGACTCCCCAGTGGGCACATAACTGGGCTCTGTCCCACAGCCTAAGATCTCAGCCAAACCTGGTGGCCACTCCGCCCATGGGCACATCAAGCAATGGAAGACAGGGCGAGGGCATGGCTCTCACACTCAGCCCTGCAAACATGTTCCCTGGATCTGAGAACCAACTCTAAGCACCCACCCTCGGCGTTAATGCCTGGATTATTTCTCTTTCTGTTCTGCAAAAGTTTTCTGTGCATCTCCTCCTCTGCATCCAAGTGGCCCCCACCTCTGGCTGAGAACACCCTGCCTCTGGCTTTCTGCATAGGTCATCTTCCCTGGCTCAAGCTCAGCGGCAGTACCCCTTCTTGGGAAGCATTACCCCTGTATCTTAGCCCTCAGGGCCGGCTCTCTTCTCAGAACAATGCTAGATGTCTTCCTTGGGCCATCTGAATCCTCACACCCACCTTGACAGTGTCTAAGCAAGATGAAGAAACAGATTCACATCATGATGTGCCTTTACTTCCTGCCTTACAACTGCAACTCCTGTCCACCTCTCCAGCCTCATCTCCTACCGGGCTCCAAACACTCTGGCCTTCTTCTCATCCCTCCAGTACACCAAGCTTGCTCCTGGGTTAGAGACTTTGTACTTGTGTTCCCTCAGCCTAGACCCTTCCATCACCTCACACCACAGTCTTCCCAAAGCCAGAATATTCCTTGTCATTCACATCTCAGCTCAAATTCCCCCTCTAGGCAGACCTTCCTGAACACACTAAGTAGTTTCCTTACCCAAATGCCCACTCTTACTCCCTAACATAAGTGCCTGTTCTACTTTTTTTTTTTAAAGTTTATTTATTTTTTTGAGACAGAGAGAGACAGAGCATGAATGAGGGAGGGTCAGAGAGAGGGAGACACAGAATCCGAAACAGGCTCCAGGCTCTGAGCTGTCAGCACAGAGCCCGACGCGGGGCTCGAACTCACAGACCTCGAGATCATGACCTGAGCTGAAGTCGGCTGCCCAACCGACTGAGCCACCCAGGCACCCCAACCTGTTCTACTTTCTTGATGGCACCTGCCACCATCTGACATCACCCTGCTCATTGATTTCACTGTGTGCTTATCACCCACACGCCCCACTGGATGTGTGCTTGGGGATCACAATGACCTTGTTTCCCACTGGTTCTTCCCTACCCAAGATGGTGTCTGACTCCATAATTATTTGCTCAATGGATATGAAAGAAAGAAGGAACAAAGGAGGATAGAAGGAGGACAAGGGGAAGTCATGGCTCCAGTGCTGTTATGTGGTGCCCTATCATCTTCGACGTCCTTTTGTGTGCATCATCTTGTTTGACTCCCATAAGAGTAATTCGCATCTAGGTAAGATAATCCCCATGGACAGACAGAAATGCCCATCTGTAGTACTCAGTACCTTCAAGCACTGTGTTCTAAAATGGAATCGAATGACAAGTGAAAAGAGAGAGAGAGAGTATTACACGATAAGTTGGCAGAGGCAAGATCTGAACTCAAGTAGTCTGACTCCAGAGCCCATGCTCTTAACCTGTACACAAAGGCCACAGATTCAGAGAAGTGTCTTATACATGATAAGGGACTCAGAGATTTTGAATCTTTGAATATCAGATTCCAGACCTTTGCTGCCCTTGCTTTTCCTTCCATAACACACCAAGTACCTAGTTAAGGAACTGGAGGGTAGCAGAGGAAGGGGAGTTTGTGAAGAAGGGAGAGGCCAGGATGTAACTTCCCCCATGTCCACCATGGACTGGATGTCTTCCCTTTGCCCTTCCAAATCCACTCTCCATCCTTCTCCACCCTGCTGAGTCCTGGGAGACTGATCTGCAAGGATGACACAAAAGAGCACCCTTGCCCTCTTGCTTCCTGCTGAGTTCAGCCATCAGAGAACATTGGGAAAAAAGTGCCAATTTGTGGCGGGGGGAGGAGGAAAGTTATCTAATCCCTTCTTCTTGGGGAGGGCAACAGTCACATCTGTAGGGCAGCCCTCTCCTCAAGGCTCCCGTTTCTTCAGTCTGGGGGCAATAAGAGCATCCCTCTGTGACTAGCCCCAGGCCCCTGTACTTTCTGCTATCTCTGGTGGTTTCCCCATACCCTCCCCTGCCTTCAAAACCTATGCCTGTACTCAAGTCTCTCCTCAAGTGATCCCCATGTGTGCCTTCCATTTGTGTCCCATTAGAACTTGCCTTACCTACTGCACTCAAAGTCTCCCAGTGAGAGACTTTATCTGGCAAGTCTTCTGTTCTATGGACCCAGAGCAAGTGAATGGCCCATACGTGTTCCCTGCTAGACAGTTCTATTTGGTGTACAGGCAGGTTCTTCACTTCCATTTCTTTGTTTGCGAGAGGGAATATAGCTCTTGAGACTTTTCTTTCTGACCCAGGTGATTTCTCCATTAGGAGGCCAGTCTTTCATGAACTCCCACTTTTGAGGATCAAGTAATTGGCCCTTTGCCTTCTACAAATTTAATTTTCAACAGATGTTTTTGTTACTCCTGTAACTGTTATGGGGACTATATATAGTCTTATCTCTATCTGAAACTATATCAATTTAATCATTGTTTCCTGATTCTCTCTTCCAACAGGGGCCACAATACCTATCTTATTCACTCCTGAATCTCTAGAGCCTTGAATGTCCAGAACTTGGTACATGGTAGCTTCAAGAAATAACTGTTCATGAATTGAGAGACTTAAGTGTGTTTTGGTGATTAAGGAATGGGGGAAGGTCCCTGTGGTACCAAGAGTCCATTTCTTTAGGCTACGGAAAGAGTCATGTAATTTCTGCCACCTCAGGAAAACATAGTGAATAAGCATTTAGTGGGTGGGCCAATGAAGAGGTATATAGGCATTTCCCAAGGCTTTCATTCATACTAGGCAAGCCAATGCTGTTCTAAGTACCAGCCGTACTTCTGAATGAGGAAATACAATTTAGGAATGGGGAAAACAATCGAAAGAGGGTTCTGAGCCCCAGATCTTAGTCTGTTACCCCAGCATGTACAGACCACAGGGTAAGATGTTGCTCGAGGTGACTTAAGAACAAGGGTTGAAAATGTCCTAAACTTAGATTGTGGTGATGTACAATTCTGTGAATATGCCGACAATCAGGGCATGGTACACTTTCCATGGATGAATTGTATGGTAAGTGAATTACATTTCAATAAAGATATTTTTTTAAAAAGAACAAAAGGAGCCCAATCAACCTGGTTACTGAATTATGTTTCAGTGTGGCACATGTATTCTTAACAAGGGGAAGCAATTCACTCTAAGACTATACACTGGAATCAGAGATACAGGTAATTTATTATCAAAAAGGATAAACACATTTTTAAAAAGTAAGCAAGAGGCACTCAGAGTGGTTACAGCCCCAAACATTAATTTTTACAAATGAGTCAAGCGACTTGCTCAAGGTTGCACAGCTAGCTAGGAGCAAATCTGGTCTGAACCCACCGGTCCCTGGCCACCAGTGCATTGTCCTTCCTTCTACACCAGTGGTAACGCACAGTGGTGAAAGTTGGGGAAAAATGTATTTCTGAATTCAAAAAAGAGAGGATAAATAAATTCCTGAAACTATAGATCATTAAATATGACATCAATCTGAATCCAATTCTAAAATGGATTTTAAAATATGTGGTGTGTGAGCCTTTAGAAAAGCAAGGATTATTACATGACGTCAGCATGGATTATTAGGAAGGAGACTCACAAAACTGTTCTACCTGCTTTATGAAAAAGGTTCCAGTAGATTGGGGGACGATATAAATGCTTATTTTACTTAACTGAAACAGTTGATACATTCTTTCATGTTTTTTTCTGCAAACAAGATGCAAATGTGACCCAGATAATGGTGAAGTTTGGAAGAAGCATGCAGACATGGTAAGCTGTCCATGTGAAAACTATACACTGGCGTTAACTGAAACATTCGCATAATCTTGGGCTGCATTAATAGCAATAGGGATCAGTGCATTTTGTGCACATCTGGCATTTAAGACAGACATTGACACAATGGGATATCTTTGCAAGAAGGTGGCCCGTGGGGGTGGTGGGGTTTGTCTCTGAACAACATGCCATGGCTCGCATGACGACTGGTTGGAAGAATGAGTGCCCCTTCTCCGGGAGAAGAGACTTGGGGAATTACGGTAACTGTCCTCAAACACTTCAGAGTTGCTATGCAGAGATGGGTTGCACCTAGTCCACGAGGCTTCAGAGAGAGAACTAGGTAGGGAGTGGTCTGATGGAGAAGGAGGTCTGGGTGGAATGCAGGAAATCAAAGCCACATTAACTGGCATAACTGGTATCACTCTGTAATCCTGGCCTCAAGCCTAAGTCCTAAAAAATGCATCCCTAGATCGAGAGGTAGCTGAAGGCTAATTATTCAAATGATATGGTCTTGGATCTGTGCAAATTACTTTTACAGACATTATTTTCTATTATGTTCTCAGGTTACACAGGGGATAATCCATACAAAAATCAACTTGTGCATTTATTGGAAAAATATGATTGCAGATATGTCCCACATATAGCTTCTTGTTCCCTAGGTAATTTCCTTTTGACCTAATTACAAGATAAACCTTACTTCCCTTCAACGACTGAAGACCTCTCAAACCTGATTGTCTTCCCACATGGCCTGTCTTGCTGAAAGGTAGCAACACCCACCTGCCGTGCACTCTAGACTGTCTCCGTATCTTTGTCACCGAGTTCTCCTGGTTCATGGCTGTAACACGCCCACCCAGCTTCTCCTGGGGCTACCATCTTGGTTTCAGTAGAGTAAATGATATCTAAGACAGGCAAGAGGTCATCTCTTCACTAAGATCTTCTCACAATTGCCTCGAAAATGCCTCCTCAGTGAACACTAGGCTGGCTACCCTACTCCAGATTCTCAGCCTGTCTGCCACCCGCACGCCTCCCTGTACCGTTTACCCTGTTCTACCTTTTGTCTTTTTTCCATATAACTTACCACCTTCCAACACACTATGTAAGTTATTTACTTACACTTATTACTATTGACTTCTTTTTAAGTCTCATTTTATTTATTTTATTTTATTTTTTTCAACGTTTATTTATTTTTTGGGACAGAGAGAGACAGAGCATGAATGGGGGAAGGGCAGAGAGAGAGGGAGACACAGAATCGGAAACAGGCTCCAGGCTCTGAGCCGTCAGCCCAGAGCCCGACGCGAGGCTCGAACTCACAGACCACGAGATCGTGACCTGGCTGAAGTCGGACGCTTAACTGACTGCGCCACCCAGGCACCCCTTTAAGTCTCATTTTAAAAGTCATTTAGCCTTGTCATTTTATTATAAGCTATTTCAATCATACAGAAAATGAAGAGCCTATTATAGTAATCATATGTGTAACCACAACCCAGTTTTGTTAAATCTTAACGTTTTGTCACTTTTACTTCACATATATAATTTTAAAAGATATTTAAACCATTAGAGAGGCACCTGGCTGGCTCAGGTGGTAAAGCCTATGATTCTTCATCTCCAAGGTGTAAGTTAGAGCCCCACGTTGGGTGTAGAGATTACCTAAAATCTTAAAATCAAAACAAAATAGGGGTGCCTGGGTGGCTCAGTCAGTTAAGTGTCCGACTTCAGCTCAGGGCATGATCTCGCGGTTCATGAGTTCGAGTCTCATATCAGGATCTGCGCTGGTGGTACAGAACCTGCTTGGGATTCTCTCCCTTCCTCTCTCTCTGCCCTTCCACACTTGTGCTCTCTCTCTCAAAATAAATAAATAAGCTTAAAAGAAATCAAAACATTAGAGAAGTAGATGATGCATCCCGCATAGTCCTCTCTTCCTTCTGGAGGCAACCACTTCCTAAACATGGTGGGTCTCCTTCCTCTGCATACTTTTAAAAATTTTTTTTCAACGTTTATTTATTTTTGGGACAGAGAGAGACAGAGCATGAACGGGGGAGGGCCAGAGAGAGAGGGAGACACAGAATCGGAAACAGGCTCCAGGCTCTGAGCCATCAGCCCAGAGCCCAACGCGGGGCTCGAACTCCCGGACCGCGAGATCGTTACCTGGCTGAAGTCGGACGCTTAACCGACTGCGCCACCCAGGCGCCCCTCCTCTGCATACTTTTAGTTTACTGGCTATGATGTATCCAGAAATAATACTGGGTTACACATATTTAACGTTATAAAATGGATATCACGCTGCACAAATTATTTTGAAGCTTACTATTTTATACAACTGTTTGTTTCTGATACTTGTTCATACTCATCCATGGAGCTCTAGTTCATCACATTTTTGTTTCCTCCTGTCTGGAAGGTAAGCTTCATGAGCTCAGGAATATTTTTCTAATTCTTTTCAATGCTATATTCCAAGCACCTGGAACAGTGCCTGGTACAAAGTACACACTAAAAAAATATTCACATGTATTTGTGGGTGAATGAATGGACAATGCAAGTAACACGTTAGGGAAAATGGTGAGGAGTATGACCTGGCTAAAGAGGTAGGATATGATTTAAAAAAGAAAAAAAAGTACTTACATGAGAGGACTCTCCTCTAGCTACAAATGAATTGAAACAAAATGAATTGAAATGAATATGCAAAAATCCAGGAAAAAATTCCAAAGTAAGAAGAAAAAGGAGGAAGAGGAGGGAGGGCAGGAGAAGAAGACAAGGAGGAGGAAGGAGTAGAGGGCAAGGAGGAGGAAGGAGGAGAAGAAATCAAGGGAATTCCATATGCCAGAAATAAAGAAGGAACCCAGAGATGGAGAATTAAAGAGCTCTGGTGTTGCTGTAGCCCTGGGGGTGTCAGACAAGTATACTGGCTCTAGACCCTGAGGTTTAAGGCTTTAATGCATATGAAGGAACAGGAAACGTGGTCCGGACCCACCCAAGTATGGGGGTCAGGGGAGGATTGAACAGAAACCCCTACATAAAACCAGAGCCTCAAAGGGCTACCCTGACTGTGAAAGAGAAACTAACACCACCCTCTACTCCACAAGCCAGGGAAGAAAAAAGGAAATTTTCTGCCTGTCTGAGACAGTACATGGGTAGAAAAGAACGGTTCTCAAGGGAAGAAACCCCAACTTCGTGCTTCACGAATAGATGCAGTCAAACATAATTACCCCCATTGTGCAAGAACCCCAGGCAAAGAGATTAACGTAAAATCTGGTCCTAGGCTACTGGAGTCCACAAGACGCTGGCAGAAGCTAACACATGACCATTCTGAAGGAAGTGTCTACAACCTGGTATGTGTGGGACTCCCAGAGAAAAACATCCCTCCTGCAGACCAGCTCACCCCACAAAATTATAAACTAGAGGCTAAAACAAGCTAGTAACACGAAAGATGATAACAGCATGATGAAACAGACGAGTTTGGAAAAGAACCAAATAGAACTTTTCAAAACGAAAGAGTTCAGTCACTTAAATTCTCATCTAAGAGAAGTGGCAAGAGACAAGTCATCTGAAACCAGGTAATGGATTTTGTATAACACCCAAGGAAGTCTGGACTTTATCCAGGAGTTGCTGAGGAGCCTGTAGCGGGGTTTAAGCAAGGCAGTGATATTGTTACATGTATGGTTTAGAAAGAAGACACCGGAGACCTTGTAGTAGAAGGGAGGCCAGAGAATTAAAATCAGGAAGACCAAACAAAAAGCCATATCAGTGAGGTGTCATTCAATTACAAATGACAGGACCGACAACTCAAATTGCACTTAGAAATAATAATATATTATTGGCTCCCTCAGACAAGAAATTTCGGGTTCCTTAAATCAGGAAGTGAAGGCGTGATCAACACGTTCAGTGATGCAGTCAGAAAGATATCTGATGTAAATGGTCCTGCTGTGTGATCATCTTCCTGGTCCCGTCTGTGAACTGTGGCTCTTTTGAACAAGGCATTCTTCACCGCTGTGTCCCAGGCATGTGGACCGTCACATCACGCCGTTGATGTGTGTGTGATTCGTGTCGCTGTTTGTCTCCTTCTGCGTGGTTACGCTTCAGGCTCCCTCTGTTTGTGGCCTGCACTGGGTACATGTAGAGACATCCAAGGCCACAAGAGTTCCAGAGCTGCTTTCTTGTTGTTGGTTCTTTCACGTGGGGTTTTTAATACCTTTTTTGTTCTTCTGCTTACCTCGCAACAAAATGTCCATTTTTACAGTTGATCTAGACGTTCTGAAGTTCTCCTCTCCCTGTCTTCAGTGACCTGGTGAGACCCTGGCTCATCCCCAGCCACTCCAATCTTCTCTCGTTCCTCCACGGGGTGCTGGTCTAAGCTGGACTTGACTCTCTTCTCTCAGTGATTCCTCTCAAATGATGCCCAAATCTGACAGCAACCACCATCATGTCTGTGCAGATGAACCCCAAATCTGTATGTTCTGATCTCTTCCTAAACCTCAGACCTGCAGTCCTACTGGAATGTTCGGCCCGTATTCCAAACTCATCGTGTCCTAAACTTATCACGTCACAGGTATCCGTTTCGTAAACCAGCTCTTCTTCCTCTTACCGATGTCTCCCATGTCTGCCCTTTTGTGGGTGCGCATGGAAACGTCATTCCCAGGCCACCTGGGATCCGACTCGAGCTGCCATCTCTGACTCCTCCCTCCCCTTAAGTTCCACATTCACACTGTCGCCAAGTCCTGACCAGCCCTAGGAAGTGACCTGCCTTTTTGTGGTTTTACTGCAGTTGTGAATTGGCTTTTGCCCATCCCAAACCAGGGAGGGGAGAGACAGTGCAGACAGACAGAGATTTGACCTGAACAGTGACTTAGGAGGACAGACTAACTGGTCTTTGGGAGCCCAAACAGTGACCGAAAGAACAGCAGCCTAATGAGACTGGATAAATGCACTCAATTGGATTGGAGATACACAAATATCATAAATGCTTTGCTGGAGGGAGACCTGAGGGCTCAGAGTCAAGGAAAGTGCTTGTAGTTATAAAATAAAACTCTGTGGGGTTTGTGAGCAGATGATGGGACCTCTAATAAATGGCTACAACAGACAGCAACTCTGGGGGCCTTGTGGGTTTCCAGAGACAAGGGAAGGACCTCAGAAAGGCCAGGCACGCGTCAATGACAGACGGAGAGCAGAAGGCCTTTCCAGATCTGCCGCCATCCTGAGCAAGGTGTACATATGCAGCAGAGCTGACAAGTCATAGGTAACAGCTGCCAGACTGTTGTTGTTTTGTGTTCATCAAACAGGCTAATGCGAGTCTGTGATGAGATTCCCCATCCTGTTCCAGATCTTCCCAGAAGGGCTAGGAGAGAGAGTGGGGAATATGGAACAGAGCCCATGTTCTCCTGTGTTCATATGTCTGTGGCTTTTCTCCTCTACACGATGGTCAGGTCCACAGAAGAGCTGTGTGAGTGTCTGTGAGGCCTACCGCTTTGCGGAATACAAGCCTTCTTACTTCCTTCACCCCCCAGGTCCCTGCTTTCGTGGTGCGCCTACCAGGCAGGATTGAAAGACTGTCTCCATTTATTAGTCCGCTTGTAGGGGAAACATGATAAGAGGGAAAACACAGTCGACACTTGATTCAGACCAGGCCGGGCACACCACTGCTGTGTGCTCAGAAGTGACAGGACCAGCTGAAGAAACACATACTGAGGGGGAAATCCCAGCCCCAGAATGCCAGGCCCTGCCCTCCAGGGTAAAACCTCTCTGAGAATAGAACAGAAAAGAAAAGAAACCCAAGTTTTGCTGACTTGTGCACATTCCAAAACATTCAAGAGATAGAAAAAGAAAGAAAAGTAACATCTGTCAACTTAAAAATAACTGCTGATGGGAGCAAACAGAATCATCTTTTCCTAATGTCCAAGAAAAGTTTTCAAACCTACTGAATGCATGATTGACTAAATCACTGAGGAGTGAATGCATTTTTGTCTTCTGCATACTCCACCCTTGATAACCAAACACAAAGTATCTAAAGAGACTTTTAATCTACATCAGGAATGTAGTCTTTAGCAATGTCCTGTCCCTGATAATTGGAAGGAGCTCACTACACATTTGTTGGAAGGAAGGAGGGAGGAGGGAAGGAAGGAAGGGCATATTATTACAGCGATGTGCAGATTTCTACCATCATCAGTGAGTGGCCTGATGAGAAAGCATGGGCTTTAAAGTCAGACAGACCCGGGTTCAAGTCCCACTTCGGCCAATCATCGGCCATGTGGGCTCCACCCTCTTCTTCTGGAGCATATTCCTATCCTAGAGGTGGTAAAGGATGAGGTCATGAGCACGAGCTCTGATGCCAGGCCCCTTGGGTCAGGTTAGAATACCAGTTCTGCCACTGGCCAGATTATGATGGGGGCAAGTTAATTGCCTGTCTGTGCCTTAGTTTCCCCAGTCACAAACTGGGGTCTGATATTACTCCCTCCTTTGTGAGGTTTTGAATAATTAAATGAAATAGTGTGTGCAAAGCACATAAAATAGAACTGGTACTCCATTACTCATTAAACATTAGCATTGTTATTATATCCTCAAGAAGGTAAGCCTTTGGGAAGTAGGGGCTCTGTGGGTTTCACTTATAACTGTGTCCTCAGTGGAACCTCACACATGGTTTGCGCCCATTCACCTTTTGGAGTAAAGAACAACACACCCTCTCAGGGTTGTTATGGGGTGTTATGTTGTCTGAACCTGTAAAACTCCTGACACTGAGTAGCCACTCCATAAAAATTGATTACAACCTCTCTTCCCTGATCTCACAGGGCAATCCATGGGTCCCCACTTTCTAAGAGTTCTCTCTCCTTTGGGAAAGC